>NC_080546.1:28851019-30273519 GCF_028640845.1 Ahaetulla prasina | reverse complement strand
ATAATATTAGATTAGGGATCCGCAGACAAGTATGGGTTTGCAACCGATTGGCGAACCAAGCTGTGCAAGTGGCAGGCGAGGTGTGAAACTTCACTTGCACATGCACAAGATCTAGGTTATTTTGTATGCGAAACCATCCCTTCTCCCACTAGTACTAGAGGAATAATTTAATTTGTGTTACAATATAAAAATCCAAAAGTCACATCTCTGCTGAATTACAATAAAATGAAAAAGTTTATGTTTTGTTACTGGAACATTTTTTTTCCTTTCCATTTATAAGGCATGGATTGCAAATGGAGATTTACATTAAGTCCAGCATTTAAAGTCTTTGTCATATCAGGTCTGCCTCTTACTGCATAGATTTACTACATAGGACTGGTATAAAGCTTCTGCTAGATTAATAATATGTGAGTGTATGTGACAATGGTACTATTCTTTTTATCTAATTGTGGCTCTTTATTTATTATTTATTAAATCTTCCACTTCTCCATATTAATAACGAATAACTCTGAAAAAGTTGGCCAAGTTTACAAGGCTAAAATAGAGCAGAAATATCTCCTTCCACTTCTGTATGCTCAAGTCTCAATCCATAAATTCTGTCCTGGAGAAATATTGCTTAGCTGTACAAATATTCAGTGAATATCGAATTGATTAAGTTGTTATTTAGACACTTCAAAAACTAATAAAATTCATCACTTCTATACCAACTAGAAGACCAGTCTAGTTCACATCTCCAGTGTCATTCAAGGACAAGTATTCACACGAACTGCACAGATATTGTACTAAAAAGGGCTTCATGTTGGCTACACCAAGGGTGTCAAACTCAAGGCCTGCAGGCCGGATCCAGCCTGCAAGGTGCTTAAATCTGGCCCACAGGGCTGACCTGGAGACAGCAAAGGACTGCCCCATGGTGCTTTTGCAAAATGGAGCTTGGGAGGGCCATGCCGTTTTTTTTTTGTTTTTTTTTTAAATTTATATCCCGCCCTTCTCCGAAGACTCAGGGCGGCTTACAGTGTGTAAGGCAATAGTCTCATTCTATTTGTATATTTACAAAGTCAATTTATTGCCCCCCCAACAATCTGGGTCCTCATTTTACCTACCTTATAAAGGATGGAAGGCTGAGTCAACCTTGGGCCTGGTGGGACTAGAACCTGCAGTAATTGCAGGCAGCTGTGTTTTCACTGGCAGAGGGTTGTTGGAGGCTGTCACAGCTGAAAATCGAGCTCACAGCCCATTTTCGCTGGCAGAGCACACGGGCAACCAGAGTGCCATCACACTGGCTATGCCTACCTTGGCTACGCCTGCTCCGACCTCATGGGGTCAAATACAATCCTGATGCGGCCCTCAATGTACACCCTGCCCTACACTGTCATTGTTTGGCTCTTAAGGAAGCCAACATGGATACCGATATACATAAACATCCATATCAATATAGGTTTCTATATTGTACATATTGATTGTATTAAATAATGTCATGGGCTCAGTGTTATATGAGTGGATTTTCTTACTGCAGCTAACATGATAATTTTTACTACTTTCTGTAATATTTGACCAGACCATTTATTCCTTTTTCAAAGTAGAACCTGAAAATGCTGGAATTTTGGTAGCATTCTGATCAATATGGCAATAAGGCAAAAAAGAAAAATGATAACTTTGAAATCATTGCTCAAAATGTTACAGAAGCCAAGGAAATATAGTTTTCTTATAGAAAAAAACAAGCTGGATTTTTGTCTTTTTTGTTAAATATAACATGTAATAATTGCAATTAAATAGGTAAAGGTGACCATTTTCATCATTTAATTTAATATTAGTTTAAAATGCAATACAACTGTAGATGAATTCATATAAAACACACAGTTGCCAAGGTTTAGGTTATTGGCTTAACAATCTCATTTTTTTAAGCAATAGCATTTTGTAATGGCAAATTTTTTTCTTTGTGACTGTTGCTCTAATTATATTACAGTAATACATCTGAAATATCAGTGAGCAATACAGTTATTTTAATTAGCACACCCCTAATAAAAATCAATATTATTTAAAAGTGTACAAATTAAGCTTGGATCCAACTAGTATCTGATAACCTAATTAAGAAAGGAAAGCAACCGTATAATTTGTGTTGAACTGTGCATGCTTGCATGGTCTCAGTACACAGAGCTATTGGAAGGTTAAACTTGCAGTGTTAGCTAGATAGGAAAGAGCCTGTCTAATCCATTCAACACACTGATTAGAAAGAGAAATTACACAATTCAAGTGCTAGATGATGGAGAAGTTGATTTTTGGTTTATATTTGATTTGTGTTTTTGTTTTTGTTCTGTTTTATAAACTATGGGATGCTACCTGAAAGTATAATTCTAAAAAATACAAAGGCTTTCTCTATAGTTGGCACTTGCACCAGCCTAAGTTCAATAATTTTTGCTATGCTTTTGTCTGCAAATGAATTAATTCATTTTCAACTTAGCCATGATACAGGCTACAACACTACTATTGTTATGGAGGAGTCCTTGCAGATTTTACTCTGCTAGTTGTTGACAACTAATTATAGGGATGGTGGTTATCTTCATTTCAAGACCATTGAGCTAGCACTGTCTGAAGAAACAGTCATGTGATCAGCATGACATCACGGAGCACCATTACTTCCCACTGAAATGGTACCTATTTATCTATTTGCATTTCATGTTTCATGCTAGGTTGGGGTGAGGATGGGAGCTTACCCTGTTGCATGGCGCTTGGGTATTGAACCTTCCAGCCAACAAGCCCAGCTTCTTAACTACTGAGCCACCATGCTGCCTTTCTGTTGTGTCATAGTTATGTCACAACTATTGTTATGACAATAAGGTAATTCTGCAGCATTAATTCAGGTCGATAATTTCCTGTTGATGAACATTTTTATCTTATCTTGTCTTCCATCTCCTTGATTCTACCTGCTTTCTGCTAAAGTCAAATAATCATCTGAAAATAATTAGGTGTTTGCTGCAGGTTCATTTTTGGGTTCTTCCACTGATAGGTTTCGAAAAATGGAGCACTTTGACAGTAACAATTTGTAGGGTAGTGTGAAAATATTGAGCGTTTGAAAGTGAATTCTAACAACCTGTTAAATGTATGTACAAGCATGTGATATTTGTAATTGCACCTAAATCCAATTTTATAGCTGTACTTTGTCATTAAATGTTGAGTTTTCAATATAACTGGATTAATAGGCATACAGTTCAAATCCAGTTTTTTCCTGCTATAATCATAATTTGATTTTTACCAAGCACTTACTAATTTTATAGATCTTCTAAGCCAGCCAATTTAATTGCATGTCTTACCTAGGGCTGACCTAGCTGCAAAAATCCATTTGACCCTTAGATGGGACAAAACAGAAGTCTTTATGTCTCTTGTCGGCCTTTTACTACTACATTCAAAGTTTTGCATGCAGCTGGGGTAGCCTTAATATAGACATCTTTGTGTCAAAATATACAAGGAAAGAAGAGCTGGGAGAAACATAGCTGTCTTTTGACTTCTTAATCATAAAAATCTGTTTCATTGCAGCACAACTGTATCCTCCTGTTTGCAATTATAGAAAGTTCTGCAGAATTATAGAGAGCTCTGCAGAACTAAAGCATAAGTGCAAAGAACAATTATATCTACAGATACTGATGATTTTGATTTTCTTTATGTTGTACTTAAGAATTACTGAGCCTATGTATTCTTACTTGCTTCAAATAATTTAAAGAACAATTTCCTAGCAACAACTATTCTGACCCAGCTCCCAAACACGACAAACCCTCTGAAGTTAACTCAAAGATTCCTTCATTAGTAGCATCAGCAGCAAAAAGTTTCTCGCTCTTTGCAGGCTAACAGGTCCATCCAGCCAGAAGATGAATAGTTGTCTGCCACATCTATTCATCCCCCCTCCCTGCCTTTTATCCCTAGAGTGAGGATGGGGCTTCGCTAGCAGCAGTGGCTCTTCCTTTCCAAGGATCGGCCCACTGATTTCCACTGCTCTCCTTTCCTCTGCCTTCTGCACATCTGTGTGTCAAGCACTGGACCCAGATGTTCCTCCTCTTCCTCATCAGCTACCTCCAGACCTGGGGGCTGTTGACTATTCATTTGAGAGCTGATGGATGGCCCAGGCTGTGCCTCTTTCTCGTTCTCTCTCTGGCAGCTCCATTCCCTCTTCCCTCGGAGCTCTTACGTTGCCTTGATGCTGACCCTGACTCCCATGCCGCCTCCTCATCTGATTTGGCTGCTGGAGGACCTGGCGGCTGAAGGCCATAAAAACAATATGGATAGAATTATTCTGACCCAGCTTAGCAGAAGCAAGAAGCAAACTCAAGACAGAGAGAGAGATACCTGTTTAAAGAAAAAATGGCTCTTTGAGTGTTTAAAATTGCAAACCCTTGAGTTAGGCAAACACCATGGTCATTAAGTGAACCTTGTGGTCATTAAGCGAACACTGTGGTTATTAGACATGTCCGTTTTCCCCAATGGGTATTTTTAACCGTAAACTAGAAGGAATTGTTGGAAACTGGCAAAAAACATAGAAAAACTCAGTCACATGACTGTGTGGGATGTTGTAACTGGTCATAAGTGTGTGTGTGTGTGTGTGTGTGTGTGTGTGTGTGTGTCTGTCAAAACTCCAAAAACAGGTCAAGTAGTTCTAGGGGAGGTCAGTCATAAATTAGAACACTTGCTAAGCAACCAGCCATTAAGCAAGGACCACTTGTATTTGGTTTGCCTCAGTTTCAGAGCTGTATGGAATCTAGTTTCCTTTGACCCTTTGGGGGATTGAAAAAGGTCCAGATGGGGGAATCCTCGTAGGGGGAACTAGGATTGTGACCACCTAGCCATGCCCACCCAGTCACATGACCACCAAGCCACTCCCACCCAATCACATGGCCGCCAAGCCACTCCCACCCAGTCACATGGCTGCCAAGCCACGTCCACCCAGTCACATGACCGCCAAGCGATGTCCATCAAATAAGCCACACCCACATAACCAGTAGTAAACATTTTTGAAACTCACCACTGGTCTGGATGGCCTACTGGACTGATAGCTCCTGATAAAGAGCAGGTGGCAGCTATGACCAAAGTTGGATTTTGTCTTTTGCATGCTGCCCAAGGCACATTGGTTCAGTAGTTAAGATGCTGGGCTTATTGGCTAGAAAACTGCCAGCCCAGGTACAAGACCTGAGTTCCTATCCTCGCCCCAACTCCTTCCAACCTAGCATTTGCAACCTAGCATGCAAATGCGAGTAGATAAATAGATACCACCTTGGTGGAAAAGTAATAGTGCTCCATCTCATCATGCTGGCCACATGATCATGAAAACGTTTTTGCACAGTGCTGCCTCAATGGCCTTGAAATGTAGATGAGCACCACCCCTTATAGTTGGCAATGAATAGCCAAATAAAATCTGCAGGGACTCCCTTACCTTTTGCCTTTATGCTGTCCAGAGTCACATAGTTTGTTGAACAGCTATACAACTGCCTAAATAAATACATTTTAAAAAATTGTGAATGTTTTGTAAATATTGTAGATAGGTTGTAAAATAATATTCATTTGTGTATAGATCCAATCTTGATTGCAGAAAATATGACTTCAGTAACAGAGTTGTTAATGTTTGGAATAAACTACCCGACTCTGTGGTCTCTTCCCAAAATCCCAAAAGCTTCAACAAAAAACTGTCTACTATTGACCTCACCCCATTCCTAAGAGGTCTGTAAGGGGCGTGCATAAGAGCACAAGCGTGCCTACCGTTCCTGTCCTATTGTTTCCTTTCGTTATATCCAATTAATATAGTTATTACATACTCATACTTATATATATGCTTATATATTGTATAATTATTTCATGCTTTTGCTTATATAAACTGTATGACAAAATAAAATAAATAAAAATAAATAAATTGTTATTTAAGAATTTTTGGATCTTTGGATCTTTTTCTCTTGTGTGTTTTTGTTGTTGTTGTAATCCTGGTAAGTATTTTGAAATAGTCTGGGCAATAGCATTACAATACAGGCATCTAAATGCACTTTTTTAAAAAGAAAAGAGTAGTTTATTCAATCTATAAATTAAAAGCAGATTCTTGAATTCAGGCCTGGTCGGCATCATACACCAAGACCACTTGAAATATAAAGCAATCAAGCAATTAAAGTCCTCCATCAAGATTATCTGATAATACACCAGGCTTCTGGGTGCAATGTCAAGACGTAAAATGAATAAACAGAAATTAAGTGCAGCCTTTATGTCTCGCCACATCATGTCACAACAAATTATAATACAGATTAGTCTGTGACAACACTGATGCACTTTTCCTTTGTGGTGTTTGTTGCAGCCCTGGCTGTTTGTTATGAAAAAAGTTCTGATCATTTTCTTCAGTGAACTAAAACAATGAAGAACAAGATGATTACAACAACAACAAGAAGAAGAAGAACAACAACAATAATTTTCAGGTTCATTTCTTTTAAGTATAAGTATGATACAAAATTAGATATTCAGTACACTAAATTGAAAATCCCCTTTCAGATGTTCGTGTGGTAAAGGATGTTTTTAGTAGGAACTAATTTTAAAAGACACTAAGCTAATTTTTAAAATTGACAAGGAAAGATATAAAAGGCAAACAGAAACAGCTTTCTGAACAGAAGGCTATAGAAAGTAATGGATCTATTGCTAAAAAAATCAATCCAATAAACTTCTAATTGCTGGAAAACGGATTTTGTGAACTCTATGCCTATGTGGTTTGGATGATCTTATCACACTAGCAGGTCTCCTTGTCTTGCAGTTTGTTTTGTGGTTCAGGTAGGTTTGTCAAACCATATATACACAACATGGTTTCCCACATGTTTGATACTCTGATTGAGCTGTAAATTCTTACAAGGAAAGAATTTACAATTATTATTATATGATGTTCATCAGGAAGTTATAGAAGCTGTTAATATGTTTCATACATATTGGAATGATGAATTTCAAAACACAGTTCTGAAGTACAGATATCAGTGTGGGAGGTCTGAAAAGAATGTTTTGTAAGAAGTGACAAATTGCTCTTGATAGTCCATAATATTCAGGTGAATAGGTCTGAACTATGGTGGATGTAGAAGGCAGCTGGAGACAGAGATGATTCATTCTTATTTCTTTCCCAAATAGACAAAGAGCTGAACTGTGTGAAAGGAGGAAATTAAGCTGAATCCTGCACTTTTGCAGAAAAAGGTTTGAAAACTTAATGTATCCTTCCAACAATACTATGATGTTATGGTTACAGTAGTTAAGGGGCATGCATAAGAGCACAAGCGTGCCTACCATTCCTGTCCTATTGTTTCCCTCCATTATATCCAATTAATATAGTTATTATATACTTATGTTTATATACATGCTTATATATTGTACAGTTATTTCATGCTTATGCTTATATATACTGTTGTGACAAAATAAATAAATAAATAAAAGGTATCTGTGGCCTCTTAATGCTTAATTTGTTAATGCATAGTTAACAGATACATTTACAAATAACTGAGTTTTCTGTCCTAATTGAAGGATACTAACAACCTATATATACAGTAGTTTTCAGTCAAGTTTAATTGGCATATTGTTTCCAGATATATATATACCCATGCAGATCTTTCTTTCTTTCTTTTTTTCTTTCCTTCCTTCCTTCCTCCCCCTCCCTCCCTCCCTCCCTCCTTAGAAACAAAAGATATTTTCAGTTAATTTAAACATTCATTATCATTCAATTTACATTTGTAAACTTTTTATAGTTTTATGCAAAACAAGATTTTTAACTTGAAAGAATTCAAATATTAATTAAATTAAATGCAAAGAATGAAGAATTTCATAAGACATATGGAACCTAACAGTCCTCTAAAACTTTACAAACCTTGTAAAGTTTTCATAGCAATAAAAATGCTATGAATTTATTTTTCATAGAATAATTATTTCAAAGTAATTTCAAAAATATAACCATAATACAGCATGGATTAGAAAAATATTGGGTTTATACTAAGGTAAAGCAGGACTTTATACAAAGACTTTATATAATTACAACAGGCACAAGTACCGTATATACTCGAGTATAAGCCGAGTTTTTCAGCACGTTTTTTGTGCTGAAAAACGTCCCCTCGGCTTATACTCGAGTCTACGTCTTCGGGAACCCCGCACAGGAGGGGTACCGAGCGGACTCCATGGGAGGGACGGGGAGCGGGCCCGCCGAGGTCTCGCGGGATTTGTCGCCCCCAGGCCGGCCCCCATTCCCGTGTCTGGTGGGCGGACGGCGCAAACTTGGCGGGCTGTGCATTGGCGCGGGGAAGCCCTGGTGGTGCAGTGAGAGGGCTGGGCAGGGGAGCCGCCAGCCTTCTCGGCTGAGGAGGAGGTTTCCCGACCGCGAGCTTCGCCGCCGCGAGAGCCACCCAAAGGCCAGAAGAAAGGTCATTCCATCGAAGTAAGGGAGCGAAGGCTCCTTCCTCTCCCGCCTTACCCATGCTGTGCGAGCCCGGCTGGGCTGCAACCCCGCCGCCGCCGCTCCTTCCTCAGCCTCCCGGGCCTCGCGCTCTAGCAGCCGCCAAGCTCAGGCCGGACTCGGCAGCTCCCCATCAGCACTCGCACGGCGCGATTCGGGCAGGAGGAGTCGGGCTCGCTCTGTGGCGGCGGCGGCGGCGGCGGCGGCGGTGGCGGCGGCGGAGGCGCCACCGCCCGCAGGCGAGCCCGACTCCTCCTGCCCGAATCGCGCCGTGTGAGTGCTGATGGGGAGCTGCCGAGTCCGGCCTGAGCTTGGTGGCTGCTAGAGCGCGAGGCCCGGGAGGCTGAGGAAGGAGTGGCGGCGGCGGGGTTGCAGCCCAGCCGGGCTCGCACAGCATGGGTAAGGCGGGAGAGGAAGGAGCCTTCGCTCCATTACTCCGATGGAATGACCTTTTCTTCTGGCCTTTGGGGTGGCTCTCGCGGCGGCGAGCTCGCGCGGTCGGGGAAACCCTCCCTCCCTCAGCCGAGAAGGACTGCACCGCCAGGGCTTCCCCGCGCCAATGCATAGCCTGGCGGGAGTTACTGCGGCTCACCCGGCTCCCGCCCCAACTGGTGGTGTCGGGGCAGCCGCTGCCGCTTTCTAGCAAAAAGGTCGCTCGCCCAAAACTCCTCGCCTTCTCCTGGGAAGGGCTGGATGGCTAGCCGGGAAGGGTTGAATAAGCCAACCTCCCTCCCTCCCTCCCTCCTCTCCCCCGCAAGCGAAAGAGCGTTTTCCCGTTGGAAGAGAGAGAGAGAGAAAGGAGGGGCCGTTCCTCCCCTTCTTTCATTCTTTCTTCTCCCTCCGTGCTTCAGAAGCTGGGCGTGTGTGTGCGCGCCTGTGTGCTCTAGTCCCCTTCTCTTCCGCGGCGCTGGAAGAGAGAGAGAGAGAGAGAAAGGAGGGGCCGTTCCTCCCCTTCTTTCATTCTTTCTTCTCCCTCCGTGCTTCAGAAGCTGGGCGTGTGTGTGCGCGCCTGTGTGCTCTAGTCCCTTTCTCTTCCGCGGCGCTGGAAGAGAGAGAGAGAGAGAAAGGAGGGGCCGTTCCTCCCCTTCTTTCATTCTTTCTTCTCCCTCCGTGCTTCAGAAGCTGGGCGTGTGTGTGCGCGCCTGTGTGCTCTAGTCCCCTTCTCTTCCGCGGCGCTGGAAGAGAGAGAGAGAGAGAAAGGAGGGGCCGTTCCTCCCCTTCTTTCATTCTTTCTTCTCCCTCCGTGCTTCACCGTGCTGGGCGACCTGGAGCAGCTGCTCTTCAGCCAGATGCTCGGTGAGTCAGCCCGTCCCCTTCCTTCCCGTGGGGGTCTGCCTTGCTGGTGAAGGTTATTGGGGCTTTTGAGCAAGGGAGGAGGAACGCGAGCACCGCCTTTCGCGCTGGCATTCCGGGATTTCCCTTTGTTTAGAGCTGGGAATCCTCCTTCCCCCTTTTGCACTCCCTCCCTCCCTCCCTCTCTCTCTCTCTCTCTCTCTCACACACACACACACACACACAGACTTCTAAAGTCGATTGGCACAATGCTAAGCAAACACAGCAGTGGGTCAAGGGTGAAGGGCTAGGAACCTGGCAGGTGAAAGGTTGAGCGACATGAAAGGCAAAGACCACAATTGTTTTAAGAAAGAAGCTTTAGCAGGGAGGGGGGGATGGGAGGGTGTTTTAAGTTTTGGCAAACAGCCAGGCCAACTGTATTGGAGAAGGTCACACAACTGGCCTTAACATTTTAGCTGCTGTCTTTTTCCTCACACTTGGGTTTAATGATATTAGAGACCCTTATTGCCCTGCCAAAAAAAAAAAAAAAAAGAGCCACCCCAACGTCTATGAAAATTAACCTTCTCTGCCAAGAGACACTGTGCAGGGTATTTTCACTATTGGTGTGCATACAGGCTTAGATTTGTGCTGGGTTCTTAGTGCTTAGAGCACTGACCTTCAGAGGCACCCTGGTCCCTTGGAAGCTAAAGGAGGACTCATTTTCATGCTTGCAGTTGTATTGTCAATTTCTGTGAGACAATGTTGTTGAAGTAACTCACTCACTCATTCATTCATTCCTTGTGTGTCCAATCACACTTAGCCAATAAAAATTCTATTCTATTCTATTCTATTCATTCATTCATTCATTTTATTTTGTCAAATACATATTAAATAATTATATAAATATAAGCATGAATTGAATACATAAAAGGAATACAACTAAAGGGAACATTAGGACAGGGACGGTAGGCACGCTGGTGCTCTTATGCACGCCCCTTACAGACCTCTTAGGAATGGGGTGAGGTCAATACTAGATAGTCTTTGGTTAAGGCTTTGGGGATTTTGGGAAGAGACCACAGAGTCAGGTAGCACATTCCAGGCATTAACAACTCTGTTACTGAAGTCACATTTTCTGCAATCTAGATTGGAGAGGTTCACTTTTAAGTTTGAATCTATTGTGTTCTCGTGTATTGTTGTGGTTGAAGCTGAAGTAGTCATTGATAGGAAGTACATTGTAGCAGATAATTTTATGAGCTATGCTCAGGTCATACGAAAGGCGTAGTTCTAAATTTTCTAAAGCTGGGAATCCTCCTTCTCCCTTTTGCACTTTTATTGTTTTTCGTTCAAATAAATATTCATGTTATTTTACTTGGCTCTATCTTTATTTTTTACACTGACCAGTAGCTGCCTCATTTCCCACCCTCGGCTTATACTCGAGTCAATAGTTTTTCCCAGTTTTTGTGGTAAAATTAGGTGCCTCGGCTTATATTCGGATCGGCTTATACTCGAGTATATACGGTAATCTTATATATACAGCTGGAGCTATATATAAAACGTAAATATTGGTTTTTTAAAGCAATTATGTCTTTTAAAACAGAGTTCTCCAACCTTGGCCAATTTAAGACTTGTGGACTTCAACTCTCAGAGTTCCTCAGCCAGCTTGGCTGGCTGAGGACTTCTGGGAGTTGAAGTCCACAAGTCTTAAAGTGACCAAGGTTGGAGACCCCTGTTTTAAAGGCATAAGAGGAGGAACTAGGGAATAGGTGAATATTTTAAGCTTTAGTTCAGACAAATGCTAAGACCATTTTGAATCTGAGATTGCACAATTGTTTTAAAACATTCTATGTAAAATGTTTTTTGCATTTTGCATGATTTTCATATACATGTTTTTGTGCTTTTCATTTATATACAGTACATATATTTGTGCATTTGTGCATTTTTTGTTTTTGTTATGAAGTGCTGTGCAGTATTTTGAAAAATGTGTGCTATATAAAATATGTTTCAATATAGGTACAGGTCTGGATGGGGTAAAATTAGTAGTATTTGTACTAGTAGTAAAATTCTGCTGCATTTGAAGATATACCTGTGTTAGAAGACCTGAACCATGTGATGTGGACCAGAAATGTGGCTCTTAAGCTATGAGTCTAGTACTGGGGTCAGCAACTCATAACTCTGGAGCTGCATGTGGCTCTTCCATCCTTCTGCTGTGGCTCCCTGTTGCTGGTTGGCTCCACAATTAATTGGGCTTTCGGTTAGGACAGGTAGAGGAAAAAGGATGCCGTGTTAGGAGGAGATTAAGGACTTCTGGTTGACTCCAGAATTGAATGGAGGGCTTCCGGTTACGACCTCTGTGAGTGTTTGAGGTTGCCAACCCTTAGTCTAATAAGTCAACTGTGGTTCATAAGCCATGGTGCTAATAAATCAATTATTTCAGTTTGTTATTTAGTAAGCACTGGGTGACAAATAAACAAACAAACATGACATAAATTGGGCAAAGATTTATACCATGTGTAGCAAAAAGCTACAAAAGTACAGTACAGTAAATGAATACAAATTTTAATACCTTAAAAAAAGTACTTGAAAAATTTGCCAGCCAGTAATTTGCCAGTAATAAAGTATATTACCCTTTAACATGGATAATAAGCAGGAACAATTCTAGTGGTTCATGTATCAACAATAAATATATGCAAAGTATAATTATTTATTTATATCCTGCCTTTACTAATAATTCAAGGTGGCAAACATATTCAATGTACTTTCTTCTTCCAACACACTTTCCCCTACAACAGCAACCCTGTTGGGCTGAATTGGGTTAATCGAGGATTATTGGACAAAGGCCACTCAGCTGGCTCTCATGGCTAAGTTGGGACATCCTGACAAGCAAGGTCAATAGGGAAATCAGATTCATTTAACAACTGGATTACTAATTTAACCACTGCAGTGATTCACTTAACAAATGTGGCAAGAAAAGTTGTAAAATGGGGCAAAACCCACTTAACAAATTTCTCATTTCCCAACATAAATTTGGGGCTCAATTGTGGTCATAAGTTGAGGACTACCTGTATGAGCTACTTGTTGTGGTCTGCCAGCAGCCTGCGGACTTGGCAACGGAGTCACACAGTCAGACAGTGAGGAGGCTGGGGAGAACAATGGGCCAGTCCTGGAGTCAGGGGAAGGCCTAGACGAGGGCTCTGGATCAGAGGCAGAGATGGGGCCAGGGCCATTTGGGAGCAATGTGTGGACTTCGGAGACTCCAGAGGCGGACAGCAGAGAGGCAGAGGAACAGGAGGAACCTGTTCCTAGTGCATGCATGCAAAGAAAAAAAGGACAACTTGGGAGTAAGGCCAGAAGATGATTGGCCAGTTTTAAAAGAGCAGCAACAAGCCATTAGCTTCTTTGTAGAAAAGCAACATTGATTTCCGTGCTTCTTGTCAGCGTCTCTTGAACTTTGTGGGGTCTTTATCAAGAAAAACCTTTGGCATGTTGCCAAAGACATCAAAGGTTGTTGATAAGGCCAACTGATTTAAGAATTTGTTTTGGACTAAGCTGAGAATGAATTAATTTTCAGCTGTTTTAATAAAATAAGTTTGTTGAGGACTGCCTTATGTTTAGTAATCACTAATTGGGCCTTGGTCACAACACTACTTCAATTCTTGAAGCAAATCTAGGAGGCGTTCAAGATATCTAGCAATTAAAAGAAACAGAAGTCAATAATAATCAGGAATATAACCCCCTTTATTAGGAAAAATAAAGTGCCATCACTTTATGGCACCACTTTTAGGCAACAAGGTGACAAAATAAGCTGCTCAAGGAATGCTCAAACAGCTAAGTCTTTATGGCTTTCTTAAAACCACCAGAATCAGAGCCATAAAGATTTCAGTTATGCTGTGATGAGAATGATGCTCTTTTTCTTAATACTGCTTGATGGAAACTTGACTCTACCTAGACGCTTTTACAAAAATTCAAAAATAATTTTATGGTTAACTATTACACCATCAAGCCTTCCATTTATAAGAAAAAAAAATGTTTTAATAGTTTGAATGAGACCTGCACAATTCATCCTGGGCCCCTATACAAACCGCCACAATACTGTTTAGAAACTTAGCCACAGAAGTGTAATGAAGTGTAAAGCAAGTCTTCAGCAGCAATATTATATGTGATTAGCTTTTGAAAGTGCGTGTGCAGGATCTGATAATAAGTTGAGGATCAATGCTCCTTATGTTATGGCTGGCTCCTTGTTAAAAAAGAAAAAGAAAAAGCAACTGTCAGATCAAGAGAAGAGATCATGGTTGCCAGGCAACCAGAGCAACACAAATATGCTCTTGCATCAATTCTGAGAAAGAAAAATATATATAGTACTTTGTTTCCACCCCTTGCAGATATGATCATCGTTGATTGTGATGGTAGTGGTGTCAGGGAGAAAATATTTGAACCTGAGCATTGTTAACACAAAGATATTAGTGGCACCTCTCCACAGAAATGGAAAGTGCACTATTGCAGCTATATTTCTTTCTCTAGTCTCTTCTGTTTGCTGTGGAAAAGAGAATAGATAATAATAGCTCCAGTGGCTGTCCCATGTTCTTCACCCGCCTGGACAAAATACAGGTGCAGCTTTACATTTAGGAGGAATTGTGGTTCTTTTCTGTGTGTGTTTGCAGGAAGAGTCCTTCGAGCCCTGATTCATGACATTAATCTCACCAAAGGAAAATGTTATAATTACTATTTAATTTAGTTTAATTAATTTATTCTCTAGGAAAAGGATGTCAAACTCGTGTGACACTCATGGCCTGTGGGTGACAAACTTGTGTGACATCACGGGCCGCGATGTGTCGCGTGACACATTGCAGCCTGTGGGCCAGATGTGTCACGCACTGGCCATTTCCACCCCCATTTTAGCAAAGGATATGAGAACATCACTGAAGGCAATCTTAAGAAATCTGTCATTTACAAGCTTCAGCCTTATCTGAAAAGGGATAATTGACAAAGTTAGGCGTTTGGCACAATCAACACACAGATAATCACACAGATATTGTTGAAGACCAAAAGAAAGAAGAGACTTATTTGCACTTAACCAAGTACAATATTTTAAACATTTATTAATACACACAGACACACACACACACGTGTGTGTGTGTGTGTGTGTGTGTGTGACTGGTGCAGTGGCTTAGAGGTGGAGCTCTTGCTTCGTGATCAGGACGCTATGGGTTCGATCCTAGGTAGAGGCAGATATTTCTCTCCAGGCACAATGAGAATAAAATTCTGCATTGGGGATAGGAAGGGCATCCGGCCAGTAAGCACTCAGTTCAGGGGTGAAATGCTCCTGGTTCGGACCAGATCACCTGATCCGGTAGCAATGGTGGTGGGTGGTTCGAAGAACCGGTAGCAAAAATCCCTGCCCCCCTAATGCCCAGCTGAGCCGCACAATCATCAGAGGTTTTTTTTTTTACTTTTAAAAGCATTTTTTCTTTGGCCGAAAAAATGTTTTTAAAAGTAAAAAAAAAGCCTCTGATGATCACGCAGTTCAACTGCGATCGTCAGAGGCTTTTAAAACCTCTTCGAACAAAAAGGTTGTAGAAAAAATTCTTTTAAAAATTAAAAAAAAGTTGGCCACGCCCACCCAGTCACATTACCCACCACCACCAAGCCACGCCCACAGAACCGGAACTTCCATTCCATTGTCCAGACTCCACCCTGCAAGGGATTATGGGTTCATTAAAAGGAGATGATGATGATATATGTCTGTAGGTAGAATAAGACATTGAGCATTACAGAAACGTATGTGATATTAATTCCATTTTCCCCAACAGGCAGGAGTAAAGCTGCTCTTGCACTGGAATGCTGTTAAATCTTCTTTCTAGCAATGAATAAGGTTAAACATTGAATTTAGCAAGTGTGAATGTTGTCCTATAAATTAACTATAGAAAATTGGCTCATTATTTGGCATTGGATAAAGATCTCTTAAGCAAACCTGTCTCACAGAGAGAGAGGGATATATATATATATACTGTACTTAGATCTGTCTGAACGTCATTGTCAAGAACCCATTGCTTCAGCACTGTCGTGGTCCTTTTGAGGCTAATCAGGGTCAGATATTGAACAGATAAGCTCTACAATTTTAAATCAAAATCCATTGCTGCCTTCCGTGATGACAAAAAATTACCCTATAAGGTCAGAAAAGTCAAGAAGCTACCAGAAACCCCCCTTGCCCCCCAAAAAAAACTAATTTAACTCAAAATTACAAACAGCAATATGGAGCCTACATGAAATTAAGTCCATATTCTAATTTCAACAGGGACATAGATACTTATTATAAAACTTGCAAAAATCCCAAAGAAATTCGGAAAAGATATTTCAATATTAAATAACATAAACCTCTGTTAAATATTACAACATATATAGTAATAAAGATAGTTGATACATTTTTCAATTAAATTATGGAAATATTTGAATATCCATAAATCTGGCAGAATTATCTGCCAGGATATTTTTCTGGACCAACCAATAAACTAATCTTCTGTAGAGCTATTTAACATACAGCTTGTTTGCCATATTCAAGAGGCTAACTACATACAGAAAAGTTCTGATATTTCAAGCTACTAAATTACATTGAATTTGTAAAACTCAGTTTCTCAGGATTGACCAAGTCCTTGCTTTCTGTTGAAGTACCCAGAATTTTGAAATGGGAGTAAATATATTCATACTTTATGAATGAAACTATTTCAAAGACATTTAAAGTGAAGGTAACAATCTATTATAATCCTCCCAACAATTATACTTTTGAGTACTTGAACTAAATTAATAGCTAAAATGATATAAATATAAATAGAGTTTTAATTGATCTCAAATCATAAATGTACAGAGCTTCCTGCTGCACTAAAGTTATGGATTGCCTTTTTTCTTGCTCTCCCCGCTCACCCCCAAAATCACTTTTACAATATCCATTATTTTTTTCTTTTTTTAAAAAAATAATTTTTATTAAACATTTTTCAAAAAATAAAAGAATTTTTAAACAATAGTTTGTTTCCAACAATTGCGCAATGGTTGAACATTTCTTATGTCCATTTTTTATCCTTATTTCAACGTATCCTTTATACATGCAATATTAATATTAATATGCAATGTCATATTAATTTATTACATATATACATATAAATAACAGTGTACCCAATTTCATTTCTACAAACTACATTTTTTCCTGTTTCCTCTTATTTGTTGTTACATTTCTACTCCTATATCTACCTTATTTGATCTTTCCTTGCCTTTTATCTCTCTCCTCTAGCCATTTGTACTGTTTCTCCCACACTATACAATACAATATCCATTCTTAAATACATAAAATCAAAGGACCAAGCTTTGGTAAAATGTTTACAGGCATCAACCACTTCTAAACATCCTTTTTGGAAGAAGAGGCTTGAAAGGCATACAATTTTAAGTCCCACCTTGAACGCTGCATTAGTGGAATCCTTAAAAGCACAAACAACAGGGAAAAAAGTAATGGTGGGCCTTGAGGGAAAGAAAGAAAAAAACAGTTCTGTCTTGCACCTAATTCAATCCATTTAGAAGCTCTCTGCCTAAGCCAAGGATTACAGGTGATACCATCTACTTCAGGTTGCAGTGTCTAAAGAAAGCATCCTTCTTATTAAAAAATGGAAAAAGACAAAGTTTAAAGCCAAATAATTCAGGCTTGCATAAATCTTTAATAGGACCTGCCCTCCCAGGATTGGCTGCGTGTACTTTTCTCTGCCCAAGGGAAACACAATATGTCTTAGAAGAGAATAATAGTAGCTCCATCTTGTGTGTTATATGATATCTTCAAGTAATCCCAAGGATTTTGTCTTTGTCTGCCGTAAACAAAAGGCCACCCATACATACAGTGTCCAGGCTTTTTCAGGCTCCTTACCTTAGCAGGTGACATCCAGAAGATGGACGTGGAAGAGTTAGACAGCTAAGTAGCTGGAGGCAAGTTTCCTCTCAAAGCTTTAGGGAAATATGAAACAAATAAGGCAAATTCTCTCTTCCTAAGTCAAAAATGTGACAAGTGGTTACCTTGGTTTTCTAGCACATTGTTTCCACCAATCCTGGCAAACACAATTCTGTATAAGAATTTAAAGCTTCTTATAGTAAATTAGCAGAGTAGAATTAAACGTGAAAAGTGGAGAGTGTCAGAGAATTAAAAAAAGGAGCACAATAATGTTTAAAAAATGGCAAACATGGTGCTTTTACACCAAAAATAGTGCTTTCTTCAAGTTGTATTAATGTTGTTATCATTATTATAAATAATGTTACTCAAAGCAACAGATGCAACAGGAAAGGTGGAGAGGTTTCTTTGCATTTCCAGAAAAATCCAGGAATTGTAACATTGTAATAGCCTATTGAAAATATTTTATAAAAAAATAAAACAGAGAAAAACATGACACTATCAAGAGGCTTTAGCATAGAGCAGAGGAAAAAATATGGCTGAGCAGAGAAAAAATATATATGGATAAGGCTTTTTGTGTCACAACATGATGAATATTTTAATTATTCTGATATATGTTAAGAGTCAAAAATCCAACAAATTCTTGTCCTTGCTTGTTGAGAATGATGAGCCAGACACTGGAAGAAAGAACTGGAAGAAAGAACTGTCTAAAATGTTTGCTATCATGGACCTAATCCCTATCAACAAGAAGAGGTGAATATGAAATGACTGGTACATTGAGGAAATGGTTCATGATATCTTGAATTCATGATATCCAAAGGAGGAAAGATCTAAAGATCTTTCTAAAACTCCAAAGAGAAGCATGAATACATTCAGGAAACAGAAGAAGGGAAATATAACAATATAGAGTGTTTAAGCCGTAGAAACTGGAAGGGTCAGTGAGCTTAGGCTTGTTTTTTTTTTTGTTTTTTTTTTTTTGTTTACATTTATACCCCGCCCTTCTCCGAAGACTCAGGGCGGCTTACAATGTTATAGATACCAAAAACAAAATAGAAACAACAATAGCACTTAGAGTTATATACAGCTCCACAGTACATTTCAGTCCTCTCTAAGCAGTCTACAGAGTCAGCATATTTCCCCCAACAATCTTGGTCTTCATTTTACCGACCTTGGAAGGATGGAAGACTGAATCAACCTTGAACCTGGTGAGATTCAAACTGCCAAATTGCAGGCAACTGACGGTCAGCAGAAGTACCCTGCAGTACTGCATTCTAACCACTGAGTCACCATGGCTCTTGATAAAGACAAAAGATAAAGACAAAACAAATAAGATTTATTGCAAATCTGTTGCAAGAGGGTGAGTCTTGTTGAACTGGATGGCTATAGAAATCAAATAAATATATAACATGTTAAGAAAGACAAAATTGACAGAAATATAATGTGCATGCCAGGGAATCCACCATTGAGCTACTGTAGGTAATCGGATATTGGTCCTTAAGCCAATGACATTGAATCAACATAAGAGGGTCCATACCTCCTTAAAGAGAAGATTGAACAATTGAAGTATTCTGCAAAATTCCCAGGAAGCTGGATGAAACCTCAAGCATATAATGCAAATATTATTCTCTACTACTCCAGGAAATCCGCAGAATTTAACACCATTGGAGATCTGGTAGAGGATATAGGACTTTCAGATGACAATATTTGGGAGATTGCTGTGGCAACAGAACTCACTGACATCCCAACAAAATGAAGATGTCTAGCACCATGCTGACCCATTCACAGCACAACCAGGAAATACTCTTTTGCAACTGACTAATTGTGATTTTGTCAATATTAATGGTGTTCAAGAGGTGCTCCATATGTTTTAGCTAGGAAAGCCACCTATTGATACTAACCTTGCTTTCATTTGCCACAGTCATTCTACCTCTACTAGCAGGTCTTTATATTTTGTAATTTTCTCCAGTTCTTTCTCTCCTATTTTGCTGTCTCTGGGTACTGCAACATCCATTATCAATACTTGTTTGCATTTCTTATCAACAATTGTCAGTTCTGGGGTGTTACGAGGCAGGTGTCTTGTCTGTTTGAATTCTAAAGTCCCAGAGCATTTTAGTTTTTTATTGTATGGTGTCATGATCACACCAATTCTTTCTTGTAGGCAAATGGTATTTCTTGAAAATATTCCAGTGTACCATTGTTGCTATTTTGTCATGCTGCTATTTATAGTCAGTCTGTGCAATCTTCTCAGAGCAGCTAATTAGGTGGTCTACTATTTCTTCAGCTTCTTTGCACAGGTGGCATTTGCTGTCTGTTGCTGTCATCTCTATTCTGGCTTTGTATGTATTTATACTTAAGGCTTCTGCTTATGCAGCCAGAATTAGCCCCGCTGTCTGTTTCTTGTACTTTAATGCTGCTAGCCATTGTTTAATTATCTGCTCTGTTTGCTATTTTCTTTTAAATGTACCAGCCATGTAATACTTTTTCTTTCCAGTTCTCTTTTCTGTTCTTCATTTGGCTTTTCTTGTAGGCCACTTTGGTCTCTATGGTACTCAGTAAGCTTTCATAGTGGGCTAACTGAAATGCATCTTCTTCATTGTCCTTCAGATATTCTTCCAATGCCCTTTTTCTTCTTTAGCTGAGTGGCATATTTGTAACATTCCACACCCACTTATTTTTCTTGGCTAGTGATGTCTGCAAACATCATGCATGGATGAAAGGCATGAATCTCCTCCTCCTCCTCCTCCTCCTCCTCCTTCATTTACTTTATTCATCAAACATGAAATTCAATCAACTGAACATTCAAAAATGCATCATAAATATCATTGATTGGTGCTAATGGTTGATACGGGTCGCTGCCAGTATCTTGGGTATCAACCAAGTACCTTCTTAAGATGTACGATGTTCCAAGTAGCACAGTTTTTTGTAGTTCTGCTGGTGTTATTGCAGGAAGCTGAAATTTGTTGATGTATCTTATAAAATTCTTGGACATGGTACCAAGTGCCCCAGGACAGTGGGTATCACTGTTACATGTTTCATCCATAGCCGTGTAGTTTCAATGGCCAGGTTGTGATATTTCATGATTTTTTTCCAGTTCTTTTTCTTCGACTCTGGCATCTCCTGATACCACAATGAAAATAAATTGTACGTTTCAGTTTTCGACAACTGTGATATCTGCCGTGCTGTGTTTCAAGTGATGATCCATCTGTATTCGAAAGTCCCTTTATTATTATTATTATTATTATTATTATTATTATTATTATTATTATTATTATTATCATCATCATCATCATCATCATCATCATCATCATCATCATCATCATCATCATTATATCTTCCTATCCATGGCTTTTAGTTCTACTCTAGCCTAGTCCACTAATCTGGTAGTGTATCTAATGACTGGAATTTCCCAAACATTAATTGCTTTGATGATATTTCCTCTACTGAGTTTGGACTTTAAGATCTTCAGTCTCATGATGTATTCAGTGCCAATCACACTGGAATGGAACCTGGCTCTTCCATGACATCACCAATGTGACAGAAAGGGAAGGCTGTTCACTGATCTTCACATGTTGATTTCTACACATGGAAATATCACCTGATGATTCTCCTTTGGCGAATTATAATCAGGCATCTTGAATCCCTCATTATTAAACATAAGTGAATAAAAAACACTGGTAAACTCCTGCCATTTAAATTTTCATCTGGTTTGTTATGATAAAGTAAGCTATATATTACTTGATCTCAGATAATATTGGCTTTGATTAAATCAATATGTAAAAGAAATTATAATGACAGTTCTTCTCCATCTCTCTCCCTCTCCCTTTTACTCCCCCCTCTCTCTCCCTCCCTCTCTGTCTCTGTTTCTCCCTTGCTCTCTTCCTCTCCAGTTTAATTAGCAAACTATCTGAAATCTACAAATACAGAATAGAGTTGGAGGGGACCTTGGAAGGTCAAATCCTTTGCTCAAACTGGAGACCCTATACCATTCTGGACAAATGGCTGTCCAGACTGTTCTTAAAAGCCTCCAATGATGGAGCACCCAAACTTCTGGAAGTAAGTCATTCTTACTTTCAGGAAAATTATCTTTAATTCTAGATTGGATCTCTCTTTGATAAACTTTCATCTGTTCACCTAGATATTATCCAGATTACCTAGACACTATCTAGATCATTTAGATAGGTATATCTTCATTCTGAATTTTCTTTTAGCCATTTCCTGAATACTTTTCCTATGACCAGAGTGGCAATTCAGTTTATGTGTATGTATATTTCCTCATTGAGCAAGACTTCATCCTCACCATACAGGTTATATAGGAAACTTTCTCGCATATAGCACTGTGCACTGTTTGTATTTTAAACTATTATGAAAACCAAGGATATCACATTCCTTTGCTCTTTGTAGATTAGTGCAGTTGCAAAATATATACAGTAACTTAAATCAGTAGAAGAAGGATAACCCATTAAGTACACATTCTGATTGTGTATTCAATGTTATTCCAAGGCCTGAAGTCAGAATCAGGGCTGAATTGCTTGAAAAACAAACAACAAAAGAGAAATGAAGCAACTTCCCATAGCTAACTTGCACTATAAAATAAAACCTGCAGAGTATGAACAGTCTCAGAATCAAATAGCAGATCCCTCCTTCCTCCCACCACATATTAGTTAGATAAATAGCACTATTGTACAGGTTTTAAAAGTGCTGGGTATACAGAGTAATAATCACCCAGACAATCTTGGATCTATCTGATGAATTTACCCCAAAATGAGTAATTTTTGCCACATATGCTTATACCTCATGCTTCTGTATAGATACGTATCTCTGTAAGCCATTTGATGAATTCTTGATGAGTCCACTGCTTGTTTTAATTTCCCATGAGGTTAATAAAGGAAGTTTACAGAAAGAAAATTTCCTATTTCCCTCCTCCCTTTGCAGCTTCCTGCAATCTTTGAAAAGCTTCTCAAGGGAGTTGCTGGCCAGTATGTGTGTTTGGGGAGCAGGAATGGACGTTCTTGAGGGAGGGTTTGAAAATATTACTTTATGAGCTTGCTTAAGATGGCAATTATATAAACAGTTAACTAGAAATAAATACTGCAGAAGAACATACTAAACAATGGTTACTCAGAAATGGCAATTATATACAATAAAAGGAGGACAGGTAGAAATAAATTAAACCCTCCACAGTATAGAGACAGAAAAACAAGGAACATAAAAGGAACTTTATCTGCTGCTGGAAATACTATGCAAAATGTGCCCAGTGTGTCTTCCTAAGAAGATACACAAGAATTTGTAATGGTGGGGAACATTGAAAAGCTACCATCCTAATTGTGCACCCACTTTCCACAGCTCAGCAACAGACATCTTTAGGAGTACATGATGCATTTATTTTGAAACCCAATGCCAATTTGAGACTATTTCTCCCTTTTAACAGTGTGAAATACCATTTTCTAGAATGCAACTTACTGTGTAAAATGACTTAATTCTAAAATGTCACCAAAGCCTGTGACACAAATGAGAATTAGATGCTGGATTGAATTCTGGTAAGAAGATCTTTGTATTTCTCACCAGCCCCTTTGAGCTGTTTTGCATTTTGTTTTGGGTTATTTCTTGACCTCTAGCAATTCATGCCCAATGAGACTCCTCCTGCTTCTGCCCCATCAGGCAAGCTGAGCAAAACATGATCCCGAGTCATGAAAGAGTTAAAGAAGCTCATTATCTCTGAGAATATTCACCATTCTCTGCATTGAAGCAGACAATTCTATTATTCGTTTAATAGAACTCTGCTGGAAACCAAACACAATTCTTATTCAGGGGAATGATTACTGTGTCTTGTTTAATTCTTGCCTAACAAATGTCAGCACTAATGTATTACAGATTATTCAGTCAATGTGATGGTTCTAGGTGAAAGAAGAGAACAGGGATCTCTCTTTTTTTAGTGTAAAAAGGGTCAGCTGCATGACTTTCCACCGCATGAGCTGAGATGAGGCTTGACATGAATCAATCAATCAGGCTCAGTTTTACAGTTATAGCACCTAATGCCTAAACATGAGCATATGGGTGCAAATTAGCACCCGATTATGAGCATACATGATCTTCTCCTGGAAGACAATAATATTGGCATTAAGCTTCTCAAGAGGGGAGATGCTGCTGGTTTTTAATATGTCTTAAATTATGTCAGGAAAAACACTGGAACATCACACAAAAGCCACAGTCGGTGTATATTGCTATCTCATAGAGCTGGAGATCTTTACAACAATATTGACACAAGAGCAGGCAAGCAAATGTCAGCCAATATAACATATGAAATACTTAACGTAACCAATTTTCAGCTGTCAATCAGCAGGGAATAATGACTGATGCAAGGAATCAATACACCGCAATTGAATTCCAGCTCACAAACTTGTTTCGTTCGGCACTATAAAAGACTGTCAAATGTCACACCCCATGAGATGCAACAGGATTCCAAAGATTTATTTATTTCAAGCTCTGAAGTCTATTAGTAATAGTGCTCCTTGTGCAAGTAGAAAGAAAAAAACACCACCCAATGGCATTAAATATTCAGCAATGACAATTTATTTCTTCTGAAGCCAATAAATAATGGTTTTCAACTATATCTAATTTTCCTTAGGCATTTACTACATCTGCTAATGAGAAATCAAATGCAGTAATCTCAGATTGAACATGAATATTAAAACAGAACCTATTAACATTTCAACATTGACTAATAGTACTGTAATGTTTAAAACATAAGCAGTTGTAGAAAACAATTATCCATAGAGCCCAATAGTAATTCTGAAGTAAGGATTTCATATCACTTCCAAGTGATTTCTTTATGAAATGTAATATAAATATATTCCCAAAGGAAAAGAGGAAAGATAGAAATTAGTGTGTGTGTTTTTTAAAAAATCTATAAGTATAACTTTTTTTGGATTGTAGGACTAAATTTAAGATTCTCATCACAAATATTGTCACTGGAATCGTCTTGTTTCAAAACTCATACTGTCTGTCTATCACTTTGGCTTATTTCTTTTATTTAACCCAACTTCAGAAATGCTACTTTGGCCCCATTAATCAATACATTCATCACAGTTAAGCCTTTGATAAAACCTCACTTATAGACTGCTACTATTATTTTTCTCCTGCCTTGTCAATGTCCTTATTTCAACAATACAATGGAGGAAATACCTATTTAGTCTTACCTTTTAATGTCTAAAAAAAAGAACAAAATTCAAATCATAACTCCGATATGGCTTTATTATTAGATTTTTATCCTGCCTTTATTAATTGGTAAGTAACTGAAGGTGGCAAATATACCTAGTATGCCTGCCTTCTCCTATTTTCCCTACAATAGCAACCCTATGAGATGAGTTGGGATAAAAGAGAGTTACTGACCAGTCACCCAACTGGCTTTCACAGTCTCCTGGTTTCTAGGCCAGTGCCGTAAACACTGCATCAATCTGGTTCTTCCTCATTTACCTGCTGTATATTCCTTCTAATGCAAATATCATAGAACATAGAATAATAGAGTTGGAAGGTCTTCTAGTCCATCTCCTTTTTGAAAGCCTCCAGTGATGAAGCACCCGCAACACCTGAAGGCAAGCTATTCCATTGTTCTCATCATTAGGAATTTTGTCCTTAGTTCTAGGTATGTCATGTATATGAATATCTGTATCTGTATCTATATTTATGTATTACATTATATTGTATCTTATCCTATAACTATTGTATTTTACCCTACTCCTATTTTAAATTGTATAAGGTTTTATTGATGATATGAGTTTGCACCTTGTGCTTTGATATGGCCTATAGGCTAATCAAAACTATCATTTAAAACTGTATTTTATTCCAATTTCATTTTAAATTGCATTTTATTCCAATTTCATTATAAATGGTATTTTATCCAATTCCATTTTAAATTGCTTTTATTAGATTTTAGTAATAATTTGTGTCTGGAATGCTGCACTTTGATTATGGCCTAAGGGCTAATCAATAAAGTACCCTCAAATAAGACATTCCCTGATAATAAGCACAATGGGCTTTTGAGCGCATGGCAATAAGGCCAAGCACTTATTTCAGGGTTCAAAAAAATAGAATAGAATAGAATAGAATAGAATAGAATAGAATAGAATAGAATAGAATAGAATAGAATAGAATAGAATTTTTTATTGGCCAAGTGTGATTGGACACACAAGGAATTTGTCTTGGTGCATATGCTCTCAGTGTATATAAAAGAAAAGATACGTTCATCAAGGTACAATATTTACAACACATAATGATCAGTATATCAATATAAATCATAAGGATTGCCAGCAACAAAGTTACAGTCATACAGTCATAAGTGGAAAGAGATTGGTGATGAGAACTATGAGAAGATTAATATTAGTGCAGATTTAGTAAATAGTTTGACAGTGTTGATGGAATTATTTGTTTAGCAGAGCGATGGCCTTCGGAAAAAACTGTTCTTGTGTCTAGTTGTTCTGGTGTGCAGTACTCTATAGCGTCGTTTTGAGGGTAGGAGTTGAAACAGTTTATGTCCTGGATGTGAGGGATCTATAAATATTTTCACGGCCCTCTTCTTGATTCATGCAGTATACAGGTCCTCAATGGAAGGCAGGTTGGTAGCAATTATTTTTTCTGCAGTTCTGATTATCCTCTGAAGTCCATGTTTTTCTTGTTGGGTTGCAGAACCAAACCAGACAGTTATAGAGGTGCAAATGACAGACTCAATAATTCCTCTGTAGAACTGAATCAGCAGCTCCTTGGGCAGTTTGAGCTTACTGAGTTGGCGCAGAAAGAACATTCTTTGTTGTCCTTTTTTGATGATGTTTTTGATGTTAGCTGTCCATTTTAGATCTTGCGATATTATAGAACCTAGAAATTTAAAGGTTTCTACTGTTGATACTGTGTTGTCTAGTATTGTGAGAGGTGGAAGTATGGAAGAGTTTCTCCTAAAGTCTACCACCATTTCTACGGTTTTGAGTGTGTTCAGTTCCAGATTGTTTTGGTTGCACCACAAGGCTAGTCGTTCGACCTCTCGTCTATATGCGGATTCGTCATTGTCTCGAATGAGACCAGTCACTGTTGTCTCATCTGCGAACTTCAGTAGCTTAACAGATGGGTCATTGGAGATGCAGTCATTGGTATACAGAGAGAATAGAAGTGGGAGAGCACCCAGCCTTGGGGGGGCCCTGTGCTAATTGTACAGGTATTTGATGTGATCTTGCTTAGCTTCACCTGCTGCTTCCTGTTTGTTAGGAAGCTTGTGATCCACTTACAAGTCTGTTCCGGTACCTGTAGCTGGTTTAGCTTAGTTAGAAGAATGTCTGGAATGATGGTATTGAATGCTGAACTAAAGTCTACGAAAAGGACCCTTGCATAGGTCTTTGGAGACTCAAGATGTTGTAGGATGTAGTGCAGAGCCATATTAACAGCATCATCTGTTGATCTATTTGTTCTATAAAAAAATTCTATTCTATTCTATTCTATATCTATTGATATATGTATATCAGGACACACATACATGTCCTAGGTATCTAACTGCGATGTAGAATGGCTCATTGAATCTCATTTGATCTGGGGAAAATAGAAGCTGTCCATTAACACTATGATCCATACTTAATTTAACTTAATTTCTTTAAGCCTGACTATGCAATGTTTATCAAAGCTAACATAATTTATAAAAAAACCTCCTTTATTAAATTAGCTCCTATTTTTATATGCAATTCCAAAAGCAAGTTAGAAAGAAAGGAATGAAAGAAATGAAAGAGTTCAGTTGCTCTCTGTTTTATGATTCTTCACCAGAAGTGATACTGGCAAACTGCATAAGTTGATATTGGAAGACTACCAGCATGTTATCTAATTTCAGCCACGAAATGACTGTACACTCCATGATTTTATGAGGAAATAGGGTTACAGGTCACAAGAGCTCCTTTATTTCCCACCTGTAGCTTCTGACAACATTTTATTAAGGATTTTCCCATCTTCACTCTATGGCCTACAGGGACAACATTCTAACAGCTGTTACCAGACTATTACCAAAGCAACACGGATTAGCAGTTTTGAAAAGTAGTATCAATTTATCTGACAAGAGTCTACAAATTTTCAGCATGGAATGTAAGGTGAATAGAATGAATTATTATGTAATGAAGAAGAATGTTAGATGCAACTAAACATTTAATATACCTTTGTGATTTCATAAAATATTCCATGCACTAAGTCAAAATACTTGCAGCTCTGTTTTTAACAAGATACATTTACCATTGATCTCCTTGGCAAATAAAGAGTATAACTTTTTAAAAGAAAATAATAAAATCAATGTCGTGTGAATACTATAAGAAAAAGAAAGGTAAATATTTCATTTACTAACGGCCCTCTTCATCACAAGTATTAACACTTTTAACAACTTATCACCTTCTCTTAAAGTTCAACAAAAAACATCTATGGAATGAAGAAGGATTGTTGTTTTTTTGAACTTTAAAAGAAGGTGGATGACAGCTTTGTCATCCAGTCCTGGTCAACAAAATTCCATTAAGGGTTACCAGAAATAACACGATATATTTTTTAATCTTCATCAGCTAAACTAGTGGGGTCTTTATGTTTCTTACTTTTGCTTTTAATAGTTTTGATCTTTAATCCCTTTGAATAATGTCCTGCACTTCTTTTGATTTTTTCTTTGTCCCTACTCAGAAAAATCTTCAGAAGCTTAACAGATCTTTTTTGTAGATCATTTCATAGATTTGATAAAGCTATTCAAATCACTCTTTTGGTTTCCCACTTGCACATTTCAATTATTCAGTTTCAATTATTAAGACATCAGCAGGTTTTATTTGAATATCCAGTGAAAGCTCTTTTTCCTATGTCAGCCTATCATTTTCAAATCTACTTTCAATTTGGCCCCAGTCCCATCTGGCAAAACTTGTTTCTCTTCCATCTCCTAAAAGTCTCTTATCTATAATGGCATTTTTAACTTCTGGGTCCATTGCTCGCAATTATCCTTGAATATGATCAGTTTTAAAGTATTTTGCTTATTCCGTGTTAGTAAGCCAAATCTTCTTCTTTTGGTTTCTTCTTTAATTATAATTTTTATTTTCCTTTGGTTCCCTCTGTTTTCCAATGTTCTAATACCCACCTTGTCATGTTTTCTTTCAAGAATTGGAAAAAAACTAGATTTTTTCCATAAGAAGAATTTCCATGACCAATTTAAAATCTTATTTCAAATCTAACTGGAGCCATAATCAATTTATAGCTTTCCAAAATCAACAGTCCAATCACCCTATAATATACCTATTTTATACCTTTACTTTTCTCCCAAACTCCTGAAATCAAAAAGACAAATTTCATGGTTTCTGCTAGTGATAGGATACTCTTTGGAGGTTGAAATATTTTTTACAAACAAATATGGGTCTTGATCAAAAAAGGTTGCCCTGCCCTAATAGTAGAGACAGATCAGCATGTAAGAACTATTTCTATTCACAGAGGGGCACCATTGTAAATGTTGTACCTTGATGAACGTATCTTTTTTTTTATGTACACTGAGAGCATATGCACCAAGACAAATTCCTTGTGTGTCCAATCACACTTGGCCAATAAAATTCTATTCTATTCTACAGTTCATATTCTACTTCCATGAAAAATGATACCAATAATATTGTAGGTCCCAGAGAAGACAACAACAGGTTGATTCATGAGTGGGCAAATAATTTAAAGCAAGGCAATTTACAAATAATCCCTTCTTCTTTTGTAATAATAGCAGTTATTTTTTAAAATTATTAATTAATCAATATTGTGCTGGCATCACAGTGCAAAATGATTAAATTCTTTCTTATTTCCTCTTTTCTTTCTTTCTCTGTTTTTAAAAATTATATATCTAATTTATTAATTAATTCAATTTATATACCTGCCTATCTCACATTTGTGATTCTGGTCAGTTCACATAGTAGAAACAATCAAATAACACAACCAATAAACAAAATACAGAGAAATAGTAAGAATACAATAATCGTTAGATCCAAGTGGAAAAAAACAAACAAAATTGAAAATGATAAACATTAAAAGCAGGTAAGTGCAAGTCATTGGTCAATCAATATAACCAAGAGAAAGAATAAGGGACTGTATAAATGATTACATCACCAGGTCCATAAAATGGTATTTGTAATGCTCATTTCTTTATTTGTTACGTTTAGTATAACACTTTCATTCAGGAGTTTCAGCTCATGCTTACTCTTCCTTTCTGCAGACCAACAGCTCTCTTAAATTGGGTTGAGAAAAAATGACTGATTCCAAATCATTCTGTACTTGAGGCTCAATTAGAACTTGTTCCTAAACCAGCACGTTAAACACTATTTCACATTTGTTGTCAATAAATCCATTTCAGTATGTTTCTTGGAGAGAAACATTATTAGTGACTTTTAAGTGGGATTTTCTATACCTGAAGAACCTACCTCTGTGTTTCTGAAGTTTAAATGAATTTAATTCCACCTTGATTAATTTTATCTTTCTTACATCTTCCCCTCATGTGACCACAGTCATCATCTTCACCTGCAGATTTTGTGACATCTTTCATGCAAGATCTCAGATTACTTTAATTTTTTTTAAAAAAGCAGTTAATACAATAATTCTATGTACTTAAGATAGGTATCTCTATGTCATGGTATTTATTATTTTGAGGGGAGATGATATGTGTTTAAAGTCTGAAGTTAAGATTATGTTCTTTCATTGTTGTAGTTGTGACTGTTATTATAATAACTGGTCCTTGAAATGATCTCATTTTGTATTATGTCAACGAACTAATTTGGCTCCTTTCAATTTAAACCAATCAAAACATTATATTCATTGGATCCCCACCCACACCTTAATCTTCATTTATTTTTGAGTGAAATAAAGATATTTCTTACCACAAACAGGGATCATAGAAGCCCCTTCAATGCAGAGTCACTCTATTAGTCCACATAAAACATTACAGTATCACATTGCCATTTTTGAGGATTCCAACTTTACTTAAGAAATATCAAGGACCGAAACTGGATTTTTCCAATGCAATGTTCTGAACCACAAAATATAAGATAACAATTGCTATTTTTTATCCTTCTATGTTCCTCCATTGCATATCTGAAGTTATGTTAACTTTTTTCAGGAATATTAAAGATATGTTAATTTGTTTCTACAATGTCAGAAAATTAGATAAAATGGAGATTAATTAATTAAGCCCTATGTGAAATTCACTTTTAGTATTATCTTTCATTTATGAAATAGATCACATAAAGAAAAAGATGCATATACACATGAATACATGGATCATATTATTCCTTTCCAGGTATTGTGTAGAAAACAGAAGAAAGAAATTGTAAAGCTAGAGATAAAAGTTATGAGATTAGGAAAAGAAACATAGCTAAAACATAGTTTAAAAAACACAATCAAATAATTGTCACCTAATGAAGTTTCTTGGATGAGAAGACAAATGTTTTCTTCTTCCTCAAGGAAAAAACTGTAGATGCCTTTTGAAAAAGCATCTGTCAGACAACTATGACTTGGATCACTGAGAATCTCCACAGACATAATAATAAATAATAACAACAACAACAACAACTACTACTACTACTACTACTACTACTACTACTACTACTACTACTGAGTTGGAAGGGACCTTGGAGGCCTAGTCCAACCCCCTGCCCAGGCATGAAACCCTACACCATTTCAAACAAATGGTTATCCAACATTTTCTTAAAAATTTAGTTAAAACCAGTTTAATCAAATACTATCCAGTATGCATTTATACATCTTTCAATCCCTAAAAACAATTATTTCTTCTGCCTTATCCATACACTTTTTCATAACTTGCCTTCTATATTTCTTCCAGAAAAATCTCATCAGCTCCATCTAACTAGAACTTTCCTCCTCCTATTCCTCTTGATACATTTACTCTTCATTAATAGGTTTATTTTATAATTTGATATTTAATGTGCTTTTTTTTTTGCTGGTCATTCAATTTTGTATTCAGTTAATATTCATTCTTAAACTTCTTCTTTTACCACATATATTTAAATATCTCTCAATCCGGCTGCATTAAATTTACTTTTAAATTCGTCCTGACATTATAACTCCCATAGAAGAAGGTGTACAGAAGCACTTTTATACTTAGCCATATTTGCTTCTTCCCAAAACAAAACAAAACAAAAAAATTAACAACAAATCATTGATTCCTAGTGGCAAACAGTATGATATCCACTATTTTTCTACCAGCTTTTTTACATATTAAAATGTATTCATTCATTTACACATCATTAGTAAACATTTTCCCAAAGTACACATATTCATTTATTTGCTCTAATTTTTCTTCATGTACACATAACTTGTAATTGTTTTCTCCATTTTCCCTGTCAAAAACAATTACCTTGTTCTTTGACAGATTAATTTTCAGATCCATTCTTCTTGCTGAATCATAAACCTGCCTAATATCTGCTGGAAAATATTTGTATTCTCAGACACTATCGAGGAATCATTTTTTGTTTAATAACTAAATATATATAGATGTCCAATTGATTTTTGACTGAGGATGGAGTACACAATTAAAAACAGCATATTACAACAACAATAACCCCACATTAAAACATGGTAAAAATATTTAAACTGTCATAAAGAATCAAGACTTGGTAGAAAATCCAGGTCTTCAGGACCTTCCAAAAGGCAGGCAGATTTTGGGAGTTATCTTAATCTCAGGATGAATGCTATATAGGGTATGTACAGCAACAGAAAAAAAAAACAGTGTTGCGGTACCTGCCCTATATAGATGGGTTTCTTATCACAACTTAAGTAATGGGATCTGGAGCATGTCTACCTCATCAGAACTTATTGGATAGCTGAAGTAATTGTAAATGGGCATTCCTGCAATAACCAGGTTCGGTGTCATGAAGAGCTTCATAGGTAATAATCAGTACCTCAAACTGCGCTTAGAAGCTTCCTGGTACCTAGTATGACTTGTGAATCAATGTTGTTATAAGGCTACACTGAGATGTGCCCATAATTATTTGTGCCACTGCCTTCTGAATGAAGAATTACCAAATAGGCCAGTCCATATAGAATGCATTGAATAATCCGGGTGAATAGTGAGCAAAGTATGAATAACAATGAGTACAACCTCCTGATGCAAGAATTGGTGCAACTGGGTTTGTGCAAACCCAGATCATGATCGCTACCTGCTTTTTATACCTCCACATCTTCACATAAGTTTGTAACTATTCCTTATATCCATAAACACATTAAATAATTGCAGGAGCATGATGCATTTTTGGCTTACTCTCTAGTTAGGCTTGATCCATTTGCTATGCTTTTTATTTATTCTCATATCCATTACATATCCATTACCACACTTGACATTCATCTTTCAATTCCATATCATGGAAAATGTTCCTTAATTCATACCTATTCATTTCATCATTCAAATGTTTAAATCAACAATTTCTTTGCTACGTTCATGCATTTCTCAATGATTTTTATGATTGATTTATTTATTTATTTGTCAAGTATGTATTAGATAATATATATAAGTATAATCATGAACTGAATACATAAAATGAATAAAAATAAAAGGGACGGTAGGCACTCTGGTGCTCTTATAGACCCCTTGTAGACCTCTTAGGAATGGGGTGAGATCAACAGTAGACAGTCTTAGGTTGAAATTTTGGGGGTTTGGGGATGAAACCACAGAATCAGGTAGTGCATCCCAGGCATTGACCACTCTGAAGTCATATTTTCTGCAATCGATTTTGGAGCGGTTCATTTTAAGTTTGTATCTATTGTGTGCTTGTGTATTGTTGTGGTTCTCTGAAGAAGAACTGAAATGAAGAAGCTTCTTAGATGGGAAGTGAAATGTTTTGAAGGAAAAACAAGATAGTCCAGCTGCCTTTTGAAAAAGCATCTTTGGGTCCTACTCACATTTTAAGTCTCACAGCTACCTCACAATCAAACAATATCTATATTTTAACATTTTTCCAGTATCTATTTTGGGGAGGGATTTTTTTTTTTTTTTTGGCAAGATTTCAGAAATTGGTTTGCTTTTGTTTCTGTCGTAGGGCTGAGGGAAAGTTGACTTGGCCATGTTCATCTATCTGGCTTTGTACCTAACGCGGGACTAGAACTCAGTCTCCTGGTTTCTAGCCTGTTGTCTTAATCACTACATCAGATCTGTTGTCCATTATAATATCTACAGTCATAGCCTTATCATTTTTCAGCACTTTCACAACATTGTTTTTATCCTTTTTTCACAATACACTAATATTGATACCATTTGCTTCAATCTCACTCTTCAACTTTAATAATTTCAATACAATTTCTACAATATGTCTTCCAGCATTCCCTCATTTAAGTTTCACACCACAACAATCATCACTGTTATTTTATTTCATTCACTCTGCTCTATATTCTTTGCTTAGCACTCTTAATTTTCTTCAGAACAGTTTTACATTTAAAATAAAGTCACTCTGCATTTTGTGAACCTTTTATACTTAACCATTGTCTTTGATTACATGGTTTGTAGTATGTTATATATTATACTCTCTTTGAAGTAGTATTTTATATACATTTTTATCTAGTGTTTTTTTTTTCACTTCATCATTCCATCAAATATTATTTTTTTCAATCTTTCTATTGCCATAATTTCACATAATTTTAAAGTGCTTTGTAATAAAGCTTTTTTTCAGGATGTTTTAAGCAGTTTCCCAAAGACTTTTTCTTATCCACGGAGACATCTTCGGACAGTGCTGGCTCTTCGGCTTTGAAATGGAGATGAGCACCACCCACTAGAGTCGGGGACGACTAGCACATATGTGCAAGGGGAAGCTTTATCTTTACCTTATTTGTGACCCTTCTTTTTTAAAAAAAGGGCTGTTGGACATTTGACATCTTTCTTTTTTTTTAATATTGTTTTTTATTGTTTTTATTTCACAAATTCCATTTCTAAATTGAACAGTGTGTTTCCTAGGTAACAAAAGTGTTAAAATGTAAACATCCTTGTAACCATTATGATCATATCAACATTCAAAGATATAGTAGATACTATCAATCACTAAAAGTAAAGTATACTATCTTCCATATTAACATCAATTATATAAGCATCAAAATGTTTATTAATCAATTTTTGTTTCTCATATAAACCCATCCATCTGATCTCTTTATCTATCGACTAACCATTTGCAAAAAAGTTCCCATAGCATAAAATATTCAGAATCTTCTTTTTCTTTAATTTTTAGCATTAACCTATCCATTTCTGCACATTCCATTATTTTTTGATTATATTCTCATGTATGGGGGTTTGTTGATTTTTACAATATTGTGCGTATACAATCCTGGCTGCTGTTAAAATATTTAATTTAAATATGTATTACCCTTATTGTACTTTTCTGGTAGCATGCGCAGCAGGAATATCTCAGGTTTCAAGTCTATGTGTTGTTTTATCATAGTTTCTAGCCATATGTGAATTTTCTTCCATTATTTTTTTGCTTTGGGACACGTCCACCACATGTGATAATATGAACCTGGTGTTTGGTTGACATTATTTGACATATTTCACTACCACTGTTAACTTCAATAATTCTCACTTTTTCCTATAAATAATTACATCAGACACACACACACACACATATAAATACTTACATATACAGTATATATTGTGGGGTGGGCCCCACAAGCAGATATTCCTTCCTTCCATGACTAGACTTTTCTTTCAACCATTTATACAATTGTCTGTGGTTGCATATACATTTCAATTACTTTAAAATAAAAATAATTTTAATTTGTGTAGCGATTTTAAAATGTGAAACAAGATAAGTTTATATTTAAATGTGAACCAAATAAACTCTTAGTTCATTTAGTTGATATTTATATTAATGAATTACCGTATTCACTGTTAGTCCATCCTTTGTTCATATTAGAATCCGCATATTGAAACTCACTTGTAATGAAGTGAACAGGGCAGCCGCCCATATTTCAATTTTCCAACAGTCCCACTGTTACCTTTAAGACCGTTATGTGAGCAGTCAACATATTGAATTAATTTTCCCCCCCAAAAAATAAATCTGGGCTGAAATAATAAAAGGGCTTCTGAAAACAGTTGAAAATATGCCTGGCTTTCTATGTGCATATTGAAAATGCAAAGCAAAATAGCCAAATTTGACTAACAGAAACAGAATGTTAAACTGAAACAAGATTACAAATGATTTTAACATCAAATGATAGGCTGTCATTTGATCTTGAACAATTAACCACATTCTCTCTCTTTTTCTGTCTGTTCTCCAACTGCCAAAGGCCTGAAGGAAGACCAAACTTTCCTCACCAGGCAGCAGTTGGAAGTTTGGCAGATGCTCTAGCCGGTACTCAGTTTTTTTGGATTCAGTTCTTCACATCTGTCAGTGGTCAGACAATTTTTGATGTGTAGTCTAGTCTAGCTTGTCCCCTTTAATGCAATAACTTTATCAATCAATGATTATTTATATTCACCCCCTTTTTATGGTGAACAACTGTGGTTTCAAAAACCAGAGGTTTCTTTTTCCTTATAACTATCCATCTGTCTTTAATAACAGCAATAATAGCAACTATGCCTGGCAACAGCTGTTAAAAATGCAGCTTTGCCTCCTTTTAAAATAAAATACAATCATCAGACAGGTGCCATCATATTTACTCATCTGATATGCCACTTTAATTTCTATTTGATATAAAACAGGGGTGTCAAACTGACGGTCCATGGGCCAGATGCATCACGTACAAGCCAAGCCCACCCCTGCTCTGCAAAGGAAAAAAAAATGTCACAATATGTCATTGTGACATGCAATGTGACGTGCCGAGTTTGCCCATGGTATAAAATCACAACTTTAGTGCATAACATTTTGTGTTTAAGTTTAATTAGGTTGACTTGAAATTCACTTATTATTACCGCTTTCATTTATTTCACAAGCTGAGTTGAAGCTAAATTATACTCCAGGCTCTTAGTCATAAAAAAAGAAACATATATGCAGTGGTGGGATTCAAATTTTTAACAACCGGTTCTGTGGGTGTGGCTTATTTTGGGGTGTGGCTTGGTGGTCATGTGATTAGGTGGGTGTGGCTAGCTGTTCATGTGACTGAGTGGGTGAGCCTAGCTGCTCATGTGACCGGGTGGCCATGGCTATGGGCATAGAAACTACTCAGAGGGCTAAAAAAAGTCATTTCTGATTATGACCATCCTCACATTTATGCCCATTGCAGAATTTCAACAACCATGTCACTCATTTCACAACTGCTTCTCTTCACCATGGTTACAAGATAGGGCACAAAATGTAAAATGTGAGGACAGTTGTAGGTGTGAGGACCGGTCAAAAGTGTGAGGACAGGTCAAAAATCACTTTTTTCAGCCATCTGGTAGTCCCTATGCACATAGGTCTAGCAAATGTTTTGTATGCTCTAGTTAGTAGTGTAATCTTACCAGAGAAGAATCTATGCAAGATTAGGTTTACAACTCTTAATGCCTTTTTGGTGATGTTGTAACAGTGGGCTTTGGCACTTAGATCGTTTTAAGTCTCTTGTGTGGGCAATTTTTATCAGTACAATGCATATCCACTATTAAGTTGACTTTAATAAAATAAAGTAAAAGTAAATGTGCAACCTTAATCTATCTTTGTACACAATGAACATTAGTGCCCTTTGAATTCTATAATGGCTCTGTTTATTTTTCTCTAATTTTATATTGCCATATAAGACAATATTCAATTTTGTGTTGACAGGGAATAAGATAATTGTCAGGCCTAGAAGCCATCTTTTGCATTGGGCCTTCAGGCCTGCCGCATTTACTACTGTGGGAATCTCCTGACAATAATGCACACTGATCTTTCAGTTTACTTCTTTAGCCATTTTATAGCAAAAATTTTATTCAAAAGCATTTATTTTCTTTAAAAAAAATTCACGGGGAACCTTGACATCAAAAAAGAACAGTTGTTACCATTATTTATATCAATGCTGCCACTTGGAGAAAATTTGCCCTCAAATGAAAATCATTAAAATGAATAATGAAATGAATAATGAAAATCATTAAAAATAAATAACAGTTGCAGATTTTGTTAGGAATATGGCATATAGAAATACTTATGAAAAATAATACCTGGCCACCATCTAGAAAATAATGTGTGCCAAGAAGAAAAAAAGTCCTTGTATAAAGCACAGTTTTTAAGCATCTGTTGCTCTTTCAAAATAAAAGGATCGACATATAAATCTAGATTCTCTTTGTCATGTGTGAGTTTATGCAACACTCACACTTTTAAGAGATGGTTTAAATCTTCAGTCAGCTTTATGACTTTATATTATTATATTATTCTTTGACCTGGCTGCCATACATTCATCTGATGTTTTTTTGGAAAGTATGTAACTGGATTATTTGGAATAGCAACCACAATGCAACGTTCAACATATTGATATGATTCATGGTTTTGACATGAAAAGGACGGCCATGGTTGGATAGAGCGAATAGAATTCAGAGATTAAAAAGACTTTTAGAAGATACAAAGTTTAATGCAATGCATGCATGCGGATTTGAACTTTTTCTAGATTTTTCCTTATTTTTAAAAGCTGGAATTCTTTTCCAACAGAGATATCCTACAGTCTAACAGTTAGAGAAGATGGTTAGATGGTTGTTATCAACTATATATTTCTGATTAATTTTAAAATTGATTTGTCACTGTTTTGCCATGATCTCCTGGGACCTGTTGTATTTTTAAACATTTTGTTTTATGGATTTTCCACATCACATCTACTTACACAAAAGATCAGTAAACTAAATTGTCTAATTTAGAAGCTTAAATACTCATTTCTAAAAATGAATATGTCTTTACTATTTTCTGATCAGGCCACTATCTTCACTTGCTTTCTTCCATTATTTTACTGGACTGAGAACATCAGTTAGCTTCTTCATATATATCACTACCATCATTATGAACTATCAGGAGAATTTCATTTAATGATTTAGAAATTCTGTGTCATCTTGTGTTTCCAAATGCTCTTTGGGACAATTTGCAAATATTCCCTTATTAGCTTTTGCTAAACTAAACATGTTTTATAGAAGCATGATAATCATGATTTTTATTTGTCATGTATATATGCACCATTTGTTTAAGAGCCCAAGACACTGTATTACCTCTCTTCCCCTAGTGTTTTCCACAATAATGTGTTAAATAATACACTAACTGAGTCCTGGAAATATCTTTCTTTTGTTTTGATGTTGACTTTTTGGATTCCCTTACATTTTTTTACAAATAAATGTAATATTTAATGCAAAGTGAAACTAATTAATTTAGCATATGTAATATAATATAGAGCATGATGGCTCAGTGGTTAAAGATGCTGAGCTTGTCAGTTGTACAGCTGACATCCCGGATTCAAGACCTGTGCAACCAAGGTGAGTTCCCATTACTTGAATAGAATAGAATAATAGAGTTGGAAGGGACCTTGGAAGTCTTCTAGTCCAACCCTCTCCTTAGGCTTAACCCTACACCACTTCAGACAAATGGTTGTCCAATCTCTTCTTAAAAACTTCCAGTGTTGGAGCATTCACAACTTATAGAGGCAAGTTGTTCCACTGATTTAATTGTTCTAGCTGTCAGGGAATTTCTCCTTAGTTCTAAGTTGCTTCTTTCCTTGATTAATTTCCATCCATTGCTTCTTGTCCTGCCCTCAGATGCTTTGGAGACTAGGTTGACTCCTTCTTCTTTGTGGCAGCACCTGAGATATTGGAACACTGCTATAATGTCACCCCTAGTCATCAGACTAGACATACCCAATTCCAGCAACTGTTCTTTATCTGTTGTAGCCTCCAGTCCCCTAATCATCTTTGTTGATCTTCTCTGCACTCTTTCTAGAGTCTCCACATCTTTTTTACATCATGGTGACCAAAATTGGATGCAGTATTCAAGGCATTATAAAGTGGTATTAACACTTCATGTGATCTTGATTCTATCCCTCTGTTTATGCAGCCTAGAACTATGTTGCCTTTTTTTGGCAGCTGTAGCACACTGCTGGCTCATATTTAAATAATTGTTCACCAGGACTCCAAGATCTCTGTCACAATTATTACTATTGAGCGAGGTACCACCTATACTGTACCTGTGCATTTTGTTTTTCTTGCCTAAAAGTAGAACCTTACTTGCCCCATTTCCTATCTATCTAATAGTAAATGCAAATGTAAGTAGATTCATAGGTACTACTTTGATGGGAAGATAACAGCATTCTGTGTTGCCTTGGTCTATAGCCACACTGGCCACATGACTACAGAAATTGTGTTTTGACAACCTTGGCTCCCTTGGCCAAGAAACAAAGCAAGCAAGCAGATGGGCAAGTGCCCTAGAGTTGAACATGACTGACAGGGAAAACTTTACCTTTTTAAAAAAAATATAATATACATATATACATGCATACATTTTGGGATGTATAATTAATGAGGTTGTTTTAATTTATTGTTACTGTTATAAACAATAACTATAATATAATATTACACAAATATAAATATTTGTGTAATATTATATTAGAGTTATTGATTATAGACTAGATAGATTCTATATGCTATAGAAATACTGGGAGAAAGGGTTCAGAAGAGATAATAATGGAGCACATTTTGTAAGCTGTTCCAGTGGCATATTGCCCTGTGGGTTAATAGCATTGCCATGTGAACTCATATAATCATGTTCTATTAGATTGCTGATTTGATTGTTGCCAAAGCAGATTACTTAACAAAGCAGATTACATGCCAGTATATTGTTTTTGCACCAGAATTAGTCCTAGCTTTGGAAGCTTTTGATTTGGAGAGGGAAGATAGGTACCTTTGACATCAGCAAATGTATTTTTTCTTGTGACAGATAATGCTTTTGGGGGCCTTATTATACATTGTCTACAACCAGAAAAGAAAGAATAACAGTGTTCCAATCTTTGAGGGCTGTCACAGACAGCAGGGAGTCAAACTATTTTCCAAAGCACATGAAGGCTAGATAGGGAATAATGGATGGAAACTGACCAAGGAGAGATTCAACCTAGAAAAAAGGAGAAATTTTTTGACAGTGAGAACAATCAACCAATGGAACAGTTTGTCTTCAGAAGTTGTGGGAGCTTCATCACTGGAGGCTTTCAAGAAGAGACTGGACAGCCATCTGTCAGAAATGGTATAGGATCTCCTGCTTAAGCAGGAGGCTGAACTACAGTGTCTTCCACTGTTATTCTATTCTTCTATTTGAATCTAAAGAATTATGCTTTCCAGACTAGGTAGCATAAGTAAGAATATAACCATACATACTAAATTGGGCTAATTCAACCTGCTCTATAGTTACGTACCAAATTGTAAGTTTGTTTTGCTAGTCATGATGAAATAGATTGATAGGTAATCTAGACTAACAATAATTAATGTATACAAGACTCCTTGTATATTGCAATGTCCAGTATGTGGTTCTGTATTTGGAATATATATATATCTCCCAAATGTGTGTATGTGTGTGTGTGTGTGTGTGTACACACACACACACACACACACACACACACACACACTATAGCTATTGAACAGCTGGATCTCTGCTTTCATCACTGAAGGCACACATGCTGGGTGTAATGACAGCCTGCTCTGCGATACCTGTATTGTGTAAAGTTTGGAGAAGGACCAGCTGTTTGCCTACAGACTGAATAAATTTGGGCATTGTTAACATGGTAACACATTTGGCTTTTCATCAGAATTAATTTGGTCTTGTTAATAATATGCAGAGTGCAAAGCTGACAGCTATACCAATGCTAATAAACCTAATACATCTTTCTTAAGTAGAAAAGGAAAGATCATATTAGAAGTGGAGGGAAGTGAGGACATTATTTACTGCATTAAAAAAGACACAGGAAGCCATAGGGGATATTAAGTTAAAAAATAAGGTTAGCTGTGCTTCAGTGATGGGCTGCATTATTAATTTTTGTGTATTTCATTTAAAATTTTACTAGACGTATGTGTTTTGCCACATGTATTACCAGTTTAGATACTCAAATAACATTGTAGGAATTAGGGAAAAGTAGCTTCTGTGTAAAATTTCAAAACTAGTTTAATAAGGAGAAAGAGAGAAGAACAATACAAAGCTTACTTGTTGGAGCAGAATACTAGAAACAAATTTATTTTGTTGTAGTCAAAATACACTCAGTATTATCTGAAACATTATAAATTGGATCATTGTACATTTGCACCTCCCATCCCAAAATATTACACACAAATCTCAACGTGTGTGTGTGTGTGTGTGTGTGTGTGTGTGTGTGTGTGTGTATCAGGGAAAATTTGCATGTGACAAGAAAAAAGCAAAAGAAAATTATTATGCTAACATTTTTTTTCCACTGTTAATGTCTGTGTATGTTCATTTGATGATTATTGTTTTTGAAGTCTCCTTAATATCACAGGGTGATGGTCACCACAGGCAAAGTATATATCTTCCATCTAACATTTTCCTTTTGCTACTTTTCCGAAATGGATTGGTTCATGCTGCAGTTGAGTGAAGGTGGGCTCTTTGCACACACACTCTATTAATTGTACTAGTAACATGTACTAAAACATTGTTCTCTTTCTACTTGTATTTCAATTCACGAAACCCGGAGACAGATGTAACAGCTGCTGCAACTGCTGGAAACTAAGCCCTTTTCATTTTTTAAAAAAAATTCCACTCCTACCAACCATCCATGTGCTCTCCTACAGTTACAACACTTTCAGAGAAGACTGAGTTCAAAGGCATACTGAAAAGTCCAACATTAGGGGGAGGATATTTGAGTCCTTGTGTCCAGACTTCATGGCTTTACAAAACTCAGGTCAACAGTAAGCTTCAAATAACAATTAAAAATAGTATTGAAAGCATTCTTTAAGTGCTTTATTTTCTTACTCTTGGTCTTTTCTGCATGTTGCACACCTGCCATGGAAAATATTAGTAAGGAGGTTTCCATGGAACTTTAACAAATTAAAATTTACGTAGTATATAGTGCATATACTATGATACTAAAAGACAGCTCAGGTTATTATTTAAAGATAGAATTTGCTTTTTAGATGGGATTTCCCCCCTCTTTTTCCCTTTGCTTAATAAAGGTCTCCAAGTTGTCTGGATCCAGTTACAATTTTATTTTTCGGTTCAGCAGAAAGCATTTCTTTCTATCACCATACAAATGAAGTCAGTTTTAATCTGATTTATTATTTGATGGTATATAACAATAGTTCCAGAAACATCTTGCACTTAAAATATTATCACCCGGGGAAAGCTTTGCTCAAATACTGTCGGATCTGACTATGTGTGTTATGTCCACAATTTAATTTTTAAAGGTCTCTCTGGATTGATTCAGAGACTGTTTGCTTGCCCCATGATATTACATTCCACATGCAATTTATGTATGCATTTATATCTTCAAAATATTGAAATAAATATATAAACGAAACCATGATTTCTTCTGTCCACTTCTATACTTTTCTCAGAAACCAATATGGGAGGGACATCAGTCTCTCAGTACTATCACATTATGATCTAGTGACCCTGAAAATAGGGTCAGAAGGAGGTCTACATGCTAACTGGAAAACTAATCAATATAATTCCACCATGGAGTTGGTGTGGGCTACATAATGTAAATGTTCCCCATCTCCATCCCTGTTAGTGTCATTTCATTCAACTGAATATCAGTGTTAAAGTTCACATATATATTCACACACATATCCCACTTTTGTTAGATACAAAACCCCAATACGTAGCAAAAATTTATATTTACACTTACCACGGTTTATTTCTTATAATAGAATATTTGATTTTATTGTGGTTTTAGTGATGAACAAAAACTTAAATTTTTATCTGGAAAAGGCTTCAAAAGAAAAATGCAATGTTTGGGCTAAAACATCTAATAGCATCATAATTTAACAGCGTAAATCAGGAAAAAAAGCAATCAAATAAACCATGGGTTGCATTTGATTCAGGTCAGGTCCTCTTACTGTGGAAGAGAGCAGTACAGAGGGTAAAAGGTTATTGGTGACTAATTTTCTGAAAACTAACAGCTTGTGTAAGTAATAGAACATTTATTGCATTTCTTTGTCATCCTAGCAATGAGCTAGAAAATCCATAAGAATTCCCAGCTCTAGCCTTTATTAAGGTATAGACCTGGATTAGTTTAATGTCCAATTTAAAGTCACAACTTGGTCTTTGTTTACTTTTCCATACATGAAGTATTTTCTGATCACATTATTTCTCATAGTGTAAGATACCAAAAACAAAGAGATTCCCCACCCCCTCCCGAATCAGGAGACAGAGGTTTAGTTATTTAGAGGTGTTATGAAAACAGCATATTATGAACATACAGTTACAAATATGCACAGTTCCTTTCTTTTTGTGTAACACAGCAGCATTTGAGAAGCAAAAATAATTACTGCATTTTGTCTATTCTGTGATACTACTACACTTTTATTTGGGCTTAGATAATATGGAGTATTGTCAATAAAACTATGAAGAAGTGATTACCAGTATAGTAGAATTTACATGCATTTTTTTATCTTCACAAGCTTGGCATTGGGATAAGGAATTAGGCTTTCAACTACCATGATTATTAATTTGCTTTCCAATATGAAAGATATTGAGAGGGCAGAATACATGAAGTCCTTGACTTATGAAGGTTTGCTTAGCAGCCATTCAAAGTTACAATTTTATTTATTTATTGGAATTTGTAAAACAAAAAGGAGAACAAGAATAAGAGAATAAAAATACAATGACAGGGACGATAGGCACTTTAGTGCACTTATACACGCCCCTTCTACCGATCATTTAAGTATGAAGTAAGGTCCACGGAAGTCAATTTGTGACTGAAACTGTGAAAATTTGTAGCTGAGACAACTGAATCAGGTAAGACATTTCAGACTTTGACAATTCTATTACAGAAATCATATTTTTTACAGTCAAGTTTTTACAGTCAAACAATGGCTATCCTCTGGTGCACATGCGCATGCACGCTGTGCCACTGCTTGTGAGAGTGAAACATGTGCACCAGGCCACCACCTTGGTTCTAGTCCAATCCCCTTCTCAAGCAGGACGTTGTTCTTTTTTTTTTAAAAGTTGCCAAGGTTTTTATTTTATTTATTTGTCACAACAGTATATATAAGCATAAGCATGAAATCACTATACAATATATAAGCATATATATAATCATAAGTATGTAATAATTATATGAAACTGGATACAATCAAAGGGAACTTAGGACAGGAACGGTAGGCATGTTGGTGGTCTTATGCACGCCCCTTACAGGCCTCTTAGGAATGGGGTGAGGTCAATAGTAGATGGTAGATAGTCTTTGGTTAAAGCTTTGAGGATTTTGGGAAGAGACCACAGAGTCTGGTAGTGCATTCCAGGCATTAACAACTCTGTTACTGAAGTCATATTTTCTGCAATCAAGATTGGAGCGGTTCACATTAAGCTTAAATCTATTGTGTGCTCATGTATTGTTGTGATTGAAGCTGAAGTAGTCTTCAACAGGAAGGACGTTGTAATAGATGATTCTATGAGTTAAACTCAGGTCATGTCGAAGGCGGCGGAGTTCTAAATTTTCTAAACTCAGGATTTCAAGTCTGGTGGCATAAGGTATTTTGTTGTAATCAGAGGAGTGGAGAACTCTTCTTGTAAAATATTTCTGGACACGGTCAATTGTATTAATGTCCGAAATGAGGTATGGATTCCAGACAGGTGAGCTGTATTCAAGAATTGGTCTAGCGAATGTTTTATATGCTCTGGTTAGTAGTGTAGTGTTTCTGGAGAAGAAGCTATGCAAGATTAAGTTTACAACTCTTAAAGCCTTTTTTGCGATGTAGTTGCAATGGGCTTTGGCACTTAGATCATTTGATATGAAAACTCCAAGGTCTTTAATGGGGTGCGGGTCATCTACAAGGTAACGTCCATCAAGCTTGTATTTAGTGTTCAGCTTCTTTTTTCCAATGTGTAAGACAGAGCATTTGCTGGTTGAGATTTGGACTTGCCAAGTTTTTGACCATTCTGACACAAAGTCAAGGTCTTTTTGAAGGGTAGCTGTATTGTTGATAGTGTTAAATAGTTTAACATCATCAGCGAAGAGAACACAATTACTTACAATATGGTCACAGAGATCATTAATGTATAAAATGTAGAGTGTTGGTCCAAGAACGCTGCCTTGGGGAACGCCCCTATTGACAGGAACAGGATTTGATAGGGCATTGCCTATTTTGTCCACGTTGTCTGTTTGAAAGGAACAGTTGTTATCCAGTTGTGGAGGAGTCCGGAGATGCCATAGGATTTTAGTTTTAGGAGAAGTTTATCATGTACTACTGAGTCAAAAGCTTTACAGAAGTCTATGTAAATTGCATATATTGCTTTGCCCTGATCAAGATTTGTAGTCCATATGTTTTTGCAGTGAAGAAGTTGTAAATTACAGGATAAATTTTTTCTGAAACCAAATTGTTTATTAGAGAGTAGGTTGTTTGTTTCTAGGTGGAGAGTAATGGATTGGTTGATGATTGATTCCATTACTTTGCAGGTGACGCAGCATAAAGAGATTGGTCTGTAATTTTCAACGAGGCTGGGGTCTTCTTTTTTGAAGACAGTCATGACCGTGGCTAGTGACCAAAAGTGACCAAAGTTTGGGAAGGGAGCTAGTCGTGAAAGCTTTTTCAAAGATTATGCTTAGGGATTCTGCTATATTAGTGGAAAGTTTTTTAAAAAGTATGCACATAGTCCATCAGGTCCAATGGACAGAGATGGTTTCAGTTTGCGTAGGGCCTTTTCAACATTATCTTCTGTGAAATCTATTCGTGTTAGGTCATTGTACTCATTGTTGGTACGACTGGGGAATGTTGGGTATGAGCCATTACTGTTAACAAAGACTGAGCCAAAGAATGTGTTAAAGAATTCAAGGTTCTATACTATTCCAGAAAGTGACTGTCCAGGGTCTTTTTAAAAGCCTCCAGTGATAACAAACACTGCCATTTTTGGTCCATTAATGCACCGAGCATTTGCTCTACTTCTGCTATTGATAACTGATGGTCTTCATTTTCAAAATATATACTACCATATTTCTGCTTCTTAAACCACAATCCGTATGACAAACAAATGCAGAATTAAGAAGCCTGGCCAGGGCCAAAAGGAAAATTCACAACATAATCCATAATCCTAATTAACGAATTTGCTTTTGTATAGCAGAATTGCCAAGTATTATATACTTTCTCTGTTTCTGTGAAAATGAATGCGCATGTTTTTTCTCCACCTTTTCAGACTAACAAATATCACATATTTAAGTAGAAGACTTTTGGTATTGGACAACTTGTTCAAATCTGTGTTATCAAATATCTGGCTTTTCTGAATTTTACTTAGCATCTCAAAAAGTTTGGACACTGTCAGCTATGTTTAGGAAAAGAAACACTATAAAAGGATTTGCTAGTAGATTTTGCTATGTGTTAACCTGAAATTGAAATAGAAGTATACTGATATATGGCCTAACTGTGAAGAGGAACAAAAGGAGATATGAATTCAATTTTTATTAGGTATTAGGACAATTGTATCTTTATGAAAACTTCTTTAACACTGTTAAAAGAAATATTAAACCAGGTATGTGTAGCAGTGGTGGTATTCAGCCGGTTCTATCCGGTTTGGACAAATTGGTAGCGGCGGCTGCGGAAGGCTCTGCTCACCTGCCCCAATGTCATCACATCCCGTTTTTTATGCTCTGCGCATGTGCAGAGGTGGCACTTGCACTCACATTTGCGAACCGGTAGCGAAGATAAGTGAATAGCACCCCTGATGTGTAGAGAAATATAGCTTCTTTTGGCATAAAGGACGTGGACAGGTTGTTGGGGAGGCTTCACGGCACGACATGTTTACTGGACCCGTGCCCTTCCTGGCTGGTACTGGCCACTCAGGCGGTGACACGAGGTTGGCTCCAGAGGATTATCAACGCTTCTTTGTTGGATGGGGTTTTCCCTGCCGCCTTGAAAGAGGTGGTGGTGAGACCCTTCCTTAAGAAGCCCTCTTTGGACCCAGCTATTTTGGGTAATTATCGTCCAGTCTCCAACCTTCGCTTTGTTGCGAAGGTTGTAGAGAGTGCCGTGACGCGACAGCTCCCCCAACACCTGGATGAAGATGTCTATCTAGACCCGTTCCAGTCCGGCTTCCGACCCGGGTACAGCACGGAGACAGCTTTGGTCGCATTGGTGGATGATCTCTGGAGGGACAGGGACAGGGGATATTCCTCTGCCCTGGTCCTATTAGACCTCTCAGCGACGTTCGATACCATCGATCATAGTATCCTGCTGCGCCGGTTGGGGGAATTGGGAGTGGGAGGCACCGTATACCGGTGGTTCTCCTCCTATCTCTCCGACCGGTCGCAGACGGTGTTGACAGGGGGGCAGAGGTCGACCGCGAGGGGCCTCACTTGTGGGGTCCCACAGGGTCGATTCTCTCGCCTGCTGTTCAACATCTACATGAAGCCGTTGGGTGAGATCATCAGTGGTTTCGGGTGAGATACCAGCAGTACGCTGACGACACCCAGCTGTATTTTTCCACCCGGACCACCCCAATGAAGTTGTTGAAGTGCTGTCCCGGTGTTTGAGGCTGTACGGGTCTGGATGGGGAGAAACAGGCTCAAGCTTAATCCCTCCAAGACGGAGTGGCTGTGGATGCCGGCACCCCGATTCAGTCAGCTGCAGCCGCAGCTGGCTGTTGGAGGCGAGTTACTGGCCCCAAAGGATAGGGTGCGCAACTTGGGTGTCCTTCTGGATGATCGGCTGTCGTTTGAAGACCATTTGACGGCCGTCTCCAGGAGGTCCTTCCACCAGGTTCGCCTGGTTCGGCAGTTGCGCCCCTTCCTTGATCGGGATGCCTTATGCACAGTCACTCATGCGCTCGTTACCTCTCGCTTGGATTACTGTAATGCTCTCTACATGGGGCTCACCCTGAAGTGCACTCGGAGGCTTCAGTTAGTCCAGAATGCAGCTGCGCGGGTGATAGAGGGAGCTACACGTAAAGCTGCACTTTAAGGTGTTGGTTATGACCTTTAAAACGCTCCATGGCTTAGGACCTGGGTACTTACGGGACCGCCTGCTGTTACCATACGCCTCCCACCGACCCGTACGCTCCCACAGAGAGGGACTTCTCAGGGTGCCGTCCGCCAAACAATGTCGGCTGGCGGCCCCCAGAGGAAGGGCCTTCTCTGTGGGGGCTCCCACACTCTGAACGAGCTTCCCCGGTTTACGCCAAATACCTGACCTTCGACATTTCGCCGCGAACTCAAGATTCATCTTTTATCCGCGGCTGGCTGTTGGAGGCGAGTTACTGGCCCCAAAGGATAGGGTGCGCAACTTGGGTGTCCTTCTGGATGATCGGCTGTCGTTTGAAGACCATTTGACGGCCGTCTCCAGGAGGGCCTTCCACCAGGTTCGCCTGGTTCGGCAGTTGCGCCCCTTCCTTGATCGGGATGCCTTATGCACAGTCACTCATGCGCTCGTTACCTCTCGCTTGGATTACTGTAATGCTCTCTACATGGGGCTCACCCTGAAGTGCACTCGGAGGCTTCAGTTAGTCCAGAATGCAGCTGCGCGGGTGATAGAGGGAGCTACACGTAGCTCCCATGTAACACCGCTCCTGCGCAGACTGCACTGGCTGCCTGTGGCCTTCCGGGTGCACTTTAAGGTGTTGGTTATGACCTTTAAAACGCTCCATGGCTTAGGACCTGGGTACTTACGGGACCGCCTGCTGTTACCATACGCCTCCCACCGACCCGTACGCTCCCACAGAGAGGGACTTCTCAGGGTGACATGCGCCAAACAATGTCGGCTGGCGGCCCCAGGAAGGGCCTTCTCTGTGGGGCTCCCACACTCTGAACGAGCTTCCCCGGTTTACGCCAAATACCTGACCTTCGACATTTCGCCGCGAACTCAAGACTCATCTTTTATCCGCTGGCTGGCTTAAATCGGGATTTTAATGTTAAATTTATTAATTTTAAACGGGGTTTTAGTATGGTAAATTTTAATCACTGGGCTAATTTAAATAAGTTTTTTAAATCGTATTTTAAATCTGTATATTGTATTGTCGGTTTTTTATTATGCCTGTACACCGCCCTGAGTCCTTCGGGAGAAGGGCGGTATAAAAATCAAATAAAATAAATAAAATAAATAAATAAATAAATAAATAAGAGAAGGAAAGAAGAAAAAGGTGGCCAATCCAAGCTGGACCTTTTGGAAATGAAAGGACGTAGACTTGGATTAAGAAGGATTGAATAGCAACACTTCTGTCTGAACTCAATGGCAACAACAATTGATTAGCATTTCTGAAAACAACATTATTTAAAACACACTCTTAATTTTGGATTCCTTTCTTTAAATTCCTTGTGTGTCCAATCACACTTGGCCAATAAAAAATTCTATTCTATTCTATTCTATTCTATTCTATTCTATTCTATTCTATTCTATTCTATTCTATTCTATTCTATTCTATTCTAAACCTTACTTTTTCAGACTGTAAACTCTCATAAGTTTTGAAAAGGATTCTAATTCTGTCTCAAATTTGGGTGATTAGATTATTTTTTGAACAATCATCCTACTAGGTGTAAATTGCCATTCAATAGAGTTTCAGTTTGATCCACCTTCTTTTATTGCATAGATATTTATTAAACGCTTGTTAGTGTAATTACAAATACGTCTTGTGGGCTTTTAAAAAGTAGTATGGTGCTAAACTAAGTGATGTGTGCGACTGTTATTTGATCTGTGGGTAATTATGTGTTTTACACAAGGGGCCAAATAATCAGTCCGAGGAATAGTTAAAATCATGACAACAGCATATCCTTACTTTTCACAGTCCCAATTACATCTTAATTGTTCTTTAAAGCCTTTCAGAAGGCACTTTTATCATGCACCAATAGTTATGTAATCTGAAAGATGAATACAATAATATAAAATCATTAAAATGCCCTTTAGTGAAAGTCATTTCCTAGTGATCCCATTCACGGTAGTGTTGTGGAAGGACTTATTTCCTAATTTTTCTGATATATTTTGCAATTCTGCAATTTAGCTAACAGCTCTGATTCGTCAATCTTCAAGTTTTGGTTCAACCCACATACAGATTGTCCTCGATTTATGACCACAACTGAGCCCAAAATTTATGTTGCTAATTGAGAGATAGGTCAAGTGAGTTTTGCCCCATTTTACAACTTTTCTTGCCATAGTTGTTAAGTGACTGTTGCAGCTGTTAAATTAGTAACCCAATTGTTAAGTGAATCTGGCTTCCCCATTGACTTTGCTTTTTTAAGAAGACTACGTGACCTTCAGATGCTGCAACTCTCATAAATAGGAACCAGTTGCCAAGCATCTGAACTGTGATCACATAACCATGGGGATGCTGCAACAGTCATAAGTGTCACTGTAACTTTGAACGGTCACTAAACTAACTGTTGTAAATTGAGGACTACCTGTAATAGCCAGGTATGTTTATAGGCAATCACCTGCATTAATATATATTTCCACTAAACTTTGGCACAGTGATATTAAACATGTAACAGTATAATATGTGTGTTTGTATATGCATACACAAAATCCATTAAAATGATGAGGTACTTCAGGAATGCCTGGGCAAATAAATAAGTCTTAACTGTTAGTGAAATTGTTGTTAATATTAGCAGCGGGACACTGAAAGAAGGAGGCTGGGAAATTCCCTCATAGCTTTTTTTGGCATAACAAAATTAATCATAATAATTAAATATGGAATTTGTGCAATTTACCAGTATTATCTTAACATAACTTTTGAATTCCAGTCCTCTACAGTATGCCAAAATGCATGTGTTTATTAAAGCTGTCGATTTATTTACCCAAACTGCACAGATTATGAATTACATAGTAAATGAAATATATTTATTGAAGCTTCATAGATTCGGGAAACATGCATATATTTTCTAGTTGGTGGGAAGCCGATGAAATTAATGGTGCATAAATTGACGATAGTTTATATGCAATGTTCCAGTACTAGAAATAGTGATACTGATAAAACAAAAAAATGAATTTCCAGAAAAACTGCAATATTCTGAATTAATGGAATTCAAGAGTGGAAGAAGCACAGGAAGGGTAACCTTGGTGATAGGAAAGAATGGGGAAAATGATTGGGCCATTCAGGGGGCCAAAAATGAGAGAACGGAGATTTTTTTGGAAGACTTCCTTAGAAAAGACTTCCTTAGAAAAGAAAGATTTGTTTGTTCTAATAGGTAATTTAAGCAAAAATTCACATGTACACAAAGAAAAAAAAAGCATGATTAATTTGATTATATATAACGAAAAATCAAGGGAAGGCTCAAGAGATTCTGAATGTGAGCTGAATCTTTCTTTGATGATATAAAGAATGGATCTCAGGAAAAACATAGCCAGTAACTATGAACGATTGCAGGAACTGGGCATGTTTAGTTTAATGAAAAGAAGGACTAGGGGAGACATGATAGCAATATTCCAATATCTCAGGGGTTGCCACAAAGAAGAGGGAGTCAAACTATTCTCCAAAGCATCTGAGGGTAGAACAAGGAGCAACGGCTGGAAACTAATCAAGGAGAGAAGCAACTTAGAACTAAGGAGAAATTTCCTGACAGTTAGAACAATTAATCAGTGGAATAACTTGCCTGCAGAAGTTGTGAATGCTCCAACACTGGAAATTTTTAAGAAAATGTTGGATAACCATCTGTCTGAGATGGTGTAGGGTTTCCTGCCTGGGCAGGGGGTTAGACTAGAAGGCCTCCAAGGTCCCTTCCAACTCTGTTGTTGTTGTTGTTGTTGTTGTTGTTGTTGTTGTTGTTGTTGTTGTTATTATTATTATTATTATTATTACTACTACTAAAAAGAAAGAAGTGAAGGAAAGCTAAAGGAATTAAAGCGACAGTAGAATTATATAAAAAAATGATCACTCTTGTATGAGATAGTAATAGAATATAGATTAACCTTACCTCTGCATGAATAAGATAAAGGTTCACCTCACATATATGTGCTAGTTGTTCCTAACTCTAGGGGGCAGTGCTCATCTCCATTTCAAAGGCGAAGAGCCAGAACTGTCTGAAGATATCTATGTGGTCATGTGGCCGGCATGACTAAATGCCAAAGGTACACGGAACATTGTTACCTTCCCACCAAAGGTGATGCCTATTTTTCTACTTGCATTTTTTACGTGCTTTCGAACTGCTAGTTTGGCAGAAGCTGGGACAAGTAATGGGAGCTCACCACATTACGCGACACTAGGGATTCAAACTACTGAACCTTTTGATCGACAAGCTCAGTATCTTAGCCACTGAGCCACAGTGTGTGTGTGTGTGTGTGTCTGTGTCTGTGTCTGTGTCTGTGTATATATATATTTATTCTGGATTTATATTCTTTATATACACCATGAATAGGTGTATATAAAGAAAGAAAATGCAACTGTAGCTTGGAAATAGTGAAAAGAATTATATTTCAAAGTGGTATGGAGATGGGTAGAGTTATATATGTGATGGGTTGGAAGAAGAATATTTGGTGGAAGAGTAAAATGAAAGGGTCTATGAATAAAAAGAATATATATATATATATTCTATATATGACGGATTGCTTTGTAAATAAGATGATAGCTATATATTATGCGTATAAAAGAAAGAAGAATATAGACAAAGAGAACAAGGCATGACATATGGTAGCACGACAGAGGGAAATGTTTTTATTCAAGAAAAAGGGAAGATATAAATGTGGAAATACTGAAATAGGGTAAGGCTGCAGGTTTACATATAATTTGCAGATTATATATAGAAATATTAACATATAGATGCAATTTGTTTATGTAGATGTGATTTGTTTATGGAGTGGCAGAGTGAAACGATTAATATTGGTGTTAAGACTACCTTTGTATTATGTTGTTAAAAGTGAAAAAGATGTCTACAGTACTGATTTTTTTCTTATATATTTCTTTAAAAAAATTACAATTTGTATGCAATAATATATGAAAGTCTGTAACACATGCAGACAATATCCGGACTGTTCTACATATCCATAATAATATATCCTTAAACCTTAAATAAGAGTAGGAGCATTTTAGTTTACATGACAGTTCTGTGAAATATTTATCAAAGAGCTGGGAAAAAAAACCAGTGGCCCATAGTGAATAAAGTTGGATTTGACCCATGACCCACTGGAGTTAAACCCCCTTTTCAAAATGAAATTCCCTAGGTAACTTCAGCAAATTACAGCTTTTCAGTCTAACACGCTACATAGGACTGATGAAAAATAAAACAAATATACATAGGATTGATGAAAAGTAAAATTATCTGTTCCTTGAAGGAAAGACAGGATAGGAATGAAATCCATATATTTTTAAAAATATATATCTACCTTTCTCAATGGTATCAATAATGAGAGAGGGAAGCAACTCAAACAGTGACCAGTCAGAAGGCTGGATCACTGAACCATTACTATCAGTTAGATGGTAATACAGGTATCCTCAATTTATGACCACAATTGAGCCCAAAATTTCTGTTGCTAAGTGAGAAATTTGTTAAGTGAGTTTTGCCCCATTTTATGTCCTTTCTTGCCACAGTTGTTAAGTGAATCACTGTGCTTGTTAAATTAGTGACATGATTGTTAAATGAATCTGACTTCCCCATTGCCCCCTCGTCGGCAGAACAGATAGCTTGCTGGTCCACGGGTCTCTTTGGACAGTTTTCTGGGGGTGATTGTTTCCCGATGGCAGTTGACGTCGTAATGAGGGCGACGACAGCGGGGATGACTCTCTACTTTCACATAACCATCGAATCATCTGGCCCTTTCTCCATCACCTGGGCCGTTGTCTACCTCTTTTGTCGTCGAGGATTCCTTTCAGCCGATTTCTGTCCCGTGTATTACACCATCTTCTTGAACAACTTGACCGACCAGGACTGCTTTTCCACCATTTCTCGTGATTTCAATGACATGACATATTTGTGGACGCAACCCTTTGGTTTACCAGATTATTGTTATGCGAACATTTACAGCGGCCGACCTTCTTGCCCTGCGAGATTCCCCTCTCTCGCGGGTTTGGCCCTCCACGTTATCGGGGCCCATCTTGAGGACGGGTTTTGGAACCCCGAGAGGTGGCATGCCAAAATAGGAGACTCAGGGATTTTAATTAACTGTTTTAATCGGTTTTTAAGGGAGTTTTAATGGGAATTTTAAGGAGGTGGGAACTGACGGGTTCGGGTTGGGAGGGTAGGGGGGTGGATGGGGGTGGGGAAACCCGGCAGGGAGAGGGCTAGGTCCACCATGTGTTCGCGGTGGTAACTTAATAGGTCCTGGGGTTATGGCGAGGGGCGTCATTCCAGTTTGTCAGGGTCGAGCTATTACTACGGTAAGTGGGAGAGGCAGATATGACGGAAGGGGGGGCCACATCAGGTTTCGGGGGCTCGCCCTCGCTGTTTACGAGCGATTGCGTGCTCCGGCCCCCCAGAAATTTCCCGGGACCTGGGCCTCCGGCTGATGCTATGTAATGCCAGGTCCGCGGTTAATAAAGCCCCCCTGATTTTAGATCTTATTCAGGAAGGCGAGAGAATCGACCCTGCGGCACCCCACAAGTGAGGCGCCTCGGGCCGACCTCTGCCCCTGTCAACACCGACTGCGACCGGTCGGAGAGATAGGAGGAGAACCACCGATAAGCGGTGCCTCCCACTCCCAATCCCTCCAATCGGGCGCAGCAGGATACCATGGTCGATGGTATCGAAAGCCGCTGAGAGGTCTAATAGGACCAGGGCAGAGGAACAACCCCTATCCTGGCCTCCAGAGATCATCCACCAACGCGACCAAAGCCGTCTCCGTGCTGTAACCGGGTCGGAAACCGGACTGAACGGGTCTAGATAGACAGTTTCATCCAGGTGCAAGGAAACTGATATGCCACCATACTCTCTACAACCTTCGCCAAGCAAGGTTGGAGACCGGACGATAATTACCTAAAACAGCGGGTCAGGAAGGCTTCTTGAGGAGGGCCTCACCACCGCCTCTTTCAAGGCGGCCGGAAAGACTCCTCCACCAAAGAAGCGCCAGAATCGCCTGGAGCCAGCCTCGTGTCACCTCCTGCGTGGCCAGCACCAACCAGGAGGGGCACGGGTCCAGTAAACATGTGGTGGCATTTAGCCTCCCCAACAACCTGTCCATGTCCTCGGGAGCGACAGGGTCAAACTCATCCCATACAATGTCACCAAGACCGCCCTCTGTTGTTGTTGTTGTTGTTGTTGTTGTTGTTGTTGTTGTTGTTATTATTATTATTATTATTATTATTACTACTAAAAAGAAAGAAGTGAAGGAAAGCTAAAGGAATTAAAGCGACAGTAGAATTATATAAAAAAATGATCACTCTTGTATGAGATAGTAATAGAATATAGATTAACCTTACCTCTGCATGAATAAGATAAAGGTTCACCTCACATATATGTGCTAGTTGTTCCTAACTCTAGGGGGCAGTGCTCATCTCCATTTCAAAGGCGAAGAGCCAGAACTGTCTGAAGATATCTATGTGGTCATGTGGCCGGCATGACTAAATGCCAAAGGTACACGGAACATTGTTACCTTCCCACCAAAGGTGATGCCTATTTTTCTACTTGCATTTTTTATGTGCTTTCGAACTGCTAGTTTGGCAGAAGCTGGGACAAGTAATGGGAGCTCACCACATTACGCGACACTAGGGATTCAAACTACTGAACCTTTTGATCGACAAGCTCAGTGTCTTAGCCACTGAGCCACAGTGTGTGTGTGTGTGTCTGTGTCTGTGTCTGTGTCTGTGTCTGTGTCTGTGTCTGTGTATATATATATATTTATTCTGGATTTATATTCTTTATATACACCATGAATAGGTGTATATAAAGAAAGAAAATGCAACTGTAGCTTGGAAATAGTGAAAAGAATTATATTTCAAAGTGGTATGGAGATGGGTAGAGTTATATATGTGATGGGTTGGAAGAAGAATATTTGGTGGAAGAGTAAAATGAAAGGGTCTATGAATAAAAAGAATATATATATATATATATATTCTATATATGACGGATTGCTTTGTAAATAAGATGATAGCTATGTATTATGCGTATAAAAGAAAAGTTAATTGAGAAGAATATAGACAAAGAGAACAAGGCATGACATATGGTAGCACGACAGAGGGAAATGTTTTTATTCAAGAAAAAGGGAAGATATAAATGTGGAAATAATGAAATAGGGTAAGGCTGCAGGTTTACATATAATTTGCAGATTATATATAGAAATATTAAAATATAGATGCAATTTGTTTATGTAGATGTGATTTGTTTATGGAGTGGCAGAGTGAAACGATTAATATTGGTGTTAAGACTACCTTTGTATTATGTTGTTAAAAGTGAAAAAGATGTCTACAGTACTGATTTTTTTCTTATATATTTCTTTAAAAAAATTGCAATTTGTATGCAATAATATATGAAAGTCTGTAACACATGCAGACAATATCCGGACTGTTCTACATATCCATAATAATATATCCTTAAACCTTAAATAAGAGTAGGAGCATTTTAGTTTACATGACAGTTCTGTGAAATATTTATCAAAGAGCTGGAAAAAAAAACCAGTGGCCCATAGTGAATAAAGTTGGATTTGACCCATGACCCACTGGAGTTAAACCCCCTTTTCAAAATGAAATTCCCTAGGTAACTTCAGCAAATTACAGCTTTTCAGTCTAACACGCTACATAGGACTGATGAAAAATAAAACAAATATACATAGGATTGATGAAAAGTAAAATTATCTGTTCCTTGAAGGAAAGACAGGATAGGAATGAAATCCATATATTTTTAAAAATATATATCTACCTTTCTCAATGGTATCAATAATGAGAGAGGGAAGCAACTCAAACAGTGACCAGTCAGAAGGCTGGATCACTGAACCATTACTATCAGTTAGATGGTAATACAGGTATCCTCAATTTATGACCACAATTGAGCCCAAAATTTCTGTTGCTAAGTGAGAAATTTGTTAAGTGAGTTTTGCCCCATTTTATGTCCTTTCTTGCCACAGTTGTTAAGTGAATCACTGTGCTTGTTAAATTAGTGACATGATTGTTAAATGAATCTGACTTCCCCATTGACTTTGCAAGTCAGAAGGTCGCGAAGGGAGAGCACATCAGTTTCTACCAGTTCATCCCAGTTCGGGAGAACTAGTAGCGGCGGCTGCAGGATGCTCCGACCACCCACCCAGACGTCGTCATGGTTCTGTGCATGCGCAGAAGCACCCCGTACACATGCAGACGCGCCCCACACAGTTCCAAACTGGTAGCGAAGGTAAGTGAAACCCACTACAGGAGCACATAAGCCTGGGACCCTACAACCGTCATAAATATGAGTCAGTTGCCAAGCATTTGAATTTTGATCAGATGACCATGGAGATGCTGTAACAGTGTGAAAAATGGTCAGAAGTCATTTTATAAAAATGTTGATGTAACTTCAAAGGGTCACTAAACGAACGGTTGTAAATCGAGGACTGCCTGTAATAATAATGATGTTGATTTTACTTATTATTGCTCATCAACCATTTTGAGGGAATTTGTGTCGTGAAAGGTGGAAGATATGCAATTGTGAGAAATTAATAATGTATCTTGGGGTGGAAGGGAGATTGAACCTTTGGTAAACTATACATTCCATTAAGAGGGAAGAATGCCATTCTATCTATTGAATCTTTTGTTGTGAGTAAGCTGTGTTCACTGCTGGTATCTATTATAGTTGTTAAATAATGTTTTACTTTTGAATGTTATCTGGATGGATTTGTCCAGTATCTACAGTTAGGAATGTGGCTCTGCCTAAATCCCTCAGGATGGCATTTGCAAAGTAGCAGCATTTTGACCTCCTGACCATAAGAACAAAGGCAATCATTTGATGGCTGCATATTTATGATCTGTTTTCACAGCATGGAACTTATTTTGAACTACTTCACTCATTCAGTTTTTCAGTGAAGTTTTCCTTCCCCTGGGCATAAGTCTACTGTCTCACTAACTTCAATAAGTAACTTTTTATTGTGTCTAATCATGTGCAAATGTGTTAAAATTGGTAGTTTTTAGCAAACAGTTATGGAACATATTACCGTAAGGCATTTGTTCATGGCGTGACAATTATTGGCCTTGGGCCATTGAAATGTTTTATTTAATAATGTGGGAATTTCAGTGTGTTTTCCTTTCATTATTTTTAACTTGAAAACAGAAACAGAAAGCGCCTTCTTTAAAGTTAAAACTTTACTGCTGAGAGTCTGTCAAAAGCAATATAAGCATCTGGATTTTAAAAAGAGAGCTTTCGCAGGATGTTAATTTAATATACTGGCATATTTCATGCATACTTTTTATATTTTGTATGCTTCAAACTACCTCAGCAGTGACCACCCAAGAATTCCAGTCTTCTTTTCAAGATTCTCAACTGTGGAGCAAAAAGAATAAAAACAACCCTACCCATGAAATGCTGTAACTCTAATCTAAGGTGATACTTCTAACCTAAGGGACTCAATTACAATCTAACATTTCATCTGACCCCACAACGTATCTATACAGGCCATAAAACAGAAGGGAGAAAGAGAACAGAAGCATGACAAACACTCTAAGCTTGGATTTCCAACAAAATGGACTTCCATGACAATCCCATTTCCCAATAAGCCATTTGGGCTCTAATCTTAAATAGCATACAAGTCTGTGCAGCAAATGTTGAGGTTCTTTTATGTAAAAAGCTCTGCTAATTTTGTTTTTTATGTTTTGGACCATACAGACAAGGAGATTGCCCATTGTTAAGTGTTTCAGCAAATATTGTGCCCAAGGCCACATACTTGGAAGGAACATGGTTTCATATATGAAGTGATCACATGGGAGAATTTTTTTTTTTGAATTAAATATTTTTTTCACTTAAACCTTAAATTAAAAGCTCCAAAGTTAAGGTTAGGGTTCCCCTTACATCAGAGGTGGGTTTCAGCAGGTTCTGACCAGTTCTGGAAAATCGGTAGTGGAAATTTTGAGTAGTTCGGAGAACTGGTAGTAAAAATTCTGACTGGCCCCACCCCCATCTATTCTCTGCCTCCCAGTTCCCAGCTGATTAGGAGGAAATGGGGATTTTGCAGTAACCTTCCCCTGAAGTGGGATGGGAATGGAGATTTTACAGTATCCTTCCCCTGCCACGCCCACCAAGCCATGCCACACCCACCAAGCCACACCCTCAGAACTGGTAGTAAAAAAGTTTGAAACCCACCACTGCCTTACATGTTCCTTTACTGGGACCTGGACTTCAAAGAACATAAAATAATGAGAATAAATATAGAGCAGGAATGCAGTAAGAAGCCCAAGTGGCACACAGAATGTGTCAAAATATTAAGTAAGAACGTATGCCTTAATATGCTTTTTATGTATTTTCTATTAAAGCAATGAAGCCAGCAACTTTTTTTTTTTTTTTTGCATTTATATCCCGCCCTTCTCCGAAGACTCAGGGCGGCTTACACTATGTCAAGCAATAGTCTTCATCCATTTGTATACTATATACAAAGTCAACTTATTGCCCCCCAACAATCTGGGTCCTCATTTTACCTACCTTATAAAGGATGGAAGGCTGAACTTTCCCAACATTCTTTGTGAAACATTATGCTCAATGGATACCTTCTAACAAGAAACAAAACAGCCTGATTGCTCCTCCCACACCTGCTATTCTAAATATTCCAAATTCTGATAAGACAACTTTGAGGAATAGATTCTTGAATTTCAACACCACTGCAATGCTTGCTTACCTCATTCCTAAACTGTGCATGGAACCACACATTTAGAAAAGTACTATATGGTTAAGTCCATCCAATATGCTAAGTCGTTAATCTGTCTTAGAAAGCTGCAATTTCTGTAATTACATAATATGCTATTCACAAATAAACCATGTGTGGATTAAGCTTATATCGTATTTACATAACCTATCAAGGCGCTGGCAGAATTCCTACAACAATCTGAGCCACAGACTGAAGAAACCTCCTGTGAACTGTGTGTTTTCTGACTTCAGAGTGGAGAAATTAAGACTGGTCCAGTTACTATTCATTTATTGTGGGATAAGTATAGTGTTAAGAATGATCAAATAGCCTGAACAAAAATTCAATAGGATGATTTAATTTGATTATACCAAAAAGCCAAGTTTTCCCGCCATATTGTTTCACTTACATTGCTTTACAGCTTCAGCCCACCACACTGTTAGAAGTGCCAATCCAAGATTGCAAAGCAACACAGAGGGCTTTGTTGGGGAAAACCACAATTTTTTTTTTGAGGGGAGGCGGAGAGAACACACATATCACCACCTTGACATGCCCTATATTGCTGAGATGAGTCCAAACTGCTTTGCATAGACCTATCTTTTTTCTTTTCTGAAATCAAAGAGTTGCTATTTTTTATTCCCAAAATGTAGCCTTCAGGAGATTCCTTATAGACTTTTCGGGCTTCTTCTTTTGCTGAGTGTCTCTCATCTTCACCACAACCCATTAAATTAGCATGCAGATTTCAAACAAGGAATTCCCCAAATTGAAAAATGCTGCAGCAGGCCAAGTAGAGAGAAAGGGAATGAATGGGACATACCCAACAGTTCATCTTTCCAAATGATTTCCAAGGGGTGGGGAAGGATCTTCCATTTATGTTTGTTTTAAATAAACAAAGATATAACTAAATATACATTGGCAGCAATATTTATAGAGTAGGGATATCCAATTTTTCTGAGGAAGCGAGTTGCCAGAAGTGCAACAGCTGCAACTAATTTCCATAAAATAGAGCAGATTGTTTCAGCTGCCCTTTAATATGAAGGCAAGGCCTAATAAGTGTATCCAATGTTTGATGGTCTCTTATGATAGGGCAGACTTTTAAAAATATTACCACTGTCTCTCACCCGCTTTAAACTCTGCTGATTGGAACACAGATGAGATAAATTGGAAAGAGTATATCTAACACCAGTTGTTTATAGGGAATATAGTATAGGAAGATTCCTATATGCATATTATAATGTGTAATGGTTTTTTCCCCAAATAGGGTTCTCCATAAATGTAGATCATAAACTGAAGGATAATCTTCAGCCTCTTTATATGCAGTTGCATTGTATCTTTCCAACACTATTCATATGGTCTAAACATTACACATTAGTTTACATACTAAATTTATACATTGCTGATCTTTTGGGATTTTTTTTATGTTAGTATAAAGATGTGGATTATAACTAGAGTAGTCCCACCATACCTAGGCTAAGGAAACTAGTCCCAGCCATATCTGCTTTGTTTCAGAATTAACCTTCCATTGGGTTTAGGGGGATCTACAAGATAAGATGCAGTCAGCTGGGCATCTGACAGTCCTGGTTCGAGACCGGGGCTTGGTGCAATGGAGTGATCTCCCATTACTTGCCCCAGCTCCTGCCGAGCTAGCAATTCTAAAGCATGCAAAGTAGATTAATAGGTATCACTTCAGTGGGAAGGTAACAGCATTTTGGTTGGCCTCATGACCACAGAAATTGTCTTCAGACAACACTGGCTTTCTTGGCCAAGAAACAAAATGAGCACCATGACCTAGAGCAGGGATCTCCAACCTTGGCAACTTTCAGACATTTGGGCTTCCAACTCCCAGAGTTCCTCAGCCAGCAAAGCTGGGAGTTGAAGTTGCCAAGGTTGGAGTTGAAAGTTGCCAAGGTTGGAGACCCCTGAACTAGAGTCAGTCATGACTGACAGAGAAGCCTTAATCTTTCCCTTTTACAAGAGAAGAGTGTCAGGAACATTAAGATGGTAGATAGACCATCAGACCAAATCTCCAACTCTTTTTCAGATGTTTACAATGCATGCCACACATATTAAAAAGGACAGGGCTTTGAACTCATGGTCAAACCTTTCATCTTGACTATTTTGGCCCCCTTCATTGGATAGCCCTGATTGGGTAGGCAGTTAAAGGAAAGACAAAATGTTCAATTTCTGTTTGTATATTTTGGAAAAGTTTTGTAAAGTTCTTCTTTCTCTGTTCCCTAATCCTTTATCTTGAAGCAGTCAGGAATCCCAAAAGCAGTTGTTTTTATACATACATACATACACACATATATATATTGTGTTAAATGTACATGATTCCATCTTCACTTCTCCCAATCCATCTTTCCTATGGTGGTAGATCTTTACCCTATGATTAAGTCTAATAATGCAAATAATGAAACAAGATATATTTCTCCACCATCCATTTCTGCATGTTCACAAAATAGTTATGCTTTTAAAATACCATGGAAAATGTCATTAAAATGTATATATATTTCATATATATATATATATTGAAAAAGACACTTTTTCTGTGCTATTTCAAAGCATTTGGTTAGCCAAAGAGGAAAAATGCTATAAGTTGATCTTTTGTGGAGGAGAACTGAATTGTCAGTTGAATCATATTTCAGTGCTGTTAATAAACTAGAATCAATCACTTTCAAAGTTCGGGACAGGTGGTATAATCTACATAGCTCCATCCACAAGAAAATATTAACCTTAGTGTGGCCCTTCATTTACTACGTAAGAAAATTATAAATATAACTTATTCATATCAGGAGCAGCCTTCCTTTTTGCTTGCATATAGCAAAATAGTCCATATAGCAACATAGACATTTTGGTACTTCAAAATATATAATAAGTAAGTATCAATGTTAATAATATGACAGTTTATTAAATGCAATTAAATGCAAGACAACAATTTGCTATTGTTGTCTTCCCATTTTTACATACCAAACAGCCTTCATATTAGATAGAATATTTGATACTTAATAGTATAGATTGCACAACAGGTTTAATGTCCAGATTAGAGGAATTATGAAGTGCATATTATCTGGGATTCATTTTTACAAGCCAACAAAGTATTATTTATTGTTCTGCAACTATTACCAGTTGGCTGGTGATGTCACATTTGGCCTTTTTCATTTATTTTTCTGTCACCCTGATTTCAACCAAGAGAAACTTGATACGGCAGCAAAAGCAGGAAGATGTCAAAAAGTATGTGCTTTGATTAATCACACCCCAAACATTCAGAGCACATAGACACTATGTAATGCCTGATAGAGTGCTTTGCATAAGCATATCAGCAGCCTGTGCTCCCTTTGTCAGTAATGCTAGATAAACAGGAGAGTTCATGTATTCTGGTGTCTAAGTCAGAAGACCTGTCAGCAGCTCCATGATAATCATCTGGGGGAAACAAACTCTTGGCCCAAAGCAAGATGATGTAACACACAAGGAGCTTTTGCAAGGACATGGTGGATTAGTCTAAAAACCTATCATATTTATTAGCTAACTACATACGACAGCATTTGAGAGCACAATAAAATGCTTTCATTGATGCTTAGTAAATCCCCTGAGTTTACCACACTTGCGTCTATGTTGAGCTCATCTACCAAGTTGGAACACAGCACAGGAAAAAGCAGTCATTTTTGTTGGAGGAATCTATGTCTGTCTGTCCATCCATCCGTCTGTCTGTTTGACTTTCTGTCTATGTTGCTGGGACTGTGGTCCTGAATGTGTGAAGGGCCTTATTTCCTGTTACGCTAACTTCTAGAGACTACAGTATTTCTTGGTTGCTATAGGTATTTAACCTTTTTTATATTGTATTTTAATTGGTTTTCATTGATTATATGATTGTTCATCTCAAGAGACACTTGTTTAAGATGAGCAGCCGTACAAATTTAAATGAATGAATAAATGAATGATTAAATGAATGAATGAATGAAGTGTACTTATCTACACTATGCTTTTCCTTTTGCATCCTTCCCTGCTTTTGACATGGAAATATCAACATTTAGAAAGCTCATGTTTTTTAAATGAATGCTGATATTTTTCAAGGGCATCAGCATACCCAAATTTGTTCAGGATCAGATCTCCTGAAATTAAAATAAAACTAAAAATATTTTCCCTAGGAAGCTTTAAAATTTAAAATAAAACAATGATTTCATAATAGTTTGTAGTATGTTATAATATTAATCATTGTTTTTATCCTCTCTGTGGTGTGTCCTTGGCGTTCTCTGGGCTTGGTTTTTTTTTTTTTCTTTCAGACATTTCATTATCAAACTCACTAACATCTTCAGTGCCAGAATCCCTTCAGAGGAGACCCCGCAATTCAACCCTGAGCTGTAAATATTCTCTTCTATCACTATTATTTGCACTGTGTTTAATTATAGGCTCATGATAACTTTATTTGCGATTACTTTTACATGCTAAAAACAAAAACCTACAAAATACCGGGCTGATGGGTCCATGGAAATAGGAAGGTCATTGCACTAATGGAAAGATTTCTTTATCTACCTGCAAATCTGATCCACTCTGTCTCAATCTCCAACGCTCACTGACATCTCCACTTCTGGATATAATTGCATCCCTATTGCATAGGAAGGGCTTAAGAGGTTGTGTAAGAAAGGTATGTTGATGATGCTTCAGTCATAGCCTTCTCCATTCCCACTGATCTGCTAGCTAGATTTTTTTTTAATAGTCAATGTCCTTGTGAGCATTGACAGATAATATTAATCTCCTGTAAGAACTGTCACCCATGATTCTCTCTCTCTGTCTCTCTCAAAACATGGATATGTTGGTTAGAAATTTGATGGAAGTTGTAATCTAATACATCTTGTGGAGCACCAGGTTGAGGAAGGCTGTATTAAATATTACCAGAACAGAAAACTATAATTAAAAAAAATCAAAAACAGCAACATCTCTTTTAATACATTGAAAAGCAAGTGTTGTTGTTGTTTTTTTTGTACCACCTGCATGTAAGCCAACACTGATGTAGGCTGATGTACTTCCCCAGGGAAGAAGTTCTAAAGAAAAGATGCTCTAGCTGAAAAAAATTCTTTTCTTTGGATCCAACAGCTGGTCATTGAGGGCTGCAACATTCAAAGGAAGATCACACACCAGAGTCTTGACTGTACTTCAGATAACAGAATTTCATCAATGCTAAACAGGACACTAAAAGAGAATCAGATTTAGTTACATTTTCATCATTGGAAAGCTGAACTCTAAACCACATTCTGAAAAGTTAATTAGAGGCCTTATTTGTTCCACATGGTTGTTAGGTTGTTATTGAAACAGATTTTCTTTTATTTGAACATTTGGTAAATATAATTGACTTTAAAAGCAGTCCTGCTGAGCTGCATTTGCATAGTCTAATTAGTTTAACATGTTTGGTTTTAGCTAATACATATTTCAAATATATCCTGGGGAGGGGGAAATCAAGAAAAATTTAACGTTTGTCTCTTTAGAGTCACCCAAAAAATGTGGAGAGACAAAAACCAGTTTTAGAATATTAAAATGAATATGTACTGGATTTTTCTTGCAGAAGAAAGAGGTTCAATCAATGCAAAAGAAATGAAGCATCATTAAAAAAAGGGCTACAAAAATCTATAACCTGAATATGAGTAGTACACTGATATACGGTGCTCTGTGATGGGTGGTTCTTAAATATGATAAATAATAAATAAATAAATAAACAAAATCTAGCAGGCATAATTGAATTCATTACTTCAAGTACTTCGGGCAATGAAGAAGAAAAAGCACATGTGACTAGATCAGAGGTCTCCAATCTTGGCAACTTTAAGACTTGTGGACTTCAACTCCCAGAATTCCTCAGTCAGCAAAGCTGAAGTCCATAAGTCTTAAAGTTGCCAAGGTTGGAGACCCCTGGACTAGGTTATATAGACCACAAATTCAGAGACAACTTTTGAAAGGGAAGTATCTGTCCTCATATTAAGTCAACATCACAGCATATTGTTTACGTATTCCCCATGTAGTTCTGTACATTTCATCCACTTCGTAAAAAATCACACACAAATTTTCTGACTCAGACTCAAATTATTACTCTATCAGAATGCATTATGTAATTTTTGAAAAGCTTTCCTCTTCTTCAAAATGAAAATTTGTTTTTCTATATCACTCTAGGGATACTTTGGAGCTTTATTTGGCATTGGCTTTGATTATAAAGCAGAATGAAAAATAGCCAAAAGCTGGCAGTTTTGTTTTGTTGCCTTTACATATTTCTCCACCACTCTGTGCAACTTTCACAACCAGAGAAAAGTCACCATAGCAGGAGTTCCCTCCAGATATCTCCCTTTGGGATTTAACTGAAGTGTTGGAAGAGAGGGATGCCAAAGATTAGTCTGAATATGAATGGTTATACAGTGAAGGGCTGTGCAGTACTTTGGATTCGAAGTTCAACAGCTGCTCTGGAGCACACAGGGCCATGGACAAAGCACCTGTCTGCAAGACCTTCAAACAGCTGCACCAAAGGCAGAACATGATGGACAGGTGCTACATTTGTCCCCTGTGTATTTCAAAGACTTTTTTTTTTTGGCCTTCCAATCTGAAGTGTTGCATAGTCCAAGCACAGCAAAATATATACAAGCCGTGCACCAGCTCATCACTAAGTTAAGGGGAAGAATTTTATTTCAGTCGTATGAATTTTGCTGCAATATTTTCCCCGGGAAGGGGGAGAGCAATTTCTCCAGCAAATGTGATGACAAATCCATCCATCATCTATCTATCTATCTATCTATCTATCTATCTATCTATCTATCTATCTATCTATCTATCTATCTATCTATCTATCTCTTACCCATCTAGCTATTCATCCCCTCCTCTCCCTTTCTCCCTCAATATAATATTGTTCCAACTAACATAAAAATAATACTAAATTGTTTATAGTTAATAAAATCATATTTATTAATATATGCTACATTATTTGACCATGCATGCAGTGGTATATTTATTTGAATGTATTGATTAAAAAATAGTGCTTTCTCTAATCTGAACAAGATTTCTTATGACGTACTAGAAATTAATTTTGTATTTAAACTTTTTGAGTGAAAACAGTATAAACACAATTTTATAAGAAGTATTGTGCCACAACTAAACTTCAGGTAGGACAGTGGGTTTGACATTTCTGTAGAAAAGAAATTGGCTGGTTGGATTATCTAGAAATAAGCACCAATAAAAACCCTTAATGTGGAGAACTCACTGTAGGCCTATAAATAATCACACAAAGATATGTGCAGGCCTTCTGTTATTTACTTAGGAGGTCATCAAGTTGAAAAAAGGAAAGGGCCTTTGCTAAAAGATAAACAAGCAGACAAACAAATAGACTCACCAATTCATGGGGCTGTCTGATATAAAATGAAAAAAAATGTGAAAGTGCAGAACTTCCTGAGTATTAAACTATGGTGATTGTGTACAAGATAATTTTGGTCTCACCAGAAATGTTGATGTTTGTATCAATGTTTTTATCATGCATGAATATGTTTCAGAAATGGAAGAGTATACTAAATGGTGAACGTCAGATGCTGGTTGTGGTATTATTTCAGTGTTGAAGTGATTTACTGTGTCACCTTCTGAAGCCCCTATGTAATGGAGTTAACTGGAAATAAATATATAAGAATATATAAGAAACTGATAATTTGTTATTATTAATAACCCTAGGACCTGTTTTCCAATAGTATAGCATTTGATAAAATTTGCACTTACTGATCTAAGCTTTGAAAAATCCCAAAACATTTAAAAGTTCACCACACTTCATAGCATCATTCTCAGTAAAGACTGAGAACTTCTTTCTTGGTATTTTCTGCAATAACCATACAGTGGTTTATTTGCATGCTGAATTTTGGAGTAATGAATCGCACATAAAATTTCAAGCTTCCTATATTACAGGAGCATTATAGCAACTTTGAAGCTATTTTCAGTGGCGCATCAAGTTTTTAAATTTAAAATGTCAGTTCTAGGCTGTATTAAAAGAGGGCTAGAATCAAGATCAGGTGGTGTTAATACCACTTTATAATGCCTAGGTAAGGCCACACTTGGAATACTGCGTCCAGTTCTGATCACCATGATGTAAAAAAGATGTTGAGACTCTAGAAAGAGTGCAGAGAAGTGCAACAAAGATGATTAGGGGACTGGAGGCTAAAACATATAAAGAACAGTTGCTAGAATTGGGTATGTCTAGTTTAATGAAAAGAAAGACTAAGTATAACATGATAGCCATGTTCTAATATCTCAAAGGCTCCTACCAAGAAGAGGGAGTCAAGCTATTCTCCAAAGCACCTGAGGGCAGGACAAAAAGCAATGGATGGAATCTAATCAAGGAGAGAAACAACCTAGAATTAAGGAAAAATTTCCTGACAGTTAGAACAATTAACCAGTGGAACAACTTGCCTTCAGAAGTTGTGAATTTTCCAACACTGGAAGTATTTAAAAAGAGATTGGACAACCATTGAAATAGGGTTTCCTGCCTGAGCAGAAGGTTGGACTAGAAGACCTCCACGGCCCCTTCCAACTCTGTTACTCTATTCTATTTTAAATATCCACCCTCTGTTAACTGAATTGCAAATCACTCTATAGTGATTTCTTGATATACAAGTGCTGTTTATTTCCTGGTTAATTAATTTGCTTGGTTATTTATCACAATTTTTAGACAACACTGCTTCCTAAAAATGTCTCATATAAGTAGTTCCCCTTACTTAGCAGGGTGACGGGGGAGAAAGCAAGGCTTACTGACTCAAATGAAGTTATATCTACTATATACCAATTCATATGACAAAATACAAAGAAAAGTTAGACAAAGGAAAGCAGCTCTTCTGGGTCAGAAACAAATAGTGACCCATATGCAATATTCAACATACACGGAACTGTTTGCCTTTCCTCACAATTTTGCTTGATTGGCAATTTACTGTTCTTACAGTATTGAAAAAATAGATAGGGTCAGGCTTGCCAAGGGACATAAATGTAATTTGCTGTCCATGATCTTTTTTTCTTTTGCCCCAAGAAAATAGGAGCTGGTGTTTAAACCAGTAAAGGAACAAAAAGAAAAAGCTTCCTGTAACTTCTGAATGATGTAAGAAGCAAGGTGTATTATCTTTTGCCATTCCTCTTAAAAATCCAGCAATGCAACTTTTTTGCGTCATTGAATTCCATTGGGTCAGTGGAAGCCATAGTATGCTGCCTTTCAGATCTGGAAACCGAAGGGAAAAACAAGCAAACCAAACAAGAAAAAATGAATTAAGGTAGAGCTTGTTTCTCAAACTTTGCCGTACTGTGACTTCCAAATGATCTGTAGTACTAGAATCTGTGGCAAGCCTCCCTATTTATGGAAAAGTCTATTTATTAGGTATAAGGTTGAGGAACAAATAAAGATGCCTATTTTTCTGTATCTTCTCTCTGCATAAGATTAAACAATGATCAACCTCATGACTTCATAAAGTTATATATTTTCCATGGAAATGATAAAATGATAAAATAATCAAATTGAAAGCCACTTTTTAAATGGGGGACAAAATGGAAGCTCGATTAATTTTATATAGTTACTGAAAGCTGGGTTTTATTTTTGAAATAGCCACTCCCTTCCATTTTATTTTGGATTGACATTTACTACATATAAGCATAGCTGTAGAAAAGAAATTGGCTGGTTGGATTATCTAGAAATAAGCACCAATAAAAACCCTTAATGTGGAGAACTCACTGTAGGCCTATAAATAATCACACAAAGATATGTGCAGGCCTTCTGTTATTTACTTAGGAGGTCATCAAGTTGAAAAAAGGAAAGGGCCTTTGCTAAAAGATAAACAAGCAGACAAACAAATAGACTCACCAATTCATGGGGCTGTCTGATATAAAATGAAAAAAAATGTGAAAGTGCAGAACTTCCTGAGTATTAAACTATGGTGATTGTGTACAAGATAATTTTGGTCTCACCAGAAATGTTGATGTTTGTATCAATGTTTTTATCATGCATGAATATGTTTCAGAAATGGAAGAGTATACTAAATGGTGAACGTCAGATGCTGGTTGTGGTATTATTTCAGTGTTGAAGTGATTTACTGTGTCACCTTCTGAAGCCCCTATGTAATGGAGTTAACTGGAAATAAATATATAAGAAACTGATAATTTGTTATTATTAATCCTGCTGCGCCGGTTGGAGGGATTGGGAGTGGGAGGCACCGTTTATCGGTGGTTCTCCTCCTATCTCTCTGACCGGTCACAGTCGGTGTTGACAGGGGGCAGAGGTCGTCCTCGAGGGGCCTCACTTGTGGGGTACCCAGGGTCGATTCTCGCCTACCCTGTTCAACATCTACATGAAGCCGCTGGGTGAGGTCATCAGTGGGTTCGGGTGAGTTATCATCTGTCGCTGATGATACTCAGCTGTACTTTTCCACCCGGACCACCCCAGCAGGCGGTCAGTGCTGTCCCGGTGCCTGGAAGCCGTGCGGGTCTGGATGGGGAGAAACAGACTCAAGCTCAATCCCTCCAAGGCGGAGTGGCTGTGGATTCCGGCACCCGGTACAGTCAGCTGCATCCGCAGCTGACTGTTGAAGCAGTTAGTGGCCCCAAAGGAGGTGGTTCGCAACTTGGGCGTCCTCCTGGATGGCGGCTGTCCTTTGAGGAACATCTGGCAGCCGTCACCAGGAGGGCTTTTACCAAGTTCGCTTGGTTCGCCAGTTCGTCCCTTCCTTGACCGGGATGCCTTATGCACGGTCACTCACGCTCTGGTTACGTCTCGGCTGGATTATTGCAATGCTCTCTACATGGGGCTGCCCTTGAGGTGCACCGGAGGCTGCAGTTAGTCAGAATGCAGCTGCGCGGTGGTAATGGGAGCCGCTCGAGGCTCCCACGTAACACCTCTGCTCCGTGGTTGCACTGGCTTCCTGTGGTCTTTCGGGTGCGCTTCAAGATCCTGGTTACCACCTTTAAAGCGCTCCATGGCTTAGGACCCACCGCCTGCTGTTACCGTATGCCTCCCATCGACCCGTACGCTCTCACAGAGAGGGCCTTCTCAGGGTGCCGTCCGCCAAACAATGTCGGCTGGCGGCTCCCAGGGGTAGGGCCTTCTCTGTGGGAGCACCGACGCTCTGGAACGAACTCCCCCCTGGCTTACGTCAAGTTCCTGATCTTCGGACCTTCCGTCGTGAGCTAAAAACATACTTATTTATTCAAGCAGGACTGGCATAAATAGTGATTTTAAATTGGGGTTTTAGAGATTTTAAACATTTGTAAATTTTTTAAATTTTTAAATTATCGGCCATTTATTAATAGTTTCTTTTAATTTCTTTTAATTGTTTATACTCTGTATTTTATTTCGGCTGTACACCGCCCTGAGTCCTTCGGGAGAAGGGCGGTATAAAAATTTAATAAAACAAATAAAACAAATAAAACAAAATATTGATCACATGAACATGGGGAGCTGCAATAGTCTTAAATGTGAAAATGGTCATAAGCCATTTGCTGTTGTAACATCTAACAATCACTAAATTAACTGTTGTAAGTCATCGACTAAGGGGACGCGGTGGCTTAGGGGGTAAGATGCTGAGCGTGTCAATCGAAAAGTCAGCAGTTCAGCAGTTCGAAATCCTAGTGCCGCGTAATGGGGTGAGCTCCCGTTAGTTGTCCCAGCTTCTTCCAACCTAGCAGTTCGAAAACACATAAAAAAAGCAAGTAGAAAAATAGGGACCACCTTTGGTGGGAAGGTAACAGTGTTCTGTGCGCCTTTGGCATAGAGTCATGCCAGCCACATTACCACAGAGACGTCTTCGGACAGCACTGGTTCTTCAGCTTTGAAACGGAGATGACCACCGCCCCCTAGAGTCAGGAACGACTAGCATGTATGTGCGAGGGGAACCTTTACCTTACCTTTAAGTCATGGACTAACTGCACATTTATATGAAGTGGGGACAAGTAACAGCATTTTGATTCAAAAGAAAAGGGTAGACTTGTCTCCTAACCTTAAATTGTATTATCACATAATCTGTATCATAGATAACAAAAGGGGTAAATATATCAAAAAAAAAAAGCATCAGTATTTTTGGTACATAATATTTTTAGTTTAAAAACCTAAAATAAAATCTCATACAATCTCTGCCATAGTATTACATATTGATTTCTTCTTTAATTTATTCAAAACATTGTGTTTTCTTAAAAAAACCAGTCAAACATTTCCAAAAAGCAATTCTTTAATATCTGGAATCATATCACTTTTCCTATTTCTCAATATAATACATTTATATGCTTGATAAAGTCATAATTCCTTGAACAGTTTACATGCTGCTGTGATACTTCTACTCCATGAAACAATAATATCTGCCAATCAGCAGTGTGATATAATTTTTTTTACCACTGATTCTGTGGGCGCGGCTTGGTGGGTGTGGCAGGGGGAGGATATTGTAAAATCTCCATTCCCACCCCACTCCAGAGGAAGGATACTATAAAATTTCCATTCCCTCCTCACTCCAGAGTAAGATTACTGCAAAATCCCCATTTCCTCTTGATCAGTGTGGACTTGGGAGGCAGAGAATAGATGGGGGCAGGGTCAGTCAGAGGTGGTATTTACCGGTTCCCTGAACTACTCAAAATTTTTGTTACCCGTTCTCCGGAACTGGTCAGAACCTGCTGAATACCACCACTGCTGCCTATCCCAGATGACTCCTTGGGAAGGATCAATAGGTCCCTATTCCTCAATAAAAATGCCAAGTGTTGTCTAGTGGGAAAACCATATTTAATTTGAATTTAGTAATAGCAATTAATAAAATTGAAGTCATGATTCCAACTTCCAGCCAAACATTGCAATAATATGTTTTACCACATATTTTCTAAGCGGAATTTATTTTTCAAATATATTTTATTTCAAAGCGGATAAGAAGAACAAAAAAAAGATTTGATAATATATCCCAATATGGCAAATCTGGACTCAAAAAATTATTTTAAAAGGAACTTTCAGCAATAACTTGAATAGATTCCTAAAGACATATCTTACACATCATGTGAATTTCTGGTTTATAATTCAGGTGAATGAAAATAAATTAGAACTTTATTCTTGTATTAAAGCTGTTAACTTACTTGTGACTTAACCCTTTCTGAAATCAGCCCCCATTAAATTACAATCTCCCTATTCACTTGCGCAAAGCATTTGTCTCTCTATTATTCATAATTATTCCAGAGTATCCCTCTCATGCCCTTTATTTCCACTAAGTCAGCTATAATTACTAAGCAATACATGTGTTAGACATTGCCATAGCACTAAAAGCAATAGATGATCACCAGGCTGTGTCGTTAATCTTATCCATAATGACAGAATTTATAATATTCCAACATCAAATCCATTTTACAGCTCATTTTACAGCTCCGGGGTTAGTTGTAACATTGATAGCTCCTTTGAGATGAGATTAATATATCTTTAACGAAAAATGTAAGACACTTGCTACACTATTTTTTTTCAAGCAATTTTAATATTGGATTTGCCCATACAGAGGTATATGACATCAATTAAAAAAATATCCCATTAATATAATTTCGCTTACACTATTTTATGGAGAGATACATAGATGATAGATAGATAGATAATACCAGAAGAAAAATATTGACTGCTGGGAGTCTTAAAAAGTGATTATGCCAGTTTAAGTTTTAATTCTACCTAAATCCAATCTATTGAAAGCAAAACCCTTACTGATTTCCCATTTTTAGTTCTATTGAAAATGATTTTTTTATTAGCTAACCAGAAATAGCAACAAATTCCAATTCTATTTTCACATTCATGTTTAATAACCTTTGATTTCATTCTGTAGTTCCTTTGGCTCTCTATCAGTAAAATTCAAGACTTCAGAATGATTCTGTCATTTTCTTTATATGCTCAACTTGAAGGGCTGGCTTTCCTCTATTTATTTATTTATTTATTTATTTATTTATTTATTTATTTTTTGTTTACATTTATACCCCGCCCTTCTCCGAAGACTCAGGGCGGCTTACAGTGTATAAGGCAATAGTCTCATTCTATTTGTATATTTTTACAAAGTCAACTTATTGCCCCCCCAACAATCTGGGTCCTCATTTTACCTACCTTATAAAGGATGGAAGGCTGAGTCAACCTTGGGCCGGGCTCGAACCTGCAGTAATTGCAGGCTACTGTGTTCTTAATAACAGGCTTTACCAGCGTGAGCTAAACCGGCCCCTAAAATTTATTTATTTGATTTCTATACCGCCCTTCTCCCGAAGGACTCAGGGCGGTGTACAGGCAAGAATAAAACAGACGGTACAATATACAAGCTACTTTGGCAGGAGTTGGAAATTGAATAATTATGTTACTTCTTGATTATCCAATCATGTAACAGGGTGTCAAATGCTTTCTTGTGATCAATCCAAGCTACAATCAAGTTGGTCTTCCTTCTTTTGCACTTTTCCAAAATCATCTTCTGAATGAGATGATCTTTTGTTCCTCTGCTGTCTGAGCAGTTTCCTTTAGGTTCAGATGGAAATAACCTATTTTCAACTAGATGCTGTTGGACTGCATCAGCTACCACACCAGTGAGCAATTTGAAGGTTGTTGTTAAGCAGGAAATTGCCCTGTAGTTGCCTGGTGCTTCCCCTTTTCTTGGATCTTTCACTATCAGATATTCAATTCTACCTTCTTAAGTATATTGCTAAACTAGTTTGCAATGAGTGAGTATACCCCAGGCAGATGTTTCAATCAAAAACTATGCAGTTCATCTTCACCTAGTACTGACTAATTTTTGATCTTTCTTGCACTTTTCTCCACCAGTTCTTCCATTTCAGCTTCTGTTTTATTCTTATCCACCTTCTTTAACCAAGCTGTATTTTTGTTGTATTTCTTTTGGCTGTTCCATAGCTATGCCCAGAATTGTACTGTTTTTCTTTGACATGTTCCTTATTATCACTCTATAGAGTTTCTTCTGTATATAATGTGCAATTTGTGCTTCATATCTGCTGATTTTCTTGACTATGGCTACTTGCTACTTTTACTTACTTAAATTCTAGTACTTCCTTGTCTCCGTGTCTCTAAATGATGTTTCTTGATAATACATGATTTTTATCTTCTTAACCTTCAGGTTTTTTCTTTATTTCTTCTAATGTCCTTGCATCTGATCTCAGTTTACTGAACTTATTTTACACCAAAATCTTCCATTCTGGGGATGCACTTGGCTTTTTTTGTTTGTTGACTTTGCATCCAAAATCTTCAGTTACAATTGCAGCTGTGTTGTATATTAATTGGTTTGTTTCTTGCAGTGTGCTGATGTTTATATTTGATATTACAGTATTGTCATCTTTTAATACTTTCTGTAGCTATTTCTTTGGAACAAACTTCAATTCTGTCATTTGTATTCAACTGCTTTCTGCTGGTCTAGTTGCTCAATTATTCTTTGTTTAATTTTTCTGTTTTAGTTAGAGAGCTTTGTTCTGAGGAGAAGCAGAGGAGAAAGTGCGTGGTTGGGGAAATTAAAATGATTATCTGTAGTACTATTAAACTAATATTTATTAAATTATTTTATATAATAAATGCTTGGCTGTTGGTGAACAATCTGAAGCTTTATGAATGGGTTGATGAGCTGGAGAGTTTGGGATTCCCGGTTTAGTTAAAGACTCTTTCTCAGTTTCATATCACTAATGCTCAGATTATTAACAAATGAAATTAGCAGTTTCAAATTATTTGATGGCTTCTGAATTTTAAAACTATTTAACTAACTTGATATTTAAATCATCTCACAGTGATAAGACATTGAGATATACAGAATTACCAGAAAGTTTTCCTCAGAATTCAAAATTATTAAAAATATGATTTCTGATTTTCAGATACCTTGTAGTTTCTTATAGAAACATGCAAAATGAGAAAATTTTCAGAATTCAAAAGGTTAATTTGGAATTTGCATGAGAATCCCATATAAACACATTGAAATAAAATTTAACTTTGTAACATATTTTTACATGATGTAGAAGTTCAATAATGTTTTGTGACATACTGCATTATTTAATCATGCAAAATTTAATACAGATGTAAATGTATTAAAGTCATTAAAATTTTTATACAACCAAATTATAATATTCCATTGAAAGTACTGCTAACAAGCAAATTAGCTACAGAATTGAATGACAGCAAATCAATACTGACAGAAAAACTACAGAGTTCTTGCTGATTGCATATTGTCTGTAAATGCAAACTGTAAAAGAGGCCCCTATGGATTTTGAAACAATAACCCTGAAGAAGAATGAGACACAAAGGTTTTTGAGTTTAAAGATGCTTCTATTTCCCCAGACACTTAGCTCTTGTCACATCAAACTACCTATTAGTCACAAACTCATACAACTAAGAATGTCCTGGTCTCTTGAGGTTTCCTGTCATCTTGAAAGATGCAATACCAATGAAAGGAACTGCCCACTCTTGTAACATGTTCAGTTTATTGTTTTTCAATGGCTTGAGCAATTTATGATGTTGTATCAAATTCGCCATGACAGATAAATAAGTTTGGATGGCCTTTGCTCATGAATGAATTATACATCGGTGGCTATGTTTTGGAATGTTAATACCCTATTTCCCCCAAAATAAATCATCCCCTGATAATAAGCCCAATCAGGCTTTTCAGCGCATGGCAATAAGGCCAAGTGCTTATCTCAGGGTTCAAAAAATATAAGACAGGGTCTTATTTTTGGGGAAACACAGTAATTAATGTAACACTAGAGAAAGAAGGATAACTGCTAAGAGATAATACACTCTAACACAAACACACAAAATCTCAGAAAGCTGTATGTGGCATTTTGTGTGTGTGTTTGTGTGTGTGTGTCAGTTGTGTTGTGTGTGTGTAAAGTGTGAAAGTTGGTTTGTGGTACCCTTATTATTTTTTATACTTTGTTTATTATTTTTATTATTTATTGTTATTGTCCATGCCCACCCAGTCATCTGACCACCAAGCCAGGCCCACCAATTAAGCCGTGCCCACAGAACCGGTAAGGAAAATTTTTAGATTTCACTCCTGTAGTATACCAAGTATTAGTAGCAGGATATAAATACATGAAATATTTCTGACTCTCTTGGAAACTCTATAAAGGATCTGTATAAGACCAACATGGCTATAAAATGAATGCGGATCAACAATCAACCACTGGTTTTGGTACATATTCCAATTTCTTTTGGTTCAATGCAATGTTTTGAAAATAGCTATCATTAAGAGAGTACAAAGTAAAAAAAACACTACCATGTTTCCCCAAAAATAAGACAGTGTCTTATTTTTTTTTGACTCCCAAAATATGGCCTTGGCCTTATTATTGGGGGGTCTTATTCTTAAACCTTGGCAGGCCAGAATTCGGTGATGTTGGGTTGGGGATGTGGACAGCAGGCAGAAGGCGAAGGAAACCCCCACCTCTCCCCTGGCAACCCCAGGACCAGCCGAGAGATCCCCTCCTCACTCTTCCTCCTCCGCTGCAGGGCTTTTGGCATCCACGGGGCTGATCCTTTCCATGCGGGGAAGCAGCGGGATATCTCCATGCCCTACCATTGTGTGGAGCCAGGCGGGCAGTGGGAAAGCAAGGCGGGAGCCCCCGGTACTGCCTTCCAGCCAGGGCAGGGAGGGAGAGAGTGAGGCTGCTTGCAAAATCCTCTTGTTGGGACTGTAGGCTCCTCTCCCCCCCCCACCCCCCGGACCGGCCGGGCTTCTCTCTGGCCTTGCCTCATCATGCTGTGTTGTTTGCACGGTAGCTGTGCATGCATCTAAATATTTGGGGGGCTTATATTTGGGAGGCTTATATTTGGGGGAATTATTTTAGTGCATGCACTCGAAAGCCAAGTTGGGCTTATTATCGGGGCAGGTCCTAGTTTCGGGGAAACACGGTAATAACATTCATAATTCCTGAGTACCGTTGAACCATGACTCTACAAAATGTACCCAAAGAAAAATGCTCTAATCCAAAATATTTGGCATTTGTACAAAAAGTGTAGTGAGAGCAATATAAATATATATATATATATATATATATATATATATATATATATAAATATATGTATATATATATATATATAGAGAGAGAGAGAGAGAGAGAGAGACAGAGACAGAGAGACAGAGAGAGACAGAGAGAGAGAGAGAGAGAGAGAGAGAGAGAGAGAGAGAGAGAGAGAGAGAGAGAGATGGCATTTATAAATTCCATGTATGTCTTCTGCTCTCTTTTGTGTTGGGGAGAAATAATTAGCATATACGACCACATAAAAAATGGTAACAGAATGCTTATCCTAATCCCTTTACTATGGATAGTTTGTCCTTCTTTTGTTCCATAATAATTTATTCCTGATTATAAAGATTATAAAGTTATAAAAAAGAACAGCAATTAAAAACCTTAAACTGGTAAGAGCTGCCATTGTTTATCATATTTTTAATGGTGAACAATGGCACAACAACCTCTTAGCTAATAATCATCTGGGTGACATTATTCTGCCTGAATCATCCTACACAACCAAAGGAGTAAGATAATTTTTTTTTGTCTCAATCAAAATTTGAGTAACAAATTCAACTTAAACTCTTGCCTTGGCCTTTTTCTTTTCTTTGACTATGTAAGCCTTTTCAAGATTTATGAGCCAATACTAGCAGTAATATACTATAGAGGATGCTACACATCAAAGAAAAGGGGGGGGGGAAATCTTCCTGGAACATCTATGCAACAGTTCTGATTTTCTTATTCTCAAGAGATTATTTGGCAATGCAGATATTGGAGTTCTCTTTTTAGATGATAAGGTCATTTCCCCCTTATCTATAGTTTGTGAATTATTAGTACAGTATTGAATTAAGTTATCCTTGCTATGTAATCAGCCAGCAATACGGTGCATGGTGCTGTAATAGAATTTATGTATAGCTTAATGCAGAGTGATGCTGATCTATTCCAGACCTAAAACTGAGGACTATATGGTAGAAGCCTTTCCTATTCTTTCATTTAATATTCAACTCTGCAGTAAGAAGTGATGCAAGCTTTGGCAATTCTCTTTTAAGATGATAAGGTCGCTTTTTTCCTTATCTACAGTATATAAATTATTAGTACAGTATTGAATTAAGTTATCCTTGCTATGTAATCAACCAACCATGAAGTTTCTGAATTACCCCCCATTCCTATTGTTTGGCACTAAGCTAGCTACTGCTTCTCTGAGACAAAGGGATCATTTTGATTTTCAACAGGCAAAGAGTCACCTATTAATGTAGATCCTTGTATAATTCAAGAATCATTGAGAATATGGATAAAGGAAAAATACTGTTTTAATGTGTAGAATGGGATCTAAAAGTTAATTTAACAGACTTAGAACTGATACTTTAGTCACCATATTGTAACTTGTTCTTACATACATTTCCAAAAAGGTAACCGGATAATTACTATTGTGGGAAGAAGGTGCTGACTTTTAAGAGCTGATGCCGGAAAGCTAATGAATCCAGTCTACTCTTTTATAAAATAATAATAATTACACAGCTTTTCCACTGGATGTTCATCTATTTACTGAAGATAGAAAGTAAAGCTACCTAATGAAATTTAAATTTATGTCACACAAAGAGATTTTATAAACTAAATAAAAGATTTGTAATAGAGCTGGTGCTTGCCCAACTTTCACCCAATGCTTCACTCATATTTCCTAAACAATACATTTGTCAACAGTTTATCTCTTCAAGCACAAATATATGACTTAGGATGAATATATATATATATATATATACATATATACATATATATATATATATATATATATATATATATATATATATGTTTTCTGAGGTTTTCGCGGGTGTTTGTATGTAGGTCTTTGGTTATTCGGGTTTTCTCCCGCGTAAAATTGGAAGTGTCTTGGCGACGTTTCGTCGAAGTCTCATTCGTCCTCTTCAGGCTGGTGCTTTTCGGCTTCGTGCTTCTGGGAGCAATGTGTGATTGCAGCTGTTTCTTCCTTTTTAACTGCTAGTGGGGGTTTGAACTGATTGGGTGGGAGCTTGGCTGTGCTCTGATTGGATGTGGGTTTTTTTGTGCTCTGATTGGCTGGGGGTGTGTCCTGTTTGGGTGGGGGCTTGGTTGTGGTCAGATTAGTCTGAGTTGCAGGGGGATTTGGGCTGTCTCACTCATCATCTTCAGGCTGGTGCTTTTGAGCTTCGTGCTTCTGGGAGCAATGTGTGATTGCAGCTGTTTCTTCCTTTTTAACTGCTAGTGGGGGTTTGAACTGATTGGGTGGGAGCTTGGCTGTGCTCTGATTGGATGTGGGTTTTTTTGTGCTCTGATTGGCTGGGGGTGTGTCCTGTTTGGGTGGGGGCTTGGTTGTGGTCAGATTAGTCTGAGTTGCAGGGGGATTTGAGCTGTCTCACTCATCATCTTCAGGCTGGTGCTTTTGGGCTTCGTGCTTCTGTGAGCAAAGTGTGGTTGGAGCTGCCGTCTCTCTATAAATACTGGTGGGGGCTTGGTTGTGGTCAGATTAGTCTGAGTTGCAGGGGGATTTGAGCTGTCTCACTCATCATCTTCAGGCTGGTGCTTTTGGGCTTCGTGCTTCTGTGAGCAAAGTGTGGTCGGAGCTGCCGTCTCTCTATAAATACTGGTGGGGAGTGTTCCTGTGAGCGGGTTGGTTGGCTGTGTGGTTGCATCTTGATTGGTAGATGGAGTGGGTGTTTGCAGATTGGTTGAATATTCATATTCTTTTTTCTATCTCTCCACACACATACACCCTCCCATGATTGATCAGATCTTTACAGGCAGTCCTTGACTTACGACCACAATTCAACCCAAAATTTCTGCTGCTAAGTGAAATCATTATTAAATGAGTTTTGCCCCATTTTATGATCCTTTTTTGCCACAGTTGTTAAGAAAAACACAGCACTTGTTAAGTTACCAATTATGACCAACTGAACTCAAAGCAAAGCAAGACTGTTGTTAAGTGAGTTTTGCTTCATTTTACAACCTTTCTTGCTGTTGTTTTTAAGGGTATTACTGCAGTTGTTAAGTTAGTAACATGGCTCTTAAATGAATCTGGCTTCCCCATTGAGTTTGCTTGTCATAAGGTCGCAAAGGTGATTCCAGTCACAAAAGGTGATTCCCACATTATCCCAGGACCCTGCAACCATCACAAATATGATCCAGTTGTCAAGCAACTGAATTTTGATCAGGTGACTGTGGAGATGCTGCAATGGTCATAAATGTGAACAATGGTCATAAGTCACTTTTTCCAATGCTACTTTAACTTCGAACAGTCACTAAATGAACGGTTGTAAGTCAAGGACTATCTTATCTGAAATACTTTGCGGTATAATTTTAATGAATACTTTCAGATCTCTTCTGTATTAAAATGAGAAGCGCTTTAAAGTGGCAATTCTATGTACACTTATCTAGAAGTGAAAGTAAATTACAGTGGACACAATAACGCTTACTTTTGAGTAAATATGGATAAGATTTCATAAAATTGTAGAGGAAAAGTGAAAAATACTTTTGCATTACCAATTTCTGATATTAAGTATAATAAATATACCAAGGGATTACATGGAAAATGAAACTCTAACACCATGACTTAAGATACCTATAGTACTTATTTGTTGATGGCGTTTCTATTTGGAAAATTTTGTACTACACTCCATAATTCTGCCTTATAGAAATATTCAATGCAGTAATGAGTAAGTTTATTTTTAATTTTTTAATCATTCAAGTTTATTGATGAGTTTATATCTTATTGGCATTGATGAATGCATAAGAAATTAAACAAGCAATTCTTTGTTAAAACACATAAACACACTTTCAACCTCAATTATTTTCCTTGATCAAGTTGAAAAAGTGCACTTGTGCTTGTTCAGATGTTTTTATCATAAGTACATGCTGAAAGCTTATTATTTAAAAATTAAATAATAATTTTTATTCAGCCAATTCAACTGTGCATTTCATTTAGTTTATAGAGGGCTGTTTGGTTTTTGGATCATGGCAAATCATATGGTTTATATAAAGAACTACCTATGCTTTGTCTTTACCAAGTATTAAGAAACATATTGCTCCTTTTTAGAATATAAGGTCTATTAGAATGGCCAATCTCTTAGGACGGTCATAGTGGGTGGGTACCAGGATTTTGGCCAGTATTGGAAGAAGGATTCCTGGATTTTTTGAGAGTTAGGGTGGTTTTGTTTTTTTGTTTTTTTTAAAGAAATTATCCATGGTGCCACAGTGGTTAGGATGCAGTATTGCCGGCTAATTCTACTGACTGCCAGTAGTTAAATTCTTACCAACTCAAGACTGATTCAGCCTTTCATCCATCTGAGGTCGGTAAAATGAGGACCCAGATTGTTGGGGGCAATATGCTGACTTTGGAGACAGTTTAGAGAGGGCTATAAAGCATTGTGACATGGTATATGAGCTTCAGTAGTTTTGCTATTAAGGAGGCGGAAAAAATATGCCACCACTTTTCGGCTGAAAAGTACTCTGAGGTCAGGCCTGCTTGTGGCTCTCAGGTTGCTGATGTCAGAAACTAATTCTCTGACTTTACACATACAACTACACAATACCTTGCTTAGAAATCTAGGGCTACTTCTAATCAAACATAAATAAATTTTACAGCTTCTTTAGATAGTTTGATTTCTTTACATTTAGAATCTCACCAGTATCTTCACAAAATATAACCTAGATCAGAGAACCTTAATCTTTGGGCCATGGACCATTCCTGGGCTCTGTCCATTGAGAACTGGGTCATGCAAGAAGCAGGACAGAATGCAAAGCTTTATTTGTAAATGCTTAAAATTAGGTTACGTGCATGAAACTATCCCCTCCCTCCCTACCACCACCGCATAATAATATACTGGCTGTATTTTCTTTTATGAATGCACCAATGCAACATGATCATTCCTCATATCACATTGTTTTATAAGAGCTATAAAAACAGCCTGGAATTATTCCAGTGTTAACTTCTTTAGTGTGCTAGATCTTCTCTTGTAATTTTTTTTGCTTTGCACTGAAATAATGAAATCTACATTTTTAAGAAAGGCTACTTATATACCCTCTCTATTCCTCTCAAAAAAAAAAAATCTGAAAAATTTATTGGCTATTGAGTTATACTTGACTTTAGTATTTGAGCTGTTCTACTAACAGTGCCTTGTTTATTGAAAAAAGTAGGAGTAAAAGGTGAAGCTTAACTGGTAAAAAACATAAACTGAGATTAATTTTATGGTAGAATGTCACCAGAATAAATGAGTAGCCAATTCTCGTGGCAAAATCAAATGATGCCAAGGCTCCCTTTAAATGGCATTTTAATCGAGTAACAGAAACAGGAGGTGGAATAAAAGGAAAAATACAGAAATTATAAGCTATAAATCTTTCTTAAGGAAAATCTTCATTATATCTCAGAATATGCATATTTTCAGAATTTTATTTTTAATATAATAATGTAATAATCTCATAACTTGCACTTATAAAATATGTGCAGCAATATTCTGAAACCTAATTGCCAAAATGGATAAAATGGGGTTTTTTTTCAGTTTGGGAAAGGAAAATACCTAAAACAATAACAACATAAGAATTGTGATGAAGCTTCAGAGGAAATTATCCCACAATAACCAGCCAGTCCTGGAAATTATTATTATACTTTTTCACATGGTATCCTTATTACACTTGTAAAGTTTTCAGGAGAAAAAAAATAATGTCCTACCATTAATAAACCAATAATTTACTTTCTGTGCAAAACATATCCAAAACTTCTATTCTATTATGGTCTGGTCTGGTCTGGTCTGTTCCAACAAGAATGAGGCATTTATTGAATCCTCTGCCTAACAAAAACAAAACAAAACAAAACAAAACGAGCAATAACAATAATAAAAAAAAAGATTATGTTCAACAGTTAATCAATTTATAGTATTGAATGGCTGAGACTCCCATGTACTGCAAAGAGTGGACCATTATCCAAGGTATATATTACATACACAGAAACCCACACACTTACAGGTGGATGTTTTTACAATCCTAATTCTTACTGCAGAAAGCGGTAATATTTTTTCTTCTTTTAAAAGATTCTCCAGGATTATATTTGTGAGTATATATGGGAGTAAAACTTTTTAAGGTTAATAAGCCATAGCTGTAATATTAACTGAAGGTAAAGGTTTTTAAAATGCACAATTAACCAACATAAATAGAACTGCAGAGTATACAAACGGTTTAATTTCTCTTAGGGAGCTAACTAAAGGAGTTAGCTGGAAAAGGAGAGAGGTCAGCTGCTTGCCTTTTTGGCTGTTTATTTTTAAATCTTAGGCATTTGCTTTCCACTAAAGTAGGTGACCACCAATTTGGCACCCAACTGACCACTAAATGACAACTGGCTGCAGATGCTCTGTATGAGAAGGAAAACTATTTTAAATTTATTTTCATAGTGGAAACTAGATTTGCCAAAACAGCTTCAGTTTATGGAAAAGGAAGAACAGCTGTATTTGGTTTATAATAAATCTTCGACAAATCAGTAAAAGCAAATAGACAGCGCAACTGTAACCCATAAAAGTGGAAAATATTAAACAACAGCAGTGAAGTTGTTAAACTTTCCCACAGATGCTGCTGGTAAAAGCCTTCACAAAACATATACTTGAAATGTTCAGGAGGAGATAAATCTGGGAGCAAAGGAGCATTGGAAAAAGATGGAATTACTTCTTTTTAGAGAAATATCCCATTAACGTAACGGTTCCAGGTAGGCGGACAAAGCTATCTTAAGCTGCTTCTTCCTCCTATTACTGAATGTTGGTGTGGAATAATTACTTGCATTGCCAAAAAAAAAAAAATGACAGGGCATTGACACTGCAGACTTATTGAATTTGTATTGCGTGCCTCCAGGCCATATCGGGGGTTATTCAATTTTGCCTGAGGAGGACAACCTATTATGAGAGATGAGTCAAGAAGGCTTCTTGTCTGATTGCCCACCAAAACCATTATCGCAGCACTGAGAGGGCATCAACAGCGAGTGGACGGACAAGAAGACGCTGATCTCGATTACCTAGGGACAAGATACAATTTACATTACTCGAAGCAATGGGACAGAGGGAAATCAGCCCAGGGAATTGGGCTACAGATCTGAAGTGCAAGTGTTAGGAATACCAGAGAAACTCAACTAATTGCTTATACTGGACTGGTGACCTCTAGCCTTACAAGATATCAAGTGATTGGCTTGATCTGTAATTAGATGAATTGCTTTTATATTGCCAAGGGTTGGAGTTTTTACTGAAATGGAGGAAGGGGTTCCTTTTGCAAAAAAGTAAAAATAAACAAATGTCCCCCCTCATACCTCATTATATGTTATATACTAAGAGAGAAGCAATAAGCCAGGTTTAATTGAATCTTTCAATTTTGGGGAGTTAATCCATGATTCTATTATTGAAGCTATCACTGAATAAAAAATTATTGAAGTGCTTTTAAAATTTTATCTATAAATGTAGCTATAGATCACTAACTTATGGGATCAGACTAAATGTTACCAGTAGCAGTAGTAGTTCCTAGCTAATAGGTTTTGTATTTATAACTTTTTCAAAATCATCTTCAGAATAATGTTAAAAGAAAAGCAGTTTGAAACTAGTTTTTGTTTAATAACTAATTTTTACTTCAGTTAATATGTTTTGGTTCTTTTTTTTACATTTATGTAATATCTTCCTATAGCCTGTTATAAATTAAATGAAAAAGATTAATGCAAATTCTTGTTTCTGATGACATTTGGCTTCTGACATAGAAGGAGAATTATAACTTTTCTGCCTCAGGATCTCAGAACAATCAGATTTTCAGGTTGATTGTCTTTCTTCCAAATATTAAATTCTAGTCTTGGACATCCTGCTGATGATTTTATCCAGAAATTTTTAGCATCCCCCCGAAGAATCTGCCTAAAGTGTTTCTAATTCTTACTATCTTTTCAAGCTATAATGTTGAACAGCTTTTACAGCTGTTCAACTGTAAACACTGACAGTTGCTACCTCTTTTTCACATGTATATGAAATAGAGAGAGAGAGAAAAAAAATGAAATCTTCAAAAAGGACAAGTTTGGCCATTATATTTCAGAGTTCACTTCTCAAATACCACAAAAGGTAAACAACGAACATTTATAAAACTGCAGAAAATAATTATTCACTACAGTAATGATGAAGAAAAAGTATTACGTCTCTTTTGAGTCAAGCTCAAATCCCATCTCAAGGTACCCCAAGGTTCTGCCTTAGGGCCAGTACTCTTCAATATCTTCATAAATGATTTAGATGAGGGAATAAAAGAGGAACTCATCAAATTTGCAGACGACACCAGACTGGAAGGAATAGCCAATACCCCAAATGGATCTCAACAGACTTGAACACTGAACCCTATCTAACAAAATGAACTTCAATAGGAGAAAGGCAAGGTTTACACTTGGACAGCCCTGGCATAAGGTATGGGGAAAGATAGTCCAGGAGGGTACAAATTATCCAGGACACAGCCCATAAAAAAGGCACATGATGAACCAAGACAGAAAGTATTCATTCCAATTTTAGAATAAGAAATTTCACACAGGATTTAAAACGTCAGTTTTTAACCTGATGGGCATGTCACTAAAAAAGGCCCAGTGACTTGGCTTTGTGGGAAGATGTTGCTGGAGTTTGTGAGATGCTTGGCCTGTCCGAGAAAGAAGTCCCTTGTCATTGCATTCAATGGGTACTAAATTCATCATGTCATTGAACTTTGTCCATTTACTTGCCCTTCCATCAGGTCACAGGAGGTTGTAAGAACTGGCTGACAGGCTTGATTTGTTGCAAGTTGGGCAGAACATATTGGCAAGACAAAGTTTCCAAAGCTTTATATGGATGGGGCTAGGGTGTGTTAAGTTTGCAGCTTTGGGGAAATACTTCTTGTTAATTAGGTAATTAGCATAGACAAGAGAAGCAGGCTGGCTCAATAAAGTATAAGGTAAAAAAACCTCTATGCCACTGGAACAGAAGAGGATGTGAACTTAACTGATAAGAGTCATGGCTGCACAGTGGTTAGAATGCAATATTGCAGGTTAACTCTGCCGACTGCCAGCAGTTCAGTCCTGACTGGTTCAAGGTTGATTCAGCATTCCATCCTTCCAGAGTCAGTAAAATGAGGACACAAGTTGCGGGAGGGGGGGGGCAATAGGCTGATTCTGTAAACTGCTTAGAGGGGGCTGTAAAGCATTGTGAAGAGGTATATAAGTCTAAGTGCTGTTGCGATTGATAACTTGCTGTGATGTGGAAAAGACCCAGCACAAAAATTAATATAAACCTGATTTAATTTAATATAAACCTGATGCCCATGGCATTGGGCCGGGTTATTTACGGGACCGCCTACTGCGACCGAATACCTCCCACCGTCCCGTGCGCTCTCACAGAGAGGGTCTCCTCAGGGTGCTGTCAGCGAGGCAATGTCGTCTGGCGACGCCCAGGGGAAGGGCCTTCTCTGTGGGGGCTCCCACCCTCTGGAACGATCTACCCCCCGGACTTCGTCAGCTTTTGGACCTTCGGACCTTCCGCCGCGGGCTTAAAACATACTTATTTAATTGTGCAGGACTGAGCTAGATTTTAAATTTTGGGTTTTAAATTGGGTTTTATTTCTATTTTTAATTGGACGGGCTTTAGAATAAGTTTTTTAAATGTTTTATATTGTATTTATATTCTATTTATCTGTTTTTAGTGCCTGTAAACCGCCCTGAGTCCCTTGGGAGATAGGGCGGTATATAAATATGATTAAATAAATAAATAAATAAATAAATAAATCATGGAGTGCTTCAACTGATGTTTCATTTAAATGCTCACACATCCATAATATGCATTTTAATCCCACAATCTTGTTGGGGCTACTACTTTCTTCACGTACTACAGATCCTGTTAAGGTTATACAGACCTTCCAGTAGTGAATATGATATGCCATTGTGAGGTTACTTCTCTTTGGCAACTTGGCAGTCCTACTGCATCCTATAGTTTTTAGCCATATCCAGAGGGATTATTAGATTACTGTTGCCCATGTTGTTGTTGTTGTTGTTGTTCTTAGTTGCGAAGTCGTATCTGACCCATCGCGAACCCATGGACAATGTTCCTCCAGGCATTCCTATCCTCTACCATCCTTTGGAGTATGCCCATGTACTTCTATGAAAATATAAAGTTTGTGTTTTGTTTTGTTAAACCATCGGTGGGCAATCTGTGGCCTGTGATCCACACTAGCACTGAAATATCTCATGTAGTTGGGAAATATTTCTGTAGTTTTCTCTACATTATAGTTCCATCCAAAAAAAATTTGGGGGGGGGGGAGGGCAAACAAAACAGAAAATATTTTTGATCCACCTCTTTGAGTAATGTTGTCACAGCACTGGATGATTTCCTAAGGCCCATGGAAGATCAAAAGGTTGAGTTGTGGCCGATGATTCCTCAAATATGGATTTTGTTTTCATGGATCAATGGAGCAATCTTTGTTTCTTTTATTTTATCATAATAAAAATTTGAGGCATGGCTTTTGGGAGGAATAGTTTCTTATAATTTTATTCTTGCAAGAAGAAAGCACCAGATACATATCCATTAGATCACATTACAAATGAATAACATTAAAAATAGAATACTGTATGTGGCATGAACTGTTTAAACGGGCTGTTGCCAAGATATCTAAGGAAATGCAATAGTGTACTCTTAATTACTTAAGAATATGTGGGCTGGGCTCAGTTCCATAAACTTGGTAAACTTGTAAAATGGAGGAATCACCGTTGTTGAACAGGCTTATTAAAAACAGATACATTATTGTCAAATTTCTGAACTACAGAAAAATGCAACTTCAGAAGCAATTTTCACTGTTCTTATATGACTTATGCCCCAATGAAATCTTGACAAACTACATCATTCATACAGTTAGGAATTGTGCATTTTAGTTAAAATAGTTAGCACCAGAGGGCCAATTTGGATTGAGAGCTTTTTGGGGAATATATTTTATCTATTATTTTTCTTTTATTTTTGTGTATTTATTTATTACATTTATATGCTTATGTTTATACTTATTATTACTTGTGACCTAATATGTTTGTTCATTCTCTGGAAGTTTCCTTCCAGGGTATATAGCAGCTACAGCGAAGAAGATCCATAGGATGATCTCCCATTTCTGTGACCAGAGTTCATATCTGAATTGGTTATTTACACAATAAAAGTAATAGACATGTTTATCATTTGCTTGGTTCATGTCACATTCATTTATAAATTATACACATGGAATACGCTTAGATTATTTTGATTGTGCATTTCATCCTGTTGACTGTGATTAGGTGCCTTGGAGAGGTTCATGCAGAAGACAGGTAAAAATATAAAGGCACAAAAAAAAAGCTACTGAACATACCGCAATGGAAGAATGGATGGTAAAGATGATGGAGATGGTAGAGATGGCATAATAGATTGTTTTAATTAGAAGATAATTTACCTTATTTTGTTTCTACTTGGATATTACTTCCAGACCGTTTGCTTGAACCTGAAAAAAAATGAAACTTTTGATTTTGATGCTTATAGGTTTTGATACTTATAACGATTATGTTATAGGAATGGCTTGAAATGTTGAGAAATGGAAAGCAAAATGGTGAGTTGTGATTTTTTTTGTATTGTATATTACTGCACTGAAAGATATTGGAAGTCATTACTTTGTTTTCTTTCTTTCTGTACTCTTTTCATATTTTTTCTTAGTTCTAATCCTAAACCTTTTTTCCTTTTGTATATTTATTTTGTAATACATTTTAGTAAAATTCTTGGGGGGAAAAGCAAAAGCTAAGGTGCACCAATGATCTCAAGAACACCACTAATCTTAAGAGTCTTTATATTACCAGAATCACTCAATTACATTATAACTTGTAGGATAGAGTTCTTTCTTGGCCAAGTGTGATTGGACACACAAGGAATTTGTCTTCGGTGTATAAGCCCTCAGTGTACATAAAAACTATAAGTGGTGTGCAGTTCCCTATAGCATCGTTTTGAGGGTAGAAGTTGAAACAATTTATGTCCAGGATATTTCACAGCCCCCTTTTTGACTCATGTAGTATACAGGTCCTCAATGGAAGGCAGGTTGGTAGCAATTATTTTTTCTGCAGTTCTAATTATTGTTGAAATCTGTGTCTGTCTTGTTTGGTTTCAGAGCCAAACCAGACAGTTATAGAGGTGCGGATGACAGATTCAATAATTCCTCTGTAGAACTGTATTAGCAGCTTCTTGGGCAGTTTGAGCTTTCTGAGTTGATGCAGAAAGAACATTCTTTGTTGTGTTTTTTTGATGACGTTTATGAAGTTAGGTGTCCATTTTAAGTCTTGAGATATTATAGAAGCTCGAAACTTGAAGGTCTCTACTGTTGATACTATGTTGTCTAGTACTGTAAGGGGTGGTAGTATAGGAGGTTTTCTCCTAAAATCTACCATCATTTCCATGGTTTTGAGTGTATTTAGTTCAAGATTGTTCCGGTAAATGAGATTTTGGAGTGTCCCCTTTAGAACAAGGATTTCCTCCTAGTTTTTAAAATTGACTGTGTTATTAAAACTCTGTACAGGAAAAAAAAACTCCAATGCAGTATACTAATTGAAGAAAATGAAATGAGATCAGAGAGCTCTTAGTTAGTTTCAATATATATTCCTGCTCAACTGAGAGCCCTGCTCAACTGTACAGGGACTGTGAGTCAGTTACTATCTCTCAGTGTAACACACCATGTAGATTTCTTGATATGAGGGTGAAACAAGGGACAAATTTTATCTGTGCCTTTTTGAGCTTTTAGAGGAAAGGTGAGATATAAACATCACAACAAATACTTTTGGGGAGAATATATAAATGCAAAATTAACTAAAAACAACATTCTTGAAAGTATGCCACAAGTAATATCCCTTTATTTTCTTGGCCTGGCAGAATTATAAAGTTGCTATTCCACCCCACTCAGCTACTACTGGGTCAATTCTTCTATTATTGCATTGGCTCTCCAAGCTGCTTAATTCCCTTCAAAAATGCACCAGCAAATATCAGGTAATCTGCCATTTGTCCAAGCTTTAAGATAACCAGGTTGATGAATGGCTGTCAGTTGTTATGGAGAGGGGTATCTTCCACCAGCTTAGGTAAGTAGGACTTGGGTTGTCTTGTGGCAAGTTCTTAAAGAGATGGGAATACCAGACCATCTTATTTGTCTCTTGAGAAACCTATATGTAGGTCAAGAAGCAACAGTGAGAACTGGACACAAAACCACTGATTGGTTCAAAATTGGGAAAGGAATCCAGCAAGGCTGTATACCAGTGATGGCTAAACTTTTTGCCATCGCGTGCTGAGGGGGGAGGGGGGGTCACGTGTGTGCGTGCCCACACCCATAATTCTATGTGCCTCGTCCCCACATATGCGTGCGTGGTGGAATCGGAAGTTGGCAAACGGCTTGTTTTCGGCCTCCGGAGACCTTCCGGGAGGGTGGGGAAGGCCATTTTCACCTCCCCAGACTCCTAGAGAGGCTCTAGTGCCAGGTGAGAGAGAAAAATGGGCCTTCTCCACCACCACCCCGAGGCCCTCCAGAGGCAGGAAACAGCCTGTTTCCCTACTTTTGGTATGCCCAGAACACCCGAAAATCAGCTGCCTGGCGTGTGCATGCATGCCGGAGCTGAGCTTGCATGCCCACTGATATGGCTATGCGTGCCACCTGTATACTGTCGCCCTACTTATTTAACTTGTATGCAGAACACATCATGAGAAAGGCGGGGCTAGATGAATCAAAATTTGGAATTAAGATTACCGGGAGAAATATCAACCACCTCAGATATGCAGATGATACCACTCTAATGGCAGAAAGCGAAGAGGAACTAAAGAGCCTCTTGATGAAGGTGAAGGAGAGTGCAAAAGTTGGCTTGAAACTCAACATTAAGAAAATTAAGATCATGGCATCTGGCCCTTTCAATTCCTGGCAAATAGATGGGAAGAAATGGAGGTAGTGACAGATTTTATTTTCCTGGCCTCCAAGATCACCGCAGATGGGGACTGCAGCCAAGAAATTAAAAGACGCTTGCTCCTGGGGAGGAAAGCTATGGCAAATCTAGGCAGCATTCTAAAAAGTAGAGACATCACCCTGCCAACAAAAGTGCTTATAGTCAGGGCTATGGTTTTCCCATTTGCAATGTATGGCTGTGAAATTTGGACCATAAGAAAGGCTGAGCGCCAAAGAATTGAGGCCTTTGAACTATGGTGCTGGAGAAGACTCCTGCAAGTCCTTTGGATTGCAAGGCGATCAAACTGGTCAGTCCTAGAGGAGATCAACCCTGACTGCTCTTTAGAAGGCCAGATCCTGAAGTTGAAACTCAAATACTTTGGCCACTAATGAGAAGGAAGGAGTCACTGGAGCCTAATCCTGGGAAAGATTGAGGGAAAAAGAAGAAAGAATTGGTAGAGAATGAGGTGGCCGAATGAAGTCCCTGAAGGCGTGAGCTTAAATGGACTCCAGACGATGGTAGAGGACAGGAAGGTCTGGAAGAATGTTGTCCATGGGGTCATGATGGGTCGGACACAACTTTGCAACTAACAACAACAAACAACTTGGGTTGTTCTCCCTCCTGCTTTTTCTGAACAATTTAATGTCATTTTTTTGAATACTAATTCTTGCAGGTCTTTTGAATAGGAGACAATTGCATTGATTTTTCTTTCTTTCTTTGGGCAATCTGTAGCTTTCATGAATACCTCAAATGGACCACTCCTACAGCACCAGAATAGTGAGAAGTCATATATTACCTGATATATACAGGCAGTTTGTCAGTGTGTGTAAAGACTATTAGATGCTGCTTGCAAATTCTGTAGATTATGCAAAGGTAGGCAGGAAACTCCAATTTGCCCATAGTTAGAACCTTCTGTGTAGACCTATTGAAACATTTATGAGTTGACGCATGGAATGGATTCAGGTAAATTCTTGAGTTTGTCTACAATAAACCACAGTTCTTTAAAATGTATTCTAAAACTCTGAACACAGAATATTGAATAAAATATAGACATTAATTTTGTCTGTCTCCAGCTGAATCTTTCATTTGTCTCCTGACACACTCCTCATTAAACACTGGCTTCATAAATGGAATAACATAACTAAAAATGCTGGCATACTTCTTTTCCATTCATCATATCTTACTTTGCATACTAGTATAATAGCATTATGACAACTTTGGTAGTCCAGCTGGCTGACTGTGAAATTATTCCTTGTTGGTAATTTGGGATTCTTACAGTAACATTTTGCTCTAATGCTGAGAAATTCTTCTTGAGATTATTAGATTTTCTCCAGCAATGTGATTATGTCTTTTATTTTTAACTATAAAATAAAGACAAAAAGGGGAGAAGAACAAAACAAAAAGATAATTATGATGAAAATACATACATTGTCAAAGAAAAGAAGAAAGCATATAGAAAATGCTTTTTTTAAAAAGGAAACTATCAGAAAGGGAAAATATTATTATATATCATTATCAGTAAATAGTTATAATTCTATATATACTTATATAATGCAAGTATTAGGATACTTGAAGGTATAATAGTATGAAGGCTTGTACACACAAATATATTTTTTAAATGATCACTCCAATGAAGTCAGCATCTCAAGATCTGCTGCATGTAGTTGTTCAAGGATTATTATTTTATCATCAAAATTTTTCAATTTTGGAATTGAGCTGAACTTTGGAGATATGTGTCACCAATACAGTTATATAAGTCAGTTTTGTTATTACCTCAGTGCAAACTCAGTGCATGGATGAAATACTCAGATTGATGAGACTGAACAGGTAAAGATCGGAATTATAAAAACATTTGATATTTGGGATGTAGTACCTGTTCTAGAAAGGCAATTTAATTGTGTTATATGGGGTTGCCATTAGTTCATTGTAATAACTTCTGGCTGGCAATTTTTCTGGGTAAGATGGTGCCCAGAAGTGCAAATGGTAGTTGTGGTTAATGAAGTTCTTGAACTTTTAGTGCTTATGTAAGAAATAGCAGAATCCATGCAATAAACTTCAGCTTTGCTGAGTGCAAAATACTCTCACCATCTTACTCAGCAATCTGCAGGATCAATTGGACAAGATAGTATCCCTTTAGTTCAGTGAATTCAATCCATTCTGCATTCATTCCATTTAGAAAACTCTCTTTCTCCTGCTGCTGGAAAACAATGGAACCTAATCAAACCTTGTCTGGAAAAATTGACTTATTACATTGATTCTGGAGGCTCTTGCTTAAGGTACAAAATTGATCCCACTTGTAGCTTAGGCGTGTCAGTCTTTTTTATATTACTGGTCATTCTGAACACAGAGAAGTAGTCTTCAGTTATTTTGAATCTTTAGATACAAATTACTGCCAATATAATGAACATACATTTTGATATTCAATCCTAAAAAAACCCTGCAGTCCTAAAATACTGAACTGGAAGGTCAGCAATAGTAGAAGGTCAGTAATAGAATATAAAAAAATAAATAAATATTGCAGTGGCTGTTTCATAACATAACTATAGAGTTGGAAGGGACCTTGGAGGCCTTCTAGTCCAACCCCCTGCCCAGGCAGGAAACCCTACACCATCTGAGTCAGATGGTTATCCAACATTTTCTTTAAAATTTCCAGTGTTGGAGCATTCACAACTTCTGCAGGCAAGTCGTTCCACTCATTAATTGTTCTGACTGTCAGGAAATTTCTCCTTAGTTCTAAGTTGCTTCTTTCTTTGATCAGTTTCCACCCATTGCTTCTTGTTCTACCCTCAGGTGCTTTGGAGAACAGCCCGACTCCCTCTTCTTTGTGGCAACCCCTGAGATATTGGAACACAGCTATCATGTCTCCCCTAGTCCTTCTTTATATTAAACTAGACATACCCAGTTCCTGCAACCGTTCTTCATATGTTTTAGCCTCCAGTCCTCTAATCATCTTTGTTGCTCTTCTCTGCACTCTTTCTACAGTCTCAACATCTTTTTTACATCGTGGAGACCAAAACTGGATGCAATATTCCAAGTGTGGCCTTACCAAGGCATTATAAAGTGGCACTAACACTTCACGTGATCTTGATTCTATCCCTCTGTTTATGCAGCCCAGAACTGTGTTCTGTGTTTATGCAGCCCAGAAATATTCATTTTATTTATTTTATTATTTATTTTATTATTTAAATTTGTATACCGCCCTTCTCCCGAAGGACTCAGGGCGGTTCACAGCCAGGTAAAAATACAATACAATAAATACAAATTAAAATACAATTAAAAAACTTATTAAAATTGGCCAGGAATTAAAATTTAGAGCTAAAAACCCATTAAAACCCATTAAAACACTAACCCAGTCCAGCGCAGATGAATAAGTAGGTTTTAAGCTCGCGGCGAAAGGTTCGGAGGTCCGGAAGTTGACGAAGTCCTGGGGGGAGTTCGTTCCAGAGGCGGAGCCCCACAGAGAAGGCCCTCCCCCTGGGCGTCGCCAGACGACACTGTCGCGCCGACGGCACCCTGAGGAGCCCCTCTCTGTGAGAGCGCACGGGTCGGTGAGAGGTATTCGGTAGCAGCAGGCGGTCCCGTAGGTATCCCGGCCCTATGCCATGGAGCGCTTTAAAGACATTCACCAACACCTTGAAGCGCACCGGAAGGCCACAGGTAGCCAGTGCAGCCGGCGCAGGATAGGTGTCACTCGGGAGCCACGAGGGCTCCCTCAATCACCAGCAGCTGCATTCTGGACTAACTGTAGCCTCGGATGCCCCTCAAGGGAGCCCCATGTAGAGAGCATTGCAGTAGTCAGGCGAGGCGTCACAAGGCGTGGTGACTGTGCACAAGGCATCCCGGTCTAGAAAGGCGCAATTGGCGCACCAGGCGGACCTGGTGGAAAGCTCTCCTGGAGACGGCCGTCAAATGGTCTTCAAAAGACAGCCGTTCATCCAGGAGAACGCCCAAATTGCGCACCCTCTCCATCGGGGCCAATGACTCGCTCCCGACAGTCAGCCGCGGACTCAGCTGACTGTACCAGGATGTCGGCATCCACAGCCACTCCGTCTTGGAGGATTGAGCTTGAGCCTGTTCCTCCCCATCCAGACCCGTCGGCTTCCAGACACCGGGACAGCACTTGATGGCTTCATTGGGGTGGCCCGGTGTGGAAAAGTACAGCTGGGTGTCATCAGCGTACAGCTGGTACCTCACACGAAGCCACTGATGATCTCACCCAGCGGCTTCATATAGATGTTGAACAAAGGCGAGAGAATCGGCCCTGCGGCACCCACAAGTGAGGCGCCGCGGTGACCTCTGCCCGTCAACACCGTCTGCGACCGGTCGGAGAGATAGGAGGAGAACCACCGATAAGCGGTGCCTCCACTCCCAATCCCCCCAACCGGCGCAGCAGGATACCATGGTCGATGGTATCGAAAGCCGCTGAGAGGTCTAATAGGACCAGGGCAGAGGAATAACCCCTATCCCTGGCCCTCCAGAGATCATCCACCAACGCGACCAAAGCCGTCTCAGTGCTGTAACCGGGCGGAAGCCGGACTGGAGCAGGTCCAGATAGACAGTTTCCTCCAGGTGAAGGGGAACTGATATGCCACCATACTCTCTACAACCTTCGCGCGAGCGGGTTGGAGACTGGGCGATAATTACCTAAAACAGCGGGTCAGGAAGGCTTCTTGAGGAGGGGCCTCACCACCGCCTCTTTCAAGGCGGCCGGAAAGACTCCCTCCAACAAGGAAGCACTCGTAATCCCCTGGAGCCAGCCTCGTGTCACCTCCTGAGTGGCCAGCACCAGCCAGGAGGGGCACGGGTCCAGTAAACATGTGGTGGCATTCAATCTACCCAGCAACCTGTCCATGTCCTCGGGAGTCACAGGGTCAAACTCATCCCACACAACATCACCAAGACCGCCCTCAGACGTCCCGTCCGAATCGCTGCAATCTTGGTCCAGACCGTCCTTCAGCTGAACGATTTTATCGTATAGATAACCGTTAAACTCCTCAGCACGTCCCTGCAACGGGTCATCCCGCTCCCCCTGGTGAAGGAGGGAGCGGGTCACCCGAAACAGGGCAGCTGGGCGGTTATCTGCCGACGCAATGAGGGAGGAGGCGTAGCGCCTCGCTTCCCTCAGTGCCACTAGGTAGGTCCTAGTATAGGATCTAACTAGTGTCCGATCAACCTCTGAGCGGCTGGACCTCCAGGAACTCTCTAGGCGTCTTCTCCGGCGTTTCATCCCCTCAGCTCCTCGGAGAACCAAGGGCGGTTGGGATCTGCGCCGGGTCAGAGGCCGCAAAGGCACGACACGGTCTAAAGCCCCGGCCGCAGCCCGTTCCCAGGCTGCAGCCAGTTCCTCTGCCGTGCCGTGAGCCAGACCCTCAGGAAATGGCCCAAGCTCCGTCCGGAACCTCTCTGGGTCCATCAGGCGCCTGGGGCGGTACCAGCGTAATGGTTCCGTCTCCCTGCGGTGTTGGGTAGCGGTCAGAAAGTCCAGGCGAAGGAGAGAGTGATCTGACCATGACAAGGGTTCAATGACTATTTCCTTTAAGTCCAGATCTCTCAACCACTGACCAGAGACAAAAATCAGGTCCAGTGTGCCACCCCCGATGTGAGTGGGGCCATCCACTACTTGAGTCAGGTCCAAGGCCGTCATGGAAGCCAAGAACTCCCGAGCTACCGTCGATGACGAGCCGGCAGATGGCAGGTTAAAGTCCCCCATGACTAAAAGTCTGGGGGTCTCCACCGCCACCCCGGCAAGCACCTCTAGGAGCTCGGGCAGGGCAGCTGTCACGCAGCAAGGAGCCAGGTACGCGACCAGCAAGCCCATCTGACATCTATGACCCCACCTCACAAGAGGATTCACACCGGCTATCTGAGGTACAGTGGTCTCCCTCGGCTCTAGACTCTCTTTAATCACAACCGCCACCCTCCACCCCTACCCTGGGCCTCGGCTGATGGAATGCACGGAAACCCGGTGGGCACATCTCAACCAGGGCACACCCCTTCATTGCCCAACCAGGTCTCCGTGCGCCTATAATATCCGCGGCACCCCTGAATTAGATCATGTATTAGGGGCCTTATTGGCCACGGACCGTGCGTTGCATAACATCAGACAAAGGCCCAGGCTCTGAGGGTCCTGACCATCCGGGGAACGGGTAAAATTAGGGGGATCGGGGCACGCGATCGCCTGCATACATCGAACGCGTGACCCCTATGTCGATCGATCCCCTTCCGCCATATCTGCCCCTCCCACTTACCGTGCCAATAGACTCACCTCACACAAAGGAACACCTCCCCCATAACCTCCGAACCCATTTGATAATCGCCACGAGCATGCGCTGGAACTGGTTTCCCTCCCGACGGGCTACCCCCATCACCCGCCCTACCCCTCCCACCCCTTAAAAATGCCCTGTCTAAAAACCCCCAAAGGCTCTTTCTTCTCGCATGCCACCTCTGTGGGTCCCAAGACCCGTCATTGAGGCCGGCCCTTGGTAGCGATATGGGCCATTCCTGCGAGGCGGGGGCACCTCGCAGGCGCAAGAGTTCACGTGCAGTGTAGCGCATAGGAAAGTGCGAATCGGCGAGGGATGCTAAGGTGGTAAAATCCCAAAGTAATAGAAATGGAGTCTTCCAGCGGGAGTCCAGTTGGTCAAAGGACAAATGGAGCAGGAACCGGATAGCGATGACAAAACAGGAACAGACAGGCCGGCAATCTCCATAGCGTGCCTATGGAAAGCAGTTCTACAATAGATCTTAATCAGGTAGACATGGCTAGCGGTCTGCCCAAGTCCCTAGACCAGTCCAAGCTAGTCCAATCCAGTCCAATCCACTCCATCCCGCAGATGGACATGCATGACCGCCCAGTTTAGATGACCCATGGTCCGGAATAGGGGGGGGGCAGAAATAAAATGGAGCAAGCCAGGCCATAAGGCCACAAAGGAAAATACGATGGAGCAAGCCAGGCCACCAGGGGCCATTCGATGACAAACAGGCCACAAGAGGGGACAAACCTCAGCCACGGATCCAGCCTCCTCTCCCACCGGGGCGTTACCACACCCATCCTCGGTGGGGCTGCCAAATACAGGGCGCCGTTGGACAGGCACCTCGCGGTCCACATAGCCTCGCCGGGCGCAACCAGCGCCGATGGAACTGGCGCCGATGGAACTGGCGCCGATGGAACTGGCGCCGGCAAGCCCACCGACAGGCAAAAACGGGCCGGGATTCGCGCCAGCTGAAACCAGGCGAATCCACCGAAGCCGTCGGAGCCAGGCCGGGATCACCGACGATCTCACGCCGCTGGAATTTGGCCAAGATCGCCGGGGTCGCCGCTGGAAAGGGCTCCGCTAGGCAGGGCTCGCCGCTGGGCCGCTGGGCAGGGCTCCGCTGGGCAGGACTCGCCACTGGGCCGCTGGGCAGGGCTCCGCTGGGCAGGGCTCGCCGCTGGGCCACTGGGCAGAGCTCCGCTGGGCAGGGCTCGCCGCTGGGCCGCTGGGCCGCTGGGCAGGGCTCCGCTGGGCAGAGCTCGCCGCTGGGCCGCTGGGCAGAGCTCCGCTGGGCAGGGCTCGCCGCTGGGCCGCTGGGCAGGGCTCGCCGCTGGAAAGGGCTCCGCTAGGCAGGGCTCGCCGCTGGGCCGCTGGGCAGGGCTCCGCTGGGCAAGGCAGGGCCAGAGCCGAGGCCGAAGCCCGCAACGAACAGCAGGCCTCCCTCGCCTCCCTCGCCTCCATCGCGTTTTCGCTTCGCTTCCTCCAAGATGGCCGCCCCCTTCTGGACCGCCACTCCGTCCCTCGGCCCGTTCTCGGCTGTCGCCTAACCGAGAGGCCACAAACCTCTCCAGCGGCAGCCAGACAGATCGAACCACACGCCGAGGGACCGGAGAAGCCTGGTGAGTCAGCCCGAAGCCTCCATTTCAGGGAAAGCCGCCACCGCCGATTCGGGCTCCTCTAAGCCGCTACCATTCTCGCGCATGCGCAGAGCCTTATTCATGCATGATAAATTATTTTTTAAAGATAAATATGTGAACTAGTTCTGATATGGATCTATTGTTTACTCCAGAATCGTGATGGGAAACCTATGGTACATGTGCCAAAGGTGGCACATGGAGCCATCTCTGCAGGCACACAAGCCGACGCCCAGATCAGCTCCACCATACACACCTATGCGCCTCCCACTGGCCAGCTGATTTTCGGGTCCCTACCGGGAGACGTGCGCATATGTGCAGGGGTTTGGGGGGTGCACCTCCCATCCCATTTTGGTTCCAGGAGACTTCAGGGTGGCCTCCTAGCAAAGAAAAAGGGGTCGTGTGCACATGCATGGGGGTGGGGGGGATGCGGGGGGGTTGCGTACATGCACGGGGAGCAGGCCTGCAAGGGGGGCATTGCATTATGGGTGGTGCGCGCTTTTGGCACCCGAGGAAAAAAAGGTTTGCCATCACTGCTCTAGAAAATGTATCCAGTTTACAGATGAATTGTGAGTATTTGGTTCTGTCATCCTAGTTTTGTTCCTGATGATCATGGCAAATATTGTTTTCCTTCTATAATTATCACTTGAATATTGTAAACTAGGGAATAATTATTTCTTTCCCTCAGACCTGATAAACTACCAGTTATAATCTGGCAACTATATTTGGAAGCCTCTAAAGTACAAAACGTAGAAACTATGATCTTAAGAAAGTCTAAGGCTGTCCAGAATGTTTTAGAATTATAGCATCCTTTTTAATTAGCATACCATATGTTGATCATAACTCACAAGATAAGTATGTACCTAATAGGATGAAATTTTGTAACAATGTGAAGGGAGAAAAAGACTGATCAAAATTTCAAGAGCTCTTGTTTATTCTTTTTGATGCCAATAACATGGATCTCTTCCTCTTCTATGACTCTGCATTTGGAATTGTAACCAATAAAACACTTCTCACTAGATCTTTGCCATTTTTAGAAGTAAAGATTTATAAAGTTTATACCTAGCAATATTACCAATATGCCGCTTCTCCAAAGGTGCTATTGAGAAATGAAAGCATTGAATTGGTCAATCCTAATTAGAAATTAATATTTTACAGTCATTGGAATATCCTGATCACCTGGGTTAAATTAAAACAGATCCATTGTTCATGAAAAAAATGGAAATCCTGATGAGTTTAATATTTTATTTTACTAGTATTTTATTTTATATATACATTGTATTTTTTTTAAAAAAATATTAACAAATATGTCCCAAAGGTGCTTTTTTCAAATGTCTACTGGACTTTCTGACTCTTTTTTCAAGAGTCTACTGGTTTTTCCTTGAAGATGTTTCGCTTCTCATCTAAGAAGCTTCTTCACCTTGAAAAAAGCACCTTTGGGACAACCATGACCTGGATGACTGACAATCTCCATAGACATTTGATTAACAAGTAGTTTTCAAAATTAGAAACACTCAATAGAATGCAATTTTATTTGTTAGAAACACCCAAGGAATACAGCTGCACATTATCTAATTTGTACACCACGTTAAGCCATTTTGTCTTAGCATGAGATGTGAAACCAGCCTTTACAGATTCTAAAACTATGCCTTAAGATGCTGTGTAGACCTAAATAATAATGGTTTGTTTTATACGCTATGGTTTTAGTGTGGAGTGTGATGAGTCAATTGAACAGAAACTAACCAAAATCTTGTTATGCATTTACTGTGCAATCTATGTGGGTATATTACTTCCTTAAAATTTTCTGGTTTATCCTCCTATTCTTCTCTCCAGTATCTTAGCTATCAACGCTTCTGCCTTATATTATCCATTCCATAAATGATACAATTTTTCAGCAGATGTCATCAAAAGACCTCAAAAGAAGGCCTCTTTCATTTTTTGCTGCTTTACCCTGCATATATATCTTAAGAATAGTGGCTTTTGTGTCGGGTTCCCCAGTCTAGACTTGGCAATAAACTTAGTTTTCTGACACTGCACAACTGAGCTCAACTGTGCTGGTTGAGTTAGCAGAAGATTCATTTGCTAGATTGGAATCCTTCTGTTCCCAAGAACCAGTTGATACACAATAGTTGATTGGTCATTGTCAGTGAAAAGATACAAATGACTTTCAAATTGTTAAAAATTAAGATTCAGGGTTTCTTCTACCACTTCTTCCAAATTAATGTTATGGTGCTTGGTGGTCTTCAAGCTAAGAAATTTTCATATTTTAAAGCCCTCTTTGACAGCAGTTGTTGACTGTCTTAATTTTTATATTTAGAATTCATTCTTTCTTTACATTTATTGGTTCACCTACTTCCCCATTACAAATCATAAAAATATTTTTAAATTACATTTTAATAAAAAAATAATATCTAAGAAGGTGGCCACCCATCTCCATAGAATACTATCTCCAGTTTTCACCCAGGAAATGCTATGCTTAAATTTCATGTTTGTTCCTTTACAAGTTACAAATTTGCCCCTTAAAAAATTAATTTCATCGTTTTGAAAACTTATACTCAATGAAATAAAGACATATAAACTCTCCTGCAGCAGTTTATTGCTTAGAAAATATTCTGGAGCAAAATGTGACTATCACAATGAGTCCTTGAATTAAACCAAGTGGAGACACATGGTTACGATCCATGCCACTTAATTACTTTTCCTTTCCTTGACCACAGAGATCTTCCATTTACAGAGCGCCTTCAAAAGATTCTCTTCACCAGTGAGTAATATTCCTTTTGGATTTTCCTCTTGGCTGCTCTCATTAACAGGCTTGCCATGACTGATTGGACATTGGCAAGAATCTCATTTCAAGTATAGAGTCATCATCTCACTTCTTAGTCAGAATGACTTATTTAGAAAGACTAGAAAGTTCAGATTTCTTTCTGTTTCTCCTCTTTCTAATTCTGCAAAAGCTGGCAGTGATGTTCCAAGAACACAGCAGATTTTCAGATGTAAAGCATCGTATCTTATTGGGTTGCTATAAATCATCTTAACTGAATTTGTGGTAAAACGTGAAGGTGTTGAAATATCTTCCATTTAAAGCTTGCTTTCTGTAAGAACTGGCACCCCTTTTTAACATTCCTGCCATTGTCTTCTTTTTCCTCTTAAGAAGAAACAGTTATTTACAATGGGAGAATAAGTTTTCTACTGAAAAGTATGCTCCATTGAGTTCAGTGGGTTGCTCTTAAGTAAAGGGATGAAGGGTTGCAGGCTAGGTAAACAATCCTGCTGCAGAAGGCCAAACTGAGGTAAAGGGAAAGCAGGAAAATTGACTTCTGTTTACTTTTAATCTCCCACTAAATATAAACTTCTTTTTAACCTGCAGGGATATGAGCTTTGAAAAAGCTTGGCATACATACTTTAGCTTGTCATTCTGAAAGTCAAGAATGGAAGAATGTACTTCTTGGTACACTAATGAAAAAAAAACATTTGGTAAACCACCAGAATTCCATGCCAGGTTGTAGTCAAGTTCTTCTAAAGGTAAAGGTTCCCCTCACACATATGTGCTAGTCGTTCCCAACTCTAGGGGGCAGTGCTCATCTCTGTTTCAAAGCCAAAGAGCCAGTGCTGTCTGAAGAAATCTCTGTGGTCATGTGGCCAGCATGACTAAACGCCAAGGGCGCACGGAACGCTGTTACCTTCCCACCAAAGGTGGTCCCTATTTTTTCTACTTGCATTTTTATGTGCCTTTGAACTGCTAGGTTGGCAGAAGCTGGGATGAGTAACGGGAGCTCACCCCGTTAGTATTAGTATTAGTATTTATTGGATTTTTATACCGCCCGAAGGACTCAGGGTGGTTCACAGCCACAATAAAAAACAATGACAATGTACTGATAAAAACAAAGATTAAAAAACTTATTTTATGTTTGGCAAAAATTTAAAACATTATACTGATTAAAAACCCCATAAAATTTGTATCAAATATAAATATTAAAATTAAAACTCCTTAAAATTTAAAATTCCTAAGCCAGTCCTGCGCGAATAAACAGATACGTCTTCAGCTCGCGGTGAAAGGTCCGAAGGTCAGGCAGTTGACGCAGTCCAGGGGGAAGTTCGTTCCAGAGGGTAGGAGCCCCCACAGAGAAGGACCTTCCCCTGGGGGCCGCCAGCATTAGGGATTCATTACGCAGCACTAGGGATTTGAACCGCTGAACTGCCGACCTTTCGATCAACAAGCTCAGCGTCTTAGCCACTAAGCCACTGCGTCCTCCAAGTCCTTCTATCAAGAGCTAAAAAATGCTTTCCACTTTGAAAAAAGAAAAATAATAATAATTTGGCTTTAGGCCTTGACCTTTTACTTGAAAGACAAATGCTTTGTGTATTCCTCATGTCCTATTAATAAATATTACATGCAGGCAAATGATTCCTTGGCATTATATCTGCTGCTGTCTCTTTCATCTTTCCTTATTCACTTTTATGGACCTTTTTTTGCCCTGCTCTGCTTTTCCTCCTATGCTGAACCTGAAATGACTAAAACTCAAAACAATACTGGCTTTCCTGCTGTGTGTTTATACTGGCCTGGAGGGACTCCTCATGTCCACTCAGCATGTTGCAACCTTTATAGATGTAGGGTGATATGGAAAGATGGGTGGAGGTAAGGAATGGTAAAACAACAAACAAGCAAAGTCCGTTAACAAAATGGTGCTCTTGTTTTATTATTTGATGGTTTGATGGAAACAGCATGCCCATAAGCCGATGAGACTTGCCTGTGAATTTTTTTAGTAATATTTAGCATTTGTTTGAATAGTAGGGTTTCAGAATTTAAGAGCCCCTACTGCAGATAACATATACAATGATCACTGAAAGATTAAACTGGTATATTTAGAAAGATCAGTTAAAGGAACATCCAATGGTCTATTGAATTTGAAGCTGTTCCAGGCCTTCAGAAGTTTTTTATTCTCCTACTGCTGCTGGATTCTTTAAGGTTAAAATACTTTACTGATGAGATTATATTCAAGATTCATTCCTTTGCATAAGAAATTCATCATTAGGAGAAAGAAGGAATTAAAAAGAAGTTAGAAGTTAATCAAATGTTTTTAAAAATACTTTGTTGTTTCTTTGTAGCTTTTCTTAACACTAAGCATGTGCAGATGATATAAAAAACACCCATATTTTTAATTTGGATATTTATATTCCCATTTGTTTTGTGTTAAACTGGTCAAAGAATATTCAGTTTTTTAAATTTATCTCAAACATCTGCTAGAGATAAATCATCTGTTAATTATTCTGATAAATATGCAAATAAACTGCATTTATGACTTTTATTTAAAACCCTAATTTGCAGAAGCTGCTAAACACAGAGATAGAATTGTCTTGCTACCATCTGCAGGACTATGCCTCATAGTTCTCAAACAGACTTTTTGCCAAAGGTTCTTTCATCTAAGGCAGGGGTGTGAAACTCAATTTCATTGAGGGTCGCATCAGGCTTGTGTTTGACCTCAGGGGGCTGGAGTGGGCATGGCCAGGGTGAGTGTGGCCAGCATGACATCACTTGTGTTGGGGGGCGCCTTTGGTGACCCAACTGCTTTGCCAGCGAAAAAGCTCCCGAGCTCTGTTTTCTGCTGTGACGGCCTGCTGCAACCCTCTGCCAGAGAAAATGGAGTTCAGGGGGGGCTGCACGCAGCCCTCACGAGCTCTGTTTTTGCCAGCAGAGGCACCGTGGGCCAGTCCTGTGCTATTTCCACAGCAGCCCCGCAGACTAGATCCAGAGGTGGGTTTCAGCAGGTTCTGACCAGTTCTGGAGAACTGATAGCGAAAATTTTGATTAGTTCTGAGAACCGGTAGTAAAAATTCTGACTGGCCCCACCCCCATCTCTTCTCTGCCTCCCAAGTCCCAGCTGATCAGGAGGAAATGGGGATTTTGCAGTATCCTTCCCCTGGAATGGGGTGGGAATGGAGATTTTACAGTATCCTTCCTCTGCCACGCCCACCAAGCCACGCCCACCAAGCCATGCTATGCCCACTAAGGCACGTCCACAGAACCAATAGTAAAAAATTTTGAAACCCACCACTGACTAGATCTAAGCACCATGCGGGCCGAATCCAGCCTCTGGGCCTTTAGTTTGACACCCTTGATCTAAGGAATCAGGTGTTATATCACTGAAATGAGGACACTGAAATGTCAGTGTTTTTGATATTGCTGAGTTTTTACCCCTAAAGATGAACTCTATTTTTCAAGCAGTTTCATAGCCTTCATTTTAAATCCTCCCTTTTTTATATCTGCGCTTGCCTTTAAACAATGTACAAAAATATATGTATATTAGCATACAAAACAAAACATGCCTAACGTTATTAAAATATTTCTTACAAGAACATAAAACAACGAACAAAACTAAGGGGGATGTGCTCCTAAGGACATTTGCTAACATAGTTATAGGTAGACAAGTTAGCATTGCTTTATATTTATTGAAAAAAAAATCCCTAGATTCTAAGAAAATGTGCCTAAAGCTATTATCGTATCTATTGACTCTGTAGGATTTACCGGACGTGGCTTCTTTCCCCAAGTGGCAGGAAAATGACCTCTATGAGGCAAAGTTCAACCTGAGCAAAAGCTTTGAGACTGACATTAGAGACCTGTCAATTGCTCGGTATGATAAAAGTGTAAAATTATATGTGATGCCCAGTTCAGTCACATCAAACAGCATCGAAATGTTTACTGAATGAATGACATAGTTGCTAATTACACTCTCTCCTTATGTATGCACATTAGGATGGACATGAAATACCAAGAGATTCCAGTTAGGGAAAGCTTCTAATAAGCATGCAACAATTACATCAGACATGTTTTGCCATCTTAATTACTTAGGGTACTTATTTATACTGCAGAAACCACCTTGATAGGTTATCATGTATATTACATGTTGGCTTTTTGTGCAATAGCTAGTAAGATTATGTATTAAAGTAAGAGAAGCCTCATCTGTCACAGAAATGAGTAAACAAAGGTTTTCTCTTGCTCCACATATAGCATAGATAGAATCTTTCGGTAATTAAGTGACTTGATAATCATCAAACCATTTCAGCTGTGAAATTTGTCTAATATCCATAGAAACAATGAAAATGAGAGAATGAATGGGTGGAGGATCCATAAAAGGAGGAGGAGATAAGGAAGAGGAGAAGGAAATGATTTTACTGAAGTCATCTGTACAGTTACAAACCTATTTGCTGTGAATCCTGGTTTTACTGAAAGACTTTCTAAAATTAATTCTGAAATGGCACATGTTTGAAATGCACAGTTTGCTAAGGTTTCAGTTGCTTTGTTTGGTGAGTTTGTTCTTTTAGCCTCCACAAGGCAGCTTTCTTGATAAAATATTGTAATGTAGAAGCCCTGATTTGATTGGACCAAAAATCTCTTTTTATGTAATCTTTCACTAGTTTATATAGATATCTGCACAGTAGCAGGCCCTATACACAAAATGCTTTATTTTTTAGCTATTTCCTGATGGATAAATAACTAAATAACACATAAATAATTTTCTTTTTTGTCATGTTTGCCAGTAATAATGGGTTAAGTGTATGGTGAAGAGAGAATCAAAATCAAGCCTATTATTAGGCAAAATGGGATGATTTCATCAGGCATCTGTGTTGTCATAACATATAAGGAGATTAAAGGGGCAGTTCTGGGAGATGAACCTTTTTAATAAGAACAATTTTATGGCACTCTCATCAGTATGTCATCTTGCTTTCCTTGGGATAAAGGATGATGCCCCTACAGAAATGGTGAAGTAAGCTTCAGCTGCATAATTAATTGGTGTCCATACACATCAGAAATTAGTCATAATTTTTTAAATGAAGAGCAGAAAAGGTTGGTATGAACCAGGCTGTGCAAGGAAAAACCAGGCATTCTTTCGGCTGCACTGAAGCACAGAAAATGCAAATTTGTAGTTTAAATACAGTAACTCATACAATCATCCTTAGCTAAACTTATCTAAAGTAGGCATAAATTTAAAAAAAAATGTTCTTCAAATCTTTTTGGAAAGTATTGAATAGAGGCATAGGACTTCATTTATTGCTTTTCATTCTCCTCAGAATTAAAAATTAATCTGTGTAAAAATCAGGAAAAGAGCATCTACCATTTTTGATGACAAACAATCCAGAGAAGGACATATATAAAATGATACTATAATAAGGTTAAATATATAAGAAAAAAAGAATGCACAGGTATAGAATAGGCAGTACCTGCATCATTAGCAGTGAGAGGGATCTAGGAATCCTACTGGACAATCACTTAAATATGAACCAGAAGTGTGCTGCAGATGTCAAAAGAACCAACGCTAGTCCTAGGCTGTATCAACAGAGGGATAGTATCAAGATCGTGTGAAATGTTGGTGCCATTTTATACTACACTAGTAAGACCACTATTGGTCCAGTTTTGGTCACTGCAATAAAAAAATGTCGAGATTCTAGAAATCTATTAATTTATTTTATTTATTTATTTATTTAAATTATTAATTTATTTCTAGAAATAAATTCTAGAAATGTACACTGAGAGCACATGCACCAAGACAAATTCCTTGTGTGTCCAATCACACTTGGCCAATAAAATTCTATTCTATTCTATTCTATTCTATTCTATTCTATTCTATTCTATTCTATTCTATTCTAAATAGTGCAAAGGAGAGCAAAAATGGAATGGCTTGCTTCCAGAAGTTGTGGGGGGGGAAAAAACCAAAGACCTCTAAGGTCTTCCTTACAATTCTATTATTCTGTAATTCTGTAACTTTTTTTTGTACTAGCCTTTCAGATTTCTCTGGAAGAAAGTTGCAGAAACTGTAACCATCTAGTTTTGTGTTGAATTTATATTTACCAACAAAGAAATAAAAGGAGATGAGTATAGATCTATTTCAAGCTATTTAGTTCTCATCAGGTAGCCATACCCTTCTGGGATTCGAACCCTTGCATATTAGGTAGGTGTATTAACTTTAAGCTATGGGCTCTCCTTGCTTTGTCAGCTATTCCAGGGGACAGACTAAATGTTTCAATAGCTTTCAATAGATCTATCCTAGTCTCCCTTTATTCCTTTGTCGGTAAATATAAATTCAATACAAAAATAGTTTGTTGCGAAAGCGACTGCCTGCAAAGGCTCCTGGATTGGGGCTGAAAGGCAGAAGCAGAAGCAGTATGTTCCATCCCATATTTGGGTTGACCAGGTTGCCCTGATAGACTGATCTCACCAGAAAAAAACACTGTAACCTTCTAGGCAACTGCAGCTTATCAAACTTTAACCAATTCCATATTGGTTCCTATGCATTTCCTCAGTTGAACTCCTTTCAGTAGTTCATTATCCACTCCCCATGTATCTTCTAAATGGTGCAATGCAAGTAAAAGCATGTTGACTTGCAAAATAACTTTAGTTTCATTGAATAATATGAACATTCTTAAGGTAAATCTCAGCTTGAGTTGTATTAGTGTGGTACACTAATCCATGTTTCTCTTTTTCATAGAGGCTTTCTATTCTGTTACTTCCCATCATTTTTGTTTGATCATTCAGTCACTTTTACTTTGTGACTGAATGGAAATCAGTTTGCAATAGTTATAAATTCATGCTTGGAAATTCATGTTTTTGCCTTCATTGATAGCATCTAGTAACCTTTTCTTCTGTCTTCCTTTTCCAGGGCTTGTGGGTTTTCTTTATCTATTCTTTCTTTTATTTTTCCTGTTATCCAAAATATTGCCAACATTTTTTTCTAGCATCAGAGCATTCTTATGGGAATAAGACAGAATATAAAGGAAAAAAAAGAAGGAACGATAATAGAGATGCCAAAATGGGTATTTTTTGTCCTTATGTAAAGAAAGGTGAGTAATTGAGTTACCATATGTGGATGGTATGATACAGTGGTGAAATCTATTTTTTTTTACTACCGGTTCTGTGGGCGTGGTGTGGCTTGGCAGGTGTGGCAGGGTAAGAATACTGCAAAATCTCCATTCCCACCCCACTCCAGGGGAAGGATACTGCAAAATCTCCATTCCCACCCCACTCCAGGGGAAGGATACTGCAAAATCCCCATTCCCTCCCCACCCTGGGAGAAGGATACTGCAAAATCTCCTTTCCCACTCCACTCTGGGGCCAGCCACAGTGGAGTGGCCAGTTCTCCGAACTGCTCAAAATTTCCACCACCGGTTCTCCAGAACCTGTCAGAACCTGCTGGATTTCATCCCTGGTATGATGCATGTAACAAAATGTGTGTTGAGACCAGCTTGGTGTAACGATTAAGAACTGTGAGTTCTAGTCCTACCTTAGGCCAGTAATTCTTTTTCAGCCCTAGGAAGAAGACCATAGCAAACCATTTATGAAATCTTGCCAAGAAAAATGCAGGGACTAGTGTTGTAAATTGTGTTGTAAATGTTGTACCTTGATGAACGTATCTTTTCTTTTATGTACACTGAGAGCATATGCACCAAGACAAATTCCTTGTGTGTCCAATCACACTTGGCCAATAAAAAATTCTATCTTCTATCTTCTATCTAGTCCAGGCAGTTGCCAAGAACCAACACTGACTTGAAGGAACTGGGCGGGGGGTGGGGGGAAGAGAGAGATAATTTTCCTTTTTGTTTTTCACATCAGAAGAATGCAAGATGTGAAAAAACTAGGGATAAGAGTTAATAACCAGGCACAGGAAAAAAATAATTTTCTGGATACTCCTTTCTATGGAAACTATGTACTAATTCCAGTTGACGATTACCTTTTGTAGAATGAAATGCATAATAAGTCAGGTCGTCACAGCTTCATTTCTTAGACTTTTCCAACTGCTGACTTGTTCTTCAATGGTAATTTTAATCAGAGCTGGACTATTCAGACTCTGCAGTCTGCAGAATATTTACTGGTTCTCTATACACATGCAAGCAATCACACAATATGACAATGACACAGCCTGCCGATTCAATTCCCAATAAATTAATCAATGTGTGTATTGGAAAACATCCTTTCAATGGCAAGTACTTAAGCTCCCAAGAGCTGCCAAGTTCACACCATGATGGATCCCACTATAAGTCTTGCAGGAGACCTTTGGGCCACTCGGTAACAAGAGTGGCCATTTTGCTCTCGCTGTCACTTCACATATTCAGTCTCTAAAGCTCTGTTTGTTGTTTCTATTTGGTTCTATGTCTCCCTTAGGAACTTCTTCATTTTAATATAAATAGAGCGCTTTATCATGCAGTGGCAAAGACTCATGGAAGACACAACTCTCAATATTACTGGAGATGATGCATACCGATGAATTTGGCAGCAGGTCACAAACAAAGGAGCATAATGAAAGAGAAGTCTTTGCTAGGGATAGAGAGACAGATATGAGTTGATGTGATAGATGGTTATAAGGCACTAAATATAGTAATATTTTATATGAATAGATGTTTTAGGCTTCATATTTATCATTTAGGAAAACTTTATGAAAAACAAAAAGTAGGGGATATAAAGTGTCCTGGTCAGACCTATAACTCTTGTTTAATGGCATTTAGAAAGATCAGAGTTATGGCATATTTAGCAAAGCTTTGCTGACAAGAACCTTCAAGGTTAGAAAAATTGTTTTGCCCTTAATAAGGCTTTCTTTATGACCAATATGAAAGTAGATTTTGAAATAGGGGCAGTTCAAGTTAGTAAATTCCCATATGTGAATTTGTTGAAATTCGTATCTCATGGTTTGGTATTCAGATGTGTCCATCTCAAAGAACTCAGCTAAGCTATGAATCTAGTGTTATTTACCCAAGGATTTTTTCTCCAATATAAATTATTTTAAAAGTATTAGATCTAGTTGTATTAAGGTCCCAGAGTTAGCTATTTTCTAGAAACACTTTTTTTTTAATATCAGTGGTCACTTACTGTTGACATACATCTGCTCTCTACAATAAGCTCCCCAAGACTGAGATGGCTCCCATCCATATGGGAAGTGTGCATAAGCACACCAGCATGCCTACCGTCCCTGGCCTACTGGCCCCATTTATATGAAATCATTCTATGTGCTTATGGGTATGTTTTGACTATTTATATCCTTTTTTTTGTGCCAATTTTTTTCATGTCTATGTCTATACTGTTACTTGCTTCCTTGTTGACAAATAAATAAATAATAATAAATAAATTAAATAAGATGTCATTCAGAAAGGCCTTAAAGGTTACACCATTGTCCCAGGCCTTGTGCTAGGGTGGATGGAACCCCATTTGTTCGAGCAGATTTATATTTTTCATTTGTTGGTGTGGGGTTGATTTTATTGTCTAGACTGCCATTCTGTTATTTCTCTTACTGCACTGTTAATTAGATTATTATATTTGTACTCAGTTCTGTATTGAAAACTGCCAAGAGTCAGTCTGGACTCGGATGGTTCCAAACTGAAATGAAATAAAAAGGTAAATAAAACTACAATGTGGGTACTATGTTAATTAACATTCCTTAAGTTGGTGACATCCAGATCTACTGGATAAGTAGCTCCCAGGATTTCAGATGTCAAATCAGACGGACCTGAAAATATAGACATTGCAGTCCATCACATCTGTAAACTATCAGTTTGGGAAAGAGTATAAAACAGGGGTCTCCAACCTTGGCAACTTTAAGCCTGGCGGACTTCAACTCCCAGAATTCCCCAGCTACCTTTGTGGCTGGGGGGGTTCTGGGAGTTGAAGTCCACCAGGCTTAAAGTTGCCAAGGTTGGAGACACCTGGTATAAAATGTGCATGCATCAAAGTTTTCCAAAATAACTTTCAGTTTTCAGGCAACAATAATTTTGTGTAGTTCTTTTCTATCAAATATTGCTTCTACTGTGTGTTTTACAAGCTATTGTGTGATACATAATATCATTCCTCATGATATGTCCTGATTTTACTATAATTGACTAAAATGAAGCTTTGGTGAAGTGGAGGAAGTAAAACTCTACTCATCTCAATTCAAATAAATCTTTAATGTTCATTCCACATCTAACTCCTAGCAAATGAGATCTTCATATTTCTTTCAGAAAGTAGAACATAGAACAGTCACAGCCTGTTCAAGAAGCTTTGGGATCTTGGAGTCCTAGACAACCATTTGGATATGTGCCAGCAGTGTGCAGCAGCTGCTAAAAAAGCTAACACAGTTCTGGGCTGCATAAACAGAGGGATAGAATCAAGATCACGTGAAGTGTTAATACCACTTTATAATGCCTTGCTAAGGCCACACTTGGAATATTGCACTCAGTTTTGGTCACCATGATGTAAAAAAGATGCTGAGACTCTAGAAAGAGTGTAGAGAAGAGCAACAAAGATGATTAGGGGACTGGAGGCTAAAACATATGAAGAACGGTTGCAGGAACTGGGTATGTCTAGTTTAATGAAAAGAAGGACTAGGGGAGGCATGATAGCAGTGTTCCAATATCTCAGGGGTTGCCACAAAGAAGAGGGAGTCGGGCTGTTCTCCAAAGCACCTGAGGGTAGGACAAGAAGCAATGGGTGGAAACTGATCAAGGAAAGAAGCAACTTAGAACTAAGGAGAAATTTCCTGACAGTCAGAACAATTAATGAGTGGAACAACTTGCCTGCAGAAATTGTGAATGCTCCAAAACTGGAAATTTTTAAGAAGATGTTGGATATTTGTCTGAAGTGGTGTAGGCTTTCCTGCCTGGGCAGGGGGTTGGACTAAAAGACCTCCAAGGTCCCTTCCAACTTTGTTGTTGTTGTTGTTGTTGTTAAGCTGAGTCTGGGTAGTAAATTTCAGCTATGCAAGACATGTACATTCTTTTATATAAAAATTTATATTTAGCTACTAGAAATTTAAATTATCCTTAAGGAAATAACATAATTCATTATATAAAATATCACATAGTATTATATTTATAACTGTGTAGATACAATGTATCTACAATCTACACAAAGAGAGAGACACACACAGACAGACCCAAATGCATAATTTTTTTCAAGTGTCCCATGTATCATCACACTTTATTCTTCTTCTATAAGATCTTGTGAGAACTCAGGGGTGAACTCAGGACTACTGAAATGTGTGAACCTAATGCAACTGATCAAATTTATGTGGTGCATTTCAAATTTCAGAACTTTTCCCATGGATTGCCTTAACAATGCTTTCAACTCATTGAAAGATGGTTAAGTATGACTGGGCATTGGAAGCATATGTTACCAGTTCATAAACAACTGCACTTTCAGTCTCAGTCTTTTGTGATAAAAATAAAAACATCAGTGCTGATCTTTAAAGTCTTATATAGCCTACAGGATCAAGGTCCCCTCCCTCCCAAGCCAGCACTTCACTATGTGCCTCTGAGAAGCCATATACAAGGTACAAAGTGGTTACAGACAATAGGAATAGGGGCAGATTTTTTCTTCTTTTTTTTGGGTAGTAGCACACATGCCTCTAAAATGCTATGTCCAAGGAAGCTTAATTAACAGTTACAACAAGCAGATAATATTCCATTTTCTAAGAGTCTGTAAAATGGAAAAGCTTGTTCTTAAGTGTCTTGTATTTTATGATGCTTTAATTAAAATTTTATTAATGAATTTATTTACAATATATATGAACTACTTTTTGGGAGGTGGTCAAATTGTGGAAACACAAAGTACTTTGAAGAACAAATTATAAATCAGTCTATAAATGAATGAATGAATAAATAAATAAATAATAAATAAGCTAAAGGTTTATAACTTAAGTAACTAATCATCTGTAGATGCCCAAAATCATTCTGGAGATAAAATAAAAAACTAAATAAATAAATAAATCTTATTATTCATATGTTACAGTTTGTGAGCTAGGCCTGTAAAAACATTGTTTTGTCATACAGTAGGCAAATGACATTGAGTTCATTATAGAAAAACATTACACTAAAACTGTAAATGGTAGTATAATAAAGACATTATTGTATCAGTTAAAATGCTGTTTTAGTAATCAGTTTTCACATCTCCTTTCACAAATATAAAATCTGATATTTTAAGCCATCATACATCTACAATTGTGTAAATTACATGCAACAGCATTAAATGTTGCAAACTTGTTTCTAAGTTTTATATATATATATGTGTGTGTGTGTGTATGTGTGTGTGTATATACACTCACACACACATATATTTATGCTGATTTAAAGATAAAATTATACTGTGCATCCTATCCTGAATGCTGTATGTATATAATATTATTTCAAATATTTAGAAAACGTCAAGATCGGGTTACAAACTCAAAAGTAGAAAATTGGAGACCATGAAATTCACTTCGTTAGAATGCAGAGCATTTGCGATTGTAAATACCAAAGACATCTTATATTGCATGAACATGACTGGCAAGTGGGTATTTTTCTAGTTTTATGTTGCTTTAATCTCTGTGTTTATTTAATGATTTAACTACTACACCATATTTAAGTTCTGGGTGATGCATAATGAAGTGCAAAAATACCAAATACCCCCTCCACCCAAAAAAGTACAACTAAAATATATCTATTAGTTATTAATAAGAGATCGTGGTAGAATCAAAATACTCTAGTTAGAAAATATTTATTTATTTAAGACAGTAGTTTATTCTTTCTACATAGGGTTGCAATAACTATAACCACCCCCACCCACCAAAATAATACAATTTAAGTTAAAACATATCCAATAAAATAAAAATTTTAAAAATACGTTACACCACCTAGTAATAGCAAGGTTATCATGAAAATCTAAGGTAATATGAATAACAGTAATATACTACAATACAGTTTAAAAACCTACAAAAAAAAAAGATTTTTGCTTCCTATGTAAATAATGCAAATAAGCATCTAGATCTCTCAGGTGAGGATATTTGAGAGGTTGTCAAACTGTCTCCTTTGAATAAATCTCACCTTTTTTGAAAAAAGAAAAAAGAAAGGAGGCCTGGAGGAACACTTCATCAGTATATTTTAAGGACTCAGTACTGTAGGTCCACATGAAAAAAAACAATCAAAGCTAAGTCCAAAAATGCTTGGGAGTTTCTAGAAGCTTGATAAATCAACTATCAATGGTCAGGTAGAGATAAACCACATATACACACCATTCAGAAGAGACTGTAAAAAAAGCTAAGAAAGAAACAAAAAAGACCAATTAACACCCAAATAAGCAGACAAAAAACAATTAAGCGGAAAACAATACGCTACTGTCAAACAAAAAATCAAACCCTCACCAACAAGCTACTGTATATAAACTACTGTCAAGCTACTGTATATAAACAGAGAGCAAAGCCGAAAATCACTTGGACTGATGATATATAGTTGGGTAATGAAATGTCCAGAAGCAAATAACAAAGGTCAGCGAGCACCAAGAATTCCATGGGAAAATAATCTCAAGCCCTGTATATCCTAGTCAACATCATCACATCTGATAGTGAATTCTAGGTTAACTTTGCATGGTATAAACTGCTTCCTTTTATTGATTCAGAAACTCTGAGAATTTAATTGATGACTGTTAATTCTAGTATTCTAGTCTTACTCGAATATTTCTTTCCTCTGCATTTTTGCAGTTTCCATCTCATAACAATTATATAATCCTGTAGTCTGTCTTCTCTTAACTTCACTTATAACCCTGTAGTCTATGTTCACCTAACCACTTTTAACATCAGTAAAAAGACCCAAGAATCCAATCTTTCTTTATAGGAATATGATTGAGTTTTATAATTATTTTTATTGCTCTTCTTTGAACCTTTCCCAGCTCTGTAATATCATTTCTCACCTGAGGTTATCAAAATCATACCAATATTCCAAAATTAGTCTCATCCTAGGCTTTCAAGTTCCGTTCTAATTATTCCAATAATAAAATCTGCTTTTTATTTAGCAGTTACCGTATTTTTCGGAGTATAAGACACACCTTTTCCCCCAAAAAAGAGGGTGAAAATCTGGGTGCATCTTACACTCCAAATGTAGTCCCACTCAGCTTCTCAAATGGAGGTTTCAGAGGCTGAAAAAAGCATCAGAAATGAAGCTTCAGAAAAAAAGCCCCCAAACAGAGCTTCAGAGGCTTTTTTTTCTGAAGCTCTGTTTCGGAGCGTTTCAGAGGCAGAAAAATGTTTTTTCTGAAATGGAGATTCAGAAACAAAAAAAAGACAAAAGAAGCAAGTCACAGAGCTCACAACCAAGGAACCTGTTGCTAAGATTCACCCCTGGAACAGCTGATTGGGGGTATTCCGGGAGGTCGATCCACCTGCCAATCAGTTTTTTTCTTATTTTTCTCCCCAAAAACTAAGGTGCGTCTTATACTCCAGTGTGTCTTATACTTCGAAAAATACAGTATATGTTAAGTTAACATTTTCATCAAGCTATCCACCAGGAAAACAGGTTGCCTTTTCCGTTTACTTATTGCCCCCTCAGATCCTATGAATGTATGTATGAAGTCTGGACCTCTTCACCAATATATATCATTTTGCGTTTGATTACCCAGAGTTATATTTGAGGCCTGTTGATGCAGTTTGGAGAGTTTATTCACATTTTAATTTTGATTTCATTACTTTAAGCAGTTTAGAATAGAATAGAATAGAATAGAATAGAATTTTTTATTGGCCAAGTGTGATTGGACACACAAGGAATTTGTCTCAGTGTACATAAAAGAAGAGATACGTTCATCAAGGTGCAACATTTACAACACAAATGATGGTCAATATATCAATATAAATCATAAGGATTGCCAACAACAAAGTTACAGTCATACAGTCATAAGTGGAAAGAGGTTGGTGATGGGAACGATGAGAAGATTAATAGTAGTGCAGATTTAGTAAATAGTTTAACAGTGTTGAGGGAATTATTTGTTTAGCAGAGTGATGGCCTTCGGGAAAAAACTGTTCTTGTGTCTAGTTGTTCTGGTGTGCAGTGCTCTATAGCGTCGTTTTGAGGGTAGGAGTTGAAAGAGTTTATGTCCTGGATGTGAGGGATCTGTAAATATTTTCACGGCCCTCTTCTTGATTCGTGCAGTATACAGGTCCTCAATGGAAGGCAGGTTGGTAGCAATTATTTTTTCTGCAGTTCTAATTATCCTCTGAAGTCTGTGTCTTTCTTGTTGGGTTGCAGAACCGAACCAGACAGTTTACTGGCCTTAGCAACCTTAGCTATTTCATTCCATATATTTTGTAAACAAATTAAGAGATAATACTAATTGCTGGGACTCCCACTTTGAATATTTGTCCAATTTGAAAATTATCCATATTCTTTTCCCTGTTGTTTAGCCAGTTTTGTTGTCTTACCAAGTTGTTGATTTATATATTTATATATATATTTGGAGCTTATCGATCGAAAGATCAGCAGTTCAACGGTTCGAATCCCTAGTGCAGCTTCTGCTAGCAGTTCGAAAGCACATAAAAAATGCAAGTAAAAAACTAGGGACCACTTTTGGTGAGAGGGTACCAGCGTTCCATGTGCCTTTGGCATTTAGTCATGCCGGCCACATGACCACGGAGACGTCTTCAGACAGCGCTAGCTTTTCAGCTAGCACATATGTGCAAGGGGAACCTATCTATCTATCTATCTATCTATCTATCTATCTATCTATCTATCTATCTATCTATCTATCCACTGAGAAATAAATAGAAATACAAAATCCTGTTTACATCTACTGATTGAGTGTGTGTCTGTCTGTTCCTGCTTGTGCTCATACAACTGTTCACCCTGCTCTTTCCCCACAATTTAGGATCTTGGATGACACGGTTACATATAGCTGGTATTAAATCATCCTAGAAGGGTGGAATGGGTAAAATCGTATTTTTTCATTCGGAAATAAACTAACTGGAGTCATATTCATGGACCTGTGGACATGGAAAACTCTGCCCTTGGGTTTTTGCATTTCATCCATTTTTGTGAGGCATTTTCAAATTTAAAATATAAAATACATTTTGGAATAATAATATTTAGAAATGCATAGTTTTGAGACAGTATGTGTTTAGAACTGTGGATTTTAGAGAAAATGTATGCCAAGAATTTTGTACAGACTTTTTTTAAAAAGATAAATATGAAAACAAGACACAGGACACTTATGAATTAATCTATGTGAAACTGACACAAACCAGAAATAGAAATGAACTATTCATTCCTAACAGATAATGAAAGGGTACAAATCTAGAAGAGAAAAATGGTCTGTAAACTGAGTACAAACAAAGTGCCAAAACAGAGATCAGTTCTTTATCTATGATCAGCTATAAAGAGTGAGCAGAAGTTTAAGTTCAAAACTTCAAATGGAAATCTTTTATCTACAGATTAAAAAAAAAACAAAAGATATTGCTACAATCCAATAAAAATGATCATGCGTATACAAAATTCTTTTACAAATGCCATCAGAACCTAGCTAATATTACATAGGCCTATAAATGAATAGAAACATGCTGATTAATTTCAAACTGAACTTAAAACTTCAGAGCGTTTTTCAATAACATCACCTCCATAGAAATAATAGATCATACTCGATTCAGTTATTCCTATTTATGAATGTTCATCTTTATTTTCTGATTCTTGTTTCAGATGGAAAGATTCTGCTGGATTGGTCCAAACAGCACAATCAGCCATGTTTAAACATGATTTATTAAAGAAAGCCTATTTGGCTCTGTTCACATCACACTATAAATCATAAACCTTGGCATAAAACCCACAGGGCCTGGATTCACACAACAACAGCATCAACAAAAGAGTCTGACTTCATGACTCATCCGTATTTCTGAAAATCTTGTAAATGACTTTTTGAATAATGCATAACAAGCAGGATTCTGATATTAAGACTATACAAATCAGAACAAACGTTAGATGGCAGAAAAGAATCAGAATGTTTGGTCATATTTTGAAACTATCTAATGATTGTCTGGCCGTTTGCAACTCCGGTAGGCTAGCTCAAGCAATCAGATATACCGATCTAACTTCTTTGAAAAGCAATATATACTTTTTTTCCTGGGAACATTTGATGCTTGGTGCACTAATAAAGCATATGCTTATGGGCACAGCACAAATAAATCACAGAAAACTTTACATCATGAACCTATCAAACTGAAAAATAGTTATGACTTACATTCAATCAGACACAGTAGTCCTTATGTTTTTTTGGAGCCATCAAAGAAAAGAGAAAGTATGTGATAGTGCAGCAAGAAATAGTTACTTTCTTAGACAATCATTCACTTACTTAATCTTTGTCTTCCTTTGTGTTCGAAGGTTTTGCTTCACCTGTGTTAAAACATCATCACCGCACAGCTGTTGACTGTAGCACAGTGGCGCCCTGAGCTATTTCTGTGGTCAGCTCAAGATGACATCTGACATTGTATGACACAATTTTCATTTACTGGAGCCACAACTATCCTGAAAGTTTACATAAATATCTTCCTTTGTTACTTTAGCCTTCAAATGTGAATATTAATATATAGTGAAGCACATGTAGCATCTGAGGTAATAATGCTATTGATAACATTAGAGGATTTTCAGGGTTAAAATTAGTTGCATCCTACATAAAAGAAACACACTTGCATGATGGACCTCCATAGGTAACTATGCTTACAGTGGAATAAAATGCTAGACTCTTGGCTATAGGAAGGAGCAAAAATACTTGCAAATTTAATTAATCACATAATATAACACAGTAATCCTGTTAGTTATATAATATAACCCAGTAATGCTGTTACTGTATAGCAGCTGCAAAAATCCAGATGAACTCTAGATGGCAGGTGTAATGTATTACTGTAAGTTTTGGCGGGAGTTTTAGGCGGGAAATATCTCGTCTCTGATTGGATGCAGCCTCAGGCTGAAGTGTATATAAGGAGAGGTTTTTCTCCAGAGTTTTGCTGGGTCACACTATATTAAAGAGCTGTTGTCACTAACCTGGTCTCCTGCCTCGTCAATACCCAAACATAACATTGGCGACGAAGGTGGGATTTTGAGGCAGAGCACCAGAACAGAGCTGAACTCACTACGAGACTCAAACCCAGCAAGGTGACGGCGAATGCAGCGATGACCGGCTACACGCCACCCACTCCGTTTGACCCTGCCCAGGAGACATGGGGAATATACATGACCCGTTTCGAGAGTTTCCTGGAGGCCAACGAGCTACAGGGAGTCTCCGACAACCGTAAACGGGCTTACTTCATAAGCCACTGTGGGTCCGCAGTCATCGCCGTCGCAGAAGCCCTAGCGGAGCCAACACCGCTACACTCCGTATCGTGGCAGACCCTTCAGACCCTCCTGAAGAATCACTACGCACCAGCCCCGTCCAAATACGTTCGACGGTACGAGTTTGGGGAGCGCAGGCAACAAGAAGGCGAGTCTATCAGCGACTACGTGGCCGCCCTGAGACAAGCCTCCAAGCATTGCGAGTACCGCGATCTGGACGAAGAGCTGCTGGAACAACTTATACGGGGGGTCAGAGACATCCGTTTGAGGAGACGGTTGCTAGCCAAGAGCAACCTGACATTGGCAAACGCCCTGGACGAAGCCAGAGCCCATGAGATGTCCAACCATGCAGCAGACACCTTACAAAAGCGACTCACGCCGATGGCGGGCGCAAAGCCGAGCACAGTCCACCACGAAGAAACCTATCGTGAGTCAACCAGCGAAGAGGAGGAAGAAGTCCACTACACCGGAAAATCGACAAGGAAGACCGGAGGAATGCGGAAGTTGCGGGCGACATCAGCGCCAAAGATGTAAGTTCAGGGCGCCATTTGCGGCGGTGTGAAAGGAAGGGCACCTGGCTCAAGTCTGCCGAGCACCCCTTCCTCCGCCGAAAATTCAAATCGCCAATCAGAGCGGCTCTGAGCCAGAGATGCAAACCCCACATTCCGCCGAAATTTCAAACCAGCCAATCAGAGCGCGAGATCGGCGAGGCGACCGCGATTGGCCAGGAAAGAAAGAGCGAAGTCAAACCGAATGACTGTTACCATAGACCACGCAGCTACCCGCATCAAGAAAAGATCTTCACAAACCCGACGATTGAAGGCGTACCGTGCCGACTGGAAGTAGACACAGGATCAGCTATCTCAATCATGTCCTGGGACACTTTTGTGAAAGCCTTGCCACACATCGCAGCGCAAGCTACAGAAACAACGGCTCCGGGTGCAGGATTACCAGGGCAACCGCATCCCTGTTCGAGGACAACGACCGTCGAGGTCAAGTACGGGACATACGAAAAGACCCTGCCCATCACGTTAGTCGAAGGAACTTTGCCAAGCTTGCTGGGGCTAGACTGGTTCAGGCGTTGGGAATGGGGTGACTGGCGTCCACGGACGGATGCAACCTGCAAAACACCCTAATGGAGGAATTCGCAGACGATTCGAGGACCGTTTAGGCAAGTACAAGGGACCCCTATCTCCTTCAATTTAGACCCCAAATAGCTCCCATTAGGTTAAAGGCAAGGAGGGTTCCTTTGCACTCAAACCTAAGATTGACAAAGAGTTAGATAAATTAGTCAGCCAGGGATACTAGTGCCAGTTGACCATGCCAAATGGGAGACGCCAATCGTCACCCTGTAAAACCAGACGGGTCCATAAGAATTTGCGCTGATTACAAGGCTACCTTGAACAAAGCATTGCAAAAGAGCGCCTACCCAGTTCCAGTAGTGCAACACTTATTGCACTCACTAGGGCACGGACAAGTTTTCGCCAAATTAGACTTGGCACAAGCGTACCAGCAGCTACCCGTAGATGCTAGCACAGCTGAAGCCCAGACCATTGTAACGCACCGAGGTGCCTTTAAATGCACTCGGTTACAGTTTGGGGTAAGCGTAGCCCCTGGGCTATTCCAAAATCTGATGGAACGACTCCTACAGGGGCTACCAGGAGTCGTGCCCTATTTCGATGACGTGTTGGTATCGGGAAAGAATTTGGAAGAACTGGGGGAGCGGCTGAGGAAAGTTTTGGCCATTTTCCGGTCAGCCGGCCTGACAGTTAAAGCAAAAAAATGCCAGGTGGGGGTCGAGTCAGTGGAATTTTTGGGATATAGGATAGATAAGAATGGAATTCACCCCACCGAGAGTAAGGTCAAAGCGATAAAGAGAGCCCCAGCACCCAAAAACAAGACAGAACTCAGGCTTTCCTGGGTCTGGTAAACTTTTATGCTGTAGTTTTAAGAAACAAAGCAACCGTTGCGGAACCGTTGCACAAGTTGTTAGGAAAAAACGCTGTTTGGTCTTGGGGAAAGACAGAAAACAGAGCATTTGAGGCAGTCAAAAACTTGCTATCAAGCGAAAGCCTGTTAGTCCAGTACAGTAGCAGGCTGCCGTTAGTACTGGTCTGCGATGCATCCCCCTATGGAGTAGGAGCTGTACTTAGCCACAGACTCCCAAACGGCACTGAAGCCCCTATAGCGTTCTATTCACGAACGATGTCCCCGGCTGAAAGAAATTACAGCCAACTAGATAGGGAGGCTCTCGCAATAGTGTCAGGCGTGAAGAAATTTCACGAATACGTTTTTGGGCGAGACTTTGAAATTGTGACGGATCACAGACCGCTATTGGGGTTACTGGCTGGCGACCGCCCAACGCCAGTAGCACTCTCACCTAGACTGACCAGATGGACTATTTTTCTGGCCGCCTACTCCTACAAACTACAACATCGGCCTGGAAAGGAGTTGGGGCATGCAGACGCACTGAGCAGATGCCCATTGCCAGGGAAAATCGAGGACCCCACCCCGGGCGCACCCGTTCTACTAATTGACTCTTTGGACTCTGGCCCAGCCACATCTCAGGAAGTGGCTCGGGCCTCATACCGGGACGTTGTATTAAGAACTGTGATTGGATGGGTTCAAAGGGGATGGCCCGCTGCGCCGGGCGAGCGTTTTAAAGAGTTTGTAAAGAAAAAAGGGGAATTGTCTGTACAAGGGGGGTGCCTGCTCTGGGGGGATAGGGTAGTGGTCCCCGAAAAACTAAGGAAAAAAGTCCTGGAACTCCTGCATGAGGGTCACCCAGGAATTGTGAGGATGAAGGGGTTAGCGAGGAGCTATGTCTGGTGGCCCCAAATGGACAGGGAAATCAGTGACAAGGTAGGCCGATGCCAAGTCTGTCAGGAATCCAGACCCTTACCTCCCACGGCCCCAGTGTTCGAGTGGGAGAAACCCCAGGGCCCTTGGTCCCGCATACATATTGACTTTGCCGGCCCATTCCACGGCCAAACATTTCTAATTGTGGTAGATGCATTCTCCAAATGGCTGGAGATCATTCTAATGAAATCCACAACCGCGGGAGCTGTCACTGCAGCCCTAAAACACCTTTTCGCCACACATGGGCTACCGGACACCATCGTGTCCGATAACGGTCCACAGTTCACCGCAGCGCTATTTGAAGGGTACCTGGCCGAAGAGGGCATCCGACATGCCCTCTCAGCGCCGTTCCACCCTGCGTCGAACGGCCTTGCTGAACGATTTGTTCGGAGTGCGAAAGAGGCGCTGTCACGAAGTAGCCCCGGGGATTGGCAGTCACAAATCGACGCATTCCTAACTGTCCAACATAGGACCCCCTGTGTAGCCACTGGCCGCAGCCCAGCCGAGCTGCTAATGGGGCGAAAGCTAAGATGCCCACTAGACCGGCTGCACCCAAGCTACATACAAGACGGGTTCAGAACTAAACCGGAGAAACTCAGAGAAATAGCCATAGGAGACACAGTATGGGCTCGGAATTACAGCGCCGGCCCTAGCTGGAGGAGGGGGAGAATCATAGACCAAACGGGCCCTAAATCCTATCTAGTGGAGCTAGACGATGGCCGAATCTGGCGACGCCACATAGATCAATTAAGAAATAGAGTGAGCGATAAGACGGAATTAGGCGAGACCAGCCCTGACTTTGATTTAATTAACCCCACAGCTGACTGGAGCCGAGAACAAACAGAAATCGTAAGCAAAGAACCAAACAGAGACTTATCTGAGTCAGGCGAGGTCCAGCGACACCCTCCGGTCCCTCTAGAGGACAGCAGGCCCGAGCCGGCGAATAATCCAGGGCCGGATGGCCGGGAGGAGGAGCTCAGAGGAACGAAAAGTCCCTCCGGCACGCTCGACTCAACTCCAGAAAGTGAACTGCGCAGGTCCGGGAGAGTCAGGAGACGCCCCACGTACCTGCAGGACTACGTAGAGAAGTAGTATGCAAATAGGGGCAAAGTGCCTTCTGGGAGGGAAGGAGTGTAATGTATTACTGTAAGTTTTGGCGGGAGTTTTAGGCGGGAAATATCTCGTCTCTGATTGGATGCAGCCTCAGGCTGAAGTGTATATAAGGAGATGTTTTTCTCCAGAGTTTTGCTGGGTCACACTATATTAAAGAGCTGTTGTCACTAACCTGGTCTCCTGCCTCGTCAATACCCAAACATAACAGCAGGAAAATTACAGAAACCCTCTTTGCCATTCAGTGGCCAATTCCAATTTTTTTTTTCCAGCCCAGCTGGGATAAAGATGCATTCTGCAAGATTCATCAATTCTGCAGCTCCTAATATATCTCTGAAACCAGTAGAATATCTGAGTAGTAACATAAAATAAAGACTCACTTGAGTCAAATGCGGGCACGGGTGGCTATTGATATTAGTTTTAGAAATAGCACCGAACAGGTTGCCCTTATCCTTTTCTTGAAAGATATTACCCCACTCCAACCCCACAATTCCTAGTTTAGCAGACAGCCCTTGAATTCTTCATGGTCTCTCACTGAAGTTCTAAACTGGATCCCACCATCATCAGCTTTTGAATAGAATAGAATAGAATAGAATAGAATAGAATAGAATAGAATAGAATAGAATAGAATAGAATAGAATAAGCAATAGCAATAGTAGTAGCACCTAGATTTATATATCACTGTACAGCCCTCTCTAAGCAGTTCAAAGAGACAGCATATTTTCCTCAACAATCAGGGTCCTCATTTTACCCACCTCGAAAGGATGAAAGGCTGAGTCAACCTTGAGCCAGTGAGAATCAATCTGCTGAATTGTAGGCAGCCAGCAGTCAGCAGAAGTAGCCTGCAATACTGCACTCTAACCATTGTACCACTGTGGCTCATGAATATTTTATTGTCACTTTGAATGTATACTAATCGGCATATATTAAAATGAAAATATGTTGCATACAGCTCTCAAAGGGTCTCCACCTCTAATATAAACATAAACATGATACGATAAATAAAATAAATAAATATACATATACAAAATTATGCATGTATCCACACATATTATATAACATGGAGAAAAAAATACAGTCTAGTTTGGATGTATACATGTACAAGGCAAGAGAAACAAATCTTGCAATTTTACCAGACAGATGGCATAGGAAACAAAGCTGTTACAGAATCTGAAAGTCCTTCTAGAAATACTTTGAAACGTCCTCCCAGAGGGGAACAATAGAAACAGACCATGAAGTGTCTGTGTGGGGTTTCTAACAATGTTTTGAGCTCTAAGCACATAGCACTTATAGGTCAGTGTTGTCACTATACAAATAAGCTATCATTCTGGGGACATTTCTAGGCTTTGGATGGAATTAAGAGAATTTGGAAATGTCTGAGATATTAAATTATATTTTATTCAATCTATAGAAATCATATGTACATCTGCGTGTGTTTATATTTAGTAAAATATGTTATTAACATTGATCAAGAAAAACATTCAGGAACTGATCTCATTTTAAATGTCTGATATTTGTCCCTGCAGGTGGAGTGTTAAAGGAGCTAGAAAATAATGGCATAACTTATTCCTGATGATGTTACCTAGTTGGGTGATAAGATGTCTGTAAGTAAACAATCAAGTCAGAATGTACTAAGAATTCCAGAGTTCATCCCTAATCTACAGATACTTTCTTCTGATTTGAAGGGGGGAAATCCAAATTTGGTCAATTCAATTCAGACAATTTGCTGAGCTAGGAGCAGGAGAGAATGACAAAGGCTCCTAGTTGGTAAACCTGTTCATGTAATTTAAAAGCTTATGTCAAAACTCCAAAAGTTCTAGTCTTTTCTGAAAATAGTAAATAAAACTCCAGGCACAACTTTTAAAAAAAAATAACCTAATTTAGAGCCTAGGCAGAATAGACATTGCTCAGTTGTAATGTTCTTATAAAACCCTTCCTCTTGTACTCAAGTATGATAACCAACCAGTGTAAGCATTGAAACACTTAAAAAGGGCTAATTAGCTATTTGATATACTTGACAGACACGAGATGTATGCAAGCCTAGAAGGAAAGACTGCAAATATAGATTTTCCTGATTTTGTTATTGTCCAACATTTTAATTAATTTCTTATTCTATCTGTATAGTTAGAGTTTAAAGAGTTCCTAAAAAGATATAATAATAACAGGTCCATAGTGTTATTTCAACTAATCAGTAGCACTGCAGGGTGCTGAAAATTACACAGTACTTCTTAGATATGCTCCAAGCACCTAAGAAGAATTACTTTTGCTGTCGCTGGCCTTAATTTCCCCATTATTGGCAGAGCTGAACAGAGGTATGAAAAAAAGACATGTGACTTGACTTGATAGGACTCAGCTAATGTATTTCTCAGAAGAATAATCTGTGTGGTATTTCCTGTATGTTTGAGATGGTACAGAAGAGACATCAAGTTTTATGAATGAAATGTGCATATATTCCTCTGAACAAAGCTAAAGGTATCATATCTATTATCTGGTGTTGGAAAACAGAAAATAGAACTACTCTTATCTATTCAGTTGTAATAGTCCTATATTATGTATCTGTATCTGAATTGAACTGCTTCAAATTATGAATTTATATCATAAGAAAATTCTTGTAATATATAGAGATCACTTTTAGATCAGGCTTTATGAATAGTAAAATAACAATGCTCCTTTTTAGCCAGAACAGAACTGAAATAAGAATTAATAGGTAAAAATTGAGTGTGTTGCGCTTTTTCTAGCTTGATGCTTAATGCAGATTGAAATTTGCCTATAACTAAGGACTTTAACTCAAGGAATAAATATTGCTGGAAATCAATTTCTGTAGCAGGTGCCATGTAAATAGCTTGCAGGGATTTTCTCTCAAAGCACTATTTCTTGACATAAAGAAAGAACATTTTTGGCATGTTGGTCAGATAATTGCACTGATTCCACAATGCATAATTATTAGTTTAGTAGCATTGACTATTGCCATGATAGTAATATTATTTATTATCACAGTAATAAATAATACAATCATCATATGTATGGTGATTATGAAACTCAATATTATTTTGTTTCAATAGTAGCTACAAAAACCAATGAGTAGGAAAGAGAAGGAGTCCAAGAACAGGGTCACTTTAGCAATAATTGTCCATTGACAATATCAGCCAATTCTGTGTATAATCCATAATTACATCTTGAGACATCAATATCTGCAATATCTACTTAATTTTGGTTTTCTTTACTTTTTCTCTCCCACTCTTTTTTTGTAACATTTTGCCTGATTAAGATTTCTAGAGAAGAACAAAAATCTTGCATGTCCTTTTTTTTAATACAATAAAGGCATAACCTTTTGTTGTACTGAGTTTGTTTCAGTCCAGTAGATTAATGTTTGTAGAGATTTCAGTAGTTTGGCATCTTACTGTCCAAGTACTAGAAAGAAAGAAAGAGAGAGAGAGAGAGAGAGAGAGAGAGAGAGAGAGAGAGAGAGAGAGAGAGAGAGAGAGAAAGAAAGAGAAAGAAAGAAAGAAAGAAAGAAAGAAAGAAAGAAAGAAAGAAAGAAAGAGAACTTTAAAACTACAGACAATTTACTTGATAACAAATTGATATCTGATGGACTGCTGACAGTTTTATTGTCAGGAGACTGCTGTTATAGTATCAGCCTGTGACTTTAAAACTTCACTAGGGGAAAAAATTACAGCTTGGCATGCAGCAGCAGGACCTAGCCTTAGGCACAATCTGCCAATAACCAAGTCCCTGGGAAAACTGATTTGTGGCTTCTGATCACCTACTCCTAAGAGCCTTTGCTATTGACTAATTTTGGTTCATCTGGATGTAGATCTATCTTGGCTAACAAGAAAGCACTCAAAGTCTTCATTTAGCTATTGAATGGATTCTCTTGGGATGTGTGTGCAGCTGTCTTTACCTTTTTCCCAATCGACACATCAAAAGCTCTGGAATATATTTTCATTTTCAAAAATGCGAATGGCAAGCAAGATAAACTTGCCAAACTCATCTCACAAAGTAGTGAATCATTACAGCTCCATGCCAGATGTAGCAAATAAATCATTTCTGGCCATGCAGATTACACACACAGTAAAAAAAAAAAAATTCTTTAGATAGGAAATCATTCTGCTACAATTACATATCATTCGGTACCAAAGAAAAAAGCCACTAATATGAGATGTTTGCTGTATAATGTTTAAATGTATACTATAACAACATTGATTTCAGAGAAATATATCTGTTTATGTATTCCCATGTACATAATCAGTAACCTCAGCCACATAGCTTTCTAATTCATATGTTGGGAAAAATGGGCTTCTGCCCATCATATCTATTGTGTGTATGTATAATAGGAAAAGAAGAAGAAAAGAAAGAAAGAAAGAAAGAAAGAAAGAAAGAAAGAGAACTTTAAAACTACAGACAATTTACTTGATAACAAATTGATATCTGATGGACTGCTGACAGTTTTATTGTCAGGAGACTGCTGTTATAGTATCAGCCTGTGACTTTAAAACTTCACTAGGGGAAAAAATTACAGCTTGGCATGCAGCAGCAGGACCTAGCCTTAGGCACAATCTGCCAATAACCAAGTCCCTGGGAAAACTGATTTGTGGCTTCTGATCACCTACTCCTAAGAGCCTTTGCTATTGACTAATTTTGGTTCATCTGGATGTAGATCTATCTTGGCTAACAAGAAAGCACTCAAAGTCTTCATTTAGCTATTGAATGGATTCTCTTGGGATGTGTGTGCAGCTGTCTTTACCTTTTTCCCAATCGACACATCAAAAGCTCTGGAATATATTTTCATTTTCAAAAATGCGAATGGCAAGCAAGATAAACTTGCCAAACTCATCTCACAAAGTAGTGAATCATTACAGCTCCATGCCAGATGTAGCAAATAAATCATTTCTGGCCATGCAGATTACACACACAGTAAAAAAAAAAAAATTCTTTAGATAGGAAATCATTCTGCTACAATTACATATCATTCGGTACCAAAGAAAAAAGCCACTAATATGAGATGTTTGCTGTATAATGTTTAAATGTATACTATAACAACATTGATTTCAGAGAAATATATCTGTTTATGTATTCCCATGTACATAATCAGTAACCTCAGCCACATAGCTTTCTAATTCATATGTTGGGAAAAATGGGCTTCTGCCCATCATATCTATTGTGTGTATGTATAATAGGGAAAAGAAGAAGAAAAAGAACATACATGCAGTTTCATCATTTGAATGGAATTGTTCCAGTTACCACTACTTTATTTGACTATAAGACCCAGTTTTATATTTTGTGAAATTTTGTGACCAGTGTAGTTGATAAGATAATAACACTGATCTGAAATTATTTTAGAGCAACTGTTCATATAAAAACCTCCAAACTAATTTCGCTTTTGTTGCACTAGTGCAACAATATATTAATTTAATACTTTTTCCTAATTAAACACATGTGGGAGAACACTGTAAGCAATTCAAAAGGAGTTTGCTATTCCCATATTTATGAAGTTACATTTCTTGGTTTATGGTTTAGCCAAAACAAACTTTATATAATGAAGGTGGTAGAGAGGATTTGGAAACATTAGAAGCAGATGTGAATCCTTTCTCAGATTAGGTCCAGAACAAACGATCTCCCATTTGAAGTCTTGTGCCATTTTTAGAAATTTAACTAAGTATATCATGTTACACAAACATGCAGCCACTGGACCTTTGCATCAAAATTGTCTTGTTACTCTGAGCTAGACTGAAATATGTGTTAGCATATTATGATGCATGTACTTATCTATATCCAGAATTGTTCAATGTTTGTTGGATAGAAGAGATTTCTGATGTTTAACATTATTCACATTTATTTCAGTGTTACCTTTAATAGTATTGCATCTTTTATAATTGCATTCATAGATACTGTCAATATCTCATTAAAGGAATGGCATCATCATGGGTTCAAGAAAATATGCATTTGAGTGAAGAGAGAAGCAATTTCCAGTCCAAGCCTATCACATTTTCCAGCAAAAACTCCTATTTTCTTGAAACCATGCTGCTACCATGGATTCCCTCCATCCATAAAGGTGCCATTCCTTTATGTATCTGCTGATGATCTAGTACAGGGGTCACCAACCTTTTGGAACTTGGGGACCACTAAATTCATAATTTTAAATCCTGTGGACCACTAATATGATCTGCCTAATGACCAGCTAGGTGGGTGTGGCAAGGTGGTCATGTGACTGGGTGGGTGTGCCAACTCAATGTCACTCACATCGAGGGGCACCTTGCCAGCCTCTACTCATAACTTCTTGCCTGCCCTCCTGGGATCTTTAGGGCCCCAACGAGAAGCAGTTGCTGGAGCTAAACAGTCACCATGAGAAAGAGTTGGCAAAACAGCTGGCTCAGTTCAAATTGGATCTAATCAAGAAGGAGGCTTAGCAGAAGCACCTCATTGATGACTATGAGCAAAGGCTTTCCAAGCAGAGGGAAGACCTGCGGGAGTGCATGGCCAGGTACCGGCACCTGGAGGCTCAGTGGGCTGAGATAGTCAGCCAGTTCCAGGCCATGATGCAGTCCCACAGGAACAAGGTTCTCTGGCTCTTCGCCACCAGCGGCACTTCCCTCCAGCCTTCATCCAAAGCCCCACACCAGGAGGCTGAAGCAGACCCCAAGTAAGAATTTCTGCCCCACTCCGACCCACACAAAAAGATCCCGAAGGGGGAGACTCTCTGCAGCAACACAAACGTTCATTGCACATATCCGGCCCAGGGACTGTAATTTGAGAACCCCTGATTTAGTGCAATATAAAAAATGCAAATAATTTTTCTGGGGACCACCAAAATTTTCTCACGGACCACCAGTGGTTCACTGACCACCAGTTGGTGACCGCTGATCTAGTAAGTATCCACATCAGATCTAACACATTTTTGGCTCTGTATTGGATTTGATCCCTGTACAATTCTAGTTTACCACAAAAGAATGTGTGTGTGTGTGTGTGTGTGTGTGTGTGTGTGTGTGTGTGTGTGTGTGTGGTGTGTGTGTGTGTGTGTGTGTGTGTAGGTAGGTAGGTCAGTCGGTCTTGGTATATTCAGATCTTTTCCCATGTAAGGTTGAAAGTATCTAGGCGACGTTTCGACGAGGTCCCACTCGTCATCTTCAGGCTGGTGCTTTCGACTTTATGCTTGTGCGAGCAAAGCGCTTTGCTCGCACAAGCACGAAGCCGAAAGCACCAGCCTGAAGATGACGAGTGAGACCTCGTCGAAACTTTCAACCTTACACGGGAAAAGACCTGAATACGCCAAGACCTACATACCTATACCCATGAAAACCTACGTGTGTGTGTATGTATGTGTGTGTGTGTGTGTGTGTGTGTGTGTGTGTGTGTATATATATATATATATATATATATATATATATATATATGTTTTCTGAGGTTTTCGCGGGTGTTTGTATGTAGATCTTTGGTTATTCGGGTTTTCTCCCGCGTAAAATTGGAAGTGTCTTGGCAACGTTTCGACGAAGTCTCATTCGTCATCTTCAGGCTTCAGCTTCGTACTTCTGGGAGCAATGTGTGATCGCAGCTGTTTCTTCCTTTTAACTGCTAGTGGGGGTTTGAACTGATTGGGTGGGAGCTTGGCTGTGCTCTGATTGGATGGAGGTTTTTTTTGTGCTCTGATTGGCTGGGGGTGTGTCCTGTTTTGGTGGGGGCTTGGTTGTGCTCAATTTAGTCTGTGTTGCAGGGGGATTTGAGCTGACAAGAACTCAGTCAAAAAAGAGGAACCAACTTCTTCCCTGGTCCAACACTTTAAAGTCACAGGACATGATATTGACTTTAAAAAGACCAGAACTATCGCCAAAACTGAACACTTTAACAACAGAATAATCAGAGAAGCCATTGAGATAGAAAAACGCCCACACAGCATGAACAAACGAGATGATACCTCCCGTCTACCAGCCATTTGGAAACCCGCCCTTATTGACAAACGAGTCCCTAACACGAGGAATGACACCAGACCTACACTCACAAGGTCCACACAGGATGTCACCACCGCACATCCACCCAGAAAGCAGACCCAAACTCACACTGATCATGAAGCACGACCAAGGACCAGAAGCCAGACCGCAGCTGCAACATTAGCCATTTTAAACCCCTCCAATCCATACATGCAGCAGACTGACACCCACTATGAAGATGTAGCACCACCACAAAGCCAAACAACAGCTATGCAGCTCACCAGCTCAAATCCCCCTGCAACACAGACTAAATTGAGCACAACCAAGCCCCCACCAAAACAGGACACACCCCCAGCCAATCAGAGCACAAAAAAACCTCCATCCAATCAGAGCACAGCCAAGCTCCCACCCAATCAGTTCAAACCCCCACTAGCAGTTAAAAGGAAGAAACAGCTGCGATCACACATTGCTCCCAGAAGCACGAAGCTGAAGCCTGAAGATGACGAATGAGACTTCGTCGAACGTTGCCAAGACACTTCCAATTTTACGCGGAGAAAACCGAATAACCAAAGATCTACATATATATATATATATATATATATATATATATATATATATATATATATATATATATATATATATATAATATATATATATTCATAGGTTTTCATGGGTATAGGTATGTAGGTCTTGGCGTATTCAGGTCTTTTCCCATGTAAGGTTGAAAGTATCTAGTATCTAGTATATATATATCAATCAAAATAATCTAATTTAAAAGTCTGTTCAAAAAAGATTATTTTTTTAAAAAAATCTACAAAGGAGTCTGATTCTGTTTAGAAGCCTTGGTTACAAGTGGGTGGTTGCTGTGAAATCAGTGTGAAAAATCAATTTTTCACAGCAGAACTTTTTTGTTTTTATTTACTTATTTGGATTCTTATGCAGTGCATAGTAGAAAAATGGATTTGATCATACAAGAAATAATTGGGCCTGTTTTCTCTTAGCCAAGTAAATGCAATCAGAATTTCCAATTATCCTTTTGAATATAATCTCATGGTGCTACCATTATGAGAAATTTTTAAAAAAGTGAAGATTGCTGTTAATATGTAACAGCGATGAAATCCAAAAGAGTGAATTCATATATCCTTTCCGAAAAATGATCAGTTGAAGTAACTCAGAAAAAAAAAACCATTGCCTTACAATTTTGTGTCAGGGTACTAATCTCACATTTCTGGGCTCAGGGTTATTAAAAGCTGTTGTTTTTAACTTTATCCTCAAGTGACATGTTGCTTCTACTAGCAAGTGAGCCTGCTCAGTCTCATTTACAATGAAGAAGCCCAGATTCTCTTTAGCAATTGGAATAAACTTATTATTTACTACAGAAGAGAGTGATGTCATGGGATAAACGATCCAATTCAAATCTGAATATTCAGATCAGTAGACTATCTCATGAAACAGTGAGGAATACCGGGTAATTTGTAAATTTTATAATTACATTTACTTTCCATCGTGTAATTACACTTCTTCACAAAAGCTACTCCTCTTTTATCCCTGTTATTTCAGGAATGATACCACTGCACAATGGTCAGATTTCCCATTATCTTTTGCTGTGAGGATGAAAAGGGCATGAGAGTAAAAGTGAAGACACACACACACACCCTGTTTGATACAGAAGCAATGGTCTTACACTTTGCTTACATTACAGCCAGTTTTCAAGGTCTCTGGAAAACAAAACATCACAAACAGAGCAATTATTAATTCAATAAATCCAGCTGCTCTTGAGTGCCCCTGGGCAAAGGCAAAAGTTAAAAGCAACTGCTCATTGACGACATCTGTGACATGACCAGGGTAAGATAGCTGCTTTAGCACATCATTCACCACTTTTAAGGCTGACTGCACTCAATTTCTTAGACAATCTACACACCATTTTCAGTTCTGTACCTCAATAATTTATCACAACAATACCTCAAGCATACAGATTGGGGAATGGAGTGGGCAGGGGGAGAAATGAAAGCAATTTACAGTACCAAGATGAAAGAAGTTAGACCCAGCGAGAAGACGTACTATGTAAATCATATCCACAACTTCAAGGAATGTTGACATAATATTCTGGAATTAATTTTTCCAACATTCCTACACAGGTCACACAAAGGTAAATCTAGTGTCTCGGATTCCCCCACTTTTCTTTCCAGACCCTATATCTGGAGGGTTTTTTTTATCAATATGTTTAAGAGGAAATTGATTCTGCCAATCTCTCTATCTTGCATGGACAATAGAAACCTTATGTACAAATCGTTCTATTAAGAGTAAGAGCAAATAGAAAGTCAACATTACTGAGTATCTTGTAAAATATTTGGGTAGGTTTCAGTGTTTACCTATGCAGTGTGATACAAAATGAAGTCAGCAGAAACATTTGAGGGACTATATAACAATGACTTATTAAAAAAACAATTGTCTCCTGAAATTCAAGTGATAATTGGTATTTCAACAGATTTCAACAGATTACAAATGTCAGAAGGAACCAAATGGTCAAGAAAATAGAAATTTCATTCAGCAACTATTTTTTTTTATTTGCATTTATATCCCGCCCTTCTCCGAAGACTCAGGGCGGCTTACACTATTCTATTTTTTTCCTGTTTATCTTGATTTGATCAGAGGTAGGTTTCAGCAGGGTCTGACCAGTTCTGGAGAACTGGTAGCAGAAATTTTAAGTAGTTCGGAGAATCAGTAGTAAAAATTCTGACTGGCCCTGCCTCCATCTATTCTCTTCCTCCCAAGTCCCAGCTGATCAGGAGGAAATGGGGATTTTGCAGTTACCTTCCCCTGGAGTTGGATGGTTTTATTACTTGTTATTTTAATATTTGGCCTTATGGTTTCAGATTTTTAAATTTCAAATATTGTGTTTTAATTTTTGTATATGTCTTTTTAACTTGGCTGTAAACCGCCCTGAGTCTTCGGAGAAGGGCGGTATAGAAATGTAAATAATAAATAAATAAATAAATTTGATCAAGAATGATACATAGGATACTGAAAAAATATTAATTGAATCTATATGCCACCCACAACTGCAAAACTCCCAGCAGTTTACAAAAATATAAAAGACATAAAAATAAAAACATCTACAGTAAAACCTCAATCATTCCATTCCAATCCCAAGACAACAGTTGAGAAACTGAATAAATAATAACCTGAAACAATTAATGCAATGACTCCAATAATTCTCTAAAGACTTTTGTGAAAAGCTTAGTTTTCACTATTTTTTATCACTATAAATTATAAATGATTACAATATTGCCTTACTGCTGCTTTCCTTAAGCACCTGCAGAGGAATTAACTATTCCTCAAATAGCTCTGCCAAATTTTATAATTTTTAAAACCAAATGAATAAGCACAGCAACTAGATGATGAATTGTGATCTTCTAAATACTTTGTCCATAGTCTTAAATTACACAAAATTAAAAAAAATTATACATTGTCATTGGATATAAAGCTAATAATGGCATTCGGTATTAGTAACAGTAATAGAGTTGGAAGTGACCTTGGAGGTCATCTAGTCCAACCCCCTGCTCATGCAGGAGACCTGTACTAGGGATTCGAACCGCCAAACCGCCGACCTTTCCGATCGATAGTATGGATGTTTTTTTCTTTCTTTGAAATTGTACACAAACAGGCCATGGAGAAACTTCAAAAGTTCATACTGTTGAAGAGCCATTCATTAATTGAAACAGCATACCTTGATTTCATTAACCAGATGTGATCATAGAGAAGGAATAAAATTTTGCCGCACACATTCTCACTGAATTGTAAATGAATTCTTTGACTAAATTGACTACATTTTACATGTGTTTTAGCCATTGACCAAAGTTTGCCAGAATAAAGCAATGTTTCTTAAAATTAACCCATGATGAATTAGATCTATATTGTATGCCAGGAATTAAAAATAACAGATGGGCAGTGTTAAATTTCCCAAACAAATGATGCTATGAATTAAAACCACTTGGAAATATTTTTTCACTGTCCCAATATCCCTTGCCATTAATTTTAATCATATAACTGCTGATAGGAAGGAACTATAACTTACTGAAAAACAACATACTTTGCAATCTGCAACCAGTTTCACATTTGGCACTTCTATTTAAAAATAAATTATGGAAGCGAATGCAGAAGCCCTTTAGAATCACTGTCAGTAAGAGAAGATGTAGATTTGATGAACAAACATTTTATCCTGTGTAGTATTCAAAAGGTAATTTTTGGCATTAAATCAATGACACAATTTCATTTGTGATCCTGGAATATTTTCTACTGTTTTCCAAGATTAATCCACAGCATAATCAAACTATGAAGTCATTGCTCAACAAAGATGATTCTTGTGATGGATTTACTAAAATAAGTCTGGGAAATATTATTATTATTATTATTATTATTTATTGAATTTTTATACCGCCCTTCTCCCGAAAGACTCAGGGCGGTGTACAGCCGGAGATATAGTTTGTAGCTTCTCTCACACACGTTATAATTCTGAATAGTATAACAATTTATGCTGCCATCCATAGAAATACCTGCAGTAGTTTGTTAAAGGGTTTATAGATTATGAAGTTTTATGGATATTTACAGTGAAAAACTAACACCTGCCTTGCCTGTGACCGATAGTAGGAAAAAAAATTAACTCTCTTGGTTTTCCTTTTGTAACTTGTCATTTGAAATCTATGTTATTAATTTGACAAAGCCATGCAATATAGTGTGAAATAGAATAAAGCATTTGTTTTTAAGGGATCAGCTTTTTTGTGAACTGTTAACATTTACAAAGAGAAAAAAATTAACATTGATGCAAGTGTCAAGAAAACTCAGTGATAAGCATCCTCAGATAAATTGAATTGAGAAGCTCGGGGATCATATTCTTAAAGCTTACATAATTGTTCTTTTCCAGATGGGACATAAAGTAGAACCTAAGTGCAGCACATATATAGCACTTAGGTATTTCTCTTACCCCCAAAGGGCAGAAGACTGGACTAAAAGTATGTACAGTATATATCAACTGACCATGCCACTTGTATGGGTCAATATTTTGTAATTGTGCCCAGAGAAGCTCTTTACTATAAATGCACATAGTTTGTTGTTTTTAGTTGCGACTTCATGTCTGACCCATCGTGACTCCATGGACAACGTTCCTCCAGTTCTGTCCTCTACTATCCTCTGGAGTCCATTTAAACTCATACCTACTGCTTTGACGACTCCAGCCAGCCACCTCATTCTATTCGTCCCTTTCTTCTTTTGCCCTCGATCTTTCCCAGCATTAGGATCTTCTCCAGTGAGTCCTTCCTTCTCATTAGGTGGTTACACCTAATGTTATAGTTACAAAAGGATTATTTTAATTGGAGTCCTAACCATTGAATCGCTACAGCTGAACCCTTGGATTAAGTTTCAGGACCCACAGGACAAATAACTTCCAATTCAGTGTCATGCATGTCCTCCATTCCCAAGAGACCTATTTCTTGATGCAGTCATAATTTTGCTCTGCAGTATTGAGAAACTATTTTCAAGTTAGACCAAAAAAACTAAGAAAGATAGAAAAAAGGAGTGAGAAGTGATAGAAAGGGAAGAAAGCAGAAGATCACTGAGAAGGAACCAAGAGGAAATGCAGCTGGCACTAAGGAAAGCCCGCAAATCCATGTTGCTATTGGAAGAGCTCATTCTTAGTTTCTCAGCCTGGGAGTTTTGTGAAAGTTGAATTAATACAAATATTAACCTTTTGTGAAAGTTGAATTAATACAAATATTCCCTTTTCATAGCGCCATTGGAATGTCACAAAGTGTGAATAATTATACTTATTAGATCAGGTAAACTTCAAGGATGAAGAAAAGATGATAGATGCTCTCTTTTTTTTTTAAAGGGGGGCTATTAAGACCTGCAATTGGGGTAAGGAACAAAACCAAATAGAACACAGAATTTATTGGGGGAAATAATAAATCAAGCAGAGGTCCAACTGCAAATATGGACATTAAAGAAACAATGTACTGAATGAGATTAAGCTGGTAAGAAATGCGAAGCATTCTACTCAGTAGTTTTAAAGGAATAGAATTGGAAAGAAATTATGCATTTTTATCCAGGACTAAATTGATGAGCCAAATTCTTGTTTATGGCCTATTTATATCTGCAAACTATTTAATCAGCAATCATGACAAAATGTTTTGTTGTTGGGAAAACCTCTAAATTGCTGAAAATGAGTAATGGACTACTGAAAACAATTCTTGGGCCTGGATTAATTCAAAGCCTATATTCATTATTGGTCACAGAAATCAGTAGTTTTAGCACTTGAAACAGAAGGCATTTCAAAAAACTGGAAGCCCATTCAAAAAGCTAATCAGAAATTACTCACTTTGATGAAATTTGTCAAATTAACACTGTAGTTTAAAAGGCAAATTCACATTATGAACAGCTTTTTAAAGAAAGGAGTATTTCTATCACTGTTATGTGTTTATGACATATTAAGGCAGGGGTTTTCAACCTTGGCAACTTTAAGACTTGTGGACTTCAACTCCCAGAATTTCTTTTTTTTTTTTTTTAAATTTTTTTTTTATTTTTTTTGCAACAAACAAACAAAAAGAAAATACATTATTACACCCTTGTGCTATACATAAAAGGAAGATTTGGGTCTTCGGATATATCCTCATGATTGCCAAAATCCACGTTCTCGAGGTACAGGTACTGAAGCGTCCAATGTTCCAAGCGCAAAGTCCACAAATGGTTTCCAAGTCTTCCAGAAAATATCTTCTTTATACACACCACTTCTAATTTTAATATCACATGTCATTTTATCATTTAAAGCTAATTTCCACATTTCAGAATTCCACTCTTCTATTCTAAAAATCACATCTAGTTTCCAATATCTAGCTATTATAATTCTACCTATTATAATCATAATTCTAATCAATTCTTTTTCATATTTTGTTAATTCTATTTCCTTAATTACCAACAATAATATAGTTTCCACTCTCAATGTTATTACTTTCCCCATCATTTCAAATATCATTTTCTCCAATTGTTGCCAAAACTTTTAACCTTATCACAATTATACCACATATGTTCATAAGTCCCCAATTCCATCTCACATCTCCAACATTTTTACTAGTTTTTTATCCATTTGTGACAATCTTACTGGAGTCAAATACCATTTCCAAACAACTTTATAATTGTGCTCTTTAATCCTTATAGATAAAGTTCTCATAATTCTACTCTTCCAATTCACATTCCAATCTGATTCTGGTATTTCAATATTAAGATCTTTTTCCCAATTTGTCCTCATCACTCTTTGTAATTTTTCATCAGAATTTATAATCTTATAAACCCTACTAACGAGTCCCTTTAGCCCAATTTCATCTTTCATAATCCGAGATACTAAATATTCAAATTCAGTTTCACATCTATTTATCGAATAATTTTCCTTTAGTTTTTTGTCCATTTTCTATCTGTATTTTTCAAACCAACTTAACCCTAATTTTTCAATAATTTCTTTATTCCTCCTTTCATTTCCCATAACTTTTATCCAATCTCTAATAATTTCTATATTTTCCTCTTTAATCACTTCATTACGTTTTATATTATTTTTAATCGCCAAATTCCAGTTGTCTCCCCAAAAGATTATATCCGAATTAAAATTTTAACAAATTTGTTCCACATTTTACTTAATCCTTTAACCAATAACTTCTACTTACACATTTTAAATTTGCTTTATCTAAAACCACCTTGATCCAAATTTCTATATCCCTTAACTCTAAATCTCTCCAATAATTATCTTCACCTTTAAGTATTTTTACCACTATCCGGATACCATACGCACAGTAATAATTAAATAATTTGGGGATTCCTAATCCACCTTCCTTTTGATTTTGATACCACATTTTCTTCACTAATCTGGGTCTTTTGCCACCATTGCAAAATTTATCCAGTTTTTTCTGATATCCTTCAATATCTTTCTCTGTCAGATTTAGTGGTAGCATCTCGAATAAAAAGTTGAACTTGGGCAGCAACATCATCTTACACATTGCAATTCTACCAAACCAAGACAACTTTAAAATTTTATATTTATCTATCTTCTTCTCAATTTCGTTAATCACCACATCATAATTAAGTTTTTCAATTCTTTAACCTTAAGTGAAAGCACTATACCCAAATATTTCAATGTGTTTTAATCCTTATCCCAAATTGCTCTTGCATATTCTCAGACTCATTACCATTACTATCCATCAATAATTCTGACTTTGACCAATTTACTTTCAATCCTGTCATTTCTTCAAATTCTATCAAATGCTTATATATCTTTTCAAATCTTTCTCTACATTTTTCAAAATAATTAAAGTATCATCCATACAAATTTATCTTATACCCTTATATCCTTCTAATTCTTCATCTTTTCTATCATTTTGTCAATATTTCCATAGCCAATAAAAATAATGTTGGGGACAGGGACATCCTTGTCTCGTACCAGCTTCTAATTTTATCTCTTCAGTTAATATTCCATTCACCTTCACTCTTGCACTGCTCTTTTGGTACAATATTGAAATAACATGTATAAACTTATTACCAAAGCCTAAAGCCTCCACAATTACTTTAATTGTTTCCCATTGTACAGAATCAAAAGCTTTAAAAATATCCAATGATACTATACCAATTTTATCACCATTATATTCAGCTACATCTATAATATTTAATACTCTTCTAACAATATCACTCATATATCTACCCTTCACAAAGCCTACTTGATTATAACTTATATATCTATCTATAAATCTATTTAATCTATTACTTATAATAGCAGTAAATATCTTTGCATCCTGATTAATTAAAGAAATGGGCGATAGGACTCAATCCTTTCTAAATCTTTATCTGGTTTAGGAATTAGGGATATCACCGTTCTATTCCATGACGAAGGTACTTCCCACCATGTAATATTCCATTGAATAATTTTTGCAGTCTTGGTATTATTAATTCTTTAAATTCTTTATAAAACTCAACAGGTAATCCATCCTCACCTGGAGCTTTCCTAATTTTAATTTTGTATTATTCCATTAATCTCATCTTGTGTTATATCTTCTTCCATCAATTCCTTATATGTTTGATCAATTTTCACCACATACTTTTCTAAATAGCTTTGCAATTTTCCCGATTAATTGGTTTCTTTGAATATAGATTCTGAAAAAGTTTCTAACCACTTCACATTTCTCTAATTTTATAACATCTTATACCTCTATCATCTATCAAAACTCCAATTTCTCTCTTCTCTCTTTTATCTTTCGCCATCTTTGCCAATAATTTAGAATTTCTATTACTAAATTCAAAAATTCCTATTTAAAATCTCAAATTTCTTTTACTAACTCTGTATCTTCTTCTATCATTTTATTTCTTAACATATTAAGCTCCTGAAGAATTTTTTTCTTTAGTAAGCAAAATTGATTTTCCAATTCTTTAATCTTATTTTTATCTCTTTCCATTTTAATTTTATAATTTTTATATTTCCTACTTGATAATTTGATACTCTCCCCTCTAAACACCGCTTTCATCGCATCCCAAACAATTTCAAATTTAACCTCCCCGTTATCATTTAATCTCCAACTTTCCTCCAATTTTTTAAGTATCCATTTTTTATCCTTTTCATTTTTATACAATTTCTCGTCATATCTCCAATAGCTTCTTTTTTTCTCAAAATTAAAATCTAAGTCCACCATAACTTCTGCATGATCAGAATCTTTAAAAATTCCCACATCTACCTTATCCACATTATTCAACAAATCTTTAGAAAGAAAAATATAATCAATTCTAGAATATGTATTATCAACTCCCAGAATTTCTCAGCCAGCTTTGCTTTGTATTAAGGCATAAGAATTATCTTGCTGGTTTAATTAGTCCAGGAATGAGCCTCACTTTTCTATAGAATGACATGGGAAGAGATTAAAGAAACATAAGCTAACTTTGGTTGGGTGTTGAAGGAACTTGAGTTTTATCATGGAAATAAGATGAGAAATAAATGAAGTAAACATTTACTTTAACATTTTATGGTAAACTCAACTGGATTACATAAAATTTACTTGCATGTAAAAATTTAAAATTGTATTGAAAAACTGTTGGATTAGGTAAGATTTTCTGCGCTTAAACTTTTAATATATCTTATTTGACATATTTAGGTTCCTGTGTTCTCATCTCTTTCAATTAACAATGACAACAAGCAAAAAAAGATTAAGATAATCCAAGAGACATACATGTGCAAGAGGAAAGACTTTATATAACTAAAATGACCACAAAGTGTAATGTGATTACTCACATTCACTTTTGACTCATCACTTCTGAAGTAGGATGATTGCATAAATCTTTCCCCTCTCCAATTAAAGTACTGACTCTTCTTCATATTGGAAGGGGGGGGTGCGGAGAGAGAGTTGAAAAGAAGTAAATGTGGTTTATAGATTAGCACAGTAAATAATAAAAATGAAAAAAGTCAGGACCTAGAGAATGACCTAGTGTAGTAAAACAGAAAATTATTTGACAAAACCAGTATATCCATCTGATTCTCCATGCTATCAAAAATTGCCAATGTAAATTATTGTATGTACCTGAAAACTACACCAGGTCGTACAGTATTTCATTGAGGGCCATTTCATACTATCCAATATTCCCCCTTCTGTATTTTTTTTCAACTCTAACTTGCTTAACAAAGCTACCTATATCTGAAGATATTTTCATTTGAAGAGAGTGACGCCTATGGTTAATTTTTTCAATATCATAAGGCTAAAGGATCTACTATAGCTGAAATAGATGATAGATAGATAGATGATAGATAGATAGATAGATAGATAGATAGATAGATAGATAGATAGATGATGGATGGATGCATAGATAGATAGATAGATAGATAGATAGATAGATAGATAGATAGATAGATAGAGTAATGTATTTGAATTTTTGTAGGGAAATTTGGGCGGGAAAAAGCATGTTCCTGATTGGCTGGTGCCTCAGCCAAAAGACTATATAAAGAGAGATGTTTGCCTATTGTTTTTTGCTGGGTTCTCACAATAAACTAAAGAGCTGTTGTCACTAAGATCGTCTCCTGCCTCTTCATTGCCCAAACTTAACACTGGCGACAAGGATGGGGTTTTGAGGGCAGTGAGTCCAGAAAAGAGCTGAAGGAGAAGAATTAGTTTAAAACCCAGCCAGTTTGTGAGGGCGGCTACATAGAAATGTCTAGCTATACACCGCCAGCGCCATTTGACCCAGCCAAAGAGAAATGGGGGTCATACATGGCTCGCTTCAAGTGCTTCCTTGAGGCGAACGAACTGCAAGAAGTATCGGACAATCAGAAGTGCGCATACTTCCTGAGCCACTGCGGACCAGAAGATTTGATACCGCCGAATTGCTGTCGGAACCAATGCCCGTTCAGTCGGTACCGTGGACCGTGCTCCAAGCAACGCTCCGAGCACACTACGCCCCTGTGCCATCGAAGTTCGTGCAAAGATTTGAACTGAGGCAGAGAGCCCAACGCGAGGGCGAGTCTATCAGCGTTTATATGGCCGCCCTGAGGAAAGCCGCAACTCATTGTGAATATAGGGATTTAGAGGATACCCTATTAGAACAGCTTATTTGTGGGGTTAGGGACATCCGACTGCAGAGGCGACTACTCTCAAAAAGCAATCTGACTCTAACAATAGCCCTGGATGAGGCTAGGGCACATGAGATGTCCACCAAAGTGGCTGAAACCTTGCAAAAGCCAAACACGCCCAATCCCTCAGCGAAAGCGACACCAGTCCACAGCGAGGAGATCCAGGCGGAATGGGAAGGTGAGAGCGAGGAAGAGGTTTTCCAAACCGGGAAACCGGAAAGAAGCGACCGTGACGAGTGTGTGAGTTGCGGAGGCCAGCACCAGCGACAGAAGATGCCATTTGTCGAAGGTGCGACAAGAAAGGGCACCTGGCACAAGTTTGTCGAGCTACTCAGCCATGCCGCCAAAAATTCAGAACTGAATTCAAACCGGCCTATCAGCAAAACCCCAACTTTACGAGACGGCCAGCGATTGGGCCATTCAAAAAAGGCGCGAAGTCAAACCACACAACTGTACGAGTGGGCCACGCCTCAACATGACTGGAAAAGAAGATATTCACAAAGACCTACATAGAAGGAGTATCGTGTAAAATAGAAGTCGATACCGGATCATCAATTACAATCATGTCCTGGGACACGATCGGCAAGAATCTCCCAGGTATCGCAAAGCGCCAACTGCAGCCTCAGAAGCTAAGAGTGCAAGACTACCAGGGTAACCGGATCCCTGTCTGAGGCACCACCACGGTTCGAGTCAAGTATGGACGATTCAACAAATCTCTACCGATCACCATAGTCGATTGAAGCCTGCCCAGCTTGCTAGGTCTCGATAGGTTCCGGGCCCTTGGAATGGGCATCACCGGAGTCCACAGCATCGGTAGCGACCTAAAGGAGGAGCTGCTGCAGGAATTCGAGGACGTTTTTCAGGATAACCTGGGCAAGTATGTGGGGACTCCCATTTCGTTTTACTTAGACCCACAATTAGATTGAAGGCTAGGAGGGTTCCGTTTGCCCTAAAGCCCAAAACTGATAAAGAGCTAGACAAATTAGACAAACAGGACATTCTAGTCCCAGTCGACCATACAAAGTGGGAGACACCAATAGTGACCCCAATCAAGCCAGAGGGATCTGTCCGTATTTGTGCTGATTACAAAGCAACGCTTAACAAAGCATTGCAGAAAAGTGCATACCCAGTCCCCATTGTTCAACATCTGGTACACTCCTTAGGACCGGGACAAATCTTTGCCAAACTTGATTTAGCTCAGGCTTATCAACAGTTGGCTATTGATAATGAGACAGCCAAAGCACAAACAATTGTCACACATAGGGGCGCTTTTAAATGCACCAGACTCCAATTTGGGGTTAGCGTAGCCCCTGGGTTATTTCAGAACCTAATGGAACGGCTCCTGCAGGGTCTACCTGGATTAGTTCCCTATTTTGACGATGTATTGGTATCAGCCAGTGACTTAAGGGAATTAAGGGACAAATTGCGAAGGGTCCTGGAAATTTTTAGAGCTGCAGGACTTAAGGTCAAGCTCAATAAATGCCAAATCGGAGTGGAATCAGTTGAATTCTTGGGATATCGTATAGATAAAGAAGGCATCCACCCTACAGAAGCAAGGTGCGAGCGATAAGGAAGGCTCCAAATTTTTATGCAGTATTTTTAAAAGATAAGGCAACTGTGGCTGAACCACTACACAAACTGCTAGCAAAAAACTCTGCATGGACTTGGGGCAGGACTGAAGCAGCAGTTTTTGAAGCTGTTAAGAAGCTACTATCTAGCGACAGTCTACTAATACAATATAATGGGACCTTGCCCCTATTATTGGTATGCGATGCTTCACCCTGTGGAGTAGGAGCTGTCCTCGGCCACAAATTACCAAACGGGACAGAAGCCCCAATTGCTTACTTTTCCCGCACTTCATCGGGAGCAGAAAGGAACTATAGTCAACTAGATAGAGAAGCGTTAGCCATAGTCTCGGGCGTGAAAAAATTTCACGAGTATTTGTTTGGGAGGCGGTTTGAAATCATCACGGACCATCGGCTGTTGGTGGGTCTCTTGGCGGGGGACCGTCCGACACCAATTCCACTGTCTCCCAGACTGACCCGTTGGACTATATTCCTGGCAGCATATTCTTACCATCTGACTCACCGACCTGGCAAAGACTTGGGACATGCGGACGCTTTAAGCAGGTGTCCTTTGCCAGACACAATTCAAGACCCCACCCCGGGAACGCCGATTTTATTAATTGACTCCTTGGACTCTGGCCCTGTCACTTCTGCCAAAGTGGCTAAGGCATCTTACAGAGACATTATAGTCCGCACGGTAATTGGCTGGGTGCAGAGGGGATGGCCCGTTGCACCGGGCGAAAAGTTTAAAGAATTTACAAAAAAGCGTTTGGAACTGTCTGTGCAAGGGGGTTGTTTATTATGGGGGGATAGAGTGGTTATTCCATTACAGTTATGAGAAAATGTATTAGAATTGTTACATGTGGGACATCCCAGAATTGTTAGGATAAAAAGTCTAGCAAGGAGTTATGTGTGGTGGCCCCAGATGGACAAAGACATTAGCGACCGGGTAGGAAAATACCAAGCTTGCCAGGAATCGAGACCGTTACCCCCCACGGCTCCAGTAAGGGAGTGGGAGAAGCCCCAGGGACCTTGGTCAAGAATCCACATAGATTTTGCGGGGCCTTTCCATGGACAAACCTTCTTAATTGTTGTAGATGCCTACTCCAAGTGGCTGGAGATAATATTAATGAAAACCACAACAGTAGAAGCTGTAATTAGAGTTTACGGTGACTGTTTGTGACACACGGGTTGCCAGACACTCTGGTGTCAGACAACGGGCCACAATTCACGGCCACTCAATTCGAAGAGTACTTGGCCGAGGTGGGCATCCGCCATGCTCACTCGGCGCCCTTCCATCCAGCTAGCAATGGCCTTGCAGAACGTTTTGTGCGCAGTGCCAAGGAGGCACTGTCAAGAATTAGCCCAGGAGACTGGCAAACCAAAATTGACACCTTCCTGGCCGTGCAACATGGGACACCCTGCGTAGCCACCGGCCGCAGCCCAGAGGAACTATTAATGGGGAGGCGGCTCCGATGCCCCTTAGACAGACTAAATCCGACATACTCCCCTGATGGGTATCCAACAACAAGGGACAAAACTAGAATATTGGCCAACGGTGACCTTGTGTGGGCATACAACTACAGTGAGGGTCCCTCGTGGGTGGGGGGAACAATTCTAGAGATAACAGGTCCCAAATCATACTTAGTGGACATGGGGGATGGCCGAGTTTGGAAATGGCACATAGATCAGCTACGAAAAAGAATACAAACCGATCTTGAAACCAGGCCCTGACTACCAAATATTTAAACCAACAGCTAGCTCAAGCCCGAGGCGATTGGAGGACTTATCTGAAAATGAAGAAGTCCAGCGACGCCACATGATTCCTCCAGAAGACAGCAGGGACGACTCTGCTAATAATCCAGGGCTGGAGGGCCAAAGGGAGGAGCTGGGAGGAACAGATAGTCCCTCCAACCAGCTCGACTCTCCTCCAGGGAATGAATTGCGCAGGTCAGAAAGAGTTAGGAGATGCCCTGTCTACCTGCGTGACTACGTTTGTAAATAATATGTAAATAGTTGGCTAAGTGTTTTCTGGGAGGGGAGGAGTGTAATGTATTTGAATTGTTGGAGGGAAATTTGGGCGGGAAAAAGCACGTTTCTGATTGGCTGGTGCCTCAGCCAAAAGACTATATAAAGAGAAATGTTTGCCTATTGTTTTTTGCTGGGTTCTCACAATAAACTAAAGAGCTGTTGTCACTAAGATCGTCTCCTGCCTGCCTCTTCATTGCCCAAACTTGACAGACAGACAGACAGACAGACAGACAGATCTATAGATAGATGATGGATGGATGGATACAGAGAGAGAGAGAAAGAGTGAGAGAGAGAATAGACAGACAGATGATAGAGTTTTAGCAGTGCTGGGATTTTTTTCATAATGGCTTCAGATTGTCTTTAATGTATCCTGGAATCATTATATTATGTAGTGGTATTGTTTCCAAAAATAATGAAATGTGAATAAATAAAGTCTTTTTGGAGTTCAGGTCTATTTAAAGATAAAACATCTTTCATCTCTTTGTTAATTAAACGTTGGGGGCTTTTTTTAATTTCAGGAACATAGGTATATGCTTAATTAATAGATATGCTTTTAACAGTAATTGCAATCACTATTCTTCTAGAATGTTGATAGACAAGAAAACAAAAAAATAGTGAGTATTATTAGAATCAGAGTATTTGAGCTATAAGGACCTTCATAATTATCTAGCCCAACACTCTGCTCAACGCAAGAATCTGCTAAAGCAGGGGTGTCAAACTCACACCGTCATGGCGGCGTCACGTGATGTATGGGGACTTTTCCCTACTTCGCTAAACTGTGTGTGGATGTGGCTAGCACATGACGCATCTGGCCCATGGGCTAGAATTTGACAGCCCTGTGCTAAAGCATCTTAACAAGTCAGACTATAACCCTCTTGTGAACATACTGACAAAGAATAGCTACTTAAAAAAATAGCCTTATGAAAATATCAACAACAACAACAAATTCTTGCACATCCCTGATGTCTTTTCCATTTGTTTAAGTAACTGGGCTGAAACAACTGTAAGCTATCTTGATGGCCTTTCTTCTGTACGATGGATCCTTGTCATAAATCACAATGATACAGCTATGTAATTTTGTGCGTTGACTCTTTGCCATAGCCAGGACAAGTTCCTGCAGTTTTCTTGGCAACATTTTCAGAAGTGGTCTGCTATTGACTTCTTCCTATGGCTGAGAGACATTCAGCTGGCTTTGTGCCTAAGGCTGGGCTAGAATTCATAGTCCCAGTTTTTAATCTGGTGCCTTATTAAAAACTATATATTTACATTTTATAGATTTGATAGCACACCATTTCTAAACTGAATTGTAAAGGATCTAAATAAAAACTATCCAAAGCACCAAAGGATTGAATCATTTCCACATTTCTAATCAACATTTTTACTTTACTTTTAGTGTAAGGGTAGCAATTTTTTCCAGTGCTAATTCAACACTCTTTCAAAAAAAAAAAACCCCAACAACCTATTTTTTATGGTAGTAAAATGAAAGGGAGAACAAAGTACTCCAGCCAAGCCTATCCTGCCTCAAATAAAAGACAAACATCTGAGACACTTGATAGATTGAACTATGACTAATTTGTACAGTTTTCCATGGTTGTCTTAGGTATTTATTTCCTTCCTAGCCATCCAGGGCTATTAAATAATCATTCTGTCTAGCTAGCAATAGGATTTTTCGCAGCAAGTTCATGTTTTACTTCATACTGTTACTAGACACCTCACATATTTAATGTAGCTTGTTTGGTAAATGTCTTGGGGAGACAGAAGCCATCAGAAGGATTAAGTTCCCTTTATTGACCCACCCTCTGTGCCCCACAAAGTGGTATGCTACCAGAAGCAGTATCATTATAAGCATTAAATAGCATTAAATAGCTAGAATTTTTTGCAGCTGAAACTAAAACATTTACTCTTTTGTGTCAACATTTGTAATAGAAAAGAATTCTGCAGATAAAGTTTATGTCAGTTAATTATATGATCAATTAATGTTTAGCATTTATATTGTACTTTGGGAGGCTTTCAGAGCAATTCTTATATATGCTTTCAGTAAATCCTTACAATAATGTATTTGCTGTGTTGTTATCTCTACTCAAAAGATGTAGGGAGTAAAAATTTGAGGTTCGTAGACAATAGTAAGTGGCTCAGTGGCTAAGATGCTGAGCTTGTTGATCGAAAGGTTGGCAGTTCAGTTGTTTGAATCCCTAGTATGCATAACGGGGTGAGCTCCTGTTACTTCTGTCAACCTAGCCGTTCGAAAACACGTAAAAAATACGAGCAGAAAAATATGGACTACCTTTGGTGGGAAGGTAACAGCATTCTGTGCACCTTTGGCATTTAGTCATGCTGGCCACATGACCATGAAGAATCTTTGGACAGTGCTGGCTTGTCAGCTTTGAAACAGAGATGATCACCGCCCCCTAGAGTTTGGAACTACTAGCACATATGTATGAGGGGAACCTTTACCTAAGTTGTGTAACTGAAAGTTCACAGCTCATTGTCTTAGCCTCTATAGGACACAAACAGTTTATTTGTTTGATATATATACAGTATCCTGCCTTTCCTCCAAAAACTGAAGGCATTGTATGCTTTTCGCATGATAACTCTATGGGTAAATTGGTTTGAGAAAGAAGGACTGATGCAAAGTTATCCAGTGAACTTCATTGGCTAAGATGAGATGAGAACCTGGGCCTCCCCATTTTTAATTCAGCATCTTTACCACTACATTATGCTATGTTTCAGATTTATCTAACATTTCATTCCTAGTCTCCCTAAATTAAGGTAAGATTTTATTTTGTTAACTCTGTTTTTAACTGCTGTTAGCCGCCTGTCATTTCAATGTCTTGTCCCAACATTGTATGTGGCTGTTGATGCATTGGTCATGACAGCAATTAACTGATTGACTTGTCACCCAAGCCTGAAATTGGTTTTATTTATTTATTTTATTTTATAACTACATTTCTATACCGCACCATCTCCCGAAGGACTCAGGGCGGTTTACAGCCATATTAAAATACACACACCAGTACAAATATAAATATAATAAATAACAATATTTAAAAACAATTAAAAGCAAATATTAATGGCCAAATCACTAAAACGGTCAAAGACCGATTAAAACCCGTTAAAATTTCGCTAAAATATTTCTTAGGCTAGATTTCACTGCACATGTCCAAGATGGCGGCCGCACCGCTGAACAGCTGATGCTGCGACGGGCCTGTTTTGGGCCAGACCGGGTGGGGGGGGGTCTTTTTGACTGCTTGGACCCCCCGCCCGGGTAGATGAGATTACGGTGAGTCAGAGGACGGGCGAACTGAGGCGGGGCGTCTCCGGGTTCCCTTAGGAGGAGTCCCGGAGCGCTCTCCCTCCGGCGGTGCGGCCGACGATGATGGCGGCGGCGGTGGCGGCGGCCCGGTCTTTTCCAGCGGCCGGGCCTTTTCCAGCAGCGGCCGGGCCTTTTCCAGCAGCGGCCGGGCCTTTTCCAGCAGCGGCAGCGGTCCGGCCTTTTCCAGGCCGGGCGGCAGCGGCCTGGCTGGGCGGCAGCGGCCCGGCCTTTCCAGCGGCAGCGGCGGCGGCGGCGGCGGCGGCCGGTTTCTTCCGGCGGTTCTCCGGCGGCGGTGGTCGCGGCCTGGCTTGGCCCTGCTTTGGGAGGGGCCTAGAGCCTCTCTCCCCTTTGTCCCCCCTCGTCTGCGGTGCCGGTGGTGTGAGCAGCCTGGCCTTTTCCAACAGTGGCGGCGGCGGCCGAGCTCTTCGGTGGCGGCGGCGGCCTGGCCTGGAGGCTCTTTCCCCCCCCGGCAGCGGTAATGTCGGTGTTGGTGGCGGCGGTGGCAGCGGCCTGGCTGGACCGGCTTGGCCAGGGCCTAGCCTGTTGGTGGTTGACTGGGTCCGGCGAACTGTGGTATGACCCAGCAAACCCGGCGGGTGAGTGGCCTATTCCAGCTGGAGGCCTGGCTTAGCGGCCACGGAGAGGCCCGATGGTCGCCTTCTTTGTCATCTTGAAGGTTGTCCACGGGTCCAGGGGACGCCCTCACTACCATCTAGAGGACGTCTATGGACCGTCTATGGGGGCTTTTTGAGTCCTTTGCCCCCCTCCCCCGGACTCTTGGAGAGAGATGCCTCGTCGGTGGAGCAGCTTGGCCCATTAGGCGCGTGTTTCATCCTCTTTGTCAACTTGAAGGACGATCACGGGCCATGTAGGCACCTTTTTACCACCTTTGAGGATGCCTATGGGCTGGCTGCAATGGGGATCTTCTGAAGACCTTTGGTCCCCAGCTGGGGGAATTGAGGATGGTCCTGGACAATCCTAGCTTGTCTATTGTAGGACTATATCCTCTCCCCCCCCCCGCGCCCATAGACCACCCCTCGGGACTGGAGATGAGGGGTTGGAGCTCTGACTGATTCATGGCGGTTTGTTCATCTACCGCCCAAGACCTATATCCCGTCTGTCTTCTACTCGGAACTACTGGTGCGTCAATTTCCATCTTGACAGGTCCAGGATGGGTCTGTTTGCCGGACTTTTTTTTTTATCATGCGGACATTTACAGCGGCTGACCTTCTTGCCCTGCGAGATTCCCCTCTCTCGCGGGTTTGGCCCCCCACATTATCGAGGGCCCATCTTGAGGACGGGTTTTGGAACCCCGAGAGATGGCATGCCAAAAATAGGAGACTCAGGGGATTTTTAATTAATTATTTTAATAGGGTTTTAAGGGAATTTTAATGGGAATTTTAAGGGAGGTGGGAACTGACGGGTCTGGGTTGGAGGGGAGGGTAATGTCGGGTGGGGGTGGGAGGGTTAGGGCGGGTGAGGGGGGTAGCCCGTCGGGAGGGAAACCAGTTCCAGCGCATGCTCGTGGCGACTATCAAATGGGTTCGGAGGTTATGGGGGGGGAGTGTGTTCCTTTGTGTGAGGGTGAGTCTATTTGCACGGTAAGTGGGAGGGGCAGATATGGCAGAAGGGGGGGATCGTATCGATATAGGGGGTCACGCGTTCGATGTCTGCAGGCGATCGCGTGCCCCGATCCCCCTGACTTCTCCCGTTCCCCGGATGGTCAAGACCCTCAGAGCCTGGGCCTTCGTCTGATGTTATGCAACGCACGGTCCGTGGCCAATAAGGCCCCCCTAATACATGATCTGATTCAGGGGGGTGCCGCGGATATTATAGGCGTTACGGAGACCTGGTTGGGCACTGAAGGTGTGCCCCTGGTCGAGATGTGCCCACCGGGTTTCCGTGCATTCCATCAGCCGAGGGCCCAGGGTAGGGGTGGAGGGGTGGCGGTTGCTATTAAAGAGAGTCTAGAACCGAGGGAGACCACTGTACCTCAGATTGCCGGGTGTGAATCCCTCTTTGTGAGGTGGGGTCATAGATGTCAGATGGGCTTGCTGGTCGCGTACCTGGCTCCTTGCTGCGTGACAGCTGCCCTGCCCGAGCTCCTGGAGGTGCTTGCCGGGGTGGCAGTGGAGACCCCCAGACTTTTAGTCATGGGGGACTTTAACTTGCCATCTGCTGGCTCGTCATCGACGGTAGCTCGGGAGTTCTTGGCCTCCATGACGGCCTTGGACCTGACTCAAGTAGTGGATGGCCCCACTCACATCGGGGGAGGCACACTGGACCTGATTTTTGTCTCTGGTCAGTGGTTGAGAGATCTGGACTTAAAGGAAATAGTCATTGAACCTTTGTCATGGTCAGATCACTCTCTCCTTCGTCTGGACTTTCTGACCGCTACCCAACACCGCAGGGAGACGGAACCATTACGATGGTACCGTCCCAGGCGCCTGATGGACCCAGAGAGGTTTCGGACGGAGCTTGGGCCACTTCCTGAGGGTCTGGCTCACGGCACGGCAGAGGAACTAGCTGCAGCCTGGGAACGGGCTGCGGCTGGGGCTTTAGACCGTGTCGTGCCTTTGCGGCCTCTGACCCGGCGCAGATCCCAACCGGCTCCTTGGTTCTCCGAGGAGCTGAGAGGGATGAAACGCCGGAGAAGACGCCTAGAGAGTTCCTGGAGGTCCAGCCGTTCAGAGGCTGATCGGACACTAGTTAGATCCTATACTAGGACCTACCTAGTGGCACTGAGGGTAGCGAGGCGTTCCTACGCCTCCTCCCTCATTGCGTCGGCAGATAACCGCCCAGCTGCCCTGTTCCGGGTGACCCGCTCCCTCCTTCACCAGGGGGAGCGGGATGACCCGTTGTGGGGACGTGCTGAGGAGTTTAACGGTTATCTATACGATAAAATCGTTCAGCTTTGGGACGGTCTGGACCAAAATTGTGGCGATTCAGACGGGGTGTCTGAGGGCGGTCTTGGTGATGTTGTTTGGGATGAGTTTGACCCTGTGACTCCTGAGGACATGGACAGGTTGCTGGGTAGATTGAATGCCACCACGTGTTTACTGGACCCGTGCCCCTCCTGGCTGGTGCTGGCCACTCAGGAGGTGACACGAGGCTGGCTCCAGGGGATTACGAGTGCTTCCTTGTTGGAGGGAGTCTTTCCGGCCGCCTTGAAAGAGGCGGTGGTGAGGCCCCTCCTCAAGAAGCCTTCCCTGGACCCGGCTGTTTTAGGTAATTATCGTCCCGTCTCCAACCTTCGCGGCGAAGGTTGTAGAGAGTATGGTGGCATATCAGTTTCCCCTGCACCTGGAGGAAACTGTCTATCTGGACCCGTTCAGTCCGGCTTCCGACCCGGTTACAGCACTGAGACGGCTTTGGTCACGTTGGTGGATGATCTCTGGAGGGCCAGGGATAGGGGTTATTCCTCTGCCCTGGTCCTATTAGACCTCTCAGCGGCTTTTGATACCATCGACCATGGTATCCTGCTGCGCCGGTTGGAGGGATTGGGAGTGGGAGGCACCGTTTATCGGTGGTTCTCCTCCTATCTCTCCGACCGTCGCAGACGGTGTTGACGGGGGCAGAGGTCGACCCGCGGCGCCTCACTTGTGGGTGCCGCGGGGTCGATTCTCTCCCCTCCTGTTCAACATCTATATGAAGCCGCTGGGTGAGATCATCAGTGGCTTCGGTGTGAGGTACCAGCTGTACGCTGATGACACCCAGCTGTACTTTTCCACACCGGGCCACCCCAATGAAGCTATCGAAGTGCTGTCCCGATGTTTGGAAGCCGTACGGGTCTGGATGGGGAGAAACAGGCTCAAGCTCAATCCCTCCAAGACGGAGTGGCTGTGGATGCCGGCATCCCGGTACAGTCAGCTGAGTCCGCGGCTGGCTGTCGGGAGCGAGTCATTGGCCCCGATGGAGAGGGTGCGCAATTTGGGCGTTCTCCTGGATGCACGGCTGTCTTTTGAAGATCATTTGACGGCCGTCTCCAGGAGAGCTTTCCACCAGGTTCGCCTGGTGCGCCAGTTGCGCCCCTTTCTAGACCGGGATGCCTTGTGCACAGTCACTCACGCCCTTGTGACGTCTCGTCTGGACTACTGCAATGCTCTCTACATGGGGCTCCCCTTGAAGGGCATCCGGAGGCTGCAGTTGGTGCAGGATGCAGCTGCGGGTGATAGAGGAGCCCTCGTGGCTCCCGAGTGACACCTATCCTGCGCAGGCTGCACTGGCTACCTGTGGCCTTCCGGGTGCGCTTCAAGGTGTTGGTGAACGTCTTTAAAGCGCTCCATGGCATAGGGCCGGGTTACTTACGGGACCGCCTGCTGCTACCGAATACCTCTCACCGACCCGTGCGCTCTCACAGAGAGGGACTCCTCAGGGTGCCGTCGGCGCGACAGTGTCGTCTGGCGACACCCAGGGGAAGGGCCTTCTCTGTGGGGGCTCCCGCCCTCTGGAACGAACTCCCCCCAGGACTTCGTCAACTTCCGGACCTCCGAACCTTTCGCCGCGAGCTTAAAACTTACTTATTTATCTGCGCTGGACTGGGTTAGTTTGTTTGTTTGTTTTTTTGTTTTTTTTTTAAGTTATGGGTTTTTAATGGGTTTTATCTCCAAATTTTAATTGTGGCCAATTTAAATAAGTTTTTTACTATTATTTTAATTGTATTTACTGTGCATTTTTTTACTTGGCTGTGAACCGCCCTGAGTCCTTCGGGAGAAGGGCGGTATACAAATTTAAATAATAAATAATAAAATAATAAATAGTCCCGCTCGATGGAATAATAAAGTCTTCAGTTCACATTTGAAGGTCCGGAGGTTGGGGAGTTGGCGTAACCCCGGAGGTAGCTCGTTCCATAGGGCCGGTACCGCCACAGAGAAGGCCCTCCCCCAGGGGCCGCCAACCTACATTGTTTGGTCGACGGCACCCTGAGGAGGCCCGCTCTGTGGGAGCGCACAGGTCGTTGGGAGGCCATCAGTGGCAGAAGGCGGTCTCGCAAATACCCCGGTCCTAAGTCATGGAGCGCTTTAAAGGTGGTAACCAACACCTTGAATTGCACCCGGAAGGCTACCGGCAGCCAGTGCAGGCCGCGCAGGATAGGTGTTATATGGGAGCAACGCGGTGCTCCCACTATCACCCAAGGGGGCGCATTCTGGACTAGCTAGAGCCTCCTGGTGCTCTTCAAGGGGAGCCCCATGTAGAGAGCATTGCAATAATTTATTTATTTATTTATTTATTTTTATTTATTATTCAAATTTTTATACCGCCCTATCTCCCAAAGGATTCAGGGCGGTTTACAGCCTAATAAAAACATAAGAATAATACAAATTAAAAACAGCATTTAAAAAACTTATTAAATTAGGCCAAATTTAAAACTATCATTAAAATAGTACAAAACCCCATTTAAAAACTAAATTTAAAACTAAAACCCTAGGCCAGCCCTGCACAAATAAATAGATGTGTCTTAAGCTCACGGCGGAAGGTTCGAAGGTCAGGAAGTTGGCGAAGTCCTGGGGGAAGCTCATTCCAGAGGGTGGGGGCCCCCACAGAGAAAGCCCTTCCCCTGGGTGTCGCCAGTCGGCACTGCCTGGCGGATGGCACCCTAAGGAGTCCCTCTCTGTGAGAGCGTACGGGTCGGTGGGAGGCAATCAGTGGCAGTAGGCAGTCCCGTAAATAACCCGGCCCTATGCCATGGACGCTTTAAAGATGGTAACCAAAACCTTGAACCGCACCCAAAAGGCTACAGGTAGCCAGTGCAGTCTGCGCAGGAGTGGTGTCACATGGGAGCCATGAGGGGCTCCCTCTATCACCCGCGCAGCTGCATTCTGAACCAACTGAAGCCTCCGGATGCTCTTCAAGGGGAGCCCCATGTAGAGAGCATTGCAGTAATCCAAGCGAGATGTCACGAGCGCATGAGTGACCGTGCATAAGGCATCTCGGTCTAGTAAGGGGCGCAACTGGCGGACCAGGTGAACCTGGTAAAAAGCTGTCCTGGAGACGGCCATCAAATGATCTTCAAAAGACAGCCGTCCATCCAGGAGAATGCCCAAGTTGCACACCTTTCCATCGGGGCCAATAATTCGCCCCCAACAGTCAGCCGCAGCTGCAACTGACTGTACCGGGGTTCCGGCATCCACAGCCACTCCGTCTTGGAGGGATTGAGCTTGAGCCTGTTTCTCCCCATCCAGACCCGTACGGCTTCCAGACACTTCGATAGCTTCATTGGGGTGGCCCGGGGTGGAAAAGTACAGCTGAGTGTCATCAGCGTACAGATGGTACCTCACCCCAAAGCCACTGATGATCTCACCCAGCGGCTTCCTATAGATGTTGAACAGGAGGGGCGAGAGAATCGACCCTTGCGGCACCCCACAAGTGAGGTGCCTCGGGGTCGACCTCTGCCCCCCTGCCAACACCGTCTGCAACCGATCAGAGAGATAGGAGGAGAACCACCGATAAACGGTGCCTCCCACTCCCAATCCCTCCAATCGGTGCAGCAGGATACCATGGTCGATGGTATCAAAAGCCGCTGAGAGATCTAATAGGACCAGGGCAGAGGAATAACCCCTATCCCTGGCCCTCCAGAGATCATCAACCAACGCGACCAAAGCCGTCTCCGTGCTATATCCGGGCCGAAAGCCAGACTGGAACGGGTCTAGATAGACAGTTTCATCCAGGTACCGGGGTAATTGACATGCCACCACACTCTCTATAAACTTCGCCACAAAACGAAGGTTGGAGACCGGACGATAATTTCCTAAAACAGCCAGATCCAGGGAAGGCTTCTTGAGGAGGGGCCTCACTACCACCTCTTTCAAGGCAGCAGGGACGACCCCTTCCAACAAAGAAGCATTTATAATCCCCCGGAGCCAGCCTCGTGTCACCTCCTGCATGGCCAGCACCAACTAGGAGGGGCACGGGTCCAGTAAACATGTGGTGGCATTCAACCTCCCCAGCAACCTATCCATGTCCTCGGGAGCCACAGGATCAAATCCATCCCAAACAGTCTCGACAAGACGGGTCTCCGACATCTCACCTGGATCCACCCAATTTTGATTCAAACCATCCCGAAGCTGAGCGATTTTATCGTATAGATAACCACTAAACTCCTTGGCACGCCCTTGTAATGGGTCATCCCGCACCCCCTGTTGAAGAAGGGAGCGGGTCACCCGAAACAGGGCGGCCGGGCGGTTATCTGCCGATGCAATGAGGGAGGAGACGTAAAAACGCCTCGCTTCCCTCAGTGCCACTAGGTAGGTCCTACTAAAAGACCTAACTAGTGTCCGATCAGCTTCCAAACGGCTGGATCTCCAGACACTCTCCAGGCGTCTTCTCTGGCGTTTCCTCTCCCTCAGCTCCTCAGAAAACCAAGGAGCTGGTTGAGACCTACGCCGGGTCAGAGGCCGCAAAGGCACGACACGGTCCAGAGCCCCAGCCGCGGCCAGTTCCCAAGCCGCGACTAGTTCTTCAGCCGTGCCGTGGGCAAGATCCTCAGGGAATGGCCCAAGCTCCATCAGGAACCTCTCTGGATCCATCAGGCACCTGGGACGGAACCACCGTATTGGTCCTGTCTCCCTGCGGTGTTGGGTGGCCTGTAGTTGCCTGTATTCAGCTCAGAACAACACTTGCTGAAGGGTTGGAAGGAGGAATAGACCTCACCCCCACAAATGCATGAAATTATGTTTCAAAAATAATTTGGACAATACTTTTCACTTGATGCTTTTCTTTTAAAAAATCTTTATTATTCATACTATGAGACATAATTCACTTTAATTTTTTTTTACTGCAAACATGATATATTACAATCCAGATAGTACTGAACATAATGTTAAATACTGGAAAACAAAATAATATATCCCTTGCCCATTTTAACTGTAACTGGGCAATGATAAAGTTGTTGACAAAAGTTGAACTAACTGATTCCAAATTTATATTCTTGGTTATTGGCAATGTTCTAATAATAAAGCACTTAAACAACATAAAAGTTTAACATACAATATCACTTCTTCAAACATGAAAATCATTAATAACTTGTATGAGAGAAGACACTACTGTAAGTCTCTTAGATGAAGCTTTGCAGGAAGATATAGCTGATACAGAATGCAGCAGCAAGACTCAGGTGAGACAACCTGATAGTGCAAGTCAATACCAATTTTAAGCTTGCGTTGGTTACCTATAGGCTTCCGAGTCCACTTCAAAGGGCTGGTTTATTTTTAATTTTTTATTAAAAAGTTTTACAAATTTTTTTTACCCATACATTCCCTCCTCCCCCCTCCCCCCTTCACCCAATCCCCCCACCCACCCCAGACTTCCCAGAGCAATATACAGGGTATAAAATCTAACAATCATAAGCTAGAATACACAAACTATCCATAGATTCTGATCCATCCCCTAGAACCTTAACCCCCCTTCTCCATAATAAAGAAAAAGAAAAAAGAAAATATACAGTACATTCTATTCATTCATAGGCTATTTGATAGTTCTTAATCCAATATTTGTTTTAAAGATAGTCGATCCATCTTCTCCTTTCCAATATCCATCTTTCTTGTAAATAGTCTTTCTGGTACACTGAAGTTTCTGCCATCTCCAGTAAGTTCACTGCTTTTTAGCGTCCAATCTTCAATGATAAGCAAATGTTCCATCTTCCAATATTGCGCTGCTGGTAATCTAGCTACTAATACTTAATTTAAAATCAATTTACACCCTTAAACATTATCTTCTTTTTCAAAATATTTTGTATAATCCACCAAATTTATATATCCACCGCATATAATAATAAATAGTATCAGCCCAACCAGATCTCCAACATTTAAATTATTAATTCAAATACGTACACACCAGTGTTTAGAATCTAGATACCATCTCTGAGACATTTTACAAAGTTTTCCTCTTAAATTTTTAACTTATATAAATTTAACATTTAACCCAATTTCCCCTTTTACCATACAATCCTTAACTAATTCCATTTCTTATTCTATTTTTATCAACACCTTATATAACCCCTAATCAATTTTTACCCAGAATAACTTAGTTTTTTACAAATCCGCCATATATAATCAAATAACATTGCATTTAAATTCCAAATACCATCTACAAAACATTTACTAGTTCCAGTCCTTAACTAGTTCCAGTCCTTATTCTATTTTTATTGACACCTTATGTTCCCAAAATCAATTTTTAACTTATTTTCTAATAGACCCACCACTTATAATCCAATAACATTACTACAAATTCTTCTTCAAGATTTAAAAACATACACAGTACTTTTTAAATATATTCAAAAATTTCAATTATGATTTACCCTTTCCCATAAAAAGAAACTCTTTTCGCTTGATATTGCTGCTTCTTTACTCTTTGTTCTTTTCTTTTAATACCTATTCGAATCAATCTTTGTTCATTTAAATCCCCTACTTTTTCCAGTGTTTCTTCTTCAGCAATTGCCATCCCAACTTTAAGTTGTGTGTGCTTTACTTCCTTCTCCCGCTTTTTTCCAATTTCTACTTTGCTTCCCATTTTAGCTTTTAACAGTGGTGGACTTCCAGCCTTTAATACATTAGTATAAAAATCTCTTGCTTTAAAAACTGTGGTAAGACGATATTTTCTTCCTTTATAATTAACTGTTAGTCCAGCTGGAACATCCCATCTAAACTGCATCTGACGATTTCTAAGTTCATCCACCAAGAAAGTAAACTCCTTTCTAGATCTTAACATTTTAGGAGGAATCTCTTTAAACACTAATGTCTCTTGTCCTGATATTTGAATTTTATTTTTATAAAATACTTGTAAAATTTCATTCCGAATCCTCCTAGTTGTAAAATAGATAACAACGTCTCTTGGTAACTGTCTCTGTCTGGCAATCCAGGAATTAACATGATAAATTTTTTTGATTTGAGTTACAAATTCTGCTGGTTGTTCTCCAAATATATGTACAAAAGCATCTGCAAAAATATCTTTTAGGTTCTCACACTTATTTTCTTTGAGACCTCTCACTCTCAGGGCAAACTCCATCAAATTATATTGCAACAAAACCAATTCCTCATCTGCCCTGTTCATCTTGGTCTGAACCTCCTCTCTTTTATTTTCCAAATTCACATTAGCTTGATTAATTCCTTCCACTCTTCCATCCAACTGAACTGTTTATTCAAACAATCCTTGAAATACTGCCACCACATCTTCCCTTATATCCTCATTCCTAGTTTCGATAATATCTTTTATTTGAGATATTTCCTCTTCAAGCTCCATAAATTTTTGATCTATAACAGAGGTTTGAAAGTCTAGAGCTTCTTCTAAAAGACCTTTTAAAAAATTCTTCAAATCTTCTTGTAGCTGTTGCATTTGAACTGGCAAAATCCCAACATCCTTAATAACACCAAGCTTTGTTTGCTTAGAAGCCATTTTTCGCTTTAATACCGTCTCTATAAATCCAATAAATCTTCAAATCTTTTCACAAACTCTGTATTTGGGTTAGGTAAATCAATTCTATAGTCCTTCCACTTTTCAGTTTAAAATCTCTTCATGTAAATGTAAAATCCAGCAAGTTTAAAGAGGACTGAGAGTGCAACAATGTTAACAACAACTTCCTTAAGTTTCACTTTCAACACCCTTTTAAGTACAGGTGCCATTTCCTTTGTTCTTCTTAAATGCAGTCTGAGAACGGAGTTAAGGTCTGGTACGTGCTATTGCCAGCACTCCTGTCATTGCTCTGTCTGCTTTAATCAAATTAAATCTTCATCTTGAAGCAGAGGTGGTTGTGGTGTTTTGTTCTGCTTAAAAGCAGAAGTGTCCCGGATCCAGAGCTCTGTTGGGCTTCCAGGGAGCTCTCACCTTTCTAGCCCCAGAATTATTCCTGGGGCTTTTTGGGCAGCTCTACCTCCGCCCAAATGCTCATCTTTCCCTCTTCTCCTGAGGGAAAGGTTTCCCTCCTGAGGGAAAGCTGATTTTTGCTGTCTGAACAGCTTTACACGATTGCAGGGCTGGCAGTCTAAAAAGACCGTCTTCAACAGTTATGGTGCCACCGGAAGTCCCAAAGGGCTGGTTTATTGATAAAGCAAAATAAGGAAGCAATATCATGATACATTTGGTGCTGCCTTCCTAGAATTCATTTTTCTTGTTAGACCAGCCATCTAGACCAGCCATCTTAGGAATCATCCCTCACCCTCTTCCCTGAGTATATAGAGTATAAAACAGGGCTGTCACACTCCCGGCCCATGGCCCAGATGTGTGGGCTGGCCATGCCCACGTCAGGTTTACTGAAGGGAAAAAAAGCAGGGGTGAAATGCTACCGGATCGGACCGGATTGGGCAAGTAGGTAGCGGAGATTGGTTCTGGTTCGCCGATCTGGTAGCAATCGCTGGCTGGCCACGCCCCCGAACCAGTCCATGACCCACAGTCCAGCCTTCTCAAGCTGGACACTGGAACACCGGGAAGGCAGCTCGCAACCTGCTCGCCCTTAGGGCAGGGGCTGGGGCCCATTCCCTGAGGCCCCGGAGCAGCCGCCTGCCCCAACTGGGTCAGGAAATGCACCATTCCCTGACTCCGGCTTTTCCCCAGAGCCGCTGCCTGCTCTTCCTTCGCCCACTTGCTGCTCACTTGCCGCCTGTTCGCCCTTCGCCTTTGGTTAGGGCCCAGGGATACCTCATTCCCCTGAAACCCTGGAGCCACCCCCTGCTCATTGCCTGCCTCCCCAACACCAGCCTTGTCCCAGAGCCGCTGCCCGCTCTTCCTTTGCCACACAGCGTATACTTCCTTTCTTCCAGCGGCTGGCTGCCAGGAAAGGCAGGCGTCCAAAAGTTACTGGAGTCCCCCGCCTTGAATATGCCGCCACCATTGCTGCTTGTTCCATGCACCGGCTGTGCAAGCGCACACCTTTTATTTCATTTATTTATCAGCGGCAGGTTGGGTATGCACTTGCGCAGCCAGCGCATAGAACAAGGCGGCATATTCAAGGAGAGCAACTCTAGTAACTTTTGGACGCTTGCCTTTCCTAGCAGCCAGCCGCTGGAGGAAAGTAAGTATATGCTGCGTGGCGAAGGAAGAGCGGGCGGTGACTCCAGGACAAGGCTGACGTCGGGGAATGGTGCATTCCCCGACCCGGTTGAGCAACTCCGGCAAGCAGAGGGCAACTCCAGGGCCTCAGGGAATGGGGCGTCCCTGGGCCCCGGCCCTGACCAAAGGCGAAGGGTGAGCAGGCGGCGAGCGGGCGGTGAGTGGGCGGCAGCTCCGGAGAGAGTTGGGGAATGGTGCATTCCCCGACCCCATTGAGGTAGGTGGCGGCTCTGGGGCCTAGGGAAATGGTGCATCCCTGGGCCTCGGCCCCCGACCAAAGGTGAAGGGAGAACAGGTGGCGAGTTGGTGGCAAGCGGGCAGAGAGGCTGCAGCTGCAGGCATCTCGCAAAAAGGGAAAAGGCAGAATAGAAATTAATTTTTTTCCCTACTGGGTTCCGTGGGCATGGCTTGGTGGGGGGGGGTTGTGACTGAGTGGGCATGGCTGTGAGTGACATTGAATTGGCCATGCCCACTCAGTCACAGGACACAACCACCCACAAAGCCACACCCACAGAACAGGTCACAAAAAAATTTATATTTCACCCCTGGAAAAAAGTCCCGATACATCATGTGATGCCGCCATGACAACCTGAGTTTGACACCCCTGGCATAAGAGAAATGACAGTCCTTCTCTGTATTGTCCCCACACTTGCAATACCTTCCTCCTAAAATGAGCTTCCCTTCTTGCGTTCTATAGGTTGCTTAAGACTATGCCGTTACACTCTGCCTCTGATGCTTATTGATTTTGGGTGACTATTATAGTTAGATATACTGTATTTATTTCTATTGCGTCTACTTCTTTATTTGTTTATACTGTTGCTCCTTATTGTAAATTATCCAGAGTCACTATGCGGTGGGACATTCAACAAACATCATTAAAAACAAGCAAACAATATTGTTTTACTGATGCTTATGACTCAGAATTGGCACACATTGTTATTTTTCTACAAGCACATTTGAATTGTCATCAAACATGCCTTTTTATATAGACGTTCTTGTCCATTTTCCCATAACACTGACATTAAGGCATGTTAATTCAAAACACAGATACTACTACTGTGTAGTGTAATATTACCAAATACAACATATGGGGCCGGTAAAAGTTGGCTGCCTCTGAGCTGTGAGAGTCTGCAGCCGTGCAGAAGTGCTTACAGCTGCAGGGACATGGTACTAAGCATGTTTTAAGATGAGTCCCAGTTGAGCAGCATCTTATCCAACCAGAAACAATCCCACAATCCAGCTCTTTTTAACTGATCATCCTTGTATCATAACAGATTAAGGTTGCAGCTACTTTGGATTATGGTTAATCTAACCTTTATCCATTCATATCTTCACCTGAAACTTACAAGGACCAAGAGTCAATTGCCAGGGCATAATTCACAATGACACTGATCTTTCCTTCCTCACTCTAATTATCTGGATTAAGAATAACACTTTTGAGTAATTATTTTCACATTGGATAAACAGTAAGCTTTCCTGGATTTATCTGAGCTTTTTCTTAACATGAAATAGATCCAACTGGGCTTATAAGAGTATAACTGACAGCAGTGATAGCTTAATCAAGAAAAGCCTAAACAACTAAAACAATAGGAAATGTTTGTTTCACGTTGTTTGGATAAGGGGAAAAAAAACAAAGGCAAAAAATAGAGCTGCTAAATCTGATGAACCCAAATGACAAAGAGTGAGAAAGAGCGAAACTAGAGAACCAATTCATTTAACAGAGAAACATCATGTAGAGTTAATAAAGATGTGAAATGGCTCCACGTGTAATAGAACTAACATTCAAAAACAAATGAAAAATGAAAATTGTTTACAGTGATGCTCTGTAGAGTTGTTGTTTTCATTTCCACACACAGTACCTCTTCAAATATAATAGATAGGACAGTCCTCCTTATAATCAGCTTATTAAATGCACAATTAAAGTGAATCAAACTATAGGCTTATGGTGAAATAACAAAATCGTTCCTCGGAGGCTTTCATAGTTGATCCAAAATTGCTATCGCAACCAGTGAAAAAAATCTTCCAACCTTGTCTTTGAAACTAGCCAAGATCATATACAATTACACACTAAAATCACATCACAGAACCCAATTACACTTTGGCTTTGCAGATCCACAGATAACCTCTTAAAGAGCAAACTCCCTTACTGTGTCGACCTTTGACCCCAAGCTCTTTTTCCAATCTTCAGCAGCGCTCAGTGTTTCTCTTCCAAAACAAATGACCAAAACATGGCACAGGAATGGAAAGGAAAAAAGGGACTGTAAGAGTAGCAAATATGCCAGCAACCATAATGTTCAGGTTTAAAAGAAACATTGTCGGTACCTTATGTTTGATTTTTAATGAATTCCATACTCTCTTTAATTTATCCCAACAATATTTTTGCAAGAACATTTCATAAGTATTTTCCATTCAAGAATGTTTTTAATAATTTATAACCAATAATTTTGTTTGGCTTTTAGAAAAAAAAGAAAAAAAATACAATTTGATCCAACTAAATACTTTAGCAGAATATAATAGTTTGACTAGACATTTAAAATGCATGTAGTCCATTCTCTCAGTAACGTGGATATACTATATAATAATACAATCTTTACTTGAGAGAAGTAAAGTGATTCTGAATTTAAGAATCCCACCCAAATAAAAATATTTAAAAAAATTATAAACACAGGTATAAATTCCACCAGTTAGGCAGTTATTTTCAACAAATTCATATAATCCTTGTGATCGTATCAGAAAGGAAAACGTTATCTCTTCCATAAGAATTAAACAGTGTTTGGAAATGGAGGTAGAATTTGGCCTATTCTGGAAACAATTTTATAATAATAAACCTCTTTAACTTATGCCATAAGGATTAAAACATTCTTATTGTAACAATAAACAACAGATGAGTATTATATATAGCAGGATGACACAAAAGAATGCTGGGCCATAATGCCAGGAGGATACTAGCTCAAGAAAGGGCTGTCTAATTCAGAAATGTCCTTTGGAAATATAGATAGGAAGAACTACAGAAATATATTTTTTTAGACATCCTGATGTTAGATTCTTTAGGTTTTGTGCTCTCATGTTATTACTTTCAGTTAAGTTTTGGAAACACAAGCATATCAGACGTCTTTAAGGGGAGCAAGATAATAGGCTCGGTTTCTGTTATACTCAGATTGATACTGCTTTTGCGACTGAATACTAGATATCATACCACATGAATGCAGGAACCAGCAACCAAAATTGGGATCGGTAAGTCCAGCACTAAATACTATGGTCATTAAGTAGAAAATCACATCACCATGACAACCTTAAACATCACATTTCCTCTTTGGTCATTAAGCAAAATACCATGTGGCTATGATTTACAATTTTAGCTCTGCCTTCTTTATTAATTGTGCTTTCACACGGTCATTGCAAATAGTTTGGTAATCATGGAACTGCAAATTTTGCATCTATTGCAAAATGCCCCAGTAGGAATCATGTGACTATGGGGACACTGCAGTGATCATATCTGCACACCATCCATAAAATGCCCAAATGGAAATCAGGAGACTGCAGGATAGGTTTTAAATTGAGGTTGCATAATTTCAAACAGACACTATGTGAGGCAGATGGTAAGTGAGGATTACTGTATGATTCTGCAAAGAAAGAGAGCTACTTCATCGAGACACGAAACGGTAATAAAAAATTCATATTTGTATAATAATTTCAGTATTTGTAACATATATGCACTATACAGTATGTTATATAATATATGTACTTTGTTATATAAAACCAAATATCATAATGCAACCTTACATTAAAAAGTTATATTTGCGAGTACAAAACCTTTGTTTTTTTGATTTTTGGGGGGGACAGCTATAGGCCCCTCCCCCAATTTGGCAAATATTTATTATACATGAAAGAGACTAATAAGCTATTTCAAACTTGTAACGAAGCCCTTCTACACTAGGTGGTGGAGAAAATGATAAAATCATAAAGACGTGGATTTCTAAGTCCCAGGAGAAAACTACCCCCCCCCCGAAACAAAAAGAAATTTAACAAGGAAAAAAAGTTTCATAGACTATGCTATATTCAAGCTATTAAGGGGAGTTCTAGAACCTACTAGACCAGGAGTCTCCAACCTTTGCCGGCTGAGGGACTCTGGGAGTTGGTCCACCAGTCTTGAAGGGATCAAAGTTGGAGACCCCTGTACTAGACAACCTATGACCCACTGGGTCATCCTTTCAGAGATATTTTCTTTCCTCACAGAGCCTGTGTTGAAGCAGTATCTCTGTTGCTACATAAATTATCAACAAGATGACTCAGCAAATGTGGGCTGTTTGCAGAAGTCCCACAAAATAACTTTGTCCATAGCAGCATGGGGTCATACAGAATGACCACAGCAGGAAAAAAAAAAGCAATGGAAGCAACTTCCAACTTCCTGGTGGAGGAAGTAGCTGCAGACATTTTGATCCTTCCCCCTTATAACTTTTAGACAGATCTTTCTTTAAAATGAGTTTGAATCTTGAAGAAGCTCAAACCAAATTAGTTCAGCTTTTAGAATAGAATAGAATAGAATAGAATAGAATAGAATAGAATAGAATAGAATAGAATAGAATAGAATAACAGAGTTGGAAGGGACCTTGGAGGTCTTCAAGTCCAACCCTACACCACTTCAGACAAATGGTTATTCAATCGCTTCTTAAAAACTTTCAGTGTTGGAGCATTTACAGCTTCTGGAGACAAGTTGTTCCACTGATTAATTGTTCTAACTGTCAAGAAATTTCTCCTTATTTCTAAGTTGCTTCTCTCCTTGATTAGTTTCCACCTATTGCTTCTTCTCCGGCCTTCAGGTGCTTTGGAGAAGAGTTTGACTCACCTTCTTTGTGGCAGCCCCTGAGATATTAGAACACTGCTATCATGTCACCCCCAATCCTTCTTTTCATAAGTTCCAGCAACCGTTCTTTATAGACTTTAATCTTGAGTCCCCTAATCATCTTTATTTCTCTTCTCTGCACTCTTTCTAGGGTCTTTTTTACATCGTGGTGACCAAAACTGGATGCACTATTCCAAGTGTGGCCTTACCAAGGGATTATAAAGTGGTATTAACACTTTACGTGATCTTGATTCTATCCCTCTGTTTATGCAGCCTAGAACTGTGTTGGCTTTTTTGGTAGCTGCTGAACACTGCTGGCTCATATCTAAATGGTTGTCCACTAGGACTCCAAGATCCCTCTCACAGTTACTATTATTGAGCAAGGTACCACTTGATATACCAATGATGGTGAACCTTTTCCCACTGCATACTTCCCTCCCTGTAGATGCAGTTCCATTGAGGACTTCACGTTGAGTGCAGTTGGTCAGCCAGTTACGAATCCATCTGGTGGTGATGCTGTCTAACCCACATTTTTCAATTTTATTTAGCAGTAGGTTATGGTCTACTTTATCAAATGCCTTACTGAAGCCCAAGTAAATTATATCGACAGTATTCCTTTTGACAAACCCATGTTGGCTTTTGGTTATTACTTTGTTTGCTTCTAGGTGTTCACTGATTTTTTGCTTGGTTAACTTTTCCAGAATCTTCCCTGGTATTGAGGTCAGACTGATAGGTCTGTAGTTTCCACGTAGATGCAGTTCCATTGAAGACTACATGTTGAGTAGTAGTCCCCCCAAGCTCAGTTTTCACTGGCAGAGGGCTGCAGGAGGCTGTCGCGGCCAAAAACAGAGTCTGGAAGGGCTGTGCATGGCTGTCCTGAGCTCCGTTTTCACTGGCACAGGCACCATGGGCCGGTCCTTTGCTGTTTCCAGGGTGGCCCTGTGGGCCAGATCTAAACATCCCGTTGGCCAGATCTGGTCCCTGAGCCTTGAGTTTGACACCCGTGATGTACACAAAGGATATCAAAGCCTCCTTTGAGTTGACCTTGAGTCTTGGTGATTTTTTAAAAAAATAACAGTGAATTGTTTCAATAAAGGAGAATATTTGTAGCTCAGGGTTGAAATTAGAATTGTTTGTCACTGACTTTTTTCAGGATCCAGCTTAGTTTTCCATCCCAAAGATCATCAAATAGATATTGTCAGTTGCTGACAGCTGCTGACTAGTGTGTCATTATAATAAAAATTCTCAGTATAATATAACAGCATATCTTTCAAGACTATGCAAATGGAAAAATATCCTAGCCTCATAGCTTTGGGAATATGCAATACTTTTCATTTAGGACCCCAAAGTCTTGCCTGGTGTTCAACAACCTTAACAACTTTAAGATACACCCAGAATTTCCAGCAGCTGAACTTGAGAAACTCTTCTCCTGCCCATTTTTTTCTACGCATCAGTAACAGAAATCTTGCAAGTTTGGGCTTGATGCAGATAATGACTTTCTGAAACCACCAGTGGGATTTCCATTTATGTGCAAATTAAGTGGGATTTCTACAAGTAAGAGCCAGCAGCGTTCTACAGCTGCCCAAAAAAACTAACACAATCCTTGGTTTTATTAACAGAGGGACCGCAGCAAGATCACAAGAAGTGATAATGCCACTTGTACTGCACTAGAGAGACCACACTTGGAATATTGGGTGCAGTTCTGGTTATCATAGTACAAAAGAAAAAAAAGTTCTGGGACCCTAGAAAGTGTACAAAGAAGATGCAACAAAGATGTTAAGAGATCTGGAGGCTTAATCCTATGCAGAATGGCTAAAGGTACTATGTATGTTTAATTTAATGAAGACAAGTCTGAGGGACTTACAGCAATCCTCCAATTCTTCAAAGGTTGCCACAGGGAAGAAGGGGATTGATTTATTCTCTAAAACACCAAAGGGCAGAATAAATGGAACAGTTTCTCCTGAAGTTGTGGGTGTTCCATCGCTGGAGGTTTTCAAAAATATACTGTACAACTATTTGACCAGGATAGTATAATGTCTCCTGCTTTGAACAGAGGTTGGACTAGAAAATCTTTCCAGCCCAATGCTTCTATGTTCTATGGTTGCACCTTTCCATTCTTATTTCCTACTTTAATTTCTACCTCGTAGTGGAATATTAGTATCTTAAAGTATATTCTTTCTTCTTCAGGTTTTTTATGAAGTTAATTAGAAGATGGGTGAAAGAAAGAAAGAAAGAAAGAAAGAAAGAAAGAAAGAAAGAAAGAAAGAAAGAAAGAAAGAAGGAAGGAAAAGTATTAAGAATTTGTTTTTCAGGACTGACAAAATAAAACAAATTTAAATTGCTTTTATCATTAAAGACATAACAGGAAACTCTGTATTTCAGCTATGAGGAATCATTTTAAACAAAATAATTTGCTCTTGAATTTGTATTTCAGGAAAAGAATAATGTAATAACTTGTCCCTGACATGCTTGCTTTTAAAACATTTTTAATAATGTTGTTCAACTCTTGGCACTTATACTTTATTACACTATTGGTATATGATATCAATAGGGCTAGTGCATCAGGAAATTATAAAAGCATGGTCTTGTTTCAGTTATTAGGAATTTTAATTTGAAAAATCATCTTCCACCTGGATTCTTAAGAAGTCCCTATTATCGTGAAAATAAATTTTGATAGCAAGACGTTCATAACCATCTGCCATTTTATAAAAGTCAAAACCATATGTGTTTCCTCTTTGAAGTTCAGTTTTGTGTTGATGATTACCCTCACAAAACAATCTTTTCCATCCCAACACTAATCTTTCTTAAACTACTGATGCAACAGAAACCTGAAAGAAACAAGGTTAACCTAATAAAATAATAAAAATAACAGAAGTTTATGATGCTTGTTTAATAAATAATACTAATCCATGGAGTTTATGAAATCATGTCAGGAAATTTCAGAAGAATACACACACATATACATACACATACACATACATGCAAATACACATATTATATATATGCTGCAATCTGCATGTGAAAATTTTTTACAAATACTTGTGCATGCACACGTGCGTGCGCGCACACACACACACACACACACAATCAGAGCAATTTCTGGTTCACATTATCAACTCCATTTTTTACTTGTCTAAAATGACTCATATGGCTCAGAAGAGCCATTTTTTTATTACTTTTCAAATGGATGTCACAGTGTTCAAATTAATAATTATGATTAATGAGTTTTCATTCATGCATTTTATATAGCAGACAACTTAAGTTTCATGTGTAATATAAATAAATGTTATTGAGTGTTGGAAAGCCACATTCTATTTTATGTCAAATGAAGTCATTACTGTTAAAAGGTGTAGGTTAAATCATAGTACTGCTCTTGCCAGAAAGTATTTTTAAAAGTTTCTCTTAGTTTTGAGGAACCCGGGAATATAGGTTAGTAAGTTTCATAAATGTAACTTTTGTTCTTGAAAGGATTTTACTCATTTTTAATGTTTTATTTTAATTTTAAGGAAGGAAAACCTAGACAAAATTTAAGTCACATGGCATACACAGTATAAAAACTGTCCAACCCTCTTGGGGATTTAAGTTCATTTTAATGGAACAGTAGATTTCAACTATCAACTTCTGCCTCTTAAGATCATGAGGGAAAGGATATTAAATACTTTCACATTTATCTTATCTCTCCATCAATCTGTGGATCTGAAATCTACTATTGCTGCTGCTAATAATGACAGTAATAATATGATAAAATAAAGCAATAAAAATAGTTTAAAAACAGAAATTGAAATCCAGAATCCATAAAGATTCATCATAAATGTTGATGGCTTTAATGGAACAGATGCGTGTACAGGATATAATACAAAGTTATTGAGGAAGTTGAGATAACACTACAACCACCTCTTCAAAATTTGCAAATAACATTTATCACGTAGCCACTTTACAATTCTTATATTATAAATCCCAAAATGATTTTTATTTTTTTTAAATTTCAGCATCATTCCACGGATTTCTGGACTATCAATATACACCCACTGTTAATACAATTGTTTTTAAACCAGGAATTCATCTTGTACAATTCACTACTTATCTTTGTGTTTTTATCAGTTTTGAAGTTAGCTTCTGTTGTTGGATTTACCCATTAGCTATTGTTTTTTTTATAGTAGATAGGTAATAGATCAAATTGCTTGGGTAAATAAAGTTATAGAAGCTTATATATTGTAGACCTGTTTGCAGGGGTGGTGGTAACTACTAATGTTGTAATATATTTATCAGTATTCAACTAGGGTAGTACAATATATGTGTATTTTCTCCATGTACTTATTTTTTGTTGTTGTCATGTTTAGTTTAGTTCTTTTTCTTGTTTTTTTTTTCAAATTTGTATTTTAACTCTTGAATAAAAAATAGTAATTTTTTTTAAAAGAAGGCTTTCTCCTGATACCATTTGGTTTTTGTCTTTTGTTTATTTTTTGTTTTTGTTTTTCTGTACATTTTATGTTTGAATGAGAGAATTAATGTGGTTATTTTTAATGTTTGTGATTGGATTTTAATATCAATGTGGATATTTTATTTTTGTTTATATGACCTGAAGGTCATTGAGAATTATCTGATTGTGATGGTGTAGAAAAATGAATAAATAACTCATGTTCAAACACAGAGGTTCAGATACAGAGTCAGTCATGTGTGTATTGTTAAAGTGTCCATTGTGTTGTCTATAACATTTTATTTACAAATCTGATCATCAAAAATTTCAGTTGTTTTTCTGACCAACAAGCTACAGACTTCTTCCCATAGAATCAAACATGGGTAATTACTAGAAAAAGTTGCCAATGTCTTATTAATAGTATGTCTTATAGAAATCTGTTGATATTCTCTACTAATTGTTTTGGGTGTATAATAGCATAATAGAGTTGAAAGGGACCATGAAGTCTTCTAGTCCAACCCCCTGCTCAAACAGGAGACCCTACATTTCAGACAAATGTCCAGACTCTTCTTAAAAGCTTCCTGTGATTTAGCATCCACAACTTCTGGAATGTAGATTAACCACATTCCGCTGGTTAATTTTTTTCACTGTTAGGAAATTTCTCCTTGGTTCTAGGTTGCTTCTTTCCTTGATGGTTTTTATATTTTATTAGTCTAAAAATATGCATAAACACAGTGGCGGAATTCAGCCAGTTCGCACCACCTTGGGAGAACCGGTTGTTAACTTTCTGAGTGGTTTGGCAAACTGGTTGTTGGAAGAAATTATTAGGGCAATAAACCGGTTGTTAAATTACTTGAATCCCACCACTGCATAAACACATCCCTTGGTAATGTCCTGTATTATTATTACAATGCATTGTACATGTGTCTGTCCTTGAAGTTCACCTTGAAACTATGGTTGTTTCAGAATACAGTAGCGTCAGTAGCTGCCAAGAATTTCATGATTTGACTATATAACACTTGTATTCCAGAGCTGCTATGACTACTAATTTACCTGTGGTAAACTCAACATGCTGCTTGTCACTTTTAAAATGCTTTCTGGATCAGAACCTTCAGATGGTGTCTTCAGAACCATCTTCTTCCAATATTCAATGAGATGAGGTAAAAATAATAATAGTAAATCCCCTTCCCTTTCAAACCTTTAACTATCTATAATGTTAGAGATGGGCTTTTTAAATTGCTGCCCTTTCTTTGAAACAGTAGATCCAGATGGCTCCAACTTTTTAATGGCCATTGAAGAACCTATTTTTATCAACATGGGACAGATGTGTTGTGAAATGTTCCTTTGTGAAATGTGGAGCTTTGTTTGTGAATTGGGACATTTATTGATCAAGATATGGACTTGTAGTTTGTTACTCATTTGATATTTATCTATAGTGTATAGATTTATCTGACAGAATAGAGTAAGCTATTTAATATCAGTGAGAATTAGTGTGGCATATAATATAAAGCCAGTGGGAGGTAAGTAAATCTTTATGTTTTTTTTTCTTTTTAGGTAAATGTCAGTATTTCTTCATAGAGAAAATATTTATTTATTTATTTATTTATTTATTTATTTATTTATTTATTTATTTATTTGTTTGTTTATTTATTTATTTATTTATTTGGTTGGTTGGTTGGTTGGTTGGTTGGTTGGTTGGTTGGTTGGTTGGTTGGTTGGTTTTGCTTTGAAGAAAGGTATTGCTAAACAGATTCAGCCAGTGTTTCTCAATCTTGGCCAATTGGACTAACTTCATTATGCTTTGAACCCCACATTTTATATGATTACATCAGATCATATTTTGCACTATATTCTACATGGGGAAAATGTAAGCCGTATTTACTTCAACTGGCAAGTTTTGTATACAGTAATAGGCTAAAAGATCAGATAATTAGCCCAAATTTTGTGGTGAAATACCTTGAAACTTATATTAACCAGTTTTCATTTAACATGGTACTGGCCTTTCTTCCTTTATCAAATTAATATAGTTAAATATGCAGTTCTGAGTACCATTTACTGAACACTTAGAAATGCAGAGTAGGGGTGGGGGTGGGCTTGAAATAAATAAATTATATGGTATTAGCAGCAGTTCCTGCATTTTTGTAATTCTTGACCTCTAGTTCTATACTGTTCAATGAATGTAATAAGCTACCCATAAATCATGGAAGTTGAAATAGCATTTGTCTTTAACCAAGAGGAAACGAGGCAACTGATATATTGCAACATGACATGTGTAATACAGTATATTGAAACAGAAGAATTTTAAAATTCTTTTGACATTCATTGGCATCCTGGAATTTGGTAACTAGTTCTTGCCTCACAGTGATGGAATTAATGAAATACAGTCCCGTAAAATAAATATATCTTTAAAATGAACAATCAAGAGAACTATGCAGAGCCTGGATATGCTGCTTTGTTTTGATGGAGGCTTCTCTTGCAATACAGCTGCTCTTTTCTAAGCAGCTGCTTCTCTTTGCAGTCTCAGTGAGTACTTAGAATGGCCAGTCTAGGAAAGCAAAATGACACAAAGTGTCTTCTCAATGCAAACCTCATTGCCTCTTTGTTTGATGAGGAGAATTGCTTTTTCTTAACAGCAGAAAGCTCTTCATGGAGATTAATCTGTCATGTTACACTGGTTTAAGTTTTAGTACATTGAATAATCACCACATAATCAGATCTCTTTCACTAATAATTTTTATTAGGAGTTTTTGATAAAGAAGTATATAATGGAAGATGCAAAAACAAGAAAAGTGGGTGTAGAAAGCAATGCATTTAAAGAAAGAAAAAAAATTTAAAGATTGCTATAGCTCTTTATAGCAGTTACAAACTCATTATCTGTCCTCCTTCCGTAGCATTCCAATAATGCTTCTGCCTCTTATATAATTATTTTCAATTAAGAAGTCAAAAAAAAATCACCATTTCACTTTTTTTTCATTTTCAGAAAAAAGTCCAAAAAACATAATCAGTCTTTTATAAAAGAACTTATTGTAGTATCACTGACTAAACAAGTCACTTTTGTCATCTCTGCTATGTCTTCCATCTTCACAATCCATTTCTTCATGGTGGTGTTCTGACCCAGCCTTAGCAGAACCAAGAAACAGACTCCTTGTCCCCAAAAACCCCTCTTTATTTAGCTTCTGTGAATTCATGGCATTCACACACAGAAAAGTCCAGGCAATAATCCTTCCAAGGGTAAACTGCAGTACATACCTTATCAGTTCCTTGGATTATTGCCAGGCCGAGAACTTCCAGTGACAAAGCTGTAAATTAATTCCTGGCAAGCAGTCTCTGAGGCAAGAACCACGATAAGCAAATCACCGAAAGAAATCCGAACTGTTGTCTCCTGCAACCACCACTCCCCTTTTGCTTCTATTTATTCCCCAGCCAGGAAGAGGCCATTCAGTGCCCACGTGTGCTTTGAGTCTGCTCCTGTTTCTCAGTTGTTCTCCTTTCCTGCATACTCCCATCGGGAACAGGCCCCAGCTGTTCTTCCCTATTTATCTCCAACTCTGAAGGCAGCTGAGAAATGTCGGATAGCCCTGGCTCTATCTCTGCTTCCAACCCAGAGCATCCTTCCCCAGACTCCAGGACTGGCCCAAGTTCCTCCCCAACCTCCTCATTTTCTGAATCTGGCGGGCCAAAACAGGTGTATTTTTCAGTATTATTCATCTTTGTGCATATAACAATCTCGCTGCAGGTATCACTTATTAAATTAGTCTTCCATAAGACTTTTCAAATTGATTATCCATAAATCTCAGAAAGAAAAGTTCTGGTTTCATCTCAATATTAGTCTTCAAAATTCTTTGTATCATCATATGTTTTGGTGACCCACCACTGATGCCACTGCCACTGATGTGCCGAGCGATGAGCCTGGTGCAGCAGCTCCGTGTCTGGCATCTTTGCACCTGGTGCGGTGGTGGCATTAACACCAGTGTGAAAATGGGAAGCCCCTGGACGTTGCCTCCATCACCCCATCTGAATGCCACTGTCTTCGCCTCTTCCACTTACAGCCTGACACAGTGGTAGAAGCAGGTGGTGTGAAAATGGAAGCCTCCAACAACCCTTACTTTCCTGCCGCCCAATGCGCTTTGCACTCTGCTCACCCACTCAATTGCTTGTCCATCCGACTATCCGTTCAGTTGCTCACATCAAGTTGTGGAGTTGTCCTGTGGTGACTTGGTGGCAGTGAGTTGGCAGAGGTGAGTTGGCACTGACAAGTTAGCCACAGCAAACTGGTTGTGACAAATTGTCCAATTCTGATTTTCCCTGCTGCTGCTCATTCTAATGTTAGAAATGGAACACATTAAAAAAATCTTTAACTAGTAGTCCTCGTGCTCTGCTTCTAACTTTTGCAGCAAACTTTTTGCTTTTAATAATTTTTAAGTTTTATAGTTGTATGCTTATTTTTTGCTTTAATCTTTCAGATTGAAAGTACACTCATCCAGATGGCTTTAAGTACTTTGCTGCTCTGAAGATCTCTTTACCCTTTAAAATTTCCTCCATCTAAAAATGTTTATGAAAAGTGGATTGGACAAACCCAATATCCATTAAGCAGACTTTGCTAGAGGCAGTAAGCAAGCTGTTTTCTCCCGCTGCTCTAGTGCTCTTAACTTACAAACTGCTCACAGGATCTCTCTGGATCTTGGAGGGTTCCTCTCAAGGAGCTGCCTTCTGGTGCTCAAGTCAGTAATCTTGTGGCTTTCCCCTTTTCTGGAGAAGTTCCATTAACTTGGGCACACTGCTTAGCTGCTGGTTTCAGTTTCTGTGTCATCTCCAGTACCGAGATGTGCTAGTCCATATGGTTCTGTCCCAGAAATTTGCTCTTCACATAATCAGACATTAAATGCTATTTTTCTGGAATGTAAATAGGCACCATTTTTTTTTTCAGATTTCAAGTATTAAGACTATGTTCTTAAGACTTAAAATGATGCCTAACACCATCAGTTTCATAATATGCTAGATATTGCATAGTAAATTTTAATCTTTAATCTGAAAAATCAAATAAAACTTTGCTGATAATGAAAATGAATACCCACATCAATATTTAGTTAGAAGGTTCATTTTTGACTCCACAGTCAAAACAATGTTTACAAATCTCAAAAATATATAGAAATATTTTTCCTTTCTAGAAAAAAGCCACATGTTCCTTTAGTATTTACACTACACAGTGTGAAGGTAGTGACATTTACTGAAGTAGAACAGATATTGCCACATTCTCTTGAAATCAGTAGCAAGAACATACAATGAATTTAATCTAATTTAATTTTTTCTACCCTGGCCAAATTATGTTCTGTTTCCTTTACAAATCTGGCATCATAACTGGTCAGACCAGGTGCCTTTTATCAGCATCTCTGTTATAAGCTTGCAAAGAAAAGGCAATGTTGTCTTCATTCATCTTTACATCTGGGTTTTAGATAACAATTTTTCTTTCTGACATAAATAGAATAGAATAGAATAACAGAGTTGGAAAGTCTTCTAGTCCAACTGCCTGCTTAGGCAGGAAACCTACACCACTTCAGACAAATGGTTATCCAACATCTTCTTAAAAATTTCCAGTGTTGGAGCATTCACAACTTCTGCAGGCAAGTTGTTCCACTGATTAATTGTTCTGTCAGGAAAGTTATCCTTAGTTCTAAGTTGCTTCGCTCCTTGATTAGTTTCCAGCCATTCCTTCTTGTCCTGCCCTCAGTTGCTTTGGAGAATAGCTTGACCCCCTCTTCTTTGTGGCAGCCCCTGAGATATTGGAACACTGCTATCATGTCACCCCTAGTCCTTCTTTTCATCAAACTAGACATACCCAATTCCTGCAACTGTTCTTTATATGTTTTAGCCTGCAGTCTCCTAATCATCTTTGCTGCTCTTCTCTGCACTCTTTTTAGAGTCTCCACATCTTTATATTCTACTAATATATTCTACTAATTTCTAATTGCAGTACAAATCTAGCACTTCACCATGTTATGATTTTTTTCAGACATAAACTCAGAGCATCTTGCATATTGTCTCAAGGATATTTCCTCTGGCAAATGTAGATCCATTAGATTAGCTCAGTGTTTCTGATTTTTAAAATAATTCTTATTCAATACTTTTGTTTCAAGGGCAACGAATCCTCATGTTTAAAGTGGGGATATTGCACTTGGTAGTTTTATGATGGGAATGGAATGTGATCTCATCGACATTCTGTCTTTTATTATACCATAATCTCTCCTACAGTCTACAGACACCCTAGCTTCCCTCAGTTCAGTTAAATCCAGGGGAATGTATTATAAAGAAATTCCAGTATGGGTGTTTTTCAGAATGAGTATGGACAACTGCATGGGGGTGGGGGAAACAGGGGATTAATCCAACCCAAACCAAATGAATAAAACAAACAGTAACAGCATAACCTAGGTCAGCATGTAGGTTAGCAACAATGTATTGTAGGTTCATAAATACTACAAAATAAAAGTGAATGTAATTCTCAACTGGATATGAGACAGGAAAAGAAAATCATATCCAAGAGCTTGTTGCTTAGAAAATGGAATATTTTGTTCTGAAAAAAATCAAATTTTCTTATGTTGCTAGCGTTTTATTTCAATCTAGAGAAGTTCCTTTTTTTAAAAAAAAGTTATTTATCTGCTCCATCACTTATTTTAAATTATTCTTGAATTTGAATCCTTTTTATTTTATTGTTTTTTATCAGAGTTGCTGTTGATCCCTTTTGAGTTCCTCCTTTATGGAGGAAGAGGAAACAACACGTCTTTATATTCTTAAGTAAGAAACCCTATAACTTATGTCTGCTTGGTACTACAATACGTTCTACCCAATGACTAGGTTGACTGTCAAGTTATATTACCTGCCTGTCCAAACAGACAAGCAGTATCAGTTTTAGAAGATGCTGTTATAAAAAGGATTGATGTTGATGCCAATGCTGAACCTTTTGAATTGTTTTATCACAACTTAAAACAATTGACATTCAACATATTTAACAAACTAACAAATATATAATTTCTAAACCACCGATCTCTTTCAGAAATGTTTGCTGTATTCACTTCTCTTAAACTGCATACTTGCTTTTCTCTATCAGAACATATAAAATCAACTCTGAGATAAACTACTAGTGAAAGATTACATTCATTTTCTGTAAAGACCTTGAGTTCTTTCTGAAGAGATCAACTAGCTATTGACTTATCTGGTTGATATGTCCCAACAAGATCACTGTTCAAGGTGTTGTTCAAACATCTTTAACTGGGTATTAACTCATCACTGTAACGATACAAAGGTTTTACTTGTGTGAAGCTTACATCTTATGACATACAGGTATTTTGGTGCTTTCTTTCATGATTAAGCTAGTCGGGTTTTTTTTAGAAGCAAGAAAATGTAAACAGCCATGATATTGAAGAAAAGTCTCTGGCATTTCCTTTTTGATATTCAACCCATGGCCACACCTAGATATTCCAAATGCACAGTGGCCCAAACAAAATGCCAGAGCAAGTGTTCAGGAAAGATTATCAACAAAAGTATTGTCTTTAAGAAAGTGTTAGACAAAAAGGGACGACATTTGATACAAAGTAAGCCCAACAAAGAATTGGGAAGATTACACTTGGCTTCTTTTATAATCCTTAAACCTCTTGTTGCTAGTTTTTAATCCACTATCATGTCTAGACTGTTTCTTTTTTACCTCCAACAATGAATAACCTAAAAGAAGCCAGATCTGAGCTTCACATGTTGCTCTATCTCCTTAGGAAATTTTAGTGAGCATAAACTTAAAAATAGGGAAATTTGTTAATAAACTTTCAGTCTATTTAAAAGTTTAGGTTATTTGTTTGCATTGGATTCAGGAATAGGCACTGAATTAGTATATATTTTTACAATGAAGGGGAATACTATTCTTACCCATTTTTAAAAAAATTTAGAGTAGGTGTACATATTTGCTTTGAATGATATACTACAAACCACTTTCCATTAAATGACTGAGTCTAGGATAAGATTTTTGGTTTAATTGATTAATTACATAAATATTTAATAAATTTATCCTGGTCAGATTCCATATGAGGTATTTTAAATGCATTTAGAGATCTATCTGGAAACGAATTCTAGTGTCATTAGGTGCACTACATCCTCACATTTGAAACTAATGATCCAGAAAAGCTATGAATTCCCTGCACAGGAATCTACAAACCAATTTGGAATAAATGAGATAAACATAGTAGAGCTTAATCTTAAGAGAACTGAAGCAGGTAGAATAGCTAATTCACAGTTTTTGATGGGCCAAACTTTCATGCTGGCTGTTTGTGTTGTTTCTGTTCTGTTTTCTAAGTTGTGTTGAAAGAGTAGCATAAAAATATTAATAATAAACAAACTGAATGTTTAATTATTGGTAAGCAAAGAAAGTATATGGTGTGATTGCATCAAAGTATTAGAGATGAAGAAATCTACTTTTGTGTGGAAAACACTTGCTTACAATATAAACTCAAACATTTATGGGTTATCAGTGAAACTATAACTAACTATAACTAAATGTCACCTGCACTGACATTTGTAACATCAATTTACAATTTAATTCTAAACTGAATTGTGTGCTGTAGATAATTACTGAGGGTTTTTTTATTGAGATTTTTTTAGTCCCCCACCCCAAATCTTGATGATCTATCAAAGTTATTTCCCCTTTTCCCAAACTTTCTATAGATAAGTTCAAAGAGAGATAGTAGAGAGTATAATGGATTTGCTTCTGATGTTTATCTATTAAATAGATTTATATGGTCACCCAACTCACACACCATGGTTCCAGGTGGATTAAACATTAAAAACCAGCGCTATAAAAACCTTGGAAACCCTCCCCAGCACTCCCCTGTAGCGGCAACAAATATAATCATAAGCCACAACTCCAAATCAACTCAGGCCCACTGACAAAACCATGTCTTTAGGGCCTTCTGGAAAAATAACTACCGGTAGGAGTCAGCCAACCTTATGTCTGAGAGAATAAGATTCCAAAGGGAAGGAGCCACTATAGTGCCGAAAACATCCCATCCTTTTGGTGTTCAAGATATCCATCTAGCAGGACTTCAGGAAAGAATTTCTTTTATGACTATGTTTATAGTTATAAGAAAATGGAGACAGAACCTGCCCATAGCTTCTTACATTAACTATATTAAAAAAATATTCTATGATGAATCTAAAAACAGATATTTTCAGAAGTTATGGATAGAGATATGCAATACATACCAGCTGCCCTCTAGCTTTTTGAAGCCAAGACATTATCCCAGCTCTTATACTGAGTCCAATTAAACCCAGGAATTAATTATCAGAACTTGGAAAGGGTTCAGTCAAAATTCCTTAGAAAGCTCTTCCAAGTGGCAAAATGTATGCCTAATGTTTCCCTGAAGCTAGAGGCAGGACCTATTGAAGTCAAAGCGAGTGCATGGCAGTATGTGCTCACATACTGGCTAAAGATTTCTTTTCATCTCAAGATATGACACAGCTAACATTAATTGATAAAATATGATTCCTCATGAAAAATCCAAACTGAAATTAGATGAAGTGGGTTTATAATGGCGTTGAGACAAAGTCAATAATGGCATCTAAGCACTTGTTGATATAGAATTACAGTCATAATACAATAAAAATCTCACCAAGAGTACAATTGGAATCTAGCAATGCACACTTCAAAGCAGCATTGTAGAAGCTATGGTGGTGCAGTGGTTAGAATACAGTATTGCAGGCTAATTTTGTTGACTTCCAGGTGTTCAATTCTCACTGGATCAAGTCTGATTCAGCCTTCCCTCCTTCCAAGGTTGGTAAAATGAGGACCCAGATTGTTGGAGGCAATATACTTAGAGAGGACTGTAAAGCACTGTGAACCGATGTATATGTCTAAGTGCTATTGCTAGTGCTATTGTAACTAGAGCAACTTACAGACAATAAATTTCACCAAGCATTATTTTAGCTTAATATTATGCTTTCAGCAGAGATGGATGGAAAATGTTATAAAATTCCATATGAGAGAAGGCTTTTCCTTTGTAAAGATGGTAATACTGACATATGAGTCATGTTCTGTTGTACTGAATTGCAACTTCTATGGAGACACATACTGTACATAAAGAAATACAAATGCTTCTTTCTAGGCCCATGTCTGGGACAGACTGAGGAATTTCTTTGCAGCATCTTTAAAAGTGGCCAATCGGTACCTTCTTCCTAGTGCTCAGATAGAATAACTGCCAGATCACCCAGCTGATTTTTGTGCCTAAAACAGAATTAAAATTTAATGAGCTCCTGGTTTCTAATCTAGCAACTTATCCACTAGACCAAAGCTGCTACTATATTCAATTTTCCATGGTTTTCTTTCTTTGGAGTTTCTCTTCTCCTTGCCACCTTGCACATCAATCAAGTGATTAAGGTTTATTTATTAATATTTTATGTAATTAGAAGAGTAAAGCTAGACAAATGTTATAGGTAAGACAGAAAGGTAGTGGTACATAAACTCTTTAAAAGTGTTTTCCAATATATTTCAATCAATCAGAATAGATTGGGAAGGGACCTTCCCAATCTATTAAAAACGGACCTTCGAGGTCTTCTAGTCCAACCCCATGCTCAAGCAGGAGCACCTATACTCAGGGGTGGGCTTCAAAAATTTTAGTAAGGGGTTCTCTGCCCGGTTGCTGGGTAGGCATGGCCACAGTGTACATGACCTAGTCAGCCTCCTGCACCATGGCGGGGAGGGGGTGTTGCCCTCTTTGAGTTCCAGAGGCTTTCCTCACGCCTCCAGGAGGGTAAAAACAACCTCCCCAGGCTTTGGAGGTCCTCTTTCTGGCCTTCCTGAATTTCTGTTAGGCCCATTTTGCATCCAAAATGGGCGACGTGGGAGAGGCAGGGTATGGTGGGAAATCGGAAATAGTTGACCTCCTCTTCTTTGTAGCAGCTCCTCAAATACTAGAATACTGCTATAATGTCCCCCCAGTCCTTCTTTTCTCTAGACTAGCCAAACCCAAATCCTGCAGCCATTCTTCATATGTTTTAGTCTCCAGGACTTCAGTCATTTTAGTTACTCTTCTTTGCACTTTTTCCAAAGTCTCAACACCCTTTTTGTAATGTGGTGACAAAAACTGGATGCAGTATTCCAGGTGTGGCCTTATTAAGGCTTTATAAAGCAGTACTAATACTTCACATGATACTTTTACATTGCCTTTAAAAAGGCAAAAATGTCGTTTTGGCTTTTCTTTGATTTATCTGTGTATCTGTCTATCTATAAGTATTTTCTATAAATCACTGTGGTCATAATCCATTAAAAAATCTACCAACACACACACACACACACACACACACACACACACACACACACAGAGGCAATTCTATTTTGCTATTAATGAGAGGGAATTCCCATTTCCCTCTGGCTATAGAAGTGCCTTTTTTTGCCCCACATAATTCCTTTCAGATTTAGTTGAGTTATCAAGCTGTTAAATGTTTCCCTGCAAAAAGCTTGGCACCATGCCTATTATTTTTCAGTCTTTAAGGCCTATTCAAGCTGCCTCTATACATATACAACATTTGTGGATCATTGCTCTACTGTATTTTGTTTTTGTTCAAAGTAATAACATAGGCTATTTCAAATTAAGTGTATTAGCTACTGGGGGAACTGGTCTCCTGCCAAGCTGATTGAAAGGAATGACATGAATGATCACAAATCTTTTACTTACTTCAATGAAATATGAAAGGGAAAAAAATCAATTCTAATTCATTGTATCCTATTTTAACATTTAATTATCATCTACTGTATTTTCAGTCTCACTGATTTGCAATAGAAAAATTGAAGCAGGAAAATTTTTATTATTTATTTATTTATTTATTTGATTTTTATACCGCCCTTCTCCCGAAGGACTCAGGGCGGTGTACAGGCAAAATAAAACCAACAATACAATATACAGGTTAAAAAGCAATTTAAAAAACTTATTTAAATTAGCCTGAAAATTAAAATTTGCCATAAACTAAAAAAACCCGTTTAAAATTAATAAAATTTAACCTTAAAATTCCATTTAAGCCAGCCCCGCGCGGATAAAGAGGTGTGTCTTCAGTTTGCGACGGAATGTCCGAAGGTCAGGTATTTGGCGTAAACCCGGGGGAAGCTCGTTCCAGAGTGTGGGAGCCCCCACAGAGAAGGCCCTTCCCCTGGGGGCCGCCAGCCGGCATTGTTTGGCGGACAGCACCCTGAGAAGTCCCTCTCTATGGGAGCTTACGGGTCGGTGGGAGGCATGTGGTAACAGCAGGCGGTCCCGTAAGTACCCAGGTCCTAAGCCATGGAGCGCTTTGAAGGTCGTAACCAACACCTTAAAGTGCACTCGGAAGGCCACAGGTAGCCAGTGCAGTCTGCGCAGGAGCGGTGTTATATGGGAGCTACGCGTAGCTCCCTCTATCACCCGCGCAGCTGCATTCTGGACTAACTGAAGCCTCCGAGTGCACTTCAAGGGGAGCCCCATGTAGAGAGCATTGCAGTAATCCAAGCGAGATGTCACGAGCGCATGAGTGACCGTGCATAAGGCATCTCGGTCTAGTAAGGGGCGCAACTGCCGAACCAGGCGAACCTGGTGGAAGGCCCTCCTGGAGACGGCCGTCAAATGATCTTCAAATGACAGCCGATCATCCAGGAGGACACCTAAGTTGCGCACCCTATCCTTTGGGGCCAATAACTCACCTCCAACAGCCAGCCGCGGCTGCAGCTGACTGAATCGGGATGCCGGCATCCACAGCCACTCCGTCTTGGAGGGATTAAGCTTGAGCCTGTTTCTCCCCATCCAGACCCGTACGGCTTCCAAACACCGGGACAGCACTTCAACAACTTCATTGGGGTGGCCCGGGGTGGAAAAGTACAGCTGGGTGTCATCAGCGTACTGCTGGTATCTCACCCCGAAACCACTGATGATCTCACCCAACGGCTTCATGTAGATGTTGAACAGCAGGGGCGAGAGAATCGACCCCTGTGGGACCCCACAAGTGAGGCACCTCGCGGTCGAACTCTGCCCCCCTGTCAACACCGTCTGAGACTGGTCGGAGAGATAGGAGGAGAACCACCGATATACGGTGCCTCCCACTCCCAATCCCCCCAACCGGCGCAGCAAGATACCATGGTCGATGGTATCGAACGCCGCTGAGAGGTCTAATAGGACCAGGGCAGAGGAATAACCCCTGTCCCTGGCCCTCCAGAGATCATCCACCAATGCGACCAAAGCTGTCTCCGTGCTGTATCCGGGTCGGAAGCCGGACTGGAACGGGTCTAGATAGACATCTTCATCCAGGTATTGGGGTAGCTGTCGCGCCACGGCACTCTCTACAACCTTCGCAACAAAGCGAAGGTTGGAGACTGGACGATAATTACCCAAAATAGCTGGGTCCAGGGAGGGCTTCTTAAGGAGGGGTCTCACCACCGCCTCTTTCAAGGCGGCAGGGAAAACCCCTTCCAACAAAGAAGCGTTGATAATCCTCTGGAGCCAGCCTCGTGTCACCTCCTCCAATTTGCACTGGGAAGTCTAACTTATAATGCATATGTTGCTCTAAAAATCAGTTCAGTCCAATTTTGCAAGACCTTGGGATTCACATCACAATCTTCACAACTATTTATTAGCTATCTTGTCAATATTTTTTTTCCTTAGTTGAACTACAACAGGAAAGAATCACATGGTTAGTTTAACATCCCAACATTTCTTGAGATTTTAGAAACTACATGCTTTTTTTTTAATGATGAAATGTTAAGTTAGGTAAGACACTGTTAACAGTTTGGACCATTTGTTATGAGCCTAATTTTCACATTAGTATTTAGAATTGAAAGATAGTCCAAGTGTCCCAGAAGGGAAGAAAGTTGCCTGTTGAGGTCCTTTCCTTAGGTGACCACAAAGTCCACAATTGATAAGGTAGAGAAGAAAAAAGTCAAGCCACACACATACACAGGACCACATGAAACGATAGTCCAGTGGTCAGGGACTAGAAGCTAAAACATACGATGAATGGTTGTAAGAACTGGGCATGGCTAGTCTAGTGAAGAGAAGGACCAGGGAACACATGATAGCAATGTTCCAATATTTGAGTGGCTGCCACAGAGAGGAAAGGGTCAAACTACTTTCAAAGGCATCTGAAGGCCAGACAAGGAATAATGGATAGAAACTGAACAAGGAGAGATTCAACCTGGAAATAAGGAGAAATTTTCTGACAGTGAGAGCAATCAATCAATGGAACAGCTTACCTTCAGAAGTTGTGGGAGCTTCATCACTAGAAGCTTTCAAGAAGAGACTGGACTGCCATCTTTCAGAAATGATGTAGGCTCTGCTTTGGGGTGGGTGTTGGACCAGTGGTGGGATTCAAATAATTTAACAACCAGTTCTCTGCCCTAATGATTTCTTCCAACAACCAGTTCACCAAACTGCTCAGAAAGTTAACAACCGGTTCTCCCAAAGTGGTGCAAGCTGGCTGAATCCCACCACTGGGTTGGACTAGGTGACCTACAAGCTCCCTTTCAACTCTGTTAATCTGATCACATCTTCCCTAAATGCCCCTGGAAAGGATCACAGTGCAGAAATGGGAAAACAAGAACAAGTGAGAATGTTCATCAAGAACTGTAATCAGGGTTCTCCTGCCACTGGGAAGTCTCCACCAAATGTGCCTCACTTATCCCAATTGAGAATGGAGTGGTTCAGGGCTGCCCATTGCTGCTCATAAGATCAAGACTAACCAGCATGCACTTCATCTCTTCCCTTGAGGATTGTGTAAAACAGTGGCCCCCAGTTTCCTTGCTAGTGGCTCTTTCCCAACAAGGATCCTAGTGGCCCAAGGTATAAGTGGCCCACCCTATCACTGACAGCAAAGGCACAGTGGATCAATGCATCCTCTAGACCCAGAGGTAGGCTCCTGCCACTACCAGGAGAATGTCTCCTTGGATTCCCCCCCCCTCCCCAGGAGCAAGAGGTGAAAAGAAATCAAAGCACTCACTACTTTTTGAAGGATGCAATGGTTAGCATTAGTCGGCAATCAATTGGGTAGAGAATACAAAATATAATTTATTAAGGTAAGAACCAGTGGTGAAATCCAATTTTTTTTACTACCGGTTCTGTGGGCGTGGCTTGGTAGGTGTGGTGTGGCTTGATGGGCATAGCTTGGTGGGCGTGGCAGGGAAAGGATACTGCAAAATCTCCATTCCCACCCCACTGCTGGGGGAAGGATATTGCAAAATCTCATTCCCTCCTCACTCCAGGGGGAAGGATATTGCAAAATCTCCATTCCACCCCACTGGAACCAGCCAGAGGTGGTATTTGCCGGTTCTCCGAACTACTCAAAATTTCCGCTACCGGTTCTCCAGAACCTGTCAGAACCTGCTGGATTTCACCCTGGTAAGAACTGTATTGTGCATATGTTTTATATTTGGTTGGACTTACAAACAAAATGGATTTATGAACAGCCTCTTAGAATGTAACCTGGGTTTTTTTTAGTAGGGGATTGTCTGTATATAGAAATTTAGATTTTTTTAAATAATCCATAGCTTACCGTATATACTCGAGTATAAGCCGAGTTTTTCAGCACGTTTTTTGTGCTGAAAAACGTCCCCTCGGCTTATACTCGGATCTATACGGCTTATACTCGAGTTTTTTTTTTTTTAAGCCCCTCGGCTTATACTCGAGTATATACGGCTTATACTTGAGTTTTTTTTTCTTCTTTTTTTCACATTTTACCGGATGGCGCGGGGAAGCCCTGCCGGTGCAGTGAGAGGGCGGGGCGGGGGAGCCGCCAGCCTTCTCAGCTGAGGGAGGGAGGGTTTCCCCAACCGGTAGGTGCCTCATTTCCCACCCTCGGCTTATACTCGAGTCCCCAGTTTACCCCAGTTTTTGGGGTAAAATTGGGGACCTCGGCTTATACTCGGATCGGCTTATATTCGAGTATATACGGTATTTTCGATATAATGATAACTTACTGGTCCACTTTAAATTGTAAATTTAGTATTCTAATACAATTTACCACTCTGGGTATGCTGCTCTCGACATTTCTGCTTGTTTCATTTTTGGTCAATCTGACGCAATTTATGTGGTAGCTCTGTCTATCATCCATCTATTACTACATTGCATATTTGTCATTCAATCAGATTGAAAATAAATGGATTTTAACTTTGTTTTAATGCAGAAAACATGAATAAGGCTTTCATCTGGTAAACTGTGGGATTTTTAAAAAAATTTTTTATTTTCATTAGTCGTCACCAAGGAATGAATGTGTGGGAAGAGTCCTCTCTTTTGTTGTTCATTCATCTCAAATTCCCTGGGCCTGCAGCTTGCTTGGCTTCCCATGCTTTAAATAAGCCCAAGGAAAGACGTCACATGGAAAATTCTATGGTGCTTTTTCAGTCAGAAAAGAGAGGAGACCAGGAAGGGATCAATACCTGTGTAACAAGTAAGCAAACCATCCAACTGCTCACCTACTCAAAAACATTTGACAACAATAAAATAACATCTTCAAGAAAAGAAGACAATACTATTGGGAAATAATACGGAAAACAAAAAAAGAATAATTTTCAGTGAAACTAAAAATTACTGTATAATGGAGGAAAAATTTACTTTGCTCAATTTTTGCCAAGGAATATCACACTTTTACTTGCTTTAGCCAAATTTGTTAAGCTAGCTCAATTGTTTTATAACTGAGTTTCAGGATTTCAAGGAATAAGGTTTATATTTTTGTTTTCCCTTCACTAATCCAGCTCAGATCACATAATTGACGATGTTCTATATTTCAGAGGCGTCAAACTTCTAACTCTTAGTGAAGTCGAGAGCAGCTGTAGCTGCTTGACGTTTTTGAATATCATATTTTAATTGGCATAGTTCAGCCATTAGATAATTGTGCTTTATATTACAGTGCTTTGTAGCAAAGAGCTTTTGTGCAAAAGAAGCTCTAACATGTCATTTGCCAACATCTGAAATAGGTTAAGAGCAGACAGAAAATCTGGTGCCTCTTTGCACTGTGAAAACAAACATTTTCACTCAGGTGGTGGCTGTTTCTAAAGAACTTTGTTTCTTAAAAAATAACCTTTTCCTGCTAATTGTTTAAAGCTTTGCCTTTTCCTGTGGGCAAACCTTTTAATTAATGTAATTGATTGCTAATTGTTTTTCTGAGTGGGGTTCAAACTGAACTGGGACTGCTGAAAGGCCTAGGGTATTCTCGGTGTGAACAAAAAGAATCTGATGCAAACATGAATTAATCCAAAGAAAACTGAAAGTGGGGACTTTTGGAATGAAGAGAAAAAAGGCTTTCTAAGTATTTTTGTTTTGCATTCCTGGTAAAGTCAGGTTCTTTTTTTTTTTAGAAAGAATTATTTTTCATCATGTCATGCAATACAGCTTGACACAGAGAATTTTTTTATTGTGTTGTTATAAAGTCCCTATATGGGGGTTGCACTAGAAACTTCCCCTAAGTCTTCCCTGGCAGTATGTTACGCATGTACATTTTATCCTAATCAGAGTTGGGTTTCAGCAGGTTCTGACCAGTTCTGGAAAACTGGTAGTGGAAATTTTGAGTAGTTCGGAGAACCTGTAGTAAAAATTCTGACTGGCCCCGTCTATTCTCTGCCTCCCAAGTCCCAACTGATCGGGAAGAAATGGAGATTTTGCAGTAACCTTCCCCTGGATTGGGGAAAGAATGGAGATTTTGCAGTATCCTTCCTCTGGAGTGGGGTGGGAATGGAGATTTTACAATATCTTTCCCCTGCCACTCCCACCAAGCCACGCCCACCAAGCTACACCCACAGAACCAGTAGTAAAAAAAATTAAAAACCACCACTGATCCTAATGTATTGTATTTTGTTTTTATTAAAATTTCTTCAAGACATAACTGCAAATAAGCACATATAAATATATCAAACAAACAAACATGCATATCTATAGCAGATATTTGTGCGATTACAACATTCTTATAAAACATCCAGATGAGGAAAGAAAACAACAGCAATTCATTGCTGGTATTGGATGCTCCAGCTTCAACTTCTCCTTTAAATGAATGGGTGTCCTTCTCTCATAAGAAAAAAAATAGAAGATGCAACAAGTTGCACCTTGGATAAGATGTTTCTGGAGACTTCTATATATTGTCCTGGTCCCTCCACATTTTCCTTCCTCCATTGGTCCAATTCTTTCCCACACTTCTTCCTTATCTCCTTATTCTCCTCAAGTTTAGCCATGCCATTTACCTTTCTCTTTCCTTTAATTTTAAAAGCATTTGTCTGTATTCAGAAACAAATCTGTTTCTTAGAAGGAAGCTAATATTAGTAAAATACAATATATTCCACCCTCTCCTCTAGACTCTACCCAAGACCCTTGTAGCACTGAATTTGCAAAATCTTCAGGTTATATGTTGTATCATAATGGTCTCTTAATAGAATTAGTATTGTTGGTATTTAATTAGCATTATTCATACTGTGGGAAGGGGGACATAAATATGTACTAAGCTGAGATCCAACTTGGATTCCAGCAGCTTAACACCTTTCTCATCTGTTCTCTAACTTCAGGGTAAGTGTGAGGAATATTGCTCTTTCAACAGGATGACATCATTGCTGCATCAAGGCCCAAATAAGGTGAGACTGAGAATTAAACAAATGCCTCCTTAGTAAAAGTTTAGCTCCAAATCTTCTGAATCTGGAGCAAGAACTGTGGACAACAGCTTTGTTTATTGTTGGACCTAAATGTTTTTTTTTTTAAATTATCCATTAAATTTGTTGTGGGAAATGTGCTAGATTGTTGCTCTGACTATAAAGAACTGTTTGTAAGAATTTCTCAAAGTCAGTTTTTTCTCCAAGTGGTCCTATATTAAAATTATATTAAAGTTATATTAAAAATTCATGGGATACTTAGGAGTTCTTCATAACTTTCTTGGAGTTTAATAGAACAAGCCAAGGAGAGACATATAAAATGCTGTAGAGATAACTACAATAAAAGGTAGGCACATACTAAAATAAGGTAGGAATATCACATTCTGTTATAAGTGTTTTATAGAAATGTTCTTCTTTGAAGGAAGTGAATGAACATTGATTTAAAAAATGCAGACCAATTTGCTTACCTCCCTTTCAACAGAGTGAAGCTCCATATTGACGTTTTTTTTCTCTTGCCCATCAGCAATAGCATTTGCATGACTGGGTTAAAGTCTGTCACTCATTTGTACAGTTCAAAATGAACATAGGGGAAAATCCAGGCTCTCCAAATGGCAGCTTTCCTCAACATGATATCTAATCCATAAAATGGCTGGGGATTTTGTGATTTGTGATCCCAAAATATCAGAAGGCATCAGTTTGGGGAAGACTACTCTTCCAGATAATGATTGAACGTGTTACATATTCAAATTATAATTTTGTTAGCATTAACTGACTTTAAATGACTAAGCCAACAAGCCTAGAAAGTTTTCTCCCCTGTACATAATTTCAAAAGGAGGAGGAGGAGGAGGAGGAGGAGGAGGAAAAGAAGTGGTGCTGTATTTGTAACATTTTTTTATATACTGTGCTCCCAGTTGGTAAAAGATAGATCGACAGTAGCAGCTGCTAACAATGTCAACAATCAAGAGGGATGAAGTGTGGCAAGCCCCCAACTGTTTCCCATTCATATGAGTTATGAGTTCTCACTGTTCAGAGACATTCTGATAAAAGACCATATGAACAGAGTTGTGAGAATTTGGGAATATCCACCTGGTAAGAATGTCTTGTCCTTCAAAAGAACAGCCAGCGTTAATGTGTCAAAGTGTGTGGGGGGGGAATAAAGCAGAGTGGAAGAATTAAAAATGCTCACTCCATCAAAATCTAGAAATATGTGACCTCTGGGTATTTCCAACTTCAAGAAATAGAACATGTGAAGGATGGAGAATGTTAGAAGAGAAATATGCTGACATAAGATGAGATGGCAGGGGGCCCACCCACCACTGAAGATCAAAGTACGACTATCCAAAAAGCTTGGTCACTTGCTGCCTAATATTGCACTGTGTTGAAAAAGAGGAGGACATGGAGGGAAGGAAGAAGCTTCCTTGCCCTAGAAGTTGTTTCTATCATCCTTCATTATAGTCACTTTCTTTCTTCTATAAAGTTTAATTGTCACTCATTTGCACTAGTTGATTATAATGGATAATATATAATCAGAGATCCCCGTCAAAGAACAAAGGGATATGTTTAGAGTTTTAGTGTTTAATATTTAGGAATCCTATATGCTAAACTGTCATTTGTGCTGCTACAAAATTGCTGTTAAACAAATGAAGCAGCTGCCGTGCACATAAATATGGATAATATGCTTATTCTCAAAGACATGTGTGGTATTTTGGCAAATGTTCTAGTGACAAATCACCCCATACAGTGTCTGCAAAGTTACCTATTAATTTGTCACTTATTTTCAATGTTAAGTGTTAAAAGTAAATAAAAGGGGGGAGCAGTAAAATTGGCTAGTTACAAAGAAGATACTCGCTAACTTGCTTCAGAAAGTAGGAAGACGTTGATAACATATTATTAAATTCTGTGCATGGCTCACCATATATCCATATAAGTGTGTTCCCAGCCAAGAAGATGGGGAAACTCCCCATAGATATACTGGCATAAACCCATGTCTGTTCAGCCAAGCTGAATCTTGGGGCTCTCCCATCAGCTAGGTTGCTTATGGAAGCCTTTGTAACAATCACAGTCCTATGGAGTCTATCTCTCACAGTCATGGATCAAGTCCACTATCCCCAAATACCATAAGGTATGATTCAGTTCCAGTGCCAATTATATCAGCTAGTCTTCAACTGATAAAAGTGATTCATGATAGTCCTTGTATTTATAATTGTTGTAGCATCGCCACAGTCACATGATTAAAATAATTACACTTAATCATGCAGTCAATCAGCCAGCATGTATTTATGATAATTGCAATATCCTGAGTGTGTGTGTGCCACATGATTGCCATTTGAGACTTCCCAGCCAGTTTTCCCAACAAGCAAAGTCCATGCAAAGCTGGATTTGCTTAACCACTTAACCACTGTGGCAAAAAATGTTGTAAAATTGTGTGTGACTCAGTCACTTAGCAACAGAAGTTCTGGTACTATTTTCTGATCATTGCAATCTTTCCAACCAATATAGCTACCTTCCTACCAATGAAACAATGCATGTTTAATTATATATAGGATGGATTACTATAATACAGTCCATATATACAGTACTGTTTCTAAAAATAGTTTGGAACCTGCATTATAATAGCTGCAGTGGTTGTCAGCTTCATGTCCTATAAACCACTAAAAAGATCAATGTTGAATATGCTCAATGGGTTGCATATCCAATCTCAATAACAAAGGTTTTTGCGATGGCTTGACTTGTAGAGGTTGATGTTATATTATGTATTATGATTGGACACATTTTCAAAAAAAAAAAGGCATGCCACAGAAAGCTGTTGTTCAACATTCAAATGCAACATCAAGATGCAAGGTTTTTGGGATCCATTCCAGAGTAAGCAATGCTGAGACTCAAAGAATAATAGAAAGAGTATTCTGAAACTTCTGAAACAACTATTTAATAACATTTTATTATACCTGAAATTAGTATTTCTGCATATGAAATATGATCTAGAATCATCAGCTCTTTTAAAATGACTGGGGTTACTTGAGCGAACAGAAGAGATAATTTTGTTTCATTTTAAGTGGATAGTTTATCCACTGAGCTACCCAGTATTTGGTTTCTTACAGACAAAGGATTTTATTGCGTTTGCATTAGCAATAGGAAGGCTTTCTGTTGAGATACTCAATGGAATACAAATACATGGGAAATTATCCAAGAAACATTAAACAAATTAAACAAAAGGATGATAATTGAAGCACAGATTTATTCCTGTTTTATGCTTTATGTAATATTCATCTTTGTAAAATTCTAGACCCAACCTTAGATTAGAAGATCTTAAGCAATAAGTAGAAAACATAGTTAATATATTGAGGATTAAGGTTTTCATTCTTTGTCCTGTTTCCCTGCAATTTTATATCAAACTCTCATATTTATACTATAGTATAAATATGAGAGTTAAATATAGTTAAAATTTATTGTCATTCCAGATAATTCAAAACATAGCAACCCCTGTACACTAGTTTTGATCCAGAGAATCTGAAGATAAAATTATTCTCTTTGACAATTACAGTCTAGTCTATTCAGTTATTGAGACCATGTTCATATCTGATACAGGTAATCCTCAATTTACAACCATTTGTGTAGTGATCATTGAAAGTGCAACAGCACTGGAAAAAGTAACTTACAACTAGGCCTCACACTGATGACTATTACAGGGTCCTCATGGTCATGTGATCAAAATTAAGTTGCTTGGCAACTGGCATGTACTTACTGAGTGTGCAGCGGTCATATGATTGCTATTTATGACCTTCCCAACCAGCTTCCAACAAGCAAAGTCAATAGGGCCATCGGGATTCACCCTTAATGACTACATCAGATGTGTCAAACTCGTGTCATCACGTGATGTATGGCAACTTTTCCCCCCTTCACTAAACTAGGGGTGGGTGTGGCCAGTGTGTGATTCATCCGGCTTGTGGGCAGCAAGTTTGACACGTCTGGACTACATGATTCACTTTGCTTACCAACAATGGCAAAAAAAAAAGTTGTAAAAGCAATGTGATTCACTTAACAACTGCTTTACTTAGCAACTGAAATTCTGGTCTTAGTTGTGCTTTTAAGTTGAGGACTACCTCTACTGTGCCAAAATCTACACTGCGATGTTTCAAAAAAATTTACGTTCCTACAAAAGAAGCTTCAGTGTTCCTATCTTATTCTCAACCTGCTTGAGAATTTATCTTGACTTTTTGTATTTTGTTTTCGTTTATCTTATTGATAAAAGTGACAGGAGGTATTATTGATATTATTTTCAGTTGCTGATCTTTCTATTGTTCTGAAACCTTCCTGGCTTCTCAAACTGAACCAATGAAGAAAGTTTCTTAGTTTGGCATAGGTAAAGGTAAAGGTTCCCCTCGCACATACATGCTTGTCGTTTCTGACTTTAGGGGGCAGTGCTCATCTCCGTTTCAAAGCCAAAGAGCCAGCGCTGTCCGAAGACATCTCCGTGGTCCTGTGGCTGGCATGACTCAACATCAAAGCCAAACAGAACGCTGTTACCTTCCCACCAAAGGTGGTCCCTATTTTTCTACTTGCATTTTTTACGTGCTTTCAAACTGCTTAGTTTGAAATACTGGTTAGTATTTCAGGTTAGGAATCAGGACATTGTGGTTTCTAGTTCTTCCTTAGACTTGAAAACTGGCTGGGTGAGTTTGGGCCAGCCACCCTCTCAGCCGAACTCACCTCAGAGAGTTGTTGTTGTGGGTAAAAAAGGAGGAGGAAGGAGTATTAGATCTACTTGCTGCCTTGATTTATTTCTAAAAATAATAAAGGTAGGATTAAAAAAAAAACTAAAGCAAAAGCTGAAACTTAACTGAAGCTTTTAAAGCCAAGGTAGTTGCAAATGGCTGGAGAAATGTACCTCCAGTGAATGGCAGGACAACATAGATACAAAAGTGTTGTATTGTGAGCTTTTGCCAAATTCTCTTCTCTTTTCAAGCAAATTATATTTCATCAGCTGGAATAAGACATGTCTCTATCATATTTTTCATTCTAGGACAAATCAAACAGTATTTATCATTTTTTCTGGCAATGAAAGTACAGAAGAAATATTTCTATTTTTTAAATACTTTTTTTAATTATCTCAAGCTAAAGCTGGTTGACTGCAATAAAAAGGTATTTCCAGGAAAAGCTAACATATATGAACTTTTCAATTAATATGGCTAAAGAAACAATTGCAATTAAAATGAAAACATTTCCTTTAGAAGGATGTATCAGTATCAGAAGTGATTCACTTTATCAAGATTTGCTTTAAGTTATTGGTTTGATGAAAGAACAGTTTAAACTAACTCTGCTTATAAGGTGTCAGTTAAAATAGTTCTAAATTATGGACTATCAAGGGAACATATGCATATTAAATAAGCAGTGCAATGTGCTTGTGGATCTATAGGTGTTTTCTTAGTTTAGTGTTTCTGCTTTATCAGATGATAAATATAACTGTCTACCTAGCAGTCCTTGGATTGTATTTGCCTAAATGCTCTGTCAATTAGAATTAGAAGTGTTAATATGACAGTCAAAGGTCTTAGATTGCTAGTAGCTTCAAACTCTGCTTCTCTCAAGCAATAGTCACCAGGAAATTGCCCTGTCAGTTACAATTAGACATGTTAATGTGGTGGTTAAGGGTCACAAACTTTTGCCTGAATGAACTAAGTTGCAGACATTTGGTTTACATCAACAAGGTCAACAAGCCTTCACTAAAATGGGATGGTCTTTGAGGCCAAATCTACCTGACATTTTGACAAAGCTGCTGGATTGTCTTGAGTCAGCTTTCAAGCCATTGTATTTACTTTTTAAAATTAGTTGTATTTAAAAAGAAATTAATTAAGAATTCTTTCCTAAGTTCTTATATTATTACAAACTTCAATATGAATGAAGAGAACGTATAGTTAGAATATGGTATTGGATGTGGACAACTACAGAATGTATTCCATCAAACTGATAAAGTATTTAACTGTTATATTTTTTAAGTATTAGGACTCACTGAAACAGTTTTGCTTTGCTTGAATAATTCTGTCCACCTCAATTAAGGCCCCACAACTTTTCTAAACTAAAATGCCTTCAATTTTGCAACTTCTCTTCATACAGAAAGTGCTCCACCACCTTTATCATCTTAATTACCCTCCTCTGAACCTTCTCTATTTCCACTATGTTATTATTTTATTTATTTATTTATTTTGTCACAACAATATATATTATAGGTATCATACAAAAGATTATATAGTATATAAACATATATATAAGTAAATATTAGGAGGTATAAGCATATATATATATATATATATATATATATATATATATATATATATATATATGTGTGTGTAGGTCTTTGGTTGTTCGGGTTTTCTCCCGTGTAAAATTGGAAAAGTCTTGGCGACGTTTCGACGAAATCTCATTCGTCATCTTCAGGCTTCAGCTTCGTGCTTCTGGGAGCAATGTGTGATTTAGTTTTAGGAGAAGTTTATCGTGTACTACTGAGTCAAAAGCTTTGCAGAAGTCTATGTAGATTGCATCTATTGTTTTGCCTTGATCAAGATTTGTAGTCCATATGTTTTTACAGTGGAGAAGTTGAAGGTTGCATGATAATTTTTTCCTGAAACCAAATTGTTTATTAGAGAGTAGGTTGTTTGTTTCTAAGTGTGAGGTAATGGATTGGTTGATGATTGATTCCATGACTTTGCAGGTGACGCAGCACAGAGAGATTGGTCTGTAATTTTCGACTAAGCTGGGGTCTCCTTTTTTGAAGATTGGGATGACTGTGGCTAGTGACCAAAGTTTGGGAAGGGAACTGGTAGTGAAAGCTTTATCAAAGATTATGCTTAGGGCTTCTGCTATATTAGTGGAAAGTTTTTTAAGAAGTATGCACATAATCCATCGGGTCCAATAGATAGCGATGGTTTCAAGTTATGAAGAGCTTTTCCAACATTATCTTCTGAGAAATCTATATGTGTTAAATCATCATACTCGTTGCTGGTACGTTTTGGGAATGTCGGATATGTGTCATCGCTGTTGAAAAAAACTGAGCCAAAGAAAATGTTGAAGAGGTTTGCTGAAGAGGTTTATGAAAGCATAGTAACCAGAACTGAACAGAATATTCCTGATACTGTCACACATAGATTTATAAAAGAATTATAATGGTGATATCACTATTTTCAATATCTTTTAAAATTATATCTCATATTCAATTGGCCTTTGTTTACAGTTTGTTAGTATGTCTTTCTCCTACAGACTCTTAATCTGTAGTTTAGATCTACTATAGTACAGTTCATATAGTCCTGAACTTGTTCAATTTCCCAGTTTCTTTGTAGCATCAATTTACATCAGTTGAGAATAATGAATAAGAATAATACCAATTCAAAGTGCTCTGGTGACATTCCAGATTGTATGGATCAGAACAGAAGTGGAATCCTTAGTGCTCTCTGAGGTTGGTTGTTCGCTTGCAGATATCTTGTCCAGACTACATATCATCTTCAGCATTAGCACTTGTAATGTTTGTTGCATTGAAGATATTATCTAATCTGGTAATGATATGTTTGCAAACCAACGTTTAATTTCAGAAACCACCAAGGAGTCCCAGATCAACCTTGAGCTACATCTATTCTCTTTTACAGGAACACAAGTATTTGAACAATTTCTTTCCAGTTTCTGTTCTTGTTTCCTTGTTTGATTATTCTGATAACATCATCTGGTTTCCTGACTTTATTTATTTTTTTATTTAATACAGCTGCCCTTCTCACTTGCATGTAACCCTGGACAGTGTGCACAATAAAAACACCAGCTAACAATCACATTTAAACCAATTGAAAAAACAATTTAAAACTGTAATAAGAAAAACTCAGTCTAAACCTAGGCACACACATATATAAAATTGAATAGACTTCATACTTCTGGGGCATCCCCCTTGCAATGGAAAGCAAAGTTTTGAGGGCCTTACAGAAGAACACAAATGTGGTAGTGGGAAGTACAATACAACAAGGAAACACTCTAATGTTCTAAAAATCATCTGATATCAAACAATTTTAGAAACCAGTAGAAAGGCAGTGAAATATAAGTTCTAAATCCCTCCTTGTTGTCATTTTTTAAAAAATTTAAATGTCTGTAAAATTAAAATTATATTGAAAAATTAATCTTACCCAGATGTACATTGTAGAAATTAGGATGTAGACTTGTTTACTACCTGGATAAATTTATCGTTCATTTCATTATTTGGGAGATTGTATTTAAAATAATGTTACTTTGTAAAAACATATGGCTAAACTCTTCTCCACCATTTTAGCTAACTTTACAAACATTAAAACTGCCCACCTGATTTCATCTGTTGTTCAGTTTATTGAGGATTAGTGGGGTGGTTGGGGAGTGGGATGGCCAGTGGAGGGGGAAGTAGGGGAGCAGATAGGAGAAAAACAGCATCTGTCTTTAGGTTCTGGAACAGATAAATCATGTTAGTTCTTTCATCACCAGATACTTCTACTGAGAGACGTGAAGGAAAAAGAGGGGAAAAAATCCTACTAACAGATTTCACAGTGATCTTGGAAGTCTTAAGAATTCTAAATAAACAAGTGTCTTTCATTCCATCCAGCAACAGAAAGCTAACAAGCCTTTTCCAGCCTTCAAATTATACCTCCCATCATCAGCCCACACTTATCAATACGCAGAAGCAGAGCTATCACACACCAGACCCTGCTGTGCTGAACAAACACCAATCAAGAGCCTATTAGCCCCCGGAGATTTTCTACATCTGTTTCTGGTAAATACTGAAACACTGGCTGTACCAGGATGGATGGAAACTTTTAAAATTATGATGATGATTGTTTGCTGAAAATGAGCTTCATTTTTTTTTCTTCTACTTTTTTTGCACCATTTTAATATGTATATACTAAAAGAAATGTATGAATGATTAAAAAGAAAGCATGAAAGTAAAATGTAAAAATGCTTAAAATTTAGCTTTCTTCAATTTTCAAGAAATAATTTGAGTTTCAGAGATTTTTTAATTTTTCAGGACTCTGTTTTGCCTTTTCAGGACTGATTTCTGCCCCCAATTTTCATGAAACACCTTGTTGTTTTCCACATGGTGTAATTAAACTGAACTGGGGGAAAAAACTTTGTTATATAAGCTTTCATATGGAAAATAGTTTACTAAAGTAGATAAATAGTAATGTATAAATACTATCAATCAATTATCCAATTATTATTATTTTATATTCCTATTCCAAAAGCAAGGAAGGTAACCCAAGGTGCCTCAAATTAATCCCAGATTCGCATTCCAACATGACACGTAAAGTCCACAACTGCTTAAAATTGGCCTGTGCAACTAATATGAAAATGTCTCCTCCTAATAAATATTAATATAAAAAGACCATTTCTGTTATGTACATATATAGAATTATTAATAGATATTAAGCAGTTTCATTTAATTCCAAGGTTAATATTTTGCTGATTTATTCTGCCAAGAATGGATAAAATAAGGTTTCTAGGTACTAATTTCAGTAAATAAATGCGTATACAGTGGAAATGTAATTTCACTCAGTTCTAAGGAAATTGCAATGGACTATAGATCCAATGATCCTTGACCATTGTTCATAAAAAACATTGCTTATGAAGTCATTCAATCAAATTTTCTCAGGACCTTGTTTGGCACCCCAAAATACACCTTCAATGCAGTACTGAGCCTTAAAGCTAACATGCCCACTCTTAAGGCTGAGGCCTGGACTAGGATTCAAACCTCAGTTCTTAGAATCATATTTGATCCTACAGGTTTGATGTGTCTCCTGCTGCCAGATAATTATCAATACTATTGGCAGGGCACTGCATAGCAGAATGTTACAGTTTTGGTCTCTTTCCTGAATATTTTGGCCAATTAACCCCGAGAAGGCCAAATCAATAGTAAAAGAGAAAAATCTGGGACACTGATCACCAAAATGATATCACCTGTGCCCCTGAATTGTTAGACAATCACAAGTGTGTAAGATACTTATACAATTTAACATTAGACAAATAGAGACAGGAGTTTTCTAGAGTACAGTCTGATGCCCTCCCATCAACTCTACTGGAGGGAAGATTTCATGGGATCCCTTATTCACAGAAACTTTGCCCTTGTGGTTCCAAAGAGACAGTAACTCTATCTCATGTCACATATGATGACTTTTCTATGACACTCCAAGATATACTCTGATTGCCCCAATCATTTCTAAATAGAATAGAATAGAATTTTTATTGGCCACGTGTGATTGGACACACAAGGAATTTGTCTTGGTGCATATGCTCTCAGTGTACATAAAAGAAAAGATACGTTCATCAAGGTACAACATTTACAACACAATTGATGGTCAATATATCAATATAAATCATAAGGATTGCCAGCAACAAGTTATAGTCATACAGTCATAAGTGGAAAGAGATTGGTGATGGGAACTATGAAACGATTAATAGTAGTGCAGATTCAGTAAATAGTCTGACAGTGTTGAGGGAATTATTTGTTTAGCAGAATGATGGCCTTCGGGAAAAAACTGTTCTTGTGTCTAGTTGTTCTGGTGTGCAGTGCTCTATAGCGTCGTTTTGAGGGTAGGAGTTGAAACAGTTTATGTCCAGGATGCGAGGGATCTGCAAATATTTTCACGGCCCTCTTCTTGATTCTTGCAGTATACAGGTCCTCAATAGAAGGCAGGTTGGTAGCAATTATTTTTTCTGCAGTTCTCTCTACAAGGATCATGCAGATTTTAAGGAACATTAATCTTACAATCACATATTAGATAGCCAAATATTTTCACCAACTGCACAAAAATTTTAATTAGATATGCTGTTTTATTTTCTTATTATTTTTCCCTCTCTAATAACTAATTGCTGTATTAAACTACAGTAGTATTAAACTATTTTTCCTTTGACAGTACTCTTATTGTATAGACTAGTCAAAGACCGTGATAAATATATTTGATTTGATTTGACCAATTGTTCATGTTTGTTGCCAGATAAGAAATGACTTCATTAAATTGTAGTTGAAACAAGAGAACTAGGATAGAGAAAAACTTAAAGGTCTATAGTATGGAGTGCATGAGCTTTTGATTGCTATGCTTAATTTGCATGGAGACTAATTTTCAAAACTTGAGTTGTTTCTACTGGCTTTGCTAGGAAACTATTTTGAGAAATTCTTCATTTAGGACCTTCTTACATCACAGGGATGGTAGTCAGTTTCCACCCTGAATTCCTCCAAAATAGTTCTTCCATATTGTATATGGAGAAATCAGCTGTACTTTACGGTTAGTCTTACTGTTCATCGTTTATTCAACAATTAGAACAGATTTCCCACTGGTCAACCAAATATTTTGCTAATTAATCTACAGCTTAAATCAATTAAGGCTTATAGCTACATTCCTAAGTGAATGTCTGTCTTTTCTTTCATTCCCTATAAATCGCTAAGTATTCACCTTTGAAATGGCATAGCAGTCAAATACACCAGAATTTGGCTAATGCCATGGTGAAATAGATTCACAATGAGATTAAAAAAAAGCTGTAGTAGCATTTTAAGCTATTTACAAAAAAATTCTTATATATAAATTAGGAAATTAATATCCAATGAATTTTGATATCTTCAACATCATATCTGAACTTCATTTTATCACCTTCCTTAAATGAACAAGTTTCATTGCATTAAGATATAGTGCTGAAACAAGTAGTTTTCATTGTTTTTATCCATACATCTGTAACTGAAATACTAAAGTTCCTTATTTATGCATAAGGACAAAACAGGATTTTATTGGGTTTTTTTCCTCATTTTATCTCTGAGTCAGTGTTGACTTTTGACAATTGCCTAGACATGTCCCTGTAGTTTTCTTGGAAAGACTTCAGAAATAGCCATTGCTTCCTTCCTAGGACTAAGAGGGAGTGACTGGCTCAAAGTCACTGAGCTGTCTTAGCAACTAAGATGGGAATAGCAGTCACTTTCTTGAAGGTTCTAGCCTGGTGCCTTAACCACTACACCAAGCTGGCTGATACCTTGAGATCCCATGTATAGACAATATATTGATGCTTTTGGATTGTAGCTTTGGAATTTAATTTGAATCATGTCTCTTTCACTGTACCCAGAACATTGAGACTCAGACACAAATGATTGTAATTCTAATTATTAATGTTTAACACAGTCTAAGAAGTACCATATCCTGTATAACATAAATCTTTGGGAACTGGGACAAGTCTATTAAATGAAAGTCTGTTTTGTCTCCATGCACATAGTCACAAAATCTGCTTTATATTATTTTTCCTAAAATACTTAGTGTTAATACCTTAAGCTGATTCATTCTTTTAGTTACATTGGGTAGGACCACACTGTAATGAAGACAACATAATTTATTTTTCACACAGAAGCATAATTGAAATGTAGATGTTCATATTCTAAGATATTTACATAGCGAGCTGCTGATTTTATTCTCTATTAGCCTTGCCATGTGAGACACAATATGATGGTGAATAGAACTGTGCAAATAGGTAGCTGATGTTAAAGAGAAAAAAATGGTAAGTTAAGCATTCTCAAAAGCAATTATCTGAAATAATTGCCAATACCTTATTAGATTTTTAATTTAATCATGGTGAGGTACACAAAAGCTGAAATGGTCAGGTTTATTCATTTTAAGATAAAATAAAGACAGAAATTTGTTGAAGAGGACAGGGTTCAGGAAATCCATGTAACCTCTACGCAGAGGCATCAAGTTCTCCCACTCTCTCTACAAACACACACACACAATATGCACACACACACAATATGCACACACATACAATTATTGAGATTCTGTATCAGTGTTTTTCAAACTTGGTAACATAAGATAAATGGATTTCAAATCTCAGAATTCCACAAACATATAGCTGAGAAATTTTGGGAGTGAGTCTACACATCTTCAAATTATCAGTTTTGAAAAATGCTGCTTACCATATATCAAATTTAAAATAAAACACAGAGGAGAAAAATACAGTTGGATATAAGATTTTACAGCAAATATTTGCCTCAATGGAGATCTGTGAACTTCCAAAGAAGTGCAGAACCACAAGGCTACATAAATTGTAGAACATGTCCCTTTCCTCATCTGTAAAATATTTAACTTTTTAAAAGTGTGGTGATGCTTAAACCAACTAACAAATTATATGTTGGCCTAGATAGGACCACAGCATTCCAAAGTTAGAAAATAACCAGGCTCAAGTCTGGTTGAGGACCAGACTTGAAATATAAATGTTGCAGTTTATATTTATTGCTGTAACCAATAAAAACTGAATATTTTTCCCAGCTCTCTTAATAGATGCCCTTAAAAGCATTGTGAGCATTTCCAAATTGGCAAATGATATATAGGAAAGTGATTTACGGAGACATGAAAAAGGTTTACTTGCTGGATACACCTCCTTTGTCATAGTAGCAATATTTTTCTTAAGCTATTGTTCCATGCTTTAATACATACAATGGTTTTTTAAATGGAAAAAAAAGTTTAATAAATAGAGTCAGCTTTTTAACATTTTTATAGCTTTTGCATTTAGAACTGGATAATTACATAAATCTATGTTTCCATTACTTATATAAGGATTGCCCAATCAATATTACAGAAAGATGTAAACCTTAAAGTCATGCTATACAGTGATGGGATTAGTAATTTTAGTGCACATCAAGAACATCAGTATGGGAAAGCTGCTGAAGATATAATAAATTCATCAGCTATTTCAATTGATTGATTTGTTTTGCAGTTTAATTATCCATGAAAGAGACCATTAGTCCTGAAATCTCTTCCACTCTTGTATATACATACACAAACCCACACATTATACAGCCAGAAAGGATAATCCCTTGCTGTCACATTAAGAAAATTTAAAAGGCAACTACTTAATAAAGGCAGTACCCTCCCCCCACGAAATGACTTTTTTAAAATCTACGTTAATATATTAAGTTATTTCTAAAGTGCCTTTCTAAAACTGCATTATTTCTTCTACTTGATTCATACAGAATCTACATTCTGTACAGGTGAGCATAAAATGAAATTAATATAGTCAGGACAAATAAATGATTGGCAAAAAACTGTAAAGCACAAAACTGATCACTGGTTTAATTATCTACATATCCATGTTAAAAAGGATTTATAAAATCTGCAGCATAAACTCATACATAGAAAGAGATATGAAAGTTTTGGTCTGTGGATGCACAATGTGAATGCACAATTTGGATGCACAGACATAGCTAACAAAGGATTTCTGAAAAACTCAAAAGACTATTGGTGTCTATGTTAACTAGGTTCTGCAAAGAAAAGAAAGAAGACAATAGTGAGAATCCATCTGAGCTTTTTTCTTTTTCTTTGAAGAATTACCAGCGTCCTATAAAGAACAACTATCCTTGATATAAGTCAGGTGAAACAAATATTCTGTCTCCACTTTAAATGGCAGCTGGTTATTAGATGACTCCCTATAGGACTAGCACTTGCTATTGACATTAAGGTAATACAAGGCCCATGCCAAGCAATCAGGATGAGAATGTGAATGAAAAATCTTTAATCTGAAATTACAGCTGTCAAAGTTATATTATAAAACATGAAAGTTGGATCTCCACTTAGAATTAATGTGTCCCAAAAGCCAAGTTTCTCATAAACTGCATCTTGCAGATACATATTTTATGAATAGGTCACTCAGATTCCATAAATCAAGCCAAACTCTAGCCTATATTAAGGAATTAAAAGGGTCACCTCTTCTCAGGTTGGTATTTGTTGAACAGTGCTTGGGAAAAAATGAACATTGATTTACAAAGTCCAGCAGGTGTGCTGAGAGTATCAGAATCTAACATTCACTGACAGTCCGTGTCAAATAGCCAGTGTTGAGCAAATGACTTATTTGGTACAAGCTATGCTGTTTACAATTGATTTGATATAAGAAGAAAACATGCATAGCTGAGGAGAACAGTGTTGTTACTTTCTGCTTATACTTATCTTGCTGCTTGATTATGGGTTCATTTGTATTCTAAAATGCTTATGAACCAGTGATGTAGACAATTAAATAGCATATCCCATATCTTTTGTATGGTTGACAGAAAATGAATGAATTCATCTAAATACTGAAACAGAACATGTCTCTGCCTTCATCTCCTGCATCTGCAACATGTGAAACAACTGAAATAGGTACCACATGAAAAGATACCTGCCATCAATTCACCCTTCCCTAGCTGAAAGCAGCTCAGCCGCCCCAGCCTGGCTGTTCTTATGCCACATTGCGCCAGAATTGCATCCTAGGCAATGCATTCACGTGATTGCATTGCCTTCCTTATGAATGCATCATTTAGTGACAGAAATTCAGGCAGAACTGTTAAGTGAGATTACGTTAAATTCTTATAAAGCTTTGGATATGTATTTTCTTGGACTGCAAGGTGATCAAACCGGTCAGTCCTAGAGGAGATCAACCCTGACTGCTCTTTAGAAGGCCAGATCCTGAAGCTGAAACTCAAATACTTTGGCCACCTAATGAGAAGGAAGGACTCACTGGAGAAGAGCGTAATGCTGGGAAAGATTGAAAGCAAAAGAAGAAAGGGACAACAGAGAATGAGGTGGCTGGATGGAGTCACTGAAGCAGTAGGCGTGAGCTTAAAGGGACTCCAGAGGATGGTAGAGGACAGGAAGGCCTGGAGGAAGCTTATCCATGGGGTTGCGATGGGTCAGACAGGACTTCTCAACTAGCAACAATGTATTTCCACTTGCTTCATATTTTGATGTAAATTACCCACCTTATATATAGCATAAACACGGTTTAAAATTCAATTCTGAAATGCAAAATCTTTCTCCAACAGCCAAGCTTCGTGATACAATTATATTGTTCAGGCACATTGAATGCAGATTTATAGCAAAAAGTTGTAAATCAGTTATTTTATATTTTATACTTGACAAAGTAAAAATTAGTTTTACAAGGCAGAGTGGTACCCAAAATAATTTATTCAAGACAGGTCCACCAAAAAAAAAAAAAAAGGAACCAGGTAGATCAGGGATCTCCAGCCTCTGGGCTGTGGCCTATTCAGAACCAGGATGCATGAGTGGTGGGCTGGTGTGCACACAGCTCGACTTGTGCAAGTGGCAAGACAGCCTATGTGCACCGATGCGCACAGCTCAATTTGCGCAAGTCAAGTACATGCTGGCCATCACTTGTTCCCCTCTCTCGACCATCTGGGTTGCCAAGCTGCAAAGGTTGGAGGCCGCTGAGGTACAGATCACACAAATGTACCACCTGTGTCCCATTTTGCTGAGGGTCGTTCTCTTCTCACCTGTAAAGAACAAAAGCTGTAGTTTCATATTTCTCTTTCACTGCAGAGATTTAGACTGCTGTACTGTAGTATATAAAGATTCAGAAGTAGCTTCCAACATTTGGGAGCAGCTCTCAGGATTGTAGTATCTTGGCAGGCCTAATATTAAATATCTGCATCAGTACTCGGAGGTCTGAATCAGAAGAATTGCATGAACTAAAGCTTTCATTGAAGTGTTGAAAGTAGCACATTCAAATAAGCTCCACCACTTTCACATACTAGAACGACTAGCCTTGTGGTGCAACCAAAACAATCTGGAACTGAACACACTCAAAACCGTAGAAATGGTGGTAGACTTTAGGAAAAACCCTTCCATACTTCCACCTCTCACAATACTTGACAACACAGTATCAACAGTAGAAACCTTCAAATTTCTGGGTTCTATCATATCGCAAGATCTCAAATGGACAGCTAACATCAAAAACATCATTAAAAAAGGACAACAAAGAATGTTCTTTCTGCGCCAACTCAGTAAGCTCAAACTGCCCAAGGAGCTGCTGATCCAATTCTACAGAGGAATTATTGAGTCTGTCATTTGCACCTCTATAACTGTCTGGTTCGGTTCTGCAACCCAACAAGAAAAACACAGACTTCAGAGGATAATTAGAACTGCAGAAAAAATAATTGCTACCAACTTGCCTTCCATTGAGGACCTGTATACTGCACGAATCAAGAAGAGGGCCGTGAAAATATTTGCAGATCCCTCGCATCCTGGACATAAACTGTTTCAACTCCTACCCTCAAAACGACGCTATAGAGCACTGCACACCAGAACAACTAGACACAAGAACAGTTTTTTCCCGAAGGCCATCACTCTGCTAAACAAATAATTCCCTCAACACTGTCAAACTATTTACTGAATCTGCACTACTATTAATCGTTTCATAGTTCCCATCACCAATCTCTTTCCACTTATGACTGTATGACTATAACTTGTTGCTGGCAATCCTTATGATTTATATTGATATATTGATCATCAATTGTGTTGTAAATGTTGTACCTTGATGAACGTATCTTTTCTTTTATGTACACTGAGAGCATATGCACCAAGACAAATTCCTTGTGTGTCCAATCACACTTGGCCAATAAAATTCTATTCTATATGTGTTCCGTATAGCAACATATCATACAGAAGGTACAGAGCTTGCATTACATGGGCTGCTCATCATGTATTATTCATTGACATTACCTCTTTACTATTCTGATTCAACAGTAACTACAATACTGTCTTTAGTGATTATGCAGCCAATCATCTCTATCTATTGCTGCTCTCCATTGGCCAAAGGTCTTCAAAAGCAGCTCATTCTGACATTTGAAGAATAGGGATATATTATTTAGTTGGTCACACAGTCGTCAAATGTTTAGACTGGATTATTATTATCATTAATATTAAATTTATACGACTGCCCATTTATGGATGCCTCTAGATGGTTCAGTTTAATTTAAGATGTCATAGAAGATTATGGAAGAAAAACAAATGTACATTATGCCACTACCATCATCAAATATCTGGTTCATAAAGAAATTAATTGTAATTTTTCTGCCTGGAAAATATAAATCAGTGACAAAATAAGGCAGGAGCCCAATTTCTAAACTTTGCATCACATCTGGTCCATCAAGTGTTAGGTGTATTTGATAATATTCCTCCAAACTTCACTGCAGCATTTCAGAGACCTGGAGCCTCCATCCTTCAGTTCTTCTTTTCTCTGCCTTCTCTGCCTTACACTGCCTTCATTCTCCTATAGTTTCACATTAGTCTTCCACCCTTTCTTACCAAGCACCCTGCTACTGCTTTCTGTTTCTGTTCTTCCTTCTGTTCCTTCCAAGTGGTCTCACCTACTCTCTGCTTTCCAGTTCTCCAGACATATGCATTCACTGCAAAAAGCTTTTAAAAGAAGTCCTGAATCACTTCCTAAATCTCTTTTAATATGATTCCAGCATTCCATTACAAAGTCTGTATTACCCTTGACTAGCTGAATTTCTTTTGTCTCAAAGCAAATTGGAAAGTATAGGTTTTATCACATTTATTGGTAGCTAGTGAAGAGAAGCTAAGATTCCCTCGTTCATAATTATGACACCAAAAAAATCCAAGTTTTCCAAATAGGGATAAGCTTTCACCTGTTCAAAATAGCTAATCACCATGATAGAATTTGTCACAACTATTATAAAGAAACTTACTGCAGTAATCCTGTAAGGATTATGACATCCTGAGCCATTATTGCTACCAGAATATAAATACTATAGGAAGAAGTGATCAACATTAACATTATTGTTAATCGGGTTTGGGTTTAAGTTTTTCCCCTACAATTACAAATATTGTCAGTCTGCATTTTCTATTTCTGCTGCACATTTGTATATCTCAAAACACTTGGAACAGAGGTCATCCAATGAAGATGACAGAAGGAAAATTAGAACAGACAAATTAAAGCAATTCTTGACACAGCATATAATCTGTTGAATTTATTAAAACAAAATTGAGGGAATGGTGATGAACACAGATATGTTTAAACCAGATTCACGGAAGCCAAGTCTGTCAAGGGATGTTTTTTTATTTATTTATTTATTTCATTTTGTCACAACAGTATACACAAACATCGACATTAAAAAAACAACACATCATAAAAGAAAAAAATATATATAAGCAAAAGTATGCAACAGCTATGTTAATTTGATATAATGAAGGGAACAATAGGACAGGAACGGTAGGCACTTTTGTGCACTTATGCACGTCCCTTATAGTCCTCTTAGGAATGGGGTGAGGTCAATAGTAGACAGTTTTTGGTTGAAGATTTTGGGATTTTGAGTAGAGATTATAGAGTCAGGTAATGAGTTCCAAGTGTTAACAACTCTGTTACGGAAGTCATATTTTCTGCAATCAAGTTTGAAGCGGTTGACATTAAGTTTTAATCTATTGTTTGCTCTTGTATTATTGCGATTGAAGCTGAAGTAGTCTTTTACAGGAACGATATTGCAATAGATGATTCTGTGTGTTAAACACAGGTCATGTCGGAGTCGGCGGAGTTCTAAATTTTTTAATCCCAGGATTTCAAGCCTGGTGGTATAAGGTATTTTGTTGTTTTCGGAGGAGCAAAGAACTCTTCTAATAAAATATTTCTGGACGCGTTCGATTGTATTAATGTCAGAGATGTGGTATGGATTCCAGACAGATGAGCTGTATTCAAGAATAGGTCTGGCAAATGTTTTGTATGCTCTGGTTAGTAGTGTAGAGTTTTTGGAAAAGAAAATGTTAGTCTTGACCATCAGTGTTTATTTGTGTTGCTGTATCTTATCAAATATACAACCCACTTCAGCTATGGTCATAACTCTAGGCATCTTGCAGAATATAATAATTAGAATTTAAAAATCAAGGAGTAACAATTGACAATAGAATTATTAAATTGTACCCGGGATAAAAGTGCACAATTTACCAATATGGTATGGAACATGCATCAAAGAGCCAGTTCACAGGCTACTGTCTTCCAGGATTTGTTTAAAAAAACAGTTCTTCAAAGATTTATTGAAACATAGCATATTTGTGGCAGGGGAACAATAATTAGAAATGAGGATGTCTCCATTTTCTTCCAGCAAGCACTCCAGAGGCATTTTGGCTGGTCACTGGGAAGAATAAAATTCTGGATGAATATGGGCTTTGATCTGTTCTAGCAAGGACAGTTACCTATTGCTATATGCAAAGTCATCAAGTCATGGTTTATGTACAAGATTTGTCACATGGAATATGCATTTATGTGCCTTTAAAATCATGGGTAAAATTGTTTCTGTACATGCATGTTTATGAGTCTGTCTGTATAAGACATGTATACTATTTCAAATACATTATTTATTTCTATATTGAATCTTTCAAAATCCCTATTATTGTTTCAATTTAAAAAAAGCTACTGTATGAGACTAAATTACCAGGAAAATCAATTACCAATAAACCAATGGCAAATTTGTATTACAAATTTAAATAATGAAATGCTCATATATAAGCTTTAGCTTATTCCTTGAAAAGATTTGATAGGGCATTTTAACTTGTATTTTTCTCATGTGTGATTAATTTGCATTATACAAACAACTAAAAAATGAAAGGGAAGTTCCTAGCCTACGGTTCCCTTTTCATATTGCACCATGTCAGCTAGCAGATAAACCATGCAAATGTGGTTTGCAGAAAATTCAACATCTCTATTATAGATGAAAAGTAAACAAAAGCAGATGAAGGATTAGTGCAATTCCAAATTTAAGCTATTGCTCTCAGTGACTTATAATAAAGTGGTGTTGCATACGGTGGCATGTTTTCGAATGACATTTCAATTGTACAAGCAATTTGCATTCTATCTGACATTAAATAACATTATCACCATTATGAATTCAGGCAGCATGCTCATCTCTACAGCATAAAGATATGAAATACGAGGCACATCTTAATGAAGGGAGTAAGTTTTCCTGTCAATCTGCTATGTGAGACAAGGCTGTGCAGAGGCTAAACCTCCCCTAACATTATTGTGAGTTGCCCACTTCTGACATAGTACAAATCTTCAGCTAAAGCATTCCTCTTATTAAATAAAGATCTATAACTGAACACATGTATCTATAATATCATGACAATCCAAAGAAAATTAAAAGACAGATTATGTCCAGGATATTACATGCACCACCACAGAGCACTGATAGAATCTGGTATGATCCTGTTGCTAAGATACCTGGCTAATGCCACGGAAACAAGCCCCTTTTACTAATCTAGTAGAATCCATGCATGCTTCCACATATTTTGGCAGGAGAAAGCAGAAGTCCACTGACAATGGTTTGGGAAATTGGGATATTACTAGCCAGTGCTCCTGAATTTATACATTTTTTATCTCTTTCTGATAAGCTTCAAGAATCTTAGCGAAAATAAGAATTGTAACACTCTGTTAATGGCATTTCGGCACTTTATACCATTTAAAACAAGTAAGATTACTTTTGATCCTCCTGCATAGTCAATAAAAGTTGCTTAAAAAGGTAATTATTTAAGTGCTTTTGGTTGCAAAATTGCTATGCTCCCAAATATGATTCCCCTTAATCTTTGTGATATGCACGTAAATGACTAACTGCATATTTTTGTCTCTATTGCTTTATCCATGAAACACATAATGCACACAGTCCTTTGGGTGCATACAGAATAAAAGAGAGACATAATAAAGTGAGATACTTTTACCAGAATTAAAGGTCTATGCAAGTTAAAAGCTACTTTAAGGGATTTAAGCCAGGCGAAAGCTCACTGACCTATACATTTAAAAATTAAAAATGGACCCTGGGGAGATAGATATAAAATATGCTTGTATATTCTTTGATATAATACAGTTTGATAATAAAATGTATCTAAGTGAGTATGATTACTGGATAAATTGTACTTTAAAAACAATATATTGAAAAAAAACTGAACTCGCACACACAAACACAACTTCTTTCAGAGAGAGAGAAACTGCAATGAACTCCTAGTTTTTACTGTAACTTGACCTGATAAGCATCTAGTACCACCGTTAAGCACAAAATACGACAATAACTTTTGCAGATGTCCACTTCTGTCAAAATTTTGCTAAAATGTCAAAACATATGATAAAAATACAAAAGAGGATAGTTGGGAAAAACAAGTCTTAATCCACAACTATAAATTGAGAACCACAAAAGAAGAATATTCAAACAAGGAAGTATCTGTGTAAATAGATAAATCAATAATGCTCTCTTAAAGTAGCTTTTAATTTACACAGACCAAGACTTGCATCCCTTGCAGTCATACAAATCTGAAGCACATTGATTGTTATAAGAAATATAACACGTTTTGGAGACTAAATACTTTATTCTTCTTTTTACAGCTTTTTAAGGTCATCTTGTGGTGTTTAGCTAGCAGTATACTCCAGAAGAATGGGGACTCAGATTCTGAATGTCATTTTCAGTATTATAGAAGTCATAATACTGTTCCGTTTATTATTTTTGCAAATGCATGCAGTATAAGAAAGAACAGAGGCTATGTTACACATACAGTCTGTCTGTTTTATTCTGAAGTTTTTATTTTTACTTTCTCCTAACATTTTTCAGAGTAAAAACTATTTCTAATTAACTATTTCAGGCCAGCATACAAGGGTATTATGAAACAGGAGATTGTTCATGACATAGAAGAGATAAATCAATAACAGGTGCAGGTATCTCAGAAAACTGTTACTTCAACTTAAATTGTCCCTGTAAGAAGGACAGAAAAATGTTTCACTTTCTTTCTTTCTTTTTTTTCAATTCTCGCTGGAATCCAAGTCAGAAGAGAAAATGGCTGTTTGCTTAAAATAAAGTGTCTGTGCTATCTATGTGAACCTGACTGTAATGGCAAAGGATGGGCCAGATCAATATCTATCTTCTTCATTCTTGAAGTAATAACTTTCAATAGGAAAATCTATTTACTTTTACTTACCTTTATTTTATTTCATTTTGCTTTAAAGAAGTTCATTCCAGAGGGAGAGTTTAGATTGCAAACAGCAGTTAACAAACTGATGATTTAACTAAGGACTGTGGGCGATTAGGTAGGTTGCCACATCATTCCCAATAGATATTGGTTAAGAGTAAGACCAAACATGTTGGCTTGGAAATTTTATTATATAAATGGTGGGTGTATAAAGCTATTTACGGTGTGTGACCAAGCTCCATAGCACATGCTAGAAAGGTTAATCAAAACCCAAATGGTCTGACCCTTATTTGCAATATACACAGAATCACTCCCTTTCCTTTAAGAGTCACTGAGGTACTGTGGGAAGAAAATATTCATTTCGTACAGCTTCCCGTTTTATTACAAGATTATGAGGAAAATATTGTGTTTAATTTCTTGCCATTGCTGTGAATATTTTTTTAAATCTAGTTTTTTAAAAATTGCCAATTGAATTGAAAAACTCTAGCTACACTTTGAACATTATAACTGACAACTTACTTCAGTAATAACTAGCTTTGATATTACAAATACCAGTTACCATTCCAAACCTTATTCACAACAGATAAACTGTATAAAGATAAATTCAGTTTATTCCTACCAAAGATGATTGGAAACTACACCTTGCACAAAAAATGTTTTTAGTTTGAGAAATACACCTATTTTCTAATTAACTATTTCAGGCCAGCATACAAGGGTATTATGAAACAGGAGATTGTTCATGACATAGAAGAGATAAATCAATAACAGGTGCAGGTATCTCAGAAAACTGTTACTTCAACTTAAATTGTCCCTGTAAGAAGGACAGAAAAATGTTTCACTTTCTTTCTTTCTTTTTTTTCAATTCTCGCTGGAATCCAAGTCAGAAGAGAAAATGGCTGTTTGCTTAAAATAAAGTGTCTGTGCTATCTATGTGAACCTGACTGTAATGGCAAAGGATGGGCCAGATCAATATCTATCTTCTTCATTCTTGAAGTAATAACTTTCAATAGGAAAATCTATTTACTTTTACTTACCTTTATTTTATTTCATTTTGCTTTAAAGAAGTTCATTCCAGAGGGAGAGTTTAGATTGCAAACAGCAGTTAACAAACTGATGATTTAACTAAGGACTGTGGGCGATTAGGTAGGTTGCCACATCATTCCCAATAGATATTGGTTAAGAGTAAGACCAAACATGTTGGCTTGGAAATTTTATTATATAAATGGTGGGTGTATAAAGCTATTTACGGTGTGTGACCAAGCTCCATAGCACATGCTAGAAAGGTTAATCAAAACCCAAATGGTCTGACCCTTATTTGCAATATACACAGAATCACTCCCTTTCCTTTAAGAGTCACTGAGGTACGGTGGGAAGAAAATATTCATTTCGTACAGCTTCCCATTTTATTACAAGATTATGAGGAAAATATTGTGTTTAATTTCTTGCCATTGCTGTGAATATTTTTTTAAATCTAGTTTTTTAAAAATTGCCAATTGAATTGAAAAACTCTAGCTACACTTTGAACATTATAACTGACAACTTACTTCAGTAATAACTAGCTTTGATATTACAAATACCAGTTACCATTCCAAACCTTATTCACAACAGATAAACTGTATAAAGATAAATTCAGTTTATTCCTACCAAAGATGATTGGAAACTACACCTTGCACAAAAAATGTTTTTAGTTTGAGAAATACACCTATTTTCTAATAATTTTTTTTAAAAATAGCTATGATTATATAATTTCTTCAACCATTAGAATTAGAATCTTATGTAATGACTTGAATTTATTTATAGATCACATTAAAATATTATCAACGTGTTAAAACAGCAGTTCTTTATTCTGGATAAACCCTCTCACATAAAATATTCCTTTAAAATATTAGAGATTATTTTTAATCTAATATTTCCTTGTCTCCTAAATATATGACTAAAATGTGAAATGAATTGTAAATTATGCAATTTTGTATCGTGTGCAATGTAAACTCCATTAGCAATATAATAATAACAATAACACATATTTTTAAAACGCACACTGTATTTTTTTCGTAGATGAGAGCACAACTTCATTTCCCTCTTAATTTTACTCTTCATTAATTTGTAAAAAAATATATATAGTTGACTGTTTATATGTATTCATATGTATGAAACTAAAACATTTTAAATCAGTTTTAAAATTATTTCTGGTGACTACAGGAAAAAAATATTTTTCATAATTTATTCAGTTAGCAAACTAATTATGAAAGGTTGGTACATAAGATTTCTATCAAGCTGTTTCTTGCTCAAAAAGTATACTATATATCCTACAGATGTTATGTTTCAAGTCTAGCTATAAAACAGTTTCAGAATGTGTCAACAGCTATCCCAAAATAAGAGAAACGGTGAAATCACATTAACATTATTTTACTTTCCTTGTAAATTTTACTAAAAATGGTTAAATCATCTTAATTGCAGAGATATAATAAAACCCATAATCTAGACTGCTGTTGTTTATAGAAATCTCAGTACACTAGTGCCGTGTATTTTTAACTAAGGACGAGATCACCAGCTCTAAGATCCTGCTTAAATAATCTCCTAGATGAGGGGAAAAAAATAGAGGTTACTGCTCTCCTTAGAATTTGAGTCTGAGAGGAAACCCATATTAATATAAATATAGCCTAGAAAGATAATTAATTCAAAAGAAAATATGAAGAATGCTGAAGCTAAATTACATTTCATTAATACTAATAGGCACATCATTATTAGAAAGGGATTTTTTTATGCACAATCACAGATGAATAAATAATTGTTCAGGTTTACGGTAAGCAATTTACACAGGAGTTTCGAACTTTCATTTCAGGATGAAATGAGGAAATATACAGCCAGAAACAAATGAATTCTATGGAAATTCTCAGTATACAAAAGATGAATGAAGCTGAAGGAAAGCCTCAATAAATCTTGAGAAAAACCATTGGCAATTTTAGAAAAAGAATAAAAAATAGTTTCACTTGTTAAATGGCACCATGGGATTAGGGGAAAATATTCAGGGTTTTAGAAGACTGTAATATTTTGGGTTTTGAAGGCACAGTAATTTTATGTATTGGATTTTCATCTGCAACAAATTTTATTATGAATTTTCATCCACCATTTTATTTTATTTTTTATATTGAACTGGAAGATAAAATAACTGAAGAAAAGGAAATAATTAAGGTGCTCACAAGATCACAATATGTAATCTGTGTTTCTGAGCTTAATATGCCCAAGTAAAGGATTAGTCCTGCTATAAGGAAGGAGACATATTAAAGCAAAACACACATGAAATACCTAGTGGGGTAAGCACTGAGTTAGAGGCTTTAGAAGTAATTATGCTATATATAAATCAAAGCTCAACTTTAAAGCAACTAAGTGCTATTAATTATCCCTTACCTAACATAGCTCTTAAAATGTCAAATTAAAAAGGGGGCTATTGATAATTGTATAAGTTATGACAAAGCAAGATGCCTCTAGCAACAACAGGAGGCAGCATGAAACAGCAGCAAAGCATACTTCTCTTTGATATTATTCTGAACCATTCAAATGCAAAACAGATAAGAGTATTGATGACAGTACAGCCAGTGTAATTTATTGTAGATTACAGATTTTGACTATTTTAAATTGTGCTAATTTAAAGAGGGAAGAAGCTTTTGTTTTCCTAATTCAGCATGTACTTTGTGTCCAAGATATAGAGCATATTCATAGCATCAGAAGAGTATTATTTTGGAACAAGCTGTGTGGTCCTGATACTACTTCTTCTAACATATATATATATGTTTTCGTAGGTTTTCACAGGTATAGGTATGTAGGTCTTGGCATATTCGGGTCTTTTCTACAGCACCAGCCTGAAGATGATGAGTGAGACATCATCGAAACGTCATCAAGATACTCTCAACCTTACACGGGAAAAGACCCGAATATGCCAAGACCTACATACCTATACCCGTGAAAACCTATGAATACACACACACACACACACACCTCCAAAAGCTCAATATACAGAAAGTCTATACTAAGCTGAGGGGCAGCATTTAGACTGGGATCACTTACTGAATCTTTTGAATGAGTAGAAATTCATACTTTCTGCCATGTTTTGATTCTGGACAAGTCTGTGAAAAGGCCCCTCTCCAAATACATATATCTGATAATGTGAAAACCGACTGTCATCAACAAAATTAGTAGGATGAGAATGCATAGCTAAGACCTTCATTTCTTTCTTCTGAATTCTATGAGTATTTTGAACAGCCTATCTACATTCTTCTGTTTGGAGGGGTCATCAAAATGATTTAGAACATGTAGAGGAAGATAAGATGGTACACCTAAATCAATTTTCCTTGCAAAAGCTTCCTGGATCAGTATGAGCAAAATACACACATCTTCCATTGTCACTGAGGTGCCATTTTGTCCTTCACTGATTATTTTATCACACTTTCACCATGTACTCTAACTAATTAGAAGGTTAACCCTATTTGGTTGCTACCTATATTATTTCATTACTATCAGAAAAATATAGGCTAAGTTAAATTAACTGAAATTAACAAAATATGAATCTCTTCTGATTTCTGCCAGCAGATCTTTGTTGTTGTATAGGTAGCTGCCAAGCAACAAGTTCATTGAAATAGTAACATTTGGTACTGTTCTAATTATTTGAGGGTTTGGGTAAGGGTTATACATGTTTTTAATTAGCAAAAGAGAACTTGGCAAAAATAAACTTTGGTGCTTTTATTTATTTGTGGGATTTATACCCTACTTTTGCACAAACACGTGGTGTTCAGAGAAACTTAAAAATATTTTTTCAGCAATAATTGAAATAGAACTCAAAACATATTTTAATTTAAAAAACCATGCTAATATTAAAAAAAATCCTAGATCCTAAATTTTAGTCAGCCAAAACTTATTGTAGCAAATAGGTACAAATTATAATTGTACTTTTTTTTTTTACTTTTTGTAAGCAGAAAGGTTCTACATGCTGGATATAAATATAGATTCATGTATTATTGTATCCTATCTCAAAGATTTAAAAGGAAAAATAGTATTTAAAAATCAACAATCAAAACATACACTATAAATAATTTGAGAAAACTTGACTGTATTATTTATTGGCTTGAACTGTGGAAGACCTTGGCTTGGCTGAGAAGGTCTTAGCCATTTTTTTTAGTTATTCCACTAATGTGCAGCATAACCTTACTAATAATTTGGAGCAGACTGGTATCAGGGAACTTTGATAAATCCTAAACGATACCCGGTTTAATGCCAGAGTTCAAAGCTTTAGGGAAGAGCTGCATTAAATGTTTTTCCATATGGTCATTTTTCTTTTGAGATTTTCTTTTAAATGTCTTGTTAAAATGAAAATAAAATAACTTTGACCACTAAATTTTTTTCCAAATAGGCAGCATGACACAGGGCTCGTTAAAGTCTCATTACTTCCAATATATCCTTTCCATCTGAAATCTTGCAACTAATTCTAATAAAGTTTAATCAATATTTAATTTATTTTCCAGGATTGGAGAAGATGACATTAATCCTAAAGTTCACTTATGGAACATCCTCTTGAAGATAGCCCTAACCTATATGCTCAAATTTTGAGGGATAGGAATATGTTTCTCCAGGTACAATAAGTGCGACTACTACAGTAATTCTTATAAAAGTCTGACTTGTCCATAATGATATTTGCCATGGCTACATGCCACTTAAAATACTGTCATGTGCCCTAAGGGAGGCTTTCATTGACAAGTATTTGGCAGCTATATTTGCCTACCTTGGGTAGGCAGATATAATATTTTAAAATTTGTGTCAAGGCTGAAATTTGTGACAGGGCCTCTGTGGCTCAGACTGGTGAGACAGTCTGTTATTAACAGCAGCTACTTGCAATTACTGCAGGTTCAGGTCCCACCAGGCCCAAGGTTGACTCAGCCTTCCATCCTTTATAAGGTAGGTAAAATGAGGACCCAGATTGTTGGGGGAATAAGTTGACTTTGTATATAATATACAAATGGATGAAGACTATTGCTTGACATAGTGTAAGCCGCCCTGAGTCTTCGAAGAAGGGCGGGATATAAATGCAAATAAAAAAAAAATCTATAAATATTTGAAACCAGAAGTCTTGCTTTAAATAATCATGGTTGAGGATATGTGTATACAGTCATATATGTGCATTTCCTACATAGAGAAAAATATTAAATTAAAAAATATTAATTAATATTAAAAATATTAATTCACACACACACACACACACACACACACACACACGCAGAGAGAGAGAGAGAGAGAGGGAGAGAGAGAGAGAGAGAGAGAAACATACACACACTGTAAAGATATAATAATACAGTATTGCTATAAATCATATGAAATATTTGGCAGTTGTGCTTCCTATAGGTGATTCATGCAGATATTTATTATTGGAAATTTCTTAAATTAATCGGGTTTATATAGCCACATATATACTTCTGGTTTGTAGCATTCAATAATCTACAACCTGCATAATTCACTAAAATTAAACTGCAAGTAATAAATCCCATTTCCTTTTGTTCCTTTCTTTTTTAGCTCTGTAAGTTAATTAAAGGCTGTCAACTACTTTGAATAGCATAATTATACTAAATGAGTAGCAAATTCAGCATATATCCTTTTTGCTGCAGTTCCTCGATCCAGGTGACAATAAATTAACTTGGCCATGTCCAGACTAGCTAAGTCACAAACTTTATTTCCCAAAATTCTTCCACTTTTACCTGGGATATCTTCATAATAGTAGAGAAAACTAAGGAACAAACAGATTTCAGTCTAATCGTAAATTGTGGAAGTCATCCATTTCCCAAGCATCAATTTAAACTCCCCTCTACATTTATTCTTTCATTGCCTGCTAAAAGCAAAAGGAAACTATGAGAAGCTAGTAAATTTGCCAGAAAAAAGAGAAATTAGCAAAGCTATCGTATTTTATCTGTATGTTTTTATGTAAGTTGCAGAATTTTATATTTAATACAAAGTTTCTTCCATGCATATCTGCAATTTTATTATCTTGATGAGCAACAAGTAAAAGGTCACAAACATAAAAAGTTTAGGCTTATCATACAGAATGAAATCCTGATGATCCTTTCTGTTCCAAATTTTGCCAATGTGCGCTCCACAAAATAGCAGATCGGTTGCTGTACTGCTACATTCCAAGTCATGTCTTCAGTCCGGTGCAGAGAGATGAAAGAATAACGAACCTAGCACAGGACTGAAATTATTTGCTGACAGAACACCAAAGAAGTAAAAGATAAACTTGCAAAATGAAAGAGGGCTGCTATAATCCAAAGAGCAACAAGAGAGCTTGTGATCCGTATTATTGTGTGGCAACTGGTGTTAGCTTCTCTTGGATCAGTTGGGAAGCTCATATCATTAAACAGGAATACCAGACAGTGAGACAACTAAGGAAAAGAAAAGGTATGAAGTACAAAACAAACATTTATTCACTTTGACAGAAACAGTCAAGAAACTAGTTTTAACTGACTCAAAACTCAAGAGCAAAGAAGAATCAGTCTTTTCTCCAGGTGTTTTGGCTTAAAACTTACACAATGCCCTACTATTAGCAATATTAGCTAAGGTACAGTAGTTCAGAGTGTGTCTTGATTTGGAGAAGGCTGCCTACAACATAAGGCAATGTAATAAACCCAATCTTCACACATCCCTCTCGCATTTTAACACAGCGCACAAAAATCTTCAAAGGATTATCAAATGCGATCTCAATGGACATGTTCTTAAAAATTTGGTGCCTATTGATGAATCACAGGTGCAAAACTGGAATCAGGCATTTTGGACAGAAGAAAGAACACACGATTCATTTCAATTTTATGCTTTTCTCACAGTACATGGCTGACAATTTCCTTTTTCTGTAAGGTAGAAGCAAAAATACCATAAATATATAAGCTAATTTCCTATGGTCTGTCAAACATACAGTAATTTTGAACATGATCCACATAAGATCTCAACTTAACTGCAAAAATAGTAAATTAGGATGTACCTATGTAAGCACTGCTTTTTGGTTTTGTACTTTTAATATTATAATGTGTTGTATAATTTACTGTTTATTGCATTTGTAAGATGCTTATATTTGTCTTTTTTTGAAGTATCATTAAAGCCCTTGAAAAAATAATAATCAAATGTAGCACAATACCAGCTTTTTGAAAATCATTTATGTTACAGCATGGAAAATGTTTAAAGTTTGTAAAAGCTTCGAGAAATACTTGTACATCTTCTAAAATATCAGTTTCTGAATTAAAGCAAATTAATGTTTCATTTATTTCACTAGACTCTAGACAGGATTTTGAGGGGAGCTACAAAAACAAGTGCTCTCCCCACTTTCAGTTCCTCTTCTTATTTTTCTGACTGACTTATAGTAATGATATACAACATCATAATTCATCAGAAATGATTTTCCCTTCCCTGTGTCACCAAAAAGGATATTCGGCAAATATTTATCATTCTCCTTCTCTGGAATCAAAAAGCGATTTATGTTTCTCATATGAATCGAGATACTGAGAGGTACACAGGAGACAGGCAGGAGGTGGGAATATAAATTTTAGACTATAATAATTGCCAGGTGAGAATCATTATTTAAAATTAAGCATGATTATTCAAAACAGTATCAAACCTTTCACTCCTTTCTTAAATTGTCAATAAAAATGGACATGTTGGCTGATTTGTTTATTCTTCCAATCACCTCCAAAGTTTAATCCATTGTTCTTTCCAGCTTTGGGTTCCAGAAAAATTGCAATTGCTAGACAGTTCTCCTGGAAAAAACAACATGTTCAAGAAATGATGACAAAAAGAATTGGGAGACCATCTGCTTTCTTTTCTCACATAAAAAAAAAATAAAAAAATCCCTGAATATGCCATCAGATATGCACCTCATTCAAAAGGGTTTTACACATGCATTTTAATCAGGATTATATTTCAATTCATAAGTGCCTTGAAAATGTGTCATTTTTCTATCTTGGAGCAACTATTTTTCCATATGTAAGCCATCATTCTTAATGTAAGGGAAAAAGAAACTTTATAATAAGGGTATGGTTTGCATAACTTGGGAATGTTTTTCTAGATTAGCTCTTTAGTCTAATAAATAAGAAAGGTACCAAAATCATCCTTGGTTAATAAGAGGCTGTCCTCATCAGAAGTACATTCTTTGCAGTTATCTGAAAATTTTCTTCAGTAAAATTACCATCTGAAATAAGTACTATGGCATGGAAATGCTTAAAGACTACACACAATATGATACTCTGGGTGCATTAGGGCAACATGTTGAACTGCAACAAATTTACTTTTAAAATGATCTTCCACTGCAATAATAACAGCCTACACTACAAGTCACAGTGTCATTTTCATTCCTATACATCAGTGGTAGTCAGCCTGGTCCCTACCGCCCACTAGTGGGCATTCCAGCTTTCATGGTGGGCGGTAGGGGTTTTGTCCGATACTGAAGCATTTTCCTTTTTTTCAATTTAATTGACTTTTTTTTAAAAAAATTCATAGCATTATTTAAAAACATTTTCATCAGGTTTTCATAAAATTCCCCATGACAATTTAAATTTCTGAAAATATACTATTTGTATCGCCCACACATAGGTTTAGTTCACGTTACATAAGTGAAACTAAATGGCGCTATAGTGTGACCGCAAACAAAAGAGCCTCGTCCGAGAATAGCTCGCGCATCTCCCCCCACACCACCCAGCTGTAATAGACAAGCAGACCTGGTAGTCGGCGCCTCCCCCAAAACCCAATCCACAACGTGTGAGAGGCATGCGCAGACGACGATACACGGCGCATTACTGTGGAACCGGTGGGCAGTTAGAAAATTTTACTACTAATAGAGATACAAAAGTGGGCGGTAGGTATAAAAAGGTTGACTACCCCTGCCATACATTCAAGGCAAGAATTTTGCATTTTTGGTGATAAATGTATGGATTTGAAATTATTCAGTAAAAATGATAACCTTCCATATATTACTAACTTGATTCTGAAACAATGTAATTTTATAATTTTGAAACTCTAAAAATGGCCTAACCGTTTCCATACTTAAAAGATAAGTAACTTAACATTTAATGAGCCAGGTAGTGAACTTAGCTTAGAAATGGAATCCGATAAAAAAAATGATTTAATGTCTGAGACAAACTAAATTTGATTTCTTTTCATTTACATATAAATTTACTTATAATTAATTAGCATTATTACTTTCTGCTATGGCTGTGCATATTCTTTAAAACAATGCACACAAAAACCTATTTTGAAGAATTTTCACCGTTTTGTTCCCCATTTGTGTTTTTAATCATTTGTTCCTTGTGTCATTTTGAAAATTTGGTAATTAAATATTGAACATCATTAGGAGCTTCAATCCAAGTTTTTGGATCACCCACATCTTTGATCTCAAGTTTTATTTTGTGCCTCTTATGGTCATAGACCATCATGGAGGTCCATTACACACATGTTGCATACCATAATACTCGAATGCACCCCCCCTTCTACTTCTCACACTGAAATAAAAAGGAATCTTTTGTTGATCAGAGATATCATAATTCTAGATACGAAAGAAACCAACAGTGTATCCTATTTGCACAGCATTTGCTATACTATATCTTGAGCCCTGCTCCCTAAACAATAAACTTGTACACTGATTTTCATATTTGAGAAAGTTATTTTGCCACTTTTTAATAAAGGCACAGGTTGGATTATGATACAATTGAGGAAGCATTGGCCATGGAATAGAAACACATTACATTTGCCTTATTTGTGACATGATATCTGAGCACAAAGATTTTACAGGGATTCGCAGGCACCAGTTATCACTGAGAAAGCTATGAGCATAGACAATGTTCAAGTAAAGAGCATACAACCTACATGATTTTATGTCACATTCCTACCACATTTAACTTACAAAAAAAAAATCTGCTTTGAGGGGTTTTTTATTTAATTGATAGGTACCAGTTTTAGCATAATACTATGCATGTACATAGTGTAGTACAATACTACAAATAACAGGTATATGTAAGAAAAGTTAATATCAAGTTGAGTAAGTTTAACATTTCTAAATATTTCATGAAATATTTTATAACTACACCAAAATCTCAAATTAAAATGGATATAACAATCATTTTTACTTCATAATCATTCAATGTTTTTACCTTTGTAATTCACAGTATTTTGTTATTTTCTCTAGTTGTTACTCAATTATTTCTAGCTATTGCCTTATCATTAGCCACACTTTCTTTTCAACCATGGCAATATTTGGTATATTTTGTTCTAATCACCTAACAGTTTGAATTTTGAAATCCCACAAAATTTTAACTTTGTTATTTTAGAAAACTTTTTCAGTCATATGCAATTTTTGCAAACAATTAGCCTATATTTTCTGCATAAATTCTAATGAACAATTTTTGCAACCTGTGTTATTATTACTACTACTATTACTATTATGCAATAGCATTAGTTAAGTATTCCTATAAATTATGGATGATGATAATAATTAATTAAACTTGTATGATGCATGACTCCCAAGGATTCTGGAAGCAACATAACAACAATGAAATGAAAAGTTACAGTAACACCAATAAAGTATTATAAATAAAATATGATAAGCCTGACTGGATAAATTATCAAGTAACTGATAATAAAAGGAAATTAAATACAATATAATAAAAAGTGCCATAGTTTATTTTTCTCAATATTTTCAGTTAATTCTCAGTTTATTTAAATGATTTGTGGATGACATGTAAACACTGTAATTTTTGAAATATAATGTAATAAAATAGAATTGGTTTAAATACATTGGGCCAGATTTCAAGGAAGTACAAGTTTTATTCTGAAACTTCATTATGTTTATTTTTAACAGTTTAGACTTTTAAAGATTCATCAAATGAAGTATGGTAAACAATGAAAAGATTATCATGTTATTCACAGGGCATAAACAATATCACAAATTTTAATTTTCAAAGGTTCATGCTGGCAATTTTTCATTTGCATGTCTAAAAACTGGATTAAAAAACCACTTCAGAACATCACCGACTATCAGCAATTATATTAGCATCCATCTTTTACAAGAGCCACTCAGTTCCTCTCTTGAAGGGGCTTAAAACTTCAAGAAATGTTTTGTTCAGCATTCAATTCCTTGAAAAATTGTTTGCATGTGTATATTATGTGATACAATCCTATTCATGTCTTTGAGTTTGTTACTCTTTACATCATGTAAGTGTGTATGAGCCTCCAGGGCTACATATAGACATTTTCAAATTATGTGTATATCTGCCAGCATGTTACAATCATTAATCTATGTTTAAACATGAAAGTAATTGCTTGTCCAAAACTGAGTAATTAACTTTAGTTTACTATATTTCTCTCTAATTTACAAATGATGAAAGAATGTAAGTGATGTGCAGGTTCTGCAGCCAACAATATGAAATATTTTGGAAGCTTGGTTGCCAGTTGGCCTTTGAATTTAAATATTTAATTCCTAATCTTTAACATTATTCCTTGGTATGCATTTAATAATATCCTCATTCTGTCAGACCAAAAAGTATAATTTAATGGCAACCTTTGGTTTTAGGCCTCAAAAATGTCTTCTACTTCTAGGCAATACAGTAGTAATGACAATAGAAGACTTTAGAATTTAAAATCTCCTTTTGAAGAAAAAGAACAAAGCAAATTGGATGTTGGAACAAACCATGGAAATTGCAAAGAAGAGAGAACAATGCCAAGAAAGACAACAGTCTCAAAAAGGAATTTGACAGAGAGCTGTTAGAAGATACAAGAAGGATATATATATATCCTTTATATATATATATATAAATTTACTTCCATTTTCCAGCATCATATTTATGTACAATCTATCCATCATTAATCATTAATTTTTATTTATTGCTGATTCGCGCCTGCCCGACTGCCACTTCCTTTCTTCACAACCTCCCTCTACCCTCTACTACTTTCCCCTCCTTCATCTCCTTCACTTTACTACTTCCTCTCCTCCTTCTCCACTCCTCCCTTCTTCCACCCTCTCTAACCTTCTTATTTCCCTCCTCCTTCTCAACTCTTTCCTATCTACTTTCTTCCCTCCTTCTACTCCTCTCTCCCTTTCTTTCTGAAATGGCAGTTGGGCAGCCGCAATATCATTTCAAATTTTAATTTCATATCTTCAATCATTACTGTACATTAATAACCAATCCATGTATCATTTCATATATAACAGTAAACAATTAACATCATTACCCACAACGTTATCTAAATTCATAAATTTTACTTTCCATCCTTCACAATTAAATAATATCATCCCATAGGTTTATACCATACAAATAGCAAATAACAAAAATCCTATAATTTATATCCTAAACAAATCAATTTCAAAAATTAACCATAATCATCATATTCACATCTTAAACATTCCTCCCCTATCCTATTCTATTTTCCATCATTTCCAAACCAGTTAACTTAGCATCTAACAACAAAGGATTCCCACTCTTTAAAACATTAATATAGAAATGTCTTGCTTTCATAACTGTATTAAGAAAATACTTTCTACCTCTAAAATTCACTGACAAACCCATTGGAACTTCCCATCTAAAATATATCTGATGTTTCTTAAACTCATCCATTAAAAAAGCAAATTCTCTTCTCTTTCTTAACATTTTAGGAGGAATTTCCTTCATCATTTTTATATCTTGTCCCAATATTTGAAATTTATTTTTATAAAAGGCTTGCAAAATTTCATACCTAACCTTTTTAGTTGTAAAATAAATAACCACATCCCTCGGTACTCTATTTTATCTTGCCCACCAAGAATTAACACGATAAATTCTTTCAATATTAGTCTCAAAATCTTCTGGCTCCACACCCTTTATCTGAGCAAAAGCTTGCATAAAAATCTCTTTTAAATTTTTCTTCCTACTTTCCCTCAATCCCCTCACCCTTATAGCATATTCCATTAATCTATATTGTAATATTGCTCTTTCTTCATCTGCCCTATCTACCTTTGCCTGTATATCTTCCATCTTATTATCTAAGTTCCAATTGTTTTGATTCTTTTGAATTTCCTCTATTTTCCTTTGCAACTCTAAGTTAACTTTATTAACTTCTGCCAAACTATCCTCCATCTGAATATAAGAGCTTAATATTTGCGAAATTGCATCCTTTACCATTTTCATTTCCCTCTTCTGCTCTTCTACCACTTCCTTAAAATCCAACATCTCTTTCTCTATTTCATCAAATTTTTGATCTATTTCTGAAAAACGAGTCTCCAGAAACTCCTGTAAAAAATTTCTTAATTCCTCTTTGATTTCTTCTTTTAATTTTCGTATCTGAGCTGAAGAAATTTCAAAGTTTTTAGTGGCTTTTGGTACTATTTGCTTAAAAGCCATTTTTAAAAATATATAACCTACCCAGTAACAGAGGACAAAAAGGGGTTAAAAGGGAAAGATTCAAAAAACTTTTCTTCTAAATCGACTATAATCCCAAAGAAGAAGAAAAAATATAAATCATAAAATTCTCATTTCTTCCATTTAGTCAGTATCTTTTTGTATATCTCCTAATTCCACACTAGCTGTTAATAAGCATTTCCTTAACTTTCGTTTCCAATACACAAAACGCCATTTGCTTTCTTCTCTCCTATCTTCGCAACAAATGTATCCTCTATTAGGGGCTTGCAGTCTTCTTACAAACAAATGCTAGAACTCCAGTTTCTGCTCTATCTGCGTTACAATCCATCACAAATCAATTTCTGCTGCGGAGATTGGGCGCTACGTTTTTTTCTTGCCAAAAGGCAGATGCCCTCAGAGCTTCTTTCAGGCTTTGGAAGGAGCACTCCCCTCAAGCCCCCAGAAACTTTTCTGTGGCTTCTCTGGGTGGCTCAACTTCAGCCTGAATGCTCATCTCTCCCTCTTTGCCCGAGGGAGAGATTTACAAGCTGCCAGACAGCTAAATTACGCTGTCCTGGCAGCTCTACAGACTACGAGGTTAGCAGTCTAAAAAAGACTGCCATCAACGAAGCAGAGCCAAACCGGAAGTCCATGAAGCATTCTTATAACAACATCTTTAAAGACAGAAAATGGAAACAGATATGGAAAACAATGAAAGTCTTTCAAAAGCTCTCTGAACTCAGAAGAAACCCAATCTCAAATTTGTATGCTAAAGAAAAAAATGGTCACATAATAATTGATTCAAAGAGTACAAGAAGAAGATGGAAGGAGTACAATACAGATGTCAACATCCAAAATATTTTACAAAATTTGCTATAGTGGCAAATATGTGCAGCTCAGGTGTGGGATGAGGGTAAAAGTATGTTCCCTGAACTTATGGGTTGGTTTCTGAACATTTTGTTACCAGGCTAGGTAACATTTTCAGTTTAGGGAATGTCAGTGAATGTCAGTGTCACTCTTCTGTTTATAAGGTGTGGGTGTGTCGAGTTAGGGTCTTGTGACAGATGAATCATCTGTGAGTCTTGTGATGAGTTTTGTGATAAAGAGATTACCTCAGGTCAGGATCGTTTGGAGGTGAACTGCTAGTTTGTGTGAGGTGGGAAATGTGTGAGTTGGTTGAAGGTCAGGGCTGTCTTTGGTTGACTGTGTGGTTGAGTTGGATTCTGAGGGGTTCATAAGCTGGTTGCAGGTCAATGTGTCTGTTGATGGAATTGCTTGTGGAGTGCCAGGCTTCAATGAACTCATGAGCATGATAGATAGTGGTGTGGCCAATGATTTTTGTGTTGCTATTTGGTGTCAGTGTGGGTAGAGATTAAAGATTTGGGATCATGGCATTTGACTGCCAACTGATGTTTGTGGATCCTGGTTTTTAATTGACGAGATATCTGTCCCACATAGAATTGGTTGCACTGGTTATAGTTGATTTTGTAGATGACATTGTTTCTTTCGTCTGCCTGTATTTGGTCTGGATAATTCCTGGTGGAGTGTGGCTGTGGGTTTGTGACTATTGTAATTCCTAGGGATTGGAGGATTCTAGCTGTCATTTCCAACACTTTACAAGATATTTCTACTTAACAAAAACCTCTAGTACTAGAAGATGAAGTTAGGTCAGCACTCTGGTCACTACAAAGTTGGAAGACTACAGAAAATTGATGCCCACAGAAATATGGTAAGCAATAGAAGATTGACTGAATCTTCTAACCAACCTATACCAGCAATTCTGAAAAACAACATAGTGACCAACATATTGGAAGAGATCAATCTACATTCCAGTACAAAAGAAAAAAGAAACTTAAAAGAGTGTATAAATTTTGTACAAATACCCTTTATATCACATGTTAGCAAAAAATGTTTAGGATTATCAAATGCAGATTAGAACTCTACATGGAATAAGAGATGCCAGATGTTTAAACTGGGCCAAGGATATGAAACATTATTGCTGATGCATGCTGAATAACTGAGAGAGCCAAATAATACCTGAAAGAAGTCCCTATGTGCTCCATTGATTATAGAAAAGTTTTTGATAGTGACAATCACGTCAAACTGTGGAATGTGCTCAGAAAAAATGGAAATCCCAAAACATCTCATCTTCATGAAAAACTGATTCACAGGTCATGAAGCCACTGTACAGAAAGAATATGGTAAAACAGATTGGCTCCAGATTTGGCAAAGCAATGCAATGAAACAAGGCTTTATACTGTTCCCTTTATTTATTCAAGTATGTATGTATGTATGTATGTATGTATGTATGTATGTATGTATGTATATATCGGGGTGAAATGCTCCTGGTTCGGACTGGATCGGCTGTCCAGTAGCAATGGCAGCGGGTGGTTCAGAGAACCGGTAGCATGCCCAGCTGAGCCACACAATCATCAAAAGCTTTTTTTTTTACTTTTAAAAGCATTTTTTTACAACCTCTTTGGCCGAATAGATTGTTAAAAAATGCTTTTAAAATTAAAAAAAGATTGTGCACCACAGCTGATCACCACTACCCCCGCATTTTACTTACCCCATGCCTCCTTTTGGCATCATCTGCAGCCAGTGAACTGGTAGTAAACCAGTTCAGATTTCACCACTGGTATGTATGTATGCATGTTTGTATGTATGTATATATGTATGCTTTTGCCAACCTACCAGTTTCGAAAGCACGTAAAAATGCAAGTAGAAAAAATAGGGACCACCTCTGGTGGGAAGGTAACAGCGTTCCGTGTGCCTTTGGTGTTGATTCATGCCGGCCACATGACCACAGAGATGTCTTCGGACAGCGCTGACTCTTCGGCTTTGAAACGGAGATGAGCACCGCCCCCTAGAGTCGGCAACGACTAGCATGTATCTGCGTGAGGAACCTTTACCTTTACCTTATGTATGTATATTTTTATCTCTCTCTCTTTGTCTCTCTTTCTCTCTCTATGTATGCAAAAGGTCTACAACAGGGATGTCAAACTCGCAACATCACTTTCTTGTCACATGACGTATCATGACTTTTTCCCCCTTTGCTAAACAGGGTGGGCATGGCTAGCGCATGATGCATCCAGCCCACTGGCTGTGAGTTTGACACTCCGATCTACAAGCTTTAGTAGTATAAGTTAAAGAATGCAGGAAAAAATTAGGATTGAAATTAAATATAATAAAGAACAAATTAACAACAGACAGAATAACCAGCTTAAAAATGCCAATGAAGCTATTGAAGTGGTGGATATTTTCTGCCTTTTAGGATAATAACAGCAACACATTTGTTGTTTATTTAACAATATTTATAAGCTTCTCCAAGTCATGCAGGCTACAGTAGTCCTAGACGCAAGTGTAAAACAAAACAGTTAAAATAATAATGAAAATTGTTTCACTATGACACTAATTCATATAGAATTGCAAGCCAAAGATTTATTGAAATAATATCAATTGTCAGCCCCTTTGAGGTTGGCAAGATCAAAAAATGAAAGCAAGAGGAACAAAAACAGAGGGACAACAGAATCTTGAGAATTTGTCAAAGTTTGTTTCAACCACATTTTATACCAATCAAAATCCTGGCAGACTGGTTTTGAGGGCCTTTTTCCTCATGTTGTTCTCTTTCTCAGGACTTTAAAAGGAATGAATTCTAAAAATAGATAAATTTTAAAAAGCATTCATATCCATGTGGTTGCCTGGTAAAGTGCATTTGCATTTATTTACAAGCTTAGACTCTGAATTATTCTTTAAAAAATAAAGAATTATTCTTTAAAAAATAAGGAGTAATGAGTGCCAACAATTCTATTTTCACATCTACTCTGTCAAAATTCAGTTGACTTCCAAAGAATAGGACATTAGCATCATCTTTGCAATTGTACTCCAAGTGTCATACAATTAAGCTACCAAATAACGTCATATTTTAATCAATTTAATTTTACATCTGAGACATGAGACTACAATTCCTAAAACCAGAATTGTAATATGGCTCACAGTCCTGTTTTGGAATGTTTTTGTAAATCATATGTTGCAAACTGTGGTCTGGGTAAACTAGAAGTTTACTATATAGCTGAGCATGCAATGCAGAAGACAAAGAGCATGGTTTCAAGGAATAAAAATATTAGTTCAGCCCAGACATTTTATTTATGTACTTATTTTTTAGATTTTTATCCTGTGGTTTTTACTCAGGCTCCTAATTCAAACCTTTGACCACATAGAATCATTGTTGTGACCCAGGCCTCCGGACTCGGACTCCTGCAGGAGGAGGATTCAGAGAATGAGGAGGAGGTGCTGGCAAGGCCTATTTCCCCTGGGCCCTCTTCCTCCCTGGCACTGACCCAGGAGGAGGAGGAGGGGCTGGCAAGGCCTGATTCCCCTGGGCCTTCTTCTGATTTGGCAACGCCCCAAGACCAATCTTGGCTCGATGCAAGACTGCGAAGACATGGCCGGCGCGCGCAGCAGAGGAAAAATTGGGGCAGGCCCAGGGAATGATGTGCCATGGAGCGACACCCACAGGGGATAAAAGCAGGAGGAGGAGCTTCTTGGCTTTTTGTGTTGGACAAAGCTGCGAATTTGCACGGGCAATATGTTTCATGGATGAAAGAATCTCTTTGTGAGTGACTCTTGCTTTATCTGTAATTTTCTAGTTACCTCAATAACAGACCGTTTCAGAGATTTTGGCAGGCGCATGGGGAGACGTGGCCAGAACATTTCTGTGCCAAAAGGAATCCAGCCAAGTGTAAATAAACTGTTGGAAGAAGGCCTTTGACTGACTTTTTGTTGGGAGTGTTGGGGGGGTGGGGGGGAAACAGAACAATCATGTCTTTTTCTTCTGTTTTTATTGTTTCAGTGTAAGAAAAGAAAGGTCAATTCAAACCCAGAAAATGAAGACAAAAACCAAATTGATTGTTTCTTTATATCAAGATTTATCAACTGACTAACTCCAAAGACTCTAAACAAATTATCAGTATAGTTTTATTAGTTGCCTTCATGTATATAGTTGTTCTAAACCAGTGATGAAATCCAATTTTTTTTACTGCCAGTTCTGTGGGCGTGGCCTGGTGGGCGTGGCAGGGGAAGGATATTGCAAAATCTCCATTCCCATCCTACTCTGGGGCCAGCCAGAGGTTATATTTGCCAGTTCTCCCAACTACTCAAAATTTTTATTACCGGTTCTCCAGAACCTGTCAGAACCTGCTGGATTTCACCCCTGTTCTAAACTATGTCTGACAGTATCCATGCTTATTGTTATTGCATCAATCCATTACATTGATAGTCTTATTCTTTTGCATTATCCTTCATCCTCTCCAAGCATAGTACCTACTCTAAATAACCTTTGTCTTCACTTGAGGTGTTTAAAATCTTAAAATTATATGCCTGTCATTTCACCTTCTACAACAGGTTTAGGCTTGCATTCCTCCAATACTGATTAATTTGCTCATTGGGCAATTATGGTACTCATAGCATCACATTCAGAAGCATCTTTTTTTTTCCTGTTTTCTTTCTTCAGTGTAGAACTTTCATATCCATATGATATTATGAAAATATCTTGGGCTGAATGTGAGATCATTGAATACAAAGAAATTACTTTGTATTTAAAGATATTGTTTGCGCCTTTAATAGTCCCCCTTCCCCCAAGGGCATTGACTTTTGATTTCTTGGCCATGGATAGTTTCATTATTGATTATTGATCTCAGCAACCTGAACTTGTCAGCTAATTTCTGTTTCTCTTCTGTCAAGGCTAAAATTATTGATGTTACCAGCTCTTACGATCTTTGTCTTCTGCCCATTATGCTACACTCCAGCTTTGAGACAGTGTTCCCTGATCATAATAAGAGATGCTTCAGATCACTTGTACTTTCAGCCACTTATATGCAGGATCAGCATAGAAAATTGTTAACAGTCTCCATCAATTGTCACACCTCAGTTTTCTTCACACAGTCCTACTTCTTCAATGATTTGTTATGAATGTAAATTGAACTAGTATGAGGCAAGTATGCAGTATTTGTTGATTTTGAACCATTCTGTTGCTTCCTATTCTGTTTGGACTGCTGCTTCTGGCTCAGTGAAAAAAATATACATTAAAAATATCAGGTGTTCTGATATATTCATGCTTCTTAATTTGGTTCAGAACCTTTCATGGTTTAGCAGTCAAAGGCTGTAGTCAATGAAACACGGGTAAATATCTTCATAGTGTTCAATTGTATTTTTGTAGATTTATCCCATATCTGCAATGATGTATTTCGTTCCTTATCCTTTCTTGAACTCTGCTTGCAGTTCAGGCAGCTCTGACTCCATAATTTTAGTCTCCATTTAAAAATCTAGAGCAGAGTCTGGTTTTGTTTGGTTGATCCTTTGCACTTTCCATACATGAGGAACATCTTTAGAGGTTCTGATCATCATTTCATGAATAGCTACAGTCAGAAAACCAAAGTGTTTGCTTCACTTACATCATAAATACCAGCTTTACTATAAAGTCTCTTCAGATCTTTAGCAGTTACTTCAAGTCTTCTGATGTGAAGGGCTTATCTTCCAGCAGTTGATCACATTTTGTTTTGTAGTAACTATCCATTAGGTTTCATGGCAAACCTAAAATAGATTCCAGTGTTGTTGCCGTTGTCAAAGAAATGTGATCCTCCTCTTCCAACACTGTCTCATATTGCTACTGGCCAAATGGGTGGTTTGTCATAGTCAAATCAGATCAGTCCACTTTTGAAGAACCTGCCAATAATTAGTCTACCGATGGCATAGCTTTCAGCTACACAGATACAGCAGGCCTTAGCAACAAGTAAAGCTGCAAACCAAGCAAGGAAAATTCTCAATACAGCACAGAAACTGTATTCTATAAAATGCCAAATAAAATAATAAAGCAGTAGCCATATCTTTATTAATTCAGAATTTATTCCAGAATTTATTCCAAAGATCTTCTGGAACATCCAATTTTTAACTATTCACTAGAAAGGTATGAGAATGGGATCCATTCTTCCCTCAGAATAAGCTTTTACAAAGATCTCTGTTCTAATGAAGTAACTTTGTTGTACCTGTAAAGTACAAATTCATGGGTGTTATATATACACTTTCGTTAGGTAAGCAGAAGTTACATGGAATAGCTGATGTATAATACACCTAATTCTGGGCTACATGGGGGCTTATAAGTAATAACCAGCACCTTGAACTGCATTTGGAAAACAAGAAGCAATTGAGGGGCCCATTGCAATAATTGTCTTATGTGATGATACCATCATTTTCCAGTAAGAATACAGCAATTTTATATTTTACCAACTGAAACTTCACAGTTATCTCTGAGACCAGTTCTAGATAGGGAAAATTGCCACCAAAATGTGGAATATCAAGAATAAATAAGGTTAACTAGGTATGACTCACCTGTAGCAAGTGTCTTAAATACAGCAGGTCTACCAACGTGTGATATCAGAGGGAACACAAAAGACAAAGTTGATATCAGTTATCCTACCCCAGAAATAGTTGGATTCTAAACCAAAAGTCATTCTGCATTGATTGGTTTTGGTCTGAGCCTAGTTTTCTCCAGCCATAATATTCTTCAGGGCCCAGTTCAGGATTTCCACCAGATCTCCCATATAAGGAGAGCTGAAAACAGAGATGTATAACTAAATACTATTATATTAATGGATTTTAGATTATTTCTTTCATTTTATGTAGATATTAAAGTCTGGAGAAATGAACTGACCCTAGCACATGCAATATTACTCCAGTTTGAGTGAACATAGCTAGTTTTACTCATAATAAGCCTATCCAGATTTTCACACTCTGGCACTTTGTACATCTTATGTGTTTCCTTAATTACTAATTCTAAAGTTCTTCATAGAACAAGAAAATCAAAATCTGGGGTGGGGGGTGTTATAAGTCGCAAGTGTGTGTTCAACAAACATAGGTTATTAATGGGTTACCCTTGTAAGATTATCAGTATGTGAAGTATGGAAGGACACAAGAAAAATCAGTTCCCTAACTTAAACTAGTTTCAGTTTGAACTTATGCACTATCAACAACTGTACTTAGTTTAAAGTATTGATAATTAAATCCATAATATTAAACTAACCACACCTTGGTTCATACATTAGTAATGGCAAATTGTGCCTAATTTAAATCAAGAATGTTTCTAATGTCTTCCTAATGCAGGATGTGAAACCATAGCCTTGTGGGAGTTGAAGTCCACAAGTCATAAAAGAGCCATGGTTTCCTACCCATAATGGCTACATTGGTGAGGAAAGACTAATTCATAATTGCAAAAGCTTACCCATGTTCTTTCAAGTAGTACCAAATTATGGTTTAGCGTCACGTTACAAATAGACTATTGTATTATACACGAGTCAAGCCAAAATGCATAAGGCACTTTGGGGAAAAAATATAGCAAAGAGGGAAGTATATACTACTATTAAGGTCATGAACCAAACTGACAATTTAGAACAAACCTAACAATTTTCTATAGGGTTTTTTTTCCTGTACAACTAGCATGGAAACAGATCTCTTAATGGTATTTAATTATACATTTAATCATGGGTATATATTTTATCTTTCAAGCACTGATAACATTTCATTCACCATTCTAAAGTTTTCATTTTACGAGTACATAATTTATTACTTGGGACTAGTTTCTTCAAAAATATATCCCATTACATTTATTCATGTTACTGAAAATCACTTTGTGTTATGCTTCTGGCTGTAAAAGCATATTTTGTGCTATGCTTCTGGCTGTAAAAAAAATTACAACCCTATTGCTTGTAAGAAATCAAAAATGTCATCTGACAACAAGAGAAATCTTATTTTAATCTGGATTGGTAAAGAAGCCTTTTTCAAACTGAGCTGATAACAAGCACACAGACACACTCCACCAAATCTGTACATTAGAAATGGATATTCAAACTCAACAAATAAGGCATTATATCTGTAAGAGAAACAAATGGTAACTAGTAATTGTCCCACATAACTCTGAGAATCTAGGGAGGTATCTGATGTTCTAATAGTCTATTTATGGGCTGCAGTACCCAGTTTTACAAGAGCAGAGAATTATAAAAGAAGAAAAGCAGGGGTCTATAGGTAGTCTTCGACTTAAAACAGTTCATTTTATGACCATTCAAAGTTACAGTGACATTGAAAAGGTGACATATGACTTTTTTTCACACTAACAACCATTGAAAAACCCCTATGGTCATGTGATCACAATTCAGATGCTTGGCAAATGACTCATATTTATGATGGTTGCAGTGCCTGGGGTCATGTGAGCTTCTGACAAACGAAATCAACCGGGAAGCCAGTTTCACTTAACAAATATATTACTAACTTAATAACTGCAGTGATCCACTTAACAACTATGGCAAAATGATCATAAAATGGGGGCAAAAATCACGTAATGTCTCACTTAGCAGCAGAAATGTTGGCCGCTATTGTGGTCGTAAGTCAAGAACTATCTATATAGCATTTGGAAAAATTGGGCTTTGTCTGCTCTGTCCAGCAGGAAGTTGAAGAATTCACACACAGTCTTCTTTTTTTTCCCCATCCTAACTTAAAACCCTAAAATTAATATATCTATTACATGCATCTGAACTGTGTTGTAGATCATGAAAGTTTATGACTTTTAATAATCAGAAAAAGTCTATCAGACTTCTTGTGATTTTTTGGCCACCATAGACCAAAACATTTTTCCTCCTAGAATACCTACCCAATTCTAAAACATAGTGGCTGTGATTATGATAGATAGATAGATGATAGATAGATAGATAGATAGATAGATAGATAGATAGATAGATAGATAGATAGATAGATAGATAGATAGATAGATAATGTGTTTTTCAACTCTTTCAAATGTTCCAGTAGAAGTACTATACTGTACTCCAGCAATCTCAAAATTCAAGTAGTACTGTACTGTACTCCAGCAATCTCAAAATTATATCTATTTTGACCTCTATTTTTATTATTTCATATATCAAAGCACCTGAGGGTAGGACAAGAAGCAATGCGTGGAAACTAATCAAGGAAAGAAGCAACTTAGAACTAAGGAGAAATTTCCTGACAGTTAGAACAATTAATCAGTGGAACAACTTGCTTCCAGAAGTTGTGAATGCTACAACACTGGAAGTTTTTAAGAAGATGTTGGATAATCATTTGTCTGAAGTGGTGTAGGGTTTCCTGCTTAGGCAGGGGGTTGGACTAGAAGACCTCCAAGGTCCCTTCCAACTCTTATTTTATGTTCTATATGTCCCCTCACCTCACTATACCCCATGTCCATATTTATATCTTATTTTCCCTTTCCTACTCTCTTTCTAAAATTTGTAAATAACAAAGATGATGGAGGTCATAATACTATCTGTTCTAGTAACTTTTTTTCAGCAAATATCAGTCCATGTGAGTGGATAATTTATTTTAAATAGCATTATTGAAATGTGTATTGCATAGATCTTCCTATGAACATGGATTTTATATTACTGAGCATGAGCTGAGGGAGGCCTACTTCTGTTTTCATTATACTAAGAGCATGTTTAAGAAATAGGATAATTTCACTGGTGCCCCAGAGCTAAGACATGTCATGGTGTTCGGCCTATTCCCTTCAGCATTCTTAAGGCAGGTTGAAACATTTTCCTTTCAAGAGACCTTTAGTTAGTTTCAAGTTTATGTCCCTATTATTGCTGTTTTTCTACTGTGATGATTTACTACAGAGGGAGAGATCAATAAACTGAGACTAAGGCCAAAAGTTCTCTTGCTTTTGATGGCTGCTTCATCCTCGTTCCAACCACTCATCTCCTTCCACTTATGACTGTATGACTATAATCGTGTTGCTTGTATCCTTACAATTTATATTGATATTGTTTCCTGATTGCTTATTTGTTCCCTATGACTATCATTAAGTGTTGTACCTTATGATTCTTGATGAATGTATCTTGACTTTTATGTACACTGAGAGCATATGCACCAAGAGAAATTCCTTATGTGTGCAATCACACTTGGCCAATAAAAATTTCTATTCTATTCTATTCTATTCTATTCTATTCTATTCTATTTGCTATATTGAATTCAATTTCATTTGAAAAAGTTACATACATATTAACGATCAATTCTGAAATTTGGGACTGTTCATAGATTCAGCTTTATAAATGGGGAAATACTGTGTCAGCTAAATAGAACAATCATATTGACTTCTTTTCTATTATAATATGTTATAAATACATCTAATGTTATTATAGATTGTTGTAGTTATCCATGTTCTGGAAGTCTCTGGGTTGAATTCTACATTTTTTTTATTTATTTTGTCACACAGTATATATAAGCATAAGCATGAAATAACTATACAATATATAAGTAAGCATATATATAAGCTTAAATATGTAATAACTATATTAATTGGATATAATGAAAGGAAACAATAGGACAGGAATAGTAGGCACGTTTGTGCTCTTATACACGCTCCTTACAGACCTCTTAGGAATGGGGTGAGGTCAATAGTAGACAGTTTTTGGTTGAAGCTTTGGGGATTTTGGGAAGATGAAGAAGTTTTTCATGAAGAAGTTTTTGAAAGTGAAGTGGCCGACACAGATATGGCAGAAGGTATCTTTGACAATCACTTTTCTTTCTAGAAAATATGTTAATACTTTCATCTCACCAGGCAGTTCTTTCATCCAGTTCCCAGGAAAGAGAGAGAGTTCTCTTGTCAGGTGGCAACAGCTTGCAACCTTCCCTGCTGGCTTCCCCATAGACTTAAATCAGGATCACGCGATTCTGGACATGGGCATAACATTTTACATTTTACAAGTTCTTAATAAGCCATAAAGCACTGTTTCTGAGGCTGTCATAACAGAACAACAGAGTTGGAAGGGACTTTGGACATCTTTTAGTCCAACTCCCTGCTCAGATAGGAAACCCTGAAAACCATTTCAGACAAATGGCTGTCCAATCGCTTCTTGAAAACCCGAAAGTGTTGGAGCACCCACAACTTCTGGAGACAAGTTGTTCCACTGATTAATTGTCCTAACAGACAGCAAATTTCTCCCTAATTCTAGGTTGCTTATCTCCTTAATTAGTTTCCATACATTATTTCTTGTTCTTTGCCTTCTTCTGGTGCTTTGGAGAATAGGGTTGATTCCCTCTTCTTTGCAGCAAAATTTGGTAGATTTAAAGATAATTAAATAATTCTCATAGAAGACTGGGGTATCAATAATTAACAGTGATGATGGTTGCATATTATATTTACTTTCCCGGGCAATATTTCTTCCTTGTGTTAGCCATGTAACCTTTCTGAGCTTATAACTATCTGGTAATAACATATTGGTGGGTAAAATTGACATGTTTGTGCCTTTCTTTTTCAACCCAGAGCAGAGGTGGTATTCAGCAGGTTCTGATCAATTCTGGAGAACCGATAGTGGAAATTTTGAGTAGTTCAGAGAATGTAAATACCACTTCTGACTGGCCCCGCCCCATCTATTCTCTGCCTCCTGAGTCCCAACTGATCAGGAGGAAATGGGGATTTTGTACTAACCTTCCCCTGGAGTAGGGAGAGACTGGAGATTTTACAGTATCCTTCCCCTGGAGTAGGGTGGGAATAGAGATTTTACAGTATCCTTCCCTGCCACACCCACCAAGCCAAGCCCACAGAACCGGTAGTAAAAAAATTTGAATCCCACCACTGAATTCTAGAGCCATTTGAAATCAAGGAAATCAACGGCTGCTGCCATTACAGCAGATAGAAGCCTCACCAATCTATATAATGCATATATCAAAGGGTTGGATTTCAGTTCATAATCACCATTTTGTCACTTGACTCGTGTTGCAAGTGGACCTTTCACAATTGCCAGAATGACTATACTGTCCACGTATTTGCTAGGCAAGACCTTAAATCAGTGTAATAAAATTTCATTTAAAATGTTAGCACTGTTTTTTCAGGAATGTCCAAATCTTCATTATATTAACACCAATATCATAAATAAAACTTGGTTATGGCTTTTCCATAAATTAGAGTGCTGTGCAAATCTAGCTGTTGCAGATCACAGTTTTAAATCTAGTATATTATGCAAACCTAGTAAAATGGTTTTCATATAGTCCTTTCATATAGTCATATAGAACTCATGGCTTATAGCAGGGGTGTCAAATTCTCGGCCCATGTGCTACACCCGGTTTAGCAAAGGGGAAAAAAGTCCCGATAAATCACATAACTCCGCCGTGACACCATGAGTTTGACACCCCTGCCTTTTAGTAATACCTGAACCATAAAATATTTATAACATTAAAAAAAATTTTTTTAAAGGTTCCGAAACATCTCTTTAGGAACAGAGACTTTTTTTCAGACTCCAAAAACAGTAGATATTTAGCCAAACTGCTCTGTAAACATTCAAACCTTAATGTCTTAGACAGCAGGGTACAGGATTTGCTATCGTTCAGCATGTAGGAATAGATTGTTTGACCCCACATTTTAATGACTTAATTAGCTGCTCCAAAACCCAGCTGGGCTTCTTTTGACAATGTAGCTAGATATTTCAATCAGGCTGTATTATGGAGAATAAGTAATAAATGCTACCTTGTCGCCATGAAGTCCCAAACCGGAGTGCATGCTGGTAGAGTTAAATTTGATCACTATGCCTCACATTGCAATTAGTCGTGGTCTGAATGACCAAACTGTGTAATGTGTATGAACTCTTGTTATCAGATATAGAGTACTGGCTCCCACAGTTATAAACAGTTGAGTTTGCTTTTATTAGTAGCCAATTAATGGGCAACCTTTGCATTGCTTTTAACATTCATAACCTCTATTCCAGCTGCATCCATGGTTCCTTAGCATACAATGTACAATCAGATCCATATCAGTGTCACGAGCCAAACAGCTGCAAATTGTATTCCAGTTTTCAGAACTGAAAAACCTTGCAATATAGAAATTTCTGCCCATCCACTAGGAAGAAAAAAAAAACTTCTTGGGGGTCTTTTCAAAACCCAGCAGTGCTGGACAGTTTGTGACAATAAGCAATTTATTTCAGAGAAAACAAAATCTACACTAAGGTAACCTCTTGGGGTATGCTAGGTTTTCAAACAAATGAAACCCTATCACTTTGGCACAACAAAGAGAAAATTTCTCCTAACCAGGGCTAAGAAAATATAAACATAAAACCCAACCCACATAGAAAACTTAACCTGTTGCTTTCCAGCCAAAATTTAGTTTTAAACTAAACCATTTTAAACTTGAAATATTTTAAAAAAAACTTATTTCTAAACATATGAAGAAATCATTAAATGAGTCTTACTATCATTTCCACAAATCAATGTATAAATCTCATCAACTGGAATTAATTTTTAGATTGAGAGATTGTAATGTACTTTTACATTATTTGTTGCAATTGTTGAATCATTCACTTGCTTTTGGCTTTTTAATGATCTGATGGGCAACATTTCACAGCAACTCACTGCTTTGAGTTTCTGTAAGCTCCTGCTTGTGTCAACAGTAATAGTATTTAGCCACTTCTTTTTCCAGGCATCAAGATTTTTTCCAGTTGTTTTCTTATTATGTTGTTTTCTTATTAAACCATTGCTTTATTATTGGTGCTTTGTTAGCAATCGGGCTTTACTTTATCTAGTATTGAATAATTGTTCAACATTTTTCTTCAGCATCACAATTTAAAAGGACCAGTTTTTCTTTTTCTGATGATCTCTCTTTCATTATGTTACAACTGAAAAAATAAGATTCTATAATATGTCCTTTGTTGTAAGCACAGTCTCTAGATCTGTCAGAGTCTTTCTTCAGATCTCATCCTTAGAAAACCAAATTCATTATAAATCTATGTTTTTATGAGTAAGAAACATCAAAATATGGGGTAGCAAGCACTATTACATTCACACCATGAATGAAACAGAGTAGAAATGCCTTAGCTATTATGAAACAATCACCTCTGCTTGATTGGCCCAAAAATCTGATCTTAAAGACCAGAAATCAGGAGCAGATTTTTGGTGATGATGATGAGATCAAAAAAAGAAGAATTTTTATTAATGAGTTGAAGTTTGTCTTTGTATGTAGTTGAAGACACTCTGGAGAGGACCATCACAGCCACACCTAGCCAAAAGTATCTTACCCAATGTACCGTATTTTTCAGAATATAAAGACGTACCTTAGTTTTTGGGGAGGAAAATAAGAAAAAGGCTGATTGGCAGGTGGATCGGCCTTCCAGAATACCCCCATCAGCTGTTCCCAGACGTGAATTTTAGCAACAGGTTCCTTGGTTGTGAGTTCTGTGCCTTGCTCTTTCTGCTTTTTTTTTCTGCCTCTGAAACTGTTTCAGAAAAAACTTTTTTCTGCCTCTGAAAGCCTCCAAAAGAGAGTTTCAGAAAAAAAAGCCTCTGAAGCTCTGTTTGGGGGCTTCTTTTCTGAAGCTCCATTTGGGGCCTTTTTTTCTGAAGCTCCGTTTGGGGCTTTTTTCTGAAGCTCCGTTTGGGGCTTTTTTTCTGAGCCATTTCTGATGCTTTTTTCAGCCTCTGAAACCTCTGTTTGAGAAGCTGAACGGGGCTACGTTCAGAATATAAAACGCACCCAGATTTTCACCCTCTTTTTTCGGGGAAAAAGGTGCATCTTATAATCTGAAAAAATACGGTATATATTTATCCACTTGTAACTTTCAGAAGGACACACATTTTGTATAATTTTACACAACGCTATTTACATGCAAGAAATAAAAAAGTAGAAGATACAACTATGTACAGGCCAGAGCAAAACAGTAATAACAACAGACTGTTGTAACAGCAATATTTGCATCTAATATTCATGTAGAAAAACAAATATTTGTGATGAAAATCATATATAAATATGATATTGATAAAGATAAATATGTAGAAACGGTTTTCATGGATCAAAATGTGCATGGTCATTTGTTACCTTGTTTTAAAGCAGCCAGGCCAATAATTAAGGAGAGGAAACAAAACTGAATTTAGCAAGCAAACAGCCCCCAAATCTTGTCTTTGGTTCACACAAGCCATTGTCATGGCTCTTTCCAGACAATCAAATCCTAATGACAAGCAAACTGTCATATTTCTTAAATGTTGACTTTTAATGTTACTGTGAAATCATAAGCTAGTGCTTAAGATGTGCTCTGTTACAAATTTAATCTTCCCTGATATGTCACAACTCATTTCTTCCCGGTGGTAGAGGGATTCAACATAACAACATTCCTGTTATCCTAGACAATCTGAACTGTTAAATACCGTCTGATGCCCCAGAGTGATCGTAACAACATCGCCTATGGGATTTACAGGAACAACCTTCCTGAAAATCTGCAATTATGAGATTCATTTAAGAAAGGAGCCACCTAAAGAAGCTCCCTATTTTCCCCCTTTCTCTGAGCAATGTTTCTGAAACTTTTGTGACACAGTTCACTCTTTCCCTGAGGTAAATAATATACCATGAAGATGGGAAAAATTGGTTGCACAGAATCTATTGCATGCCTATTAAAAACACTGGCATCCTGCTTTCCAAAAATTCATATAAATTAAAAGCACTCTTCTACCAACTTCCTTTTTATCTATAATAATCATGGGAGTATTGAATTCATTGTTTATACACACACGCACACACACAAATACACACACAAACACACTTGTTTGCTTTGGTCACAGACTCAGAGCTCCTCAAAATCTCTTCTAAGAATCAGGGATGTTCTGAACAAATATGATGTGATGAAGGGATAAATTATACAGAGGCACTTTCTTTGAGAACTTTGCCTAAAGATCTATCTGATTTTCAGGACTTCCTCCTTTTTCAGATTCCTGTACTATAGTACCACATAGACATCACACTTATTCAGAAGAATCATTATAATATCTGTGTGTGTGCACGCCTGTGTGCACACACACATCTTGAAAATGTTCAGGGGTACAGTCAAGAAAAAGAAGAGGCAAAAGAACTTGAAAATACCATATTTTTCAGCGTATAAGATGCACTTCCCCCCCCCTAAAAGAGGGTGAAAATTTGGGTTATACATTGAATGTAGCCTTGCCCACCCACCGGCCCCCACCCTTTGGCCTCTGCCTCCCTTGCAGAAAACAGCAAACAGCCCGTTTCAGTTTCAGCTTCAGCACAGCCTGATTAGCACAAGATTGTTGGTTGGATCGGCCTCCCGACCGTCAGCTGTTTCAGGCTGCCAGGATTGCCGTTGCCACCTCCACATGCCCCATTTTCGGCCTCTGCTGTTTGCTGTTTGCTGCAAAGAGGCAAAGTGCTGGGAGGCAGAGGCAGATTTTTTTTCTTGTTGTCCTCCCCAAAAAAGGTAGGTGCGTCTTATAGTCTGGAGCGCCTTACACTCTGAAAAATATGGTATGTACTCTACCACAAATTAAGAGGTGATGGGATAGCACAGGCAAGCCAAAATATTTTAAGAATCTACAAATTCATTGATATTAATTTCCAATCAACACATTTTACTTTGCATGTGTGTGATGGTGTCTACTATTCAAAAAAAAATTGCATAAAAGAAAAGTTAACAACCTACAAAGGAAAATGCTAAATCCAAAGCTAAGATCAACATTACATTTGTGTGCCTATTAATGGGTGCATTATTGCAGAATTAACATTAACATTGATAGTGAGGAAGATGAACCACCTTCCAGTTTGCTTCCTGATCCAATTCAGGGTGATGCTTATCACTTATAAGATTATCTTTGTCTCAGATTCATCTGCTCATGTCGTAGAATATGTACCATATTTTTCGGAGTGTAAGACGCATCTACCATTTTTGGGGAGGAAAACAAGAAAAAAAATCTGCCTATGCCTCCCAGCAATTTGAATGACTGAATGACTGAGAATCTCCATATGCAGGACTGGGCTTGCTATCTTGTTCCTCTCATGCATTACACCTTTTTTCTGAAGCTGTTTCAGAGGCCGTGAAGTGCCGGCTGGGGGCCGGGATTGAAGTGCCGGCATGCTTTGCCAGCTCGGCCGGCTCGTTTTGGGGCGGCTGGCCTCGGCGTTTTCTTCCGCCGCTTTTGATGGCGGCGGCGGTGGTCGGCGGAGGCGGAGGGCGTTCGACATTTCGCCTCTCACTCGTCCTCCTCTTGCCCGCGGTGGGCGGAGGCGTTGTCACCCTCGCCCTCCTCTCCGGCGAAATTGAGTGCGGCGGCAGAGGCCGCCGTGAAGTGCCGGCTGGGGGCCGGGATTGGCTCGGGCTCCCCAGCCGGCACTTCACCTCCACCCACCCCACTGCCGCCGCACTCAATTTCGGCTTTCGAGAGGAGGCGAGTGACAAACGCCAAGCGAAGAACTCTATTTGTTTGTCACTCTAGCCCCGCGGGCGTTGTCACCTCGCCCTCCTCTCCGGCCGAAATTGAGTGCGGCGGCAGGAGGCCGCCGTGAAGTGCGGCTGGGGGCCGGGATTGGCTCGGGCTCCCCAGCCGGCACTTCACGGCGGCCACCCACCCACCCCACTGCCGCCGCACTCAATTTCGGCTTTCGAAGAGCGAACGCCCCTCCGCCCCTCGAGGCGAGTGACAAACAAATAAAGAGAGTTCTTCTCGCCTTGGCGTTGTCACCTCGCCCTCCTCTCCGGCGAAATTGAGTGCGGCGGCAGTGGGGTGGGTGGGGGAGGCCGCGTGAAGTGCCGGCTGGGGGCCGGGATTGGCTCGGGCTCCCCAGCCGGCCTGCACCGCCTCTCACCGACTTGAAGGCGAGTGACAAACGCCAAGCGAAGAACTCTATTTGTTTGTCACTCTCGCAGCGGGCGTTGTCACCTCGCCCTCCTCTCCGGCCGAAATTGAGTGCGGCGGCAGAGGCCGCCGTGAAGTGCGGCTGGGGGCCGGGATTGGCTCGGGCTCCCCAGCCGGCACTTCACCTCCACCCACCCCACTGCCGCCGCACTCAATTTCGGCTTTCGAGAGGAGGCGAGTGACAACGCCCCTCCGCCCCACCGCGGGCAAGAGGAGGGCCAGGAGGCGAAATGTCGAGCGCCCCTCCGCCCCGCCCCTCCGCCGACCACCGCCGCCGCCGCCATCAAAAGCGGCGAGCGCGGAGGCCAGCCGCCGCCCCAAAACGAGCCGGCCGAGCTGGCAAAGCATGCCGGCAGCATTTGGGCTCGTCCTGCCGGCCCAGCTGTTCCCGAGGGCAAAAAACCCTCTCCCTGGGTCGGCTCTGCAAGGGTAGACTCGAGGATAAGCCGAGGGGGCGGTTTTCAGCACAAAAAACGTGCCGAAAAACTCGGCTTATACTCGAGTATATACGGTATTTAGCCACTTCTTTTTCCAGGCATCAAGATTTTTTCCATTGACAGTTGTTTTCTTATTATGTTGTTTTCTTATTAAACCATTGCTTTATTATTGGTGCTTTGTTAGCAATCGGGCTTTACTTTATCTAGTATTGAATAATTGTTCAACATTTTTCTTCAGCATCACAATTTAAAAGGACCAGTTTTTCTTTTTCTGATGATCTCTCTTTCATTATGTTACAACTGAAAAAATAAGATTCTATAATATGTCCTTTGTTGTAAGCACAGTCTCTAGATCTGTCAGAGTCTTTCTTCAGATCTCATCCTTAGAAAACCAAATTCATTATAAATCTATGTTTTTATGAGTAAGAAACATCAAAATATGGGGTAGCAAGCACTATTACATTCACACCATGAATGAAACAGAGTAGAAATGCCTTAGCTATTATGAAACAATCACCTCTGCTTGATTGGCCCAAAAATCTGATCTTAAAGACCAGAAATCAGGAGCAGATTTTTGGTGATGATGATGAGATCAAAAAAAGAAGAATTTTTATTAATGAGTTGAAGTTTGTCTTTGTATGTAGTTGAAGACACTCTGGAGAGGACCATCACAGCCACACCTAGCCAAAAGTATCTTACCCAATGTACCGTATTTTTCAGAATATAAAGACGTACCTTAGTTTTTGGGGAGGAAAATAAGAAAAAAGCTGATTGGCAGGTGGATCGGCCTCCCAGAATACCCCCAATCAGCTGTTCCCAGAGGTGAATTTTAGCAACAGGTTCCTTGGTTGTGAGTTCTGTGCCTTGCTCTTTCTGCTTTTTTTTTCTGCCTCTGAAACTGTTTCAGAAAAAACTTTTTTCTGCCTCTGAAAGCCTCCAAAAGAGAGCTTCAGAAAAAAAAGCCTCTGAAGCTCTGTTTGGGGGCTTCTTTTCTGAAGCTCTATTTGGGGCCTTTTTTTCTGAAGCTCCGTTTGGGGCTTTTTTCTGAAGCTCCGTTTGGGGCTTTTTTTCTGAGTCATTTCTGATGCTTTTTTCAGCCTCTGAAACCTCTGTTTGAGAAGCTGAACGGGACTACGTTCAGAATATAAAACGCACCCAGATTTTCACCCTCTTTTTTCGGGGAAAAAGGTGCATCTTATAATCTGAAAAAATACGGTATATATTTATCCACTTGTAACTTTCAGAAGGACACACATTTTGTATAATTTTACACAACGCTATTTACATGCAAGAAATAAAAAAGTAGAAGATACAACTATGTACAGGCCAGAGCAAAACAGTAATAACAACAGACTGTTGTAACAGCAATATTTGCATCTAATATTCATGTAGAAAAACAAATATTTGTGATGAAAATCATATATAAATATGATATTGATAAAGATAAATATGTAGAAACGGTTTTCATGGATCAAAATGTGCATGGTCATTTGTTACCTTGTTTTAAAGCAGCCAGGCCAATAATTAAGGAGAGGAAACAAAACTGAATTTAGCAAGCAAACAGCCCCCAAATCTTGTCTTTGGTTCACACAAGCCATTGTCATGGCTCTTTCCAGACAATCAAATCCTAATGACAAGCAAACTGTCATATTTCTTAAATGTTGACTTTTAATGTTACTGTGAAATCATAAGCTAGTGCTTAAGATGTGCTCTGTTACAAATTTAATCTTCCCTGATATGTCACAACTCATTTCTTCCCGGTGGTAGAGGGATTCAACATAACAACATTCCTGTTATCCTAGACAATCTGAACTGTTAAATACCGTCTGATGCCCCAGAGTGATCGTAACAACATCGCCTATGGGATTTACAGGAACAACCTTCCTGAAAATCTGCAATTATGAGATTCATTTAAGAAAGGAGCCACCTAAAGAAGCTCCCTATTTTCCCCCTTTCTCTGAGCAATGTTTCTGAAACTTGTGTGACACAGTTCACTCTTTCCCTGAGGTAAATAATATACCATGAAGATGGGAAAAATTGGTTGCACAGAATCTATTGCATGCCTATTAAAAACACTGGCATCCTGCTTTCCAAAAATTCATATAAATTAAAAGCACTCTTCTACCAACTTCCTTTTTATCTATAATAATCATGGGAGTATTGAATTCATTGTTTATACACACACGCACACACACAAATACACACACAAACACACTTGTTTGCTTTGGTCACAGACTCAGAGCTCCTCAAAATCTCTTCTAAGAATCAGGGATGTTCTGAACAAATATGATGTGATGAAGGGATAAATTATACAGAGGCACTTTCTTTGAGAACTTTGCCTAAAGATCTATCTGATTTTCAGGACTTCCTCCTTTTTCAGATTCCTGTACTATAGTACCACATAGACATCACACTTATTCAGAAGAATCATTATAATATCTGTGTGTGTACGCCTGTGTGCACACACATCTTGAAAATGTTCAGGGGTACAGTCAAGAAAAAGAAGAGGCAAAAGAACTTGAAAATACCATATTTTTCAGCGTATAAGATGCACTTCCCCCCCCTAAAAGAGGGTGAAAATTTGGGTTATACATTGAATGTAGCCTTGCCCACCCACCGGCCCCCACCCTTTGGCCTCTGCCTCCCTTGCAGAAAACAGCAAACAGCCCGTTTCAGTTTCAGCTTCAGCACAGCCTGATTAGCACAAGATTGTCGGTTGGATCGGCCTCCCGACCGTCAGCTGTTTCAGGCTGCCGGGATTGCCGTTGCCACCTCCACATGCCCCATTTTCGGCCTCTGCTGTTTGCTGTTTGCTGCAAAGAGGCAAAGTGCTGGGAGGCAGAGGCAGATTTTTTTTCTTGTTGTCCTCCCAAAAAGGTAGGTGCGTCTTATAGCCTGGAGCGCCTTACACTCTGAAAAATATGGTATGTACTCTACCACAAATTAAGAGGTGATGGGATAGCACAGGCAAGCCAAAATATTTTAAGAATCTACAAATTCATTGATATTAATTTCCAATCAACACATTTTACTTTGCATGTGTGTGATGGTGTCTACTATTCAAAAAAAAATTGCATAAAAGAAAAGTTAACAACCTACAAAGGAAAATGCTAAATCCAAAGCTAAGATCAACATTACATTTGTGTGCCTATTAATGGGTGCATTATTGCAGAATTAACATTAACATTGATAGTGAGGAAGATGAACCACCTTCCAGTTTGCTTCCTGATCCAATTCAGGGTGATGCTTATCACTTATAAGATTATCTTTGTCTCAGATTCAAGATATGTTAAGACCATCTGCTCATGTCGTAGAATATGTACCATATTTTTCGGAGTGTAAGACGCATCTACCATTTTTGGGGAGGAAAACAAGAAAAAAAATCTGCCTATGCCTCCCAGCAATTTGAATGACTGAATGACTGAGAATCTCCATAGACAGGACTGGGCTTGCTATCTTGTTCCTCTCATGCATTACACCTTTTTTCTGAAGCTGTTTCAGAGGCTTTCAAAGGGGAAAAAAGCAAGGCACAGAGCTCACAACCAAGGAACCTGTTGCTAAAATTCACCTCTGGGAACAGCTGTTTGGGGTTATTCCAGGAAGCCAATCCACCTGCCAATCAGCTTTTTTCTCATTTTCTCCCCAAAATCTAAGGTGCGTCTTATACTCCGGTGTATCTTATATTCCGAAAAAAACAGAAGTGCTTCAGTGGAATCCCAGTATATGGGCCAACATAAACCAATAATATTTTTGAGTCACAAGAAATTCAATTTTGGTTTCAACCAAGAAAAGTCAGCAGATGATTTTTGGCCAGTAGCTTTTTCTCATCCCAAATACTCTGTTTGTAATTGTTGGGATAAAATGGAGATTCCTGGGTAATCTGCCTTGAGCTGTTAAAGACAAGTTAGGATATAAATCTAGCAAATAAATAACTAAAATAAACATTCACAGTTTGTACTTGATCTGTAGCCATTAAAAAAATAATCTGCTAAGAACAAATTTGGATGTCTCATTCCCAGTAGATCCAAAATAGGAAAAAAATAACACCCAGACAAAAATTCTTGCTCACACATTCCCTGCATTTACCTTTTAAAATATAAAATAAATAAGGGTTTTATTTCTTTCATTTTTAAAAAGCTCAGTACACTGAAAGCAGTGTCAGAGCAATTTATTGTTCATTTTCAAATTAAGTTTTATAAAGATTCTTTGTAGATGTAAAGTTTCTTCAGCCACATTTGTGGAATACCTTTGTGATCACATACATTAAAAAAAAAATTTTTTTTTAACAAAAAATGAAATAATCTCTATCTTGGAATGTAGTCTATATTTCTGGCAGCCATCCAAATATTTTGGTAGCCTATTGTTTCTTACAACTGGTTAAGAAGGATTGATTCTCCAGAGAGCATTCAATAAATCTTATGGGATTTATTCAAAACAGTGCCTCAGATTTACAGAAGCCCACTAATGGCGGAATTATTTTTGATCAGAAAATGTGCAAGAGAACAAGAGTGGATTTTCCTGCATCAAATTGTAGTCCATTAAAGAAGGGAATTTTCCCTAAAAACAGATAACATTGATATGTGGTATTCAGTTTTCTGTGTCTGTTATTAATTTTAAAACTTAATACTCAAAGGGACAAAGGGATATACTGAATAACAGTGGATTATCATGAATTGCTTTAAAATATAACAAAGAGGGAAAGGATTTTCCTCAGTTTATGTTTTGACAAGACCATACCAAAGTTAGCCATCCTAAATTATTATGCACACTGAGATGTTGCTAATGAATAAAAGTATATTTTAAAAATGTATTTTAAGTGATTATTTCTATCTATCCCATCTTTATTACAACAAATATGGGTAAACATATCCAACACATTAAATTTACAAATAACGGAAGGTGGCAAATATATCCAACACACCTTTGGCCTCTTATTTTCTCCACAACAACGCTGTGAGGTGGATTGGGCTGAGAAAGAATGATGGGCCCAAAGTCATCCAGCTGGCTTTTTGAATGCATAAATTATAAGAAATTATACAGGAAAAATAATAAGTGTTAGCTTGACTAAATAAAAGGATCATATAATTATGGGAGAGGTAATCTTTTTATGGCATCAATATATCTGAATCTCCTTCTTGGCTCTCTCTCTGAAATACATCTGTATATTCAAAGGTCTCTGGTCTTTAAGTTGCTCGCATGAAGTGATGGCACTATCTTGTGCTTGACTTGGAACTGGGCCCAACAGTGTATTGAAAAATATAAAGGAAGTTGTGGTGATAGAGAACATCCTGGCAAATGAGAAACAGTGGTGAGGAGAAATCATGCCAGTTTGCTCTTTGAGAACGGATACTCTGAAACCAATTATGTCTACTCACAGCATCAGAAATGCTCAATAACAGTATACTTAACATTGTGTCAGAGTCATGCAAAAGTCAGTAGGGTCTCGGTATTTAAATTTACAACCATAACTTCAACCTTAGATATGCCAGCCCCTTGTTAACAGTGTGAAGTACGTAGATAGACTTGCAACTTCTTCCATACCTCAGCATCAGTATATATGCCTTCGACATGACCTGAGTTTAACTCATAGAATCATCTATTACAATGTCCTTCCTGTCAAAGACTATTTCAGCTTCAGTTGCAACAATACACGAGCACACAACAGATTTAAGCTTAATGTTAACCGCTCCAATCTTGATTGCAGAAAATATGACTTCAGTAACAGAGTTGTTAATGCTTGGAATACACTACCTGACTCTGTGGTCTCTTCCCAAAATCCCAAAAGCTTCAACCAAAAACTATCTACCATTGACCTCACTCTATTCGTAAGAGGTCTGTAAGGGCGTGCATAAGAGCACAAATGTGCCTACCGTTCCTGTACTATTGTTTTCCTTTGTTATATCCAATTAATATAGTTATTACATACTCATACTCATATATATGCTTATGTGTTGTATAGTTGTTTCATACTTATGCTTATATATACTGTGAGACAAAAATAAATAAAAAAAATAAAAAAATATAAACCTCTTCAGCTAATCTCAGCCAAATGAAGCCAATAGTCACTGTGCAAAAATTCAAAGGTATGTCAAAATAAAGATGTTCTTTGCAACAATGATTAAATAGCTATTTTCAGCTGCTCTTTGTTTATTTTGTAAAATATATTGTAGTCCTTGTCTCTCATTATTTGTGTTTGTCTGTTGTCACCTTAAAAAAGGTGAATCTGAACTTTCAGACATATTTATTATGAAATAGACATTTTTATATTTTATAACATATGATTCATTTGCTTTTGCTGTGGTTGGTATATGCACATTTTATGCGTACTTTAAACACTACGACGTATCCTTGGTATTTGTTTGTTGGCATCTTGGAAAAATGAATCACAACTTTCTCATAAGCTGGATACCAATTGATAAACAGATCATATATTAATTTTCTAAGTCTGAATATGGTTAAGTTAATAATGAAACATAATGAAAACACAATTCTTTCCTATATCCATCCCAGAAAAGAGAAAAGCTAAGCTCTGAAGAATGCTGGTAGATCGATGTGTGCAAAATATTTTTGGCTGAATAGCCACAAAGTTAAACATACTAATAATGCAATGAACTATATTGATTTAAGCATTGCTGAAGACCATTTTGGGCTGATATAGCCAATAAATTCAAAGACACTTCTACACTAGTTTAAGAAGACTTTTAATAATGTGGCACTAAACACTTTCAGTTAGAAAGCAAGGATTGAATCTATTAAATATTTATTTTGTCTTCAGATTGTTCAACATGCTTTTTAGTAGAATTCATTGAAGTTTTTAATGTAGCCTTCTAACAGAGATGCTGTTTTAACATGTACACTCATTTACAAGATTGATTATGTGTTTTACCTAACAAGTGACCTTTTAATTAATGTCACACCTAACATAGCTGCTGTACATTTTAAAAACACACACACTGTATCAGGGTCAACCAGACTTTGATTATAAATGACTTAAGATTCATAGACTTGAGACCTTGAGGGACACTTGAGATCTTCAGTGGTCTTGGGAAAAGAGTCTGTGGATCTTTGAATTTTTTCAGTAATGGAATATCAATGGATCTGTGATTGAATTCTTCTGGTGCTACAAAATAAGCAGCCTAAAATTTCATGAAGATGGTTACATGTTCATCCTTTTCAAGAAAGGACTCATTAAAATGCAACTCCAGTATGCATATATGTGTAATTATATCTCATATAGCATACATTAGGGGATTCTTAGTGCTTCAATTATCCCATACTACATACAGAATTGTGCTTTTTAAAGTAATCCTTTGTAATAAAGTGGAATGCATTTTGTCAGATAACTTGGTTTTTAACTGGGCTGCATTAAAGGTGCTTAAAAATGTTGCCTCAGGCAACTAAAGCAGGATTTGACTTCTTCAAGAAAACTAAAGTAAAATAAATTTTTTCCCACACTGTGCAACATACTCATTAATGTTACTTGAAAAAGATATACGTGCCAGTATTTTCACTGAGTTGGGTAAATAACTTCTGAAGTTCAGCAAAATTCCAGTTCCAATATTTAACTTCCAGTTTAGGGTATTGGATTCCATATAACTAATGTTCACCATTCCAATTGCTTCTTATTTGTGATGCATAGTCAAATATTCTTTCTATCTATCTATCTATCTATCTATCTATCTAACTATCTATCTATCTATCTATCAATCTATATGTCTTTGGTTATTCGGGTTTTCTCCCGTGTAAAATTGGAAGTGTCTTGGCGACGATTCGACGAAGTCTCATTCATCATCTTCAGGTGAAGATGACAAATTCGTCATCTGAAGATGACAAATTCGTCATCTGAAGATGACAAATTCGTCATCTTCAGGCTTCAGCTTCATGCTTCTGGGAGCAATGTGATATATCTCACACATAAAGTTACACATATACATAAAACCTCAGAATATATATATATATATATTCTGAGGTTTTCGCGGGTGTTTGTATGTAGGTCTTTGGTTGTTCGGGTTCTCTCCCGTGTAAAATTGGAAGTGTCTTGGCGACGATTCGACGAAGTCTCATTCGTCATCTGAAGATGACAAATTCGTCATCTTCAGGCTTCAGCTTCATGCTTCTGGGAGCAATGTGTGATATATCTCACACACACATAAAGTTACACATATACATGACATTACTGAATATTTTAATGATTGTCTACTGTATTTCAATTGCTTGTCATGACTGTTTTTCATATCAAGTATTTAGCATTATACACGCACGCACTCAGACATTATTACAAACATGAGTCACTCCACTGTAGTGCAAATTGGTGGATAAAGAAGTGAGAAAAAAGGACTCACCCAAAGTGAAATAGCTGGCTTTTATTCTTAAGGAAGAAATAGAATCTTGGTATTCCCACTCATAGTCGAGCACCTGAAATACTGCACCATAATACAATATAGTAAAATATAGCACAATGCAATATATATGGTGATTTAGTGGGTTTCTACTTTATTAATTGTCATCTATGTATAGCTTTACATTATTGAAATATATCATAAAATGTCCAATTTTTAAATTATCCTTACAGATATATCTACTTTAGTAGAAAATTAATTTTTTTAGAAATTTATTGTAATTTTATTTTCTATATAGGAAATATTTTACCTTTATGCTAAAATATATGATTAAAGAATTTGGCTGAAAAAGTAATGATTAAGTGAATTGGGTTTTCACTGTTGTAAAAAAAAGTATTAACAAATTTCAGCCTGAAATGGGAGCTTTATCATTTTTCTTTGGAAAGTGAACTTCATAAGAAAGTGAACTTCATCAGATTTACATGTACATAAGTCTCAAAATATAAAACATGTTGAACAGTGCTATGTTCAGAGGAATAGCACATCGTTATTTTTTTTTTACTTCAATAAATAGGTAGAACTTGAGGAATGAACTCTGAGGATACAGTAATATAAATTCAAATTTCATCAGCACAAAAAATCACCATGAGAAGGCCCTGTTAAAATAAATAAATAAATAAATAAATAGAAATAAAAAATAAAGAAATAAGTGTGTCTGCCTATCTGTCGGTCTGTCTATCTGTCTGTCTGCCTACTGCGTGTAGAAGAACATTGCTGAAATTGATACTGGATTTGACTAATTTTTCATCATATGATGACAGTGATCCCCTCTCAAGACCCAATTCGTAAGCCACCATGTCAATGTAATTAATCTGAGAGAAATGATTCCAAGACCCCTGCAGCCAATTTCTTTTCTCTTCTCCTTCAGAGTTTGCTTCATCAACTTTTGACATGCTGCTCTTTTTATTCAGCAGAGAATTGTGTCCACGCTTACCTGTTTGGCGCATCTTTTTTGTTGACTTGTAACCTCACGAAGTAAAACCTCCTACTGCTGATGCGCAAATATTGTCTCCAGACTGGGTTTAGTTTATGTAACTCATTTTAAAATAAGCATCTACCATCCTTTTTATTATTATTATTAACCTTTAGTGGGTTTACTTGAACTCTTTTCTAGGAATCTCTGAGTAGAACTCTGCAGATATAGTCAAATGTACCTTTTTAATTAAATCCCTCTCTCACCCTCTTTCTCTCCTAAACAAGTAATAATAGACTTTAATGTAGGTTGCCATACAGCATCTGCAGAATGCCTGTTCAGGTTTACAAAATCCATGTAACGAGAACCAGTATAGAAAGGGGGGTGGGGAGAAGAGAGACAGAAGAAAAATGTTACAGCATCTGTTTGGATTTTTTTGTATTTCAAAGTCCTGACGACTTTATCTGAATTACAGATTTAGGGCTTTGTTATGTGTGATAGGTATGATAATATGATCACTAAAGGCACAGAGACAGGGAGCTCAAATCCCTTTGAAAATCCCTTTCTCTATTTCCTACAGCTGCTTCTAGAGTTTAATATCTGGTAGAATGATGAAAAAGAACAGGCCGAACTCCAGTTTTAATAAAAATTTTAACAGGTCTACATATAGTTATGAAAAATGTTATTTGCAATGCCAATCTTTAATAAAATTTTCTTAAACCAAAGAAAATTCCCTGAGGGGAACCTGATATGAATTGTTTTTCATATGTACTATTTAAGGCTCCTTAAGGGTTATGAAAGTGACTGGTAAAATAAGTTCTTTCTCAGCATCACTTCACCCAGTTTTGCATTTAATCAGATAAATAACGAAGACCTTCCATTCTACATATTTGTTCTAAACAAATATTGTGGGCATGCATAATACGAAACTTCAAATTACTAATAAATAAATGCGCCATTCCTAACTTGCATAAGCTCTCAAATGCAAACTTATACAGTCAATAACAAGCAAGAGTGCTTTTAGGAACAATAGGATAAGCAGCAGGAATAACGTCTGCAGCAAAAAAAGTGTATTAAATAGTTACATTTTATAATAGTCCTTAAGACAGTTTCTTTTTTAGATAAATATAGACACATGTAGAGTAATATAAATTGTGATGATGCACCTAGACTTCATCACAGCACAGCCTATTTTTAAATAATTGCTTTAAAGTGGTTTGCTAGTCGTTGCCTTTTATATTCTAAAGTACGCACCAAGTGTAATTCTAAATGTTCTTATTTATAAGGGCATTGCCAATAAATTTGTTTAAAGATTATCACTCTCTAGCAACCATTTCAAAATATTTAAAAGTGGGAAAAATGAGGTACAGACATGCAGATTAATTTCTTTGGACCTGCACGTTGTTGTTGTTGTTGTTACCATCACATATATATATATATATATACAAATGTGAATAGTTACACTTAGTTTTTTTTAAAAAAATGTTCGTGTATTTTCTCAGTGTAATATGGATGAATAACTGAAAAAATAGTTTAACTGCATAAATTAATATAATTATCTTATTTTGTTAATCTAATGAATAGTTTTATGAGTATATCACACCAAATATCACAGGTCATATTAAAAGAATTCAGAATAGTTGGCAATGAGCTCTTTTAAATGTTAGAATTAAAATATATTTTAATAAAAATACATTTACTAATACAGATTAAAATAATGCTATGATATGTAGCTTTAATCAAACTTAATTTAAAAAACATATTACATATATTACATATAACACATGCATTTATATAGACACTTTTCAGCAACACAGAAAAGATTTTCATGCAGTCATTTTATATTTTTAAATGATAAAAGATGTAAACTGACAAAAAATGAGAAAACTGTTTAAGTAATTGTATGAATAACTTTGAACATCTTCATAAAATATCACCATACAAATTGGAATTATGACATAAACTTTTAATCATAGCTTTATTCTCATCTACCACTGAAACAGTTCATCCTTTTTTATATTTTTACATTTTCTCTGCTAAACGAAATAATATTCTTAATGTTTGTAAAAAAAAATAAGACATTATTATATGTTAGTAAAGTGAATAATTTTTTGCAGTGAATATTTAATAATCTGATTTTTATTCTGGGATGCATGCAGAAAAATGTAAAGTCAATTTTTCTCATTTCCAAGATAATAAATTAGCAAACCTACGGTCTGGAGAAAACGATAAGAATAAAAAAATCAACAGCACAACTTCAGCATGTTTAACATCTGTTCTTACAAAACAGATATAATGCCTGGCAGTTGGCAAATCTGTATTATTAATTAAAAATTAAAATATGATTTAAAATGTTCTTTGAATAATTCCATTTAAAACCTTGTAACATCATGGTAAATTACTGATAGGAAAAAGAAGTACAATTGCATTTTGTAATGGACTAGGCCTCTTCATTGCCAAAACAAGCTATGATATACCAAAGTGATTACAGTTTTGGAAATACTTCTCTTGCGAATTAATTAGGGGCAAATGTTCAAAGAAAAGATCATAGCAGTTCTGACTGGATGCAAGAAAGGCAAAAGAGCCTTCTAGTCATGTGAAAACAAAACTGACGTTAGAAGAGGAAATTGCCCAGGATTCAAAGGTATCCTTTATTTCCGACAAGCAAATATATAGACTGAAAGAACAAAAACAATCATTTAGCATCTACAAAACAAATGAAAAACAATTCAAAAATTCAGTGTTTCCACTTACATTGGCTGGTCCACAGAAGCATAAAGTGCCCAGGGTGTTTATTCAGCTGAACCATGCTAATGAAACCAATAGTTCAAAGGAAATCAGAATACAATCAATTTTTTTCAACATGCATTTAAGCTATTCTTACTCAGACAATAATTTTAATAATTTTCTCCACTTCTTTTAAATTCAGAGACTGTGGATTATTTTTAGATTCCTACACATTGTGGTAGGTATCGTGCAAGAGAGGGGTTACTTCATAAATGGAAAATATTAATTTTGTTTAAAATACAGAATGGCATGGATAGAAAATGCTATTATTCTTCATTAAACTTCACAGAAAATGCCTTGCAGGAGTGCTTTGAAGCAATTAAAACAATAAACTGTAGCAGTGAACTTTCCAGAATGTCCGAATTATTATGAAAAGATGATTGCTACATTACAATACAGGACAACATTCAGGCTGAATATAGTTATATACTTTTATTTTTTGTATGTTTGTTTTGACAGAAATACACCCACACACACACACACACACACACACACACACACACACACACACACACATCCTATTTCTCCCAAAATAAGACATCCCCTGATAATAAATAATAAGCCCAATCAGGCTTTTGAGCACATGGCAATAAGGCCAAGCGCTTATTTCAGGGTTCAAAAAAATATAAGACAGGGTCTTATTTTCAGGGAAACACGCTATATATATATATATATATATATATACATATATTCATGTTAAATAATTAACATTTTTGTACAGTTATGCTGATATACAATATATAATGTATAATATTTTTCTACATGTGTTATTTCCAAAGAGATACAAGCTTAACAATGCTATTGTCCTAACTATATTCATTCAAAAGTATAGCTTAACAAGGTTATTCTGTATGGTGGATGGGTGGATCGGTGTTTATAATAAGAAGTAGCTTAATGTCAGCAATATAATATTACAAAGAAATTTTAAACACAACATTCAGATTCAGATCCTCCAAAATATTTGCAACCACTGCCAAACAGGTTTTTACATATGCATATGTAAACTTTATTAAAAGTTTTAAAGAGAACATAAAAATTGATGCAAACTCATACAGAATAAACAAAGAAAAAAGAAAGAAAAGGAAAAAGGAAAAAAGCACAGAAAGAAAACATAAAAAGAAATACAAAGAAGGTTCCAATTTCCAATTTTAAAAAAAGTATTACACAGTTATCTCTTACTCTATGATTACAAAAACAACCCCCATAATCCAATTTTTTTTTCTAATCATCAAAACCACAAGTCATAAGTGCAATTTTTTCCTGTTCTATGCAGAAAGTCTATAAAGATTTTCCAGACTGGCAAGGAAGTTTTCTCAACAATCAAGTCACTAAGAATTTTAAGGGAATATTTTTCCCCAAATGTTTTCTTATCCCTTATTGCTAAAACGTGCTTAGAGCCTTTCTACAGTGTTGTACAACGAGAGAATCCTGTTCCTGCTCCTGTTATAGCTTGGGAGGTGGGCTTAGGTAGCAAAATAATTTGCCTAAAACTGTGTGCTGAACTTGGTGATTTTATTATGAACCTCCCAGGGCAAATGTCAAATTCAACCACATGGTAAAGACATGAACAGATATAAGAAATAGAGTTTAAAACACATTAATGTTTTTAAAAATTTCACAAGCATTTTGGAAAGTCAAATTTAGCAGACTTTTTACTTCCGAATTCTGAGGATTTTGAGTTATATTTACTGTCTAATAAAAATTAACAAAGGTCCACTTTAATAAATCTGTGCCTAATACAATTCATGTCAGAATGCATGCAAGTATCCGTTGTCCATTATTTTGTTATGAAAAAATATAATATTTGTGACTAGTAGTCTTATTAAAATGCAGAGTACAAATTATTTTATATTTCTGTGGGATTGGAAATAACAGTTTCAAAACAAAATGATTTGCTTTAAAACTAAGTTCATGAAAATAAAGCAGCAGCTTTGCAAATTACAGAAACAAAACATTTTGAAACACTGCAAGCAGCAGATTAGATGAACTAGTATCCAATGAACTGTCAAAATATTCTAATAGTGCAAGCCAAGAAATAGAAAGTTTTCTCACTTAATATTTAATTGTATATATATACATATAGTTGGATCTGGATGTATGTATTTAAATTAACTGGATTGAACTCACTGTTCATATGATGTTATAATCTAACTTCAAACAAGGCTTGTAAGAAATACTTAATATATTAGCTATTTAAAAGTATGTAAAATATTATCAGCTATTAAAATGGACAGTCTCAAAAAACTGGATATAAATAATGTTACTGACATTTAAACTGAGCTAGGACTGATATGAGTGATGGTGAAGGCTTTTTTTTCCTTTGACTTATAAAACTTTTCCTTATTTTTTTATTTCAAAACTTCAGCTTTTTGTTTCGTACAGCTGTATCTATATGGCATATAATATTGATCAAGGAACTGGATTAGGACTAGGGAAATTATAAAACAGCCATAAAAACCCACTATGTGACTGGCCAATTACTCTTTCTCAGACCAACTAACCTCAAAGTGGTGTTGTTGTATAAATAAAACAAAAGAAAATCTCATGAAAGTTGTCCTGATCTCCTAAAGAAACAGAGGATAAATCTAAAAATAGTACAATAATAATAAAAAATGCCAAGTCCAATTTGAACCTTATGCTGACTGTATGATGAACCATTATAAATATTATTACCAAGAATAACAAAGTAAATGGACAGTGTTCTAGTTAATGGCATTTTAGGAGCAAGGTTGTTTTGTATTATTTAATATTGCAAGATCCTTGTAATTCTGTCAACTGTTACATTGCCCTATTTTCTCCAAATTAGTCATCTTTCTCAAAATAATGATGTCATCGTACAGCCCATGTGAAATTACAGAGAGAAAAAAACAATGCTAAATCAGAGTGAAGGAAACATTTGCTAGATCAAATTTACTCTCATTACACACAATTCCTGTGTGTCAATTTTAGTCTTCTCAATGTCAGATATGATTGAAGAGGCAGAAGAGCTGACTTCCCATTCAAATAATTATTAAAGAGATCTCAAACTGTCAACCTGAACAGGTACAACATTGAATCTTTGCAAAGTCACTCAGGAATACATTTATAGTTGTTAGTTGTTATTTTTTTTAATTCCCTTGCAATGAAAATATGCATTGGGAAGCAATTGATTCAGTCTTGTACATTGAATTACATTCAAAAGCAAGCTGAATTAATCCGAAAATATGCGAGTCAGACACTTCAGCATATTGCAAACAGTCATGGAGGCACAAAGAGAATACTGTTACTTTTTTCAGAAAGAGAAGGAGAAAGAAGAAGAAAGAAGGAGAAGGAGAAAGGAGGGAGTAAGTATATAACCTGGATTTTCCAAATTGGACAATCATTTATTTATTTATTTTGCATCTCCCAGTTTGAATATTTGGCAAAGATTTTCCCAAGCATCTTCAGGGAGTAAGCGAGAAGCTAAAAACAACACATATATTCCCCTTCTCTTTCCAAAATTATATTAAAGATTTCTTCCAGATCCTAATCAAATGATTAGACAACCCAAAAGAACATTCAACATTCCCATCCAAAAATTAACTGACTAAAATGCATATTTTGTTCCACAAGGTTTTGAGAATGGATAATCACAGTATACTTTCATCTATTTTACTGTTTTATGGTATATGCACAAATAGTAATGTTTACTGCTATTTTCCAACAGCATTTTCAACAAATTTATATATACAAGCTTTGGTAGAGATACTATGCAAAATACCATGATTCATTAATGAAAAGGTAGGGTTAGGGTTATGATTGTGATTATTAATAGGAAAATACAATGTTTCATTTTGAGAATTAAGCAGAATTCAGTTGTATGAGAAATTATGATAAAATAAAATTTCAATACCAATGATGATTTAGTTTCCAGATCAGCAGAAACCTGCTGATTAAAAATAACAATCCAACTATATTTCATTTATAATGTACAAACTTGTTACATATTTCATAGTTCATCCTAAACATTTTTCATTTAAACAGTCTGCTTTTTATCATTGAGATTTATAATATAAATACATTTTGAAATATAATTTTTTCACATTTAATTTTAAAATGGATTGTTGCTAAAATAAATGAGATGATGCTCAAATTTAAACATCCAAACATCAAACATTTTTTAAATATTCAAATACGAATTTTGACTCTCATACATTTATCTAGCCGTGATCAATTTTTCTGTGACAGTATCATTCATAGCATGCACTTTCTCATTCTTAACCACAAGGAAGACCTATTCTAGTCAATGATATTTTGTTTTAAATCTGTATGCATTGAACTTCAATTATAATGCTGCCAAGGTTCTGTGCATTGAAATGGCTTCCAGAAACCTTCCTCTACAGGGATACCCAATCTTGGCAACTTTACAACCTGTAGACTTCAACTCCCAGAATTCCCCAGTCAGCATGAGGAATGTTGGCAGTTGCTGTTTCATACATGAGGGAGTGTAAGAACAATCTAATTCCACATTTTCTCATCAAGAAAAAAGCTTTTAATGGACTGTTTTTCTCAGAATGCTATATTATGTCTTCTAAGATAGTATTTTGCAGGAAAGGAATTATAAAGAGAATGTCAAATTCTTCCCTTTGAAGTCAACATAAAACCTCTGATGTGAAAATAAATAAATCCAATAGTTAATTTCATTTTCCTTGTCCCTCTTTCTGGTTGTGTGATATGTATTTAGAAGGGCTCTAAAACAGGCTGAATGAGGTCTTAGAAGGATGATCCTAAGCAATTTCTGAATTCTTAATTTTTCTGGTCTTTGCCACATTTCAAATTCAAAGTGAGAGCAACTTTTGAACTATGAACTTCGTTGTTATTATTTGTTTTGTGCTCAAGGAAAGAAACACATTGTGTTATATTTAATATGCCCAGATTTTTTCAAGACTTCTGCCCTAATTGAAAGGTTTCCTTTCAATGATATGCATGTACATGAGCAACAGGTCTCAGGTTCAATCCTTAATTTGTCTTTCTTACCCATTTGTTTACTTGTTTGTTTCAGTTGAGCTCAAACATATTACTGGGATAGCAGACTCACATATTCCAAGGGTATAATTTAGAATCCATCAAGCAAAAGCACTGCCAAACTATTATGAACTCTGGTAAAATAACAAGTATAAAGATCTGACTTGAAGGAGACTTTATTTGTGATAGTGGTGAATATCTATAGCTTGGGTATAGGATGAAGATGGAGATTCATTGTCTGAGTTTGTGGGTTGGCTTCTGGTTCGTTACCAAGCTACCAACTTACCAAAACATCTTCAATGCCATTTAGGGAATGTCAGTGTTGGCATTCTTCTGTTAATAAGGGCTTCGTGATCAGTAATTCTTGTGATGGGAAGGTCATATCAGCTGAGGGTCTGGTGATGGGTCTTGTGAGGGGTCAGGTGTGGTTCACATCACATGAGGGTCTTGTGAGGGGTCTTGTGAGGGGTCAGGTGTGGGTCAGATTAGAGAGGGTCTTGTGATGGGTTTTTTGATAGAAGGTCACATCAGGTGAGAGTCATTGGGATGTGAAGTGCTGGTTGGAGAGGTTATGTGGGTTGACTGAGGGCCAGTGCTGTCACTGGTTGATTGTGTGGAGACTTTATTGTTATGATTTTTTAATCTGCCCATAATCAAACAACCCCAAAATAAAATGTTTCAGTAAATCAGCAGAAAATAGCACCCCCCCAAAAATAGGAAATTGAAAGTCACAATTCCATTTTAATGCAGATATCAAATCAAATCTAAAATAACAGAAGGGAGAGGGATACTGCTAGATGAGTGTTCCATAGGGCAGGATGACAACTTTATAATGTGTGGGCTTCAATTCCCAGAATTCCCCAGTCATTTAGAAGACATTCATTTAAATTCTCTGGTCTCAGGTTACACACTGCCAGTGCCGGTGAATGCTGTTTTCTTTGAGACTTCACTATTTGAACAATGCTAAGTTAACTTGTAAACAACCTTCCCAGCTTTTCTATCATCCAGATGTGCAGATCAAAGTCAGCGATGGGTTTCAGATGAACTTACTACCAGTTCACCATGCGCATGCACGCTCGCTTCATGTGTGTGCCTGCCTTCCACATATGCACCAGGCCTTCTGTGCATGTACATTGCTCATGCGCGCACCTTCCATGCATGCACCTGTCCTCAAAAACGTGCCTAAAAAGGATGGCATAGAGCTGGGGTGGGTGGGCAGGTGGACAGGCGCACCCGCGATTTCTGCTACCAGTTTGGGTGAACCAGTCCGAACCAGCTGAAATTGAATACCACCTTTGATCAAAGTCCTATAATTTTAAGCATTAGCCATATTGTCTAAGGAATTAGAGGTTTACAGTTAGCACATCTCAAACATACCAGGTTAGTGGAGATGTAATTTGAGCTGGGAAGCATTAATTGCCAGTTACAGTACATCATACCAGCTGTACATCATTCCTACACACATTTGGAGGGAGTTTATGCTCCCCTTTATACTTTGCCCTTTATCTAAAATTTGAGCCAAACAGTCTCTACTGTACAAACTCATCCCCACAATAGTGAACTAGAAGATAAATCAGCTACTATTTTGAATATTTTTTTTCATAATCCTTGAATAATATAAATTAGTAATGATTTATAAAATTGACTAATTATTTGTCCAAAGCATCTAGGTTTGCTGTTAATGATGGCCATGTGAACTATATTATGAAAATAATGCTAAATGTGCAAAATGCTATTATATAGCCTATGGGCAGCAATATTATTTTTTTTCCCTAGAGAAAATAAGTGATGCTTAGACCTGGGAATGTTTCCCAACACACTTTGCAGTTCATAAAAATTATATCATCATAAAAGCAAATATATAAAGAACTTTCCCTGACCTGTCCCTCTGTGCTTTATATCCCTGTATCTCACAGTCTCTGTGGACTAATTTTACCATCACTGCCTGTCTCTGGCATGCTAAATGGAAGCAATAGTTCTTGCAAGAAGAAATGATTTAAAGATTTGTGCACTATTTTACTGAGTTAGCATAGAGTCGACTATTCCACAAACCCAGTTTCAATTAAATGTATCTGCTGTTATCAGTACATTTAAAATTTGCATTTTAATCCATTCATCCTTTCACCAAGAATAAGGAAAACTGTCATGCCCCTGTTGGAGTCTAAATCCGAAGGGGAAGAGGAACAGCTGACAGAGAATGAGAGAGTGGATCCATTGGCTGTGGAAAAAACTGGGAAAGAGCAAAGTCAGGCTGGGCAGAGCAGGGAAGAGGTAGAACAAGGGAGAGGGGGTTCAGATGAAGACCAAGGCCCACCCCCTCCTCATCCTAGGCAGCGCAGGCAGGAAAGGAGAAGAGAGCAATGTGGGTTGCGTGGCTTATGAGGGAGGAAAGGGACCCGATCCTCTTTACAAGGCATGTCCCAGTGTCTGGAAGCCGTATGGGTCTGGATGGAGAGGAACAGACTTCAGCTCAATCCCTCGAAGACCAAGTGGCTGTGGATGCTGGCTTCCCGGTACATCCAGCTTACTCCATTGCTGACTGTTGGGGGCGAGTCGTTGGCCCCCACAGAGAAGGTACGCAACTTAGGCGTCCTCCTGAATTCACGGCTGTCTCTTGAAGATCATTTGACGGCCGTCGCCAGGGGGGCTTTCTATCAGGTCCGCCTGATCCACCAGTTGCGTCCCTTTCTGGACCGGGTTTCTCTGCGCACAGTCACTCATGCCCTCGTTACATCTCGCTTAGACTACTGCAATGCTCTCTACATGGGGCTCCCCTTGAAGAGCACCCGGAAGCTCCAACTGGTCCAGAATGCAGCCGCGCAGGTGATAGATGGAGCACCTCGTGAATCCCATATAACACCGCTCCTGCGCGGGCTGCACTGGCTTCCAGTGGTCTTTCGGGTGCAATTCAAGGTGTTGGTTACCACCTTTAAAGCGCTCCATGGCTTAGGACCGGGCTATTTACGGGACCACCTACTGCCACAAATAGCCTCCCATAGACCTGTGCGCTCCCACAGGGAGGGCCTCCTTGGGGTGCCGTCGGTGAAACAATGTCGACTGGCGACCCCCAGGGGTAGGGCCTTCTCTGTGGGGGCTCCTGCCCTCTGGAACGAGCTGCCTCTGGGGCTTTGCCAACTCCCCGACCTTCGGACCTTCCGCCGTGAGTTGAAGACTCTTTTATTCCATCGAGCTGGGCTAGCCTGACTAAGTAATTTTGAATGGGGTTTTAGTTTTTTGTATTAATTAGTTTTTAAATATTTTGGCCATTATTTATATAAATTTTAGTCTGTTTTTAATGTGTATTTATTGTATCTTTTAAATTGGCTGTAAACCGCCCTGAGTCCTGCAATTAATAATAATAATAATAATAATAATAATAATAATAATAATAATAATAATAGCTGATGGAGTTTAAAAGGAGAGGCAAACGGGAGGGGCGTTTGTCAGGAACAAACACTGAGTTTATCTCAGGGGTGAAATGCTCCCGGTTCAGACCGCATTGGCCAATCCAGTAGCAATGGCGGCAGATGGTTTGGAGAACCAGTAGCAAAAATCCCCTCCCCCGCCTAGCTGAGCTACACGATCATCAGAGGCAAAGGTAAAAAAGCTAAAGCCTGCTAGGCAAAAAAAGGTGGGGGGGTGTAGGCAAAAAATTGGGGGGGTGTTGTTTGAGAGAGAGAGAGAGACAGAGAGAAAGAAAGGAAGGAAGGAAGGAAGGAAGGAAGGAAGGAAGGAAGGAAGGAAGGAAGGAAGGAAGGAAGGAAGGAAGGAAGGAACGAAGAGAGAGAGATAGAGTAAGAGAGAGAGACGGAGGGAGGGAGGGAGGAAAAAGGAGAGAAAGCAAGGACTACAAACCTGGCACTAGATGCAATTTCAAAGGATAATCCAGGGCTGGAAGAGACTTGGAGGTCATCTAGTCCAACCCTGCTCCAGCAGGACATTATTAGTGAGTTTCTTTCTTTTGATCCCCCAGCCACATAGCCATGCCCACCCAGTCACATGACATCCCCCACCACGCCACGCCCACCAAGCCACACCCACAGAACCGGTAGGAAAGAAATTTAGATTTCACCATTGGTTTATCTAGTGTTTCTTTGAATCCTGGCATTCTCCCAATGTGTTTGATTTACTGCCATGCTACTTTACTTGTGGAATTCCTTATAGAATAGAATAGAATAGAATAGAATAGAATAGAATAGAATAGAATAGAATAGAATAGAATTTTATTGGCCAAGTGTGATTGGACACACAAGGAATTTGTCTTGGTTCATATGCTCTCAGTGTACATTAAAGAAAAGATATGTTCGTCAAGAATCATAAGGTACAACACTTAATGATAGTCATAGGGTACAAATAAGCAATCAGGAAACAATCAATATAAATATAAATCATAAAGATCCAAGCAACAAAATTACAGTCATACAGTCATAATTGGAAGGCAATGGGTGATGGGAACGATGGGACGATTAATAGCAGTCCAGATTTAGTAAATAGTTTGACAGTGTTGAAGGAATTATTTGTTTAGCAGAGTGATGGCATTCAGGAAGAAACTGTTCTTGTGTTTAGTTGTTTTGGTGTGCAGTGCTCTGTAGTGTTCTTTTGAGAGTAGGAATGGAAACAGTTTATGTCCAGGATGTGAGAGGTCTGTAAATTTTGCTTGCCCTGCCAGATTAATTACCTTGTCTTGCCTTTGGAATTTTTCTTAGAGGTTTTCTGCTTACAACGTTTGGGACTGAAGTATTGCCAGCCAAAGACTATTACAGTTTGGTGGAAGAGCTGTCTTCAGGCCAGAGAGTTGAAAGGGACATTGGGGGCACAGTTGGTGATAATAAAGGGATTCATATCGGTTCTCTGGCTGTGTTGCCTTTATGTCATGCCCCGGGTCATCACAAAAACATATGTAACAGTCTTTACCCTATTCCAGGCATAAGCAATCAAACGTATTATAAATTTCAAGAGGCAAGGCAATGATTCAGGTTGTGTGCAGCCATGTCACAGCAATAGCACTTATACTTATATATCGTTTTACAGTGCTTTATAGCCCTCTCTAAGTGGTTTACAGAGTCAACATATTGCCCCCAACAATCTGGGTCCTCATTTTACAGATCTTGAAAGGATGGAAGGCAGAGTCAACCCTGAGCCTGGTGAGGTTCAAACTGCCAAATTGCAGGCAGCAGGCAATCAGCAGAAGTAGCTTGCAGTACTGCACTCTAACCACTGCGCCACCTTAGTTCTTAGACATAAGATCTTTTTAAAAGGCTTACTTTAAAGTTTATCTACCATTTAATCTTTTCTATACCAAAATAGCAGTGGCATTCAACAGTGATGATGTGGAGAACTAAGGAGCTGCAGAAAATGACTTTGGGGATTGCAGTTCTGGGCCCCTGGTTACTTGGGATAGATATGAACCCATTTAGAGTTTCATTAGGCTATAAGAAGCAGCTTACCTGGAGTTCTTAAAATCATTCATTTCTAAGAATTCTTGTAAGTTGTAATTTGCTTTTCTTGATCCTGAAATAAAATTGTCTTACCCCTTGAGAAAAAAAAAATCTACAATTCAGATAACAAAGAGCAGGGATAAAGGGATTATTAGAATTTCCAAGGAAGAGCTGAACCTGACTTGATTGCATCGAAATAATTGAAATTAAAAATTAATATGAATTTTTCACAACTGTAAATGTGCAAATTATACTAGAACAAGGAAAAAATTATTTTTCCAAAGCCTTAATGCCAGATTTTATTTACGTATCTCTGTCAACCAGAAAGCTACCATGAATGCATCATAGCACCAGTACATTTTTTTCTTTAGTAATTTATTTGTCTATTTCCTGTTATTTGGATGCATATTGGACTTACAAATATAAGGATCCTGTAATACTATTTAGGCACAAGGCAAGCCCAACTTTCCTCATTTCTCCTATGCTAAGACAGAGAGTTCCATTTAATTATGAAGAGCTCCTCCCCCAAGCTTTGCCATCTCAGGTCACTCTTGGGATTCAACTGCTCAAACTTGAACATTGGGCGCTATCTAACAAAATGAAATTCAACAGTGAAAAAAGTAAGATTCTACATTTAGGCAAAAAAAACAAAATGCACCAGTACTGTATATGTGGTACCTTGCTCAATAGTAGTACCTGTGAGAGGGATCTTGGAGTCCTGGTGGATAACCATTTAGATATGAGCCAGCAGTGTGCAGCAGCTGCTAAAAAAGCCAGCACAGTTCTGGGCTGCATAAACAGAGGGATAAAATCAAGATCACGTGAAGTGTTAGTGCCACTTTATAATGCCTTGGTAAGGCCACACTTGGAATATTGCATCCAGTTTTGGTCTCCACGATGTAAAAAAGCTGTTGAGACTCTAGAAAGAGTGCAGAGAAGAGCAACAAAGATGATTAGAGGACTGGAGGCTAAAACATATGAAGAACGGTTGCAGGAACTGGGTATGTCTAGTTTAATAAAAAGAAGGACTAGGGGAGACATGATAGCTGTGTTCCAATATCTCAGGGGTTGCCACAAAGAAGAGGGAGTCGGGCTGTTCTCCAAAGCACCTGAGGGTAGAACAAGAAGCAATGGGTGGAAACTGATCAAAGAAAGAAGCAACTTAGAACTAAGGAGAAATTTCCTGACAGTCAGAACAATTAATGAGTGGAACGACTTGCCTGCAGAAGTTGTGAATGCTCCAACACTGGAAATTTTTAAGAAAATGTTGGATAACCATCTGACTGAGATGGTGTAGGGTTCCTGCCTAAGCAGGGGGTTGGACTAGAAGGCCTCCAAGGTCTCTTCCAACTCTGTTGTTATGTTATGTTATGTTAAATCCCTAGTGCCGCAAAATGGGGTGAGCTCCCGTTACTTGTCCCAGCTCCTGCCAACCTAGCAGTTTGAAAGCACATAAAAAATGCAAGTAGAAAAATAGGGACCACCTTTGGTGGGAAGGTAACAGTTCTGTGCACCTTTGGGATTTAGTCATGCCAGCCACATGACTAAAGAGATGTCTTCGGGCAGCACTGGCTCTTCGGCTTTGAAACGGAGATGAGCATTGCCCCCTAGAGTCAGGAACGACAGCACATATGTGTGAGGGGAACCTTTACCTTTTATAAAGCCATATAGTTTATGATTTACTATGGCAATTGCCTGACAACATGATCTTAAAGCATTAGGGTTAGGGTTAGGGTAACACAACAGTGCAATGAAAGATTTCTTTTTTATTTGATGTACATTTATTTCATAACATGAAGTTTGGACCAAACCAAGATTAATAGACACTTCTTTTCACTTCTCTTATTCCATGGCAATATATTATTGCTAAGTATACAATACTCCACCCTGCAAGAAAACTGATAATCCAGCATTTCAAATTAATTAACCAATCCATGTAAACACAAATATGTGCTTAGCACAATAATTTATGTTTTATCTTCTCCAGAAGTGCTTTTTCTGCAATATTCAAGGTAAATTCATGAAAAGAAAAAGAGCCAACCTCATTATGGAAATTTTACAGCACTATATACAGTGCTACATAACGTATATTGAAAGGGGTTTCAGAAAAATTCACCACAAGCAGGGATAAGGGAAGTGGAAAACGTAAAGAATGCAAGCATCATTAAAACAGGAGACAAAACATCCTCAAAATGTCTCCTTCTTCACCCCACACACTATATACACAGGTTCTCCAGTGACAGCTTTTCATGGCCATTTACAGAGTGCTAGCAATTATGCTTCTGTAATTGAAATGCACAAAACGCAGAGGACCTGAGAGGGTGACTGAGAAAATTGATCTGGAACACAATTCTTGTAGAAACAGGTCCTCCAAGATTCATGGGTCCTAGTCCCAAAAACAGAATTGCAGCTTTAGGAGCTTTATGTAGTCTTATTTCTATCTTCACCACAAAACTATAGGAAAAAAATACAATTCTCACATTCTTTGTTTTGTTCCCTTAAACTTTGGAGGCTGGTATCTGGGGAAAGTCCATCACAGTTGAGGTTCCCTGAGGCTTGCTATGGGATAATACGGAACTTTTTCACTTGAGAATTAATCGGCAGCAACTTTAAAACATTATTTATATATGTAGAAATATATGTAGAAATCCATGTGGAATTTGTCCCTACAGACAGGATCCCAAACAGGACTCCAAATACCAGCCTTTCCTCCCATGTGGTTTAGTATTTCCTTGTTGTCAAATGCTGGAGAAGATTTTGTCCTTAATGGATTTTTAAAAGGTTTCTTTTCAACTTATTGTTCTTGCATCTTAGGTTAAATCACCTCAAAGGGCCGGTTTAGCTCACGCTGGTAAAAGCCTGTTATTAAGAACACAGTAGCCTGCAATTACTGCAGGTTCGAGCCCGGCCCAAGGTTGACTCAGCCTTCCATCCTTTATAAGGTAGGTAAAATGAGGACCCAGATTGTTGGGGGGGCAATAAGTTGACTTTGTAAAAATATACAAATAGAATGAGACTATTGCCTTATACACTGTAAGCCGCCCTGAGTCTTCGGAGAAGGGCGGGGTATAAATGTAAACAACAACAACAACAACAACCTCCTGGAGAAAAAACTGTCAATATGTATGTTGTCCACTTTCAAGCTGCAATTTAAAATGTATCAGTTCATATGAACATGGATATAATGGCATCGGCAAGGCTCTGACTAACGAACCCAAGAAAATCAGGACTCTGAGACCGGGCTCTTTCTCAAAAGTCCACTTTATTGAGTACATCATATCAGCACAGCTTCAATGGAAAACCAATTCTAAACCTCCCGCGGTTACAGTATAATTGAGTTCAACCCATCCCCAAGTGTCATTGGTCACATTTGGCCAATTGGGTTAATTGATGGGCTCTTCAGGTAGTCGTTCTTCAACCTTATCCATTGCCAGTAGAGATGACCTTGGTTCTCATAAGAAAGCTCTTTGTTTTGTCTAGTAAGGCATTCCAACCTCCTTCCCCCCTCCCCCCTCTGTGTAGTAATTGAGGAACAGAAAGATGGCTGCTGCCAGGTTCAGTTCGAAGTTGACAGTAATCAGGATTACTGGGGGATAAGGGAAGCTGTCATAAAGTCAAAATGGTGTTCACAAAATTAATGATCAATATACCCTTTATTGCAAAATACAGGATGTCCAATACCAATTTTCTTTTATACATTAACTAGCTCCTACCATTCTGAAATGATACTGTATAATGTTCATCTTTCATTTTGTTTGAGAGATTAAAAAATATGCAAAACAAAATAAAAAACAATCTTGATTTTTTTCCCCCATTGGTCCATTGTAGAAGGATACAAGATATTTATGTTTACAAATTTTATTAGTTTATCAAAATATAAAAAAGGAAAATAAAAAGTAATAGAAAACTAGAGGAAGGAAAAAGGGAAGATGATAAAATTTGGGTTAGAAAGAGAAAAAGAAATAAAACTCTACCTTGATCATCTGAAGATCTGTTAACATATTATTCTTTTTGCCTCAATTGATAGGTTCTTTTGTACTTTATTTAAAAATCTACTGTCTTTGATAGAAATGTAATTGCTTTATTTAAAAGAAAACATTCCCAAGGCTATTTGTTTTTCAACAGAATGTTTACATGTTTAGAAAAATATGATCAATTCAGTATCATAAAATTACATGAATATGGATAAAATTGCATTTCAAAACGTGCATACAAATATTTATAATATTTTTAAAACAAAAAAAATAATTTTACTGGGAGCGTGGCCATGACCGTGGTGGGGTAAGGACCTTTCCTTCACTTCACAGGGCTTATTAATGAAGATTTATGAGAATTTATGCCGTTTGGAATGCACTGTTATGGATGAAACTTAATAAATCATGAAGTGAAAGTGTTAACAGCCAAGCAGATTGAATTTAAAACTGGTAGGTCATCTGGAACGGCTTGAATTAAGGAGTTTCTACAGCGTGGGATGACCGAGCCGGCAGACACGATAAGTTGGAATAAATTGCTGTGTTTTGTTTTTCCAAAATTAACTATCGTGTTCTGTGTTAAAAAAATTTTTTTTCTATTGCTGAGGCTAAGGAGTGAATATTAAGGACTGAATCTGATAATGAGAAGAATTTAATTAAAGAGAAGAGAAACTAACTTTTTGTTGGATTGTTTGGCAGCAAGAGGATTTTACTGAGCGGATAATTTTTTCTTTATTTTTTTTTTCTCTTGAGAGCAAATTAATAGCTTGTTTATATTACAGAAAAAAAGGATTCTGCTTCGTTTAAGTTGGTTTGTCTTCTTTTCTGCTCTGCTGATGTGGAGGAAAAATGGCGCTGATTAATGTTAGCTGTGAAGTTCTGTGTTTCTTTGTGGAGTATCCTTGAACTTGAGAGATAACAGTGCAAATAAGCCGCTTCGCTTCAATTAAAAGACTGTCGTCCTTTGATCTTCACTAAGACCCTCTGTAAAATTGGTTTGGAATCTTAGTTTGGGAAATTTTTTGGTTTTTTTCAAAATGACTCAACAACTTTCAGAAACGCAGCAACTTGCTGCAGCTTTAAATAAAATTGGGGAAAAAATAGCAGGACTATCAGAGCGTATAGATAATTTGACATTGAAACTGACATCCGAAATGCAAAATTTGAAGCAAGAGATGAATGAAAACTTTGCAAAACAAAAAGAGGAAATGATAATGATTAAAGATGAAATGGAGCAGATGCATGTGCATGAGGTAAAAGTAGATCGGCAAATTGGCAAAATATTTTATAAAAATGAGCAGCAAGATAAGAGAATTTGTCTTTTGGAAGAAGAGATGAGGAAATATAATTTGTTATCAGAGGAATCTCGGAAGAAAAGGAGGATAAATTGAAACAGCGGGTTCTGAAATGGATTAATGATTTGGATACACAACTTACGTTCACAATAGCAGACCTGGCAAGTGTTTTTAGAATTGGATATAGAAGGCAAAATGGTTCTAACAGGAATGTGCTTGTCAGGTTCGCAAATCTTGGTGATAAGTTGGAAGTTATGGCCAAGGTGAGAGAGTTGGGAGATGCTTTGAAGTTTGAAGGGAAGACTATTCAAGTCTTCCCGGATATATCAAGAGAAGAAAGGGCATGGAGATTTTTTTTAAAACCAATCACAAAAGTTTTGAGAGATAATGGAATTAAATACAATTGAGGCCACCACAACAATTGAAATTTTTTATAAAGGAAGGATGCGTACAATCACCCCAGATATAGATGCATTATTATATTTACGGAGCTTGGACTGATTGAGATGGAGGATTTAATGGAGATAAAAGATCAAATGCTTCAGATGGGTGGAACATACGTGGAAACATCAATCCCAGAAGAAGAAAAAGGGCTATTGGAGGCAAGACTCTAAAGGGTTAAAGAGGAAAGAAATATCACCTGTGTTGGTTGAACAGAAGAAGAGTCGTGAGGATACAGTAGGAGAAGAAGCAGATAAGAGTCTTGGAAAATATGAAGCTGAATGCGGGTCATCGCTATCTTTTTTTGAGTGATGAATTTAAATAGACAGCCGAAAGAAGTGGCCCGGCATTGGCACGTCCCTCTCCCCATTCTCTTTATAGAGGCGAAACCGATGAGGATGTGGGGAAGAAGATTGTTTGTACTTTATTGTTTGTTTTGTTTTGTTTTTCTGTTTTCTTATTGTTGTTTATATGTTAAATATAGGTTATATGGTAGTTTAATGTCGGGTGGTGGGCACAGAAAGGAAGATGCGGGATAGGATTAAAAATTTATATTTTAAATGGGAGTTATAAAAATAATGTCATGGAATGTGAAGGGTACAGGAATCAGATTAAAAGAAGAAGATTGGAGTTTAAGATTAAAAGGATTTACCAGACATTTTATTTTTACAAGAAACCCATCAGAAATCTGAAGATTCAAATAGAATGTATATAAAAGGTATGCAAATATATGAAAAGCATTTGGAACTTCAAAAGCTAGAGGAGTTGCAACACTGATATCAGATAGGGTGTACTTTGAAAACATAAGGTAATTTTGGATGAAGATGGAAGATATGTAATAATTGTTGGAAATCTTAATGAGGAAAAAGTGACACTTGTTAATTTATATTTACCGAATGAAAACAAAGAGAATTTCTTGAAAAATAACAAAATTTTGGAGAATGAAAGTGTAGGAAAGTAATTGTGGCTGGGGATTTTAATTTAATCAGAGATAAAATAGACAGTACTAATCCCACCCGCTGTGGAGGAGCAAATAAAATGGGGATTTTAAATATGTGGATGCTTCGAAACGGCGTGGTTGATGTGCGGAGAGAGGTTAAAGGAATTGAGAGAGTATACACTTTTTTCTAAGATATATAATACATATTCTAGAATTGATTATATTTTTCTTTCTAAAGATTTGTTGAATAATGTGGATAAGGTAGATGTGGGAATTTAAAGATTCTGATCATGCAGAAGTTATGGTGGACTTAGATTTTAATTTTGAGAAAAAGAAGCTATTGGAGATATGACGAGAAATTGTATAAAAATGAAAAGGATAAAAAATGGATACTTAAAAAATTGGAGGAAAGTTGGAGATTAAATGATAACGGGGAGGTTAAATTTGAAATTGTTTGGGATGCGATGAAAGCGGTGTTTAGAGGAGAGTATCAAATTATCAAGTAGGAAATATAAAAATTATAAAATTAAAATGGAAAGAGATAAAAATCAGATTAAAGAATTGGAAAATCAATTTTGCTTACTAAAGAAAAAAATTCTTCAGGAGCTTAATATGTTAAGAAATAAAATGATAGAAGAAGATACAGAGTTAGTAAAAGAAATTTGAGATTTTAAATAGGAATTTTTGAATTTAGTAATAGAAATTCTAAATTATTGGCAAAGATGGCGAAAGATAAAAGAGAGAAGAGAGAAATTGGAGTTTTGATAGATGATAGAGGTATAAGATGTTATAAAAAATTAGAGAAATGTGAAGTGGTTAGAAATTTTTTTCAGAATCTATATTCAAAGAAACCAATTAATCGGGAAAATTGCAAAGCTATTTAGAAAAGTATGTGGTGAAAATTGATCAAACATATAAGGAATTGATGGAAGAAGATATAACACAAGATGAGATTAATGGAATAATACAAAAATTAAAATTAGGGAAAGCTCCAGGTGAGGATGGATTACCTGTTGAGTTTTATAAAGAATTTAAAGAATTAATAATACCAAGATTGCAAAAATTATTCAATGGAATATTACATGGTGGGAAGTACCTTCGTCATGGAATAGAACGGTGATATCCTAATTCCTAAACCAGATAAAGATTTAGAAAGGATTGAGTCCTATCGGCCCATTTCTTTAATTAATCAGGATGCAAAGATATTTACTGCTATTATAAGTAATAGATTAAATAGATTTATAGATAGATATATAAGTTATAATCAAGTAGGTTTTGTGAAGGGTAGATACATGAGTGATATTGTTAGAAGAGTATTAAATATTATAGATGTAGCTGAATATAATGGTGATAAAATTGGTATAGTATCATTGGATATTTTTAAAGCTTTTGATTCTGTACAATGGGAAACTATTAAAGTAATTGTGGAGGCTTTAGGCTTTGGTAATAAGTTTATACATGTTATTTCAAAATTGTACCAAAAGAGCAGTGCAAGAGTGAAGGTGAATGGAATATTAACTGAAGAGATAAAATTAGAAGCTGGTACGAGACAAGGATGTCCCTGTCCCCAACATTATTTTTATTGGCTATGGAAATATTGACAAAATGATAGAAAAGATGAAGAATTAGAAGGATATAAGGGTATAAGATAAATTTGTATGGATGATACTTTAATTATTTTGAAAAATGTAGAGAAAGATCTGAAAAGATATATAAGCATTTGATAGAATTTGAGGAAATGACAGGATTGAAAGTAAATTGGTCAAAGTCAGAATTATTGATGGATAGTAATGGTAATGAGTCTGAGAATATGCAAGAGCAATTTGGGATAAGGATTAAAACACATTGAAATATTTGGGTATAGTGCTTTCACTTAAGGTTAAAGAATTGAAAAACTTAATTATGATGTGGTGATTAACGAAATTGAGAAGAAGATAGATAAATATAAAATTTTAAAGTTGTCTTGGTTTGGTAGAATTGCAATGTGTAAGATGATGTTGCTGCCCAAGGTCAACTTTTTATTCGAGATGCTACCACTAAATTTGACAGAGAAAGATATTGAAGGATATCAGAAAAACTGGATAAATTTTGCAATGGTGGCAAAAGCCCTAGATTAGTGAAGAAAATGTGGTATCAAAATCAAAAGGAAGATGGATTAGGAATCCCCAAATTATTTAATTATTACTGTGCGTATGGTATCCGGATAGTGGTAAAAATATTTAAAGGTGAAGATAATTATTAGAGAGACTTAGAGTTAAGGGATATAGAAATTTGGATCAAGGTGGTTTTAGATAAAGCAAATTTAAAATGTGTAAGTAGAAGTTATTGGTTAAAGGATTAAGTAAAATGTGGAATAAATTTGTTAAAATTTTAATTCGGATATAATCTTTTGGGGAGACAATTGGAATTTGGCGATTAAAAATAATATAAAACGTAATGAAGTGATTAAAGAGGAAAATATAGAAATTATTAGAGATTGGATAAAAGTTATGGAAATGAAAGGAGGAATAAAGAAATTATTGAAAAATTAGGGTCTAAAAGCGGATTCGTGATGGTTTTCAGGTAGGAAAGCACTAGCCTTTCAAAGGTTTTCATGACTACAGATGTTAGAGCAACTGGTCTGTAGTCATTCAGTTCCTTGATGGTGGGCTTCTTGGCACTGGGATGATGGTAGAGCGTTTGAAGCAAGAAGGAACATAGCACATCTCTAGTGATTTATTGAAAATATGGGTGAAGATGGGGGCCAATTGGTCAGCACAGACTTTTAAGCAAGAAGGAGTTATCTTGTCTGGGCCTGGCGCTTTTCCTGGCTTTTGTCTGTGAAATAGGTCCTGCACTTCCTTTTCTGTGATCACTAGGGGTTGTGAACCCAATGAAATGGGGTCAGTTGTAGGAGGCTTGGCTGTTGTTGCTGTGTCTGAGATGGGGGTTGTGGAGATAGGTGGCTGTAGTTTCCTTTCAAACCTGCAGTAAAACTCATTCAGGTCATCTGCCAGTTTATGCCCAATTGTAGTAATATTATTATTATTATTATTATTATTATTATTATTATTATTATTATTATTATTATTATTATTATTATTATTATTATTATTATTTAATTTGTATACCGCCCTTCTCCCAAAGGATTCAGGGCAGTTTACAGCCATAATAAAATACAAAAAACAACACATACAATGCTAAAAACAAACATTAAAAAACTTATTCAATTGGCCCCATTTAAAATACAATATCAACCCTGTAAAATTAATAAAAATTTAAACCCATAAAATCAATTAAAAATTTTAAAAAATTCAAGCCAGTCCAGCAAGACGAAATAAATAAGTTTTAAGTTCGCGGCGAAAGGTCCGAAGGTCTGGTAGTTGTCGAAGTCCAGGGGGAAGTTCGTTCCACAGGGTAGGAGCCCCCACAGAGAAGGCCCTTCCCCTGGGGGCCGCTAGTCGACATTGCTTGGTTGACGGCACCCTAAGGAGTCCCACCCTGTGAGAACGCACCGGTCGCTGGGAGATAGAAGATGGCAGTAGACGGTCCCGTAAATATCCTGGTCCTAAGCCATGGAGCGCTTTGAAGGTGGTCACCAATACCTTGAAGCGCATCCGGAAGACAACAGGCAGCCAGTGCAGCCTGCGCAGGATGGGTGTTACATGGGAGTTCCAAACCGCTCCCTCAATCACCCGCGCAGCCGCATTCTGAACTAACTGGAGTCTCCGGGTGCTCTTCAACGGGAGAGAATGAAACTTGTTCAATTTTATTATTTCAAATTTGCCATATGTGTTTGTGGCAACTAGAGAAAACTATAATTTTGATCTTGGAGTGATTGATTGTAAGCTCTTGCTCTTCACACTGTTCCTGGAAGGCCCCCCGATTTCTCCAGAGACTCACCTGTGCAAGTGAAAGAATTGCTGCATTATTGGCTTAAAGCAGTACTGCACAAGTCCTGTCACTGGGACAGTGGTGAAATCTGAACCAGTTTACTACCAGTTCGCTGGCTGTGCATGGGTGCTGCATGTGTACGCCCCATGCACCAAATGCAAGGTAGATGCACAGTGCACACCAAAAGGAGGCATGCGGTAAGTAGAACAGCATGCAGGGGTGGGGTGATCAGCTGTGGCGCGAAATCTTTTTTTTTACTTTTAAAAGCATTTTTACAACCTCTTCAGCCAAAGAGGTTATAAAAAAATGCTTTTAAAAGTAAAAAAAAAAAAAGGCACCCTGCAAGCACCCCATCCCCTGCATGCGTCCTGCCCCCGTGCATGCACGGCAGAGACCCGAAGACCAGCTGGCCATTGGGAGGTGTGTGTGCATGCACAGCCAAGCTGAGCTGGGGTGACGGCTCACAGGTCCATAGAGAGGGCTTTGAGTGCCACCTTTGGCACCCATGCCATAGGTTCACCACCACTGCCTTAGTACTACACAAAACTGGCTCTCTTTGGTTTAGAAAAGTGGAATTGAATTGACATATATATTAAAAAGCCTTAATACAGCCCATGTCACTTCTCAGTAAAGGAAGAATATCTACTGGTTAATAGTTTTTGGGAATAGAATTGGAAATGAATTTTAAATAAGTGAAAGAAGGGCTGGTGTTGATTCTCGTATGTTTCTTTATTAGAAACTGCAAAATTGACACCACTGCATTGTAAATCTACAGTCCTGCTGGTTTAACAATTAAGAGTTTCTCTTTGTCCAGCCAATTCAATAGCTTAGAGTACAAGAATATAGTTTACAAGGCATACTTATTATTAGAGCTGAATTTTGGTATGAAGTGTTTGAGCTTATGTTCCTAGAGATGGGAAGAGTTCTACAGTAAATCTGATCTGGCATTTGGACTGAATTAGTAAAAAGAGGAAAGCCAATATAGAGTTCCACTAGCCAGCAATTGTCTTCAGTATCTTCCTACTTTTCAGTTGGTTATAATCTCTTAGTAGGCGACCAAGGAACAGAAAGGGATGATACGCAGTGTCTCAATGCAGTAGACTCACTTTTTGTTGCTGTCGTAAGAGGTGGGGATGGGGGATTTTTAAATGGTGGATATTTTGTTGTGAATTTTTAATGTTACATGCAACACAGAATCACTGTATGTGAGCTCGGCAGCTATGTATAGTTTCTTAATAAACAAATAACTGTACAGAAGAATTCTTCCAATCTAGCAATTGTAATCCTAATCTCCAAGCACTATGTATTTCAAAGTTATTTGGGTGGTATAAATAATTTATTAAATGGTTTCATCATATAAATATTTGCCTGCTCTATATTTTAAGTACAAGTTTGATCAATCTGACTGGGGCTGAAGTGATGCTTACAGACTCCCCAAAGCAGGGGTGAGTTCTACTTACCTTTACTACCAGTTCGCAACGGGAAGCTTCTGCGCATGCACAGATCGTACCTTATGACGTCCAGAGCGAGTGGACAGAGCCTCTCACCGCTTTTACTACTGGTTCTAAAGAACCGCACAGAATCAGGAGCAACCCACCACTGCCCCAAAGGTATATGTAAATATGAATGTATGCTTCAAAATTCTAATATAAGGCATGTTGTAATCCTTAACATTCAATGCCAGTCTGAAATACATTTATAATTTGACAAGACTTTCTCCATAGGGCAGCGAAGATGAACATTTGATAGGACTTCCAAACAATCCAAAACCATCTTTTTTAACAATCCTATTGTTTCATTGTTGTAAAAATCCAGATGTAGTCTGAGATCTGGATTTTCTAAATTATGCATGTTTCATCTTTGAATATTTAAGTGGAGTGGCAAGCAAGCATTTAAAATGTTACACTGAAGGCTTTCAAAAATATGGAATTCAACAAAATTATAAAATTTATTGACAAATTGTTATACAATTTACAGCAATGCTGAGTAACTATAAACATTATTGTTTTTGCCTCATTTTTTTTTTTTTACAAACGAGTGCAAATTACATTTGATGCTTGGGGGTGCGAAATAAAAAAACAGCCCATTTTAGGTAAAAATTGTCCACACAAAACTATGCATATAGACATAAAATAAAAAATGCATACATGGGAAAAAGTTGTGTACAAATCATACATTGTCTAAGTATGACATGGGGCAGCTCTAGAACTTTAGAAATTGTTTTGTTACCTTTTCTATAATTATTTGCATCGATTCATTTTTAAGAGAAGTGTGATATAAAGGAAGTCAATCAAATATATTCAGTGTGAATAAATTCAACTGAACTTCTTTAATATTTGGAGACTGAAGCAGAATTTAGAGATCACATTACAACCTAAAGGCCAGTTTCTATCAGGAAGGCATCTTATGAAAGTAAGCTTATCATAGCTAATGTCTTTGCTAAACTGAAACCGCTGGTGTTCCGTTTCATGAAAACAGTGTGAGTTTGTGACAACATTCTTTGTATACAAGGCCATGTTGTTAAATACATTTTTTAATTAATTGTGTTTCTGGTTTTCTATGTGCAGTAGACGAGATGGAAGAAACTCATAATTAACAAAATCATAATAAGGAATGAGAAGAATTTAATTCCCTTTCTCTGGCTATGACTAAAGACAATTTCTCCTCCTTCTTTTATCTACCATATTTTTTGGAGTATAAGACACTCTGGACTATAAGACGCTCTGGACTATAAGATGCACCTACCTTTTTTGGTAAGGAAAACAAGAAAAAGAATTCTGCCTCTGCCTCCCAGCAATTTTGCCACTTGCAGCAAACAGCAAACAGCCTTTTTTACTTTCATTTTCGTTTTCAGCATAGCTTGATCAGCACAAAAAAAAAAAAAATCTGCTGCCAGTAATGTACCTCCGTGCAGCAAGCAGCAGAGGCCCCCGCAAAACAGCTGAGAGTCGGGAGGCCAAACGGACAATCAACTTGTGCTAATTAGGCTGTGCTGAAGCTGAAATGGGCTGTTTCTTCTTGCTGCTTGCTGCAAGGAGGTAAATTGCTGGGAGGCAGAGGCCAAAGAGTGGGTGCCAGTGAGTGGGCGGGGCTACATTCGGTGCATCAGACACACCTATTTTTTCACACCCTTTGGGGGGGGGGAAGGTGTGTCTTCTACTCTGAAAAATATGGTACTTCCAGCTTCAGAAAAATAGGAACAATGGCAAGCTATTGACAAATGCAGTCCTGTCTTACATGATATTTATCAATAGCTTTAGGAGAGAAATGGTCCAACTGGAATAACTCTTTGCCCATCTCTATACATGTTGCTTTCTAAATGAAAAACCCATGTCTGCGTGTCTGGAAAAAATATTATTATAAGTTAAATTATAAAATTCCTATATGGGCAAGTCCTCGGCATGCAGTGGAGAATATAAATATAGAACAGGAACAAGAAATGATTACTTATAAAGATCTTTTATATAATGAGAGGGGAAATCTACAACTAAAATCTTTGGATACATTAAAAGAAGAAGGGAGGAATTATATTTGGTTTCAATATGGACAGTTAAAGGCTAGATGGAAAGAAGATCAGAAAATTGGTATTATTCAAAATGAAGAAAATTTAGTTAAACAAATTAGAAATCAAACCCAGCGGCATATAAAGAGATTGTATAATGTGTTGATAGAAATAGATTCTGAAAGAGATTTAATAAAGGATTGTATGATAAAATGGGCACAGAATATTCAGGAACCAATAATTTTGGAAACATGGGAGAAAATTTGGGTTAGAAATGTTAAATTTACGCAAGCGCAGAATTTAAGGGAAAATTTTTATAAGATGTTTTATAGATGGCATTTAGATCCTAAGAAATTATCATGTATGTATCCAGATATGCAAGCGAAATGTTGGAGATGTAATTGTGATGATGCTACATATTTTCATGTATGGTGGACTTGTAAGAAAATTAAGTCTTTCTGGATAAGAATTTGGTGGATTATGCAGAATGTTCTGAAGAAGAAGATAAAGTTCCTACCACAATTTTTCCTTTTGGGAATAACAACAGACTGTACAGTGATTGAGACTAAATTGATTTTGAACTTAATAACAGCAGCAAGACTGTTGATTGGACAATATTGGAAGAAAAAAGAATTACCCACAATAGAAGAATGGATATTGAAAGTTTCCAATTTGGCTGAGATGGCTAAAATCTCAGCCTTCTTGAAAGACAGTACTCAAGAAAAATATCTAAATGAATGGAAGAATTGGATTGATTATATTCAAAATAGATATCAGATTAAGAAATTTCAGATTGCCTTTGAATGAAGGATGTTGTTTTGATTTTAATGGAAGAAGTCAGGTTATGTGAGAGAAGGATTATAATTGTGTTAGATTTTAAAAATTTAATGTATGACTGTTTGTTTATTGAACTATACCTTGTGTTTGCTCTGGAAAGTCGGGGGGGGAGGGGGGTTTTGGAGGGAGGGGGGAGGGAGGGGGAGGGGGAGGGGGGAAATTCATTTGTTTTTGTAAAACTTTTTCAATTAAAAAGAAAAAAGAAAAAAGAAAAACCCATTCCTGAAAATTAATATTACCGCAGTTGGAGAAAAGAAACCAAACAGGAATAGGCTATGTCTCTATATGCTCTATATGCTTTCCAATCAAAGAAAACATATTTGAGTGAGATAAACACACACACACACACAAACACACACAATACATACAGATACACACTTAATTAATAAAAATGATCTCTCCTTCCTCTGTAGTCATTTGGATTGCTCTCCCTGGTCCTGCCTTACCATGACAAAGCTAACTGCAGAAGTTTTTAAACAATAGAGATCTATTTCTTTATGTATGTAACTGGATCTTGTTTAGCTCTAAGGTTTCACATACCCAGACTGTGTATTATATGGCTTGCATGTAAGTGCACAACATTCCTACATTCCTTTAACAGATTGTGGCCTGAACATTAGCATAATGTATATTGTGTCAAGTTAAAAATTTTAACAAGAAAATTCCTTGTTAAATTTTTTAACTTGACATTAGTTAAAATGTAAAGACACTTTATGTAAGGATATGTATATGTATATGTAAAGACACTATACATTAGTGTTTTTACATATATACAGAAAATGAAAACCCATTCCTGAAAATTAATATTACCGCAGTTGGAGAAAAGAAACCAAACAGGAATAGGCTATGTCTCTATATGCTCTATATGCTTTCCAATCAAAGAAAACATATTTGAGTGAGATAAACACACACACACACACACACACACACACAATACATACAGATACACACTTAATTAATAAAAATGATCTCTCCTTCCTCTGTAGTCATTTGGATTGCTCTCCCTGGTCCTGCCTTACCATGACAAAGCTAACTGCAGAAGTTTTTAAACAATAGAGATCTATTTCTTTATGTATGTAACTGGATCTTGTTTAGCTCTAAGGTTTCACATACCCAGACTGTGTATTATATGGCTTGCATGTAAGTGCACAACATTCCTACATTCCTTTAACAGATTGTGGCCTGAACATTAGCATAATGTATATTGTGTCAAGTTAAAAATTTTAACAAGAAAATTCCTTGTTAAATTTTTTAACTTGACATTAGTTAAAATGTAAAGACACTTTATGTAAGGATATGTATATGTATATGTAAAGACACTATACATTAGTGTTTTTACATATATACAGAAAATGAATATCGGTAGGCTATTAGATCTGGGTTGCAAAAATGCATACACTCTAGGTCAACAGTAGGTGGTAGGAAAGAATTGAAAAAACTCAACTTCTGTTGCCATCTAATAGTCTTCTGGAAGGTTGGAGCCAAAGCACTGCAGCTTTAAAGCTAGATCGAGCAAGAACTAAGCAGCTATGAAGATGCACTTACTCTCAAAGGATCTTAAAATGATTTGCGGTCAGATCAGCAACACAAAAATTGGATAGTAATGGGCAGTATCATAATGCAGCTTTTACTCCAGGCAGGATTTTGTTCTTTTCTAGGGTGTTTTCCCCCTGTTAAAGTATTGAAACATCTAGTCAATATTATACATGGGCTCAGTATTACATCTGCTCATGTGTAGCTAATTGTACATACAGACAGACAGACATCTTATATACTTTACATTATAGCTCTAAAGAAACTGATAGGAGCAGCTTGAGAAAATTAGAACACATGTCCAAAATGCCCTCATTCAGTTTCTTTCTATTTAAATGCAGTAGCAGACAATAGTTTAAATATTTTAATTGCTCTTTGTCCTCAGTGACCTACTCTTAGTACATAGTAAGTATCACCAGGTTATCAAATAGGACAGTGTGTGTAATAAGACATTAAGAATAAATCATCTTAAAAATATAACTAAGATACCAAAGCAATCTGATTAACGTAACACAACTTAACAATATGCACACATTAAAAAGGAAAAATAGTTCAATCAAATGCCAAGAGGATTGTATTATTGTACCAATGAAATCATTATAAATAGTAATTCCATTGACATTAAGTGTTGCATAATTCAATTCTTCTATAACCATACTGAACATTTCATAGCACAAACTGATCAAAAGGGACCAAGAAGCAAATAGGTAACCAGAGCAGCATATTCCATTCTGCCTAATTCCAGGTTATATATAAATAATTTGATTTCATTAATTTCATTAGTTGCTATTTAAAACTTCTGGACCATATTCAAAATATGAAAAGAGAAACTTTCAAACACTCTACGTCTCATTTTCTATCAGCAGACTTGCCAGATTGGTTGACAGCTGTCAATCAATATGCCTCACAGCTATCCTACCGTGTCAACCATCAGCCAAACCACACTTTCCCAGGAATGTCTTAGAATGGCATCTTGGTTCTGTTTTCAGATAAACAGATCCAATTTCTCAACAAGCAGACTGCTACAGTCCTTTTGATAACAATGTAATAATTCAAAACAAATGATTCCAGGCTTTGATGATAGCACTTTTATGGGTAATGGAGAAATCCTCCCACCAACATCTGTTTGATTTTATCTACTTGAACTTTATCCTCCAGTTGAAGATTTATAAGCTGAAATCAGCCCAGCCTATTAAAGTCAGACTAAAGTTAAAGCACCAGCACAGAGAATGAAAGTGCATTTCACAGTCATCTACATTTGGAAATCCTGTTAGAGGCGAAGATAGCAGAACTTTTGTGGCATGTATTCAGTGGAAACCCTGCATTCTGCACAAACTGAATGAAGCAAGACAAGAAGATTAAAAAATCCAAGTTATTTACTCTTGTTTAGAAAGGCACTGAAAAAAAAAGGCAGATGTTGTTTATATTGAGAGTCTGTTTTCTTAGCAAAAGCCACAATGGGTGATGAAAATTTACTCCAGATTTGTATTTTTGCCTTGCTTTTCTCTTAAAATTTTCTCACATGCTGCAAATAAATCCCTGAAAATACATTTATTACAATCGCTTGGTACTTATTAGCAGATCACACCGATTTTTTTTGTGTGTAATGGAAACTTATATTGCAAGCACAGTGACAAAATGTCCACTTGAAAATTATTTTCCTGATTCATGCATAAATCTCTTATAAAATTCTATATGACTGTCATCGCCCCCCCCCCAATATCATAAGAGGGATGATATTGAAGACCCCTGCAGAGTTTTAGAAATATGTATTGATAGAACAAACAAACAACCTTGTAAATCTTTTTAATCATGCAGGCAGGGCTTACAAAATAAAATCTAAGCCTGTTTTCCAATGTATTTTTAAACACATTTGCATTTTTCTCCCTACAGAAATTCTTTTGGAATTTCTAAACCTTCGAAATGTTTAAATACTATTTTGTGCCTTTTCCAAACAACCAATTTAAGCCTCATCTCTCTCTCTCTCTCTCTCTCTCTCCATCTCTCCCTCCCTCTCTCTCTTTCTCTCTCCACCCCCCATGCTCACTCTATATGTGACTGTCAGCCTTTTCTTTGTATGAAATAACTCAAGCTACTTTACACATGCTAAAGTTATTTTACTACTGTAGGAAGAGATGACCCTGGAGATTAGGGGATGCCCTTATCACTGCTAATGTATACAGTGCAACTGAAAATCATGCAAGCACTATGCAGAGAAAATGGCTTGAAAGGAAATTTCTTTGCTGTCTGGCACAGCAAACACACACATAATAAAAAAGCATTGAAACCCACAGACTAAGAAATATTAAATTGTAAATACCAATAGGGACCAAGGAACAAATATATGTACATTGTGGCATTGTGTTCTTGTGTGTGTGCTTGTATGTATGAGAGAGCAGAGACAGAGAGACAGAGAAAGAAAGAAATGTATACTGTATATGATAAAATATAAATACAAAGATACCTAGTTCAATAGTATTTAATAAGAAAGAACAGTGAAGTTGGATAAAAGATAGTTGAGTGTAAATCTTTAGTATTAACCAGTGTTGGGTTGCCACCGATTCGCCTCAGTTCAGGCAAACTGGTAGCGGCAGCGGTGGGAGGCTCCATCCATCCGCCCGAATGCTTCTGCCCGCCATCCATCCGCCCGAATGCACACAAGCAAACTGGTAGCAACGGGTTTTGAAACCTGCCCCTGGTGTTAACACATAAGACACAGCTTTAAAAAAAATTAAAAGAAAGCCAGTCTGTTATAGTGGTTAAGATATTGGTCTAACAACCAGGAGAATGTGAATTCTAGTCCTGTCTTAAGCATGAAAGCAATCTGGGGGACTTTAGGCCAGTCACTCTCTGTCAGCCCAACCCTTCCCATGTGCTTGCTGTTGTGGGGAAAATAGGAAGGATTATTGTTGGGTTTCTTACCTATAGTTATAAAAAAGAGGCAATAAAAATATATAAAAAGAGAGAGAGAGAAGTGAATGCCCCGTCATCTTTGTAAACTTCTACACCATGAGCCTGTAAACTGGCTGTTTGCTGTTCTCTGTTTTTCTATTTTCTTAAAAGCCCCCTTTGATCAAAATAAAATTAATCTCCAAAGGGAAAGAATGAACACCAGCAGTGGGACACTGAATCCAGAATTCATGTTCAGACAGTACCTTTGCAGATTATAGAAGTTACAGCCCAATGGCAAAGCACATGCTTTCATGCAGAAAATTCCAGTTCTGCTTTGCTCCAACTTATCAATAATGAAAGTCAGTTTTCCATTCAACCCATAAAACTCCAAAGTATAGAATTGCCCCTTTGTACACAGATCAATATGCCTAGGTCATCCATTAGAGACATCAATATAGGTGAAGAAATGTGTTCCCTGAATAATTCGTGTTAGGAGGTTCACACTTCTCTAAAAGCTGTCTTAACAAGCCTTCTTGTACCATTCAGACAAAACCCTTAGTGTACATTCCTCCTTTTGTGTCACCTGAAGCAAATCCTATTAGTCTTCCACTTAACTGGGCCAGAATAAGTACTGTAGATTACATTCCAAAAATAATCAAATTCCACAAACCTCTCCATTCAGTACTAACATAATCTTACTGAAATCTCACTTTCAATGTTTAGTTTTATCAAAGTAAAGATCTAAGAACTTAAAAATACCCATATGAAAAGATAACTGAAATTAACATAGATGGATCTTTTCAAAGAAATGTGTCAGTTTTTTTATTTACTAAAAATCTGTGGTATACAGGAATTTGAAAACACCCTCAAAATCACAGGAACAGAACTGCTGTTTTGGAATAATTACTGTTGCAATCATGCTTCCTCACGCACAGAGGATTTGCTTTAAATCTGTTATGACAGAGAGGCCTAATACTGTATTGAAATGAAATACATGCCTAAGCAAAAAACCCAGAAAATGTACATACCTTTGGAGTACTATTTGTGGCATTCACTGTATCATTATAATGAAACTGTCTCTGTGGGGGGGAAAAACTTATTTTTAAGTAGAAAAAAAATCAGACTAAAATTAAGATACAAAACCATTAGAATTATTTATCAGTGAAGGAACAATAAGGAGAAATGTACATAATAATATAGATGCATACATTTGTACCCATAATATATAAATTGAAGGCAAAAATAATTTCCTGGAGAAAATTCTTGATTGAAATCACATTCTACCCTTTCATCATTGTCTTTAATTCAATCATCCTAAAAAAAAATGACCTTCCACCTCAAGGTTAAATTATCATGGTATAGGATCTTTATTCTACCCAGGCCCTGCATGGGTGGGAACCAGGATTTTTTTATGGGGTGGCAGAAGAGGCAATTGCCTCAGGGACCACTTAGGAGGGGAGCCAATAGAGAAGAGGAAATAATATTTTCTTAATATGAAAATGATCAGATGGAACACTGCTTTTCATTTAAAGAAATGAAATAAATTGGTTAAAATATAATCCTAAGAGTTATTTCAATATTCAAGGGTTTCGGTGCAGTTTCATTCAGTGGGCTATTGATTGCATAGTGAAAAAAACTGTAGGAAAAATATAGTGGCGCAGAATAAACTTAGTTGAAAAATGGACTTTAATCTTTATACTGTAGTCCGGTGTCTATCTTCTCAGAAATAAGGTGATTGAATTCAATTGAGCATAAGGGTGCTTGTTTGTTTGTTTGTGTTTGTTCCTTCCTTCCTTCCTTCCTTCCTTCCTTCCTTCCATCCATCCATCCATCCATCAATTCATATTGCTGCCCACCTTGCAATCATAACTTTGGCTGGCAAACACATGATTAAAACTCACCAGGACAAAAAATAATAAAAAGTAAACACAATGGCACTGAAGGATAATCAAACTCCAACCACATAAGCATAGTCATATCAGGAAAACCATATAGGCTCAACGAAGCCCATCTCAGGAAGAACATCTAGATCTTCAATTACAAAATGACAGTAGAGGGTCATGGTCAAATCTTATGAGATATGATGTTCCAAAGGGCAGATGCTGCAATAGTAGAAGCCCCACAGATGACACTTTTTAATAGAAGGAACCTAGAGTATGTCCACGTTGTCAGATCTGAAGGGCCAGGCATAAACAATTGGACAGAAGTGCTCCTGCCATGAATAACTGAGGCAACCAACCTCTTGAATTGCATTCAAAAACCTACCGGGAACCAGTGCAACTCATGGTACAGTGGTGTATACTACATCTTTACAGGTAGTCCTCCACTTACAAGAGTTCATTCAGTGACCGTTCAAAATTACAACAGCACTGAAAAAAGCGACTTATGACCATCTTTCACACTTACAACTGTTGCAGCATCCCCATGGTCACATGTGGACACTTGACTTTTGAGTCACATTTAGGATGGTAGCAATATCCTGGAGTGATGTGATCCCCTTTTGCGACCTTCTGCCAGGCAAAGTCAATGGGGAAACCAGATTTACTTAACAGCCATGTTACTAATTTAACAACTGCAGTGATTCACTCAACAAATGTGGTGAGAAAAATTGTAAAATGGGGCAAAACTCACTTAACAAATTTCTCACTTGGCAACATAATCTTTGGGCTCAATTGTCTTGATTGCCTCTAATAGCACAGTTGGGAAAAGATAAAACTTGTGAACGGTCTTCAAAAGCAGCCCCACTGCAGTAATCTATTTGAGGAGGGGTCAAGGCATGAGTGTGACTAAGGCTTCCCAAGCCTTCCTAATTCCAAAACGCAATTAGTAAAAAGAAATCTGTGCAAAAACTTGTCTGTCATTTGTTCCTGGAAATAATGGAACAGTCTGGTGCAATATTATTTCACTGAATAGAAGTAAAATGGAAAATCTCCAAATTCTGACCCAATGGCACCCAGATGATTTCCTTTCTAGAACTCACTGACTCCTGGTTTCTAGTATGGTGCCTTAGCTATTATAGCAAACTGGGTCTCATGTAGAAAGTGACAGTATTGAGAGTATGGGGTGAAAGCCACCATTAAGCATGAATATATAAAAATAAGGATCTTTTTATGAGTGACCTTGGAGCAATTACTCTCTCTCATCTCTAGGAAGAAGGCAATTACAAACCATTACAAAAAATTTTGCCAAGAAAACTACAGGGAATCAAACACCAAGAGTTAACATTGAGTCAAAGGTACACACACATACAAATTACATATACATATACACACCCCAGTGGTGAAATTCAATTTTTTTTACTACCGGTTCTGTGGGCATGGCTTGGTGGGCGTGGCATAGCTTGATGGGCACGGCAGGGAAAGGATACTGCAAAATCCCCATTCCCTCCCCACTCCTGGGGGAAGGATATTGGAAAATTTCCATTCCCACCCCACTCCAGGGGAAAGATACTGCAAAATCTCCATTCCCTCCCCACTCCTGGGGGAAGGATATTGCAAAATCTCCATTCCCACTCCACTCCAGAGGAAGGAAACTGCAAAATCTCCATTCCCACCCCACTCTGGGGCCAGCCAGAGGTGGTATTTTCTGGGTTTCCGAACTATTGAAAATTTCCACTACCGGTTCTCCAGAACCTGCTGAATTTTACCCCGACATACACAAACACACACACACACACATATATCAGAAACATGTCAGTATCAAGCAAATACAGATATTTAATTCAGAGATTCATTAGCTCTTAAGAGTATTGCATCTTATTCTTCAATCTGTTATCTAATAGGAGTTATTATCCTGCAACCAAAACTCTATTCACAAATATGCATTGTTATGGCAGACTTGCAAGAGTTAAATCCCTTGTCTAATTTTAAGTGGAAAAAGACACCTCCATTCAGGTTTTTGGCTCCACTCTCAGAGAACAGCATCAGATAACAGTCAGAACCTTACTAACTACAACAAACAAGATCCACAGCAAGCTTAAAATACACTCCCAAGGACCAAGTGCAGGCAACCTATTGCTATGTGAGGCTCTGGCCTGGAAAGCCTCCAAGGGTTTCCTGCTGGGCAATGCCACCATGGCTCAGAGCATCAGATCAAATGTCTTGCTGATCTGTGCCCTGCATGCCTTTCATTAGATGAAGCAGGGACAGGCATGTTCTTTTCCTATCAAGTCTGCATTTTCACAAGGACAATGTCTTAAAGGGTCACTTTACATACCAGTGGTGGGTGGAGCTGATTGAAAGTGTAGTGGCCATAACCAAGAAGGGGGCTGGGGTTTTATAACTGCTTGTGCCAATCTTTCTTTCTTTGTTTATTTTTCTTATGCTCATTATAAAGGTTATACTTTATCCTTCATCCTTTGTTTTTTGCTCTCCATAACAACAAGGCTAGGAACTTTGCTAGAGATGTTTAAAAATATAGCAAACAAGTAAAAACATAGTTAGTTGATTTTAATACTTATTTTATGGATAATCTGAGTTTTTTTAAAAAAAAATATGGTCTGTTTCCATTTTTTAAAAAAATAAATAAATTAACAGATTTAACAGGTTAACAGAGTTGGAAGGGATCTTGTAGGTCCTCTACTCCAACCTCCTGCCCAAGCAGGAGACCATTTCTGACAAATGGCAGTCCAGTCTCTTCTTGAAAGCTTCCAGTGCTGAAGCTCCCACAATGTTATTTGGCTTGAGTCTCTACAGAATAGAAAGACAAGATATTAATCCGATAAATAATTAAATGAAAATAAAGACTTAAAATTAAACTGAGGTCCCATTTCCAACTCTAGGATTGTGCATGCCTACAAATTAATAAGACAAATATTTGCTCCCTATCCTTGTACACCAATATTTTATTATCAATCCACCAAGATCTTATTCTATGCAACATTTATTCGTTCTTTCGTAGAATCATAGTGTTAAAAGGGACTTTGGAGTCTAGTGTAACCTGAGGCAGGAGTCCTTATGCCATCCTTGTCCAATCTTTTCTTAAAAACGGTTATTCAAGCTTCCATCATTCTAGTTCTATAAATCTTATTTCTATAATAGTATGATTTTTCACTCATTGCTTTTATTTCTTAGCTTTCATTCTCTTATTCTGATTTCTGGGCAATTTTTCTATGCTTTCTCCTCCTTTTATCTAACCATCCTCCTCCCCCAAATCAGGAGAAGACCTTTACTAAATGTAATGAGAAGGAAGAAGAAGGAATAAAGCAGAGGTAGGTTTCAGCAGGTTCTGACCAGTTCTGGAGAACCGGTAGCGGAAATTTTGAGTAGTTCAGAGAACTGATAGTAAAAATTCTGACTGGCCCTGCCCCTATCTATTCTTTACCTCCCAAGTCCCAGCTGATAGAAAGGAAATGGGGAGTAACCCTCCCCTGGATTGGGGAGGGAATGGAGATTTTATAGTATCCTTCCCCTAGAGTGGGGTGGAAGTGGAGATTTTACAGTATCCTTCCCCTCCTACGGCCACCAAGCCACGGCCACCAAGCCACACCCACAGAACCAGTAGTAAAAATTTTTGAAACCCACTACTGGAATAAAGGGCGTACTCTCTCTTGATCAACCATTCCATCATTTGGGCATCTTTGGTTCACTGACCAGTAAATAGACAATTACTCTTTCAGTTCAGGATAGACATAACACTATTTAAAAGAATCCAGATCTTCCCTTATCTTCTATTATAGTGTTTTTCAAACTTGACAAATTTAAGATGTGTGGCCTTCAATTCCCCAGCAACACTGGCTAGAAATTCTGTAAATTGAACTCCACACATATTAAAGTTGCCAAGTTTGAAAAACGCTGTAATAGAAAGATAAAGGTTTATACCAGAGAAACTAGATATGGAATGAAGAGCAGAGGTTAACTTCAACAGCCATCCTGCCATGGGCATGGAATAGTAGACAACTTTATGAAACCAGAATACACAAAGGTTTCAATTGTGCATAATAAATTCCACCACTTTAATTTCCTTTTTTTCTTTTTATTTCAGTTTTTGTTGTGTTCTTCATATACTTAGTAATTAAGCAATATTTTTGTGAAACTGTGTTTGGAAATATTTAAGAGTTTGTTTCTTCTGAAATAACTAGAACACCAAATTAAGTAAGAGTAAAGGCCTCAAATGCGCTGTACAAAAATAACTTAATCTGCAAAACTATACCTTTTTTCAATCAGTGGTACAACAGTGGATATTAAAAATAGCAAAACAGTATACTTACATATGGATGAGTTACAACTGTTACTTCATCACTTGTCCCTAAAATTCTCATCTAAGGCTTAGATATACTGATGACATCTTTATTATATGGATTCATGGACTAAAACATTCTCACAAATTTCTTTAAAGACTTAAGTAATGTTTACCCTCTAATTATCTTGTACTTTCTCGATGTTATTGGGGAACTAAACAATGGTATAAGCATCACTTTACATAGGAAGCAAGCTGACTACTACCCATATTTATACTCTACAAGATCCATCATTAACATCTACGTCCTAAGTTATTATGTCAATTCATACTGCTGTCTCACACCTACCCAATTAATGCATAACATTACACCATTCTCAAAGTACTGTTATAATCTGTCAGGACCATAGGAATTTACGAGACATCATCTACTGAAAAATAGAGCCAAAAGAAAAACAAACAGAATGCCACTTATATGTCTATTTTCCTTCATTTATTTATTTAATTTGGGTGGTGCCCAATTTCAGATTAGCTCTGGGTGGCTCACAACACAATATTTTTGCAGGAGCAAATAATGTCACTTGCAAGAAAACATGCTTCTTCAATTTGGCATAATCTTCTTGTTATACTTCATGTTGAACAATCTGGCTAATTTCTATGCCACCGAATAAATGACACAATTTTGAAAACAGAACTCGTATACTTCACCATCAATTCTCTGGTATACTTTAAATTGTGATAAATGATCAGCAATAGGTTAGATTTCCCAACCACACTACAAATGTTTGCTTTTCAGTGCAAAGATGTCGGTCTCCTACCCAATTTATGTTTTGATTAATAGGAATTTTCACTCATTCTCCTTTTACCATATTCCACCCTCATATGTTACCTAAATTCTCAAGTTTTTTATCCCATGTGCTCGGTATATGCATACTTAGGATTAAATTTTATGCATCTAATAAAATGAACAATATTATACAATAGCCAAGACTCTTATTTGGTTTTCCTTACTATAAGTTATCAATGAACTTCTTAAAGTATAAATTTCAACTTGTAAGCATTATAAAAAGTCAATAAATAGGCGGAACAGCTCACTTTTGTTTTGTTTTTCTTGGAATAGATAAAGATGCAAAAGACAACAACACTCTTAGAGCAGTGGAGGGATTCAAATAATTTAACAACTGGTTCTCTGCTCTAATGACCAGCTGGGTGGGCGTGACCATGGTGGGCGTGGCCAGGGGTGTGTGGCAGGCACCACTAGGCTTCCTGCAGCCTCCTGGGAGAAAAAAACGGGCCATGGGGGGGCTGTGCTGCAGCCCCTCCGTGCCCCAGTTTGGGCCTAGTAGGCCTAGTAAGCCTCCCTGCACTTACCTGAGAGCCAAAATGGGGTGCGAGGGAGGGGCTTCTAGAAGGGGAGGGGAGGGGCCAGCCAGCAATTTAACAACTGGTTCGGCCAAAGTGGTACGAACCAGTTGAATCCCACCACTGTCTTAGAAGAATAGAAACCTTGCTAAGGTTCCAGCTTTCCCTCCAGATGTATGCTCAGCAATGAAAAGACATTTCAGAGCATTAAAAAATACTTAAGTAACCAGTAAAAGTGTTCTTCCACTTCCTTCATTTAGTTATCATATGTTTCTCAAGACATTCACATGGCAATCATTTTCTTATTAGTTGTCTCATAGGAAGGAAAATGTTAGTAGTCAGGATCAACACTAGAATGGGATCTTCAAAGATGGCTATAAATATTTCCAAGATCTTCCTTCTTCTTTCTATGTTCTTCCACAAAATATGATTAGCTTAAATAAGAACAAGTTTGTTGCTTTATTGAAATATATGTTGGAAATTGAAGTTTTCTGTATTTGCATTTTTTAGGGCAGGAATTTAATCTGACCAAGAATTTGTAAAGCAGATATTATAACTTATCAATAAGTATAAAAACTTATTTATATGAAATACATTGTAGAGATAGGTAAAGCTCATCTACTAGAAGAAGGATAAAACTGTTCTGTATTTGTATTCCTGGGAGAAAGGGCAGGAGGAAGTGACTTCAGATTAGAGATCTCTTAAAAACAGAAGGCAGAGTAACCTTTTCAGGTCAGTCTACTCTCTACTGCCCCTTGGTGGCCAACAGGTAATGAGATCCTGAAAGGCCAGTGATACTGGGTTCAAATTTTCAAAAAGAAAAGTCAAACTGAAAACCCAACCTGAAAATTAAGGTCCACTTGGAATGCAGAATGTTCCACATCACAAATAAGTGGAGTAATGGGAGTGGGAAAAATAGTGTTTTATAATAGTATAAGATACTTCACTTATGCCACCTTCAATTTAATAAATTATGCCACCTTCAATTTAATAAAAGCGGAGAAAATATTCAATATATGACAATCAATCATATGATGGCCTATTTACCTGAAAGATTGTTGTAGTTACTTCAGTTTCCAAGATATAGAAACTATGAAGTAGACACACAGAACAGCTTTATTGACAGAGTGTAAGAAGACTATTTTTTAAAAAAAGATAACAGCATGACAAAAATAAGAAACAAGATATATCATAAGACACAAGATATAGCATTGTGCACTCTTAAAAAATGTCTTCAGCCACGGTAATTTTTTACAACAATCTTGGCAGGTGAAACAGAAGCACTTCTGTTCCATAAAATGTGCAGTGTCATTCTTTATTTTCTTTCACAAATGAAGGCAAATATACTTGTCCCCGGATAATGTTTCAGGATCCAATTTGAGTCAGTCACTGGAACCAGAGGTTTAATTTTCCAAGCTTTCAGACTCGCGCGCAGCCCATCTTCAGGGAACTTCTAACTCTCCAGAATGTGCGTACTGGACTGTTCTATCCAGTGATGGAATTCAAATAATTTAACAACCGGTTCTCTAATGGTTTCTTCCAACAACCAGTTTGCCAAACTGCTCAGAAAGTTAACAATCAGTTGTCCCAAAGTGGTGTGAACTGGCTGAATCCCACCACTGGTTCTATGCGTAGTATTTATGTGATGCCTGGTTGCGTGTGGCTTTTAGTTGTTAACTGATGGTTATTAATTAATTTTTTTGTTGTTCATAATAGCTTACACCCATCACAAAAGATTAATTCACTTATTGTATAACTTCAGCATTTTAAAAATGGTACCCATTCAAAATCAGTAAAATATTGATTTTGGCAATTTCCAGTGTGCTTCTGAGACTGTCATATAACTGAAATTCTTCATAGAAAAATTATGACTTAATCGCATACTGCAAAAAGTTGTTTTTCTAAAAGATGCTTCCATTGTTGTGATTTGTAATTTGTGCGAAAGTCATTGTGTGACTGTAGCCAGGAGATGGCCATTCTTTGTGTTGATCAGACTGTAGACTAAGACTGAATTGTTTGCAGAATGTTTTAAGCAACTCTAACTAATTTCAGCTTGCTTCAAGAATTCCAAGCATTTTCTAAAATACTTTTAAAAAATGTGAAAGATTCATGTTCAGTTAGGGAACCTAATCTATTTCAGAGCAAGTAAACAGAAGAGCTAACATGCAATTGTGCTTTTTTCAATACGAATTCAAGGAATTCAAGCACCAAACCATGCATCTAGGAAAGCTATGTTTGTATGCCCATGAACATATACACAGAAATCCTATTGGGTTTTAATTTTAATTAATTTATTTAATTAATTAATTTAATTAAAGGGGCCTCTGTGACTCAGGCTGGTAAGACAGTCTGTTATTAACAGCAGCTGCTTGCAATTACTGCAGGTTCAAGCTCCACCAGGCCCAAGGTTGACTCAGGCTTCCATCCTTTATAAGGTAGGTAAAATGAGGACCCAGACTGTTGGAGGCAATAAGTTGACTTTGTATATAATATACAAATGGATGAAGACTATTGCTTGACATAATGTAAGCCGCCCTGAGTCTTTGGAGAAGGGCGGGATATAAATGCAAATTTAAAAAAAAAAATTTTTTCCAGACCTGGAATGACATCATTTGAAAGTGCTGTTTGTATTTCTGAACTCAAATAATGTCAAGATAAACAATAAATCAATAAAATTATATTTCCACTGAAACTTGGGAACAAGTGATTTTTTCTACTTTTCCCTAAATACTTGAAAATTAAATTTTTTGAAATAAAGCTAAAATATATTTTTCACATAGCATATAATATAAATGATTGTGTGTTTTTTATAGTTTATAGTTTATCACAGTTACATTTGATTGATAACAAGATTCCAGAATTTGAGGAGTAGGGATTGCGTTTAGCTTGTGAATTCTACATTAGAAACTAAATGGAACCAAGACAATACAGGGAAAGCAAAAACCAAATCTAATGCAATATGACTATACCATACAAACAGAGTGACTATGGGAATTTCCTATTAATAATGTCCTTTTCATTAAACTACATGACATTAAATATTATATAACTCAACAGAAATATTTGGATTGCTGCACCTAAGGCTTTATGTGGTTGGATTCCTAGTTTTTCTTACAATGTGAAAGAAATAATGACAATCTGGATCCAAATTTTATAATTTACCGTAATATTTTTTCTAAAATTGCATGCAAATAAAAGGCCATGTGATTATTTCACATAAGTACCAATAAAAGAAGGCACAAAACAAACATGGCTTACAGGAGAAACAATAAACTCATTTACAATCGTCAAATATCTTGTAAACAATAAAAGTCCAAGCACTTAAGAAGAATAGGGAATTTACAGTGCAAACTTCTAAACGAAAACTGGAGATGAAGAAAATGTATACATTACTGAAATAGCAGTGCAAAAATGTAGCATGTTATGGCAAATTGTTTGGGAAAGATATTTCTATTAGAAGAAATACATATATGGAAATACATATAGATTTTTTTCTTGAACTCTTCAAAAGCACTGTTAGATTAAATGTCATATAAAACAGAATAGAATGAACTAGAAAATTAGAAACTGAGCAAAATCCAGGTTCACATATTTAGCCCTCCGTGTTGCAATCAACCATGTACATTTGTGGGGGGGAAACTTGAGAGACTGACTTAAAGCCTTTTGAGTGAACAATAGATCAGGCTTTTACATCTGTCTCTTTACCTCAAGATGTCACTTTCCTTTATCCACCATATTATATATGCTTCCACTAAACTAAGCTTGGCAAATTTATCATAGCCAATAGTGCTGTTCTGTTTAAAGGCATAACCTTTCACAGAATAGACCACAATTATTGTTAAGCTCTGGAATTTTGACATAAATTTGGCCTTATCCATATAACATCTTCATGTTTCTTTGAGCAGTTCAGAGTAAGTCAGAGAAAGGTGGAGAAAGAGCAAGAGACAAAAAAAATGTAATTTCCTTTTCCTGAAACAAAAGAAAAGCTGTCCAGAGAGCTCATTCAAGTGACTGTCTGCTGGTAACAAGTATTAGAATTTTAAAAACAAACATGTTTACGCATTGCCTTACATTTGGCTGCATGAATAATTTCGTATGGAGCTTTCACACCTATAAGAGAATCAAATTACTTCCAACTACAGTCACAGATGAAGCTGTACTTGTAAACAGGAGATGTTCAGGAGTTAATAAAGATGCAACATAGCAAATTATGCTAGCTCAATAACTATCCTCTATAAAAAGACCCTGACTGCTCACTCTGCACTTGGTAAAGCATCTAGTACATTGCTTAAGGATTTACAGCTATCAAACATATTAAGCTGCCCTAGCTAGATCTGTATCTGCAAACATCCTGAGAAATCATGTCAGCATAATACATAGAAAATATATAATAGTCACACATATACCCAGAAAATACAGCATATACACACAAATATTTAACTCTAAGCAACAAACAAGGATTTACAGATGACCAGGAACTTGATTACATTTATTAAACGTACATCTAATCTTTCCTTCCAAAATAATGTTTTCGTTTCCGTCCTTTCAACTTATTTTTCCAACTATGTTTTTTTTAATGTTACAGATTTGCATATTTTACTGTATTATTATAGATATATACAGAAACATTATTTAGCCTTTTTTGTATCACCATTCATCAGAATATTGCAAAAAACTGCTTCAAAATCTAATTATTAATATTATGAAAATTCTTCCCAGAAAAAATACTATTTAGCAAATGTCTATACAGAAATAAAATGTCTTCTAGAAAATACTAGAAATGTTTTAGCTGTGTGGAATACTACATATCATGTACCGCTGAAAGATTACTGCTTCTGAACATTTTCATTAAGATTCTGGAGTTTGGGATTATGTTTTGTAAATAAATCCATTTCCTAGCCAGAGATTAAGGTAAATTCTGCTAAGGACTAAAAGTTGACTTACAGCATTAAGAAGGATTAATGTTTAGCTGTGCTGAAGTTGAAGCACTAGGTTAGCATGTTTACGCAGTGCTGTAGATCACAATTAATCCAAAATTAGTAGAAAAGATCAACAGCAACTGCTCTTGCATACCAGCTTGTCTTAGTCGTTAAATCAAGGTGTAATTTAGGGGCAATCTGTATATAAAGTTGTTGTATTATGTGCTGTAATAGGCTTAAAGTTTACAAAGCTATCCAAGCATTTAAATGACGAGTCTCTATACTTAATTGAAGTAAAAATTAAAATCATCACATCAGACAATATCTTTTTATACATTAATTAAAGCTTATAATCAAGAAAAAAATAGCTAATAGGTTTAATTTTTCCTTCTATTTATTCTGATGCAGCCTACATTTACTCATAACCATGTCCCAATGGTGAGTCAAGTAATTGTCTATAGAACTAGGTCTATTTTTCTAAATAAGAACAAAATCTTGGTAAATTTGTTGAGATACCTGAAAATTGTGCAAGGCCCAAGACAGTTCCTTCACAGTACATTGTTCACTGATTTGTGTGAATCAGATAGCAGACTGTAGCCAGAATTATACCTGATCATATGCATCTTACTAGGTACAATGTATGGGAACAACAGCCTTAATGTGAAATTAGAGACTTCCATTAACAGAGGAAGCAATTTTTTGTTTTAGTTTATCTCAAGGTCTGATTTTAATTTCCTTTTGGGTTAGGATGTGAGAGTAGTTGCAAAACTTTATTCAGATCAAAGATTAGGAGTTGGGACAGGGAAATCAGTCATCTAGTGGCTAGGACATTGACCTTGTCGATTTTTTTTAATGCAGCCTTAGAAATAAATATATTGTAAAGAAAAAAAATGAGTTATTCAGAACACTATTTTTAAAAAGAGCTGTTTGAGGAAAAAGGAAAATGAAATTTGATGTAAATGGTTCAGTGACTAAGTAGAAAAAAAATAGGAATGAATGGTGCTATTAGCTAGATAGGCAACTAGAGGAAGATGTTAGTATTAAAATAAATCAGGAGTACTTGAGAGGAATATTTATTTATTTATTTATTTATTTATTTATTTATTTATTTATTAATCAAATTTCTAGACCGCCCTTCTCCCGAAGGACTCAGGGCGGTGTACAGCCATATTAAAATACATAGATAGACAATGAATTTAAAATAATTTTAAAATGAAATATTTAGCCGGCCAATTGAACTAAAAATAATAAAACCAATTAAAATCAGTATAAAATTTAAAATTTAAAATTTAAAAGCTAAAAAATCTAATCCAGTCCTGCGCACCTGAATAAGTGTGTTTTAAGTTCACGACGGAAGGTTCTAAGGTCCGAGAGTTGGCGAAGTCCTGGGGGGAGCTCGTTCCAGAGGGCGGGAGCCCCCGCAGAGAAGGCCCTTCCCCTGGGTGTCGCCAGACGACACTGCCTAGCTGACGGCACCCTGAGGAGTCCCTCTCTGTGAGAGCGCACGGGTCGGTGAGAGGTATTCGGTAGCAGAAGGCGGTCCCGTAAATAGCCCGGCCCTATGCCATGGAGCGCTTTAAAGGTGATCACCAACACCTTGAAGCGCACGCGGAAGGCCACAGGTAGCCAGTGCAGTCTGCGCAGGATAGGTGTCACCGGGAGCCACGAGGGGCTCCTTCTATCACCAGCGCAGCCGCATTCTGGACTAACTGCAGTCTCGGATGCCCTTCAAGGGAGCCCCATGTAGAGAGCATTGCAGTAATCTAGGCGAGGCGTCACGAGGCGTGGTGACCGTGCATAGGGCATCCCGGTCTAGAAAGGCGCAACTGGCGCACCAAGCGAACCTGGTAAAAGCTCTCCTGGAGACGGCCGCCAAATGATCTTCAAAGGACAGCCGTTCATCAGGAGGGCGCCCAAGTTGCACACCCTCTCCATTGGGGCCAATGACTCGCCCCAACAGTCAGCCGCGGCTGCAGCTGACTGTACCGGGATGCCGGCATCCACAGCCACTCTGTCTTGGAGGATTGAGCCTGAGCCTGTTTCTCCCCATCCAGACCCGTCGGCTTCCAGACACGGGACAGCACTTGATAGCTTCATTGGGGTGGCCGGTGTGGAAAAGTACAGCTGGGTGTCATCAGCGTACAGCTGGTACCTCACACGAAGCCACTGATGATCTCACCCAGCGGCTTCATATAGATGTTGAACAAGAGGCGAGAGAATCGACCCTGCGGCACCCCACAAGTGAGGTGCCTCGGAGCCGACCTCTGCCCCCCCGTCAACACCGTCTGCGACCGATCGGAGAGATAGGAGTAGAACCACCGATAAACGGTGCCTCCCACTCCCAATCCCTCCAACCGGCGCAGCAGGATACCATGGTCGATGGTATCAAAAGCCGCTGAGAGGTCTAATAGGACCAGGGCAGAGGAACAACCCCTATCCCTGGCCCTCCAGAGGTCATCCACCAACGCGACCAAAGCCGTCTCAGTGCTGTAACCGGGCCGGAAACCGGACTGGAACGGGTCTAGATAGACAGTTTCATCCAGGTGTAAGGGAAACTGATATGCCACCATACTCTCTACAACCTTCGCCGTAAAGCTTGCCTCTGGCTTCTTGCTTTTGACATTTTGTAGACTTTCCTTTCTAGATAGATAAAAGGTTGTGGCACCTGAGTAATATAAGCACAAGGGAAAGTTAACAAATTTTTGTGAACTCAAATAAACACAATTCTTGTATAAATATGATTTTCTCCTCAATCCCTGGTCCTAAAGAATTTTTATTAAAACAGAGACAGTTCAAAGGATTCCTCATAATTCTTGAGTTTCTCCATCTGTAACTTCACTTGGATTTCTACAGCTGGTTTTGAAAAGAAGCACAAGATCCTAGCTCTTGAAGCTCTTGATCTGCTCCTTTGGAGAGTAGGTTCATTTATTTTTTTTACACTGAAAATCTTAGGTCCTAAATAGTTGCTTATGAAGAACAGTTTATCTTTCCTAGATAACCTAATATTGTATCTCTTGGGTCATATGATCTCAGACCGACATGATGTGCTTCCTCTTCCCTGCTAACCACAAATTAGCCTATTTGGCTGTCTACATTACCATCTGGTTGACACCTGTTGCCTCTTTCTATGACAATGCACATTATACAATCTTTCAACCGTGTTAAAAATGTTAGCATGGTTTCCCCTGACTTGGCTCTCTACATTGGACAGATGAGGTTTGACAGGTTACTTAACCTCTAATGAACTATAATTAAAGATGAAGGAATCTGATCATTTGTCCCTTATTCATCTTCAGTTTTCACTCACCGATGCTTCAAAATAAAATCAACACCGGGTACTAAGGTGTTTGCTATTCCTGCAATGCAGCATGAAAGAAAATTGGAAGATCCAATTAAAGTGCCTATTTGGAACATGAGATATTAGAAGGTCTAAATCATAGCAACAAACTTCTGCATCATGATAATCAGGGATCAGAAGATGTATGTGTAAATAATAGCTATATTACCCGTGTTTCCCTGAAAATATGACCGGGTCTTATATTTTTGCTTCAAAAATTGCATTAGGACTTATTTTCTGGTTAGGTCTTATTTTGGGGATACTAATTGCATCCGTCTGGCTGATAATCTTAACTGGGGCTTATTTTTGGGGTAGGGCTTATATTACAAGCATCCTGAAAAATCATGCTAGGGCTTATTTTCCAGTTGGGTCTTATTTTCTGAGATACAGAATATAAATCACAATGACTGTGGAATCCTCATTCAGAATACATTGAATTAATGGAGCCTAACTTCTTTTGCTGAATGAAGAGGGTACACTCTCTCATGAGAAAACTGTGAAGGTCTGCATATACAATTTTAAGGAGTGTTTGTCCTTGCTGTACTAAGGGAAGGGAAGGGAAGGGAAGGGAAGGGAAGGAAAAGAAAGGAAAGGAAAGGAAAGGAAAGGAAAGGAAAGGAAAGGAAAGGGAAGGGGGAAAGGGAAAGGGAAAGAGGAAAGAGGAAAGAGGAAAGAGGAAAGCCAAGACAAAGAGCAGTTGCTGAATACAGAAGCAGTAGCTCTATCAGCAATTCAGCCAGCAGGAGTCTCAAAGCAGAAGGTAGAAATCACTTTCTTTTCCACTAGCTTCTGTCAGCAGCCGCTTCTTACATCCAAGACCAGCATACAAATTGTCCACACAAAAAAAGAAAAAAAAAGAGGCAGATTAACTAGTTACTTACCAAAGGTAACAACAGCTCTCCTTCCACCAGGTCAAAGTTAATATATTTTGTTCACATCTTCTCTACATTTTTATTCTTTTGCTTTTCATAGTATAAAATTAGCTCTTGCCTATGAATATTTCTCACAGGTCCACCCCGAACATTTTAATTCTAACTAGGAAATATTGCTTCTGTAGGTTTTTTTCTTCTAAAAGCATGAGGCTTTTTTATTTGCCCTCTCGGTAAATACATTACAATATAACAAAATTCTATGTCCGATGTAATGCTTAATTACCTCCATAATCAAAACACACTGAATTAGGACAGTAAACAGGATTAAGAGGCACAATTTCTTCAAATGTGTAAGGATAAGCCACAAACAGCAATATTTTTTTCCTTAAAAAAATAATCCATGGATATAATCTGCAATTTAAGGTGAAAAAACTTCCACTGTTAGTCACTTGGTGCTCTCTGAGCTTGGTAATTTTTTTTTAATACAGGCATTTAATTAGCCAAACTAAGTAATATGATCAGTGCTAATAAAAGCAGGGTTTGCTCTCAGTTTATATTCTAGTAAGAAGCTCAGGGAGCACCAAGGACCCCTCATTTCAATCCTGAGCGGAATATTCTCCTTTATTGGTACTGTTAGTCACCTATATCCTAGTTGTAAAACAAGACCATTCACACTACAGACACATGTATTTCTTTGCCTGCTCACCTTGAAGATGCATCTGACTGTCTCATTCCATCTGAGGTTACAGCTTAAAATGGACCAAAGCTGCTCAGCTCACTAGCAATTCCCTCTTTGTACTGTACCTCATCAGCTGGACAATAAGAAAAGGCAGCTTGGATAAGCAATATTTTAATGTTAAGCTGTTCAGAGTATTCTCTGAACATCTGTTCCTATTTACATCAAACCTGCTTTTTGGGACTGACGTAGAAACCAAATTGGCAGATAAACTAAACTATACTATATCACTTTCCAGGAATGGAATACAAGTAGGTAAAAAAGGCATTTTAGATGCTAGTTTTGCAATTTCCCCCTTGGAAAGAAGTTCTTTCTAAATCCCAAATTGACAAACCCACACTGCTGCAGGTTGAAGGTAGACAATGTTTCCATATTATGGCAAATAATAGTTGCTCTAGATTATGAGCTGGTTTTTCTTGCTCATGTTTCATTCTGGAAGAGAAGTTTGGAGAAAATTATCTGCATTTCAAATTCTGTGAAACACTTGCATTATGGCAGCTTTATGAAATCTCTGTTCTTTTGTTCTGTATTCTATTCCATACATTATATGGTTTACTTTCTCAAAGTAATAAAAAGAAAAGGTATGGTAACATACCAGCTGTCTTAGAAGTGTCATAGTGGTGTTGTCTTCTCAGTGACAACCTTAATATTTTGGTGCAGCTCAAATGTTTCATCAAATAATTGCTGAAATGTCTTTAGATAATTTAGTAAATTCCTAACTTCTTGACTATGCTCTGCACATTTAACTGCTGCTTTGGCTTCTGTCCATGAGATTACACAGCTGCTTTTTAGGGCTAGGAATTTATTATGTGTGGGTTACTGAATCCTCTTAGTAACCATCTTGTTAGGCTGGCAATTCTTTGGTCAGCATGATAATATATAGAGTTAGTTAATTCCCTGGCCCTGGGCAATCTTATCACAATGGGCCTAGCAAGGATGTACATACATCTGTAGCAATGTATTTTTAAGATATGGTGCATCTAAGGCTTAGTAAAGATATAGAGGCTCTGTGCAGAACTGCATCTTGGTTACCTCTAAGATAAATTATTATTTCTGCATACCAATAGTTCAGATTTATTCCAGAATCAGTTTTGCAGAGATGGCTAAACTGACTGCTTTGATTAAAAACAAAAACACAATTACTTTTGTTTCTACTTGGAAGCCACTTCTGGACTTTGTGCTCCAGGTGGGAAAAAATGATTTTCGCTTTTATCTATTACATAGCTTTGTCGGTATAGAGCTGGTTAGATGATACTATTAAGTAAAAGTAAAAGGTTGAGGTTTGATGTTATTATCTTATGCTACTGCACCAAAGGGAAGTCAACACATTTTCTTTCTTTCCCCCCCTTTTCTGACACTTTTCTCTTCCCTTTTTTCTCCCCCTGTTTTCTACTATTTTCTTTTGTATTTTTGTATCTTATATTATTAATAAATAAATAAACAAGAAGGATTGCATTCAGAATTAGTTTTATGGATTTGGCTGAAACAGAGAAGCTATCATTGATGATAACAACTTCTCATTTGGCTTATCTAAAAGCTGAAAACAACAGATGGCTAACTTTCAAACACTATTAGCAAAAGTTACTATAATTTCCCTGCAAATATCAGGGTTTATTTGGCTTGCTGCCCCATCCCATCATGAATATTAGGTAAATTAAAATATTAAAATTATGGCATTCTGTTTCCTATAGTTTTATTATAACTACAAATTTAAAATATGTCATCATGTGTACCCAAGTTCCAGTATAAACTTCCCTAAAACTTCATCCTAAAACACAATTGTTTTAATTTTGGAGATTAAGGAGTTCCGTTCTTCCAATGTTCATTTATTAAAGAGTTTATATTCATTTCCAAAATGACTGTTTTCAAAATGGGTTTGCAACACACAAAATGCAATATATAAAAAATAACGCAAGAACATCAAAAGTAAAAATTGGAAAGAGCAACATTTTAAGAAGGTGCATAAAACCCTTTTTTTTTTAAAGTAGGAGGTAAGAATATGACAAGTCCTAGGAAAATAGTACAAGATTGGCTATAGAATAGTTGTGGAAATCACACTGCCCCTCCTTGAAGCTACTTTTCTTTTACCAGCAGTCCTGGTAGAAATGTTGCATGCATAAAAGAATTTGGGAGGGGAGGGGGTGAGCTTCAAAGCAGCCGCTGCATCTGCTTTGTGGCTTTGAGAAGTGGATCTACAGGAATGGATCATCAACTGATTTGCACAGCTTAGTTGGCAGCTACGGTCATAATAATAGAGTTGGTGTCAAGCAAATCTCAGAGGATAAGCCATAGTAAAGGCCCTATTTCGAAACCCACGTTTACAAGCGCCCTATCACAAATCTCCATAGATCTTTTCCTGAAATTATTAAATGCTTAAACATTAATTGGTAGGGATGCTAAGTGCTGTGTAAGGTGCATGGATTTCTAAAACTTCTGTCAAAAAAAAAAAAATCCAGGATAGCTTCATCTTTGCTCTTCTTCAGCAATAAGCTATTTTTATTACTATTTAGGCAGGAATAGTAGGCATTTCTACTATTCTACATTTAGGCATTTCATTTTCACTCCTTTATCAAAGAAAGCTTTAACTAACTGATTAGTATTATTTATGTCTCTTTAATATATATTATCAAATTTACTTCTTTTAGTTATACTTTTAATACTTTTATTTGGCATTTTATTGTCACTTGTATTTGTAACAAAAAGATGGTACATAAATTCAATAAGTTATTAATTATATTGTATAAATATTATAATAATGTGCGATCTTATAAACCTTTTTGTGGAAGGTAGTTTAAGAACCTTACTTCTTAAGTAAATAGGCATAAGACTTTCTCTGCATTCGAGTTCACCGATATCACATTTAAAAGGATTGTTTTCCTTCCTCCCTCCCTCCCTCTCTCCCTCCCTCCTTTCCTTTCTTTCTTCTCTCCTTCCTTCCTTCCTTCCTTCCTTCCTTCCTTCCTTCCTTCCTATTTTCAGTTATGGGAATATATTGTAGCTAGTGCGTAGGGCACTGATATCATCATCACCATTAAAAAGAATGAAAGGAAACAGATACTAAAGCAAGGAGATCTAATGTCTTTGATGAGTACTGCTAAGTGGATTTTTTCTTTATACACTTACACATTCCTACTTGTCATGGGTAGCACATTCAAACAAGCCTTAATTATATACAGATGATTACAGGAGTTTGTCTAATATTTCATGGTGAATGAGGCTTTTATAAGAAAAAAATTCTAGAAATAAAACAGTAAAGCATTTAAAATGTAAAGTCTCTTCTCTTCCTTAATAAAACCAGTATGATCTGTCATCAACACAGCATTTTTACATTCTGAAACAGTTCATTTCACTAGATTTTAAGTGTGTAACACTGTATGATGACATCAAAATATATATGAATGAGAGCCAGTGGATATAATTATTAAGTAATTGAAGTAGGAATGGGAAAGCCCAGGTTCTAATCATCCCTTAAGCATAAAAAACAGCTTTCTAAATCCTACAGTTGGATAGGTACATGATAGATTATAGTCCCTAAATTTAAGTCAAGAAAAAATCCTGCAGTGACTTTATTTTGGCTGAGGCAAACTGATAAACACACATACACAAACACACACACAAAATAAACAATAGGTAGGGAGTTTAAAAAATCATTTTTATACAGTAATTTTATTAAACATTACAATTTAAAAATATAAACTAATTCAAACTAAAAAAAATTTAAAAAGTGCAGGAAAAAAGAAAAGAAAAAAGAAATAATGTTCTCTTAATCAATTTTAGTTAACTTATCACCTTCTTATAAAATATAAAAAGTGATCTGTAATAAACGGTTATCTGCTCTATCCTTGTTTGTTTATCTATAAACAATCCTTAAAATATTTATTTATTAAATTTATCAACCAACCAGAGTCACTTTTCAGAATGAAGTGGTGGCATATCAATCTAATAAACAAACAAACAAACAAAACTTTATTGTTCTGTCCTGATCAGCAAAAGTCCATTGAGAGTTACCAGAGATAACATATGTATTTTAACCTTTATCAAAGAAACAAGATTTATATTCCTCTTTTTTATTTTTAACAATCCTGATCTAGAATCTTTTCAAATATTGCTCCAAAATTTGGTTTCTTTTTATTTTTTCTTTGTCCCTTCTCACAACATTCTTCAAAATTTTAACAAATCTCTTTTGTAAATCTAATATAGAAAAATTATCTGGATTGGCTTGTTTTTTGTTTATTCTCTTTAATTATTAAAACATCATTTGTATATCCATCATGGCATCTTTTCCCATTATCGTTCTTGTAGCTTGTCATGTTTAAATCCAGTTTCAAATCAGCTCAGCCGTGTCCAATTAAACAAGTTATTAATTATATTGTATAAATATATAATAATGTGCGATCTTATAAACCTTTTTGTGGGAGGTAGTTTAAGAACCTTACTTCTTAAGTAAATAGGCATAAGACTTTCTCTGCATTCGAGTTCACCGATATCACATTTAAAAGGATTATTTTCCTTCCTCCCTCCCTCCCTCTCTCCCTCCCTCCTTTCCTTTCTTTCTTCTCTCCTTCCTTCCTTCCTTCCTTCCTTCCTTCCTTCCTTCCTTCCTTCCTTCCTATTTTCAGTTATGGGAATATATTGTAGCTAGTGCGTAGGGCACTGATATCATCATCACCATTAAAAAGAATGAAAGGAAACAGATACTAAAGCAAGGAGATCTAATGTCTTTGATGAGTACTGCTAAGTGGATTTTTTCTTTATACACTTACACATTCCTACTTGTCATGGGTAGCACATTCAAACAAGCCTTAATTATATACAGATGATTACAGGAGTTTGTCTAATATTTCATGGTGAATGAGGCTTTTATAAGAAAAAAATTCTGGAAATAAAACAGTAAAGCATTTAAAATGTAAAGTCTCTTCTCTTCCTTAATAAAACCAGTATGATCTGTCATCAACACAGCATTTTTACATTCTGAAACAGTTCATTTCACTAGATTTTAAGTGTGTAACACTGTATGATGACATCAAAATATATATGAATGAGAGCCAGTGGATATAATGATTAAGTAATTGAAGTAGGAATGGGAAAGCCCAGGTTCTAATCATCCCTTAAACATAAAAAACAGCTTTCTAAATCCTACAGTTGGATAGGTACATGATAGATTATAGTCCCTAAATTTAAGTCAAGAAAAAATCCTGCAGTGACTTTATTTTGGCTGAAGCAAACTGATAAACACACATACACAAACACACACACAAAATAAACAATAGGTAGGGAGTTTAAAAAATCATTTTTATACAGTAATTTTATTAAACATTACAATTTAAAAATATAAACTAATTCAAACTAAAAAAAAATTAAAAAGTGCAGGAAAAAAGAAAAGAAAAAAGAAATAATGTTCTCTTAATCAATTTTAGTTAACTTATCACCTTCTTATAAAATATAAAAAGTGATCTGTAATAAACGGTTATCTGCTCTATCCTTGTTTGTTTATCTATAAACAATCCTTAAAATATTTATTTATTAAATTTATCAACCAACCAGAGTCACTTTTCAGAATGAAGTGGTGGCATATCAATCTAATAAACAAACAAACAAAACTTTATTGTTCTGTCCCGATCAGCAAAAGTCCATTGAGAGTTACCAGAGATAACATATGTATTTTAACCTTTATCAAAGAAACAAGATTTATATTCCTTGTTTTTATTTTTAACAATCCTGATCTAGAATCTTTTCAAATATTGCTCCAAAATTTGGTTTCTTTTTATTTTTTCTTTGTCCCTTCTCACAACATTCTTCAAAATTTTAACAAATCTCTTTTGTAAATCTAATATAGAAAAATTATCTGGATTGGCTTGTTTTTTGTTTATTCTCTTTAATTATTAAAACATCATTTGTATATCCATCATGGCATCTTTTCCCATTATCGTTCTTGTAGCTTGTCATGTTTAAATCCAGTTTCAAATCAGCTCAGCCGTGTCCAATTAAACAAGTTCCTCTTCCATAACTTCTTTTAAACCCAATCTATCCATAATGGCAGACGCGCTTAAAATTAACTTTTGGGTCCATTGTTTACACGTATCCTTTAATATATTCAATATTAAAATATTTTGCTCCATTTTATATTAGTAAGCAAAATTTAAGTGATCTTCTCCTTTTTAGTTTATTCAGGTTCCCTCTAGTGTCAAACCTTCAAAGTCCTATGCTATTTTATATTATTTTTAAGAATTAATATAGTTGTTGCATGCTTATGCTTATATACATATATATATGCTTATATATTATATAGTTACTTTCATGCTTATGCTTATATATACTGTTGTGACAAAATAAATAAATAAATAAATAAATAAATAAATAAATAAATAAATAAATAAATAAATTCAAAACAACAGTATTTTCCACTGAGAAGAAACCTTATAATTAATTTCAAAATCTTATTTCAAATTCATCTGGATTCTTAGTCTGTATGTAACTTTTCACAATCAATGTTCTAAACATTTTTTTTACTCCAAAAAATATTCTTTCATTAATACGTGAAGCAAATTCATCCAGTAACGATCAGTGTAATAGCTTACCTCCAGAAGCTGTAGATGCTCCATCACTGGAAATTTTCAAAACAAGACTGAATAGTCATTTGTCTGGAATGATATAGGGTTTCCTACTTGAACAGCGGGTTAGACCAGATGATCTCCAAGGTCCCTTCCAACCCTATTACTCTATGTTCCTAACAGCTAAAAAGCATTTAACAAGTAATTTCCAAAAGTCATTAGAAAAGGAACTATGTGAACATGTCCTTAAAAGCACTGACCGTGGTTTCAGCAATATGGCTTCATCTCCCAGATCACATACACTCCAGAGAAAACTGTCCTGTGATCTCCTCATGAGGAGAAATTGTCTGAGGTACTTGTGAGCACTCCCAAGTCCTCTCCTTGTCCAGAGAGGAATTGCAAAGAGCCAGTTCACTTACCAGCTCTTCCTTCCCCAGTTATCAGTTTAGTTTTCCATGCAGCTTTCTTCAGATCACCATTTCTTCCCTGGAAGTCAAGGGGAAAATTTTGACATAGAAAATAACATTTCTGTAACATCAAAACATAATTTTTGTAAACATAATTTCTATTCATAAAAGTATATAACAAGGTTAAAAGTACATTGAAAAGAGATTACATTTCTTGAAAGCTGCAATTCTAAGTACACTTTTTGGAAATGAGACTATCTGAGGCACCAATGAAAAATGTATAAAGTTGCATGACAAACCAATGAACTAATACCAATTGCCATTTGTTTACTTTTGACTATATATAATGAGCTATTTTCAATGGCATTAAATCATTGGACGACATAGCAAATTGCTTGGAATGTGCATTCAGAATCTACGTCAGAAGTAGGCATTATCTGGCATCAGCCATAGCTTTCACAGCTCAGCTGCTGCCTCTTTTGCCATAGTTATCTGTGAAACAACAAAAAAATATATATTTTCACCTAGGTAGCAATGCAAACTTGACTGTAAGGCCACTGGATCTAAGCTGCAAAAATCTTTACCACCACATGAAGCAATAAGCAAAGTGTTTTCTATATCTTCACCAAAACATAGAGCAATCACAATATACCATGATTCAGAAAGACTATATAGACTTCACTACTAATGGTAGTGGTAGAATGGTATAACACTTTTGGTGTTCTTATATAGCATTATAGCATTATATAGCATTATAGGGTCGCAGTGGCTCAGGGGCTAGGACGTTGAGCTTGTCGATCGAAAGGTAGGCAGCTCAGTGGTTCGAATCCCTAGTGCTGCCGTGTAACGGGGTGAGTTCCCGTTACTTGTCCCAGCTTCTGCCAACCTAGCAGTTTCGAAAGCACCTAAAAATGCAAGTAGAAAAAATAAGGACCACCTTGGTGGGAAGGTAACAGCGTTCCATGCGCCTTTGGCGTTGAGTCATGCCACCACATGACCATGGAGACGTCTTTGGACAGCGCTGGCTCTTTGGCTTTGAAACGGAGATGGGCACCGCCCCCTAGAGTCAGCAACAACTAGCTGGTATGTGCGATGGGAACCTTTACCTTTTATATGGCATTATAAATAATTAAAGCAAAGCAACACATTTGTTATTACTACCTGGTGTCAAGTACTGTGCATCCTGATTTGGAGTGGAGGTTTCCTAGTATAATCTCAGTTGCTCCTTCTTAGGTCTTATTTAGGTTTGCAAACCTAGATGATTATGGTACATGCAATATTTCAAATCATTTCAGTACAACGACCAAGGAAGTTAAATACACAATACATTATTCATGTCTCGGTTCTCATAACTCAACTGAAAGTAAAGGGTTTTTTGCTTTTTTTTTTTAATCACTTCCATATTTCTATGTTTGAAGGCAAAAAAATAATCAATATGGCTTAAGCAAAAATGAAAAGACTGCGGGAGAGTCTCGGAGACCAAGACGTGAACAACTAGATCCTCTAATCAGAGCAACAGTAGCTAATCAGATCAATAATTTTCTCACAACTTAAAGAATTGCCTTTAATTTAGAATTACTAATCCTTCACGTATGGGTTGATTTCTAGGTGAGTACATCTGTGAAATATAGAATTACCTTTTGCAACCTTGAAGTCTCTGGAAAATATTACTGAGTCCAGCAGGAAGGGATGGGTTGCAGGGCCTGTCTGTTAAAGAGTTCTATCTGATGGAACCCAGACAGTATGCTATTTTTTCAGTGTCTCCTGCCTTTATTATCTCTTCCACGTTAGGGTTGGTCCTGTCCCTGTTACCTTTCAGAAAGCCCTGAAAACATAGGTTTCCCAGACGCTTTGGAGATCCTATGGGGAGCCTGCGTAATGGATATATTTGTGTTTAAATTAATGTTCTTTTCCTGCAATCTTACTTTTTTCTATATTTTATTTTTAAAAAAACTGTGACATTGTTTTAATTATTGGTTGCACTTTGTGCAGATTCCTGTTCAGTGAGATGGGCAGCCATATAAATCCATTAGATAAATTAATATTTTTTGTTATTCCAACTCATTCTGTATTGTTTTGTAATCCAATAAAAGATTCAGAAGACTGTATTATATTGCAACATTGCATTTAGTGCTAATAACATAATAACAGAGTTGGAAGGGACCTTGGAGGTCTTCTAATCCAACCCCCTGCCCAGGCAGGAAACCCTACACCTTTTCAGACAAATGGCTATCCAATATTTTCTTAAAAATTTCCAGTGTTGGAGCATTCACAACTTCTAGAGGCAAGTTGTTCCACTTATTGATTGTTCTAACTGTCAGGAAATTTCTCCTTAGTTCTAAGTTGCTTCTCTCCTTGATTAGTTTCCACCCATTGCTTCTTGTCCTGCCTTCAGGTGCTTTAGAGAATAGCTTGACTCCCTCTTCTTTGTGGCAGCCCCTGAGATATTGGAACACTGCTATCATGTCTCCCCTAGTCCTTCTTTTCATTAAACTAGACATACCCAGTTCCTGCAACCGTTCTTCATATGTTTTAGTCTCCAGTCCCCTAATCATCTTTGTTGCTCTTCTCTGCACTCTTTCTAGAGTCTCAATATCTTTTTTACATCGTGGCGACCAAAACTGAATGCAGTATTCCAAGTGTGGCCTTACCAAGACATTATAAAGTGGTATTAACACTTTACGTGACCTTGATTCTATCCCTCTGTTTATGCAGCCCAGAACTGTGTTGGCTTTTTTGGCAGCTGCTGCACGCTGCTGGCTCATATCTAAATGGTTGTCCGCTAGGACTCCAAGATCCCTCTCACAGTTACTACTATTGAGCAAGGTACCACATATACAGTACCTGTGCATTTTGTTGTTGTTGTTGTTTTGCCTAAATGTAGAACCTTACTTTTTTCACTGTTGAATTTCATTTTGTTAGATAGTGCCCAATGTTCAAGTCTGTCAAGATCCTTCTGTATCTTGAGCCTATCTTCTGGAGTGTTGGCTATTTCTGCCAGCTTGGTGTCATCTGCAAATTTATTTTTATTTTTTTTATTTATTTTGTCACAACAATATATGTAAGTATCATACAGAAAGATTATATAGTATATAAACATATATATGAGTAAATATTAGAAGGTATAAGCATATATATATATATATAGGAAGAAGAAAAGAAAAACAATTTGATGAGTTCCCCATCTATCCCCTTGTCCAAGTCATTGATGAAGATAAAGAGGCTACTCCGCTGCGTATTTCCCTCCATGTGGATGTAGTTCCTTTGAGGACTACATGGAACTACATCCACATGGAGGGAAGTATGCATATTTTAGCATGAAGTTGAAAAGTATGATACACTGTAACAACAGATATCCTTTCCCCAAAAAAAAGATATAGATGCAAAGTTTTACTTCTCACTATAAAAATATCATTGTTGGGGAGAATTTCTATGGTGAAAATGAAGGGATTAAATATAAAAGAAAAGAGGCAAACTATGATTGTAGGATTTCAAATTGCTGTTTGCTTTTGATAAAGTAATGGGTGTTGCTGTGAAATAAAAGTATGTTAGAATTAGAAGAACATTACCTGAAGTTTGGTAGGCATGGCTTTTTATGGTATAGTAAAAGTTAAAATCATTATGTGAAATGTACTATATTAACAATATGAACTAAATTTAGTTCAGGCTTTCTAAAAGTATTTTATTGGTCTCAGCACAAGAAGTGTTTTATAGAAACAGCAGGAAAAGAGAAATGATTAGCATATCAAGATTTGTTAGTATAGACAATGAGAATTGAAGATGAAGTCTTCAAAAGGTAACTTAATTAAAAAGGTAATTTGAATTGAACAATCTAAGATATGTACAATTGATAAACAAGTACAATTGGTAAACAAATGTTTAAACTTTTTTGCAACAAAAAACCCAAATTACAGATTGCATGATAAAATGGGCTAAGAATACAGATGGGTCAATGGGAGAAAATAAGAGTAAAAGATTATCACATTACATAATAATTTAAGAGAATTTTTTTTAATAAAGTGATATAATGTTGGCATATAACGCCAAAGAAATTATCTAAAATGTATAACGGCATTTCTGATCAATGTTGACAACATGAAAAATCATGCTAGCTTTGAAAATATGAATAATAATGATATCAATTATGTTAAGTATTGATATGAAACTATAACTTTTATTATTGGGATTCAAAAATAATCATTTAAAAAAGATTTACGGAAGCCTGATTTTATGCACAATGATGGAGAAATACTATAACCATAATGGAAGAATGGATTGTCAAGATGACAGAATTAGAATAAATAGCAAATTGACAAAAAACTAGAATAAGATACAGATTTATAAGAATTTACAAAACACTGAAAACTTTTTATGGACTTTTGTTAAAAGTGGAAAAAAGCAAAATGGTGATATAATTTTAAGGAGGAAGGAAGGCTAGTAATTACTGCAAAGATCAGAAGTTGCTTCTTTAATTATTTTTTCTTTATCTTTTCTTAACTTTTTCTTTTAGCTTTTTCTTTCTCTATTTTTTTAAAATATATTTTCAGATATATCTTTTATCTATCTCAAATTTTTAATAAAAATTATATAGAAAAAGAGAAATATGTTCAAAAGATATATTTACTGCCTGAAAATATGTATTTTTTTAAAAAAACACCTCTAAAATCAGTGACACCAACAATTGTGAGACTCTGTGTGTGCATGTGTGCATGTACATGTGCATTCATGGCAATATTTAAGGTAAAGGGAGAGAGAAAGTTTCTTTTATATAAAGCTCAGTAAAGTTTCTTGTAAATAAAGCTAAATTTATTTCCATATTGACTGCCTGCCCTTTCTTTCTCTTGAGATTGCAAAACTTTTGACAAAGCAGTAGAAATTTTCTCCTGGCCACAACTAACTACTACTTTTTCATCAGGACAGTGAGTCAGGGAGGACTCTCAAGTTGTGCACTGAATCTGAATCTGAATGGGGAAGTGAAACATTACTCAGCCTCAAGAATGAAAACTTTCTGGTTCCCATGGATATGTGAAGAAGCTGAAGAAGCTTCTTGGATGAGAAGTGAAATTTCTTCAAAGAAAAACAAGAAATCCAGTTACCTCTTGAAAAAGCATCTTTGGGACAACCATGACCTGCCATCCACTCTTAACCCTCAAAACTTGTTCAGAAGAACACCATGTTGATGGTACTGAAGCCATTAAGAAGACAAGGAGTAATAAGATAGATGTGCTACAGTGTCAGACAATTCAGACCAGTTCAGGTGAATCGGATGCTAATTTTACATCTGGTTTGCCAAACTTGTAGTTGCAAGGACTGGCTGGCCCCTCACACCCCACCCCTCCCAGGAGTCTCCATATGACCCATTTTGGATGCCAGCTAAGTGTAGGGCCCTCATGGAGCCTCTGGGAGGGTGAAAAATGGACCTCCCAGAAGATCTGGAAGTCTGGAAGCGGGCTCGTTTCCGGCCTCCAGAGAGCCTCTGCAGCTGGGGGGAGGCCGTTTCTGCTCTCCAGAGGCTCAAGGAAAGCCTTCCCAGAGGCTTAAGGAAAGTGGGAGGGTGAAACCCCCCTCCATGGTTCAGGAAGCTGAGTAGGCCATACACACCCAGCAACCAGGCAGAGAACCGGTTGCTAAAATTTTTGAATCCCACCCCTGGTGCTACTCCTGTGTCAAGCCTGTCACAAGACAATATTCAATCTCAGACTGAAAGCTGATTGTAAAGAATCCAGTTAATTCATTTCCTACAGCACCCTTTGGAGTTGGAAGCCAACCACCTTCTTATCAATTTCCCCCAGAAAGGAAAGATTGAAGACTAGACAAAAATTGTCCAGCTCGGTAGGATCCTGTATTCTTAAGGTAAGGGAGTTTGGACCACCGCATCTTTCAGAGTTGTTGAGGCCACTTGGAGGTTTATGTGTGCCCTCAGGGTTACCTGAATCCTATAGTCTGCCATTTTTCTGGAAATCCATTCATACTCCCGCACCATTCAAAGGGTGCAAATGCAAGATTAAATGTCTATGGAAATTCTCAGTCATCCAGGTCACACCCTTCAATCCTTTGGGATTACCATGACCTGGATGACTGAGAATCTCCATATACATTTAACCTTGCACTTTAGGATGAACACCCTTCGAATGGACGGGTATGAGTATGAATGGATTTCCAAAAAAATTGTAGAGTACAGGATTCTTTATCTGAGAGCACAGATAAAGCCCCAAGTGGCCTCAACATCTCTCAGAAAGACTGCTAATGACCAGATGATTGCAAGGAATATAACTCTTTCCATTCTCCACCATTCAGTTAAAACTGAAGAAGTTTCTCTGATGAGAAGTGAAACGTCTTCAAGCAAAACAAGAAAGTCCAGTTGCCTTTTCAAAGAAAGCACCTGTGGGACATGGTATTTGATAGTTTCAAATGTGAATTAATATCAAACACTTATTTTAAATACCATAAAGCCATTTATACCATATAAAAAGAGGAAATCAAATAGACATTATAATTTTGTGTACTTAATTACTGTCCTAGCTACCTACCTGGGAGTAAGCCTCATTTAAGTGAGCAGGATTTATTTCTGAGTAGATAAGTTTAAGACTCTTCAGTTAAAGGCTTAAAGATGCCCATTAGACCTCCCATTCAGTAAACATATATTAAATATGATTCAAACATTGAATCATTAGAATTCTAATTTGAGCCGTACTGCTGTTACATTGCTTAATGTATTGCATGACTTGTTAAGTATAGTGTGTGTCAAACAATCTCACACTGATACATAAAGAGGAAGTATATTTTCCACAGAGAAGGCATTCTGCTATAGCTGTTCCAACAGAGATATCTTAAAGTTTACTTTCACATGGATTTTCACTTTTTGACCTGCTCTTGACCTGTTTAACACTGGCAGAGCTATGAGTTTAAGAAGGCCTGGGATCTATTAAAAGAGTAGTAGCTTGACTTTTACTGAGTAGCATGCGGATGGTTTAAAGTAAATGTTATGGTTTGTCACAGGAACCAATTTGGTTACCGTTTGTTCTTCCTGCCCCTGCCTGCTGATATTTTCTCAAGTGTTTTTCATTCGTAAATTCTAAAATGAAATCTGTGTTCTGTTATTTTAAACTTCTGCATCTCTCCTTTGGTGATTCAGTTTTAAACACAAGATGGTGCACCCAAAGTTTAATCAGAGCTGCTCTTTGGCAGAACTTGAACTCAAAGTGAGCTAACTTTGAGGTCATCTCTTTCTGAACACCCAATAGGTCTTGGGAAGGCCTAATCTGACCTAATTTTTTGAAATCCTACACTATCTACAAATCACTGGATTTATCAAGACTCTAATGCAGAGAACTGCAAAACATTTCACGGAGATCACAAATGGATTAGATTTATCGGTCCTCTTCTCTAATGCATTTAGATTTCTGTTTGCTTTGTTTTGTTTCTGTCTTGGGATGTCTTTAACAAGAGACCTCACAAATTATAGGAATAAAATGTATACCTAGCCAATCCTTGTCCCTCTATTGTTGCATGCTTATTTCATTATTGAGCAAAGCGTATAGTCATAGAAGGCAGCTTTCCAAATTGTTCTGTTCTCCTCCATATCTACATATGGCTTTTGTGGCACTAAAGTCTTAATTCTTTTTTTTTTTTTGGCAGATTTCCTAGGCCACATAACTTTCTAGTAATTCAGAAAAAGTACCGCAGAGGGAACAAAATTCCTGGTGGTATTTTTCTTCAGCGTCCAGAATCTATTGCCTGAAGCAGCCACCCCATTCAGTTTTTTTGGTAGGACCTGGCAAAAATGTCTTTGAGTTTTGTTTTCTTCTCTGTGAATTGTGCCGCCAGCTTTGTGACACATGGAGAGGATTGAGAGACGTTGCAGAAAAAAAGGCATATTATACTTTTTTAAGATTAAGAAGGTGGGTAGATAAGCCACAACCTTACTGGTTACAGTTACAAGGGATTTGTGCGGCATATGGCATGGATTTGTTCTGCAATCAACCCCCTTGCTTGCTGAATACACCCTAGCTCATCTGCTTGATACCTGCAGAAGCTTTAGGGCTGTGTGTTCCGTTCGCATATAAGTCTATCATCATTAAGTGCTTTCTCTTCTGCCACTTGGGAGTGTGACTAACGTGTCATCCCTTGAATTGAGCTGAGCTGGAGTCTTGGGTCCCAGCATTAGGGTGCAGAGTGAATTCTGCCTGTGTCCTAAAACATGAAACTAAACAATGCTCTTAGCACTAATAAAAAAAAAAGGTGTGATGAGTAAGTTGGTATATGTTAATAGACATGCATGAAGAGGGACTCAAAGTGAAAAACATCATATGATAGCCTCTACTATCAGCCCAGTAGGAAATAGTAAATAATGTGGAACACCCAGCTGAGTTATTGCATGCCTACATTTAAGACATAGGAGATAACACTGTAGAGAGTAACAGTGTCTGGTTCATTTTTATACAGCAGATTGGGTATACTGCAGTTCCTTAAGTTAAAGAATGTCAACCGGCAGAAACTTCTCTGAACTAGCTCGTACTTTTGGGAATGCTCTCCTCTCAGAGATTAGAATGGCCAAAGCCTATTAGCTTTTCAAAAAGCAAACTTGGCTGTCTACCTGGGTTCCGAATATGTTAATGACCCATTTGGCTTACTGTTAGTTAGTTACACTATCTTGGCTGCTACCATGTTTCCCCAAAAATAAGACTGGGTCTTATTTTCTTTTGGGTCCCAAAATAGGCATTAGGGCTTATTTTCAGGGGGTATCTAATTTTTTCCCCCATGTATAGGAGGCCCACTTCTTCTGCTTGCTTACAGTGGAACAGGAGGCTGGCTGTGCAGGCTCCTAAATAGGGTTATTTGGGGTTAGGGCTTATTTTAGGCACATACATAAAAACCATGCTAAGGCTTATTTTCAGGATAGGTCTTATTTTCAGGGAAACAAGGTCTATGTACTTATTTTTTGTATGTTTAAGTGTTTGGTAGTTTTAGAATTGTAAACCTCCTGAAGTTAGTTGGCTGAGATGGCTATAGAAATTGAATAAATAAATAAATAAATCTCCTTGGTCATCAGCATTGGACAGCATTAAAAAGAAGCCCTTTCTTCCCCTACTTTGTAAAAGAGAACTCACCTTGCAATAAAATAACATTAATATTGGTTACATTTCAGGTTAAAGATAAAATAAACCTTACTTTCTCTTGCAAAATTTCTGTAGCATTGATCCAGGATCTATGGGATGCATTCATGGGAGAAAAGGAAGAAAAAAAGTGGTCTCTTTCAATAAAGCTCAACAACTGGTGGTTTCATCAATGTTTCCAGGTACCTTGGTCTATAGATTAAACAGATGACCCATTAGGATCCCCATATAAAACAACTTACCTTATGTGCAGCCACAATCTAAAAATAACATTTAATACAGCACAGTACTTAAGCAAAATGGTTCGGTTGAGATCGGCATATGTGGGACTGATTGGGGTAGATTGTAGGGATGACGCCAAAATATAATGTTATCATATTTTATTTTCTATATATTAAATTATCATATTTTATTCCAATTTTATTTTAAACTGTATTTTATTCCAATTTCATTTTAAATTGTATTTTATCCAATTCCATTTTAAATTGTTTTTATCAGATTTTAGTAATAATGTGTGTGTCTGGAACTCTACACTTTGATATGGCCTAAGGGCTAATCAATAAAGTAAAGTAAACTATACTAAGCTAAACAATGTAGTGCAGATGGTTTGCCACTTCCTTCTCCTAAAATATTTTTTTAACTTTGCAGTCTAGTTCAGGGGTCCCCAACCTCTGGGTTGCGGCCCACTAGTGGGCCATGAGCTATTTGCAACTGGGCCAGAGAAACAGTGTGCGAGTGCATGCATATCCCCACTTGCATGAACAGCAGGCAAGCATGTGCACTTGTGCTCCATTTGCGTGAGCACCGGACACTTCTGCACGCTGCTCACGCAAATGAAGTTGTGTGCATGTGCACTTGCTGGCTACACATGCAAAACCATCTCGTTTCCCCACCCCAAGCCAGACCGCAAAGCTGGAAAGGTTGGGGAACTCTGATCTAGCCTGGGGTGGATTCTACTTACCTTTACCACCAGTTCGCAATGGGATCGCGCATGCGCACATGCGCAGTTCGCCTATGATGACATCTGGGTCGGTGGGCGGAGCCTCCCGCTGGTTTTACTACTGGTTCTATAGAACCAGTCCAAACCCACCACAGGATCTAGCTTCTTGCCCTAGTATCCCTTGATAATCTCCCACTGAAGTCATAACCAAACTTCTGAGGAAGAAACAGTGATCAAATCTGGTTTTTCACAGTTTTGGTTTAGAGAAGAAAAAGGGGTTTTAATGCCATAGAGGATGGAAAATATTTTTAATAGTTAAATATTACAAACAAAACCATTTTCTAGGGTCAGGACCAAAAATCTCTATAATATCTCAACAGCTTCTATTTAGCCTGATTTCCATAACACAAGTCTGACTGAACTTTCAGGCCCATGTACAGAGATACTGAATAATTCTAAAATGGTGCAAAATATTTAAGGCATGCTTCACCTTGAGGAAAAATATGAATTAAGCATCTCCTTCAAAGTTGCTTCAAAGAGTTATATGAGGGGAGGGGAGGGAAGGACATCATGCTGCTTTACCTCTCTTGTGTTCCAGAGCAGGGGTCTCCAACCTTGGCAGCTTTAAGCCTGGAGGGCTTCAACTCCCAGAATACCCCAGCCAGCTTTGCTGGGAATTTTGGGGATTGAAGTCCATCAGGCTTAAAGTTGCCAAGGTTGGGGACCCCTGTTCCAGAGCTCTCAGTGCTGTCACAAGAACTGTGGGTATCCTGAAGTTATCCATCCTGAAAGCATTGGCCTGGGCTGAGTGAGAAGGCTGACGAAAACTTTTTCTCATAACACTGACCTGAAGTGCTTTGTTTCAGTGGGGAAAACTGGGAACCTGTTAGCTTCAGTGAAATAAATCATGTCTCCTCCATTGACCAAATTACAGATCTATATCACCTCATCCAAGCATATACAGTTCTCCCAGAATTTATGTCAGTTTACTTCCCTGTGTAAGAAGGCAAACATCTTACTTATTTGCACTGTCTATACCACATATTTGTTTATACACGGCCCAACGTACTTGCCTTGTTATTAAACTAAACAAATCCAAACTTTTCAACATTTCAAGTTTTTTCTCACTGAGAGAAACTTCCCCATTTGTTTACATTTTTCAAGAAATGATATCATGAGGATATTCCTCTCACTAGACTATTTCAACCTAGAGAGCAAGGGAATCTTTAGACTGATCGAGAAGTATGTAACAAAAGCATCAGACTAGCAATAGATTTCACCATCTCTCACTTAAAATCCAGAATCATTAAGGGATTTTTTTTATTAAAAGTCAAGCTTCCTGAGAATTAAATGGAAGAACAAAAGCCTGTTTTATATGGTAAGTTTCTCTCTCTCTCTCTCTCTCTCTCCCTGCCTCCCTCCCTCTCTCTATCTCTCCTCCCCCCTCTGTATAAAATTGTAAAAAATATTTCATCAAAGCTTTAAATTCCTATCACCTAATTACAGAAATGCTTTTTTCTAATATAAACTATCAGGTTTACCTTTGTCAAAATTGGCAACAAAATTGTTTCTGGAGGCTAGGAAATGACCATGTTCTCTTCTACAATAGTCCAAAGAAAAAAAATGTGCCCTAATATATATCTATATCTATTCTCCTTGGATGTAGCTGAACCTTAGAAAGCAGAGAAGCTGCTATGGACATAATCTTAGAATGAACAATAGGATATTTTCATATAACTTCACGTTCTACCTGCAAGAAATTCATCCATATTTTCTTCACCTTTGAAAGAAATTTCAAAAGCATCTATCATCACTCTGTATGAGAACTATTAAGAAAAAAACTGAAGGCATTTTTTCCTGCATAAGACCAAAAATAATATATTCACATGTGTTATTTTTAACAAAATGGACATGTTCTTAGTAAATCCTGGCTAATTTATTTTATCTACCTACCTATAATATATGTATTGAATAAAAATAAAATTAACACATAGAAAAAAACGTAGTAATTGGGTTAACTGTTCTTCTAATCATCACACATTGCATGTAGAGCCACTTATAGGACCTACGTAGGAGAAACTTTTATGAAAATGATTATCAATCAGATGCACCTATATAATTATGCAATATTTTAATGTAAAACATTCATATCAAATACATTTTTAAGCATTTTACATTTTCAAAGAAAATTTCTCAATACGTTGTCTATGAAAGTCCTTATCCTTCAAGTATCCTTGAATATTGCTCACCTGCCTGGAACCCTCACTGTATTTCAGACATCATTACATTAGAGAGAGTTCAGAGATATTTTACTAGAAGAGAACTCAAATCCTTTGCTCGAAATAAAATTTCCTATCCCACCAGGCTTGAAATTTTAGGTCTGGATAGCCTTGAACTACGTTGTCTACATTCCAACCTAAGCACAAGGTTATTTACCATAACCTCCTACCTGTTAATGAATATTTTAATTTCAACCATGATAACAGAAAGGCTATCAATAGATTCAAACTCAATGTAGTTCGCTCTAATCTTGATTGTAGGAAATATGACTTCTGCAATAGAGTAGTAAATGTCTGGAACACTCTACCTGATCCTGTTGTTAGTCTCGCTAATCCCCATAACTTTTACATAAACTGTCTACAGTGGACCTTTCATATTTCTTAAGAGGTCCCTAAGGAGGCATGCATAAGCACACCAGTGTGCCTACCATCCCTGTCCTACTGTTCCCATTTGTATGTACTCATTTTACGTGTTCATGGCTATGTTTTGCTTATTTATATCCTTTTATTTGTGCCAAATTCTTTTCATGTGTCCATATCTATGTCTATACTGTTACTTGTTTCCTTGTACTTGTTGACAAATAAATTAAATAAATAAATAAATAAAAGTCAGAAGTCATCATTCTGAGGGTCTATGTTCTAGTGCAGTGATGGCTAACCTTTTCTGGACTGAGTGCCCAAAGAGCACCCAAACCCCCAAAATGCAATGTGTGCATGGCCCCCGTGCATGCGCCCCGCATCCCATGCATATATGAGCAGCCGCACATGTGCCCCACCCTCCACACATGCATGTGCAGGTCCCCCGCATGCACCCCACCCCCTGCGCATGAGCGAGAGAGACTCGAAGACCAGCTGGCCAGTGGAAGGTACGCACACATGCGCAGCGGAGCTGAACTGGGGCAATGGCTCACGTCCCATCAGAGAGGATGCTGTGTGCCACCTCTGGCACGCATGCCATAGGTTCACCATCATGGTTCTAGTGTAATATTGTCTCCAACATACAGATACGAAGTTCCCAATCAAACCAAGATAACCACAGACATCCTTGTGGCCATGAATTCCATCAAGGAGTTGTGCATTGCTTATGTAAAGGATTGATGTTTATTTTTCCAGAACAACTGCCACTGTGAATAAATGTCCCTGAGTCTAAAAAGCTGAAAAGAAACTCCCATTGTGTTGACTATGGGAAAACTTGTAACAAATGTGGCCTTGTGTCATATTACCTAGATTATTTCTCAAGTAAAACAACTGCTGAAATCTGGTCATGAAGTATGTTCTATGGCAAAGCTAAATGGAATGTCAAGAATGAAGACCTGTTTTCTACATTTCTACGTATGCCTGCTCTGACCTCTATCTTCTAGATAACTCACATAAATATGACACCACAAACTTGATGATACATTTGTTGTTTCTCAGGAACATATACAAAAATCTACCTTCTTCCATATGACCTCTTCTCTCCATGCCTCAGATAATTAAACTGTGGATTAGTAACTTTTGTACAAAGTTTTAATGTCAACTGTGGTGATCTTTGAACAGAGTTTTAATGTCATACTTTTAATGAGTAAAACAACTGTCCTCAGAAATTCCCATTATTCTTGTCACCATACAAATGTCATAGGGCTTTTTTAAATTATAGTATATAACATCTTCATACACTTATGTATTTAGTAACTAATAATGGTTTCAGATTTTGGGAAAGGTTATCACCACTCTGCTTTGAATAGGCTTGCCTATTTTCTCTTCCCCCAATCCCCAATTTGCACTGCTCACTGGAAAGGGAAAAACAAGACAGCTGGATATTTTTTTTAAAATTTTATTTCTTTTGTCACAACAGTATACACAAACAATTGTCATAGATAAAACAACATGTCTTGAAGAAAATATATAAGTAAAAAAATTATGCATCAACTATATTAATTTGATATAATGAAGGGAACAATAGGACAGGAACGGTAGGCACTATTGTGCTCTTATGCACGCCCCTTATAGTCCTCTTAGGAATGGGGTGAGGTCAATAGTAGACAGTTTTTGGTTGAAGATTTTGGGATTTTGAGTACAGACTATGGAGTCAGGTAATGAGTTCCAAGCATTAACAACTCTGTTACAGAAGTCATATTTTCTGCAATCAAGTTTGAAGCGGTTGACATTTAGCTTGAATCTATTTTTTGCTCTTTTAATATTGCAATTGAAGCTGAAGTAGTCTTTTATAGGAAGGATATTGCAATAGATGATTTTGTGTGTTAAACACAGGTCATGTCGAAGTCGACAGAGCTGTAAGTTTTCTAATCCCAGGATTTCAAGTCTGTTGGTATAAGGTATTTTGTTGTTTTCGGAGGAGTGAAGAACTCTTCTAGTGAAATATTTCTGGACTCGTTCTATTGTATTTATGTCAGAGATGTGGTATGGGTTCCAGACGGATGAGCTGTATTCAAGAATAGGTCTGGCAAATGTTTTGTATGCTCTAGTTAGTAGTGTAGAGTTTTGGAAAAGAAGCTGCGTAAAATTAGGTTTACAACTCTTAGGGCCTTTTTTGCTATATAGTTGCAGTGGGCTTTGGCATTAAGGTCATTTGATATGAGAACTCCAAGATCTTTGACAGGGTGGGGGTCGTCAGTTAGGTAATGTCCATTAAGTTTGTACTTGATGTTAGGGTTCTTTTTTCCAATATGTAAGACTGAGCATTTGCTGGTTGAGATTTGGAGTTGAGTTGCCAAGTTTTAGACCAATCGGAAATTAAGTTGAGATCTTCTTGAAGGGTAGAAGTATTATTAGTGGTTTAAATAGTTTGACATCATCAGCAAAGAGAACACAATAACTTGAGATGAGGTCACAGAGATCATTTATGTATAGTATGAAGAGTGTTGGTCCAAGAACACTGCCTTGGGGAATGCCACTTTTGACAGGAACAGGATTTGATATAGCGTTGCCAATTTTCACCACTTGTTGTCTATTTGACAGGAAGGCATTTATCCAATTGTGTAGAGGTCCCAAAATGCCGTAGGATTTTAGTTTGAGGAGTAGTTTATCATGTACTACTGAATCAAAAGCTTTGCAGAAGTCTATGTAGATTGAATCTATTGTTTTTCCTTGATCAAGGTTGGTAGTCCATATGTTTTTGCAGTGGAGGAGTTGTAGGTTACAAGACAATTTTTTTCTGAAACCAAATTTTTTATTAGAGAGAAGGTTGTTTATTTCGAGATGGTGTAATGGATTGGTTTATGATGGATTCCATTACTTTGCATGAGACACAACATAGAGAGATAGGTCTGTAATTTTCAACAAGGCTTGGATCTCCTTTTTTGAAGATAGGGATGACTGTGGCTAGAGACCAGAGTTTTGGAAGGGAACTAGTTTTGAAGGCTTTATTGAAGATTATGCTTAGGGGTTCAGCTATATTAATTGAAAGTTTTTTTAAAAAATATGCACATAGTCCATCTGGACCAATAGATAATGATGGTTTCAGGCTGCGAAGGGCTTTTTCAACATTATCTTCTGTGAAGTCTATATGTGATAGGTCGTTGTTATCTTCTGTATATTGCCCTTTCACTTGTCAATTATTGCACACTTTGAGAGGACAGGAGGTGAGAGGGTGGTAAAAAAAAATCCTTTTAGAGGTTAATTATTGGAATGTGGACCTTAGACACTACCTGATAAAGTCAACCATTGATGATTGTTTTAATATTCCAAAAAGGATATTTCAAAGTTGCTATCTGAGCTTGGTTGTTTTCTTACAGATGTGTCATTACAAGGTGTATATATAACATAACATCAGAGTTGGAAGGGACCTTGGAGGCCTTCTAGTCCAACCCCCTGCCCAGGCAGGAAACCCTACACCATCTCAGTCAGATGGTTATCCAACATTTTCTTAAAAATTTCCAGTGTTGGAGCATTCACAACTTCTGCAGGCAAGTCGTTCCACTGATATGTGTGTGTGTATGTGTGTCTGTCTGTGTGTGTGTGTGTGTGTGTGTGTGTGTGTGTGTGTGTGTGTGTGTATATATATGTCTTTGGTTGTTCGGGTTTTCTCCCGTGTAAAAGCGTGCTTGGTAAGCGTAGTCTGAAGTCATCTTCAGGCTTCAGACTTCGTGCTTCTTTGCTCAAGACACTTCCAACGAATGGAGAAAACCCAACAACCAAAGACCTATATACAAACACCCATGAAAACCTCAGAAAACAAATATATATATATATATATATATATATATATATATATATATATATATATATATATATATATATATATATATATATATATATCTTTAATAAACACAAAAACTCAATATCTATATGAACAACGTGTTGTCTGAGTACAATTCATTTTGAATAACAAAAAGACAATAAACAAAATAGTAGTCACACTATACATATCATTAATAAAGATCACCTAATATTATTGACATTAGCTTATCCATACCAGAAAACGTATGTTATATAATTAATCATTCTTTTAATGTTTTTAGTTTCTAACCTCTGTTTCTCTTAGTTAACCATTGGTAAAACAAATCCCATGTTAAGAAATATTCTGTTTCTTCCTTCTCCTTTATTTTTAATGTTAATCTTTCTATCTCTGCACATTCTAAAAAAAAAATTATTACATGTTCATCTATAGGGATCTCTTCATTTTTCCACTGTTGTGCAAAAACAGTTCTTGCTGCTGTTAACACATGTCAAATTGAATATGTAGTCCCTTTATTATACAGTTCTGGTAAAATACCCAACAGGAATAATTCTGGTCAGAAGTCAATATTCTGTTTCTTCCTTCTCCTTTATTTTTAATGTTAATCTTTCTATCTCTGCACATTCTAAAAAAAAATTATTACATGTTCATCTATAGGGATCTCTTCATTTTCCCACTGTTGTGCAAAAACAGTTCTTGCTGCTGTTAACACATGTCAAATTGAATATGTAGTCCCTTTATTATACAGTTCTGGTAAAATACCCAACAGGAATAATTCTGGTCAGAAGTCAATATTCTGTTTCTTCCTTCTCCTTTATTTTAATGTTAATCTTTCTATCTCTGCACATTCTAAAAAAAATTATTGGAATGTGGACCTTAGACACTACCTGATAAAGTCAACCATTGATGATTGTTTTAATATTCCAAAAGGATATTTCAAAGTTGCTATCTGAGCTTGGTTGTTTTCTTACAGATGTGTCATTACAATATGTGGATATCATCTTCATTTAAGGGGAAAATGTTTCATATTCATTCATCTTGGCCAGGGTGTCAAACTTGGTCTCTTTAAGACTTGTGGACTTCAACTCCCAGAGTCCTCAGCCAGCAAAGCTGGCTGAGGAACTCTGGGAATTGAAGTCTACAAGTCTTAAAGAGACCAGTTTGGACACCCCTGATGTAGATTGAATCTATTGTTTTTCCTTGATCAAGGTTGGTAGTCCATATGTTTTTGCAGTGGAGGAGTTGTAGGTTACAAGGCAATTTTTTTCTGAAACCAAATTTTTTATTAGAGAGAAGGTTGTTTATTTCGAGATGGTGTAATGGATTGGTTTATGATGGATTCCATTACTTTGCATGAGACACAACATAGAGAGATAGGTCTGTAATTTTCAACAAGGCTTGGATCTCCTTTTTTGAAGATAGGGATGACTGTGGCTAGAGACCAGAGTTTTGGAAGGGAACTAGTTTTGAAGGCTTTATTGAAGATTATGCTTAGGGGTTCAGCTATATTAATTGAAAGTTTTTTTAAAAAAATATGCACATAGTCCATCTGGACCAATAGATAATGATGGTTTCAGGCTGCGAAGGGCTTTTTCAACATTATCTTCTGTGAAGTCTATATGTGATAGGCCGTTGTTATCTTCTGTATATTGCCCTTTCACTTGTCAATTATTGCACACTTTGAGAGGACAGGAGGTGAGAGGGTGGTAAAAAAAAATCCTTTTAGAGGTTAATTATTGGAATGTGGACCTTAGACACTACCTGATAAAGTCAACCATTGATGATTGTTTTAATATTCCAAAAAGGATATTTCAAAGTTGCTATCTGAGCTTGGTTGTTTTCTTACAGATGTGTCATTACAAGGTGTATATATATATATATATCTTTAATAAACACAAAACTCAATAATAATATATATATATATATATATATATATATATATATATATATATATATATATATATATATATATATATATATATATATATATATATATATATATTTCTTTAATAAACACAAAAACTCAATATCTATATGAACAACGTGTTGTCTGAGTACAATTCATTTTGAATAACAAAAAGACAATAAACAAAATAGTAGTCACACTATACATATCATTAATAAAGATCACCTAATATTATTGACATTAGCTTATCCATACCAGAAAACGTATGTTATATAATTAATCATTCTTTAATGTTTTAGTTTCTAACCTCTGTTTCTCTTAGTTAACCATTGGTAAAACAAATCCCATGTTAAGAAATATTCTGTTTTATGCCAGTCTTGATATGGGAAGCTATATCCTCATAAGAAGGAAGCCGTATCCCCACCAAGACTAGCAAACTGCTACATATAAATAGCACAGCAAACTATATTTTATTCATACTAATGATGTTACCCAGCACATTTGTTCATAGCTTTAGGTTCATGATACAGGGATGTTATCCACAGATGGTTTACACACAAATATATATGAGATTAACCAATTAAACTGACAAATAAATTAGTCATTTCATAACTGTAATTAAAGGCCCCTAAGAAAGATTACTTGGTACAAATCAATGACTTTTCTTATAAAGGAGATATCTAGGAATTCAGCCATATTTTGTACATGTCTTTTAAAAAAATCAATTTCCTGCTATAATAAATCAGAGATTCCTGGATATATATTATTAAGCATACCCTTGGGTATTCTTCAGCTTGTGTGCTCATCTTTTGGACTCTCCACCTTCCAGAATCAAGCCTGGAATTCACATTCTACCTGACAAGCCAAGAAAAATATATATGAGATTAACCAATTAAACTGACAAATAAATAAATAAATAAATAAATAAATAAATAAATAAATAAATAAATAAATAAATAAATAAATAAATAAATAAATAAATAAATAAATAAATAAATAAATAAATAAATAAATAAATAAATAAATAAATAAATAAATAAATAAATAAATAAATAAATAAATAAATAAAAGTCAGAAGTCAATATTCTGTTTTATGCCAGTCTTGATATGGGAAGCTATATCCTCATAAGAAGGAAGCCGTATCCCCACCAAGACTAGCAAACTGCTACATATAAATAGCACAGCAAACTATATTTTATTCATACTAATGATGTTACCCAGCACATTTGTTCATAGCTTTAGGTTCATGATACAGGGATGTTATCCACAGATGGTTTACACACAAATATATATGAGATTAACCAATTAAACTGACAAATAAATTAGTCATTTCATAACTGTAATTAAAGGCCCCTAAGAAAGATTACTTGGTACAAATCAATGACTTTTCTTATAAAGGAGATATCTAGGAATTCAGCCATATTTTGTACATGTCTTTTAAAAAAATCAATTTCCTGCTATAATAAATCAGAGATTCCTGGATATATATTATTAAGCATACTCTTGGGTATTCTTCAGCTTGTGTGCTCATCTTTTGGACTCTCCACCTTCCAGAATCAAGCCTGGAATTCACATTCTACCTGACAAGCCAAGAAAAATATATATGAGATTAACCAATTAAACTGACAAATAAATTAGTCATTTCATAACTGTAATTAAAGGCCCCTAAGAAAGATTACTTGGTACAAATCAATGACTTTTCTTATAAAGGAGATATCTAGGAATTCAGCCATATTTTGTACATGTCTTTTAAAAAAATCAATTTCCTGCTATAATAAATCAGAGATTCCTGGATATATATTATTAAGCATACCCTTGGGTATTCTTCAGCTTGTGTGCTCATCTTTTGGACTCTCCACCTTCCAGAATCAAGCCTGGAATTCACATTCTACCTGACAAGCCAAGAAAAATATATATGAGATTAACCAATTAAACTGACAAATAAATTAGTCATTTCATAACTGTAATTAAAGGCCCCTAAGAAAGATTACTTGGTACAAATCAATGACTTTTCTTATAAAGGAGATATCTAGGAATTCAGCCATATTTTGTACATGTCTTTTAAAAAAATCAATTTCCTGCTATAATAAATCAGAGATTCCTGGATATATATTATTAAGCATACTAATGATGTTACCCAGCACATTTGTTCATAGCTTTAGGTTCATGATACAGGATGTTATCCACAGATGGTTTACACACAAATATATATGTAATGTCTCAATTCAGGTAAATCCTTTTGCTGCCTCTTGAATGGATGGTGTTTTCAACTGATAATTTTACTAAGACATACCCAAACCTGACTTCCCATTTAGAACACAAAAGGAGAAGGGACTGGCACATTTGATAAAAAGAAAAGAAACATTTTTATAGGTAAGCAATGGAAATCGTAATAAGTAATACCTAACAGTCAAACTTAAATGGTACAATTCAAAAATGGGCAAAGAACTTTCAGAATTAATAGAATTAAACAAGTAAACTGGGGAAATGTTCATTAACAATCAGCAGGAATAATGTCTCTTTTACTAAGACATACCCAAACCTGACTTCCCATTTAGAACACAAAAGGAGAAGGGACTGGCACATTTGATAAAAAGAAAAGAAACATTTTTATAGGTAAGCAATGGAAATCGTAATAAGTAATACCTAACAGTCAAACTTAAATGGTACAATTCAAAAATGGGCAAAGAACTTTCAGAATTAATAGAATTAAACAAGTAAACTGGGGAAATGTTCATTAACAATCAGCAGGAATAATGTCTCTTTTACTAAGAATTTAGATATCAAATTTCAGTAACTGTAGAAAAAATAGATATGGTCTACAGCTCTCAATATATTACGCTTAGTCTTTTTTATCCTTTTTAAAGGCTAGCAGTTTGAGAGTTAACAGTCAGCTATATAGTAATGCTGTTTTAATATCTTATCTTTAATGGGTGGAACCAACTGCTAGATCTTTGCTAACAGCTAGTAAAGAAAAGAACAAGAACAATGCTTGCAGCAGACAATGCTGGTATAGATTTTATCATATTCCTTGATATTCATCTTTCTTTAATTTTACTGCTGAAATTAAGTGCTGTCTTTTAGATAAAATATTTGAAATGTAGGATAATGGGTTGGGTCAAAAATATTTTAGATCCACTGAATAGAATGGGACTTTATTATTCCATTTATTCCAATTCAGAATCTACTGTGTTCCATTAAATTTAAATAACATTGTAAAATATAATAACATACCATGAAATAATGCAGAATTAAACTGGTTCAGATTTTCTATTGCTTAATGTTAGAAAAAAAATTGGAAAAAAAATGGGCCTCTGATATTTGACTCTAGGCATGAGACCTCTGCCTTCCTTACAGCTCCAGCCCCTCACACTTTATCTGCAGAAGAACCTAGCTAATAGGCTTCAGGTTGACCTTAGTATATGGGCAAGCTGTTCAAGAATGTGGAAAATGTTGAGAGAATGAGTATGGGCGGTATAAAACCGACAAACCTATTGCTATTTTTGTTTTCCATGAAAATATGTTTTTCATGAAGGTCCAATTCTTAACTCAGAGTATTTAGGATTCCCCTAATCCATGCTCTATGGGGACGCGGTGGCTCAAGGTTAAGACGCTGAGCTTGTCGATCGAAAGGTCGGCAGTTCAGCGGTTCAAATCCTGAGTGCCGCGTAACAGGGTGAACTCCAGTTACTTGTCCCAGCTTCTTCCCAGCTCTACAAATTAATGAAATTTCTTTAAACTATACCCTTTCTCTAAACCCTCTTTAATATTCCCATTATTCAATACATTGAATATGGGTTGAACATGAGAAGAAGGGTCATGGACTTTGGTTTCTGCTCTGCCTCAAGGATATTGACAATTATTATGAGATTAGTCACTCACCTTATGCAACCTTTGGGAGTAAATTTGTTTATCATTTATACAATTTCTTGGTTTCAGTAAAATCATGAAAGTCACAAAATTACAAAACAATACATAGAATTGTACTGTTGTAGGACCTGTGGGAATCACAATGTCCTGCCATTTTTGTGCATAAAGTAATGCACAAAATATAAAAATGTTCCAGTAATTTGCACAATTTATTTGCTGTTAAGTACCAGCACTACAGGGGGACGCAGTGGCTCAGTGGCTAAGACACTGAGCTTGTCGATCAAAAGGTCAGCAGTTCAGCGGTTCGAATCCCTAGTGCTGCGTAACAGGGTGAGCTCCCATTACTTGTCCCAGCTTCTGCCAACCTAGCAGTTCAAAAGCATGTAAAAAATGCAAGTAGAAAAATAGGGACCACCTTGGGTAGGAAGGTAACAACATTCCGTGTGCCTTTGGCATTGAGTCATGCCGGCCAAATGACCACAGAGACGTCTTCGGACAGCGCTGGCTCTTCAGCTTTGAAACAGAGATGAGCACCGCCCCCTAGGGTCAGGAATGACTAGCACATATGTGCAAGGGGAACCTTTACCTTTACCTTTTTACCAACACTACATCATTTTATTTAAAAAATTCTTTCAAGTTATAATTTAATGTATATTTTAATCCTTTTGTCCACATATTTTTCCATTTTTCAACCATTAGATTATACCCAAAGTTTCTTGCTCATTGGATCATAAAAAGCTGTACATATTCATTTTCCAGATCCAATTTCAATAACAATTTATAAATCTTAGTGTTGAAATGTTTGTTGTTACCACGCAGTAAATTTTCAAATTCATTTTTGAAAAGCCAAATCCATAACTTTTTAAAATCTAAATTACAGCTTTCTTTCAAGCAGTAAACCTAATGAGAAAATAAAAACAACAAATAAAGAAACAGAATATAGTGCAGTTCTTAAACTAGGGTAATACCTGTTTTTGACATATTCTAAAAGTCAAAAGGAGGGGACACTTTGATCTCTATTGGAAGACTATTCCAAATCAGCAGCTTCTAATTTTAGTTACCTTACCCCTCAGAAGTACGGAAACAAAAATAATTTCCCCCTAAAGGATCTAGGGTTCTGACTGGAGCCAGGGATCCTGGAGGTACCCAGAAATGAGAGCATAGCAACAATAGAAGTAGCACTTAGACTTATAAACCACTTCACAGTGCTTTACAGCCCTCTCCAAGTGGTTTACAGAGTTAGCATATTGCTCCCAACAACGTGGGTCCTCATTTTACCCACCTCGGAAGGATGGAAGGCTGAGTCAACCTTGAGCCTGGTGAGATTCGATCTGCCAAATTGCAGGCAGCCGGCAGGCAGCAGAAGTAGCCTGCAGTATTGCATTTTAACCACTGCACCACCACGACTTTTTAAGTATAAAAAGCTTCATGCTCACCAGAACCTTAAATAAATGTCCAGATACTAATGATAGATTTAAAAGAGAAAAATGATCTACTTCTTGTATGATCTTGTCAGTTAGTCTGAAGAGAGATTGAATAGAATAGAATAGAATAGAATAGAATAGAATAGAATAGAATAGAATAGAATAGAATAGAATTTTTATTGGCCAAGTGTGATTGGACACACAAGAAATTTGTCTTGGTGCATATGCTCTCAGTGTACATAAAAAGTAATAGTTGCCTAAAATCCCTGGATTCAGGAAAGCCATTGTAGAAGTTTCTTCCTACAATGAGGAACAATAATCCTACAATAATCTTATAAATCCAAATGGTTACCTTTCCACCTGCTCCTTGCAATAGACATAATCAAAGTTCAAAGAGCAGTAAAAGGAAACAACTTACCATATTTTTTAATTCCTCAGAGTTCACAGATTGAAAAGAGTGCCAGATGATATGCAAGATTGCCAAGGGTCACTTCCAAGGGCCCAAGGCAAAGAGCAGTGAAGCACTATGCAAAATGATTACAGAAGCCAGATGGGAAATCTTTAAATTGATAATTGATTATCCTAAGGCCTAAACCAAGTTGGATGATAGCCTCCTGACATAATATGTTAGAAGAAGTAGGCATATTTTGTTTCTCTTAATATGCCACTGTAGGCCTGAAGATGGGCTGTTCCAGACTTGGTCAGATTCACTTGTATTCTATAGCCCAATGCTCTAGCCATTGTTTCTGGTATTTAATTATCCAATGGATTTGTATTAACCCAGGCACAATGCACCTTGGTCCCCAGAAAAATACCTATGAATACCTATGATCTTCTTTGCTATTTGTTCCTCAGGCACAACATAGAAATTTTTGTCAGAGATTTTGAAAATTCCCCAAGGACCAATTGGACCAATTTAAGACCTAGTCTAAGAATTCCCCTCCCACACTCTTCAAAAGTCATGGGAAGGTAACAACCTTATCTGGATCAGGGAATTATTTGATTATGGAACAGAGTGATAGAATTTCTAATTAGATCACCTATTTTCTGCTCTGAAACAAAAACAAGGGCCAATGTGTGACTACATGTGTGTGTTGGGCTCCAGATTACATGAGACAATGAATGGCACTAATTCCCAAGCCTTGGCAAAGCCGGCCACCGGAAAAGAATGGCTGTAGCCTCTCACACCAAAATGTGGGTATTTTCCATCATCAATCTACAAAAGCTCAAGGCAATCCATTAAAATTAGAATTAAAATGTGGAATCTAGATTCCATAAATTGGAATTCTAGGATATTATTGTCATTAGTTATGACAGTAGTAACAGAAAATATAATTGTGCATACAAAGAAATCACACACACGTACACACATATGCAGGGTGTACACAAGTCAGGCCCATAGGCCAAATGGATAGCCTATGGAAAACCATCACAGCAGAATTTGCAAACATCACAAGAAATGTTACTATATTTATTAATATTCAAAAGTCAAACATCAAATAAATAACAAAATGTTTAGAAGAAAATGGAAGCTATTTAAAAAAGTTTACATAATAAATTGTCTACTGGACATGAGTTTTAGTACACTCCGGGGTGAAAACCAGCAGGTTCTGACAGATTCTGGAGAACCAGCAGCGGAAATTTTGAGTAGTTCAGAGAACCGGCAAATATGATCTCTGGCTGGCCCCAGAGTGGGGAGGGAATGGGGATTTTGCAGTATCCTTTCCCTGGAATGGGGTGGGAATAGAGATTTTGCAGTATCCTTCCCCTACCATGCCCACCAAGCCACACCACACCCACCAAGCCATTCCCACAGAATCGGTAGTAAAAAAAATTGGATTTCACCACTGGATGAATATACTACATATACATAATTGGAGTTTCTATTTATTTTTCTATTTTCTGGGCTTATATGGTATCCATTCCAAAGGAACAAGACAGCTAGCAATCTCAACATCCCATAAAACAAAATAACATTCCTTCCAAGGAAATATAATGTGAGTAGGGAATCTCTGACCTTCCGGATTTTGCTGAGCTTCAACTTCCAGCATCCTTCACTGACTGCAGTGCTGGCTGGTGCTGCTGGGAACTGTCATCACCAACATCTTAAAAGCCACCAGTCTTTTCTCCTGATTTAGAATATGTTTCAGCCATATAACATTCCCCCGTCATTCATCTAGTAGTTTGTAAACGAGCATCACCCAAGACAAACAAGCAAAAATACAGAGAGACTTAGTATTCCTACCTTCAGCTTTTCTACTGATATTATTGCCCACCAAAGGTATGGGTGAGAAATCAAAATTCAGCATTGTTGATGTTAGAGCATAAAATGTGATTCTCTAGTTTTCATCATGATAGACTTATTAGATTAATTGTTCTACCAAAGAATTCTAAAATATAATACTTTTTCTTCAGATATTTCTTTTTTACACAATTGTGCTGCTTGAATAAAGCTTTTTTTTTTGTCTGGAAACATGTGTCTACAACACTGCAGCATTAACTACATGTCCCAAATCCATTTTTTGAAGAATGTACGTTTGGGCAATTCTGCTAAACTTATCAAGATGAAGTGATATATTTAAAAAAGACAAATACACATCACCCATTTACCTAGAGACTGTTTCTTAATATTATGACACCAATCATATTTTTAATATTACTGCTATTCTAATGATTTCTGCTGCCTGGCTGCATTTTTAAACTTTTAAAGCGATTTAGAAATACTCTTATTGTCTTAAATTCAGGTTGCTACACTTACCATGTAAATTATGAACATTTTCTACAAGGCCAAATATTTAAGGTATCCTCTCACCTGTCTTGGTGCGTGAAAAGGAAGCATTGCAGATATGTCTCTCCATCTGTAATGTTATGGATACTCTTCCAGCCTATTTACACCCAAGAACTGTTGTACCAGTGAAACAAAAGCAAAACATGCAAGTGATGTGATGTTGCTGGGTCACGCTCCATACTGGGAGTTGGACTTCCTCTTCCCAGCCTTGAGAGACACAAAGCATTGCTAAGGTATCTGGCAAATCTCTAGGGATAAGGTTCAGAGTTTGTCACTACAAATCACCCTCTGCTAAGCAATTTGTGCTAGCAGCCCAGAACAGCTGTTAAACAAAGGAGTCTCTGGACTTTTCCTTTAACTGAAGACATGGCAGTTGCTGCTGCTGCTGCTGAGGAAAAATGCTTGGGAGATAAAAGCAAAGCAAACATGCCAAAGTTGAAAGGGCAGCCAGAAACTTTTTCAGCATTCCACTAAGGTATGCTGCAAAGAAGTAAGTCCCACTATCAAAAGAAATGTTGGCAAAGATACCCATTTGTTTTCTCATTTTATATAGAACCACAAATTAATCTGTAAGATTTCTTTTATTATGCCCTGGCTAGAAAAAGCAAGTTACTCCTAAAGCATGTTTTTTTAAAAAAAATGACAAGTCAAATTTGTGATGGGCCGAAATGGTTTCCAAGGTCAGTTCATTTTTTTCTCTGGCTGCCTGAGAACAGATGTGGGGCTGAAGGAAAATAAAAGATGAGGAAACAGGTGCCTTAGGAATGAAATCAGTGCTCCCAATGCTTTTTTTTTTTTTTTTATATATTCAAAAAGTTTTTATTAGTCAAAAAAAAGGTTTATACAAATACATATCAGGTATGGTAAATTTTCATTTTTCTTATCTAAAATAAGAATTTTACTCAAATTTTTTAACACATACAACAGCCATATGGCAAGCAGGTAACACGAAGTAGCTAAGTTTACAAATTTTAAATACGTAATAAAGAAGGGTCAAGAATAAACAGAATATCGTACTAAAGAGAATAAGGAAAACCAACACAATCCCAAATATCTTTATCACTTCCTAGTTTTAGATCTCAGAACTCTGGGTTCAGCCTGACCCAACTCCAGGGCCGCAACAGCGGCAGCCGCTTCCGCCCCATGATCTATAACCTCCCACAAATTTGACATGAACCTCTCTGGGAACTGCATGCGTGCGTGCATATTGCGAATTAACTCTATAAACTCGATCCACATCCCAATTCATGAAATCAACACCTCTCCCAAGAAATTCTCCCAACAATTTAGTCACAACATCTCTCAAGTCTTCTTGGTCCACTTCTTCCAAATTTTGAAACCTAAGGAAATAAGACATTTTATCCATCTGTAGTCCAAGCACAGCATTGCCTGTCGTCTCCTCTCTTTTCTGCACTGCCCGCATCTCACCCTCCAAACCTTCCACTTTCTGCTTGTTTTCTGCTGAAACTTGTTGAGTATCCTTTAAATCCTTTTGGATAGTCACAATTTCTGCTCTTATTTCATCCAATTTCTTGTCCATATTAGATAACTTTTCCAAAATTCTCTCCATCTCTCCAGCAGTTGGTCTCTGACCTTTTGCCATTAAGGAAAAAAAAAAAAATACAAAATCCTCAGGCAGGCACAGTATCCTTGTAATTTCCTCCGGATCCACCAGGGGGCACTCACAGGAGCAACGAGTCCAGAGTACAGTTAGTCAACCAGGAAGCCGAAGGGAAGTGATGTCATCAAAATTCTCATAGTGAAGGCGGAAGCTGGACGCCACCACTGTTCCCCAGAAGGAGGGGGGGCCTCAAACCTTCCCTCCTAAATTTCTCCATCACCTCTTCTCTCCAGAGCTCCACAAAACCGGTAATCTTCTTATTTTAAGTTCTCCTCTCTCCAGAATAACTCGTGCTCCTTCCAACCGCAGGGAGAAAAACCCCCGCACTCCGGGCACTCCACTCACGTTTACGATATTCCTTCCTTCTCCTCCTCAATTCTTCTCCGTTCCTGTTCACCACCAGGCTGCTGCAGTTATAAATCCAATGCCCGGTGTCACGGGCACAGCGGCAAGCGGCGACCAAAATAATGGCCGCGGCCTGTGGCCTCCAAACCCCGCCAAGCCTAGGACGCGCCAGCATCGGTCCCCACAGTCCTGTATGTCGGCTGGGAGACCCCTGGCGAGCCGTCCGTGCGGCAGGTGTCCTTTTCGGAACACCTGGCCCCTGAGGGCCTCGGCGGCGGCCGGATTCGGGCGCTGGAGGCAGGAGAAGCCTTCCAGACGTCCGTTGCCGCTGGACACCGGAAGTCGTCTGACCCAATGCTTTTTTTTATTCCTCCTCCTTCATCTATAAAAAATTGCCAGCAGGGCTCAGGCTTGCTTCACTGGGGAGAGCAAAGCTGAGAGTACCTTCTATATGAGCACAAGAGAGACTCTCATTCCAAGCTATCCTTGATTTTCTTTCCCATTAATTCAGTTCAAACCTTTCATATACTGTTTTCTTCATATCTTCATACATCAAGAACCATAATCCCTCTCTGATCAACATAGAAAATCTGAAGAAAAATTTTCTGCAGTTGCAAGTTTTTTTCTTTTTCAATTGAAAATAAATCCAGGGTTAATTTTAAGTATTATTTAAAACTTAAAATTCATTTTAAGTACTATTGATAAGTATTTATTGATAACGGGTTAGATGAAGGAGGCTGGGACGGTCTGCTTACTGTAGCCGAACTAATATGCCTTCTAGTTCAGGAGTGTACAATCTGATGGAAGGACACTTCAATTCCTACCATGGCCAAATGGCTGCAGGAGCTGATGGAGTTGACTGAAATGGCAAAATTGACCATTTTGATTAAAAATAAATACTTTTGTTTCCACATGGAGACTGCTTCTGAACTTTGTGCTTGTAGTGGAAAAGAATGAAACTCTGATTTTTGTTTTTACGGATTAGACTGACAGATCCTTATAGAAATGGCTAATTTATATTATTATGAAAAAAACAAAAAGCTGTAATTTCATCTTAATGCCTTATTTTACTGCAACAGAGAGATTCGGAAGTCAATGCTTCTTTTTCTTTTTCCTAATCATTCCTCACTTTTCTTCCCCCCACTTCCTTCCCACTGCTTTCTTATTTCCTTTCCTATTTTGTATCTTATCATCTAACTCAATAATTCTGTTAAACTGGGGGGGGGGAAAGGAGTGTACAACCTGAGACCTCAAGGCTGTGGGTTCTGAAAGCCTGGGGTTCAATTCCCCCAAATCCTTCTAAATTGTTACTAAATTGTTACTAAATTGTTAAAAGGAAAAAGACATAGCAATTTTTAATCATTTTAAATTAACACCAGTAACATGTTAAATGATTTTTTTTGTCCAAGTCCTACCCACTTCTTTTATTATCTACCCTGGCATTTCATGTAAATTTAGGGCTAACTCTACAGGCCAAAAAACTTTTCATAAAGTTTTCAACTAATTTTTTTTTTGCTAAAGAGTCATCTATTTCAAGATGTGCTTAAGCCCTTGTGCTTAAGATAACTAAGAGCCTGACAGATAAACCTGACCATCCATAAGTTTTGGACAGAAAACTAAGGTATGAGTAGGTGATCTCATCACAATCAAGATACACTAAATTTCTGTTACTGTAAATCTTATTCATGGGATGCGTATTTTATGCATGTCTGTATCTTCTTTTAGACCTCGATCTAAAGTCAGCTTAGATAGAAACGAATCTCTGCTGATATGATAAATTAAATTTATTTTAGTTTTCTGCGAAAGATCCTTCTAGGCCTAGATGCTGTGATGTTGGAAAGAGCTCCACTCATTTTGCTGTTTTAATTGTTTTTCACTGAAGTTGCTTTATTTACTAACTAAATAACTAACTAAACTTGTCCCCCAGTTAGATGCCTGTAAACCCTTAACTGGGGGACAACAAATGATTCCAATGATAGAAGAGATACTTTCCAGGGATACTTTCAAGATCAGATTCCAGAAATTCATTTGGTTATAGCAACCCAAAAAATCCCCAGAACATAAAGAGAGACATAAACAGACATATCAACAGAAAAACAGCTACTCCAAATTTTCTCATTATTCATCTCTACGGAATTTGTTTTAAAAAATTTTAAAAAAAGTTTTTAAAAAAGAAGAAGTACTGATTAGGATTATTATATACTTTATATACTAATATAGTATGTAACTTACTGGCTTTATTTACAGTGTAACATTATTTTTATAGATGCCATTTACATAGCTGTATTTTACTATTCAGAATACGGCACATTCATTAAGATAATTTGCTTCTTTCTCAGTTACTGCCTATAGACTCAATCAACATTTCCTTGCCCTAAATTATACCACAAAACTTACACATTAAAAGACTCTCAGGTAGTTTAAAATTTGCATTAACTTGAATAATAGTCCAATATCCAATTTTAAAAAAGAATTTTTTGGTATCTAATATACAAAATAGCTGCACCTGTTTTAAATGCATTTATGTGGAATTCATTCAAATTCATTTTTCAAGTGATTTTGTTATTTTTAGTGATCACACACTTTTATTGTAAACAATAAAATTATTGTACCCTACTTTGTTCTACAATTCTAAACATATTCTTGAAACTGTTAAGTTGCTCATTTTAAAATAACTCTGTTGAAGAATTGAGTTCTTAAGGGAGCTCTGCTTTAATATAAATGGCAATAATTTTTTCTATTCATTTTCATTTTAATAAATAATAGTGTTGAACAAGGAATAACATGATGAGGATTTATAAAAGTAGTAGTGAGATTCTACAGGCTATTTCCTGAATAGTTAGACTTGGCACATGTGAAAAACATGAATATATGAGTCAATCTACATTTTAATTTTTTGATACTGTATTCTCAGGAGTTAAAACATTCAGATATGGATAATTTTACAATATTATGTAGCTCAGTAGTTACCATATCGGTGATAACTTTTAATATAATTTAATCTTAAACACTAAATATGATAATCATAACTTCTGAAAATCTTAACTTCATGATTCAGGACTGAAAAATAAAAGAGAATAAAAAAGTATTGTTCATTAATCTTTTATTCAGAAGTACATCATCAAAATATATATCAACGGAAGGGACAGAAATGATAGTGTTGTGGTTCTATTCAATCCCTTATACATTTGCAACAGACACCATAATGCAAACTTGGCTCATGATATTACAACACATATTTACTTATTTGGTTAAGAGTGTACTCCTATAATAGTAATGCAATAAGAGTAATATTATCACACACCTATGTTGTTCACAAAATAGATAAGCTGGAAGGTTTTGTTCTCTTAAAAATGGAAGTCTATCTGACCATGGCCAAATGGACGGTTGGTTGGAGATATCTTGCAGTGGGTCACTTTCTTAAAGAGAGTATTTGACTCCTTCCCTGCTGAAAAAGTGCAAGCAGTGGTGAAATTCAATTTTTTTTTACTATCAGTTCCGTGGGCGTGACTTGGTGGGCATGGCTTGGTGGAAATGGCAGGGGAAGGATATTGCAAAATCTCCATTCCCTCCCCACTCTGAGGGAAGCCAGGGGTGGTATTTGCCAGTTCTCCAAACTACTCAAAATTTCCGCTATCACTTCTCCAGAACCTGCTGGATTTGATTCCTGAGTGCAAGCCTTTTGGCTCATTGGCTCTGAGACCCATTGTGAAAGATAGGGCACCAACAAAAATGATTTTGCTTTTTTTTTTTAAAAAAAAGATCCTTCAGACATAATAATTCTTAATAATAATAGGCATAAATTGTGAGAAAACATGACAGCATTACATTAAATTTAAAATTAAAATTAGTAGACCAGAGGAATGCTGTCGATATAATTTACTTGGACTTCAGTAAAGCATTTGATAAAGTAGACCATAACCTACTACTAGATAAAGTAGAAAAATGTGGGTTAGACAGCACCACCACCAGATGGATTCGTAACTGGCTGACCAACCGCACTCAACATGTAGTCCTCAACGGAACTACATCCACATGGAGGGAAGTATGCAGTGGAGTACCCCAAGGCTCTGTTTTAGGCCCAGTACTTGTCAACATCTTCATCAATGACTTGGATGAGGGGATAGATGGGGAACTCATCAAATTTGCAGATGACACCAAGCTGGCAGGAATAGCCAACACTCCAGAAGATAGGCTCAAGTTACAGAAAGATCTTGACAGACTTGAACATTGGGCGCTATCTAACAAAATGAAATTCAACAGTGAAAAAAGTAAGGTTCTACATTTAGGCCAAAAAAACAAAATGCACCAGTACCATATATGTGGTACCTTGCTCAATAGTAGTACCTGTGAGAGGGATCTTGGAGTCCTAGTGGATAACCATTTAGATATGAGCCAGCAGTGTGCAGCAGCTGTTAAAAAAGCCAACACAGTTCTGGGCTGCATAAACAGAGGGATAGAATCAAGATCACGTGAAGTGTTAGTACCACTTTATAATGCCTTGGTAAGGCCACACTTGGAATATTGCATCCAGTTTTGGTCGCCACGATGTAAAAAAGATGTTGAGACTCTAGAAAGAGTGCAGAGAAGAGCAACAAAGATGATTAGGGGACTGGAGGATAAAACATATGAAGAACGGTTGCAGGAACTGGGTATGTCTAGTTTAACAAAAAGAAGGACTAGGGGAGACATGATAGCTGTGTTCCAATATCTCAAGGGCTGCCACAAAGAAGAGGGAGTTGGGCTGTTCTCCAAAGCACCTGAGGGTAGAACAAGAAGCAATGGGTGGAAACTGATCAAAGAAAGAAGCAACTTAGAACTAAGGAGAAATTTCCTGACAGTTAGAACAATTAATAAGTGGAACGACTTGCCTTCAGAAGTTGTGAATGCTCCAACACTGGAAATTTTTAAGAAAATGTTGGATAACCATCTGACTGAGATGGTGTAGGGTTTCCTGCCTGGGCAGGGGGTTGAACTAGAAGGCCTCCAAGGTCCCTTCCAACTCTGATGTTATGTTATGTTATGTTACATATGGATCATGATGACATCTGAACTTCTTCACAAATCCCATGATGTAAGGATGCTGCATAACCAAAGTCTGGTTCAATTAGAAAACACATGTTCACTTTTTCTCTGTTCTAAACTCTTTCTAAAAAGTTAATATCAAGGAATGTTTTTCTTTAAAGCCAAATAAAAAGAGGGATAAAGAGTTAATCCAATTTTCTATCAACTTTTAGCCTAAACTATGAACTTTGGTTTTTAGGGCGTTCCGTGTGGGGGTGCAAAATGCCAGATTAAATACGTTTTATGTTTTACTCCTGATATGAAGGTATTTATGAACCTTAACTATGAAATAATAATAATATCATAGGTAAACCTAAGGAGATATTGTGCTACATAGATGTTTTCTTCCACTGTTGCTAATACGATGGAGCTTAAAAAAACCATATTGACTTCCAGGCCTATGATTCAATGATTTATTTTTTTTATTTATTTTTTTTATTTTTTTTTGTCACACAGTATATATAAGCATAAGCATGAAATAATTATACAATATATAAGCATTTATATAAATATGAGTATGTAATAACTATATTAATTGGATATAATGAAAGGAAACAATAGGACAGGAATGGTAGGCACGCTTGTGCTCTTATGCATGGCCCTTACAGACCTCTTAGAAATGGGGTAAGGTCAATAGTAGACAGTTTTGGGTTGAAGCTTTTGGGATTTTGGGAACAGACCACAGAATCATGTAGTTTAATCCAGGCATTAACAACTCTCTTACTGAAGTCATATTTTCTGCAATCAAGATTGGAGCGGTTAACATTAAACTTAAATCTGTTATGTGCTCATGTATTGTTGCAATTGAAGCTGAAGTAGTCTTCGACAGGAAGGACATTGTAATAGATGATTCTATGAGTTAAACTCAGGTCATGTTGAAGGTGGCGTAGTTCTAAATTTTCTAAACCCAGGATTTCAAGTCTGGTGGCATAAGGTATTTTGTTGTATTCAGAGGAGTGAAGAACTCTTCTTGTAAAATATTTCTGGACACGTTCAATTGTATTGATGTCAGAAATGTGGTATGGGTTCCAGACAGTTGAGCTGTATTCAGGAATTGGTCTAGCAAATGTTTTATATGCTCTGGTTAGTAGTGTAGTGTTTTTGGAGAAGAAGCTACGCACGATTAGGTTTACAACTCTTAGAGCCTTTTTTGCAATGTAGTTGCGGTGGGCTTTAGCACTTAGATCATTTGATATGAAAACTCCAAGGTCTTTAACAGGGTGGGAGTCATCTGTAAGGTAATGTCCATCAAGCTTGTACTTAGTGTTTAGGTTCTTTTTTCCAATATGTAAGACTGAGCATTTGCCGGTTGAGATTTGGAGTTGCCAAGTTTTAGACCATTCAGATGCAAAGTCAAGGTCTTTTTGAAGAGTAGCTGTATTGTTGGTGGTATTAAATAGTTTGACATCATCAGCAAAGTTAAATAGTTTGACATCATCAGCAAAGAGAACACAATTACTTGTGATATGGTCACAGAGATCATTAAAAATATGAAGAGTGTTGGTCCAAGAACGCTGCCTTGGGGAACGCCGCTATTGACAGGAACCTTCCCAAAACTGTAAAAACTTTCTTTTGCTAACGGTACCCTCTCCTCCTCTCAGAGGGGGCCCGTTAGAGGGGTGCTGGGCCCCAGTCTCTGCAACCTCCACAGCGGTGCAAAGACCCAGTGAAGATGGAAGAGCAGCAAGTTGAAAGCGTAGAAGGAGCCACGAAACAGGATTCTAACGATTTAGTAGAAGTCACCTATTTCCCATCTGACGACAGGACCCGAAGCCCCGAAAAGGAAGAGCCTGCTTGTCCGCTTGGAGCACGCCCCAAGGAGTCTGATTCTGATTGATATTTTTGAAGTCAATACATAATCTAAGCGAACCATCTTTCTTTTGTTTAAATAGCACAGGCGCAGCTACAGGTGATTTTGCTGGTTCAATGAACCCTCTGGCTAGGTTAGTGTCAATGTATTTTCTTAGTTCAGACATTTCTGCTGGCGTCATTGAGTACATTTTGGGTTTTGGTAATTTTGCCCCTGGGTGCAATTCAATTGTGCAATCAGTTTGCCGGTGGGGGGGTAAGAGGTTACATTCATCCTCGCTAAAAACATCTGATAAATCCATGTATGCTTTAGGGATGCGGGGTTCTTTAGGAGATGGCTTGGACATGGTGGTTGTTGGTTCCATCTGGTGGTCATTTTGGGTAAGGGGTTTTTTTGTTGGCGAGGGGGGGATTTGGTCTAAGGGTCCGAAGGTCCATATAATTTTCCTGAATCCATCCTCCCATTTAATTGTGGGTTCCCATTTGTCCAACCAAGCTAAACCCAGGATGATGGATTCTGACATTTTAGGAATTACTATGAATCTTATAAGTTCATGATGGGCACCAATTTCTAAGCGAACCAGTTGTGTGACTCGGGTTGCTGGAACGCCACCAATCAAGGTTCCACAGGATTTGATAGAGCATTGCCAGTTTTGACCACTTGTTGTCTGTTTGACAGGAAAGCTGTTATCCAATTGTGGAGGGGTCCTGAAATGCCGTAGGATTTTAGTTTTAGGAGAAGTTTATCATGTACTACTGAGTCAAAAGCTTTACAGAAATCTATGGAGATTGCATCAGCTGCTTTGCCTTGATCAAGATTTGTAGTCCATATGTTTTTGCAGTGAAGTTGTAAGTTACATGATAATTTTTTTCTGAAACCAAATCGTTTATTAGAGAGTAGATTATTTGTTTCTAGGTGGAGGGTAATGGATTGGTTGATGATTGATTCCATTACTTTACAGGTGATGCAGCATAGAGAGATTGGTCTGTAATTTTCAACTAGGCTGGGGTCTCTTTTTTTGAAGACAGGGATGACTGTGGCTAGTGACCAAAGTTTGGGAAGGGAACTGGACGTGAAAGCTTTATCAAAGATTATGCTTAGGGGTTCTGCTATATTAGTGGAAAGTTTTTTTTAAAGAAGTATCCACATAGTCCATCAGGTCCAATAGATAGGGATGGTTTCAGTTTGCAAAGAGCTTTTTCAACATTATCTTCTGTGAAGTCTATATGTATTAGGTCATTGTACTCATTGTTGTATTACACAAGGAGGAGAATGATTATATCCTTCTATGACTGCTTGTTTTCATTACCATTGCCTCCAATAGCACCTAGCAGAAGTGGCCTCATTTTAAGTGGGGGAAAATCTCACAAGGTAAAAGCAACAAGTAACTGAGATAGAAGCATCAGTGGCCTGAGGACATTTCTATCCCTTTCACAGAACCTTGATTAACCATCCTTCCTCTCTCCCTCCCTCCCTCCCTTCCATATCTTTTTAAAATGATGTTTTGTTGTTTCAGGCTTGATTAGCTTGGCCAGACCAAACCATTGCCATCCTCCCAATACCAGTAACTTCAGACTCACACCCACCTGTACCAGAACACACAGAAAGAACATGAAAATAAAAATATGCATAGGCATGGAAATGAGAAAAAGGAGCCATAATTGGAACTTATCAAAAAGATAAATAAGGAACAAGACTATTTCTGAACAACATATAGCACGGGTGTCAAACTCTTAGCATCACGTTGCCAACATGTAACATATTGTGATGTTTTTCCCCTTCATGGACCTGGGGTGGGTGTGGCCTGCGTGTGAAGCATCCGGCCCATGGTGGGCCACCAGTCTTGACACCCCTGGATATACAGTCTTAAACACATTCCTTTGGCAGAAAGGTAGAAAAACGGGGGAGAAAGAGACAAACCAGGTTAGGAACTCATCTGACATTTATTTCCACAGGTAATCAACTGATCTACCGCAGCTGGATATTCACACAAGATTCCTTGTGTGTCCAATCACACTTGACCAATAAAAAAAATTCTATTCTATTCTATTCTATTCTATTCTATTCTATTCTATTCTATTCTATTCTATTCTGGTTCATATTGATCTTATAAATTGAAAAATATCCAAAAGGCCTGTATGATTTTTTTCTGTTATAAGAACATGGATAGGTACCGTCTAATAATCCATCAATAATCCACGTAGTATGACTTTAATTCAAAACAATTGTCTAATTCAAATATATTAATATTTTTAATTTACTGTATTAATAAAACAGAAAAATTATAGTTTGCTTTTTTAAAAAAAAAAACACCCCCAAATCATTTTACTAAAAAGAGACTTTCTGCTTTTGTAGAGGAAATGAATAGGTTAATTAATATATTCCTGTTATCTTATAACATCTCTCCCTCTTTCTCTCTCGTGCTGTTTCTCCCATAAATACTTGTCAGGTTTATGATTTTTCTACTCATTGGCTAGGAATTGTGTTGCATGAGCTCAGATTGTGGGTGCTCATACCAAGTTTAATTTCACTCACAAGTAGAGTTGACAAAAGATCACAGCCACTAAGCCCTGGAATTACCCTAGATATTGCCCTCTGTGCTCTGCAAATGAAATCCTACAGAAGACCCTTTGGAAAAAAAGAACATGATGGTTAACACTCAGAAATCCATTTTTGCACAGGGCAGCGTTTGTACACAGACAAGGCCTGAATGACAGGCCGAGCTGCCAGTTCTTGGATGAGAAAAGTCAGATGCTGAGCGTTTCTCTCTCACTTCCCTTCTCTGGCTTGGCCCTCCCTTCCCTCCCGACAGCCTCTTTCCTCCCCCGCCGTGCATCGTCCCATGCCCTTGATTGACTACCAGGTCAGATAAGAAATTAAGACAGTGAAATCAGAACCAGACCGCACCTGTCCCCAGTGCAGTTAGAAGAGAACTGAAATAAAGCACTTATGAAACTGCTGTGATCATAACCTTCAAAACCCTGAACTCTCCCCAGCTGTCTGCTTTCCCAAACCCAGATGGGAAATGTCTACAATGGGAACTCTGGCACTGAGAGACTGACAATCTATTTCTAACAGAATGCTGTCATTTTGGGACCAGGTGAAGCATCCTGGCCAGCTAAAGGACAAACTTTAGCCATAAAGCTGCTGAAAATAAGCCATGACTTCATTCAGCCAACTTAATGAGATGCATTCACTTTCAAAGGGCAAATCTTGCATGCAGATAGCAATCCTGATAGTAAAACGGTAGTATAAAAAAAAAAAAGGCAAAGTGAATGCAACCGTGCTAGTCCTTATGAGGATCCTTGAGATGCTTAATTGATTAAATAAAAAATATTGGATGACATGGCTTATATGCACTATAAGCCCTATTAAGCCATAGGACTGGTTTTAAGCAAAGGAGTGAAATCTACAGCAGTATTTCTCAGCCAGTACAAAATACATTTTCAAATAGAAAATATAGAATTTAGAAATAGATAGAAATCCCCACGATCATGTGATTAAAATGCAGATGTTTGACAACTGTTTCATATTTATGATGGTTACAGTGTCCCAAGGTCATGTGATCACTTTTGACAAGCAAAATAAATGGGAAAGAGAGATTCACTTAACAACTGGGTTACTATCTTATCAACTGCAAGGATTCACTTAACAACTGTGGCACAAAAGTCATAAAGTGAGGCAAAACTCACTTAACAAATGTCTCACTTAACAAGAGAAATGCCAGGCTCAATTGTGGTCTACCTGTACAAGCAGTCTAATGACTTGGTAAGATACAATTTGTTGTGATATTATTATTATTATTATTATTATTATTATTTATTATATTTGTATACCGCCCATCTCCCGAAGGACTCAGGGCGGTTCACAGTCAAAAACAACAGAAAAACATATAATACATAAAAAGCTAAAAGAATAGACAGTTAAATTCAATTGATGCTCTAACTTTTAAATACAAATTTAAAACCTCATTTAAACCCTTTTTTTTTTTTTTATAATCCCAAATTTAAAACTACGTTCAAGCTAGTCCTGCTCTTCGAAACAGCAGCGTCTTCAGCTCGCGGCGGAAGGATTTGAGATCGGGGAGTTGACGAAGCCCCAGAGGAAGCTCGTTCCAGAGGGTAGGAGCCCCCACAGAGAAGGCCCTCCCCCTAGAGGTCGCCAGCCGACATTGTTTAGCTGACGGTATCCGGAGGAGGCCCTCCCTGTGAGAGCGCACTGGTCGGTGAGAGGCTATATAAAAATTTCTCTTGTTAGTTTTTTCTAATAATTGGCCTTAATGTATATGATTATCAAATGTTATACTTCTGTAGGAAGTACCCAAAAATTTGATAAGTTTTAACATTTCCCCATTGATACTTCAGTGATCAACTATAAATCCCTATTATAGGAACTGATTCTTCTTTAAATGCTGGAATTTTGCATCCTGATTGAACTTCATTTGCCTAGATCATAAAGCTAAAGTTCCAGGTTACCTGTATGAAAATTTTCCTAGAAATCATTAAATCTTCAACTACGTGTCTTTCCCATTTTAAGTAGAAAAGAACACCATAACTAGAAGCATAAATAGATTATCACATTTGTCCATGTATCCAGAAACCAATTTATACCTTGAGTTTTACCCAGAAAGAAATACACAAACCATCTTATAGAATCACAATTATATGATTCCCTGACAACTATTTCTTTTAGCCTCCTAACAACTGTATATTAAACTGGTTGCAGTTTCCAATTTGAGTAATAAATTACAAAGACCTACAAATAGAAATAGAACGACTATGGCAAAGGCAAATAAGGGTAGTACTCATAGTAATAGGTGCCTTGGGTGCAATCCCAAAACAACTGAAGCACCACTTGAACACCATTGGCATTGACAAATTTGCCACCAGTCAATTGCAGAAGGCGACTTTAGTTGGAACAGCTTCCATCCTGCGATGATATCTGTAACACCAACAAACATCCAGGTCTGCCTATCCCAGGTCCTTAGTAAGGACTCGATAGGTAGACAAAAATGCCAAAACCAGTCTGAACAGCTGGCTGACTGTGCGATGATCAATAATAATAAAATAATGATTTGTTATGGACGCCTACTGCAGTAGACTTTATACAGATCACAAAATCTAAATAAGCAGTTAAAAACATAAATCAGATAGCCATAACAATAAAACATGATAGGGACACCACGGGCACATTAACCTCAACCTGGGAATGGAGCCAGGGCATTCTGATGAGCTTTCTGAAACCGCAGATGAGTGCGTTCTGTCTATATGTCTGACAAATACTGGTCCAAAGGAACGAACAACAGGTTTTTCCTTGGTCCCTTAAGATGACAACATTCAACAGAGGGTTCCTAGGGTTTACCCATTCTGCTTGAATGTACCAGGTGGGCAGAAACAATTGGAGAAACATGGTCCCGTAAGTAACAAGGCCCCATGCCTTGAGAGGATTTATAGATAACAATCAGCATCTTGAATTGCACCTGGAAGCCTATTGGCAACTAATACAACTCACAAAGCAATGGTGAGAAATAGGCATTAAAATGCTTGTTTACTGCTTGATGCATTTTGAACCCTTTATTGCTTCCAGATGGATTGTAAGAGCAGCCAAATGTAGAAAGCATTGAGGCAGTCAAATTGGGAGGTGCACATGGTATCCAACTGAAGGGTCTCCAGGTTTATTTTATTTATTTATTTATTTGTCAAGTACATATAAGATAATATATATATAAGTATAAGCATGAATTGAATACATAAAATGAATATAATTAAAGGGAACATTAGAACAGGGACAGTAGGCACGCTGGTGCTCTTATGCACACCCCTGACAGACCTCTTAGGAATGGGGTGAGGTCAACAGTAGCCAGTCTAAGGTTAAAATTTTGGGGATTTTGGGATGAAACCACAGAGTCACGTAGTGCATTCCAGCCATTGACCACTCTGTTGCTGAAGTCATATTTTCTGCAATCGAGTTTGGTGCAGTTTACCTTAAGTTTGTATCTATTGTGTGCTTGTGCATTGTTGTGGTTGAAGAAAGGGTGCAGTTAATGCACAAGATGAACCTATTCTAAGGGACTGTCTTGCACTTGCTTTTTCAAGAGACAGCTGGACTTTCTGGTTTTTCTTTGAAGAAATTTCACTTCTCATCCAAGAAGCTTCTTCAGCTCAGAGCTGAAGAAACTTCTTGGATGAGAAATGAAATGTCAACCTGCTTGAAGTTGACTAGAACAGGGGTCTCCAACCTTGGTCCCTTTAAGACTTGTGGACTTCAACTCCCAGAGTCCCTCAGCCAGCAAAGCTGGCTGAGGGACTCTGGGAGTTGAAGTCCACAAGTCTTAAAGGAACCAAGATTGGAGACCCCTGGACTAGAAGACCTCCTAAGTCTCTTCTAACTCTGTTATTCTGTATTCTGTTAATGCTTACAGTTTGTGCATCAGCCAGTCATAAGCAAATATGGCTTAGCAATAACTCTAGATATAAACGATAAACTTATTCCTTCAGGAAATGTTCAATCTTATCTCCAAGATTTCAGTGTCTTTTAAAGATAAAGATAAAGTTAAAAGTTATAAGCAATCTTTTGGAAGGGAATGTTCCAAAAAAGTTGTCCTAGACCAACTTTGGGAATCCCAATAAAAATATGTGTTGTGTCTGCACCCCCCGAGCTGGGCCCCCTGCCAGAAAGTGACTTGGAAAGTGAGGGGGAAGGGCAAATCAGGACTTATCTAGGGAGCACCGGCTTTCCTGGCTCAGCTCCAGGAGCCAGAGGCAGGCCAGGTGGAGGAGATAATGAGGCCTCCGTCCCTTGACTCTTCCCCCCCCCAGGCCACGTCTCCAGACCCGGCTGATGGCAATCAGACCTGGCTGGACCCTAGGTTTCATAGGCAGGAGAGGCGGGAACAACAGAAGCAGGGGTGGGGCAGGCCTAGGAAGTGCTGAGTCATGGAGCCACACCCCACAGGATATAAAAGCAGCAAGGGCTGCTATGCCTCTTTGTAGCAGGCAAATCAACTGCTTGACTAGAGTTGAAGTACTGTTTGTTGACTCATCGGCATCAAGGGAGATAACAGAGACACTTGGCAGACGCTCACTAGCTTGCTGCTAGAGCTGATAGTGCCAACTAATTAAGTCAGCGCTCTGACTGAGGCGAGGGGGACAGAACAATATGGTTCAATATTTAAAATACTCAAGGAATAACTATTGCATATTCAAGATAGTACAATTAAAATATATATCCTAAGAGGTATTTCTGTATTTTGAGTTTCTCCCAAAATATTTATTGAATTCAAGGGATAAAATGTTCTTCAAATATACTGTGTGTATGTATATGTGTAAGTGTATATATATGTGTATGTGTGTATGCATGTACAGTAGTGGCCAAAATTGTGGAAACCTTTTGGGAAAAGTTTATTTTTGAAGTTTGATGGTTAATAACACCACTTTTGGGGGGGGAGTTTCAAGATAATCATATTCCACTGCTGGAAAGGACTGGGAATAGCCCAGACTTAACCCAATTGAAAATCTATAGAGCCATCTAAAGAAACTTGTTAGTGAGAAGCGACCCAGAAATAAAACCCAGTTAATAGAAGCAATCATTCAATCTTGGTTTCACATTATAACAGCTGCAGAACTAGAAGACTTGGTTCACTCCATGGGAAGATGTTATAAGGCCGTAATTCACGCTAAAGGTTACCCAACTATTTGTGATCATTTTTATATATTTCATTTTTTTCTATGGTGATAATTTTTGTATATGTCATTTTTTCTACGTGTTTCACTTTTCTTCTTTATACTGTAACTGCTATTCTAATAGTAAATCTTCATAAAAGTTATTATATTACATTCTTGATTAAATTATCTTTCCATTGATATATAATTTTATGGTACTATTCCCCCCAAAAAAGTGGTGTTATTAGCTAGTTTTAGATAATTCACTTTTCCCAAAAGGTTTCCACAATTTTGGCCATTATTGTGTGTGTGTGTGTGTGTGTGTGTGTGTGTGTGTGTGTGTGTGTGTGTGTGTATAGGTCTTGGCATATTGGCGTATAGGTATATACATACCTATACCTGTGAAAATCTACAAAAACATACATATATATAAGAAATAAAAAGAGGAAATTCAAACCTCAAGCGAAAATACAGGTAAATCTCATTTATATTAGAGGATATAATGACTATTAGACCTAGACCATTGGAAGACTTACCATAGGAGAATCATCAGGATCAGTCAATTTTTCTTCCACTAATCATCAGCCATAAAAATGGTCAAACTTGTTTTGAATGAAGCCCTATCTAAAATCAGCCTGAAATTAGGATTAATTAGTATTGAGGAATTAGCCTGCAATATTGCATTCTAACCACTGTGCCACCATGGCTCTTAAGAGCACACATGTTGCAGAATTCCTTTGAAAAATGAATATTATGAATAGCTGTGTTTGTAGAAGTATAAACTATAAAAAAAATAAACATAAACATTTCTTGGAAATGCACACAAGCCATCTAATTTGATTCAAGGGCTCATTTCAATTGTTGCAATTTGGTACAGTTGCCTTTAGACATTGTCCAATTTGTGAAAATGAGTAACATTCAGATAAAGATTGTTTCCCTAGTCTAGCATGAGGAATGTATACGTAGCTGTTGCCATTTTGCTTTTCCACGAAATTGAATGAAATAATAATAATAATAATAATAATAATAATAATAATAATAATAATAATAATAATAATAATAATAATAATAATAATATTTAAATTTTTATACTGCCCTTCTCCCGAAGGACTCAGGGTGGTGCACAGCCAGATAAAATCAACAATCAATAGATACAATATAAATAAAAACAGTACTAAAAACTTATTAAATTTGGCCCCCGAATTAAAATACATAAACCATAAACCCATTTAAAATGACAAATATTAAAACTAATTCTATGCCAGTCCTGCGTGGAAGAATAAATACGTCTTCAGCTCGCGGCGGAAGGTCCGGAGATCAGGAAGTTGACGAAGTCCTGGGGGAAGTTCGTTCCAGAGGGTAGGGGCCCCCATAGAGAAGGCCCTCCCCCTGGGGGTCGCCAGCCGACATAAGAAATAAGAAGCAAACCAGAGCTTCACAAATTTCATAATACTTGATGCAGAAATATTTCTTTAAAATAAATTTTGAATAGCTGACATTTCGTTGCTATAGGATAATAATCCCTTTTATAGAAAAGACATTAGTTTTAAATTCGGAGGAGGAGGAAGATACTTGTGACAAATGAGATTTAAATCTGACCTGAGTTTACTGATAAATATGCACACATATAACTGAAATGGTATTTAATGACTTGGAAAACTATGACAAACTGGCTATGCCAAGCGAATATAGTTTCCTCATCTTTATTTTGGTGATGCTTTCCTTCGTGTTGTGCCATATCAATGGCATGGCCCTCTATATCCATAGCCCTCAAAGTTATTTTTAATTGGCTGCTATATCTATCTTTAAAAAACTAATTTGCATTTCAATAGAACTCCAATTTATTTGCTCTAAATAATTTAGCATTATCATATTCTCTACCAACTTAGTTCTACCAAAATCAAAACCTTCCAACCTCATTTTAAACTTGCTGTGTTATTCCTTTTTGCCTCATCCATCTCCATCTACAAAACATACAGTACACAAACAGTGTTATCTAACTCATTTGTTTTTAACATAGAGTAAAGACATGAAGAGTCGGTAGAGTTTGGATTCATACTTTTCAAGAATTTTGCCTCCCATCTGATGGAAGACTGATCTTGGAGCAAATAGATATAAGCAAATCCATTTTTTAAAATATCCTTTGTACAAAACTATCTGTCACATAATTTAAACATATACATAAGTTTATTCTCATGATACTGTGGGATCTGTTTCAAATTTGAAGTAGAAAGCAACCATGATAATTTCTGGGGGTATATATGTGCATGTTTTTTCCTTTATATTTACAAAGTTTATGGCAACAGTCAAAAAAAATGACTGGAGCAATAAAATGTTGCGATTGCTCAGGGTAATGGTATGTGTTTGAAATACAACCCATTTCTTTTCGTTCAGTTGAGATAGCACTTGAAAATCTAGAAAGGCGGTTGTGTGGGCACCCAGTATACTTTGTAGCATTCATGCCGTTGTTCAACTTCTACTTATAATCTTCCTTGAGACTGTGTGTGTGTGTGTGTGTGTGTGTGTGTGTGTGTGTGTGTGTGTGTGTGTATCAGCTGAAGTCTGGTTCATGTCACTTTATCACATTTTTTCCCTCCAGTTCGGACCATTTTATGAAGTGTCATGAAGTCTAAAAGAGCATTTAAACTTGTGTGTAACATTTTGAATTACCACCAACTTCTTACTGCATGGAAAATATTTGGACTGGAGATAGGGTCAAGACACAGAACCACTTTGCAGGGCTTATTTTCCATTTGATGGGCTTATTTTCCATCCATTTTTTGCCACAAATAGATGTTGTGAATGGTCACCTGAGCCCTCAGATATCAATTTAGTGCATCACTGAAAATTCCACAGACAGGAGTAGCTATACAGAATGACAAAGACCTGTCTGTGTATCAGATAGTTTCTTTCTAACAGAAAACAGTATTTCATATCAGAAAATAGTATTTCATATTCCAATTGTATCTTTTAAATAAAGTGCTTTACAATCCTTACTTTATTCCACTTCAAAAATACAAAGCACTCCAATATTTCCCATGTTACCGATAAGAAAATAAGAGTTAAAAAATCTACATGCACCACTAAATGTATATAGACAGAAACCACATAGGTGCCTATAAAAAATGGAGTGAGAAATGAAAATTATTTAAAATTAAAATTATTTCCCCTGCTCCAGCAGACATCACTTTAAATTAAATAAAAGTATGTGTTTTGTTTAGGCAAGCTGGAGCAAAAATCATTTTCACTTTTTTTTACCATCACTCTTCACCTGTATTATTTTCTTGAATTCCTTGGAAAAGCTGCCTTTGGATCTTCAGCTAACGTGACTGTTTGGGAGGACTTCTCATCCAAATGCTATTATTGTATTTGAATTTTGTAAGGTGGCTAAGAGCATTGCAGGACTGCCAACCTTATCAATGGGCAATCCCGAACACTCAAGGGAAATCCTCAGAAGGCATCAGTTCTTTTCTTAATCTGTGAGCTTTCAGATATTTTAGGCTGAATTACAAATCCCATCATTCTCAACATTTGCTCATATCAGCTGGGATTGATGGTATCTGAAGTCACACAAGTATTAGAGTCTCACATTTGTTTTACTGGGAACTCATATACTCATTATATACTCATATACTCATTAAAGGGACATGGCTCAGTGGCTAAGACACTGAGCTTGTCGATCAGAAGGTCAGCAGTTCAGAGGTTCGAATCCTAGCACCATGTAACAGAGTGAGCTCCCGTTACTTGTCGTAGCTTCTGCCAACCTAGCAGTTCGAAAGCATGTAAAAATGTAAGTAGAAAAATAGGGACCACTTTGTTGGGAAGGAAGTAACAGCACTCGTTTGCTTTAACAGCACTCAGACATAAAAATAATAATAATGAAGGTTAGTGGTATGTATTCTAAACATCTTTAGTTTTTTTAAAAAAACTTTAAATAAATGCATATTTGGAGGAAGTTCAGGATGACATATTTTATTATGAAACTAGTGCAATTTTATTTTTATTTTTATTGGCTATGTCAGTCTGTTTAAATTGGTATTTAAATGTTTGACTAGTATTTGAACAGTTTGATTTTAAAATTAAGCTGAGGAATCCAAGAACTGATCCACAGAAAATTGTTGACCCAGGATGGTAACCCATGATTTCAGGAAATTGCCTATTAAAACCTAGAAATATACTCAGATCCTACCAGGATATGTTAGACATTCATGCATATAGAAAACTACATGCCTATCAAAGTGTTAATAAATGTCCTCTCCTCACTAGTCTTTTAAAACATGTTACAGCACGTTCTAAAATATGGTTAGTTCAATCTTATGAATAGCATAGAGCAGGAGTTTGTGAACTTGATGTGGAAAACAATTACTCCATTGTCACTAGCCTCTAAGATAAATTTAACTTTCTATTCAATAATGTATATAGGCAACAATGCAATTTATGGTCTCTAGACTCAAAAGAATGTTTAACTTGTTAACATTAAATATAATGTTAAATTTCATTATTTAATATTATTATATCCTCAAACTGTATTTTCTTATCTAAACACAAACAAAGAGAGAGATATAGAGACTATATATTAGAACTGCTAGGTGGGAAGTTCATTGTGCTCTTAAAGGATCATAGATTTTCTAGCATTCATTATTCAAGATGCTCCAAAACCTTCAGAAAAATAAGTATTCTTGAAGAAAAGTAGTGTATATTTCGGAGTATAAGACGCATTGGAGTACAAGACTCAGCTTAGTTCTTGGGGAGGAAAATAGGGGAAAATATCTGCCTACCAAGTATTCATCTTTTTTTTTTATTTGCATTTATATCCCGCCCTTCTCCAAAGACTCAGGGCGGCTTACACTATGTCAAGCAATAGTCTTCATCCATTTGTATATTATATACAAAGTCAACTTATTGCCCCCAACAATCTGGGTCCTTATTTTACCTACCTTATAAAGGATAGAAGGCTGAGTCAACCTTGGGCCTGGTGGGACTTGAACCTGCAGTAATTGCAAGCAGCTGCTGTTAATAACAGACTGTCTTAGCAGTCTGAGCCACCAGAGGCCCTATCGTCCTTAGTCTTCAGCACATTAGTTTCCTGTTTTTTCTCCCCTGCTTGGGGATAAAAAACAGCTTCTAAAGCACAACTGATCTTTGGAGACAGAAGCAATGAGAAAAGCAGGCAAAGCACGGAGATCACTGCACTCACTAGCACCTCGTTAGGGCTGAAAAAAAACTTCACAGCTGAGAGTCGGAGAGAGCAGGCAAAGTGCTTCATTCACTAGCACCTCCTTAGGGCTGAAAAAAAACTTCAAAAAAGCTACATTCGGAGTATAAGACGCACCCAAATTTTCAGCTTCTTTTAGGAGGGGAAAAAACACATCTTATACTCCGAAAAATACAGTAAATTGCCTTACAGCCAAGATTATAATTCCAGGACTATAATGTTCATGTTTTCTGAATAGCATGGAGAAGGAAACATTATCTGCTATATTTATGTTTCTATATCGTTTATATTTTGTTTGGTTCTTTCAGCCTCTTCTCCGCCAAAACACTATGGGCAAATAAAACTAATAATTGCAACAAAATTATTGAAGGTGACCTTTTCTACTTTTATTTTGATTGGATAGCGAAATATTGTTGCCATTTCAGAGCTTGCATCAACAAAGAAGAAATTGTGACCTTTAAGATGAGCTAAATTCCCAGCATCCTTCAGCATTAGCCATATTTATTGTCAAGCTTATCTCTTTAGTATTTTTGTGCTGGGAGTGTAACTGGAGGTTTTCTACCTCTAGGTTACATAAGTATGATGCTTCAAATAAAATTTGGTTTTTATCCCTTAAATGGCTTTACTTCATTTATTTTTATAAGTGTTACAACCATTCATGTTTTTCTGAAATACATGTATTTGCAATAAGTTATTAAGTAAGGATAAGAACATCAAGTCTGCCAATAAATTACTTTAATATTCTTGCAAAGAAACTTTTAAAGATCAAATCATGCAGAACAGCCAATTTTAAACTTCAATCAATACTTGGCAGAGAAAAGTACTCCAAGCTAATTCAATAAATGTTTAAAAAAGACCATGGATTGGTTACTAGTGGAGAATGGAAATCAGATTCTTGTTAGCAATCTGGAAAGTTTCCAAGAGATTTAACCACATGAGTAGCAAATCCTTTAGATGGTGCGTCTCTTTCAAAAATGGTGGCAGGATATAACATCTTTTTGGTTGAAAAGATTGGTCTTTTGCAAACACAAAGCAAACAACAAAGTTAAAACTCTTACACAACTTCTATCTTAGTCAGCAGGTATGAAAGTGATAAACTTTGTCTCTATGCAATAAATAAAAGGAAAGTCAGCTTTTACTACCTAATCAAATAATTGATAACTGTCAAGTTAGTTAAGATGCGTTGGGGCATGAGTACCAAAACTGTAGGGCTTAGAAGCTGTCCCAAAAAAACCAAAAGCTGCCAACTTTCCATGTCAGCATTAGACAGCTGCCAACCATGTAGAGGCTAATTGCAAATCCTAAGGAACAGTTCAAGCCAATTGCACTCACGGCTATCTCAGAAACGTAAATTATCAGATAGTTAAAGAAGAAATAAGGTAAATTTATTTATTTTGAGACTATTAAAACCAATCTCAAAATATTTTGGTGCAAAATGTAGCATTGAATCAATCAACTACATTTTAGAACTGTGATGAAAGTGAGTCGAGATTAATGTTCAGCATCTCACTAGTTTCCAAGTCATATGCTTTGCTTGTTGGCGCCAACATAATTCTGAAAGTACCGTAACCCCAAGCTTTGCTTTTCTCTCCATTCCTGAAAGGTCAGAATGCATCTCCTGTTTTCATCCCTCTGCAAAATGCAGCAAAGATAACCTGTACAATAGGCAAAAAATGTGGCCACAAGTCCCACTTTCATTGGATTTGGCAATATTTCAAAGGGAAGCCTTTAGGGGATTTACTGTTCAATGAATTACATTTTATAATGCCTACCATCTGGCAAAACAAACAAACATACACTTTGAACCCACAGAAATAATAGCAGAAAAAAAATAGACCTATTATTAGAACTTTGTCAAAACGTAGGCAGAGAGAAGGCCACTCATTAAACATCTCCCGTTTTCATGCCAATTTCTAATTTAAGACTAGCTTGTGATCAACTAAAGTTGCAGTCATGCCTATTCCCATCTTATTAAGATCAACAGCATAAGTTCAACACAATTTATTTCTGAAATATATATGAAGATGTATATGGCTTACATCTTGCATATGTAACATTAAAGGTAAAGGTTCCCCTCGCACATACATGCTAGTCATTCCCGACTCTAAGGGATGGTGCTCATCTCCGTTTCTAAGCCGAAGAGCCAGCACTGTCTAATGACAATCCCATGGTCATGTGGCCGGCATGACTAGATGCCAAAGGCGCACAGAATGCTGTTACCTTCCCACCAAGGTGGTCCCTAATTTTTTACTTGCATTTTTACGTGCTTTCAAACTGCTAGGTTGGCAGAAGCTGGGGTCAGTAACTCACTCTGTTATGAGTCACTAGACCTTTCTGATCGACAAGCTCAGCGTCTTAGCCACTGAGCCATTGTGTCCCCTTATGCAGCATTAGGTTTCATTTTTATTTTTAGTAAGTTATAGGATGTTTTCCCAACAAAATTGGATCTTGTGCTGTAGTTGAGCTATTTAAGTTAGAATTTTCAAATCTGATTTCCAAATTGTTGGAACAAATCCAATCTTCTAGCTAGCCTGCAAACAAATTTAATGCATTATTATTGTCATATAGTCATGTAGTCAGCTAAAAGTTTAAAGTGATTTGACCCTTTTATCCACCTATCAAGATCTTCCTAAAGACTTGGGATAGGCAAACGGTGGTTGTTTGATGGTGTTAAAGGTATCACTGCAGGTTGTAGACTACTACAAGTAAAGTTGCCTGTTGCAATTGCCTGAGGATGATTATGTCAATGGTGTTCAAGTGGTGTTCCAGATATTTTGGGATTCTATCAAAAGCTAGTTACTAGTGGTACTACCTTTGCTTTCTTTTGTCACAGTCCTTCTACTTTTATTTGTTGATCTTTATATTGTGGTGGTTTTTTTTGGGGGGGGGTGTCTTTCTCTTCTCTTCTGCTGTCTCAAGTATTGCAATGCCCATTATCCGTTGCAATACTTTGCCTTTCTTATCAACAATTGTTAAATCTGGGGTATATGTGGCAGATGCTTGTCTGTCTGAATTTTAAAGTTACAGCTTCTTCATTTTCTATTATTTTGTATATTACCAGTTCTTGCCTGCAGGCAAGTGGTATTTCTTGCAGATATCCTAAAGCACCATTGTTGCTATTTTGTCATGCTGTTGTTTCTAATTAGTCTGTGCAATCTTCTGGCAAGAGCTAACTAGGTGGTCCACTGTTATCATTGGATTTGGCATTTGTAACCTACTATTGAATCCTTTCCAAGGACCTGGAATAAAGAGATGTTGCCTGATGGTATTAAAAGTATTGTCGCAGGACGTAAGTTGTTGCAAGTAAGATATTGGTTGCAATTGACTGAACGTGATTTTGTTCAGTGCCAGTTGTGTTTAAGTGATACTCCAGATATTTTGAGATTTCATCCAAAGAGCCTATTACTATTATTATTATTTTATTTCTTTGCTTTCAGTCTTTGTATATTTGTGATGGTAATGTACTTTTATTCCTGTAGTCCTGCAGTTGCTGAGTCCTGTAGCCCATCTGTCACCAAATATCCAGGAGCTCCAACAACTGTTTAGTAGTTGTTGACCCAGGCAATAACTAATCTGGTATGGTTTCTGTAAATTACTCCTTAACATATTGTTTATGGGAGAGCCACTCTTCATCTGGCTCCTCTGATGAGACCATTGTCCTCTGATAAGCCAGGGTGAACCTCTGGCTTAGTTCTCATCCTTCTCAGAGACAAGCCTCATAACCACATCAAAATAGTACCTCACTGGGCCTTGTTATTATTTTTCTTATTTTAACATATTTACATATGACTACACTTGAAAGAGCCCCAAGATATACTGTGACACACACACTACAACTCTTTTCTTGAATTTTTATATGGTATCCAGAGAATTGTCTATGTGTGATCTGATTATGCATCATAACTCCATTTTGGGATTCAAATTTCATAAAATACCTCCAATATAGAAAATAAAATTTACAGTGCCATCTGTGTCTGCCTACACTGGGCTTTCTGCCATACAGAAGTAGAAGAAGAAAGTGAAGCTTGGATGCCTTCACCATTGGTTCTATTTGGAGTTGGACATATTTATAACTTTGCAAAAATATAGCCTCTCTACATTCTCTAAATCTTCTAAAATGTTAGTCCTTTGGTGCAATTATTTTGACTTCCTATAAATAAACAGTATACAAAGCATTTTCTTGAATAGCATAAAGGTTGGTTCCTTTGTTCAGTTTTCTGTTGAAAACTAAAATTTAGTGTCACTGATTATAGGAGAATATGGCTTTCTTGTCACTACCAGCCCACAAAATATGTAAGTCTTTTTACTGTTTCCCACACAGATATTCTTTTGGAATTCATTTTCATCGTCTCTTCAAAAAGTTACATTTATCAGTTCAACGGTATAATTTGTTACAATCAACTGGTTCTCAAGATTAGTGGTACTCAACCTTTAATAACTGGAGAGCCACTTCAAATTCAATTGCCATCAGTTAAAAGCTAGAGAAATCATGGACTGGTGTTCTGACATTTGTTCTGCAATGTTTGCGTCAGGGGCACATTAATGCATAATGTTATCCTGACACTATTCAGGGTCAATACATATTAATACAATAGACAATAGCAATAATTCTATTTTTTTTCTAGCTTAACTTGGTGATAAGGTGTGTACTTCATCCAATACCTAGTCAGTTTTTCCTTATGTCATCCTTCACAGCAACCAAACAGAAGCAAAATTTTCTACCCTTAAGAGAAAAAACAGAAATTATGTTTAATTGCTATCTCAGGCCCAGGAAAAGGTAGATCTGAATCAGAACAAAAGTTTGCATACCTAGCAAAAACATTTTTATTTCTCCCTCTTCTAAATTCTAAAATGACGATGGAATGGATTTCTATATCTATATACTATTAAAGATCTTTTTGTCAAGAACTTTACTTTGACAAAATTCATAGGGAAACAATTTTTGAACTAAGGTACCTCTCAAATGGGAAAGTTGTGGCTGTTCCAGTGCTACTGACTGCTGCTGCACTGTTGGGCTGCTGCTGTTGTTATATGATCTTCATTTTCAAGCTTCTGTGACAGTTTCCCTGCCAGTCTTGCAATCCCTCACTTCCTTCCCACCCAGCAGCAAAGAATTGGCTCATGTGTGACTTTTAAAGAAGCAGCAACTTTAAAGTGCACAAAGAAAATTCTGTATATTTTATTGCTTTAAGTGCCCTTTCTCTGATATACAAACATGCATATCTATCTATAAACCATCTTTGTCCAGGAACTCAAGGCACATACCTAGAGTTATCTTCCTATATTTCTGAAAAGTTGAGCTGAAAGCCACCAGGTAGCTGCTGTGACTGCAGATGAGTAGAAACTGAATCTTTCGGGTGTCGGCCAAAATACATTAGCCGTTATACCTTAGTCCTTGCACATCGGGTTTCATTTTTCAACTGCTTCCTACTCTGATACTGAGACTGGCCCCTCTTTCAGGCACTGAAGATCAGGTAGAATGATCCCACCCTCAGGCCAGGATTCTAAATTGTTTTGTAGTAAGTACAACATATGATATGTAGATGTAGATATAGATGCAGATGCAAATGCAGATGTAGATGTATGTATAATGTACCTTGATGAACGTATCTTTTCTTTTATGTACACTGAGAGCATATGCACCAAGACAAATTCCTTGTGTGTCCAATCACACTTGGCCAATAAAATTTTATTCTATTCTATTCTATAATGTATATATGTATATATAGTGTGTGTGGGTGAGTGTGTGCATACTTATCATGATGATGCCACATGGAAAGAGGAGGAGACGTCATGGTCATGAGATGACACCAAATATTTCTGGAATATGGCAAGGAAGAGAAATGATGAAGAATAGCAATAGCACTTAGACTTATATACCGATTCACAGTGCTTTACAGTCCTCTCTAAGCAGTTTACACAGTCAGCATATTGCCCCCAACAATCTGGGTCCTCATTTTACCAACCTCGGAAGGATGGAAGGCTGAGTCAACCTTGAGCCTGGTGAGATTTGATGTGCCAAACTGCTGGCAGACAGTGATCAGCAGAAGTAGCCAGCAGTACTGCATTCTAACCACTGTGCCACCATTGCTCATATATAAGAAATGGAGGATAAAAGGACTGCAGATCTTCCAAACACAAAGAAAGGTTTGGAATAAGGAGACCAGATAAGGTGGAAGATGAAAGAGAACATCAATTCAATAATATGGGACAAACACTAACTACTGCAAGACTTCCTCAACATGACAATACCCGCCTTCCAATCAAGATTTCAGCAGAAAAAGAGTGAGGCAAAATATACAACTTGCATTATATAATATTTGCTGATGTTACTGCAAAGTCTATTCTCTCTGTCATGCATTGCTATTCCTTGGAGAAACTAAGGTCAGGATAGGCAATTTGTAGCCTTTAGCTAACCTATTACAAACAAGTTCTGGAAGAACATCAGACAAAGTTGGTGCCTTTTCCAAACGACATCCTTTGGTGCTAAAGAAGTTTTCCTAACAAGAAATGGATGAAATATTTCTGTGATGATTCAAGAATAAATCCATTGTTACATCAGAAATATAATGCCAGACACTACCCAGCAAGCCAAATTTATTCAAATTTACTTCATGGATCCTCAAGACAGCGTAATACTGAGAATGTGTATACTTCACAATAATGGGATTCAATGTGCGATTGTTGAATTATTGGAGAAACTATTTTGACAGTGAAATATTGCGTCTCTTTGACTTGCAAAAGAACAAATTTGAGACATGTCAAAGGCTTCCATTGTCATTGATCATGATTAGAGACTAGTATTTAAACATGAGAGAAGATTTAATGCACAAGTTGTCCAAAAAGCAGCTGTCATTATAAAAAACAATACTGAAACTGAACCAGCATCATGGCAGTCCAGGGGGTGCTATCCAGCAGATTCTGACAGGTTCTGGAGAACCGGTAGCAGAAATTTTGAGCAGTTTGGAGAACCAGTAGCAGAAATTTTGAGTAGTTTGGAGAACCGGCAAATACCATCTCTGGCTGGTCCCAGAGTGGGGAGTGAATGGGGATTTTGCAGTATCCTTCCCCCGCTATGCCCACCAAGCCATGCCCACCAAGCCACACCATGCCCACCAATCCATGCCCACAGAACCAGTAGTAAAAAATTTGAATTCCACCACTGCATAGCACATTGTGCTGAAAGAATGAGGAGCTGGTTTGCAAATAATTTCCAATACAGTCCCATTACTCCTATTAACTTCAATACATACTTTTCTTTTCTCTTGGAGATGATGGCTGGCATCATTAGCTTCAAAACAATGCAAAATAATAAGAAATTTGTGGAAATGAGCCATGAAAATGAATAACTGTTGGAAGCATTTGAAATATGGCATGAGAAAAATGTTAGTTACAAATGCTCTAAATAAGTATTGTGAAACAGTTTGATGTAGCGATTAAGGCACCAGGCTAAAAACTGGGAGACTGTGAGTTCTAGTCCCATCTTAGGAACTATGCCAGCTGGGACCAATCACTTCCAAAAAGATAACTCTCATGGCAGTCACCAGGAATCAGTGCTGACTTGAAGAAACCAAAAAAATAAGGTATTATTAACTAACGTATGAAGAGAAAAGGGACTACCTGGTGAATTAATATGCAGCTTTTAAATACATGGTTATAAATTCAAGCTGTTGTTTATATTTAAATAAATGTTAAGATAGACCAACCAATCGGTAGTTGGAAATACAGCCTGTCCAGGTTGAATTAATTTTTCCTCTGATAAATGTAGGGTGCTTCTGTGTTTGACATTGTTCCATGAAAATAAGGTCAGATGGAAGTTATAAGCAGGACTCCATGCTGAGATTCAAATGACTTAGTCCTTGCATTCCTTAGTAAACTAAAAGTCTTAGAAGAAAACCTTTTAAGTTATGACCGCATCCCTTTAGCAGAGTCTTCACCTAGAAATTTGAATACTTTACTATACTTAGAAAAAGAAGTAAACCGGTTTTATTTCAGAAGGATGTTGGATGTAAACAACTGCTCATATCAACATTGATATGTTGGTTGGCTGATGGTTATAATTTTAGAATTCTTTTGTTCTGGTGTATTTTATTGAATTGTTGAAATAGATTACTGTGTACTATTATATTATACGTAGCTTATAGTCTAAACTGCCTGTAGTCATTTGAAACAGGGCAGTATATAGATGATGTAATAAATAAATAAAATTGATTTATGCTTTAATCATACCTGATTTAGCAAAAACATACCTAATTAGAGAAATGTAGCAAATAGATTGTTTTCCAAATTGCTTAAAGTAATTTGGAACAAGGTAGTACACAGATGATGCAATAAATAAATAAAATTGATTAATGCTTTAATCATACACGATTTAGCAAAAAGCATATCTGATTAGAAAAAAAATATAGCAAACAGATTGCTGTCTATTGTGCAAATTATCCTAATTATACAAATTCCAGTTAGTGGTTCTAAGCAGTTGGACATAGCATAGCTGAAGCATTGCTGCTTCACATCTAAATCTGGTAGAAATTTGCAGTTGCCAATGATAGATTTTCTGTAGCTTTGGTTATCAATTTGTTTGGTTTGATTTGACATGTGATTATTTTAAAAGTTCTCTAATACCTTGATGACCTTGTGGGCAGAATAGTGATTTGTCATAATTTATACAAATGCATTCATAAATAAAATCAATCCCTAATGATGTAATGCCTATGCAGTTGTACCCATTCACACTTTCAGATATGTCAGCCCATCAATCAGGATCTGTTATACCCAGCAATTTATCACTCAGTTTTTCACAGCTGACCATGCAGGCAGTGTCCATTGAAAATTACTGTAATGGAGGTGACACCTAGTAATGTAAAATCTGTCCTCAGTGCTTGATTAGTGATTGATACTTTAAACATGGGTGTCATCTATCACTGAAGTGAAAATTCTTCAGGAGAATAAATGTACAGAACAATTAGACAGTGAAAGAAAACTAAATGGCTTCCTTTTACTTTGTTCAATCCACCCTCACCATGTTTTGTGCAGTATTGACAGAAACATTTCTTTTTGATAGCTGTAAGCAATTAAGATACTGGAAAATCGGCAGCCCAGGCTCCAAATCTGAGCATCACATGATAGGGTGAGCTCCCTACTCACCGCAGCTCCTGCCAACCTAGCAATTCGAAGGCATGCAAATGCAAGTAGATAAATAGATACCACTTCGGTGGGAAGGTTACTGCATTCCATATTTTCATGCTGGCAACGTGATGACAGAAACGTCTCTCAGACAATGCAGATTCTCTCAGCTAAGTTTATTTAAGAATCTGAGATGACTATCAACCACTTGAGTTGGTGAAGACTAGACAGGGGAAACCTTTAAACTTTTTTATATCTGCGTAAGGCCTATTCCACCTATTATTGCAATTGTGCAAGCAGAAATTCATCAGATTCCCCACCCATCTGCAATGGATTGCCACAGATAGAGTGTACCTGATGTCTTTTCCCAATATCCATAAGAAAGATGAGAGAGCGTGCTCACATTTGCGAACTGGTAGTGAAGATAAGTGAATTCCACCCCTGATTAACATTTGTCTGTTTAGGTGCTTTGAGAAAGCCAGAAAGCAAGGGGAGGGATCACATTTTGATGCGAAAAAGTTAAAAAGTGTTGAAAATAAAAATAAAGAAATGTAGCTTTCTACAGCAGGCAGCAGGAGTTACACTCTGGAACCTGCTATATATCTTACACAGCTTAACATCTCAAATGAGAGAAGACCTTTTACCTTAGCCCAGGGGTCTACAAACTTGACTCTTTTAAGACTTGTGGACTTCAACTCCTAGAGTTCCTCAGCCAGCAAAGCTTTGCTGGCTGAGGAACTCTGGGAGTTGAAGTCCACAAGTCTTAAAAGAGCCAAGTTTGCAGACCCCTGCCTTAGCCCAATGTGATGCTGTCTCCCCTAAGCACTTTGGCTGGAAGCTACAAAAAGGCACCGTGCTCATGACAAAGTCACTGTAACTGCCCAAGTAAAGATAGTCAGAAATGGCTCAGGCACAGCATTAACCATAGGCATTAACCCCAACCCTAGCCATGCCAAGTCAGCTGTTGTATTATATTTTTCTCAGGTTGGACAGGGTTAGCTAAGACAAGTATAATTCTTAAATCTCTTTTGGAAATTGTATTGCTTTATTTTTGAAGAAACATCTGTGTGTGTGTGTATGTAGGTCTTTGGTTATTCGGGTTTTCTCCCGCGTAAAATTGGAAGTGTCTTGGCGATGTTTCGACGAAGTCTCATTCGTCATCTTCAGGCTTCAGCTTCGTGCTTCTGGGAGCAATGTGTGATTGCAGCTGTTTCTTCCTTTTTAACTGCTAGTGGGAGTTTGAACTGAATGGGTGGGAGCTTGGCTGTGCTCTGATTGGATGGGGGGGGTTTGTGCTCTGATTGGGTGGGGGGGTGTCCTGTTTGGGTGGGGGCTTGGTTGTGCTCAGATTAGTCTGAGTTGCAGGGGGATTTGAGCTGGTGAGCTGCATTGCTGTTGTTTGGCTTCGTGTTTGTGGTCGTGCTACATCTTCATAGTGGGTGTCTGTCTGCTGTATGTATGGATTGGAGGGGTTTGAAATGGCTAATGTTGCAGCTGCGGTCTGGCTTCTCGTCCTTGGTCATGCTTCCTGATCAGTGTGGGTTTGGGTCTGCTTTCTGGGTGGCTGTGTGGTGGTGACATCTGTGTGGACCTCATGAGTGTGGGTCTGGTGTCATTCCTTGTGTCAGGGACTCATTTGTCAATAAGGGCGGGTTTCCAAATGGCTGGTAGGCGGGAGGTGTCATCTCGTTTGTTCATGCTGTGTGGGCGTTTTTCTATCTCGATGGCTTCTCTGGTTATTCTGTTGTTAAAGTGTTCAGTTTTGGCGATAGTTCTGGTCTTTTTAAAGTCAATATCGTGTCCTGTGGCTTTAAGATGTTGGACCAGGGAAGAAGTTGGTTCCTCTTTTTTGACTGAGTTCTTGTGTTCTTCAATGCGTGCACTTATTCTTCTGTTGGTTTGCCCGATGTATGTGGTGGGGAAGACGGTGCATGGGATTTCATATACTCCTTGATTTTCTAACTCAATTTTGTCTTTGAGGTTTCTTTGGGGTTTCTTAGGATGGTGGATATTTTTTGGTTTGTGCAGAATGCTGTCTTGATATTATGTTTGTGGAGGATCTTGCTGATTCTGTCTGTGGTGCCTTTTATATATGGGAGGAGGGCTGTGCCGTTTTCTTGTTCTCTGTCTTGGATTTTAGTGGGGGGGTTCTTTTTGGATTAGTTTGGTAATCTTATTTCTCTGGAATCCATTGGATGTTAGTACGTTTGTGAGAGTGTGTAGTTCGGTTTTTAGGTGTTGTTCATCAGCTAAGTGTTTTGTTCTAGAGATGAGTGTCTTGGCTATGGAGTTGATCTGTGCTGGGTGGTGGTGTGAGAGTGCATGCAGATAGCGGTTTGTGTGTGTTTTCTTCTGGTAGATGGTATGTCCTAGGGAGCCATTGGGTTTCTTGTAGACTAAGACATCTAGGAAGGGAAGTTGGTTGTTAACTGCAATCACACATTGCTCCCAGAAGCACGAAGCTGAAGCCTGAAGATGACGAATGAGACTTCGTCGAAACGTCGCCAAGACACTTCCAATTTTACGCGGGAGAAAACCAAAGACCTACATACAAACACCCACGAAAACCTCAGAAAACATTATATATATATATATATATATATATATACAATTTATACTTTACTTTATTGATTAGCCCTTGGGCCATATCAGAGTGTGTGTGCAGAGTTCCAGACACAAATTAGCGTGTGTGTGTGTGTGTGTGTGTGTGTGTGTGTGTGTGTGTGTGTGTGTTACTCCTTTCTGAATAACTATGTGTTACTCATTTCTGGCTCCAGGAGTGGTGCTCATCTCCGTTTCTAAGCCGAAGAGCCAGTGCTGTCTGAAGATGTCTCCTTGGACATGTGGCCAGCATAACTAAAAGCCAAAGGTGCACAGAGTGCTGTTACCTTCCCTCCAAAGTGGTCCCTATTTTTCTACTTGCATTTTTTACTTGTTCTCAAACTGCTAGGTTGGCCGAAGCTGGGACAAGTAAAGGGAGCTCACTCTGTTACCTGGCACTAGGGATTCGAACAGCTGAACTGACCACTTTCTGATCGACAAACTCAGTGTCTTAGCCATTGAGCTATCGCATCATATGTATGTATGTATACACATACATAGTAATAACAGTAGCACTTATATTCCACGTCACAGTTCTTTATAGCCCTCTCTATAAAGGTGCTTATAGACTCAGCATATTGCCCCCAACAATCTTGGTCCTCATTTTATTGACTTCAGAAGGATGGAAGGCTGAGTCAACCTTAAGCAGGTGAGAACTGAATTGGCAGAATTAGGCTGCAATATTCACTGCACCACAAGTTTCTTATGCATATATGTGTGTATATGTATTTATTTTATACTGCTATTTCAAAGTTTATATTAACCAGATTGTCAATGTTAGCTTCTTGTTGTAGCTTGGACAAGCTTATCAGCATATTTTGATTTAATATTATCTTTTAGCCAAAACTTTTCATCTATATGTGCTTTTATTAACTAACCCAGCATTCTCAATTTAATTTTGGTTATTTTGGACTAATTCTCTTGTGCTGTTTCATGTCCACAATAAAGTTAAGCAAAATAGAGAAATGTAACAATTATTGAAAAGCTTAGCTATTCCTATCACCAGGTACATATAATATAATATAATATAATATAATATAATATAATATAATATAATATAATATAATATAATATAATATAATATAATATAATATAATATAATATAATATAATATAATATAATATAACATAACAACAGAGTTGGAAGGGACCTTGGAGGCCTTCTAGTCCAACCCTACACCATCTCAGTCAGATGGTTATCCAACATTTTCTTAAACATTTTCTTAAACATTTTCCATTTTAGTTATTTTCTAATTTAGAATTTCCTGCCTCCTTGCAAACAACATTTAAAATTCCAGTCTCTTTCTACATAGCAATAAACTGCTTTGTGTTAGTTTAGTTTTAGTTTACTTTACTGTCATTGCACTTCGTACAACGAACTTAATAGTTATATTCACTATAACTATTAAAATAAAAAACAAACACACATCCTTCACATTCTATACAATTGAATTGAAAACCCCTGATATTGCATTAATATTGCACTATACAGTAGAATTCAGTATGTTATCGCCCTGGGATAGAAGCTGTTTTTCAGCCTATTTGTCCTTGTTTTTACTATGCTGTACCGTCTGCCAGATGGTAATAGTTCAAAAAAAAGGTGCCCAGGATGAGATGGATCTTTAAGAATGTTTTGAAGTTTCTTAAGGCAGCGGAAGCTATCAAACTCTTCCAAAGAGGGGAGAGAGCAACCAATGATCCTATGGGCAATAACATTAACCCTCTGGAGTGCTGTCCTATCTGCTACTGTGCAACTGGTAAAGCATATACAGGTGCAGTAAGTTAAAATACTCTTTATGGTGCAGTGGTAGAAGGTCACCAGCAGTTTTTCATTCAGTTGTTGTTTCCTGAGAAGTCTCAGGTAGTGCTGGGCCCTTTTGGCCAGTGCTGCAATGTGAGTGCCCCAGGTCAGGTCCTCTTTTATGCTAACACCCAGAAACTTAAAACTGGCCACTTGCTCCATTCGGTCTCCATTGATAAGCAAGGGCTGGATGTCTGATCTGTTCCTTCTATAGTCCACTATAAACTCCTTGGTCTTATTGGTATTAAGGACCAAATTATTGTCTCCACACCACAAAAGCAACCGGTCTACCTCATCCCAATTTTTTTTCAAGGGGAAAAGTGTTCAAGTGTTCAAGGGAACTTGTTATTAGGTATGTACTGAATTTCACAATTCAAGTGCCTTGCATCTCTGAACGCTGAGTTTAACCTATTTTTATCTTTACACACAATAGACTTTTGTAGAAACAACGCTTTGTTTAAATTCCTGGGAAAGTGGTAGGCACCATTGTTTCATCAGATGCTATCAATTCTTCTGCCTAGAACAGTTATTATGGGATGCTATAAAAAGCACGTTGGTCCTGCCATCCTTTTTATCTGTCAGCTTTATATCATATTTTAATAACTGTCAGTATGAAGAGGAAAAGGACAATTGAAGTTTCATTTATGATTTGTGCCTTAGCACAAAAGGTAAAGCTGAAATGCGGATATGGAAGGATGACTGCTGCTTGACATACATGGTGCCCAACTGTTTTCTCAAGGCCTTTAAATACAATTGATTGGCAGAAATCTTTTTTAGCTAAATATCCTAAAGGCAAACAGTGTGAGTCACTGTAATAGTAAGTCTTATTCCTTATTGTTTGTGTTGGCCTTAATGATCACATAAAAAGACATTCTTGATTTCTGGACTATGCTGTTGCTCTAGAAGGGGCACCGTGATGCTCCCATATAACACCTCTCCTGCGCAAGCTGCACTGGTTGCCGGTGGTCTTCCGGGTGCAATTCAAGGTGTTGGTTATCACCTTTAAAGCACTCCATGGCATAGGACCGGGTTACCTACGGGACCGCCTACTGCCACCTATAGCCTCCCATCGGCCTGTGCGCTCCCATAGGGAGGGCCTCCTCAGGGTGCCGTCAGTCAAACAATGTCGACTGGCGGCCCCCAGGGGGAGGGCCTTCTCTGTGGGGGCTCCTGCCCTTTGGAATGAGCTGCCTCCAGGGTTGTGTCAACTCCCCGACCTCTGGACTTTTAAACGCGAGCTCAAGACTTTTTTATTCCACCGTGCGGGGCTAGCCTGATGAAATTTTTAAGTGGGGGTTTAATAATGGTTTTATCCTAGTTTTAATTTCTATTGGCCATTTTATAATCAGTCTTTTAATGTGTTTTTAATTTTTGTTTATGTTTATGCTGTTTTATTTGGCTGTAAACCATCCTGAGTCCTTCGGAAGAAGGGCGGTATAAAAATTTGAATAAATAAATAAATAAATAAATAAATAAATAAATAAATAAATAAATAAATAAATAAATGTAACTTAGACAATGTTAGGGCAGGTCAAATTTTTCAACTTTCAATTTCAAAACATTAGGAGTGCTCAAATTTTGTGACATTTTCTTGAGGATTGTAAAGATATTTTGGTTATTTTGATATAACTTAGATATACTTGGTAAATAACTACATAAATATCATCACTTTTTAACATTTTGAGCCGTAGTGGCGCAATAGTTAGAGTGCAGTACTGCAGAGTACTTCTGCTGACTGCCAGCTGCCTGCAATTTGGCAGTTCGAATCTAAGGCTCAAGGTTGACTCAGCCTTCCATCCTTCTGAGGTTGGTAAAATGAGGAACCACATTATTGGGGGCAATGACTCTGGTAACCACTTAGAGAGGGCTGTAAAGCACTGTAAAGTGGTATATAAGTCTAAGTGCTATTGCTATTCATTAGACATGAACTGCATTGAAATCAGCATCTCTCCACTATCCTTCTTATTATACTATCTGAAATCCCCCTTTTTTTATTGAAATTTTTAGAAAACTCAACAAGGATTATAATACATACAAAAGGTATCTATCTTTTCAGTAAAATCATTGTTGGTCTACTAGCTGATGGATACTAGTTAAGTCAGGAAGTTTATGAAGTAGCAGAGTCTGTTCAGAGTAACAGGATCTGGCTATTGTCAGATGCAGGCCTCATGGCAAAATGAAACAGATAGAAGGAAGCAACTTAAGCATACAAGAACAGCCGTGATAGTCAGAGCAATCTTATTATAGCAACATTCTGTGAATGTTTTCCCGTGTCTGAGCATCTAATAAACTCTTCCTGTTCTCATATTATAGATATAGGTATCTAGAAAGAATGCTGTAAATGCAACCTCTAACTTTTAATTCATGTTTGCAAATAACTTTCTAATATTTCCTGAACAGGTTGAGAAAAGCACACACTGACAAGCCAATAATTCAATAATCTGAAAATCCAGTCTAGCTTTCAGTGCTATGGCATATGCATATATATACTGTAGCAAAGTCCTTTTGAATAAATCTCTACCTTTTTAATGATACAGTCTTATGGCGTAAGTGATTTTTTAAAAAAATTAGATGCTTAAATATTTCATTATAATAATTAATGTTGCTAGTATTAGTAGTTGCTGTTATTATTAGTAGTAATAATATTGAAATATTCTTTAATATTACTGATGTCTCTTCACAACTCCAACCAACCATGTACTATTAAAAAGTAACAACTTGAGCTTTTCAGAAACTAGCATGTTCTGTCACTTAAAGGGAACAAATAATATTTGTAGACCATGATCACTCCAAAAACAGTTATGAAATTGATATAAATTAGACTTGAAGAAGTATATAGAAATGAATCACTGATTTTAAAAAAATACTATCAAATTTTAAATAATACAATTGTTTTCAGGTGTTCATGAAACTGTGTACATATATAGCCAGAAATAAATATAAGACTAAATAAAATAAAAAGCTGAGTTTATGAAAAACATAATCATTACTCTTTGTTGCATTTTCTTATACCTGAATGTTGTATGTTGTTTCTATTAAAGACTGGATGAAGACTGTGAATTTAGCCATATTATTCCACTTTAGAGCTATGGAAAAAAATTTGGATTTCTTCTCCATCAGCAAATAAAGATAAGAGTAGCATGCTAAAAACGCCAATTTTACTGCATGTTTTGAGAAGTGCTAATACATTTTCCATAGCAAACTCTTTTTCTCAATATCTAAAAAAAATCAATAAGAGTTCAAAATCATTTCCCACAAAAAGTTCTGTATTTGAAAATTTAATGACCAAACCACTTACAAAATCTTGAAATAATTCTTTGCATCTGTAATGTATAATTTGGTGGTGTAAATACAAAGCAATGAAGGAGTAGTAGTATATCGAAGTAACACAGGAATGCTTCAATTTCATACTCTTCCTCCAAAATTTCTTTTTTTTGTATTTGTATTGGACTAGAAAGTAGAGTATATTTTTAAAATGTGGATAAGAAGCTAAGTGATGACTCCCTTAGAACTTATGCAAAATCTTCATAAAAATCTAATAAGGAGTTACTCTTCACTGCAGTAATAATTCAAAGATACTCAGCAATCAGTTTGTCCGACTTGGGGATGGTATGGACTTTGTCACAGAAATAATTGGACAAGGTTTTTTTTTAGCAGCACATGCATATAGAGAAATAGCTATATAAAGAAAAAAACCGTGTCTTCTACATCTATAGTCGACTGCTTCATTCAAAAATATAACATACCAGATTGCAAGTTTAAGATTTACTCAAAGAAAGATATTCTCAAATAAGTTATAATAGTTAGAATAATTCTTCAAATACATCTATAATAAATGGCTTGTGATCATCCATTATTTTAATGAAGTCTCCAAAGAATCATGAAAGAAATCCAAGTCCAATCTCCTGATCAGTGTAAAGTCCAAATTAAAGAAACTAGAGATGGGGTTGTCCAGCTCCTGCTTGAAAATATCTGGCAAAATGTTGGTCACCATTTTGTAGAGAATAAGAAAGGTGACACTGATGAAGATAGGGAAGAACAATTGCCTTGGTAAAAGGAGCAGAAACATTTTAAAAGAGATAACATTTGGAAGTGGCTCAGGCAGACACCTTCCTAATCTACTGAACTAGGTAAAGATGCTATTAGCCAATCTCAATAAAACAGCTTTAGTCTTACTGAAGACTTGATTTTATAGTCTAGACTCCCTAGAGTTCTAACATCATCTCTGTGATTGACACTCCACAGACGTTTTCTTAATAATCAGTTAAGAAACTGATAAACCTATAAAGTTTTTGTTGTTATTGTTAGTTGCAAAGTTGTGTCCGACCCATCGCAACCCCATGGACAATGTTCCTCCAGACCTTCCTGTCCTCTACCATCCTCTGGAGTCCACTTAAGCTCATGCCTACTGCTTCAGTGACTCCATCCAGCCACCTCATTCTCTGTCGTCCCCTTCTTTTGCCCTCACTCTTTCCCAGCATTAGGCTCTTCTCCAGTGAGACCTTCCTTCTCATTAGGTGGCCAAATATTTGAGTTTCATCTTCAGGATTTGGCCTTCTAAAGAGCAATCAGGGTTGATCTACTCTAGGACTGACCTGTTTGATTGCCTTGTGGTCCGAGAGACTCGCAGGAGTCTTCTCCAGCACCAAAGTTCAAAGGCCTCAATTCTTTGGCACTCAGCCTTTCTTATGGTCCAACTTTCACAGCCATACATTGCAACTAGGACTATATGCACTTTTGTTGTCAGGGTGATGTCTCTGCTTTTTAGTATGCTGTCTAGACTTTATATAACTTTAGAAGAGATCAGATAAACTTAAATTACTATTATGTGATCCACCAAGAGTTGCTTAAGAGGGGCGGCCATATAAAATCTTTTAATTTAAATAAACAGTAAACTTAATAGTCAGCAGGAAATATTGATCTTAAATTCCTCAATTACTTGTTATAGTTTATGGGACAATCCAAAGCAGTGTCCTGCCTAAATAGAAGAACTGAATTGCATCCTGCTAATCTTATATAAGAATCAGTAGTTGATTTTTCTTTCGTCCTTGGCCATGTGGGTCCTTCATCATACCTGAAGGCTTAGGGTTAGTTTAGCAACTGAAACACAAATACAACTTTAGTGTAACTTACTGTTTATGATTGAAAGACATACAGAAAACAGCGTATGAGTCTCATTTCCATATCCAAATTTCTATACAAAAGAGAGACTTTTAAATGACGGAATTCTTGACATTTACAAATAAAAGCAGCTGGCTATAACAACTTGCTCAAATTAATCAATTTTCCAATATACCTTGGCACACCTGTCAAGATTTCATTGATGCAGTTTGTAACAAGCAGCTATCTCAAATGGAACACCGCTCATTGTCCTTATATGGAAGCCTGACAGTTCCCTTGATTAAAATGAAGAGACTTTATTATGGGTATTAAGCGCTGCTTTATGAGTTATGTAAAGTTTGTGATTTTTTTTTCATTTATGCCTTAGAACCTTAACATCATTGTCTCACTTATGCATAATCCATCAGCCCAGGTGACAAATAGTTTTCTATATTTACCCACTAGAAATATACAAGGGCTGCATTGGAGAAGCAGCTGAAACTACAAACGTTCCTGTCAATCAAACTGGCTGGCAGAGAACCATATTTCTTGTCACCAAGAGGCTTAAAGAAAAGAATCTGTGCCTAATTCTCTTAAACCTTGCAGGTCAAAAGGTTTTAAAATTATTTTTGACACCATTTCTTTGCTTTGTCAACAGGCCTGAGTACTTTTTAGCATGTAAGGGATATCAAAAAACTGTATATTGAACTAGTTTAATATTAACAATGCATTGGCTTAAGGTCTCTTGGTAGCGCTACTACTGTGTGGGTATAGTTATCTACTATTCTTAAGTAAATTAGCTGGAGGGAATAAAGAGGAAAATATTGCTTATTACTTGGAGGGGGGGACTATTTAGAAATACAGCTGTAGGAAACAATCAGCAACATCCTTCAAGAAATATAATTTGTTTTATTATTCATAACATTACCTTACTTCAGCTCACTGAAAGGAGTGGATCCAAAAACAGTAAATATAAATATATTAGTCTACTTGAAGAGCTTTGAAAGTTTAAAGCAGATGTCTCAACACCAGCATAGATAAGACAGTACTGCAAAAGTAACCAAGATCTATATCATGAATCTGCAAATTCCCATATAGGGCTCAAGCATAGGGCTCAAATGCAGAACCAAATGGAGGGCTTTCAACCATCCCTGTGGTCATTCCCCTTGTCTGCTAATGTACTCACACAGTGTATTCCGTCATGGAGATTATTGTATAGCATGGCTTTGGCTGCCTGTGGGTGGCATCATTATACAGAATCCATATAGTCCATCTCATGTGCTCTGGGATGGATTTAAGCACAGGAAGAAGGCATGTAGAGTTGGATCTCATATCCTGAAACCCCAAGCCTTCAACATCAAGGTCGTTCAACTTTGCTTGCAATTGCTGTGGTTATTCACAAGGAAGAATTTCACCTAACTGAATTGGGGAGTGTTAGTCTAATGCAAGGATGTCCAAACTTGGCAACTTAAAGTTGCCAGATTTGGGCACCCCTGGTCTAATGATACAGCAGTCATATTGGGCAATGGAGGCAGAGATCTTTCAGGAGATTTGCCTGACTCATGGCTATTCTGGTGGATATACAGTATAATAAAGAAGAAATTTTTTTTTAAAAAAAAAATCAGCTTACTAAATTGCATACAACCAACACAGCCAATGTTAGCCACCAGCACCATAGACAGCTGCAAATCCTCAGCAGCCTAGTTTCATTCTTTAGTACCAGTGTTTGTACTAGTTGTTTAGCTGGAAGGCTAAAGCTGCCATCAACAATAATGAGATAAAGTTGTCTTAGCCTTCCAGTTTTCCTTTTCACCCAATCATAGCCTTAACTAGTACCCACTAGGACTCAGGAGATGCTCATTATTTTAACATTCACTTAATACCTTGGAGCAGGGGTCCCCAACCTTGGCAACTTTAAGCCTGGTGGACTTCAACTCCCAGAATTCTGGGAGTTGAAGTCCTCCAGGCTTAACGATGCCAAGGTTGGGGACCTCTGCCTTGGAGCATTTGATGTCAGTCCAGATTACTGGAGGAGCATTGTCTCCAGTGCAGTTTGTCCTATCACTTGCCTCCACCCTGAGACTTCTAGGGGCCCACATGAAATTCAGAACTCTACATGGAATCCAAATGGATTACCTCAGATTTAGGTAAAGCCAAATACATGACTGACCCATCACACAAAGGTTGAATGCAACTGTCAAATTCAAAAAGATTATGGGTCCTAAATATAAGGTTTATAAATGATGTAGGGAGTATTGGATTATAATTATTTATCTATTTTCCGGGAAACCATAGAATTTAATAAAAAGGCTTGACTCAAAAGGATCTGTGACTCTGGTTCAACCTGCTCCATGGCCAGTGGTGGGTTTCAATTTTTTTTACTACCGGTTCTGTGGGCGTGGCATGGCTTGGTGGGCATGGCAGGGAAAGGATAGTGTAAAATCTCCATTCCCTTCCCAATCCAGGGGAAGAATACTGCAAAATCCCCATTTCCTCCCGATCAGCTGGGACTTGGGATGCAGAGAATAGATGTGGATGGAGCCAGTCAGAATTTTTACTACCGGTTCTCCGAACTACTCAAAATTTCTGCTACCGGTTCTCCAGAACTAGTCAGAACCTGCTGAAACCCACCTCTGTTCATGATATCAACTGACTTCAATGCCAGGTATTATGTCTGAGTTGTAGAGAATAAGATTAGATAAACCATCCTCAATCAGCCCACAAAAATATTTCATTTCCCTACCAGCCCAGCTTTAGATATATTTTCTATTTGAAATTATTTTTAAAGCATCCTTAGCATTAGACATTTATATATTTATGCAATATTTATATATAATCTTTTATCAACTGGTTCTAATGCAAGTGTCAACAATATTTATATATAATCTTTTATCAACTGGTTCTAATGCAAGTGTCAACATCCAGACAGCTAAAATGCAGTATATCGCACTCATTAAAATAATGAAATAGCAACATATTGCTACAACAACAAGAAATTGTTAACTGCATTATGCTGCTATTCATGTCTTCTCAGAAATGTGTTTGCTGAAATAGTTAAGTTTGGTGAGATTCTAATGTTTTCACAACATTCACATTAATAATCTTTGGTTTTGATAGTATTGATAGTGGTACCTAAAGTTCTCACCATTCAATAATGTGCATGTAAAAATAAGAAGCCAAGAAGACAATAACTGGTAACAATTCCGTAGTATAAATTTTGATTTCCCAGCATAAATGATACTCAATATCATTGGCTTATATTAGTTTTAACAGAAAATCTGTTCAGGGTATGCTTTAATTTTGACTGAAAACAACTAAATTATATATGATATTTCTATCCTAGCTTCTCTGGTGGAAACTGTCAAAATCAAATTTACTGTGAGAAGAAAATCATACAATCAAGATGCTCAGTGATAAGAATGAATAGGTGTATATTCTGAGAGAAGGAAGGAAGGAAGGAAGGAAGGAAGGAAGGAAGGAAGGAAGGAAGGAAGGAAGGAAGGAAGGAAAGATTTCAACAGTGTGTGCAATCAAGAAAATAAATTCCTGTTTCCCATATTTGTAATGCACACTCTAATAGATCATCAGCCAACATTTTTCAGAGTCTAGTTCTCAGCTACATACTTTGGATGTTCGCTCCAAATTGGACACAGCAGCATTCAGAACATAGTGCTTAACCACATCTGTTACTGCATCTCAAACACAGACGGGTAGGTACTCAACTGTTTAGACCATTTATGAACAACTATACACAGACTAATTCAATTTTCCATCAATATTACATTAATACTATTCACAAAATGTATTCTCACTAACGGTTACAGACAGTAAGTAAAACAGGTACTTCTAAAAGAGCAAAATAATGACTTATAGTTGAAATAAACCAGAAAGTATCAATTATTAAAACATTGGAATGGAAATCATGTATTTTTTTGGTTTCTCCTGCATCAAGCTATATCAGTCTCTATGAATACACATAATTCTATTCTGGCTTGCTTTAAAAATAATCAAATGCAGCTTTCAAAATACAAAAAAATATGTAAAAACAGTTTAAGATACAACCTTTTTCATTGCAACATTCATTAGTAAATCAGAAGTTATTTTGGTGAAATAAAATCTATTGTATTCGCTTGCTTTTATACAATATATATTAACAGCATTATGTGTACATATTTTGCATTATTATTTATGTCAAGTATTTTACAAAAATGGATATTAAACAAATGTGGGTGAGATCACAACTATTCAAAACCAGTTATAATTTTTAAATCCAAATAATATTAGATTTAACATAATAGTTTGGATTTTGTAGTCTTTTTAGGTTTTAATATACTGTATATGGATGTCACATATTAAACAATATACTTTTGTCACCTTAATAGGAAAGTATAATGAACTTGCTGCAATTTAATTGCAAAATAAAATTGTGTAAAGTTTTTTTAACGTAACGATTATATAATATTAAAAGAAGAAATGCAGAAGATCCTGTGTGCTAAAATAAATTCAACAGCCACCTAAAAAGATAATATAGGTTATAGGTGATTTCCTCCTGAAAGGAACTAAGGTAGCATATTGTAGACTCATACTAATGTTATGGTCGTTATGTTGTGCCTGTATGCAACATGCCACAGAGATGCTATCCGAACTATTCAAACTACCAACAACTTATATCTTCTTCTTGATTCAAATGGGGACAAATGACACAGACAGAAAAGTCCTTGAAAGAATCTCAGGAGACTTTGGGCAAGAAAAAGGTGAAGAAACTGGGAGTACAAGTATTTTTCATTAGTCATTCCAGTTGAGGATGATGACAAAAGGATAAACATGGGAGTCATGAGTATGACTGAGTTTGTAGATGGTGCTACAGAGTAGATTTCAATTCTATGACAATGACATGTTTATGAAGGATTTCTAGGAAAACTTAGGCTACATTTTACATAGACTGGGAAAGAAATATTTAGCAGGGCTCTTGACAATCACATAAAGGTAAAGATAAAAGTTCCCCTCGCACGTATGTGCTAGTCGTTCCCGACTCTAGGGGGTGGTGCTCATCTCTATTTCAAAGCCGATGAGCCAGCGCTGTCCAAAGACATCTCCATGGTCATGTGGCCAGCATGACTAAATGCCAAAGGCACACAGAACGCTGTTACCTTCCCACCAAAGGTGGTCCCTATTTTTCTACTTGCATTTTTTACGTGCTTTCGAACTGCTAGGTTGGCAGAAGCTGGGACAAGTAACAGGAGCTCACCTCGTTATGCGGCACTTGGGATTCGAACCGCTGAACTGCCGACCTTTCGATTAACAAGCTCACCGTCTTATCCACTGAGCCACCACGTTCCTATGACAATCACATAGGAAGCTGTAAAATTAGAACAAAAGGGAACAGTGACAAAAGTTCAGAATTAAATACATTTAAGTTTGGGGGCCATAAAAACAGTAAGCAAAGCTAACACCAGGGTGGGACATCAGTATTTCATAGGAATCTACACAGATTTCACCAGGTGGTCCAATTCTTGCCTGTCAGAAAGTAGAAGAATGAAAAAGTCAGTCTGCTATCTTCATCTTTTCTTAGCTTCCTCTTTTACTGCTTTGGGTATTAAAGCAAATACAAAGTTCTATCTCTTGGTGTTGTGTCTTGTCCGCTCTCACCACAGCCGGGGTCTGCTTATCTGCTCCCGAACAGGGAGGAATGTATGCCTCCCGGCCCCAGTTCTGGCTCCATGCCCAGACAAGCTGCAGAGGAGGGGGCACCTCCCGGTCCCAGCCCTGGCTCCATGCCCAAGCAGGCTGCAGAGGAGGGAGCATCCCCCGGCCCCAGCCCTGGCTCCATGCCCAGGCAAACGGAGCAGCTAGACCCCTCCCCCTCCTCCACAGCATGTGAGCCTGAGGAAAGTTTACTTCCAACAACAGCTGATTGGAGTGACCCTCGCATCAGAAGATTGGATAGGCGGAGGCAACAGAAGGAAGGGAGGGGCAGGCCTTAATGAGTGCTGAGTCATGGAGCCACACCCCATGGCCTATATAAAGGATCTGCTTTCTGGCAGTCTCTGAGTCAGGCAAAGTCGAACTTATCTTGCTGAAGTCACTTACTGGTCTCCTGCCTGCTCTGAGGACTTTGCTAGGACTTTGGGCAGAGCTGCAGAGGCAAGCCTGATTCGGATTTCCCTGACCCGGCCGTCAGCGGAGGAGTGGGACACGACACTTGGTCTTCTAGCAGCATCAGCTATTGTTAATCAATGTTGTCATAATGTGTCTTTGATGTTTCCTCTCTGTCTTTTTCTGGGGCTGCCTCATGTTCTTTGACCTTCTCCTCTTTTTGTATATCCCTTGTTTGGTATGGAATCCCACAATCAGGGGTGAAATCCAGCACGTTCTGACAGGTTTGAATTTGAATTTCACTATTGCCCACAATGTCCTCTCTAGGTGAGCAAGCCAGTTTATTTGCTGTTTCTGTATATAGTTTAAGATCGGTCCTATGCCAATTGTCTCAAAGGTGCTTTTTTTTTCCTTCAAAAGGCAATTGCTTTTTTTGTTCCTTCAGGAAGAACAAATTGTTTGATATTTTCCATCAGGACTAATGAAAAGAAACATTTTCTTCTTCCTCCTCAAGGAAAAAGTACTCCAGTTGCCTTTTGAGACAATTATGACCTGGATGACTGAGAATCTCCACAGACATTCTATGCCCATTCTTTCTCTTATGGTCTCATTTCTGATTTTATCTCCTCTGGTCATTCAATCAGTCTGTTGTGCTAGATCTAATCCTTACCAACAGGGTGGAAATAGATAAAGGGGTGGAAGTGACTGGGAGATGCACAGCAAAAGTTCTGCAGAATCAGAACAGAAGCCAGATTTGATTTAATTTGATTTAAGAACCTATTTATTTAAAGTTTAATTAAATTAGATGCAGTTAATGTAGTTACTGCTCATGATTTTCTCTTTCATTCACTTAAAAGTTACAACTTTTGGAATGGTTTACAAAGCTTTCAAAGAGGAAATTTAGTTCTGGAATATTTTCTAAACTTTTCCTCAGGTTTTCAGTGGAAATCTTGCAGCTAATCTTATTTGTAATTCTATATTATCTTTTAAGGAAACTAAGTCCGGGATGTAGAAAGTCAGGGATGACTAGTATAAACAGTTATCAGTATCCATATGAAAAGGTACTTTCATCCATTATTATGAATTTAAAATATTATGATGTGAACCTATCGTGTCTTATTATTTGAAATTTACATAATTGCTGCAGTGAATTGTCAAGCATTGCTTATTAGTATATGCCCTTCACAAGATCAAGACGCCCAATTCTCATTGTTTACTTTTCTTTCTGAAAAGAGCAAATGCTTTTTATTATATTTCATAATGACATTACATTTCGGTAAGATTGATTGATTGGTACTCAATTAAACTCTGCAGAAGGCAGCTATTTCTCAAGATTAATTCATTACAATCTAATGGAAATGTCATGTCCATCAAATTAGAGCTGAATCTTAAGTTGGCTTTTTGTAGGGCTAGTGTGTGTGTGTGTGTGTGTGTGTGTGTGTGTGTGTGTGTGTGTGTGTGTGTGTGTATTTATGTGTTTTGCTACTGACAAATTTGTTTCACAAGAATATATCTGGTGATAGGTTATACTATGTATAAAATAAATCCTGTTTTTGCTGAATATAAAATTCAGTTTTTCCATCTAAATATGCACTATATGATTTTTCTGATATATTTTAGAGATGGGCAGATGACAGATGGAAGCAGAGATGGGTGGAGAGAGAGAGAGAGAGACAGATAATATCTTATTATAAATGCAAATCTATGTTTTTGGTTTGGGGGGCATTGCTTTTGACAACATAATCAGTACCTATACAAAGGGAATTATAACATTGGTTACTAGGGTTTGCCTTCCTCCTTTGCCTCCACTTGTACTAATGTTTGTGGTTTGAAAACTCCAGTACATTACATGTATTTTAAAAATGTAGTTCCAGAAGCATGCCTGGGAAAAAAATCATGCCACACAACAAATATCAAATAAATTACACAGAATTTGAAATCAGAACTTTGTATTATTCCAAGAATAAGTTGTTAAAAGAATAAGAGATTCCAAAGAAAATGTAGACTCTTCAGAAGCACGGAAATAAAAGGAAAGAAAGAAAGAAAGAAAGAAAGAAAGAAAGAAAGAAAGAAAGAAAGAAAGAAAGAAAGAAAGAAAGAAAGAAAGAAAGAAAGAAAATAGAAGAAAAGAAAATTGGAAAAACAAAAAAGGAGTTGGTGAACTGGCCACATGAAGCTATTTCAATGTACCTCCATGCCTTGGAGAAATACATATCTGAGTAACTGACTAGTTAGAAACCTGTTGAAGAGCCAGCATATATTGTGATGCTTAGATCTGTTTATTTATAAATCTCTACTTTATAGTTCTTTTTTGTAAAACTTTTCCACATAGGAAACCTATCTTAAGAGTGGAAATCTTCACAATCTACCCCTACCAGTCAGATATCTATATATATGATATCCCCCCTTTTTTTTCTTTTTCATTTTTTTTTTGCCTTTTTTACTATAGCTTAAGCTATATGCTTGTTAGTTTCTAGGCAATCCTTAATTGCTTCTCCACTACAAAACTTTAGACAAATATACACAAGGAGAGGATATGAAGTTCCCTTTCATCAGTCAGACTACTAGCTCATCCAGCAAAATTACAACAGCACAAAATTGTTAAATATCCCCACTAAAATACTCTGACAAAGATACAGTCCTCCAATTTTCAATTTTCATAGGACTTCTCCAGGCAGTCTTCAGGAGTCAATATTAACTTAAGTCATTTAAAATATCTGAAAGTAGCTATCATCAGAGATTCAAACAAATCTTTCCCCTATTGTACCTAAAATGCTAAGAGTTGTAGAGCTGAATGCAGAAACATTTTCAGAATAATTCATGGTCTTCTCATGACTAAAATTCTCTAACTTGCAACTGAATTTAGTAGTTCAATAATGTATTGGATTTACCTTTAAAGGTAAAGGTAAAGGTTCCCCTCGCACATACATGCTAGTCGTTGCCGACTCTAGGGGGTGGTGCTCATCTCTGTTTCAAAGCCGAAGAGCCAGTGCTGTCCGAAGACGTCTCCGTGGTCATGTGGCGGCATGACTCAATGCCAAAGGCGCATGGAACGCTATTACCTTCCCACCAAAGGTGGTCCCTATTTTTTCTACTTGCATTTTTTACGTGTCGAAACTGCTAGGTTGGCAGAAGCTGGGACAAGTAACGGAAGCTCATCCCATTACACGGCAGCAGTAGGGATTTGAACCTCCGAACTGCCAACCTTTTGATCCACAAGCTCAGCTGTCTTAGCCCCTGAGCCACCACGTTCCTTATTAATATTATTGATTGATTAAACATGCTTTTGATTTTATAGTTACTCGGTCATTTTGGATATTCTGCATATGTTGAAATTCTTGCAAACTCATTGGAGTTAGTTCTGCTAGAAGGCGAAAAGCAAAATAATCTGCTACTGAATTTGCATCTTTTATTTGTTGTGTTCAGAAGACACAACAGAGTCAACACCCAATTTAAGTTTACAATGTTTCATTTTTAGATGCAATCTGGATATATTATATAGACAATATACAGGGGTAAATATACAGGGGTATACATTGTAAGCCGCCCTGAGTCTTCGGAGAAGGGCGGGATATAAATGTAAATAAAAATAAAATAAAATTGGAAGTCAATCATATTTCTCTGCAGTATATTAAGGTTGCTCACATTGCTTGCAATTTTGACACAGTGTACGCAATCATATATAAATAAATTAATTGATTATGCAAGAAATATACAAGCAATAAGTTGTAACTATCCAAAGATTTTTGTAGCACTATAGCTGTAGGCATAAGATATTTTCTAATATTTAAGCTTTATTTGTATTTTCCACTCTGTCCATCACCAGGGCATTTTTAAAAATGGACATTGCTCTGAATGTTCAGAACCCTTTCAAATGAAGGGCAGACCTTCTGAGCCTTAGTTATTAGGCTCCTGATTTTTTAAAAAAAGCTTATGGACTGCATGAGAAGAGACTAGTGAAGGAGTTGAAGCTGCACATATGGTCCAACTATTCTCCATGTAAACTCAATTTCATGGATAGAATAATAGTTGTAAAGGATGTTGTACTCTGCCTGATTTATCTCACGTTCATTTAGACGGCTTCTATCTTAAAACATATTTTTATGGCTTCACCACATTTCAAAACATAATTAAGGATATATAGTATTATATCATTTTGCTGGATGTGGGATGATAGTCATACTCTACATGGGTGGTAGTGATGTTTGATGTATATATAGCACCCTCAATGTACACATTCATTCTACAGCAATAAATACAGTCCCCACATTTTTCTTCCTCTATATTTTTCACTGTGTTGTTATGATGAAGCTTTGTTCTTTTTTTTTATTTTTGTTTTTATCATGGGGGTTATACCTAGTGTTCTATCTTGCTTTTTATTTCTGTTTGTGTTTATGGATTTTATATGTGCTTGTGCATAATGTTGCATAAATAAATACCAACTAGTAAAAAAAACCCTTTTCTCAGTTTTATGTAAGACACTTAATCCACATGCAAGCTTTCGGTCATTGTAATTGTCAGATCTGTTCTAGAATAAAAAAATCTATGACATATGTCACTAGGGATATACAAGTGCCCTTTATAGGATTTGCATTGTATATATGAAGAAGCTACAAGGATTTAATAAAATTGCTGTACTGACAGCCTTAAAGCCAGCTGAATATCTATCGCCATTATAGATGATATGGCAAAATACTACCACACCGAGGTTAGCTATAGAAAAAGTATGCCTTGCATTTTGAATAAGACATCATACAGCATGATTTATATTCACTTTTCTTGTGGTTTCTTTAACCAGGGGATAAATAACAAAATCAAGCATGTCCCATTCTGTTTATTCATTTTTAGAGCTCCCAGCCAAACATGTCCTTAGTCTGCAAACATTTAACATTTTAACAAAAGTGTTTTACCACAGAAGACATCTGACGGTTATCCTGTTCCCTTTACTCTAATAAATTATATAACACACAGGCCTGATCAAAGCACTCTCTTCAACTTGAATGATGCAAAGACTGAAATTGTTAAATTGAAGTCATTTCAAAATTCCTCAGTAGTGAAAACTCCTTTTTTTTTTTTTTCATTTTTATACAGACATAGTAAGAGTTCTTTAAAGTTACAAATAATTCTTTGTTTCTTGGGGACGGGGCACCCATCTGGAATAAAATTCGCTTTGGAAGTTCTGTGTTTGCATACCAGCTGTATGATCATTCTTACCACACCAGAAACTTCTTAATTAATTGCAATCTACATCACTATGCAGAACAGATGTAAATAAGAAGTTGGGGGGGGGGTTAGCTTTCCGTAACCATCAGCTTTCATAGTAGAACCTTCTCCCTATGTATACATGATTGAATAAGACGCTGTCTAGGATTTAGCTAATAGCAATGTAGCATTATAGGGACACGGTGACTCAATGACTAAGACGTTGAGCTTTTTGATCGAAAGGTCGGCAGTTCAAATCCCTAGTGCTGCATAACGGGGTGAGCTCCCATTACTTGTCCCAGTTTCTGCCAACCTAGTAGTTCGAAAGCACGTAAAAAATGCAAGTAGAAAAATAGGGCCCCTCTTTGGTGGGAAGGTAACAGCGTTCTGTGTGCCTTCGGCATTTAGTCATGCCAACCACATAACCACGGAGATGTCTTCAGACAGCGCTGGCTCTTTGGCTTTGAAATGGAGATGAGCCTCCTAAAACAACTAGCACATATGTGCAAGGGGAACCTTTACCTTTTACTTTAATGTAGCATTTTCAAAAGGCATCCTAACAGTGATTCCCCCCCCCCCACTACGTGCACTGTGACATACTACACACAGCATTAGACAATGTCAAAGTGCCATATGATATTAAGGTCAAGAAAAATTATCCGAGTGGTTGTGGCTAAGTGTTAGTAATGGTGATATTTTGTAAATAAAGCCTAAGGTTGAGTTCAGCTGGGAGAAGCAATTGGCACTAGCTGTCCTTCTCTCAATGAAAACTGTCAGGGTTCTATGATTTGTAGGAATAGTGACATATCATGAGGTTTTCTTATCTGTTTTTATTCTTATTTTTCAAGATTTTCATCCCAAAATCTTGAAAAAAAATCCCTACTGACATGCATCCACAGAGAAGTTTGAACATCAATATCTCATATTCCTAATCACGGTTATTCCTCATATTCCTACCAACTATTTATTAGTGGCTTGAAAATGATTTTTCTCAGTCAGACTCGTGAGGGACCTTTGTTTTTACTGAATGTTGCAAAAAAAATCAGAAATTCCTATAGGCTTTTACTTTGTTGTAATAATCCTCAAATTGAACATAGATTACAGCAATTGGCCATTTATGAGACAATGATTGTCTAGGAAATTAATCCTTCAGATTTCAGATACCTTAATGAAGAAAACATTCAGACAGGGGTAAAATCCCGCAGGTTCTGACAGGTTTTGGAGAACCGGTAGCGGTATTTTTGAGTAGTTCAGAGAACCGGCAAATATCACCTCTGGCTGTCCCCAGAGTGGGGTAGGAATGGAGATTGTGCAGTATCCTTCCCCTGCTATGCCCACTAAGCCACAGAACCGGTAGTAAAAAAAAATGGATTTCACCACTGCATGAAGCCCTTTTTACTGGGTCAAAAAACTGTTTTTTCAAGAAAAGTAATACAAAACAATGTTTCAGAAAAGCAGTACAGCATGTAGTCATGTAATAATAACTTTTGAAATATAACGGTGATGTCACAATGCTGGAATAGTTACATTTAAAAGTTGGGTTACCATGGAGAACATTCAGGGTATCGTAGCGAAATAAATTAACAAGCTGGCCATGAATATAAAAAATATAAACAGAGCCAGTCTGTCATAAAACAAGGATGAAATAAGTTGCTTCCCTGAGGTTGAAATATTCATACAGGCAGGTCTGTTGTCTGAATATTGTAGCAGCACTGAACTATTAGCCCCAAAGGAATACTGTAATTTTGGCAGGAAAGTGCCTTGTTTCTCTAAATCATTGGAAAACTGGAAAAAATGGAAATGTTAAACTACTATGAATGAAAACAAATACTAAGTTTAGAAGTGGATGGATACCAGAATGGAAGACAGGGAAGGTATTCAACAGGAGAGGTAGAAGAAGAAAAAACTGCAAAGATTTTTTAGCTTTGCTTTTTTTATTTTGACAGCACAAAGCTACTTTAATAGTCACTTCTTACTTTCTCTCAGGCTTATGGATTGTAATCAATTGTATTGCTATTTGAAACCTGTAGTAGAAAGTTCCTGATTTAACTGTAGAAGTTAACATTATTGCCCAACCTTCTATATTTATATGATGCCACTATATCTTAAATGCCAGTTTAAGATTATGAAAACCTAGTGTAAAGGACAAATACATATTATAGAACCAGTCCCATAATAAACTATGAAAGTTAGGAAGTTCTGCTTCTGAAAAATAACACTGAATTATACAGAGAGTCCTCAATTTACAACCACAATTGAGCCCAAAGTTTCTGTTGTTAAGTAAGACACTTGTTACGTGTGTTTTGCTCCATTTTACAACCTTTTTTGCCACAGCCGTTAAGTGAATCACTGCAGTTGATAAGTTAGTAACCTGGTGGTTAAGTGGATCTGGCTTCCCCATTGATTTTCCTTGTCAAAAGGTTGCAAAAAGTGATCTCATGACCTTGGGACACAGCAGCGGTTGTAAGTAGGAACCAGCTGCCAAGTATCTGAATTTTGATGACACGATCATTGGGGATAGTACAAAAGTTTAAGTTTAAAAATGGTCATAAGTCACTTTTTTCAGTCCTGTTGTAACTTTGAACTGTTGTAAATTGAGGACTACCTATACTAAGTTCCTTGCTTTTATCCAACATGAGTGCTCAAGCAAACTTCTTGGGAGGTAAATAAAAATGATATAATTGTTTGGGAGGGATGGCTATGTTTTGTTTTTCCCAACGAATTGTGGTGCAAAGTATGAGTATTTAAGACAAGGAATTCAGCATGCAGTACAGCAAGTATTCCTTGCTTATCAACCTGTCACTTATAGACCTTTCAAGGTTAAAATGAAGCCTCCCAAAACAACCAGTTCCGGAGTTCTTAGGGTGGCGCGCACACACACACACACACACACACAAACACACACACAAACACACACCAGTAACATGACTGCTGCATTTTGAGCACTTGGCAATTGGCTCACCTTTACAGTCAGTTGCAGTGTTCTACAGGAATGTGACTGCAATTTACATTTTTTGCCTATTAATTTTTTGCCTATTTCTAGCCTTTTCAGACAGTTGTCAGCAAAATATGCCCGTAAGAATTAATGGATTTGCTTAACAACCAGAGTGTTCATGTAACAACCACTGCAAAAAAGTCATAAAATTGGATCTGTCACATAGGTGTCTCGACTTACCACCAGGCTCTACTTGTTGTTGTTAGTTGCAAAGTCATATCCAACTCATTGCAACCCCATGGACAACATTCCTGCAGGTCTTCCTGTCCTCTATCATCCTCTGGAGTCCATTTAAGCTCACGCCTACTGCTTCAGTGACTCCATCCAGCCATCACATTCTTTGTCGTCCCGTTCTTCTTTTGCCCTCAATCTTTCCCAGCATTAGGCTCTTCTCCAGTGAGTCCTTCCTTCTCATTAGGTGGCCAAAGTATTTGAGTTTCCTCTTCAGGATCTGGCCTTCTAAAGATCAGTCAGGGTTGATCTCCTCTAGGACTGTCCAGTTTGATGGCCTTGCAGTCCAAGAGACTCACAGGAGTCTTCTCCAGCACCCTAGTTCAAAGGCGTCAGTTCTTTGGCACTCAGCCTTTCTTATGGCCCAACTTTCACATCCATACATTGCAACTGGGAAAACCATAGCCTTGACTATACGCACTTTTGTTGGCAGGGTGATGTCTCTAGAATGCTGTCTAGATTTGCCTCTCCAGGAGCAAGCATCTTTTAATTTGTTGTCTGCTGTCCCCATCCGCGATGATCTTGGAGCCCAGGAAAATAAAATCTGTCACTACCTCCATTTCTTCCTCATCTATTTGCCAGGAATTGAGAGGGCTGGATGCCATGATCTTAATTTTCTTAATATTGAGTTTCAAGCCAACTTTTTTCACCCACATCAAAAGGCTTTTTAGTTCTTCTTCGCTTTCTGCCATTAGAGTGGTATCATCTGCATATCTGAAGTTGTTGATATTTCTCCCAGCAATCTTAATTCCAACTTTTGATTCATCTAGCCCCACCTTTCTCATGATGTGCTCTGCATATAAATTAAATAGGCAGAGTGACAGTATACAGCTTTGCCGGACTCCTTTCCCAATTTTGAACCAATCAGTGGTTCCATGTCCAATTCTGTTGCTTCTTGACTCACATATAGGTTTCTCAAGAGACAAATAAGATGATCTGGTACTCCCATCTCTTTAAGAACTTGTCACAATTTGTTGTGATCCATACAATCAAAGGCTTTAGCATAGTCAATGAAGCAGAAGTAGATGTTTTTCTGGAACTCCATGATCCAGCGTATGTTGGCAATTTGATATCTAGTTCCTCTGCCTTTTGAAATCCTGCCTGTACTTCTGGTAGTCCTCGCTCCACATACTGCTGGAGCCTAGCTTGTAAGCTTTTAAGCATAACTTTACTAGCATGTGAAATGAGTGCAATGATGTGAGAGTTTGAACATTCTTTGGCATTGCCTTTCTTTGGAATTGGAATGTAAATTGACCTTTTCCAATCCTGTGGCAACTGTTGAGTTTTCCAAATTTGCTGGCAAATTGAGTGTAGCACTTTTACTGCATCATTTTTTAAGATTTTGAATAGCTCAGCTGGAATACTTCATCCATACTTCTTCAGGCACTCTGTTGTGACCCAGGTTCCTGGACCCAGACTCCTGGACTCGGATGATTCAGAAAATGAGGGAGAAGACCTGGCAAGCCCTGTTTCTCTTGAGCCCTCTCCCTCCCTGGCACCCACTCAAAGGGAGGAGGAGGGGCAGGCCTGATTCTCCCGGCCTTCTTCTGATTTGGCAACGCCCAAGAACAGTTTTGGAGTGACGCAAGATTACGAAGACTTGATCGACGTGCGCAGCAGCGGAAGAGTTGGGACAAAGCCAAGTCATAATTGTCATGCATGATATCTGCAGAGACTATAAATAGGAGGCGGGACTTCCTGGTTTTTTGTCTTGGACAAAGCAATGAATTTGGCGCGAGCTAACTATTTCATGGAGGGAAGAATATATTCGTGAGTAATTCTGGCCTTATCTATAATTTCCTCGTTATCTCCAGAAACTTGGCAGGCCCGTGGGTAGACGTGGCCAGGACATGTATCTATGTAAATAAAAGGGAAAAAAAGGAAGGCCTCTGACGGACTCTTTGCTGGGAGTATTGGGGAAGGAAACAGAACATTTTGTCCAAGACCTGACTAAAACATCTTCCACCAAAGATGGATCAGCAGCAGGTACAGCAGCAGTTAGAGCAGCTACACGGCTAATCAACAGCTCCAGCAGCAAGTGGCTCACTTGGCAGGCCAACTTGCTGCCAGGAATGTGCCTGCAGCCCCCATCCTCCCACTCCTCCTCCTCGCCGCAAGTGCCCGATAACCGTGCGGATAAGTTTTCTGGGCAGCCTGAGATGTTCCCGACCTTCTTGGGACAGTGCCAGCTCTACATGGCTATGAGGCCAGAGGATTTCCCAGACGACCGGGCTAAGGTGGCCTTCGTGATTAACCTTCTTTCCGGCTCGGCTGCTCGATGGGCCACGCCCTCTTGCTCCAGGACAGCCCCTGCTGGCGGACCAACAGCGTTTTGGCAGCACCTGCGCACCATGTATGAGGACCCGTTCGAATGCTGACGGCAACCAGGCGCCTTAAGGAACTCCGTCAAGAAACGCCCCTGCAGGAGTACATCGCGAATTTCGTCTTTTGTGCCAGGACTCTGACTGGAATGATGCAGCGCTGGTGGACGCATTCCAGGAGGGACTCTCAGAGGAATTGCAAGGCAGAGCTGGCCCGCGTGGAGGCGCCACGGACCTCGACAACTTGGTGCCCTTTGTCTCCGCCTCGATGCCCGTCTGCAGCGGCGACCGTCCCGTCGCACCCCCCGGGACCCTCCGTCGACATCTGCACCCCCACTTCCTGCACCACCAGCACCCAGGGTCGCCCCACGTTTTGTAACCGCTGCGGAAGAGCCCATGGAGTTGGGAGCGGCCAGACCTCGCCTAACAGCCCAGGAGCGGAACCGGAGGCGCCAAGGGGGATTGTGCCTGTACTGTGGGGAGCCCGGCCACTTCGCTGCTTCTTGCCCGGTTCAACTTCCGCGTGACCTACATTCCCAGCGGTCACAACCGGAGGGCGGATGCCCTGTCCCGCAAGCCAGAGTACCTCTGCGCCAAGGACCCCCTTCCTCCACGGACAGTGCTGCCGGCAGAAGCCTTGGCCGCAGCACGGGAGCCAGTGGACTTGCGGGCCCAGGTGCGAGAGGCGCAGCGCCAGGACGCCTGGTCGCAGCAAAGGAGAGCGGAGGTGGGCCCCACGTCTCCTTGGACCTTGGAGGAGGACTTACTCAAGTTTCGGGGGCGATTATATGTGCCCACAGGACCACTCCGAGCCCTCGTCATGACCCAGTGCCACGACAACCCTGCAGCAGGACATTTTGGGTTCTTCAAGACCTCCACCTGGTGACACGGACCTTTGGTGGCCCAGTGCGGCATGTTATACATCCCCACGTGACACCCTGCGTACCGTGCCGGCAAGCCAAGACCGCCACGGGGGCCCCTCCCGGGCCCCCCCAGCCCTTGCCGACACCCGACAGACCCTGGGGGGCGATCTCTATGGATTTCCTGACAGACCTGCCGCCGTCCTCTGGGTTCACCACGGTGCTGGTGGTGGTGGACATGCTCACCAAGATGGCACACTTCATCCCATGCCGCGGACTGCCCACAGCCGCAAAACGCCCGCCTCTTTCTGCAGCACATCTTCCGCCTCCATGGTCTACCGGACAGGGTGGTTTCGGACCGGAGTTCAGTTCACAGCCCGCTTCTGGAAGAGCCTGATGGCGCGTTGGAGGTGCAGGTATGTCTGTCGTCATCGCACCATCCGGAGACCGACGGGGTACAGAGAAGGTCATCGGTATCCTGGAACAGTATCTCCGTTGCTTCATCAACCAGCAACAGGACAACTGGGCTGATTACCTGTCTCTGGCGGAATTTGCTTTTAACAACTGTCAGCACACCTCTACTCAGATGAACCCGTTCTTTGCCAATGTGGGGTACCATCCGCGGCTCTTCCCTCTGGCACCACCGGACTCTCCTGTTCCCGAAACGCAGACCTTCCTGACGGAATTGCATGCGGTCCAACAGTTGGTACGTCAGCAGCTGAATCGGGCAAAGGAGGACTACAAACGGTCCGCCGACCGCTCCCGACGGGCAACGCCCCCGCTGGCAGTTGGAGACCGGGTGTGGCTCTCCACCAAACACCTCCCGTCCGACCGCCCGGTAAAGAAGTTGGACCACCGATTCATCGGCCCGTTCCCTGTCGAGGCAGTCATCAACCCGGTAGCCTACCGACTGACCCTGCCACGATCCATGCGGATCCACCCCATTTTTCCCGGTCCCTTCTGGTTCCTGAGGCCACACCGAGTCCCCTTCGGTGCCCAACAGCACCCGTCACTGTCGCTGAGGACGGATCGGAGGAATACGAAGTCCACAGCGTACGAGACTCTCGCTGGCTAAAGGGTCGTTTCCAATATTTGATCGCGTGGAAGGGATACGGGACTGATTTCTCCTGGGTAGATGCCTCCGACGTTCATGCCCCTGACCTGGTGCAGGCCTTCCATGAGCAGAACCCAGCCCGACCGCACCCCGATCGTCAGCCCCGGGGGAAGGGCCCTGGGGTGAGGGATAGTGTTGTGACCCAGGTTCCTGGACCCAGACTCCTGGACTCGGATGATTCAGAAAATGAGGGAGAAGACCTGGCAAGCCCTGTTTCTCTTGAGCCCTCTCCCTCCCTGGCACCCACTCAAAGGGAGGAGGAGGGGCCGGCACGGCCTGATTCTCCCGGCCTTCTTCTGATTTGGCAACGCCCAAGAACAGTTTTGGAGTGACGCAAGATTACGAAGACTTGATCGACGTGCGCAGCAGCGGAAGAGTTGGGACAAAGCCAAGTCATAATTGTCATGCAGTGACATCTGCAGAGACTATAAATAGGAGGCGGGACTTCCTGGTTTTTTGTCTTGGACAAAGCAATGAATTTGGCGTGAGCTAACTATTTCATGGAGGGAAGAATATATTCGTGAGTAATTCTGGCCTTATCTATAATTTCCTCGTTATCTCCAGAAACTTGGCAGGCCCGTGGGTAGACGTGGCCAGGACATGTATCTATGTAAATAAAAGGAAAAAAAAGGAAGGCCTCTGACGGACTCTTTGCTGGGAGTATTGGGGGAAGGGAAACAGAACACACTCCATCTATCAGATCTAATTCCTTAAATCTGTCACCTCTACTGTATATTCATCAGGGATATGATTTAGTTCATACCTGAGTAGCCTAGTGCTTTTCCCTACTTTCTTCAATTTAGCCTAAATTTTGCAAGGAGACGCTCATGATCTGAGCCACAGTCAGCTCCTGGTCTTGTTTTTACTGAATGTATAGAGCTTCTCCATCTTTGGCTGCAGAGCACATAGTCAATCTGATTTCTGTGTTGACCGTCAGATGATGTCCATGTGTAGAGTCGTCTCTTAGGTTGTTGGAAAAGAGTGTTTGCTATGACCATCGTATTCTCTTGACAAAATTCTATCAGCCTGTGCCCTGCTTCATTTTGTACTCCAAGGCCAAACTTACCTGTTATTCTGGTTATCTTTTGGCTTCCTACTTTAGCATTCCAATCCCTTATGATGATAAAGACATCATTTTTTGGTGTTAATTCTATAAGGTGCTATAGTGCTTCATTGAACCAGTCAATTTCATCCTCTTCAGCACCAGTGGTTGGGGCATAGACTTGGATTACTGTGATATTTGTCTTGTGAATGGTTTACCTTGGATTCGAACTGATATCATTCTGTCATTTTGGGAATTGTGTCCCAGTATTGCTTTTCCTACTCTTTTATTGATTATAAAGGCTACTCCATTTCTTCTGAGGGATTCTTGACACAGTAGTATACCTGATGGTCATCTGAATTAAATTCACCCATTCCAGTCATTCATAAGTTCGCTGATTCCTAAGATATCATTGTTCAGTCTTGTCATCTCTTGTTTGATCATGTCCAGCTTGCCTTGATTCATGGATCTTACATTCCAGGTTCCTATGGAGAAAAAATCTTTACAGCATCGGACTTTCCTTTCACCACCAGATGCATCCAGATCTGAGCGTCTTTTCAGCTTTGGCCCAGTCACTTCATTCTTTCTGGTGCTACTAGTACTAGCCCTCTGCTCTTCCCCAGTAGCATATTGGGCATCTTCCAACCTGAGGGGTTCATCTTCCGGTGTCATATCTTTTTTCCTTTTGGTACTGTCCATGGGGTTTTTATGGCAAAGATACTGGATGGGTTGCCATTTCCTTCTCCAGTTGATCACGTTTTATCAGCGATCTCTGCTATGACTGCTTGGTTGGCCCTGCAAAGCATAGCTCATAGCTTCATTGGGCTACACAAGCCCCTTCGCCACAACAAGGCAGTAATCCATGAAAGGGAGGCTCTATTACAGTTGTAAATTTATTTATTTATAAAATTTATTTGCCTGTAAATCAAGCACTACCTGAATTCATTATTACGTAGGTGTTTTTTTTCTCCAGTCCATCTTACCAGCAAAAACAACCAAGTGATGTTCTGTATCCAAGAATATGTATTTAAAGCCTCTTTGCTTTGACTACCATCATCACATATATGTGCCTGTATCTGCATCCATATTCAACCCCTGCATATTTCACCAGTCTCTAGGATCAGAAATAGCCAATCATTTCAGCATACAGCTAAACAGATGAATAATAATTGAAATAAGAATAGAAACAGGTCCTGCTCCTGTCAGGTATTTCCTACCAATTCTCTTACACAGGGGTGTCAAACTTGCATTATCATGGCTTATCACGACTTTTTCCTCCTTTGCTAAACTGGGTGTGGGCATGGGCGTGGCCAGCACGAGACGCATCCAGCCTGTGAGCTGCAAGTTTGATACCCCTGCTCTAACAGTATGGTTTGGAATAGTTGAAAAGGAAATATAGCCAGGCCAGCTTTTCAAATTTGATACTTCCCAATATGGAGAATTCAATGCATACATTTTTTTGATGAATTAACTATTGTTATGGTTCTTACTGCTATCGTCTCAATTATTTTATAACAATAATCACCTATCAGAAATTATTAATTTCTGTTTAAGTAAAATTGATGAAGAGTCAGCAATGATATGAGCTTTTCTCACTGATGCATTCTATCAAAGACCTATGAGACTTTTTCTTTCTTTTTCATTATCTGAATGCCAGGAAAAATAAAGATATTCCTAATGCTATTTTACTGGCCTTTAGCAAACTGACATGTGTAGATATAGGTAGGTCCTTTTTCTACATTCCATTAATTTTAAATTGGATGACAGTTTGAAATTCAATCTACAGGACAAAAATGTGTGTGTGTGTGTGTGTGTGTGTGTGTGTGTGTGTGTGTGTGTGTGTGTGTGTGTGTGTAGAAATGAAGAGCACTAGGCATTCAAAAATCAGGAATGTTAAATTCTAAAATATATACTCCACCCTTAGAGCCTTAATTTATCTTCACTATATCAACTGAACAACACTTCAGTCTTCTAGACATCATAATTGTTATTTCAAAAAAAGATCACCTGGTATTTTTAGAGTGTATCTCGAGGTATTTTTCCTAACTTTTAAGAACACAACATAGATGAAAGATTGTCATGCGCCAGGGAAATCAGGAGAGCCAGGCAGCTCAAATGAGTATAAAGATTTACTGTAAGCTTAAGCTCTCTAGAAAAATCTGACCAATTGGCCCTTATGGGAAATGTGCAAGAAATAAGAGAGGCAAGAGGTGGGCTGGACTCTCTTGTGGGTGTCCGGAGACTCGTGATTTATGACGTGTTTGACCCCTCCCTCAGCCTCAGTCTGATAATTTTCTACAAAGATATTTCTATTCAATTTAAAGGTAAAGGTTCCCCTCGCCCCTATGTGCTAGTCGTTCGCAACTCTAGGTGGCGGTGCTCAGAGGCAACGCTGTCCAAAGACGTCTCCGTGGTTATGTGGCTGGCATGACTAAACACCAAAGGCACATGGAACGCTGTTACCTTCCACCAAATGTGGTTCCTATTTTTCTACTTGCATTTTTTACGTGCTTTCGAACTGCTAGGTTGGCAGAAGCTGGGACAAGTAGTGGGAGCTCACCCTGTTACACAGCACTAGGGATTTGAACTGTTGAACTGCCGACCTTTCAATCGACAAGTTCAGTGTCCTAGCCACTGAGAGGGTATCTTGAAAACAAAAAGGATTGTTTTTAATAGATTCATCAACTTGCTTATGTAGGAGAATTTCAAAGTTCAGAATTTCCAAGATTTCATCCAAAAATTAATTAGTGGGAGTACTGATTTTTAGGTTCTTTTCTTCTCGCTTAATATATGGGATGGGCATTCTGTCAGCAAAGCTTCCTTTAGTTGAAAAGGTCTTGTCAATGTCTCTATATAACAGAAACTTATACAAGACATCTGGATTAGGACAATCCTGGCTTTCTGGTTGTCAGCCATAATTCCATTTTAAAAAGTTCTGTCATATTTAGTAAGTTTTACTAGATAACTAATACCATAAGGTCAAAATGCTACTAAGATACAATATAAGTAAGACCATCCAGCTGTCTTTAATATGGAAGAAATATTTTCATCTTCTGTAATTATTTCTTTTAGAAATGTGTATGTTAGTTTTATCCTGAGAAGAATTGCAAGATATTCATTGCCTATTGTTGCATATTTCAGTTAAATATTCAGTGCAAGAAAACAGACTAAAATCTGAATAGAAAATTAGAAAATTGAAACAAGGCACTGTCAACTCATTTAAAAATATAGATTCATGTTTGAAAATCCAAGTATTTAAAAAAAAAACAGGCAAATGAAACAATGCTAATTTAATCCTTTCAGTATTCTACAGTTAAAGGACTACCAGAAAAAGTTTATTTAGTTATTTGTAATTTTTTATAGGTAGGAAGTGGTATTTTTTATCAAAAATAAAGAAAACTATCATCTGATTATTGTAACAGATTATTATGAAAGGTGACACTATTTCAGATATTTGGAACTTAGCTATTTAGAATGTTAATGGTAAGTTGTTTAAAGATAAATGTCTACTTTTTGCTAAGTAAGGAATTAGATGACAAATAGAACTCTTTTAAAACTAATATGTATTGGTACCAGCTAACAAATTTTGGATTCTGTATTACAGTATAATGTCTTAACTATTTTCAAGGGAAGACAGAACGTTATATCAAATGATAAAACAGACTAAACAGAATATTGACAAATACTAACAAAAATAAATTCACTCAGACTTCTAGAGACTGTTAGATTTAAACTACTAGTCTCGTATAAGAAAGGACTAGCCAAGATAGAAGTGGTTAGCGACCACCAAGTATTATGCTACTGCTTTAGTCAGGATTCAGTTTCAATAGTTTGGAGCATATTACTGGCTCCAGATTGCAGAACAGCATTTTCAGAGCTTTATCTGCTGTTAAAGAGATTTAAAGCTTACTTCAAATTGTTGGGTGATCTCAGCCAGCTACTTCTTATAAATATTAGAGCATAATGGATCAAACTGAAACTTGTAGGGTGGAGCAGCAAAAATGCTTGACAGCTGAACAATGTTTCCAATATGTGTCAGATTTTACACAGTCTTGGAAATAAATACACACTGTGAAAAAAACTCAATACCACTTTAATTAACTAATAGCAGAAGTTTCAAAAACATGACATGGCCAGTTAAGCTGCTTTATTACAGACAACTGTATAATATATGCAGAAGCTATGTAGATATCAGAAATCAAGGCAGAAAGATACACCCTTGATTTTTGTATTTTATATGTAAATGAATTTGTGTGTGTGTGTGTGTGTGTGCGCACATATTTGTATACATGTATATATAAATAGAGAGAGAGGTTGGCATATGTCAGTCCTTAGGCTTAAATTCTGTATTTTTTATGCCATTCTTTCAAATCAGTAGACTTTGAACCACTATTGTCTTGAGATTAGAAGGCACCTGCTCCATGTTTACACAGTAGTACCCGACTATTTTTCCATCTCAATTACTTCAACTCCTATATTACTTTCTGAACGAGAACCTTCAAATAGAGTGGAACTCAAATGATCCTGGTAGAACTCAACATTAGTCCACAGAGTTATTTTAACAAGGTATGCTGAACAACAAAAATAAGACCATTGAGAAATTAGAACTAGGACTGCACTCTGTCTCTCTCTCAACAAAGGTTGGCACTAACATATCTTAACAATATGGCACACATTTAGTGACCAGTAGATGGCAGAAGAGAGATACAGAAACTCTTTGCTATCATCTAGGGGTCATCCAGATTTTGATAATTCATTACAGTAACCCTAATAAAGGTTATCAGTGACAATATTCATCCATCAAACCAAACCCGATTAAACCCAAATGAGCCTTAAGAAATAACGAAAACCACTGCTTTGTGATATAAAGAGCACCAGCGTGCCTACCGTTCCTGTCCGAATGTTCCCTTTAGTTGTATTCATTTTATGTATTCATTTCATGCTTATACTTATATATATTATTTAATATGTATTTGACAAAATAAATAAATAAATAAATAAATAAATAAATAAAAATATATGGTTACAACATCCATGTATTTCTGACAGTCCAGAAATTCTGTTTTTTGCACACACACACACACACACACACACTTTCCCTCCGTCCCTCTCTCCTCCCACCTCCCTCTCTCTCTTTACCTACTTACCCTTCTAATGACTTACAAAGTTAGATCTTGGCTAACTACTTTTGAAATGTGCTCTTGGCTTGGCAAGTTACAGCTGACTGTTGGAGGCGAGTTAGTGGCCCCAAAGGAGGTGGTTCGCAACTTGGGCGTCCTCCTGGATGGACGGCTGTCCTTTGATGAACATCTGGCGGCCGTCTCCAGGAGGGCCTTTTACCAAGTCCGCTTGGTCCGCCAGTTGCGTCCCTTCCTTGACCGGGATGCCTTATGCACAGTCACTCATGCTCTGGTTACGTCTCGGTTGGATTACTGCAATGCTCTCTACATGGGGCTGCCCTTGAGGTGCACCCGGAGGCTGCAGTTAGTCCAAAATGCAGCTCCGCAAGTAGTAATGGGAGCCGCTCGTGGCTCCCACGTAACACCACTGCTCCGTAGTCTGCACTGGCTTCCTGTGGACTTTCGGGTGCACTTCAAGATTTTGGTTACCACCTTTAAAGCGCTCCATGGCTTAGGACCCGGGTACTTACGAGACCAACTGCTGTTACCCTATGCCTCCCACCGACCCGTACGCTCTCATAGAGAGGGTCTCCTCAGGGTGCCGTCCGCCAAACAGTGTCGGCTGGTGGCCCCCAGGGGTAGGGCCTTCTCTGTGGGAGCATCGACGCTCTGGAATGAACTCCCCCCTGGCCTACGTCAAGTGCCTGATCTTCGGACCTTCCTTCGTGAGCTAAAAACATACTTATTTACTCAAGCGGGACTGGCATAATAGTTTGATTTTAAATTGGGGTTTTATTAATATTCTTAAATATTTTAAATTTAATTTTAATTATTAGCCGTTTTTGTAATTTTGCTGTTTTAATTTGTTTTAATTGTACATATTTTGTATTTTATCTCCGGCTGTACACTGCCCTGAGTCCTTTGGGAGAAGGGCGGTATAAAAATTTAATAATTAATAATAATAATAATAATAATAATAATAATAATAATAATAATAATAATAATAATAATAATAATAATAATAATAATAATAATAATAATATTCATACATAGCATTTAGCAATTAAAATCTATTTATAACTTAATCAGCCCCATTTGTGTTGATTATATTTCATTTTATATTTCATAAAATATAAAATATTCTGGGTATTTTGATCAAAGGATCAGCCAATCCAACATTCTAATAACCAAACATGTAAGATCATGACCAAATGCCTTCCTGTTTATTAAGTATTCTCCAGTAGCATCTTCCATGGTTTTCTAATATAAAATCTTTGTTGTATTCTAGAAACATATTTCCTATTGCTTTTCTTATGGACTGTATTAATACTATTCTTATTTTTCAACTGTCAGTTCTTTGAAGTACTGCTTCCTAGTATTTCCAATGTGTTTCTTTTGTATTTTAAACAATATAACTTTACATATTTTTTATTTAATAGCCATACATTACAAAACTCTAACTTGAATCTAAATTTCTTCAATATATCAGTGGTTTCCATGTTTAGGAAAAAACAATAGTTGGAGAATTAAAGTTCTAACTTAAGGCTCATTTTCAAGGGCATGTGTGCCAAATCCATTGGGAGTATATACAGAATACTAAAATGTATTTATAAAACAGGAATTACATTGACATTTTTGTTTCACAGCTGGGAACAAAACTTAAAAGTATCATATTCACTATATTCTGTAGAAGTTGAAGGAAGACTGCCTTGTAAGTCAAATGCAATTCCCTCAAGTTATAATTTGAAACAGCACTGGAATTATGCACAACAGTATTTTCCCAGTGTGACAGCTAATTGGTTTAAAAGTATCCCACTGGCCCAGGTTGTTTCTAGGTCAGCAAAGTGTAAATAGAATTTGCACTGGAAACCCCAGCTGACAGCAGCCATTGAAAAATTAACTAACGAATGAAGAGCTATTGTGTTTATATGGACAACCCATTCCCCTTCCAACCTTTCCCCTGGCTTGGATTGTAACATGGAGAATCTCTATGCCCAAATCATCAGATTTTTTCCAGCACAGGAAACGTTTCAATGAGTTTGTATGCCATAGCTATCTTATTATAGCCAGGGTTATATACCCACTCCAAAAATGCTGTTTTTCTAAAGGAATGGCAAAGTAGGAAAATTGATACAACATTAAATTAGAAAGTTTGAATGATTCAAATAATATGGCAGCCAGTTCTAGTTATTTCACTTGGCACATAATTAACAAAAGCCTGATCAGAAAGTGCAATTGTAGCAGGTTCAGAATAGTGTGTGTGTGTGTGTGTGTGTCTGTGTCTGTGTCTGTGTGTTTGTGTGTCTGTGTGTCTGTGTGTGTATATATATATATGTATATATTTGTTTTCTGAGGTTTTCGTGGGTGTTTGTATGTAGGTCTTTGGTTATTCGGGTTTTCTCCTGCGTAAAATTGGAAGTGTCTTGGTGACGTTTCGGCGAAGTCTCATTCGTCATCTTCAGGCTTCAGCTTCGTGCTCCTGGGAGCAAGAAGAACGAAGCTGAAGCCTGAAGATGATGAATGAGACTTCGTCGAAATGTCGCCAAGACACTTCCAATTTTACGCAGGAGAAAACCCGAATAACCAAAGACCTACATATGTATATATGTATATATATATATATATATATAAATAAACTGATTATACATATCATGTCATGTTTATACATGCACACCATCCACCTGTACAATGATATATCCTCTGCAGACTTTTTCTTTTAGCTTTTTGAATACTTGTTGCTTTTCATATTTTAGCCTTTGCTATGACAACCTATATTTGTAGATGGCCTGTCTTTTTGTTTATAAGTTTTATTTAATTAGAATGGATTATGTTTTTCTTTTTGTGTTTATGCAAATTTGCCTGAAAGCTTCGCCAATTCACAGGTTCAATCAATCAATAAAATAAATGGAAATAAAAAGAGGCAGGTAAATGTGTAAATACTTCAAATTCAACTGCAATGCAAGACCATAAGCTTAAGACAGAAACAAGGCATTCTGCAATTCCAACCAAACATGGAAGTCATGATACCTCAGATTGTTTGGATTTTTTTTAAAAAAAGGGTGGTTTTCTGAGAATAAGCTCTTTAATTTAAGCTGAAAAATTATAAGCCAATACAAAGATTAAATATAACCTTTATGTGAAAATTGATTTGTTTTTACACATTCAGACACCATCAATTAATAAGAAACTTTTTTTTTCTTCTTTGTTTACATGCAAAAACAAAAAGACGTGGGTACAATCCCATCAGATTTTTAAAAGATATTGCTAAATCACCTTCTTTAACGTGACAAAATGGATGAAATATTAAACACATGACTGGAGAGGTTCAACTAAGTACCCTTTTAATTAAATTAAATTTAATTAAATTAATTTAAATTTAGGTTTTGGCCTGGCTCCACTCAGAATTTCTTAGAATGCAATCCCAAACATGCTACTCAAACGTTGAGTGCAACTTGAATTTCATACCCTTGAACTAAAGGGACCTTAAGGAGTAACTCCTTGCAAAAAATAAAAGCCCAAAAGCCCAATGTTAAGTATCAATCAGAAATGGTAAAATGACAAATTGGTCTGCTCAAAGAGAATAAGGGTAACTGGTTTGTACTTATTACAATAACATTTATATTATTTTAACATCAAAATTTCATTTCAGGTGCTTTTGTTTTTAGGTAACTCTACAAATTGGTGCTCTAATTAAAATAATACTTAGAAGGAAAGACATTTTTAATATTTTTTTCTATGTCAGAACACAATGTCAAACACAAAAATCAATCAGTTTCAGAAGATAAACAAGAGTAGATTGAAATCTTAGCCTACCTATGAAAGTCTGTCTTTAGATGATTAAAATGTCTTTTTCTGATTACTAATTAAATCTTGGCTCCTGCATAATTTATAACAGTAAAATGTTTCCCTTTGGAAATGGGCACAGAATAATTTATTCGTATGGTGGCTTGACTTTAAAACTTCAGACATTTTTTAAAAAAAAAATACTTTGAAAATCAATACTTTAAATTCAGTGTGTATTCTTGCCTATTTTATGTATGAATTCTATCATTATCATGTGAAACATCTCCAACATTTTTATACTCTAAAAATGTAATTTAAGTTTCTTATCTAAGATCATTCATGATAAAAAAAATGATCACAGTCAGCATTATTTTTGATATCCATGAAATACTTCAGGTGTACAAAGTAAGGGCTGTTTTGTTCCTACTAAGATGATAGGTCTTTCACTGAATAATATGTAATTATGCAAATGCTGACCCTCAGAAAACAAGAGGAACATTTCTGCATCATCCACATGATTTATATATCATCAAAGGTCACTCAATAGCTTGATAGGTTTTACAACGGAGTCTATGTGCTTAAAGTCTTCCATGCAATTTTATATAAATTTGTAATAAATTATCCCTGGTTAGATCAAAATGTAAAAAAATAATCACATTGTACTTTGAATTAAAAGTCTAGTCTCGAATTTTAAAACTGTATTCTACAAGCTGTGTAGAAACATGCAGACGGCTGGAAGGTAATTTGCCATGTCATAATAAAGAGATTACTTATCTATAGAATCTTTGTCTATTTTACAGTATGGTTATTGGAAAAGAGATAAAAATTGGTTATATCTATTGTGTGTGTGTATCAGAGGTGGGTTTCAGCAGGATCTGACCAGTTCTGGAGAACCGGTAGCGGAAATTTTGAGTAGTTCGGAGAACCGGTAGTAAAAATTCTGACTCGCCCCACCCCCATCTATTCTCTGCCAAATCCCAGCTGATCGGGAGGAAATGGGGATTTTGCAGTAACCTTCCCCTGGAGTGGGGTGGGAATGGAGATTTTATAGTATCTTTCCCCTGCCATGCCCACCACACCACACCCACCAAGCTACGCCATGCCCACCAAGCCACGCCCACCAAGCTATGCCATGCCCACCAAGCCACGCCCACCAAGCCACACCATGCCCACCAAGCCATGCCTACCAAGCTACGCCATGCCCACCAAGCCATGCCCACCAAGCTACACCATGCCCACCAAGCCATACCCACAAAACCGGTAGCAAAAAAAATTGAAACCCACCACTGGTGTGCATGCATGAATTATATGTTCACAAGTAAAGGCAGTGAACATACCTGCATCCAATTTTCCCCACAAACTAAGTTAGACTAAGAGAGAGAATCACTGGCCTGGTCACCCAGCCAGTAGAAGTCATACCTCCTGGTCTCTAGGCAATCACCTTAACTACTATCCCAAATTGCTTAATTGTAAAAGGGGGGACTGATAGAATGCTACACAAGCATATATCACCAGAGTGCCAATATTTTGAAAATGAAATAAAAGAACAAATTATTCATTCTTTTGCGAACTTGTTTTCAGAATAACAGAGTTGGAAGGGACCTTGGAGGTCTTCTAGTGCAACCCCTTGCTCAGTTAAGAAACACTCTTTATCATTTTTTTTAATAAAGTAACTGAAATTGTTTTCTTGGTCACTCTAATTTGAGATTACTCATACAAACTAGAGTTTTGCTTCAACAATGTAATGTTGCAGTGGTGGGTTTCAAAAATTTTTACTACCGGTTCTGTAGGCGTGGCTTGGTGGGCATGGCGCGGCTTGATAGGCATGGCAGGGGAAGGATACTGTAAAATCTCCATTCCCTCCCCAATCCAGGGGAAGAGTACTGCAAAATCCCCATTTCCTCCCAATCAGCTGGGACCTGGGAGGCAGAGAATGGACAGGGGTAGGGCCAGTCAGAATTTTTACGACCAGTTCTCCGAACTACTCAAAATTTCCGCTACCGGTTCTCCAGAACTGTTCAGAACCTGCTGAAACCCACCTCCGTAGTGATGTAATGGTATGTGGGAAAGACCTTGGGAGATGGGGTGAATGCCATCTAGAGAACAACCAGATAATCAGGTAAAAGGCAGCAGAGGCCATAGCTAGATAGTGGGTAGAGCAAGAGACTCCTTAGTTTCTTAGGGTATAGAGGAGATGGTGGGAGACTTGTACTTTCAGACTTGCAAGATTCTGTTAATGAAGCTTTACAATAAAGTAGAATTAGCTCATCTAATTGTATTTCCTATCTTGTCTATCTGGTAATGCTGACAGCTCCATAATATTTTAAAAAATATTTTTAAATAATGACCTTACCTTCTAGAATATAGATGGGCAATTAATTTTCCTAAGAGGTCACATAAGAAACTGGAACGCTTATGGAGGACCACTGCCACTGCCATCACCCCACTGCCACCATTGCTGCCACCACCACCCACCACCACAACAACCACGAGCTGCACAGGGATAGTCAGAAGGCCAGATGTGGCCCACGGGTGATAAAATGCCCAGGTCTGTTCTAGAATTACTATGTGCCTTTCCTGTACAGTAACCCTATGTCCTTTATTATAAAGGACAGCATTTTATTTCAGAAAGCTGCCCTTTAAATTTATTTATCAAAAAACCACTTTTGTCCTTTATTTTGGTAATCTGACTTTTACGGTACAAATGCTACCATTTAGCGTTGTCATTCCCATACATGTGAAAAATATGGAAATTGAACCATTTTTTTTAAACAAAGTTTTATATACTGCTTGATGTTTTTATAGAATATGCATTTTTGTAAAGTTTTTCTTGATTTCACTCTTGGTTTTTCTATTGTAAATCAAAATTATAAACATAAACGGTTAAAAAGTTTTACTACTAGATTTTTCTACTTTCAGATTTTATAGGTTTGTTCTTTATTTTTTACAAGAAAGTATGGTCATGGTATATTACTAAAGTATAGTCTATGGCAGTGATGGCTAACCTTTTTTTCCTTGGGTGCATAAGCGTGTGCATGCACGATAGCACATGCATGTGTGCCCACACCCATAATGCAATGTCCCCCTGCCCCTACACCCTGTGCATGCGTGTGCAATCCCCCCCCATGCTCCCCACCCGCCACACACGCATGTGCGACCCACTGGCCCGGTTTTGGACCTAGTAGGCCCCCCTGAAGCCTCCTGGGACCAGAAATGGGCCGTGGGTAGGTGTGCTGCCCCCCGGCCCCATGCATGCAGGTGTGGGGCCCCCGCACGCCCCTGCGCGGCAGGGACCTGAAAATCAGCTGGACAGTGGGAGGCATGACCTAGGGCGAAGACTCGAGTGCCCACAGGGGATGGCATGTACACACAAACATGCCATAGGTTCGCCATCACGGGTCTATAGCATCAACTAGCTTTTGATGACAGCCCTTTAACCTTTTATGTTATCCTTTACATGCATTCTGTCCAGGAGATTTGCAATAAAGCTCTGATATAAATATCCTTATGTTTTGGCTAAGGCTGGTATTAAAACAGTTGTGGACACTACACCTGGATCAGGTGATCCATTCAAACCAGATACTTCCTTGCTAGTTTGAAACATTGTCATCCCAAAACAAAATGAATTAGGAACTGGAATCATTATCCTATGCTGTAGTCTGGTGTGTAAATTATAAAGTTCAGGCCATGACTTATAAAAAGACCAGTGCTTAAAACTTCACATTTCATTTTCATTACGGTGGTGAACATGATATTTTTCAAATGTAGCTCCTACATTCTGCCGATATCCATTTCATCTCCTATGTAATTAATTTATTATTACCAGTGTATTGACCTACACAAATGCCAGAGCATAATAGTTAACTATATTTAAATATCTTGAGTTTGACAGGAGCCCAGGCTTCTCGTGAAAAGGAAATCTAATTTAGTAACTCATATGTAGACATTGCCCTTAGAATGAGACATCATAGAGTTCATTGCTGAATTTATTATACTGACAAAGTACATGAAGGCTGATACCTCTGCTACTGTCAAGAGATATGAACAGCTGGTCATTTATAATTGGACAAGAACAGGGATTATAAATAGACTCTAAACTCTTTTAAAGGACAGTTTTTTGACATAGATGAGTAGAACAGTGAAGATGCTGGTATTAAATGTTCTGCAGTCACTTTATTTTCTCACCCCATTCTCCAACAAATAGTTACCATGAGGAAAACAGCAATTATGGATTTGCATCCATGATTCCAGCAAAGCTCCAAGTTTCCTATTATTGTCAGTTACAGTTATATAGAAGCATCTATGTCGGGTCTTATGCAATTAAACATATTGAAACATAGAAGAACTTTGACTCTTGGATAGTCCGGTGCCTGCTCTTTGGCTGGTTTGGAAAGAAAATGTAGGAAAGTCCAGTCTACAATACAAGGAGTATAGTCACCCATGTCTGTAACATTCCTTAAGCTACATGTGCTCTCTAGGCAGTGCTAAACAGATGACAACAAAGATAATGACCAAATGCAACCATACTCCTTGAGCCCCCTGGCCATGACAAATAGAAATGCATAAATTCAAATATATTCAAATATATTCAAATATATTCAAATAAATTCAAATATACAGTATATATTTATTGGTATAGATAACCAGAATCTATGTGTCAAGCACTAGGGAAATCAGGAGATCTAGGCAGTTCAAATGTGTATAAAACTTATTATAAGCTTTAGCTCTCTACAAGAATTGGAACTACTAATAGTCAATGGAAATTAGTGGAAGTTAAGAATAGAAGGGAATTCAAAGTGGTCTGTTCTTAGATCCCTTGTGGATGCAAAGGGACTCATGACTGATGACACATTTGATCCTTCCCTGGATCCAGCCAGATCATGTCCTACACTATGATGAAGTACCATCAAAAATATAGCAATCCTAATAAAATCAGAATAAAATACATAGAATAATGAATAAATGAGTGACTTATGTAGAGACTAAAATATATCCATAAAATGTTAATATAGAATTACAGGTAATTCTCACTTAATGACCAGTCATTTAATGATGTTCAAAGTTACAACAGACTCAAAAAAAAATTATTTACAACACTTCCTCAAACTTACAATTATTGCATAAACGCTGTAGTCACATGATTGTCTTTTGGATGCTTGGCAATCACCTATAGCTCAATCTTTAACATTTTATTAAATTTAGCCATATAAATCGGGGTGAAATGCTCCCGGTTCGGACCGGCTCGCCTGATCTGGTAGCGATGGTGGCTGCTGGTTCAAAGAACTGGTAGCAAAAATCCCTGGCCCCGCCCCCACTGCCTCTGCTGAGCCGCACCATCAGCAGAGGGGTTTTTTTTTTACTTTAAAAAAAAAAGTAGTTAAAACTACTAAAAGTAGTTTTTCTTCAGCCGAAAACATTCCTTTAAAAGTAAAGAAAAGCTTTTGAGGATCCTACCCGTCAACTGAGATCGGCAGAGCCTTTAAACTTTTTTTTTAAAAAAAATTAAAGGCTCCTCTGACAATCTCACCTGAGTTCCTCATCAGCAGAATCTTAAAAAACATGTTTTCTACACGTAGAAAACTTCCTTTTAAGAGATTGTAAGGCACTTACCTGATTACTGATCTAACACATGGCTTTCGCAGCCCGAAAGCAGCAGTTTCACTTTCAGCACCAGACAGAATCAGTTGCTAGCTAATCTATTTCCTCAGTGAGCAACTAATGCTGGCTGGCTTTGCTGGCTGAGGAACTCTGGGAATTGAAGTCCACAAACCTTAAAGTTACTAAGGTTGGAGATCCCTGATCTAAAAAATATAAATAAAATAAACTAATAAAATAAAATAAAATATTTGTGCAGCTTTCTGAGATTTGGTATGTTTCTGTAGTGTTTCACTCTAACTACACAAACACACAAAATCTCACAAAGCTGTATGTGGCATTGTGTGTGTGTGTGTCAGTTGTGTTGTGTTGTATGTGTGTAAAGTGTGAAAGTTGGTTTTTGAGCTTTTTATGGCTGTGTGAGGTTCCTGCTTATTGCAAGGGCCATTTTGTGTGAAGTACAGCTGCTTTTACATTGTGTGTGTGTCAGTTGTGTTGTGTTGTGTTGTGTGTAAAGTGTGAAAGATGGTTTTTGGTACCACTTATTATTTTGTATACTTTGTTTATTATTTTTATTGTTTATTGTTATTGGCCATGTCCACCCAGTCATCTGACCACCAAGCCACGCCCACCAATTAAGCCACGCACATAGAACCAGTAGGGAAAATTTTTAGATTTCACCCCGATATAAATCATCTATTGCCCCATCTTCTCACTTTTAGTACAATGTATTATTTTTATAAAATAGCATTTATATATATATATATATTTTAATTTATATCCCGCCCTTCTCCAAAGACTCAGGGCGGTTTACACCGTGTTAAGCAATAGTCTTCATCCATTTGTATATTATATACAAAGTCAACTTTTTATTGCCCCCAACAATCTGGGTCCTCATTTTACCTACCTTATAAAGGATGGAAGGCTGAGTCAACCTTGGGCCTGGTGGGACTTGAACTTGCAGTAATTGCAAGCAGCTGCTGTTAATAACAGACTGACTTAGTCTGCTGAGCCACCAGAGGCCCTAATCTAATCAGGAATCTAATATGCTTAGATTCCTGATATTCTATTATATAGATGCCTTAGACTATTAAGTATAAGAGATAGAAAGGCAGAAAAGGTAGGTATTATTCTATCAATATTATAATTTTTAATGTTAATGTTACATTTTTCCCACAACAGGTGGGTTAGACTACGAGAGTGCTATAGAAATGAACAGTAGCTTCATTAATTCATGAAGTTAATGATGCCTGCAGTACTCATCATAACATATTTGGCAATATACAGTGACTGATTTTTTTTTACTGCTGAAGGAAGGAATCCTTTCAAGATCCTATTCATATTCACCACCAATTACAGATTGTTTATGGTAACCAGTTTTTGAATTGATCTTTTAAATGATTCCATCCAAAGTAGGATCTAGACTTGAAAACTAATATTTATTTGAACATGGAAGCTTTTTACACATATTACTATAGTTGTCCCAGAGAAGTGATCTTTACTGGACTACAATCTACAATTCCTAGAATTCCTTGCGAACATGTCTAACGCTCAGCAGGAATTCTGATGTATGACAATGATTGATGACAGTTTTTAGATTCACGGAAATGACCAGTATTAAACATAGATACTAGATAATGACACTAAGTATGTAGAATTTCAAGGGTACATAATTATTTACTTAAAGAGAATTATGAACAGAATTTGGAAAGTAAATTTGTTTCAAATTAAATTCAAAAATATAAGTCATTATATTCTAGAAAACAGGTATCTCTTCTATTCTGTCTAAGCACATATATATAAGAGTAGACCCTGCTCCTCATTTATAGAAGGAATTCCTGATGAAATATTAAGGGTTGCAACAGAACGTTAGAGATATCAATCTTCACATTCCAATGTCAGCCAATCTATTTGAGTATTCATATTTCCCAAATATTTGTCAAAATTTTAGCATTATTCTGGTTTCTTCCAGCTGTTCCATTTCAGTCTCATTTTTCAAAATGATTAAATTTGGCGTAACTTGAATAGTCATTCATCAACCCCAAACATGGCACTAACAAAGAGTACTTGTTGCAAAGTCTGGTTGCCCTGTTCTCTTGCAGAAATTGGCTCTTTGTAGAATTGTTCTTCCTGGAAGAACACCAAGCACTATTTGGGGAAAGGAAAACTAATTTTTACCTAGACGGGCCAAAAAAAAATGCCTGTCCCTTAAAGGAAAGTAAGGAGACATATCTGTCTAAACATCAGAAACTTTTAATGGGACACATTGTTTCTCCTCCCAGCAGCTGAAGCTCCTAAATTGAAAATGAAAGTAATTCATAGGTGAGCAAAGAACAATAGAACTAATGGAAATCCAAGCTCTTGAAAGAGTAGCTGAACATTATAAAATAGTTTCTTTCTGTACTGTTCTTAGAAGTAAATAGCTCTGGATACAATACAGAATCTTCTTGATGATTACCTGTCATACCAGTGCTACAATTACTTGACAGTTACTCTCCTGAAAGTACCTTTGGAGAGAGTATTTGGATTCACCTTAATTCTTTTATTTAGAAATTTCAAATCTAAAAAATTGAAATGCAAGCTAGCCAAAATACAAGAACAATGTTGTACAAAATCAAAGGTTAACACAAGGTATGTAAGTTAGAGAACCAGGTTTTGTTGTGTGTATAGTATACAGTGTATAGTATAGTATATAGTATACAGCAGGAATGAAATGCTCCCGGTTCAGACCGGATTGCCCGATCTGGTAGCAATGGCAGCAGGTGGTTCAGAGAACTGGTAGCAAAAATCCCTGCCTCCCTCCCCAGCTGAGCCACACGATCATCAGAGGTTTGTGTTTTTTTTACTTTTAAAAGCATTTTTTCTTCCGCTGAAAAAATGCTTTTAAAAGTTAAAAAAAAAGCCTCTGATGATCGTGCGGCTGAACTGGGATCATCAAAACCTTTTAAAAGCATTTTTTCTACAACCTCTTTGGCCAAAGAGGTTGTTTAAAAAAAGCTTTTAAAAGGCTCCTCTGGCGATCCCAGCTGAGTTGCTTGATCATCAGAGGGTTTTAAAAGCATTTTTCTAAACCTCTTCGGCCGAAGAGGTTGTAGAAAAAACGGTTTTAATAGTAAAAAAAAAAAAGTTGGCCATGTCCACCACTCACATTACTCACCACCACCAAGCCATGCCCACAGAACCGGTAGTAACAAATTTTACATTTCACCCCTGGTATACAGTGCCAGGGAGGAGTGGGAGTATGGTATCATGGAGAATTCACTTTTCTATATGTTAAACTCGGGCAATAACGAGGCAGGAGACCAGGATAGTGACAACAGCTCTTTACTATATGGTGAACCCAGCAACCAGTGCCCGGAAAAACCTCTCCTTATATACAGTTTAGCCGGTGGCTTCAACCAATCAGCAGCGTGCTTTTTTCCCGCCAAAACTTTTAAAGATACATTACACTCCTTCCCTCCCAGAAAACACTTTACCAATATTTACATAAAATTTACATCTTATTTTTCGACGTAATCACGCAAGTAGACTGGGCGTCTCCTGACTCTTTCAGACCTGCGCAATTCATTCTCTGGGAGTGAGTCGAGCTGACCGGAGGGACTGTTTGTTCCTCTCAGCTCCTCCTCTAGGCCATCCGGCCCTGGATTATTTGCAGAGTCGTCCCTGCTGTCTTCAGGATGAACCAGTTGGCGTCGCTGGACCTCCCGGCACTCAGATAAGTCCCGCGTTAGCCCCGGGTTTGAGTCAGCTGTGGATTCCAACATTGAATAGTCAGGGCATGTTTCGTCTGATTCTGTATTACCTGTTATGCGTTTTCTTATTTGGTCTATGTGGCGCTTCCATACCCGGCCATCCTCTAACTCTATTAGATATGACTTTGGTCCTATTATTTCTAGGATTGTTCCTGCTAACCAGGTCGGGCCCTCGCTGTAGTTGTGTGCCCACACTAGGTCGCCTGTTGCCATCCCTCTTGTTTTACCGTGTGCCCCTTTGTAACCGTCTGGTGTGTAGTTTGGGTTTAAACGGTCTAGTGGGCACCTAAGCTTCCGACCCATTAATAGCTCGGCCGGGCTGCGGCCAGTTGTGACACAGGGGGTTCTGTGTTGGACTGCTACGAATGTATCGATTTTTGTTTGCCAATCGCCTGGCTTGATTCCGGACAATGCTTCCTTTGCGCTCCGAACGAAACGTTCTGCAAGGCCGTTCGTCGCAGGGTGGAAAGGCACCGAGAGGACATGCCGGATGCCCTCCTCTGCCAAGTACCCCTCAAACTGGGTTGCCGTGAATTGCGGGCCGTTATCGGAGACTAAAGTGTCGGGCAACCCATGGGTTACAAATAGGTGCCGTAGGACTGAGATCACGGCCTCGGCTGTCATGGATCTCATGAGAATGATTTCCAGCCATTTGGAGTAGGCATCGACTACTACCAGAAAGGTTTGGCCGTGGAAGGGGCCGGCAAAATCGATATGGATCCTAGACCAAGGGCCCTGGGGTCTCTCCCATTCCCGAATCGGGACCGTTGGGGGTAGCGGTCTGGACTCCTGACAGGCCTGGCATTTCCCTACCCTTTCAGCAATTTCCGTGTCCATTAAGGGCCACCACACATAGCTTCTCGCTAGACCCTTCATTCTCACGATCCCTGGGTGGCCTTCGTGAAGGAGCCCCAATACCTTTTCCCTCAATTTCTCCGGGATCACCACTCGATCCCCCCATAGCAGGCACCCCCCTTGAGCTGAGAGTTCCCCACGTTTTTTTACAAACTCTTTAAAACGCTCGCCCGGCGCAGCGGGCCAACCTCTTTGTACCCAACCAATTACAGTCCTTATTGTAATGTCCTTGTACGAAGCCCGAGCCACCTCTTTGGATGTGACTGGGCCAGAGTCCAAAGAGTCAATTAGTAGAACTGGTGTCCCCGGAGTGGGGTCTTCGATAGTCTCTGGTAACGGGCATCTGCTCAGGGCGTCTGCATGCCCTAATTCCTTCCCTGGCCGGTGTAGTAGTTTGTAAGAATACGCTGCCAGGAAGATAGTCCATCGGGTCAGTCTGGGCGAAAGTGCCACGGGCGTTGGGCGGTCGCCTGCCAACAGGCCTAGCAAAGGTCTATGGTCCGTGATGATTTCGAAATCACGACCAAATACATATTCATGGAATTTCTTTACTCCGGAGACTATAGCCAGGGCTTCCTTATCAAGCTGGCTATAATTCCTTTCAGTTGATGACATGGTTCGGGAGTAATATGCAATAGGGGCTTCTGTGCCATTTGGCAACCTGTGGCTGAGCACAGCCCCCACCCCATAGGGAGATGCATCGCAGCTTAACACTAATGGCAGCGTGCCATTGTATTGGATAAGGAGGCTATCACTCGATAGGAGATTCTTTACCCCTTCGAATGCCCTAGCTTCCGCTTTTCCCCAAGACCATGCAGCCGTCTTAGCTAGTAATTTATGCAGCGGCTCGGCTACTGTTGTCTTATTTCTTAAGAATACCGCGTAGAAGTTGACCAGACCTAAGAATGCCTGTAACTCCGTTTTGTTCTTTGGGACCGGGGCCTTCCTGATGGCCCGTACCTTGCTTTCAGTGGGGTGAATCCCTTCCCTGTCTATCCAGTAGCCCAGGAATTCCACAGATTCAACCCCGATCTGGCATTTGTTCAGTTTAACTGTGAGACCGGCAGACCGGAAAATGCCCAAAACTTTTCGCAGCCTTACCCCTAATTCCTCTAGATTCTCAGCGGATACCAGTACATCATCAAAGTATGGTACCACCCCCGGTAGTCCCTGCAATAGTCGCTCCATTAGGTTCTGAAATAACCCTGGAGCCACACTAACCCCAAACTGTAACCGGGTACACTTAAAAGCCCCTCTGTGAGTCACAATTGTCTGCGCTTCGGCTGTGCTGTTATTTATTTATTTATTTATTTATTATTTAAATTTATATACCGCCCTATCTCCCAAAGGACTCAGGGCGGTTCACAGGCATATAAAACATCGATACACAAAATTAAAATAATCTTTAAAAAACTTATTCCAATGCCCTATCATTAAAAATAGAAATATAATTATTAAAATCAATTTAAAACCCCTATAAAATTTAAAATCTAAGCCAGTCCTGCACAGATGAATAAATGTGTCTTGAGCTCGCGACGGAAGGTACGAAGGTCCGGAAGTTGACGGAGTCCTGGGGGGAGCTCGTTCCAGAGGGCGGAGCCCCACAGAGAAGGCCCTTCCTGGGCGCCGCCAGACGACACTGCCTAGCTGACGGCACCCTGAGAGTCCCTCCTGTGAGAGCGCAGGTCGGTGAGAGGTATCTGGTCGCAGTAGGCGGTCCCGTAGATAACCCGGCCCTATGCCATGGAGCGCTTTAAAGGTGGTCACCAGAACCTTGAGCGCACCCGAAGGCCACAGGTAGCCAGTGCAGCCTGCGCAGGATTGGTGTTATCACGGGAGCCACGAGGGCTCCATCTATCACCAGCGCAGCCGCATTCTGACTAACTGTAGCCTCCGGATGCCCTTCAAGGGAGCCCCATGTAGAGGCGTTGCAGTAATCCAGGCGAGACGTCACGAGGCGTGAGTGACCGTGCATAGGGCCTCCCGGTCCAGAAAGGGGCGCAACTGGCGCACCAGGCGAACCTGGTAGAACGCTCTCCTGGAGACGGCCGTCAAATGATCTTCTAGAGACAGCCGTTCATCCAGGAGGACGCCTAAGTTGCGCACCCTCTCCATCGGGGCCAGTGACTCGCCATCGATGGTCAGCCGCGATTTAGCTGACTGTACCGGGATGCCGGCATCCACAGCCACTCCGTCTTGGAGGATTGAGCTTGAGCTTGTTTCTCCCCATCCAGACCCGTCGGCCTCCAGACACCGGGACAGCACTTGATAGCCGTTGGGGTGGTCCGGTGTAGAAAAGTACAGCTGGGTGTCATCCGCATACAGCTGGTACTTCACACCGAAACCACTGATGATCTCACCCAGCGGCTTCATGTAGATGTTAAACAGAAGGGGCGAGAGAATCGACCCCTGCGGCACCCCACAAGTGAGGCGCCTCGGGGCCGACCTCTGCCCCCCTGTCAACACCGACTGCGACCGGTCGGAGAGATAGGAGGAGAACCACCGATAAACGGTGCCTCCCACTCCCAATCCCTCCAATCGGCGCAGCAGGATACCATGGTCGATGGTATCGAAAGCCGCTGAGAGGTCTAATAGGACCAGGGCAGAGGAACAACCCCTATCCCTGGCCCTCCAGAGATCATCCACCAACGCGACCAAAGCCGTCTCCGTGCTGTAACCGGGTCGGAAACCGGACTGGAACGGGTCTAGATAGACAGTTTCATCCAGGTGCAAGGGAAACTGATATGCCACCATACTCTCTACAACCTTCGCCGCGAAGCGAAGGTTGGAGACCGGACGATAATTACCTAAAACAGCGGGTCCAGGAAGGCTTCTTGAGGAGGGCCTCACCACCGCCTCTTTCAAGGCGGCGGAAAGACTCCTCCACCAAAGAAGCGCTCGTAATCGCCTGGAGCCAGCCTCGTGTCACCTCCTGCGTGGCCAGCACCAACCAGGAGGGCACGGGTCCAGTAAACATGTGGTGGCATTCAGCCTCCCCAACAACCTGTCCATGTCCTCGGGAGCGACAGGGTCAAACTCATCCCATACAATGTCACCAAGACCGCCCTCAGCCGTCTCACCCGTATCACCGCAATCTTGGTCCAAACCATCCCGAAGCTGAACGATTTTATCGTATAGATAACGTTAAACTCCTCAGCACGTCCCTGCAGCGGGTCATCCCGCTCCCCTGATGTAGGAGGCGGGTCACCCAAACAGGGCGGCTGGGCGGTTATCTGCCGATGCAATGAGGGAGGAGGCGAGGTACGCCTCGCTTCCCTCATTGCCACTAGGTAAGCCCTAGTATAGGACTTCACTAGTGTCCGATCAGCTTCTGAACGGCTAGACCTCCAGGAACTCTCTAGGCGTCTTCTCCGGCGCTTCATCCCTCTCAGCTCCTCGGAGAACCAGGGGGCTGGTTGGGACCTGCGCTGGGTCAGAGGCCGCAAAGGCACGACCCGGTCTAAGGCCCCCGCCGCGGCCCGTTCCCAGGCCGCAACAAGTTCCTCAGCCGAGCCGTGTGCCAGACCCTCAGGAAATGGCCCAAGCTCCGTCCGGAACCCCTCCGGGTCCATCAGGCGCCTGGGACGGAACCAACGTGTCGGCTCCGTCTCCCTGCGGTGGTGAATGGCGGTCAGAAAGTCCAGACGAAGAAGAGAGTGATCTGACCATTACAAAGGTTCAATGACTATTTCCTTTAAGTCCAGATCTCTCAACCACTGACTAGAGACAAAAATCAAGTCCAGAGTGCCACCCCCAACGTGAGTAGGGCCATCAACTACTTGGGTCAGGTCCAAGGCCGTCATGGAAGCCATGAACTCCCGAGCTACCGTCGATGGCAGGCGGACGATGGCAAGTTAAAGTCCCCCACGACTAAAAGTCTGGGGGTCTCAACTGCCACCCCAGCAAGCACCTCCAGGAGCTCGGGCAGGGCAGCTGTCACGTAGCAAGGAGCCAGGTACGCGACCAGCAAGCCCATCTGACATCTATGACCCCATCTCACAAAGAGGGATTCGCACCCGGCAATCTGAGGTACAGTGGTCTCCCTCGGCTCTAGACTCTCTCTAATCACAACCGCCACCCCACCACCCCTACCCTGGCCCCTCGGCTGATGAAATGCTCGGAAACCCGGTGGGCACATCTGAACAAGGGGCACGCCCCCTTCTGGGCCCAACCAGGTCTCCGTAACGCCCATAAGGTCCGCGGCACCCCCCTGAATAAGATCGTGAATTAGGGGGGCCTTATTGGCCACGGACCGTGCATTGCATAACATCAGCCGAAGGCCAGGGCCCTGAGGATCCTGACCATCCGGGGAACGGGAGAAGTTTGAGGGCTCGGGGCGCGCGATCGCCTGTAAGCATCGAGCGCGCACCCCCCTAACACGATATGAGCCCCCACTTCCGCCATATCTGCCCCTCCCCCTTACCGTGGAAATAGCACCACCCTCCACCAATGGAACACCGACTCCCCCCATGACCCTCGGACCCACCAACCCCGCCACGAGCATGTGCAGGAACTGGACTCCCCCGACGGGTTACCCCAACACCCACCCCTTCCTCCCACCCCCAACCCAAGCCCGTCGGTTTCCTTCCCTTAAAATCCCCTTTAAAACTCCCCTTAAAAAATCTATTAAAACAGCCAATTAAAAAACCCCTAAGCCTCCTATTTTTCGCATGCCACCTCTCGGGACTCCAAAGCCCGTCCTCAAGGTGGGCCCTCGATAATCTGGAGGGCCAGACCCGTGAGAGAGGGGCATCTCGCAGGGCAAGAAGGTCAGCCGCAGTAAATGTTCGCATCACTGAGACGGTCCGGGCAAGGCCCATCCTGGGCTGGTCAAGTTGGCAGCAAAAGTCATAACAGATGATAAAATGACCATGACCAGTCTGTCCTGATGGGAAATAGTTCGAGATAATCCATGTGCGGTAGATGACAAAACCGCTGACTCAGTCAGTTCACCACCCCATACAAACGACCTGGGGTGGGCTAAGGAAGAAAGGGGAGAGGCACGATGGTAGGGATGTTATAAAGATGGTAAATAGTGGAGGGGTGTCCGCTGGACCCGCGGGTCTTCCTCCGGCGCTGTCACATATCCGCGCCACTAGGGCAAGGTCACAGCCACCCTGGGCCTATCGGGCCATCCGCCACTTCAAAGCACCGGGGCAGGCCGCCGCCGCCCACCGCCTCCGCCAGGCCATCGCCACTGGAACGCCCATCGCCACCGCGAGCAGGCCACTGGAGCTCCCTAGATGAGAGGGGACACCCGTCGCCAAATCCGCCAGCAGACCCAGGGCTCACCAGTGACAACGCCCGGCGGAGAGGAAGGGCCAGGCCGCCGCCCTCGCCACCGCAGGTTCAAGGGCCGATGGAACCGGGCGGCCCTCCAGATCTTCATTAGCGCAGCCTCCGGGCTCCTCCCATCGCCACCGGAGACGCCCAGACTCCAAACCTCAACTTCCACTGGCCAAGTCTTCCAGGCAGGGGTCCAGGGGGCGCTGGCAACGCCCCTACCGCCGCCGCCGCCGCCGCCGCCAAACCGCCGAAAAAGGCTGGCGGCGGCTCGGCAGGGCGCTAGGCCGCCAGGATTCCCTCTGAGGGGCCGTGGCTCCGCCGGGGCTCCGGGGCTTCTCCCCACGCCCCAGCTAGTCGCAGCGCCCAGCCACCCTATTTACGGGTGGCTGGATCTTCCTCCATCAGGGCGGGGGCCTATGATGGTATTAAGGCCCCCCCCAGACCCAAAAAGAGCCTGGAAAGGCCCGTCGCCGCGTCCCCGATCAGCAGGGCGGCGCCATCTTGGACATGCGCAGAAGCAGGGCAGGCCTATCAACAGGCAGCTGTTGATAGGCTTGGGCCAAGTCCAGCTTGGCAAAAACTTGCCCTTGCCCCATTGAGTGCAGTAAGTGCTGTACCACCGGAACGGGGTAAGCACTCTTTTGCAACGCTTTGTTAAGCGTTGCCTTATAGTCAGCGCAAATCCGGACCGACCCGTCCGGTTTGACTGGGGTAACTATAGGGGTCTCCCACTTAGCATGGTCAACTGGCACTAGAATTCCCTGGTTTACTAGCTTGTCCAGTTCCCGGTCAATCCTGGGCTTTAGGGCGAACGGGACCCTCCTAGCCTTTAGACGGATAGGGGCAACTTGGGGGTCTAAGTTAAAAGAAATAGGGGTCCCCGTGTACTTGCCCAGGCAGTCTCTGAAAATGTCCCCAAATTCTTTCGTGAGTGCGTCTTTGAGGTTGACTTCGTTTCTGAAGACTCCAGTCACTCCCATGCCCAATGCTCGGAACCAGTCCAGTCCCAACAAGCTTGGCAGGGTCCCATCGACAATGGTGATGGGCAGAGTTTTCTTGTATCGTCCATACTCGACGTGGACGGACGTTACCCCTCGAACAGGGATGCGATTCCCTTGGTAGTCTTGTACCTTTAATTTCTGTGGTTGCAGCTTGCGCTTTGCGATGGCGGGTAGGGCTCTCACGAGATTGTCCCAGGACATGATCGTGATCGATGAGCCGGTGTCCACCTCCAATCGGCACGGCACCCCCTCAATCTTTGCCTTTGTAAAGATTTTTTTTTCTAGGCGTGTTGATGCGTGACCCACTCTCACGACAGTCTGATTCAACTTCGCGCCTTTTTTAAACTGACCAATCACGGGCTGCTTCGCCGTTCCCGCGCTCTGGTTGATCAGTTTGAATTTTTGGCGGGAAGGTTGGGGTGCTCGACAGACCTGTGCTAGGTGCCCCTTCCTTTCGCACCGCCGACAAGTCGCTTCCTTAAATTTGCATTGTTGTCGTTGGTGTCGCCCCCCACAACTCGCGCAGTCACCGCGGTCTTCATTCTCCGGCCTTCCGGTGTGGAAGACTCCTTCCTCTTCCTCACCGTCCGATTCGGCCTGGACCTTTTCATTGTGGACTGGGGTTGATTTTGCACCGGCCGTTGGTGTGACTTGCTTTTGTAGGGTTTCCGCCGCTTGGGTAGACATCTCGTGAGCCCTGGCTTCGTCCAAGGCGTTTGCCAGCGTTAGGTTGCTTTTAGACAGCAGCCGCCTCCGCAAACGGATGTCCAGCAATGCCTCATCCAAGTCTCGGTACTCGCAATGTTTTGAGGCTTTCCTCAGGGTGGCCATGTATGCGCTGATGGACTCGCCCTCTTGCTGTCTGCGCTCCCCGAATTCGAACTGTTGCACATACTTGGACAGCGTCGGTGCAAAATGGGCTTTCAATAAAGTCTGCAGAGTTTGCCACGGTACCGACTGTACCGGCGTTGGCTCAGCCAGGGATTCTGCGGTGTCGAAAACTTCTGGACCGCAGTGGCTCAGGAAATACGCTCGTTTCCTGTTGTCTGAAACTCCTTGAAGTTCGTTCGCCTCGAGGAAACACTCGAAACGAGCCATGTATGACCCCCATTTTTCCTTAGCTGGGTCGAATGGCGCTGGCGGTGTGTAGCCGGACATCGCTGCTTTCCGCCCCTTGTTTGCTGGGTTCGCGTCTTCCTGGTGAGTTCAGCTCTTTTCCTGGCGCTCTTAGCCTCGAGATCCCACCTTCGTCGCCAGTGTTAAATTCGGGCAATAACGAGGCAGGAGACCAGGATAGTGACAACAGCTCTTTACTATATGGTGAACCCAGCAACCAGTGCCCGGAAAAACCTCTCCTTATATACAGTTTAGCCGGTGGCTTCAACCAATCAGCAGCGTGCTTTTTTCCCGCCAAAACTTTTAAAGATACATTACACTATATATCACCATTTCTGTGTATAGAAACAAAGTGTTCGGAGTGTTCCATATTATAAAGTGCTACAAACCACAAATTTGAGCTGCTCTGAGGGCTCTATATATATAAAAAATGAGCATTGGGGTTTTTTATTACCATTTATCTTTGAACCAGTTTTACTTCTGTGTTTGGTTTACTTATTTAGAGACATTAAACTAATGCAAGATGCCTTCAATTATTAGGGGCAATTGCACCCAGCAGCCTAAATAGCTTCATTCCTGTGCTGGTCCCAGCTGACTTCAAAATTCCACTCCAGATTTCAACAGTTGAGTTGAGCCAGGTTGGTCCTCAATCCAGACTACCACAGGTCTTAATTAGTCAGTCCCTGCTTCTTGCCTTTCTTCAGAGGCAGGAAAGTTTAATGGCTTAATGACCATTGTTGGATCAACCACAAGATAACTGCCAGCTATCAGTGAAGAATATAGGAGTCTGGTAACCCAGGATAAAGTGAGACAGACTAGTGACCAGCCCCTGGGATGTTGGGTATGAAGGGGAGAAAAGGTTTGTCAGTCTGGAGCTGGGATGGAGCAAGGCAGTTGTCACATTGAAAGAAAATGCTACAGACCATCCTTAAGTAGATTAGCAAAGCCACTAACAACAGTTTGAACTAACACAGTCTGGTAAATGACCTTAACCTATGTCATGCAAAGCCATAGTATAATTTAGCATAACATATTTTCCTGGTACAAACCATGAGTAAGATGTGGATAAGAATACATTAACTGCTATTTATAGCCTTAGTTTGGTTTTGGTCAGCATTACTTCACCATGAAAAGATATTAGAGTGGCTACAAAAGCAGTGGTCCTACAGATTTGTTTTTTAGTCTCAATGACTTTGGAGATAAAAAGGCTGAGTAACAATTTTCTTTCTTCCACCACACAAGTGATTCTTCTCTCAATCAAATCATGCTAGGAAACTTCCATACACATACACATTACAAAGTCAGTTTCCAACCCAACAATCAAAGATTACTAGGATAACAAGCCAAAAGGTGGATGGATGCATTACTAAACTATGGTTAGCTATTGTATTGACTCATCTAGCTTTTTTTCCTGGGTGAGTGTATTAAGCATGGTTTATATTTAATTCAAAAGCACAAATTCTATTGTTTGCTATTATATTGGTTTGAATTAGATCCAAATAGCCTCACAAGTGAGGCTATTTAAATAACTAAGATTGAAACTTATAACGTCTGTTCTGAAGTCAGTCCCACCGTTTAAAAGAACTTATTTCCAGAGAAGAAGATATGGAATTACATCGTAAATGCAACCCATTTATGCATAGATTCTCTTTCTGCAAAGCCAATTCTTTCTTCTTACACATCAGTTTTCAAAATGCCCAAATGATCAGTAGAATAGTTAAAAACAAGGGTTGCCTTCCTGATCAGAAAACAGAAGGGTTTTCTTTTTATTGACATCTCTGTTTCATATAAAAAATATCTTTCCAAAATGTTCTAGGCAAACATGATATTGCTCTTTGCAAGATCCCCTTTGCTTCAGAAGTATGACTTCCCTGAGGAAATGCTAGATCTTGTAACAGAAATATCTTTGAATCTTTCAGATAGTCAGTCCACAGGGAAAGGTTTAAGAAAGGATCAAAGCTTGTCCTTTCAGCTTGAATTATTCCATTACAGCCGAATGTGACATAATTACAAAAGATGCTGGATGTGGAATCTCATCAGGATTATCTGACACTCATCTTTGTTGAAAAAGTCTCCCCAGCTGTTGCTCTGATAGCACAAATGTGACAGAAGTGTGGAGCACAAAGTACTTCTAAGTGACTACTGCTTTGGAGTCTGGCTTCTGTTGCCTGAGCTGCTTTGCCAGTTGCTGTGAAGATCAACACTGAATAACTTCCAGAAATGCAAGGAAATGTTGACTATTGTTCTGTTTCTTTGGTGAATAGCAGTTAGTTGTTCTAAAAATACACACACAAAAAAAATGCCATCGACAATACTTTTTCTGATAAAACAAGTGTTACCTGCCTCTACCCGGAAACTTTTTATTTACACATTGATGAACACAAAGTCTGTGCCTGGTCCTCAAGATTGTTTATTTATATTAATTAACACATGCAAACGTTCAAAACTAGGTGCACACATAGATTTCTGTGTAATCCCAATTTTTTAAAAATGGATTTAGGCAAGATAAAGATGGATTTAGTAAAAGAACATACTAATAAGGGATTTGCTTTTTAACTTTTATTAGGCACAAAAGAAAGGAATGTGATCAAATCAGCATTGTAAGTGATTAAAAAAAAAGAAATTAGAAAAATATGGCATTAACCATAATACGTTGGAAACTGAAGCAAATCAAAACAGTAAAGGTGTTGTTTGTACTGGGTGATCTGCCAAAATTTAAACCATTCTGGTTTAATATAAATATATCAGAAGATAGTCTAAACAGAACATCTAATCATAAGGATTTGTATTTAGAAATAATACTGAATTTGTTAACAGAAGAAAAAGATGCTGGTTTCCTGTTGAAAAGCAAGAAATTGATTTTGAATTATTATACTAAATAGTACTTTGTACACATGAGTACCTGCTTTGCCGGTATATAAAAATTAAATAAAGTGAATAGAAAGATCATTAAATTTGGTTATATGGAGGACTGGAGGGAAAGCCTCTGGCAATGCAAAACCAATAGATTTTTTTCCCCTTTCTTTGTTAATTCTCTTATGCTTTAATCATACTTAAAAGACGATCGCATGTAAAATAACTATGGGAGGAAAAAATCCTAATCTAGAATACCTAGCATACAAAATGAAAGAAAGCAATTTATAAAGGTTATTGCTGAGTTAGAGAATTTTCTATTTATTTACCCGTCCAGCTACAATCAGTGCTATAACAGTGATTATCGCAGCAGCCTGGCAAGTTCAACAACATCAAATGCCTCCTATCGAATCATGGCTATACCTTTGCTGAGATAATTGTTGGTTGGTTAAAAAGGAGAAGAGAGGGGAAAAAACTTTTATTTTCCTTCCCTTGTCATGGATTACATTTTCTTCATACATTATTAATGAAGTTAAACTACTAGTAACATGCCAAATGTGCTGTATGGGAGATTTGTGCCTAATCCAGCACAAAACAGGCCCAGTCACATAATGATAGGTGAAGGGAGAAAAGAAAAAAGAACAAATGTCAACAGTTTCACATTGGGACTAGATTAAGCAGACCATACTTACTGATTTCTTACACAGGGATTAAGTTGCTTTTACTGCTAGAGAAAAAAAAGCCACTCTTCTACATTATGAACATGGCTGCACATCAAAATAAAATAAAAATAAATGAAAGAGCAGAATCCTCTTTCCTGCAAAAGGACTAATATTAGGTAAATATCTTTAGTTATCATTTGAAAAGGAGCTGTAAGAGAGAGGGAGGGAGAGAGATTTAGTCCTAGTCATCCATTGTTCACATATTTCTGTTTTGAAACAGAAGGGAGTACCCTCTTGTCTCCTTCTGGAAGCTTATTAAAACTTGGCTGTTTCAGAAAGCTTTCAGCGATTCAGCAATTGTGGTTTTAGCACAAATAATTGCTGTGTTGTTGCCATTATGGTTAATTGTTTTATTTTTGAACTGCAATATTTCAATGGTTTGATATCCTCTTGGCCTTTGTAGATTGGTCAGTTTGTTTAAAGTGGATACATTAATTCTATAAATAACTATAATTTTTTGCCATCCTTTGCATGTCTTCCTCCAAAATTAATCTGGAAAAAAATTTCTGTAAAAACCGCACCAATACTGGAGAAAAATGCAAGGTCTTTCTTACACACGGTGAAATTATACTGAGTTTCCAAAGGAACACTCCAAAAAGGCAACTAAATGGCAAATTTGAATGTATGTGTATTTAATGTAAAGATATTATATATACTGTATATATATATGTGTATGTGTGTGTGTGTGTGTGTGTGTGTGTGTGTGTGTGTGTGTATATACATGCACAAACACACATACTTACACCCCACACCCCACACACTATCAAACACGATTAAACAGAATATATGTATGTGTGTGTTTGTGTGTGCATGTGTATATACACATGTACACCACACACACATACACACATACATATATACATACACATACACACACACCACACACACTATCAAGCATGATTAAACAGAATATGTGTGTGTGTGTGTGTGTGTGTGTGTATCTTATGTGTATCCTTCCATGATATGTCTGTTGCTTATTACTGTTATTGTTTATAAATTGCTTTTTTGTTTCAGTACATTGCACATTGCCAATAAGCATCTAGACAATTGAAGCAACATATACATTAAATATATAAATATATAGTGATATATTTCAAAGAAATTACTATGTGTAACTTTTCTTGGCTTTCCTGCAAAGCATCTCATTCACTTAGCATCCTGCAAGAGGGCTACAGTTATTTCCCTAGGAGTGAAGATTACGATGTCTGCAGCTATTTAGTTTAGACAGCAGGGATGGGAGAGATATCAGCAAGGGAGAGAGACAACAGAGGCTTATAAATTATGTATGGCATGAAGAAAGCGAATGGAGAGATTTTTTTTTCTCCCTTAATATTAGGAAGTTGTTTAACATTTAAAATGGGGGGGGGGGAGTTGCCAACATTGTTGGGAGATGTTGATTAAGATGAACTAGTCATAATACATATATAATGAGTTTCTTCTCCAATGCTCAGGTATGATTAACTGTTTGAATTCTTCATAAAGATAAGAAGAGACTTTCCATAGCCTAAACTGGCATTGGTCCTTAATTTCCTTATGTTTGACTATTCTAGAAAGGATGGCAGACATTATACTCCCGAAATCCACAACAACAAGCAATATGAGCGAAGTATATGAATAAACACTATTGATCATAGCTATTTAGTGCTAACCCCAAAAATATATTACTTTTTTTTCCTTATCATTCTCTCATTCAATTTGAATGCAGAAGAGTATTTTCCTAAGAGAAGAAGAAAAAGGACATTTTTCATGGGTGAGTATCAAAGTCTTCTCACTTTTTTATATGCAGGATGTATGCCTTTCATTTTACAATCATCATCCATCTGGTGATTTGTAGCTTTTCTAATTTCCCCAAACAAATCCCAATGGAAAACAGTTAGAAAGAAACAAAGGAAGCTAGAGATGCTGCAGAGTTATGGATAAATGGAAGGAAGAAGATAGAATCTTCTATAGTTCACAAGAATAAAATAAGTTCAAAAACTTTGTTAAAAGCAAATATAAAAAAATATCTAATAATTAATTTGTAGAATACAGTAGGAAGAAAGGAGCCTACTTCATAAGGGAAGGAATCTTATACCTCTTATGCATTTGCAAATTTTCAAAAGTCATTAATTGTACTGTGTTTAATTTCTAATATTGTATACAATCTGTAATCATTGTCACTACCAGCAAATGACCAACACTGGTAAATATCAGAAAGTATAGCCAAGTAAGAAATTCAACAGAAAATTCAAAGTCCCACTTTAAAAATTACCATTCCGTAAAGCAATCAAGAAAAGCTTTCTTTTTTAAAAAAATTTAAATTCAGGTTCTAATCCTAATAGATGTATGTCATACTGCCTCCTGCCTCCAACAGCCTCCCATCGACCTGTGCGCGCTCACAGAGAGGGCCTCCTCAGGGTGCCGTCAGCCAAACAATGTCTACTGGCGGCCCCCAGGGGAAGAGCCTTCTCTGTGGGGGCACCTATCCTGTGGAATGAATTACCTTTGGGACTATGCCTACTCCCCGACCTCCGGACCTTTAAGCGCGAGCTCAAGACCTTCTTGTTTCACCAAGCAGGGCTGGCCTAAGGGTAATTTTAATGGGTGGTTTTATTGATGGTTTTGGTTTTATAGTTTACTTGTTATTTTAATATTTTGGCCTATGGAATCAGATTTTTAAATTGAAATATCGTCTTTTAATTTTTGTATATGTCTTTTTAACTTGGCTGTAAGCCGCCCTGAGTCTTCGGAGAAGGGCGGGGTATAAATGTAAACAAAAAATTAAAAAAATAAAAATAAATAAATAAATCTGCGTTTAAGAAATAGGTTACATTCATAGAGAGTGAGTGGTAAAGAAACAAACAGTCTACATGTAACTCAAAAGTGGCATCTGACCTTCTAGTATCCTTCTTGTGACTAAAAACCCTGTCTTCTGAGTAAAAATGTATGCCTTTCTTGCATTTTTGGATGGTTGGTTGTTTTAAAAGGGGAGGGGGAAAGGCCTTGCAGATATTTAAAGCATCTTTTTACTTCTTCAAGTACACTAAAAACTCCCTTCTAAAATAGGCTTGGTTCCACCTTCTTCTTGAATGCAGGTTTCAACATGCTTTGTAGAACTGAATGTCACCCAACCCAGTAACTTTTACGGTCCTGTTTTAAAGGCTCTCATAGAGAATTCTTTAATAAATAATACAGATGGATTTGCTGCAGTTGCAGAAGGAAGAACAGGGCTAGAAAACAAATAAGCTGCAAGTACATTATAAGAGCTCCTATTTACCACCCTGTAGATCATGGATGTCAAACTCGTGGCATCAAGTTGCTGTCACGTGACGTTTCGCGATGTTCTTTCCCTTCACGGAGCTGGAGTGGGCATGGCCTGTGCATGATGCATCTGGCCCACAGGCTGCCAATTTGATACCCCTGCATGTTCTTGGAGAAAGGGAAAGTCTGTCAATTAGAGTAGGCCAAGTATATCATAATAAAGCAAATATCAAGCTTATGTAAGTGTGTCACTAAGACATGTGCATCATCAGGCACTGATGATGGGGAGGAAGCCCAATTTTTTTAGTTAGATACTTCTGAAAGTCAAAAAGGTAGCTATGCTCCACATGAATCCTAAACTCGGTGTTTGATCTTTAGTGTTTTTTTTAAAAAATTGCAATCAGTTATGCAGTTTTATTGCAGTCAGTATGCCCTAAGTTAGCCTTCTCTAATCTTGTGCATTGCAGTTGCAGCATATAACAATTAGGAATTCTGGATAATTGAATCTGACTTTTGATCTTTAATTGGCCTATCCCAGTTGTTAAAGCTGATGAGGACACAGCTAATCTTTGTATTTCAAACGGCATGTACAAATAACAAACAGAGTAAGAGTTGCACAAAAATGAAAGTAAAATGTTCATGGGTTTTCTTGAATATTCACAGCAAAATGCAGAAATGTGAAAACAGACTTATACCCAAACACTGAACATATGTAAAATTGATCTACAGAATAGAATTAGACTGATTCCTATATTGTGGTTTTCCATGTTCATCATTATACTCCATCAACATGTTCCATCAGTTGCTCATCAATAATCTAAAATGTGTTATAATTATAATATAGATTATTTTCATTTTGAAGGAGGGAAGTTGATTGCTAATTGTCTTTTGATGCTTGCTAGTTTTTTGCTTGCTTAAAAACCTAGAAGTCATGAACAATAAGAGGGAAACGTTCTCAACTCCCTCCACCATTTTTCTTTTTTAAGACTTTGTAGTACTTTGTAGATTTCTATACAGCCTAATATTTAACTAAATATAGTTCTATTAGAACTAACATTCTAATAAATGTTAGTAAATGAAACCATTTGGATACTCAGTTCAGATGTCCCACTAAGTGGTATACATATTTTTAGAGACACAAAGCTTCGTTTAGATTTCTCTGTTCGCCTCTCTTTAGCATCCTCAATCTTCATGATTCCCAGCTCAGTGAGGTTGTGGGAATTCAAACTCTCTTGTGATCTCGTTGGGCCATCAATCATTTATCAATTAGCAGCTAGTAATTTCTGGTGTGCATATGTTAAACACAGGCTGTTGACAAGCCTGTCCCTTTATTAAATACATGTGCAGAAATCAAAGAGAGTGATTTAGCTGTGGAAATGTTAGAGGGAGCTAACATCACTATAGAAAGCATTTCATTTCCCTGCCTCGAATTTTGTACTCAAACATGGTATGAATGTTCGACAGATCACCAGAGCAATATGCCTAAAAAACACAAAGTCATTTATTTGTTCCTTTTTCAAGTTAGCATTATAAACAGAATGAGTCAGGCTGTGACTTATTTATTGCTTTTGGTAACTCAGGAGCAAATACTAGTATCATGCCCAGTGCTAAAGCAGAAGCATTGACACATTGCAGGTGGTACCTCCAAGTTATTTCAGCATCTCTGATAAATGAGGACAGTTCCTGCTGCTGGTCTTCACTCTCCTCCTACACAAAAAGATGTGAATCCAAGGCTTCCACTCATCAACATCTCTGCTTGTTTGCTGTTGGTCCTGCTCTAAAGAAATGTTCATCAGTAATTTCCAACTATTTGTGAAGAAGAAAAATATGCATAACAATGAACTTCTTGAGTACAGTTGGTCGGTATGGATTTTATCTATAAATGACTATTATCTCAAAATCTCTAATAGGCTTAGAAATGTTATGTACTGCATACTCCTGTTGAGATTATTTGAGTCAATGACTGGAAGGTTTATTCATGGATCTGATGTACTTCTGGACTACACAATGTTAGAACTGTGTAACATGGGGAAAAAAAACATTTCTGGGAAAAGAGGCAGCTGTTTTGAAGACAGGTGCACCATTCTACAAAGTACCTTTCTGGAATCGATTCTGGAGTGTTTCATAAAGCATTTTACAAAATAAAATAAAATATGAGCACCAATGTAGGAAGCAATGACAGGAGCAAGACAAAATCAAGAGCAGTAGGAGACATAACATCACTGATTGAAATAAGTTACAGCCATTTATTTTTAAGTCCCAGACAAGAAAATCAATCAAATTTGGTCTGTACAATAGCAGAAAGAAACCTAATGTGGTAGTAGAACAGGTGACAGGTATGTTGCATAAATTAACTTCTAGTCCAAACAAATTGGTGTAATTGGAAGATTTTATGATTCTGAATGCTAAAAACTCCTTTCATTGGTTTTACCATCAGAACAGCTACGGTATTTACATAAAGATTTCTTTTTAGTAAAGTTTAGCCAGACTCTGTTTCTCTACTATTTGTATTACTTGGGTATTCTAGGAAAATTAAAAACACATCTGCACTATATTGTGGATGATAGCCTTTCAACTGTTTCAGAACTAATATGTTTTCCTTAATCTTCACTTTTTCAGGCCAAATATCCTCAACTCTTTCACGGCTCAGAGGATTTATTTTAGGCTCTTCATCATTCATATTGCCCTTATCTGGAGTCACTCCACTGTATCGATATCTTGCTTAAAATGTGATGTACAATACAAAGAGAATGCTCTAGATTTTCCTTGACCAGTGTTGTAGAGAACTGAACTGGATCAATCTCTCTTAATTAAAATACCATGTTCCTATTAACATAGCTTTATATCAGGGGTGAAATGCTCCCGGCTCTCCCGATTAGGTAGCAATGGCAGCTGCTGGTTCGGAGGACCGGTAGCAAAAATCCCTGGCCCCGCCCCCCCTGCCTCTGCTGAGCCGCACCATCAGCAGAGGTTTTTTTTTTTACTTTTAAAAGTTTTTCTTCAGCCAAAAACATAACTTTAAAAGTAAAAAAAAAACCTCTGATGATCGCGGGGCCGAGCAAAGATCATCAGAACACTTTAAAAGTTTTTTTAAAAAGCCCCCTTCAGCCGAAGGGGGGAAAAAGGAAAGGGAGGGCTTTAAAAGGCTCCTCTGACCATCCCAGCTGAGTTCCTCATCACCAGAACCTTAAAAAACATGTTTTCTACATGTTAAAACAATTATTTTAAGAGGTTCGGGCTGCTATGAGGGAACTTCAGCTGAGATCGTCAGAGGAGCTGACTTTAAAACTTTTTTTCCTCTGGCAATCCCAGAGAAGTTTCCTGATCCTAGCAGGCTTTTAAAATCACTTTTTAACAGCCCCCACTTACAAGAGCCCCCACCCATGCCCAGCCAATGCCCCCTCCTCACTTACCTATAATTACTGCTCCTTTCGGGCTGCAACTGCATGCTTTTCTTCAGCTACTGAAGAAAAAAAAAAGCTTGCTTTGACTTCCTGCTTTGCTGGGTGAGGAACTCTGGGATTTGAAGTCTAAAATAAAATAAAATAAAATAAAATAAAATAAAATAAAATATTTGTGCATCTTTCTGAAATTTGGTGTGTTTCTGTAGTGTTTCACTCTAACTACACAAACACACAAAATCTCACAAAGCTGTATGTGGCATTTTGTGTGTGTGTGAGTCAGTTGTGTTGTGTTGTGTTGTGTGTGTGTAAAGTGTGAAAGTGTGAGGTTCCTGCTTGTTGCAGGGGCCATTTTGAGTGAAGTGCAGCTGCTTTTACATTGTGTGTGAGTCAGTTGTGTTGTGTTGTGTTGTGTTGTGTGTGTGTAAAGTGTGAAAGTTGGTTTTTGGTACCTCTTATTGTTTTGTATACTTTGTTAATTATTTTTATTGTTTATTGTTATTGGCCACACCACACCCACCAAGCCATGCCCACCAATTAAATCACGCCCACAGAACGGTAGGGAAAATTTAGATTTCACCCCTGCTTTATATGTCATTATATTATTTAGCTACTATATTCAAATGTTGCTATTTATGCAACTTCCCACCAAGACATTTATATTCTTTTTTAGTTATCATGATCTAGAAAGGCCTGATCAATTCAAAGCTTGGAAGAGGAAGTAAAACTGATAATTATGTTTTATTCCAACTGTTTTCATTCAAAGACAATCATTGCATGCTTTGATTCTACTAACTATATCAGCTTCCAATTTTCAAATGACAAATTATTAATTGAGGAAAAGCAAAAACTGTCCTTCCCTGGTTAGGAGTAGAATACGAGATGGGTGGTTTGTTCTCTTGCAACATTGAGGTAGCACTTAACAATAGCACTTACACTTATATACCACTTCATAGTGCTTTACAGTCCTATCTGAGTGGTTTACAAATGTCAGCATATTGCCCCCCAACAATCTGGGTCCACATTTTACTGACCTCGGAAGGATGGAAGGCTGAGTCAACCTTAAACCTTTATTCTATTTAAGACACCCTTAAATAAAATATAAAAATAAAATGATGAGTGAGATTCTGATATAAATTATACTGTATGCTGCCATTATACTGTATGTTTCATACAGATTTTTTTCCCCCAAATATAACACATCCTCTGTTAGTATTCAGTAAAAGATACTCACCCTTTAAAAAGCTGGGCTCTCACAATAGCTTTGGAAGGACTAATAAATTGGTCCATGTGTTAATCAATAAAGTGAATGAATAACCAATGAAAAAGTGTCACTGGTCTGCCAAAGGGGAAATCATCCAAGAATGAAACCAATGTAATAACACAGGTGCATTGTATCCTTCAGCAATTAGATGTAAAACATATTGAAGCAGCAATTCCCAGTGCTAGAATGCTCGCTCCTCTGACAGCATTAAAATAGTCATTTTAATAGGGTTTAATGTACTTTAGGTATAAAATGTGGATTCAAGATACTCTTGCAATGACATTCTATGCAATAAGTGCTGAACATTTGGAAAGGGGTGCCCTTTCCCCTCCCCCCTCAATGTGTTGTAAATTTTAATTACTATTTTGCAAAGCCTTTTGGCAGAGCTTTGAACTCTGGAGAAAAATCCCTTGTATATTTGCATATAAAAGCTGGCATCCCTTCCCTTTTGCCTATTGAACTTGCTTCAGAGAGATTTTCAGGCTACCATAGGTAAAATTGATCGAATTCCCAACCCTGCCTCGGAGCAGTTAAACAAAAGCCATTCTCGCTTTTGCTTTTTAAAGTAAAAGTTAACGGAGCAATGTAGAACCCTGCATTTTCAACAAACTGTCAGAGAAATGAGAAATGAAGAGTTCTTTAAAGGCAGTTGAGACTTTTCAGAACTGTTAAACTTGCTGTTGTTTGCCAGATTTCTTTGCCAGCTACTAGACTTCTAAGCTTGTGATCCTTCCCTTGGCTTCTTCGTTTAATTTTCCTAGGAAAGAGGTTATGCCAAGCTGAATAGCTTTTCAAATTTATTGCCAACGTGAGATGGGGAAATCATTACTGGATATTTACTGGGTTGTTGTTTTTTTCACTGTAAAGACATGTATGGGCTTCAGGGCTTTCACCAAACCATTGTCGTTTTAAAAAACCTATGCAAAAAAAAAAAGATTTATACTGTTTTTCAAATGGAGAAAATATTCACAAAAGTGACAGAAGTGCAGCTGTCTTCAGAGCACCTTTTTAAGCCTTTCTTGCATCTAAATAATTTTAAAAATAATTGCAAATGTGAATATGAATGTAAAGGACTATGAAGATCATTTCTTTAAGTAAATAACCTTTACTCAAAGAAGTGTATTCATAATTGCTGGCAAATTACTGCATAGAAATAAAATGTGTCTGCTACCATTAAAAATATGTGATGCCATTTTTCTGAAAATATTAAAATCTTAAGATCTGAGTGTCTATAATAAAAATATAGGATGTCATGACACTGCTGCAGGAAACCCAAAGAGTATTTTCAAGAGCAGATTTAGGCCAGCAGTTTGTAGAAACTAATGTATTTTTTTGTATTACAACTGCCATAAATTCCAATCAGAGAAGCTTTCTGTAGTGCAACTACTACCTGGATTTGACCAGCCCCATTGTGATATGAACCACACTAAACCAAATTCACACTAGCCATAGTAGATGTGCTGACACCCTTTATAAATGTGGCAAAATGCTATCACCGAATTGTGACTGTGGAACCAAAAAACAAACTATTCAACACATAGTTGAGTGCCAAAACAGAGCCTATAATGAACACTTTGCTGATTTCCTAGCGGTGACAATTGAAGCAAAAAAAATGATATCTGTGACTTAGACATATATTTATAACATTTTAGATTTTATATTTCAAATACAAAATAAAAATTCAAATATTTTGCATTTTTATCTCTCGTGCTTTTATCAAAATGTAATGTGCATATGCCATAGGATAAATAATTATAAAAATGTAGTGCAGTCTACTAGACTACAACAGAGAAATACTTTGTCACTACATATTTTCAGATTTTTTTTTATTTCCCAGTCTATTATGCCCTATTGTTTTCTGTTGGTCTCCTGTCCAATTACTAACAGATCTGAATTTGAATTTCTGAGGTCATCCAAGGTCATGAAGGTGCTACCATTGAGCTGAAAAATACGGTATGCCTAGATAACATTTGTAATTTAGCATTGAGCTACAGAGTAGAGAAGTACAAAAGATTGTAAGCTCCAAACACTTTGAACACTATGTAACACATTTTAGTTTGAAACATCACTTTTTCTTTAAAACAACTTATCAGAAATACTATGTCATTTGGATAATTCTGGAGATGTTTGAATTCCAACATGCTCAGGATATTCCCAGGAAATACAGAACATGTTTTATGCTCAAAGTACTATTTCAGATTTGAAGTATTCTACTCAGCATTAGCAGAGAGAGTTTCGAAGGGCTCCAATGTTGTATTTTTTATGTTTCAACTCCTTCCATGTATAAGGAAAAGGTTTATTTGTACTATGTTTATGAAATTTCAACAACTACATGACCAGTTCACAGTTTCCTGGTCCTTAATATAAAAATGTTAAGTATTTTTATGGCATAATAGTAATAACTATTAGTAATAACTGCATTAGTACAACTGTAATACAATTTTATTACAATTGTATTACAATTAATCAATATTTTCTACCAGATATGACAAAGCAATGCTAAGAGAGCCATAGAAAAATTGTTTTCTAGATTGCTATTGTATATTCTGACTCTCAGGCTCATTAAACAGAGACATCAAAGACAATGGATCAGATCCATGTATTTCATTTAAAGACATTGAGACAGCTCAACTAACTCCTTCTAGAAATAATTTTTAAAAAAATGTATATTACATTATAAGTCTTAATGATTTATTTTGTTGGCATAAAGTAACCAAAATTCATTTCATCCAGTATTGGTATTCTTATGTTAAACCAAATCCCCTCCTTGAAATTTAGATATAACACACACAAAAGCACCTTACCCTACTGGGTCAACAGTTCCTTCTCTTAGTTTTTCCTGTTCTGGGATTAGGATTGTAAGGCTGTATACTATTGTTCCTTAAAATAAATCCTCAAAGCAGATTTTTTTAATCACATATTTTTAAAAAATCAATATTTCCATCGATACCCAATATTCAAGTGATAAATAGCATTTTGTAATCAAAACCATTCCACTCCATCGTAAGAATTTCCAGTGGGTCGGCGAATAGCCTAAAAGTTGCTGCAATGTCAAAAAGAAAGCTTCTAGACCACTGAAAGTAAACAAAAACTAAGAAACAGATCAGTAAAACTGTTTTTGGCTAATGGCTACAAAATCCTGGTCAACTCTTAGAGTGATATAAAAATCACGGTGGGAGAAAAATAGAGAAAAATAAAAATTCCAGAATACTGATTATCGGATATTCAATACACACTTGTAAAATGCAAATAAATAATCAACATAGGCAGAAGATAAATCTATAATTAAGCAGGTTATGAACATAAATGGCTAAATATTTCTTCAGAACGATACTTCACTGAATAACTGTTATAACTCAGAGTTACAATGGAACATTCTTGATAGAGAGTTTTAGATATGATTGCTAGAAACTAACAGAACAGTTTCCCACCTTTTACCTTCTAAAACTGCTTCCAAACTGCAGTCCAGCCTAGAGATACGATATGCCCTCACCTAATATGGAACTTCCCACTTTCCCAAGGAACTATTAAGTTCAGTCCTTGGACATTTGATAATGTCTGTCGTAGAAAAACTCAAAACATGGGGAAGATTATGTGGAGAAGAACAGCCTGATTTCATGTGAAACAAAGAAGTTCAAACTAAATTAACTTGAAAATACACAAAAATAGCAGCCCACTAGTATTGTTTGATACTATCAAAGGGAGAATGTTGGAACAGAGAATGATGACTGTTATAAATAATAGGCTGCAAAAATCCTTCCCAAAAAAACCCCCATTCATTAGGCATAGCAACTCATCCCAAGCATTTCACTTAGAATTATTAAAGCAGCCACATCTTTTTCCAAACTTATGCAAATGTTTTGATACTACCTCCAGCTACCTCCACTTGACACATTGCCCTGGAAAAAGATGCATCTGCTTTAATGATCTGAGGAGAAGTCCATCTAAAGTGGTTTTACCTATTGTGAAGAATCAGCTTGAAATAAGTATGCAGTCTTAATACTGTACATTATTACAGTAGGGACATCATGCTACTGGTATTATCCAAGATTGGCAAGAATAGACATTCTTTAAGGCAGTGCTTCTCAATTATTTTCTGTCATGCCCCCCTAGGAAGAAGAAAACATTTTTCGCGCCCCCCCGTGAAAATATGACGAGGCGTATGTAGCGCTTGGCTTCACTGTGACTACGGTGGGAGACGAGGAAACGCGCCCCCCCTTTACGGAGCCCCACTATTTGAGAAGCACTGCTTTAAGGTCACACCTGTCCATGAAACTTAAACCAGTTTCTTGACCATTGGAACTAGTTAATTCACCTTCCTCTGTCTCTCTTCTCAAACAGTGACGATGATGAGAAAGAGAAAGCTTTTTCCTATTTCTTCCTTCATTCTTTGTTTAATTAGGAACTTTTTAATTGAGGGTGGCATGGAAAAAAGAAAACACTGCAGCAGCTAACAACAATATTGGGGGGAAAGGAAAGAGAGAAGGTCATTTAAGGTGTTTTATTCAAGGATTTTCAAAATCTGTATCTAGCAATTAATACTGGATGTTGGAAAAGAGAAAATGGAGCAATGTTTACCAAGGGTGATGGAAAGATATGACACTTGTTGTAACTATTCTCTGTGATTTGCTCAGCATTATTTTCATGAATTGCTTGTGTAAATCATTATGATGAATCAGCTATGTAAACATGACTCTTGATATAGAACAAGAAACTGGCAAAGGCTTGTTCAGGAATGACACAAGCTTTTCTCCATCTGTTCAACAGTCTTTCTGGATTTATAAAGGACAGAGGAGAGAATATATTACATGATTGTAATACTTTAAAATGATGCCAAGGTTAGCTTCACCGAGACCTTAAGATTACCTTAAATTTTCAAATTGCTGTTATTTTATGTACATTTGTGTAGATTATTGAGCCTAACTTTACTGCATATCAACTTGAGAGGGGGGAGGCTAATTTTCAGAATGCTTATTTTTGTGGATCATTCCTAAATCGCCATAACTGAAATGATTAATAATACATGGATGCTGATTAAGTGTTAAATGTCTGGGATTCTATAATAGTAAAATTTTGACTGGCACAAAAAAATAGCATGATGTAACAAAATGATTAATCCTTATGATGATTAAGCAGTAATATTGGAACTCAATAATGCTAGAGCAAAAATATTTACAGTTCTAAAATTTGAGCTGGGAATAAATTAAGCACACAAAATAGATTTCCCTTTTAAAAGTAAATTACCTTTCTTTTAAAAATCAGGCATATGCATGCTCATTATTTCTAACCAACTACAGCAGGGGTGTCAAACTCGATTTCATTGAGTTGGGGGCATGGCCATGGTAGGCATGGCTAGCTCAACATCAGTCCTGTCGCAGGGGGCTGTGGTGGCCTGAGTACTCTGCCAGAGAAAACGGGCTCCTGAGCTCTGTTTTCGGTTGCCACAACCTCCTGCAACCCTCTGCCAGTGAAAATGGAGCTCAGGAGCCCACTTTCTCTAGAAGAAGCACCGCGGGCCAGTCCTTTGCTGTTTCCAGGGCAGCCCCGCGGGCCAGATCTAAGTATCCAGCAGGCCAGATTCAGGCCCCGGGCTTTGAGTTTGACACCCCTGAACTACAGCATCAAAAGATGGCTTGCATATGTAAACCAAATTTCACTACACAAATACACTGAGCAGAAATATCTATCACTTGAAACGCGATACTTTTTAAAGAAGTAGTTCATTCATTAAGTTGTATCACAACTGTACATGTACATCAGTATAATCCTGTGTTATCCAAAGCTGTTGTCCTCTTAAAATATTCTATGGAACTGAAGTCTTGCACAATTGCTTTTTCTATTGAAACTGAATTATTCCTCCAAAAGAGAGAGTAAACTTCACTGGCAGTGGTGATAAAAGTTTAACACCTCCTGGGTTTAATTTGAATATCTTGATTCACCCGGCATATTTAAACAGTCCGTGGTTTCTATTGATGGTTAGTGGATTTTATTTATTATTGTTAGTACTAGTATGGCTACTGATAATACTCTAATATTAGTACCATAAAATAATACCAGTGCTTCAGGAAGAAGATTTCTTTCTAGTGAATTGGATTCAAACTTTTAATTCAAAGTAGTTCAGTCTCTGCCAATGATCTAACTGAAGGCATTTAACCCATTTCATCTATTCTGAGTACTGCTAAATCTGCATTCAATCTAGAGTTTTCTTACCACTACAGTAGTAAAGGAATTCTTGTGGCCTTTCAGTGTCTATCTACCATAATTGGGAATGAGCTAATTGTATTGAACCTTGAAGTTCATATAATATAAAATAGGATTATATAAATGTATACATACAGTTGTATACACAAGTAGAAACACTGATTTTGAATTTATTTTTCTCTCACCGTGTATGTGTGTGTGTGTATACATATACATATATATATATACACACACATATACATACAGCTCTGTGAGGTGGGCTGAGTGAGAGTGAGTGGCCCAAAATCACCCAGCTAGTTTTCATGTCTAAGGGAGGCCTAGAAACCTGATAAAGGTTATACTATTCCCTAGTATAAGAGATGTTGTGGCTCAGTGGCTAAGACACTGAGCTTGTTGATCGAAAGGTCAGCAGTTCAGCAGTTTGAATCCCTAGTGCTGTGTAACAGGGTGAGCTCCCATTACTTGTCCCAACTTCTGCCAGCCTTGCAGCACGTAAAAATGCAAGTAGAAAAATAGGGACGACATTTGGTGGGAAAGTAACAGCATTCCGTGCGCCTTTGGCGTTTGGTCATGCTGGCCACATGACCACAAAGACGTCTTCAGACAGTGCTGGCTCTTCGGCTTTGAAACGGAGATTCCCTAGAGTCGGAAAAGACTAGCACATATGTGCAAGGGGAACCTTTATCTTTACCTTTAACCTCAAACCAGTATACTGCACAATGGCTGTACCTAATCCTATTCCCACAGTGTTCTGTTTCCCTCCCCCCAATACTCCCAGCAAAGAGTCAGTCAGAGGCCTTCTTTTCTCCTTTTATTTACATATATAGATGTCCTGGCCACGTCTACCCACGGGCCTGCCAAGTTTCTGGAGATAACGAGGAAATTATAGATAAGGCCAGAATTACTCACGAATATATTCTTCCCTCCATTGATACAGTTTGCCCGCGCAAATTCATTGCTTTGTCCAAGACAAAAAACCAGGAAGTCCCGCCTCCTATTTATAGTCTCTGCAGATGTCACTGCATGACAATTATGACTTGGCTTTATCCCAACGCTGCTTCTGATGCTGCGCCTCTCGCACCTGGGCCCGCAAGTCCACTGGTTCCCGTGCTGCGGCCAAGGCTTCTGCCGCAGCACTGTCCGTGGAGGAAGGGGTCCTTGGCGCAGAGGTACTCTGGCTTGCGGGACAGGGCATCCGCCCTACGGTTGTGACCGCTGGGAATGTAGGTCTCGCGGAAGTTGAACCGGGCAAAAAACAACAACCACCGGATCTGCCGCTGGTTCAACTTCCGAGCTGTGGTGAGGTGCTCGAGATTCCGATGGTCCGTTCGGACCTCCACCTGATGTCGGGCCCCTTCCAGATGATGTCGCCAAGCCTCGAATGCAGCCTTGATAGCCAGCAACTCTTTTTCCCAGATGGTGTCGCCAAGCCTCGAATGCAGCCTTGATAGCCAGCAACTCTTTTTCCCAGATGGTGTCGCCAAGCCTCGAATGCAGCCTTGATAGCCAGCAACTCTTTTTCCCAGATGGTGTCGCCAAGCCTCGAATGCAGCCTTGATAGCCAGCAACTCTTTTTCCCAGATGGTGTCGCCAAGCCTCGAATGCAGCCTTGATAGCCAGCAACTCTTTTTCCCAGATGGTGTCGCCAAGCCTCGAATGCAGCCTTGATAGCCAGCAACTCTTTTTCCCAGATGGTGTCGCCAAGCCTCGAATGCAGCCTTGATAGCCAGCAACTCTTTTTCCCAGATGGTGTCGCCAAGCCTCGAATGCAGCCTTGATAGCCAGCAACTCTTTTTCCCAGATGGTGTCGCCAAGCCTCGAATGCAGCCTTGATAGCCAGCAACTCTTTTTCCCAGATGGTGTCGCCAAGCCTCGAATGCAGCCTTGATAGCCAGCAACTCTTTTTCCCAGATGGTGTCGCCAAGCCTCGAATGCAGCCTTGATAGCCAGCAACTCTTTTTCCCAGATGGTGTCGCCAAGCCTCGAATGCAGCCTTGATAGCCAGCAACTCTTTTTCCCAGATGGTGTCGCCAAGCCTCGAATGCAGCCTTGATAGCCAGCAACTCTTTTTCCCAGATGGTGTCGCCAAGCCTCGAATGCAGCCTTGATAGCCAGCAACTCTTTTTCCCAGATGGTGTCGCCAAGCCTCGAATGCAGCCTTGATAGCCAGCAACTCTTTTTCCCAGATGGTGTCGCCAAGCCTCGAATGCAGCCTTGATAGCCAGCAACTCTTTTTCCCAGATGGTGTAGTTGCGCTCGGAAGGATTGAGTTTCCGGGAGTAGTAAGCGCAGGGAAAAAGTGTGCCATCTTGGTGAGCATGTCCACCACCACCAGCACCGTGGTGAACCCAGAGGACGGCGGCAGGTCCGTCAGGAAGGTCTGCGTTTCGGGAACAGGAGAATCCGGTGGTGCCAGAGGGAAGAGCCGCGGATGGTACCCCACATTGGCAAAGAACGGGGTCATCTGAGTAGAGGTGTGCTGAGAGTTGTTAAAAGCAAACTCCGCCAGGGACAGGTAATCGGCCCAGTTGTCCTGTTGCTGGTTGATGAAGCAACGGAGATACTGTTCCAGGATACCGATGACCTTCTCTGTACCCCCGTCGGTCTCCGGATGGTGCGATGACGACAGACACACCTGCACCTCCAACGCGGCCATCAGGCTCTTCCAGAAGCGAGCTGTGAACTGAACTCCGCGGTCCGAAACCACCCTGTCCGGTAGACCATGGAGGCGGAAGATGTGCTGCAGAAAGAGACGGGCGTTTTGCGGCTGTGGGCAGTCCGCGGCATGGGATGAAGTGTGCCATCTTGGTGAGCATGTCCACCACCACCAGCACCGTGGTGAACCCAGAGGACGGCGGCAGGTCCGTCAGGAAGGTCTGCGTTTCGGGAACAGGAGAATCCGGTGGTGCCAGAGGGAAGAGCCGCGGATGGTACCCCACATTGGCAAAGAACGGGGTCATCTGAGTAGAGGTGTGCTGAGAGTTGTTAAAAGCAAACTCCGCCAGGGACAGGTAATCGGCCCAGTTGTCCTGTTGCTGGTTGATGAAGCAACGGAGATACTGTTCCAGGATACCGATGACCTTCTCTGTACCCCCGTCGGTCTCCGGATGGTGCGATGATGACAGACACACCTGCACCTCCAACGCGGCCATCAGGCTCTTCCAGAAGCGAGCTGTGAACTGAACTCCGCGGTCCGAAACCACCCTGTCCGGTAGACCATGGAGGCGGAAGATGTGCTGCAGAAAGAGACGGGCCATTTTTGCGGCTGTGGGCAGTCCGCGGCATGGGATGAAGTGTGCCATCTTGGTGAGCATGTCCACCACCACCAGCACCGTGGTGAACCCAGAGGACGGCGGCAGGTCCGTCAGGAAGTCCATGGAGATCGCCCCCCAGGGTCTGTCGGGTGTCGGCAAGGGCTGGAGGAGCCCGGGAGGGGCCCCCGTGGCGGCCTTGGCTTGCCGGCACGGTACGCAGGATGTCACGTAGGCATGTACATCATGCCGCACTCGGGGCCACCAAAAGGTCCGTGTCACCAGGTGGAGGGTCTTGAAGAACCCAAAATGTCCTGCTGCAGGGTTGTCGTGGCACTGGGTCATGACGAGGGCTCGGAGTGGTCCTGTGGGCACATATAATCGCCCCCGAAACTTGAGTAAGTCCTCCTCCAAGGTCCAAGGAGACGTGGGGCCCACCTCCGCTCTCCTTTGCTGCGACCAGGCGTCCTGGCGCTGCGCCTCTCGCACCTGGGCCCGCAAGTCCACTGGTTCCCGTGCTGCGGCCAAGGCTTCTGCCGGCAGCACTGTCCGTGGAGGAAGGGGGTCCTTGGCGCAGAGGTACTCTGGCTTGCGGGACAGGGCATCCGCCCTCCGGTTGTGACCGCTGGGAATGTAGGTCACGCGGAAGTTGAACCGGGCAAAAAACAACGACCACCGGATCTGCCGCTGGTTCAACTTCCGAGCTGTGGTGAGGTGCTCGAGATTCCGATGGTCCGTTCGGACCTCCACCTGATGTCGGGCCCCCTCCAGATGGTGTCGCCAAGCCTCGAATGCAGCCTTGATAGCCAGCAACTCTTTTTCCCAGATGGTGTAGTTGCGCTCGGAAGGATTGAGTTTCCGGGAGTAGTAAGCGCAGGGAAAAAGTGTGCCGCCATTCGTCGGAGCCTGTAGCAGCACCGCTCCCAGAGCCACATTGGACGCGTCCGTTTCCACCACAAAAGGCCGGAGCGGGTCGGGATGCCTCAGGACGGGTTCCGTGACGAAGGCTTTCTTGAGGGCTGTGAATGCTTCTTGCTGCGGGGGACCCCACCGGAACGCAACCTTCTTCCTGAGGAGCTGGGTAAGTGGAGCCGTCAGTGTGGCAAAGCCCGGGATGAAGGTCCGGTAGTAGTTGGCGAAGCCCAGCAGGCGCTGAACATCCTTCACCCGACGAGGGGCTTCCCAGCTACACAAAGCTTCTACTTTACATGGGTCCATGGCTATGCCCTCGGGCGAGATGATATGCCCGAGGAATTCTATGGAAGTCCGGAAGAAGACGCATTTCTCCAGCTTTGCATTGAGTTGTTGCTCCATAGCGTTGCAGAACCAGACCGACGTGTCGAAGGTGGCTTTCCCTGGACCAGGAGTAAATCAGGATGTCGTGCAGGTAGATAACCACGAACCGATCCAACATGTCTCGGAACACGTCGTTCATGAAGTGCTGGAAAACGGCGGGAGCGTTGGTCAACCCAAATGGCATGACAGTGTATTCGTAGTGTCCGTATCGGGTGCTGAATGCCGTCTTCCATTCGTCTCCTTCTCGCATCCGCACCAGGTTGTAGGCCCCGGAGATCGAGCTTGGTGAAGATCGTGGCCTCCCGCAACCTCTCCAGCAGCTCCGGGATGGGCGGCAGGGGTAGCGATTCCGCACCGTAATGGCGTTTAGCCGGCGGTAATCACAGCACAGGCGCAAGTCCCCTGTGTTCTTCTTCACGAAGAGGACCGGGGCCGAGAGAGGGGACTTTGAAGGCGGATGAACCTCGGGCCAGATTTTTGTCCAGGAAGTCCCTGAGGGCGGCCAACTCGGGCTCCGACATGGAATACAGGCGTCCCACAGGCAGTGGTGCGTTGGGCAGAAGGTCCACGGGGCAATCGTAGGGCCGATGCGGGGGTAGTCGGTCCGCCTCCTTCTCGCTGAACACGTCGGCGAAGTCCGTCAGCTCAGGAGGCAAGGTGATGGCAGCGGTGGGGCGTTCTGGCGGCACAGGTGTGGCGGATGTGATCGACGCACTGCAGACTCGGGAAAGAGATGGCGTTCCGCGACCAGGCCACCTGAGGATCGTGGGTCCGAAGCCAGGCCAACCCAAGGACCAAGGGAAAATGAAGGTCCGCCGTGACATAAAACTGGATCGCCTCCTCATGGTCCCCAATAGCCAGGCGCAAAGGCTGGGTGGCAAATTTAATGGGGCTGGACACCAGTTCTCGTCCATCAATTGTCTCTACCCGCATCAGAGGGTCCACCGGAACCACAGGGACCGCAAACTGGGTCACAAAGGCCTGGTCCATAAAGTTTGTTGTGGCCCCTGAGTCCACCAGCGCATGCGCCTGGAGCCCGTCCGACTGGTTCCCCAACCATATCCGTGTGTCCAGAATCAGATGCCGAGGGGGCCCAGAGTCTACTTCCATAGCGTCCAGTGGGGCTTAGTACGTGCCCGACCTAGGGTTTCCCAGGTCGGGCCTGCTCCGTTCGATTGGTCACGCTGTGATTCGGGGACGGCGTCGTGCCCGCCGCTTTCTGAGGCAAGAAGCGGCGAAGTGGCCGGGCTCCCCACAGTACAGGCACAATCCCCCTTGGCGCCTCCGGTTCCGCTCCTGGGCTGTCAGGCGAGGTCTGGCCGCTCCCAACTCCATGGGCTCTTCCGCAGCGGTTACAAAACATGGGGCGACCCGGGGTGCTGGTGGTGCAGGAAGTGGGGGTGCAGATGTCGACGGCGGGTCCCGGGGGGTGCGACGGGATGGTCGCCATTGCAGACGGGCATCAAGGCGGAGACAAAGGGGCACCAAGTTGTCGAGGGTTGTTGAGGGTCCAGCTCGTCTTGCAATTCCTCTGAGAGTCCCTCCTGGAACGCGTCCACCAGCGCTGCATCATTCCAGTCAGAGTCCTGGCACAAAAGACGAAATTCGGCGATGTACTCCTGCAGGGGGCGTTTCCCTTGACGGAGTTCCTTAAGGCGCCTGGTTGCCGTCAGCATTCGAACGGGGTCCTCGTACATGGTGCGCAGGTGCTGCCAAAAACGCTGTTGGTCCGCCAGCAGGGGGCTGTCCTGGAGCAAGAGGGGCATGGCCCATCGAGCAGCCGAGCCGGAAAGAAGGTTAATCACGAAGGCCACCTTAGCCCGGTCGTCTGGGAAATCCTCTGGCCTCATAGCCATGTAGAGCTGGCACTGTCCCAAGAAGGTCGGGAACATCTCAGGCTGCCCAGAAAACTTATCCGGCACGGTTATCGGGCACTTGCGACGAGGAGGAGGAGTGGGAGGATGGGGGGGGGCTGCAGGCACATTCCTGGCAGCAAGTTGGCCTGCCAAGTGAGCCACTTGCTGCTGGAGCTGTTGATTAGCCGCTTGTAGCTGCTCTAACTGCTGCTGTACCTGCTGCTGGTCCATCTTTGGTGGAAGATGTTTTAGTCAGGTCTTGGACAAAATGTTCTGTTTCCCTCCCCCCAATACTCCCAGCAAAGAGTCAGTCAGAGGCCTTCTTTTCTCCTTTTATTTACATAAATAGATGTCCTGGCCACGTCTACCCACGGGCCTGCCAAGTTTCTGGAGATAACGAGGAAATTATAGATAAGGCCAGAATTACTCACGAATATATTCTTCCCTCCATTGATACAGTTTGCCCACGCAAATTCATTGCTTTGTCCAAGACAAAAAACCAGGAAGTCCCGCCTCCTATTTATAGTCTCTGCAGATGTCACTGCATGACAATTATGACTTGGCTTTATCCCAACGCTGCTTCTGCTGCGCGCGCCGGTCACGCCTGCGCAGTCTTGCATCACTCCAAAACTGTTCTTGGGGCGTTGCCAAATCAGAAGAAGGCTCCAGAGAATCAGGTCTTGCCGGCCCCTCCTCCTCCCTTTGAGTGGGTGCCAGGGAGGGAAAGGGCTCAAGAGAAGCAGGGCTTGCCAAGTCTTCTCCCTCACTTTCTGAATCATCCGAGTCCAGGAGTCCGGGTCCAGGAACCTGGGTCACAACACACAGATCTAATTAAAAACATTTAATAAATGTGTTTATTTGTGATATATTCCAGATTTTGTTTTCTTTTGTCACAGAAAAAAGGCACAATACATAATGGAGGATTTCCTTTAAAAAGATATAACTATTATTAGCAGATTTAAACCCAACCATTGTGAAAGAAAAATGTCAAAAAGGATAGAAGAAATAGTATTGACTTCCTTCCTCTCTTTCTCCATTCCTATCAATCTGAAGAAATGTTCTACCACCTATTAAAATTCACCTCTCTTCTTTTTTCCCCACTCCCTTTCTAACCTTTTATAAAGAGAATGATAACTTGTTTGCACAAATATTCATCTTGTCTTCAAAAGGACTGAGCTAATCACCCTTGCTACTTTCTTATTTTAGCAAGTAATTAATTGCTAGTATATGAATGAGGCCAAAGCAACCACTTAAGGGATTGTGTTATCACTTCAATATTTTAGACATTCTCTGCTGCCAGATTTATGTATAGCTAAATTGATGTTTCTCTTAAATATTCAGCTAATGAGAGTTCCTCCTATTTTCTAAATCGTATACTGCTTTAGCTAGGAGATATACCCAAACTGGTAAGACAATTAGTTTTGGACTCAATATTTGTCTTATAATACAACGAAACAATTAAAAAAACCAACTGATATAGTTTTGTCTATAAATCTACAGTAAAAAAAACTCCTCCCCATTTGATTTATGACTCAAATCGGGAATTTGTTCTTTTGGTCTGTCATCTTTGCCAATATCAACCCACAACAGAATAATTCTACATCATTCATGTAGGGTTCACAAATGAATTAAGGGAAAAATGGAGTAGCATTTTGAAAATTATTTTCATAATTGTCTGCAAAGGGTCATGCATCCACTGTCCCAGTTTTGCAGACAAGGTCTTCTTCTCACTGAGAAGACTCGTAAATTCTGATAACGCATACACAGATATCTCTAAGGGTTGCTACATATCTTTTCTTCTAACTTTACTTGAAATGTCTTCCCACTGTCAGACTCCCATTTCTTGTCTCTTTTGGCTGGCTTTTCTCAATCACTCCCTGCATCCACTACCAGTCACAGACTTCCACTTACTTCCTACCCAGTCTGCTTTGTTTATTGTGTTATTTCATGGCATGTATACATTCCTACTCCAATCCAGAATGCATCATGAAATAACAGGATTTTGGTGGAAATGGAAATCTTAATTGGCTCTAGGATTGTATCAATCATTCCTAATCCGGTTTGTCTGTTTTTTTTAAAAAAAGGAACTACTTTCTCAGAATTACCTCAACATCTTATTTATCCTATTATTTTAGAGAACACCAAGATAAGGGAACTACTCCTAAGTTTACTGTATAAGTACACTACCAAGCTTCATTTTACTAGGAGAGAACTGGATTAAGATATATGCATTTAATCCCAGTTGGTCAACATATATTAAAAAAAATTCACTGCTCCAAACTTGGTGACAGCAAATTCTTCATATGTCATTAGAAAGATATTAGAAGCAGATTTTTGAGGCTAGGGAATGAGAAGAGTATAAGAGTATCACGGTCCCAGTTTAGGTTCCTAACCAGTCCTATGAAGTAATCAATAGCAATAGTATTTAGACTTAAATACCGCTTCATAGTGCTTTACAGCCCTGTGTAAGCAGTTTACAGAGTCAGCATATTGCCCCCAACAATCTGGGTCCTCATTTTACCAACCTCGGAAGTATGAAGGTCTTGAGCCCCATCAGGATCAAACTTCTGACCTGGCACTGGGCAGAGTTAGCCTGCAACACTGCATTGTAACCACTGCACCACCACAGCTCCTAATCATGCAATTGTGCATGACTTTATATGTGCATCAAAACGATGAACAGCACATGGCTTTTGGTTTGTTTATTGTAACATTGCATCTCACTGATTCCATACGTACAGAGGAGTATATACAATGCACCTATTAAACCATAAATCAGCAGCATATCTGTAAAACAAGATTCTATCATTACATATAATCCTATGATATCAATTACCAAATGCTCTCTGAAACACTTATGTCTTGATACCTTTGCAAAAACCAGCAGTGAAGATGGTATCTCAGTTTCTAGAGTTAAGGTAATCTGGCAGGTAAATTACTCCAAGCATTGAAGAACATTGTCTCCTTGCTCACAAAGAGGATATTTCAAAATCTGTAAATCACAAGTGTTCACAGACAAGTCAACTCTACTTAGAGAAGGCAATTTTCAGGTATGAATATATATTTGGTTATCACCAGCTTATTTAAGATACCCAATAAGCCACGGTGGTGCAGTACTGCAGGCTACTTCTGCAGACTGCTAGCTGCCTGCAATTTGGCAGTTGAAGGTTGACGAGGCTCAAGGTTGACTCATCCTTCCATCCTTCCAAGGTGGGTAAAATGAGGACCCAAATTACTGGGGGCAATATGCTGACTCTGTAAACTGCTTAGAGGGGGCTGTAAAGCACTGTGAAGCAGTATATAAGTCTAAGTGCTATTGCTATCTCAAGCCACTGGATGACCTGACTTAGTAAGTTTCATGTAGATATCAAGAATCAAAGCTGAGAGCCATGAAACCTGCCACACACCACAAGGAAATAACCAACAGGATGACTTTTTCTGCCCACTTTTCTATCTCTATTAGTAGTAAAATTTTCTAATCGCCCACCGGTTCCACAGTAATGCGCCATGTATCATCATCTGCGCATGCTTCTCATGCATCCTGGATTGGGTTTGTGGGGGGGCGCCAGCTGCCAGCTCTGCTTGTGTGTTACAGCTGGGTGGTGTGTGGGGAGATGCATGAGCTATTCTGGGACGAGGCTTTTTTGTTTGCGGTCACACTATAGCGCCATTTAGTTTCACTTACGTAACGTGAACTAAACTTATGTGCGGGTGATACCAATAGTATATTTTCAGATATTTAAATTGTCACGGGGAATTTTATGAAAACCTAATGAAAATGTTTTTAAATAATGCTATGAAATTTTTTTTTAAAGTCAATTAAATTAAAAAAAAGGAAAGTGCTTCAGTATTGGACAAAACCCCTACTGCCCACCATGAAAGCTGGAATGTCCACTTGTGGGCAGTAGGGACCAGGTTGACTATTTCTGATCTAGGTAGAAATAGAACCATTGAAGCAAAGTGACCCCAATTCTGAACCCTCACGATTGTTACTCAAAGTAGAGTAAGAAGGAAAAAAATAAAAAGAAATAAAAGAGAAAGCTAAGGTGCACAAAGAAAAAGGAAAAGAAAAACGTAGAAGAAAAATAGGAAAGAATGAAAAAATATATAAAGAATTGGCTTCTGATATTCCTACAATTCATACTACTATGAAAATGTTGCCTTCTCAGAAGAAAAGTAATATTAATGTTGCACTTTGATTGGCTATGAATGAAATAAAACATTTGTTGGAACTGTAGCATTCTGTTATGAGGGTTTTTTTTTAAGTGCTTGAATTTGTTCCTGCGCTTTTGTTTAATGTGTTGGTAATTATGATTTTTTAACAGTTCTGTCAGTTGGATTAGAATATCTATAAACGTACTTGCCTCGTGCTGATTAGTTATGAAATCATCAAGCAGGTTTTGTTCTCCCAGTTGAAAGATCAATTAACATATAATAATGTGCAGTCATCGAAACTGTTCCTTTGATGACAATGCATCCCTACACAGCCCCAGGTTCAAGGGACAGATTGACAGTTTGCTTTCCCACTGGTAGATAATGCTGGTGAGCGAAGGAAGGAAGGTATGGCTTCTGCCAGTTGCTGTCCTAAAATGTGCATATGTCATGTGTGTGTCAAGACATCAAGATGGCTGCCATAACCATGTGGTCAAAGCAGTGGTGTAATCCTTCTGGTTTAACAACTGGTTCAGTGATCGCGTGCTTTCCTGCGTGCACAGTTCAATGAAAAATCACCTTCCATGTTAGTGCTAGAGAATTAAAACAGCTGAGGCACAGCAATCTGCTCTGCCGCGCTAATCAGCTAAGAAGATAAAGGTAAGTAAAGCGCAGGGCGGGCAGGTGGGCCCAGATGATCGTCGAAGCTACTGGTTCATTCAAACCAGTCCGAACTGGTAGAATCCCACCCCTGGTTCAAAGTGATGGCAGGACTTTGATTGAATGGTTATATCAGCCATCTTGGCTTTTTGGATACCTGGTAATCAGTCAGTATTGCTGCCCACATACACTATAATGCAGGATATTACTCCTCAACAAGGTCTTTCCAATGACCTCAAAATCTAGCAGTTGCATCTACCCAAAAGATACAACATAAGTCTCTTTCCAACTAACAGATTTCCCATCAATCACAACCAAGTGAATTGATGGTTTGTTTTACTATTAAAAGCAGGGGTCACATTGCTTTTGAAGTAGCTTTGAAGGAATCTTTGCTTAAAGCATTGCCAAAGCCAAGCACCTTTTGAAGTTTTGCACAAGACTGATAAAATAATGCTTTTACCATTCAGATGTAAACCACAGTGATGTCCTTCAGCAGATCATCAAGACAGATCCTTCAAGAAGAATTTGGGATCATTTATCAATTGTTTATTAAACATGTAGTCTTTGCCTCATATGAACTTTCTGTAACTCCATCATTTTTTGTTTGTCCCTTACTTCAAGTGCCCTATTGCTCTGTCCCTTTCTTTCAGCTAGCAGGTGTGACTGTTGTATAGTTGCTAGACAGCTATGAAAGGCCCCTTGACACACAAATTGTGTTTCTGGTTTAACGTTCTTCATTGGTCCTCACATTTTGATATGTGGTCATTTCTTTATACAATAGCTGATCTGGTTTTTGCTGCTTGTATTATTTTCTTTGTAATTTTAGGACTTCATCACATTGCTTAAATTAAGAAAAGTCATGCCAGTATAATCTATATAGAGGCATAGAAACTATATTGAATCAATTGTATCAACGATATTGAACAACTATATTTCCTATTATGAATCATTTCTGTTGTCACTGTTGTTGTCAGAGACAGAGAGAGAGAGGAGAAGAAGAAGAAAAGAAAAAGAAAAAGACCCATATTCTTCGTCAGCTTCCGGACCTTCGGACCTTCCGCCGCGAGCTTAAAACACATTTATTTGCGCGGGACTGAGTTAGATTTTAAATTTATGGGTTTTAAATTGGGTTTTAGTTTTATATTTTTAATCATAATTTTAACTATCGGGCTTTTAGAATAAGTTTTTTAATTGTTTTTATGTTGTATTTATGTATTTATATGTTTTTATGTTGTATTTATGTATTTATATGTTTTTTAAGTGCCTGTTAACCGCCCCAAGTCCTTCGGGAGATAGGGCGGTATATAAATATGATTAAATAAATAAATAAATAAATAAATTAAATAAATATTCTGAGTACCCAGTAGTGCATTGTTGAAATCAAGAGAGATGGAAATGACCTGGACATTGGAAATGTCCAATGTAAAACACTATAAGAAACATTAGATATGATAGAATGGATACATACATGTATATACAGGACAAATCCCTGTATAATCTTTATACAAACGTATTTTAGATATATAATAACTATAAAACTATCTTACAAATTTTTGCCTTGTCTTAAATATGAAGGCTTCTCCTTACTTCTATTAACGGACAGTTTTCTGGGGCTTAAAACATTCACTGAACAATTAAATCAGGATATATTGAAGTAACAGCCTAAAGTGAACCTACAACAGACATGGAAACTCATACTGTCAGGAAGAATTAATGCTGAACTCTTCAAATTTCAAGCAGGTTTGTAGTTCTTCTTCAAAATGTTTCATCTATTTACAAAATAGTTTGAGAAGTCCTGATGAAGTCATTTGGCATGCTGCATACTTCCCCCATCAAAAGACCAATGGGCATAAATTGTATGTGGAATAGCAAGTCTTTACAACAAAATAATGTAGAATATTTTCCAAGGACCAGCAACAGTTCAATTGTTTAACAATTAAAATATTTTCACCAGCTTGTGTTTTTGTTTCATGACTCAGTGAGATTTAAAGCAAAAATGGTGATTAAGCTGAGACTGCATCCTTTTAAATATGGGTAATATCCTAGGTACAGAGTAAAGTTAGTTTATTACAGAATAAACAGAAATCCCAGGTGCGTGGTTATCTCTTCCTTGCCATTTGCCAAGATATTTTGCACAACTACTCTGTCTGGAGATAACTTTGGTTTCTAAATAAGCTCCTAAAACAGAAATCTATCACTGCTTGACCTCTATACACAATTCACAGATCAAGAGCAGCCTCGTTATCCATATCACAACATATTGTTCTAATTAGTGCTGCTTTTAGTCTTGCACTGTGTTCTTATTTTCAGCTCTGTCATTCTCCACAGGTACCTTGTCTTTGTTTCATTATGACTTCCATATGATTTGTATACCTCATAGGACACTATATGCTCTGCTGCAAAATTGCCACAAAAAGTTCACATTGAAGCTGAGGAAGACACAAACCACTTCTCTTCAGAACCTTTCATCCAACGGCCTTGAAAATTTCCTACACTGTCAAAACAAGATTTTGTTTTCCTACCTCATTCCTCAAGTCATTTCTTTAGAATTTACTGTAAAAGTATATTTGAACATTTTAGAGCTTTGAGGTATGAGAAGACTATTTCATTGTTAATCTGTAGATTGCCTGTCTCCTTTTTTAAAAAAATTATTTGTTTGTTTATTAAATTTATTGGCTGCCCATCTCACAGCAGGGTAACTTTAGACGTCTTACAATATTGAAAGGATAAAACTATACAAAAACTATACACAATACAAATAAAAAAATATAAAACTATAAATACACAAGTCATTTAAAAAGATAGGAAGGGAAAGAGTAGGATGAGTGGGACTGTGCTGGGATCAGTTACCACCCCCAATGTGAATGGAATGGGACAACTTGCTGCAACCAAATCGCTGCAGCCAACTCGTCGTGAGACAACTCATCACAGGACAATTTAACAATTCAGTTTAATTGTTTAAAATAAATAAAAAATATATTTTAATTTTTGTAATTCCATTTGGTCCCTCCCTTTGCATCATTTCTTTAATGATTCCATTCCACCATTTCTTTGATATTAGTGTAACTCTTGTCCTGCAGTAAGTTGCCCTTTGCTGAGTTGGCCATAGCAAGTTATCTCATAGCAAATTGGCCATGACAAGTTGGCCATGGGAGTTGGCCATGGTGAGTTGGCCATGGTGAGTTGGCCATGGTGAGTTGGCCATGGTGAGTTGGCCATGGTGAGTTGGCCATGGTGAGTTAGCTGTGGTGAGTTGGCCATAGTGAGTTGACCATGGTGAGTTGGCCATGGTGAGTTAGCTGTGGTGAGTTGGCCATGATGAGTTCCCATGGCGAATTGTCATAGACCCCAATGTGAAGCCTTCCCATTGGACTCCTAAGCCAACTGACAGAGCCAGGTTTTCGAGCTCTTGTGGAAAGTCAGGAGGGTGGGAGCAGACCTCACTCCATGAGGCAAAGGGCAAGAACAACAGCAGAGGAAGCTTTTCTCCTGGACTTTGCCAGCCAGAATACCCCGGCCAATGGAACACGCAGCATGCCTCCCCTGCTGGCCAATCTTATGGGGATAAGACTCAATAGCAATAGCAATAGCACTTAGGGTTATATACCACTTCGCAGTGCTTTACAGCCCTCACTAAGTGGTTTACAAAGTCAGCATATTTTCCCCAACAATCTGGGTCCTCATTTTACTGACATCAGAGGATGTAAGGCTGAGTCAACCTTGAGCTGGTGAGATTCAAAGACCACGTGAAGATGGGTGGACTTCAGCTTCCAAGAATTTTCCAGCCAGCTGAAGTCCACACACCTTAAAAAGTTGCTAAGGTTGGGAACAACTGATCTAGTGCAGGGGTCTCCAACCTTGGCAACTTTAAGACTTGTGGACTTCAGCTCCCAGAATTCCTCTGCCAAGCAAAGCTGGCTGAGGAATTCTGGGAGTTGAAGACCACAAGTCTTAAAGTTGCCAAGGTTGGAGACCCCTGCTTTAGACTGCTAAATATTACTCAAGAATCCATATCTCGAAATTCCCACATGTATACAAAAGATTAGATTTAAATGACATTTTGGTTAATAATAATAATAATAATAATAATAATAACAACAACAACAACAACAACAACAACAACAGAGTTGGAAGGGACCTTGGAGGTCTTCTAGTCCAACCCCCTGCCCAGGCAGGAAACCCTACACCATTTCAGACAAATGGTTATCTAACATTTTCTTAAAAATTTCCAGTGTTGGAGCATTCACAGCTTCTGCAGACAAGTTGTTCCACTGGTTAATTGTTCTAACTGTCAGGAAATTTCTCCTTAGTTCTAAACTGCTTCTCTCCTTGATTAGTTTCTGCCCATTGCTTCTTGTTCTACCCTCAGGTGCTTTGGAGTAGTTTGACTCCCTCTTCTTTGTGGCAACCCCTGAGATATTGGAACACTGCTATCATGTCTCCCCTAGTCCTTCTTTTCGTTAAACTAGGCATACTGAGTTCCTGCAACCGTTCTTCATATGTTTTAGCCTCCAGTCCCCTAATCATCTTTGTTGCTCTTCTCTGCACTCTTTCTAGAGTTTCAACATCTTTTTTACATCATGGCGACCAAAACTGAATGAAATATTCCAAGTGTGGCCTTACCAAGGCATTATAAAGTGGTATTAACACTTCACGTGAACTTGATTCTATCCCTCTGTTTATGCAGCCCAGAACTGTGTTGGCTTTTTTGGCAGCTGCTGCACACTGCTGGCTCATATCTAAAGGGTTGTCCACTAGGACTCCAATATCCCTCTCACAGTTACTACTATTGAGCAAGGTACCACATATACGGTACCTGTGTATTTTATTTTTTTGGCCTAAATGTAGAACCTTACTTTTTTCACTGTTGAATTTCATTTTGTTAGATAGCACCCAATGTTCTAGTCATTAAATATAGTCATTCAATAGTCATTCAATAATCATCAATATCATCATCTACATGAAACTTGTAGAAACACTTCATTTAGGTCTTTCTTTTTTTATTTTTTTTCTACAGAATGACTTATCCAAAATTAACCTTAGATTATTTTATTTTTTTAAAAAACTGGAAAAATTAAGTAACACAATAACTGCTAGGGTTTTTTTCTGCTGTGGCGGCTGCTGCCTTTTATTTGTTTTTATACAAAAAAATGGGTACGAATCTCCTGTAGGAAAATAATGTAGATTCCATAGTTACTCAGCACGTGCTCTTTGTGGGATGCCATTTGTCACAGCAATCTAATGCATCTTCTCATAGGTCTAAATTCTCCATTCTGATTCAGTACTTATTCTGAGCTCATGGGTTTATTGATGCTGGTGAATGTTCCACACATGGAACAACACAAAATATGCAGCAGAGATTTGTGATGAGGATTAGAGGAAAGAATTTTGATTGACAACTTTTATTACAGCAGGCACCCGAGACGTGGCGATGTGGTAGTTTGGGAGGGAAGAATCTTCCCCGATTCTTCTCCTGAGGACCCCGTTTTAAGAATTTCTTATGGGAAGCAGGAAGGATGATGTATGAAATGGGGAGAGTACAGCTAGCTCAGACATCGGTGTTGAAGAGGGAGAATGGCATCGTCTTCCTGGTTAGGTCTGCTGCCAACTATGGAACAAAGCTATCTTTGGTCAGCCCTTGTATGGCCCAAACCCTTTACCTCTCCCTTTCCTATTCTCAGGTTTCACCAAGGCAAGGGCAAGCCTGTCAGTAAGGAGTTGTGGAAAATAACATGTGCTACTGGACAGCATGTCCCCTTTTGACTATAATATGGCTTCCCATTATCTGAGTTCAGTAGGAAGATTTTTTTTTTCTGTTAAGAAAGATGGGCATAATATTAGCCAGCATTATCGTCCTCTTCTCAACGCAAGACACAAAATATCAGGCTCCTAGCTGAGCTTAAATCCTAAAAATATCTAACTTGTCTTTCTTGAGGACAAAGCAGGGATGAAATCCAACAGGTTCTGACAGGTCCTGGAGAACCAGTAGTGGAAATTTTGAGTAGCTTGGAGAACCAGCAAATACCACCTCTGGCTGGTCCCAGACTGGGGTGGGAATGGAGATTTTGCAATATCCTTCCCCCAGGAGTGGGGTGGAAATGGAGATTTTGCAGTACCCTTCCCCTGCCATGCCCACCAAGCCATGCCCACAGAACTGGTAGTAAAAAAAATTGAATTTCACCACTGGGACAAAGGTATACAGCTCTTTCTTTGCCATTGTTCTAATTCACTTTCCCATGCCTTTGGGCTTTGTCCTCTTTGTTCTGAGTACTTATAAACTAAAGAAAGGAAATCCAAGAAACAAAAAAATGACATAACATTGTGCAGGCAGTAAATCATCGCTATACACCAAGCAAGTAAGACAGGAAACCAAAGGCTCTGCATATGACCTGTTCATGTGACCTGTTCATGTGACTGTCCCACAGGTGTTTTTTTCAAAAGGCAACTGGACTTTCTTGTTTTCCTTGAAGATGTTTCATTTTTCATCCAAGAAGCTTCTTCACTTCAGTCACAAGTGAAGGAGCTTCTTGGATGAGTAGTGAAAAGTCTTCTAGGAAAACAAAGAAAGCCCAGTTGCCTTTTTAAAAAGCACCTTCGGGGCAACCATGACCTGGATCAGAGGTCTCCAACCTTGGCAACTTTAAGCCTGGAGGACTTCAACTCTCAGAATTCCCCAGCCAGCTTTGCTTTGCTGGGGAATTCTGGGAGTTGAAGTCCTCCAGGCTTAAAGTTGCCAAGGTTGGAGACTCTTGACCTGGATGACTGAGAATCTCCATCGACATTGTTTATGTGACTATTTCTAACAATTGGTGCTTCTTATTGAATGTGCAAAGGTGACTCTTCTGAGAATAAAAGCAGACATTAATTTTGGTTATAGGACGCTCTTCATAATTGCTCTCATCAAAATGACTAGTTTTTAAAATAAAGGATTATAAAAGAATTCCAATACTCAGCATCTTTCTTTTATTTATACAGTATTTTCTAGACTTCGTTAGTATCTAGAAATTGCAAATTTATTGTAGTTGGAGAACATTGTTCTTTTTCTAAAGAAAAAAATCAACCTGCGTATCTTGAGCTTTGTGTCATATGTGTCCTATGAGAAAAAAAAGAGAGTGAAACTGAAAATCACAATAAATTTGCAAGCAATGTATCCCCAATGAATTTTAAGTATTTTCCCAAGGGAAACTAGGAGGCAGGTGGAGTGTAATTATGGGCAGAACTAACTAATGGAACAATAATGAAACAAGAGACACTCACTAATCCCTGTTGCATTGTAATGTGCTTGAAGTTTAGGTGGATGCAAAGATCAACCAGTTTCCAAAGTACAAATTCAGTCACATGAAAAATGGGTTGGTGAGCTAGATGGGCTAACCTAAAGGACCAAAGAGTTTATTTTAGGATCATGTTTATTCTGTGCTATCATACCATGATAATCCCATTGTCTTGTTTCAGGGTCAGCAGAGGAAATACCAATCCATAATCCTTCTGATGAGCATAGATCAAAGATGCAAATAAAATGGACTAATTTTCTGTAAGGAGGTCTGCAGATGTGACTATACTTGAGGAAGCAAGGAAAACTCAATCCAATTCATCAAGGCACAGGTAATGGCATAGCTATGTAAAAAGGCTACCTCTTTGTCTATATGGAGAAAATAAAAAAATACTCTAAAGAAGGTTTGACAGGTAGTCATCAACTTATAACAGTTCATATAGTGGCCGTTTACAGTTACAACAGCATTGAAGAAAGCGACTGATGACCATTTTTCGCACATATGACGATTGCAGAATCCTCATGGTCATGTGATTTATATTGGGATGCTTGACAACTGACTCATATTTATGATGGTTGCATTGTCTTGGGGTCATGTGATCACCTTTGGCAAACTTTTGACAAGCAACTTAACAATTGTATTATTAATTTAACAACTGCCATGATTCAGTTAACAAATGTGGCAAGAAAAATTGTAAAGTGGAGCAAGACTCACTTAACACATTTCTCATTTAGCAACATAAATGTTGGGCTCAATTGTGGTTGTACGTTGAGGACTACCTGTATGTAGTCCTCACATAAATTATTTCAACGTTCCACCAAGTTTTAGCATGATTAATAGTATGAGCTTGAATAGGACTCCCACATTTTTCAAAATATTGCCTTTCCATCTGTCAGAACAACAATTATTTTGGGATGTTTTTGTTTCAAAATAGGAAACATGATATAAATCTCGGGATGAATTCTTGCACTTCCCTTAATTACAAGTTAGCTGTCAGAGAAATCTACAAACATATGGACATGCTACATTCATCTACATAGCATCCTATAACTTCCATGACTGCTTCTATTAGAACTAAATCTCAAGAAAATCCACCAAAAGGAAAGTGGAAATAAAAAGTCCATCTTTGCTATTTTACAATACTATGAATAGCTTATAAACTCCAGTAAAATAGATTTGGAAGTAGAAAAAGAAAAGAAATCCTAAAATAGAAATGATTTGGGAGTGGGAATGAAAAAAATCCATGAAACTGGAGGATAGATTTTGGCACAACATTGTGCCGAAGTGGTGCAGTGATTAGAGTGGTTAGAGGCAGCACTGAAGGCTACTTCGGCTGACTGCTGGCTGACTGCAATTTGGCAGTTCAAATCTCACCAGGCTCAATGTTGTCTCAGCCTTCCATCCTTCCAAGGTGGGTAAAATGAGGGCCCAGATTGTTGGAGGCAATATGCTAACTCTGTAAACTGCTTAGAGTGGACTGTAAAATAACTATAAAGCAGTGTATAAGTGTAAGTGCTATTGTTATTGTATGTAATACTATAGTACATTCTAAATATATGGTTTATTTACTGCAGAATTTATTAAAACATCTATGCCAGCTATGCACTTGTGCAATGTTCCTTGGCTTGATTCCTTAACTCGCATTTAGGCAATGTGTGTTTTTTACCCCATTGCAAATACTGTTTTCTTCAAGTTTAGTGGGCATAAATAATAAGCATGTTTCAATGAAGCCATTCATTGAAATTCAATTTCAGTCTGGTTTCAGACCTAAGTATAATAGCTTTATAATACTGTAATAAAAGCTGGTTGCCTTCATTGGAGAACTTTATTGGGAGACATACTGTATAAGGAGACTTCCAGATTCTTTTGCAGCTTTTGACATAGCTGTTCATGAGATATTGTTGGAGCAGTTCAATTTAGTAGATTGGTCATTAGAATACTGTTAGAGTGATTCCATTGCTACCGGACAAACCATCTCAAAATTATGGCAATGGAGGCTTTCTGTTCAGTTCTACAACATTGAGTTATGGACATTAATGGAACTCTATTCTTTTTCCCTGCTGCTCAACAAGAAGTCTCTGTGGGCAATCATCCAAAGATTTGAAGTTCTGTGTTCTCCTTGGGACACTCAATAGCAATAGCACTTAGACTTATATACCGCTTCACAGTGCTTTACAGCCCTCTCTAAGCGGTTTACAGAGTCAGCATATTGCCCCCAACAATCTGGGTCCTCATTTTACCAACCTTGGAAGGATGGAAGGCTGAGTCAACCTTGAGCCTGGTGAGATTCGATCTGCCAAACTGCTGGCAGCCGATCAGCAGAAATAGCCTGCAGTACTGCACTCTAACCACTGCGCCACCACAGGTCAACATCTCCTTTCCATCTGAATTAGAAGATTTTGTGCCATGTACTGGACCATTTGCCTTAGGACTGCACCAGACTGGAAGATGTTAAGAAATTAACTGAATGCAGATAGATGTCCCCAGATATAAGTATAAATATCTTAGTGAGCGCACGTGTGCTTGTGGGTTTGTGAGTCTATTTACTTTTCCATTTTAATATATCTAAATTGAAGATGGTCCCACCAAGCATTTGTAGTATGAGAGTGAATGATTACAGCTTATCACTATGTTTGAAAATTGGCTTATTTGCCCAGGAAAATGGTTTTAAAAACCTTAACTAATGTGGCAAGAAGCACTGGAGGCTCAAGGAAGTGGCGGGAACAAACTTTACCCATTTTTTTCCTGATAAATGGCTTATTTTGAAACTGGCCCTCCATGGTCCCTACTCTTTCAAAGTGTGGATGGCACGTCCTCAAAATTCCTGATGGGCCTATTGGAGAGTCTGAAGTTAGAGGCATAGGACATTAGCTGAAAGTTTTCATGTCCAAAAATTTAGAACAAAGTCATTAACACCACAGATGTGAAATATGTCTATTCAAACATAAATTCTATTAAGTTCAGTAAGGCTTCGTAGTATCAGCGGATAAAGAGAGGATATGAGATTATGAACTCCATGGCCTTAATAAGACACCCTTCCTCAGCTTCTTTCTGTGCAAAGTCGGAAGAATCATTATGTGCCTTACAATGTAATGTAAAAGTTATTGTGATCAAGTATTCAAAGCATTACATTAGTATTTCTTATACAACTGACCCTGCTCAAATTTTATGGACTACAATGAACAGCTGTTTATTCAGAACAAAACCTGCTAACCATTCTTCTTTGATGACATTGATGGGGGGCTTTTGATCTTATGACCTGCTGTGCAACCACATAGGCTTAGTGGATTTGACAATAGGGTACCAGTATTAATGTAAGGTTACAGCTGCTGGCTTTACACTGGCATTGGATTAGCTCCTGGACTAATTCTAAGGTGGCATTCTCTGTGCACTAAGTAATCTAGTCCCTACAGTGGATCAAGAGACTGGATGAAATCCATGGCAATCTTTGAACCCTTTAGAATCGCAAAAGGTGACGATGATGGTTCTAGATCAGGCAACGGTCATTTCATACATTACTCATCATTCAAAGTAAATAACAAAATAACAGAGTTGAAAGGGACCTTGGAGGTCTTCTAGTCCATCCTTCTGCCTAGGCAGGAAACCCTACACCACTTAAGACAAATGGTTATCTAATATCTTCTTAAAAACTTCCAGTGTTTGGAGCATTCACAATTTCTGGAAGCAAGTTGTTCCATTGATTAATTTTTCTAACTGTCAGGAAATTTCTCCTTAGTTCTAGGTTGCTTCTCTCCTTGATTCATGGTATCTTGCTTCGGCGGTTGGAGGGCTTAGGGGTGGGAGGCACCGTTTTACGGTGGTTCTCCTCCTACCTCTCCGACCGCTCGCAGACGGTGTTGACAGGGGGGCAGAGATCGACCCCTAGGCAACTCACTTTTGGGTGCCGCAGGGGTCGATTCTCTCGCCCCTCTTGTTCAACATCTATATGAAGCCGCTGGGAGAGATCATCCGTGGTTTCGGGGTGAGCTGTCAGCTGTATGCTGACGACACTCAATTGTACATCTCCACCCCGAACCACCCCAACGAAGCCGTCGATGTGATGACTCAGTGTCTTGAGGCCGTTCGGGTCTGGATGGGGACGAACAGGCTCCGACTCAACCCATCCAAGACGGAGTGGCTGTGGATGCCGGCGTCCCGGCACAGTCAGCTTACTCCATCGCTGACTGTGGGGGGCGAATCGTTAGCCCCCAGGGAATCGGTGCACAATTTAGGCGTTCTCCTGGATGCACGGCTGTCTTTAGAAGACCATTTGACAGCCGTCGCCAGGGGAGCTTTTCATCAGGTTCACCTGATTTGCCAATTGCGCCCTTTCCTGGACCAGGACGCGTTATGCATGGTCACTCATGCCCTCGTCACTTCCCGTATGGATTACTGCAATGCTCTCTACATGGGGCTCCCCTTGAGGAGCACCCAGAGGCTCCAACTGGTGCAGAACGCGGCCGCGCAGGGGATTGAGGGAGCTCCTCGTAGCTCCCATGTAACACCTCTCCTGCGTAGGCTGCATTGGTTGCCGGTGGACTTCCGGGTGCGCTTCAAGGTGTTGGTTATCACCTTTAAAGCGCTCCATGGCATTGGACCGGGATATTTATGGGACCGCCTGCTGCCGACAGTTACCTCCCACTGTCCGATATGTCCAGTGCGCGCCCACAGGGAGGGTCTTCTTAGGGTGCCGTCGGCTAGTCAATGTCGGCTGGCGGCCCCCAGGGGAAGGGCATTTTCTGTGGGGGCCCCGGCTTTATGGAATGAGCTGCCGGTGGGACTCCGTCTCCTCCCTGATCTCCGGACCTTTAAGCGCGAGCTCAAGACTTTCTTTTTTCACCAAGCAGGGCTGGCCTGATCGATTTTAGTATGGGGATTTTAGTGGGTTTTTATAGGGTTTTACCTAGGTTTTAGTTCTGATAAATTTTAGCTAATATTTTAATGTTACAGCGATTGAATCAGTTTTTTAAATTTGATAGTGTATTTTAAATTTGGGGGGATTTTTGTCGTTTTATTGGCTGTACACCGCCCTGAGTCTTCGGAGAAGGGCGGTATAAAAATATGAATAAATAAATAAATAAATAAATAAATAAATAAATAAATAAATAAATAAATAAATAAATTTCCACCCATTGCTTCTTGTCCTGCCCTCAGGTGCTTTGGAGAATATCTTTACTCATCCTTCAACAAAGACTGTACAACAAATACAGGTACTCCTCGACTTACAACCTCCTCGACTTACAACCTACAACTTACAAAATTTCTGTGGCTAAATGTGTTTAACGCAGAGGTGAGCTGCTGCCAGTTTGGACTGGTTCAGGTGAACCAATAGTTGCAACCCGTGGGTGGGCTCCTCCATCCGCCTCAGTGCTATTCCATCCTAGATCGCCATGTTTTTGAAGCCATGTGCACGCTCACATTTTTGGTGCTGGGCGAACCAGTTGTTACAATTGACAGCCGCCTACCACTGGTTTAACATTCTTAGAAAATAAACATTACTTGCTTTCAGTATTGCAACAATAAGTAGTAATAGTTGCACAGTTTATTTCAGAGCCATTTCTAATGTGCCTATTCTTTGATTGAACCAGTATCAGACTATAGGCTAGCCTGGATAGTAGCAGTGGTATGTGGAAGTGACCTTGGGAGTCATAGACTGGAGAAGAGAGAGCCACAGATTGGACAACCAGTATGTAAAAGATATCTCAGCCCACAGAAACAGGAACGGTGTGGTAAACATTTCAGACAGGACCTTCCCAAGTTTTCTGGAGAATAAAAGGAAAGAGGGGGGAGATTTTTTTTCCCCATCTTGCAAAATTTTGTCAGTATAAACAAACAATATAACTAGTGTTAGCACTCCTGCTTGTGCTTTTTTACCTGGACTACCCTCCAGGGGTGAAATGCTCCCGGATAGGACCGGATCATGCAATCCAATAGCAATCGTGGCTGATAATTCGGCAATCAGATAACGATGGCAGAGCAAAGCTCCGCCCATCCGCCTGGGGGTCATTACTTCCTGGTTTTAACCAGGAAGTAATGTGTTTTTTACCTTCTGAGCATGCAGTGCGTGCACTTCCAAACTGGTAAGGAAAGTAAGTAGATTTCACCCCTGCTACCCTCAGTGGTTAACAAAATAAAAGGAAAAAGGAAGTAGCAAAACATTTTTGGACATGTCCCTAAAATCAGTCAGGTTGGAGACTTAATCTTCTATGGCAACCTTCATGCCACAGAAAATGGGTTCCTTAACTATTTTTCAGTGTCGAAAGATGTTATTTCAAATACTTTCATTATCATTTCCATAAAGCCATGACAAATGTGAGTAGATAAATAGGTACCATTTTGGTGAGAAGGTAACCGTGTTCCATGTGACTCGGCCTGCTGGTCCCGCTGGTCACATGACTACAGAAATGTCTTTGGACAACCCTGGCTCTCTTGGCTAAGAAACGGACAGGAGCACCACTCCCTAAAGTCGGACATAACCGGAGAAGGGAAACCTTTACCTTTATGACAAATATGATGCAATGAGACATCTATTATATTTATATCTACCGTACTTAACGTGAGCATTGTGGCAATATCAAAACAATATTACCAGGAAGGTATGTAAACAAAAGTTGACAGTAGGTAACTGTTGCTGGGCCTGATACATTTGCAGGAGAGGTATTATTTATAATGACCAAATCACATTCTTTCCAAAGGACAGCAGATCAGTAGCAAAAGAATCTTTCAAAGCATTACCCCAACTCTAAAGTTATAGCCAAGTTCACAGATGCTGGCAGGCACCTAAGAACAGCCTAGAGCAAAACAACCAATTGTTAAATAAAGCAGTCATGCTTGGGTGTGACCATGTGTTCAGCTGTTGAATGGACTACATGGTTTTATATTTTGCTGGGCATTGTCCAGATTTCTATTTAAAACAGGAGAACTCTAAATAGGAACATCGAAAAATACCATCAACAAATACTACAGTTTCTCTTCTGGGCCATTATTTCTTGCAGTCAGATCCAACTATCATTTAATTGGATCCTGATGTTAAAACCTGAATTCCACTTTGGAAGCTTGAAACTGAAACATACTGAATAATTTGTTCTGCTGAACCATTCATCCCAAATGTCACAGGAAAAAATTAATCTCAGATGAAAAATGACTTACCTTCCGTGAAAGGAGAACGTTTCTAATGCAAGAAAAAAAAGCCAATATTTTTTGTTTGCAAAGAAAGAAAAGCTTAGTTCATACACAAATCATTAATAACTTTATTTCTATCTGTTCATGCCTTGCTAATGAAGGTGTGAACCAATTCTGTACAAATCTACTATTTATGTCACACACAGGTTCTAGGACAAATTCCTCATTCACGTATGCAAAATAACAGTTCATTATAAAGTATCAAAGTCTATTAGCAACCTCAGATTGTGCAAATCCAGATATTTCAGTTTATTGATCAGGCCACTTTTTTCATGATTAAATTTCACACAAACACACAAATAAATGATATACTGTATCTCTTCACACATAAGTTCTTACCCGTTTGGTAAGTTGCTTTGAATTACCACATCACTGTAAATTAATTGGATTAATTGGAATCATGAAATAGAAATAGAATAGACATGAGAAGCGGAGAATTATACATATGTATCTATAAGATGTAGTAATATGTTTGGAATGCTGAGTGAATCTTCACTTAAGGCAACAATTCAGCAAGCATTGTAGATAAAGCCACTAAACCTATTAGATTTTAATTCAGGGATAAAACAATACCTGCCCAAGGTTTGTTTATTTTAATTTGAAATTGTATTCTAACACAAATGTGAACTAATTCTTATTTTAAAAACTTAAAAACTCTCTAGTTTACACATCATATTTAACAGCTGTACTGTAACAGCTGTACAGGGGTGTCAAACTCAATTTCATTGAGGGCTGCATCAGGATTGTGTTTGACCTTGGAGGACTGGGGTGGGCATGGCCAGGTTGACGTCACTCATGTCAGGGGTGCCTGTGGTGGCCCAAGTGCTCTGCCAGTGAAAACAGGATCCTGAGGTCCGTTTTTGGCTACAACGGCCTCCTGCAACCCTCTGCCAGTGAAAATGGAGCTCAGGAGGGTCACTGGCAGAAGCACTGTAGGCTGGTCCTTTACTGTTTTCAGGATGACCCCACAGGCCAGATCTAAGCATCCCATGGACCGGAAATGGCCTGTGGGCCTTGAATTTGGCACCTCTGTATTATAAGCATGGAAAGGACACTCTCGCACTTAACTGTTAAAGATCAGAGTCAACTGCAATAATTCATAACCACAAACTACATAGTGATTCAAACAAATATAAATTTTGCTTTTCTGCCGCGAACAGTTTTAAAAACCTCAATTTTTGTCCACCCTGTTTACTTGCTTTGTTTTCAATGTTTCAGAAAAAATTCTTGTCTAAATTTGATGCAGGAAATGAAATTAAATGAACCGCAGTTTTATAGTTCACCATCCCAGTACGAGAACAACCCCCATACTTCCTTTCTACTATTGATATAAATGTCTATGGAGATTCTCAGTCATCATTTCACACCCCATTTCGCTATTCAGGTGACCCTGAGGGCACATCTAAATCTCCAAGTTGTCTCAACAACTCTCAGAAAAAGTGCTAACAACCAGATGACTGCCAGGAATATAATCCTTCCATCCTTCACCATTCAGTCAGAACTGAAGAAGCTTCTTGGAGGAGAAACGAAGTATCTTCAAAGGAAAAACAAAGTCCCATTGCCTTTTGAAAAAAAAAGCACCTTTGGGACATATTGATATAAATGTATAAGAACCTCAGAAAGAATTAAAGAGAACAATGAAAACCAGTTGAAGAGAAAACCCCTTCGTTAAAGAGAAATGTTTATATTGCAGCTTGTTTCCAAGCTGAATTGAAATTCCTGGCACTTCCATTTTAAGCCTAAATGGTTTGGATCTCAGACAGCTAAGAGATTATTTCCTCATATAAATCTGATTCTGTTTTTTATGCATTAAGAGATGCATGTGGATTCCCAAAGCTTCTAAAACATTAATGCATCCCCTAGAGTCTCTTCAAAAGTCAGCTCCAAATATAACTTGATAAGAAAATTATTAAACACAAAATTAAGTCGGGGATGATGTAATTTACATTAAATCCAATTTTGTTTACGTCTGGCATACAGCCCACCTACAATATTTTTTTGTTCCGGTCACGCCTATTTTTCGAAGGTGGTCCTCAGCACACTTTCAAACGCCAAGTGCTGCACCTGGACAGAAACACATCTGAAGGAGCCCAATAGCACGTTTTCTGACTAATAAATTTTGTTAAGAGGCATCAGCTTTGGTGAACTGCAGCCACTTCACCAGAGACAAAGACTAGCTAGACTGATGGAAAATTACTCTCTCGCCCTCTGATGAAGTGAACTGCAGCTTTCCAAAGCTTCTACCTTGAGTAAAATGTCTTAGTCAGAAAAAAGATGCTTCTGGGCTTCTTCAGATTTTTTATTTTTTTTTGCTACAATACTTCTTCCCACAACCTGCACAGAAAGAAACTTATGACTTCCTCTTTACATTATTTGGATACAGAAAAGATCTATTGTTAGCTGAAACACATGAGGCAGTCTTCTCCTTGTCGACACCCAAAATAGAGCTCTCACACTCAGCTGGAAATAAACCTGGGTCCCTCTTTAGTGGCGCTTAAAGAATATCTATGTAAAGTCTCTATTATTTCAACAAGCTTGGGCCTAATTAGCTAACGGCATATCATCTCCCTAGACTTATTGGGCTACTATTGCTGCTGCTGCTGCTGTTTTATCATATTGTATTGTATTTCACTATGTTAATATTTGCTTTTTTTTATGGGTTGGATTTTATTTGAGGAGAAATAGGCGATGTTCATCCCCTGTGAGAGGACAGATAAAAATGTTATGTTCAAAAAGTGGGGGCACAGGCAACTCGTTCTTATTCTCCATCACAGGTAATTTAAGCAGGACTTTATTCAAGCGCCGGCATTTTACAGGCAAGGAATTGATATTCTAACCCATACCTTCTCCAAAAGGGTTTTTCAAACAGTATGTGACGAATTAGCACAATCCTTCCCTTTCATTCCGACAAGGATATGCAGACATGCTTTAGTCTCCGAAAAAAGAAAATTGTCAAATACTTAAAATTGATTCAACTTCATAATACCTCCAATAAATACAACAAATCAATGATTTAAAACTCTAAGCTTAAGGGAAGATCTTTTCCAAATCTGAATGCTATTTGAGTCTTACGTTACCCTAAAGCTCAGCGATAGACTAAAATTGAGATTTACATTGAACAGAAGTCGTATTTCCTCACATTGCCGCACAGAGTGACATCAGTTTAGCCTTGATGATAGAAGTATTAAAGAGAAACAAAGGGGAATGAGCCGTTTGAAATATCAATCCATTGGAAGAATGCAAAGGATGAAGTTTGAGTTACCAGCAGTCTCCAGCTGCAAACCAGCTGACCCATTTGGTGCAATCTACTAGCACTGTTGCTTAGCAAACTGTGTTCCTTACAAGAGAGATATGTGGGGGAGGGAGTTCCTCTTCTGGAACAGCTGGAAATTAACAGCAATCGTGCTTCTGAGATCATCTCCACTGCGTTTCATGGAGAAAAATACATTTGCCATGAGCTCAACCCCTGCCCCCAAATCACACACATTACTGCTATATATTTCTTCTTTTATAGGCAACCTTCGAGTCCTTTGGCCCTTAGATATTATAAGTCTTCCTAGCCAGAGCAAGGTGTGCTACAATAAGTCCAGTTATGGAAACGGAAATTGTCTCTGCCAGCTTGCTGCAGCATTCAAATGTAAGCGAAAGAGTGTAGGGAATTTTCGTGGGGTGAATTGAGAAATGGACTCCTCCGATTCAATGTACATAGTAGAAGCAATTCAACAATTCAACTTATAATAAGATTTTGTGGCAATTTTAAACCTGAGGAATGGGTTGGCCATGTTCTCCATTGCATGCTTTAGGGATAGTAGTAGAACAAAGAGAATTTGATCTCTAAGATGATGTCAGTCAAAAAAGGCAACACAGCTTCAACCGTGACAGAAATTGGCTAGATTTTCTTTTTCATCACACAAATACAGCATGGGGTTTTCTTTCCCTTTAAGCCTAAATCATCTCCAACACCCATTTTCACATACTGTGTGACATTTACCATGCTCCATTTCCAATAAAGATCTTTCATGTCCTAAACTGAGATCATATGTCCTATAATCAAATGGTGATACTTCTGCATTTTTCCTGTCAGTGAGTTTCAAACCTTATTCCTCAAGTTAGCTGCACAGTTCTTGTTTATATTGGGTAAATTAAAACTCGGATAATAAAATAGTTTTCAATCCTACTTGAAGATTCCAAGTAGAAATAGACCCTGGTAGGCCAGCTTCCCATTTCTCCTAGTTTCTTTGTTCTGAGTGAATGTAACAGACATAATTTATATTGGAACTCCTTAGACAATAAAAGACTTTGCAATAAAGCAAACTTTGAGGAAATTGGATATTGCTGCTGTTAACCTCTGAGATAGAGAAAAAGAGAATTTTCCTTCAAAAAAACCCCAGCTAAATGTTGATTTCACTAAGTAAATTAAACTTTGTTATTTAGAATAGAACCGTGCAAAGCTTTGATGTGTGTTTTGATTTAACAAAGCTTTATGTAATGCATTCCTTTAAAACTGCTTCAGAAACAATGCAGCTGCTTCCAAAAGTGAAAGGAAGCCTTTTCCAGCAATTGCAGTAGCTAGAAAAGAGTTCCATGCATTTGCTACATAGGAAAGAGGAATTCTACTAACTATTGCAATCAACTTCTGGAAGAACATTCTCACATGCAGGGTGAATGCAGAGAAACTTTTTCCAATTACTGAAACTGCCAGAAGAAGATTTTGAGACCATTTGAAGTGCCTGATTTATGAGAACCAGCCATGTCATCTTTTTGCTTTCACCAAGCGATCTGAGGTTGGTGAAGGATATTAAGAACAACTAAAAGATCTCCTTCTAATAAGATCAAAATATGAAAGAACTGTCAGAGTGCTGAGTGCTCAATGAATGTGGCAAAAAGCTGACAGATAACAAAGGAAAAGCAAACCTATTCAACGTCTCTTTGCTTCAGCCTTTTCTTACAAAGAGTTTGTGTTCCGTCAGGCAATTGCAAAGGGCAGGATGAAGTGTCGGGATTGAAAACCAAGTGTGGTGGAAACATGATTAAAGAATACTTATTTACTTTGAATTAGTTTAAATTTCCAGGGCCAGATGGAGTATATCTCAGTGTACTGAAAGAATACATTGATGGTTTATGTACTATGTTTGAGAGCCCCTGGAAGTGTGTTTCTGAATGGCAAGACTCTAAATAAGACAGACAAATCCCTGCTGAATGTTAGGACAGAGTTCCTAACAATAAGAATAGTTCATCAGTAGAACAGGTTATTTAGAGAAATGCTGAGCTTCCTTTTACTGGGGTGCAAGGGGTTAAAAAGTCATGGTTGTAACTCTGGCATTTTTTCCCTTTGACACATCAGAGCAAAATGAGTTTTCAAAGAAACTAAAGTAATAAATAAAATTTGGACTTCCTTTACACAAGGGATAACAATAGTTTCTTAAGACATTTCTTAAATTTGGGACTCTTCTAGCTAATAACTTTTTTTAAAAAAAAGCTGAACACTTTGTTATCTCATCATTACATAAAGATATGTTTTAATACTTTAATAAACTGTATGTATGTATGTATGTGTGTATGTATATCTTGAAACATTCCAGCCAATCTGAGGGTAGAAGAAAACCAGGGGTGAAATGCTACCGGTCCGCTCTAGTTCGGATGAAGATAAAAAATACCGGTTCACGTGAACCAGTAGTAAAAAAAAAAGTAAAAGTAAAAAAAAAAGGTAGCGGTTCAGTCAAACTGGTAGTTTAAAAAAGCTATGATCCAATGTTCACCTTTGCTGGGCAGTTTAGCTTTACTAGAAAGCAGGATTAAACTGCTTTCTAGCAAAGCTAAACTGCACCCCTCACTGTTCTACTTTTCTTCCCAAGCCTCCTTTTGGTGCTTACTGTGTACTTTTGGTGTGCATGCGCACACACAGCACACACTTGCCATGCAGCATGCATGCGCAGCCAGCGAACCAGTAACAAACCGGTTCAGATTTCACCTGACCCTCTTTTCTGTAATGACAATAATAAGTAGAAATATTACACAAACTAACAAAGAAGCAAACAGCATAGGCCAGATGTAACAATATGGATAAAATAATGTGAATGTGTTTCTCATTAATGCAAAGTCTTCATTGAGAAAAAAGAAATTCTAGAATTAAAACCCTATGCTATTCACTAGATCACTTTTTCATATTACCTGGGAATAACAATCATTATATTCAGTATAACTTGCAAGTACAATAAATTATGGGTACAGTACATGATAGACCCCAGATAGTTTTGGATTACAATCCCAATAATTTCAACCACCATGTCCAATGTCAGGGGATTTGTCCAAAACTTGAAAAGAACCAGTTTTCCTACCCAACTGAAGCAAAAAGGTAAAATTCTCCATTGTTGTTTTGAATGCGCCACACCCAGTCCCCTGTCCTTGCAGCTACAAAACAGCCAAATTATGGTGACCCTCTGGAGAGAGAGAGAAGCATAATTGTTTGCTTTCCCTTAACAAAGAAAAGCATGTTGTGATGACAACTCAGCTTTCTCCAACCTGCAGCGGCCGGCTACCATAATTCTCAGCTACCATAATTCTCACCTGGTTTTGAATTGGATTTGGATGTTAAGTTTGACTACTTAATTACTTAATTATTAATTAATTAATTAATTAATTACTCTATAACTGTCTGGTTTGGTTCTGCAACCCAGCAAGAAAAACACAGACTTCAGAGGATAATTAGAACTGCAGAAAAAATAATTGCTACCAACCTGCCTTCCATTGAGGACCTGTATACTGCACGAATCAAGAAGAGGGCCGTGAAAATATTTGCAGACCCCTCGCATCCTGGACATAAACTGTTTCAACTCCTACCCTCAAAATGACGCTATAGAGCATTGCACACCAGAACAACTAGACACAAGAACAGTTTTTTCCCGAAGGCCATCACTCTGCTAAACAAATAATTCCATCAACACTGTCAAACTATTTACTGAATCTGCACTACTATTAATCTTCTCATCGTTCCCATCACCAGTCTCTTTCCACTTATGACTGTATGACTATAACTTGTTGCTGGCAATCCTTATGATTAATATTGATATATTGACCATCAATTGTGTTGTAAATGTTGTACCTTGATGAACGTATCTTTTCTTTTATGTACACTGAGAGCATATGCACCAAGACAAATTCCTTGTGTGTCCAATCACACTTGGCCAATAAAAAAAAATTCTATTCTATTCTATTCTTAGTAAAATTTTCATATCAGAATTTGGGGAAGTGGGTGCTAGATGCTCCTCTTCAATCTGGTGATCTTTCAGTGTGATGCATTATTTTACCACAATCCACTTCCTAATAGGCTCCATAGTGAAGTCCAAGTCAGCAATCTTATCAGATAAGAACCATGTCATTGAGAGCTATTTTATCTCTATTATCACATTAAGTCTTCCATAAATTCAAAGACAGCATGTAATAAATTTAATCAGGAAAAAAATATTTTCTAAAAGCATTTAAGCGTATTGTTTTGACAGATGGTGCCAGAACTGATTCATATAAAAGTAAAAGATTTGAAAGCCATATTCAGCCAGCAAAGAAAATTTACTATTTTGCTGCCAAAAGAAATGTAGTGCGATTTGCAAAGGAGTATTCCACTGGAGAAGCAAATGTATCCTTCTGCTTCCAGATGAAACAGATTTTCAGAAGGAGAAAAAGTTGTGTAATAAAGAGCCAACTTTTTGACATGGTATATTACAGGGAGTAAAAGAACTTGGCAGATCTCCCAGGCAAAAAGCAATCTACTGCATGCCACTGAATTTGCCCTTAAAACAGTGCTTTTCTCAACTGTCAACGTTTTATCTTTTTCAAGGTACAGTTAAAGGGAGAGTTGTAGTTGTTGTCTACGCTGTCAGTTTTTTTCAACTCCCAATACTTTGAATCCAGTCCTGCTCCCCTTGGTCAGCACAATTGTTTCATTAAAATTGAATTGAGAGTTTACAATCCTATGTATGCTTCCCTTCAAGCAAGTCCCACTGGCAACAGTGGAACTTAACTTCCGACATGAAGTGCAACATCAAATTACAGCAGGTTTCAGATAATATGCCAGTCTGCCCACTAAGCAACCATATTTAAGTTTGGTCCATTGTGTAGGTGGGCATGTATGAGTTGATTCATGGTTTGATGTGCCATGTAAATCCAAACATTGATTTTAATTGGGTTAGTTGATCAAAGTATGTTTAGCTGAACCATTGTAAAGGCATTGTACAAACACAACCCATCTATACTATCTTTTTCAAAAGATTAGAATGTGTCTCTTTGCTAATGTTTCTTACGATCACCTTTCTCTGCTGGCTAGTTACCAGAAAGTTTTGCATTATTTAAATTGCAAACAATGTTATCACACCCTCGTGACGTCTCGTCTGGATTACTGCAATGCTCTCTACATGGGGCTCCCCTTGAGGGGCATCCGGAGGCTTCAGTTAGTTCAGAATGCGGCTGCGCGGGTGATAGAGGGAGCCCCTCGTGGCTCCCATGTGACACCTCTCCTGCGCAGACTGCACTGGCTGCCTGTGGCCTTCCAGGTGCGCTTCAAGGTTCTGGTAACCACCTTTAAAGCGCTCCATGGCATAGGGCCGGGTTATTTACGGGACCGCCTGCTGCGACCGAATACCTCTCACCGACCCGTGCGCTCTCACAGAGAGGGACTCCTCAGGGTGCCGTCAGCTAGGCAGTGCCGTCTGGCGACACCCAGGGGAAGGGCCTTCTCTGTGGGGGCTCCCACCCTCTGGAACGAACTCCCCCCAGGACTTCGTCAACTTCCGGACCTCCGAACCTTCCGCCGCGAGCTTAAGACACATCTATTTATTTGTGCAGGACTGGAGTAGATTTTAAATTTTTAATGGGTTTTATTATTTATATGGTTTTTTAAAAAATTGGGCCACGTAGAATAAGCTTTTTAACTGTTATTTTATTCTGTATTTATATGTATTTTTATTTGCCTGTGAACCGCCCTGAGTCCCTAGGGAGATAGGGCGGTATATAAATATGATAAATAAATAAATAAATAAATAAATAAATAAATAAATAAATGAACACCCTTCTCTGAACATAGTTGAATTTGAATTGAAGGAACATGATTAGCGGGGGGGGAGGGCAACAAAAATGCAACTGAATTATCAGCAGAGGGTCATTATATCTATCTCTGAATCTCTGAAATTAAGTCACAATATAAGAAATTGCTGCATTGTAAACATATTTAGGAATATGGCCTTAATATCACAATTAGAGCTTATTTATTTATACTGTAAATTAAATAATTTTGTTTGAAAAAGTAAAACCCAACTATGATTTCTAAGGACTAAGCTACCTAAATTCTAACATACAATTTGAATAGGGGTACCAGATCTGGGCTACAAAGAGTCAAGTGATCACTAGATGGCAGCAAAGATATTTGGTTGGTTGGTTGATTGGTTGGTTGGTTGGTTTGACTTTTCTTTGCTGCCCTCTGGCGGTAATCTGGATTTTTTGCATCCCAGAGCTAATAGCCTTAGCTAAATCTCTAATTTCAGGTTAACAAAACTGTTTCCATATTCACATGATGTACAATACCCATGGTTTGATATATATTTATATGCCCCTTTTATAATGTTGGCATACTTTTGCAATCTAGTAAGATTCTGAGCAGGGTTCACTTAGGAAAACCATCAATATAAACATGCCAAATCATGTACGTGTAGTGCTGTAGTGCGTTCACCCACAGTTATGCTAAGACCTGAAGACCATTTAAATAAAATAATCTTCACGGTCATGAAAAGAGATGTAACCAGATGTACTTGTAGGTAAGAGTATGACTGACAAGACACAGCCCCTAGTCTAATCACCTGCACTTCATAGACTCTCCAAAGGTCCTGCTTAGATGTTTAGATTAGATGGATAGGATCATGCAAGACATAGTAGTCTTGATGTATCCGTATTTCAGAGCTTTTTAAAACTTAATCATCACTTTCCAACTTCATAGTCTGCTGACCACCAACTATCCATCTCCAGTCTACATTAGTTTAGCATGCTGTAAGAACTCGTACAATTTTAAAACTAGTATATCCTTCCCATCAAATTCAAACCACTGTTTCAATAGGAATTACATACTATATATAGATTCCTACTTTTTATCATTGTGAGAAAAAGATATAACCCATGAACTGAAGACAGGAAACTATCCCATGTTTTCTCTAGTATTTTTGGGTCTAAACTGTAAGTTCCAAGACTTGCTTGGAAGTTCGTTGTGGTTGTTGTTGTTGTTGTTGTTGTTGTCTTCCAATCAATCATGTCCAGCTGAAGGTTTTTTTGGGGTGGGCAAAGTTCTTTGGAAGTGGTTTGCCATTGCCTTCTTCCTAGGACTGAGAGAAAGTGACTAGCCCAAGGTTACCTAGCTGGCTTTATGAGCCTGGTAAGATTAGAACACAAGGTCTCCCAGTTTCTTGCCTGACACCTTAACCACTGCACCAAACTGTCTCTCATAGTATAAGTAGTATTGGATGAAATGACTTGATGCAGTATAAGATTGCATTCAATATATGAATTATAAATTTGCAGCATGAACATTCTTCTAGAAAATTACCTCTACAATAAGTACATATATGTCCAAACTCATAACTAGGAGCAGTAAGGATTCCATCCATCTTTATTAAAATCAAAGCTCCAGCAATTGATTTTTCTACCAAAATGGGCAAACGTGCCTCTATTTTTATTTTATTTTGCTTTTTATTTTATTTTATTTTGAAACTATTCTAATGCAACACCAATATGGAGTTTGGGAGAAAGGAAGTGAGGGATTGTCCCATTTACCTTGTAAATATATAGAAAAAGGTTTACTGGAGTTTACAGTTATTCACTTTTTGAGACAAATATGGAGTCTTATAGGATGTTTTGCCCAGTCCAGATGTATATCCATTGTTAAAACTGACTCAACAAAATAAGACTTTTTGAAGATGAAAGAAACAGAGATAATTTTTGTTTTTGTGCAATACTTAATCCCTTTCTAATTTGAGTCCAAACCATTCCATCTTAATCTTCCAGCCCTTTTCCTACATCTTTCCTTTTCCATCCTACATTTGTTCACAATCTTGATCCATCTTCTATAAATTAATGTGACTTTATTATTGCTGTTGTTTTTAGTCTGTAAAAACAGACTGTGGACAAGTCCTTGGACAGATGCCCCATATTGCCCACCGTAGATTACTCACCTCAAAACTGTGAAGACTCTACTTGTATCTTAATGAGTAACATGATCCAACTGAAATGTTGTAGGCTTAATACCCAGAAGGGTGGCAACAATGCTTACAATTTTTTTTTTCAGTTCGCACACACACAAACACAACCCCATTCAAACACAGTCTTTGTTTCTTTCTTCACACACAAACATATTGGCAGTTCTTTGTTTTAGAAAGCACTACAAAATTAGAGAATATTAGAACAAAAACACACCAGTTCTTAGTTTTCTGAAAACTGATTTCACGTCCTCAGACGGATCTACAGTTAAATGTCATCCTTTTGACTGGCATTTACAATTAATAGGAAGCATGACACTTCAGAATTTTCATATTCATCCCCAAGTCAACTTGGAAAGCATCCATATCAATCTGAAGAGATTTTTGTCTCTCTTAAAGCTTGTCTTATCTGGGTCAAAACCAAATGTTGTGTTCATTGAAAGCTGTCAGTTCTGAGGATTCACTGACAGAGGTTTTTCTAGACACCAATATCAAAGTGAAGGTCATTCTACTGATGGAAATTCCACCAACAGCTTTGAACTACACCCAACATCAACCAATAACCGACATGAAAATCAGGCAGAAAGAAAATTATTAAGTTTATGGGACTGGAAAATTGAGCTCAAATGTACTAATTTAGACAGTCCTTTTTAAGCTTGGAAAAGTTTCTGTGGATTCACTACCCAATTCATTGTATACCTATACAATATCCTGTTCCCAGTTCAATTTTTAAGATCTTAGAATAAAAAGTATCAGATGAATATTATAAAAGTTCTTCCTTAGTGAAGACAATGAACTATACATGTCAATGATCTGGTTTTATAAACGTCTCCCCCTCCCCCCTCTTGTATTTTAATATTAGCTTTGCTACTATTAGGTAGCAAATATTAGCTTAGCTACTATTAGGACTGCCTGTTTTATCTCAACGGAAGGTTGGGGGCCACTAGCAGTTAACCAGTTTGAAAAAGTAGAAATCTACTGGACTCTGATTTCTGTAGACATGGTGTATCTAATGTTCCTTTGCACATATGAAGGATAGCAGAAAAGAATACCAATAGTAAGTTCAAGAATTAAGAATAAGGCCCACTTTTTCTGCACCTCATCTGATTTTGATTTAGCTTTGGTACATTATTATGTAAAACATCTGCTAATGTTATTGTTTCACAAGGCAGTCACTGGCAAGGGTAGAACCAGTTGAGCAAGATGGTTACATTTCTGAGGGGCTCCCGGGCAAATATAGGACCACGAATTGCTGATAAACACAAAAGTAAAAAATCAAGATCACCTCTGAATACAAAGAAATTGTAAAAGTTTGGCTTGTTTTCCAAAGAGATTCTAGCATTACTCCTAGAGCCTAAGAGATCTGTTAAACTTCCATTGGAAATTCTTGGTTTGATGTAAAAACTTTCTGGAAAGTAAAAGGCTGTATGATGCAAAAACTAAAGGTGGCATAGGGACAGCGGTTGCTTAAATCCAAGCATTTGGTTGGACCTGGTGTACAGTTAACAATAAAGTCTGATTGTAGGGAGAATGAAAAAGTTCTGTTGTGCTGTTTGTCTTTTTTTTTTCACCCTGTGGAAATCTACTTTCTACGCTCCATTTCTGGATACTGACAGATACCAAAACAGTTTGACAACTGAACTATTTATAGCTCTGTCACTATCCTTCTAATGTCTCCTCTGCCCATTTATCCCAAGGTCGAAGAAGCCTGGGCAGGTTCTTCAGGTTTGTTCAGCGTTCCTTTCATTGTGGCGATCTGTTTTAAATGGAAGATTCATCTCTTCCAGGGACACAGAGTTGTCTCGCACTTCGTTTCCTCCAGAGCAGGCGGGGGGGGGGTGACGACGGCACACCAAATTCTTCCCAAAGATGGGAGGTGGGGGATAAGTAGACACTTTGGTTCCAGAAGTTTGGGCGATATGCTGCCCGCGCTACTATAATGGTGCTTTTAAAAAAACACTATAAATCTCTCGTGTGGAAACTGCAGAGAGAAAAAAAACAAGATCTAAAAGAAAACCAAAAAAACACCCCTGGAAATGATGAGTAGGCAGTCTGGGTGCCCTTCCGATCTTTGGGGAGACTAACCGGTTCTGATGATTTCTGGCTGATTTAGCCAGGCTGGTAGGAATTGAAGTTCAAAAACAGCTGGAGTCCAGCAGAATGTCTATCTCTGATAAGGACAGGTAAGTTGCCAAAGAAGGGAACCTGACTAAATGGCACCGTTCCCACGTCATCCCCCAGCCCCTAGTTGAGAGCTGCTGTGATCCACAGCAAAAAACAACAACAAAACAACCAACACCAACACCCTTCGTTTTCAGTAGCACCTTCGCTTCCCATAAACCCGACATTCAAGACAAGTTCAGGAGCTGAAACCCGAGCCGCCCATTGGCAGAAGGGAACATTGGGTCTCTGCTAATCCCCTCTTTCCCCCCAACCACCTCGACCCCGCAAAACTTTTTTCCCCTTCTCTCATTTTTCCCCCCCTATTCGAATTCAAACGGCTGGTTCGAAAGAGCCCGAAGCCAAGCTTCGAATTCTTTCTTCGGGGCAGCCTTACTTCCCCAACCGGGCGCCCTCCAGTTGGGGGTCCATCCACACAACCAGGGCTCGGGAGAAGGAGCGCTGAAAGGCTCTCGTTGGGAAAGACTGAGGCTGAGAGAGAGAGAGAGAGAGAGAGAGAGAGGAGGCTGTCTGGAAGCGGATGGGATCGCCGGGGGGGGGGGGAGAAGTCTGGAATAATTAGACAAAAGTTGCAAATAAGCAAAACCCCTTTTTGGCTGTGGACTCTTCTTTTTTTTTTCCCTTCCCCAAGGCATGAAGATGGGTAATTAAGATTTGGGGGAGAGCGCCGGTCAGGTCACCTCCTCTCTGAGATCAGCGCTTCTTTCAAGTGTCCTTCTGCGCGGCCAAAGATGACAACAGCAAATCAATAAGCGCTTGAAATGAAAGGGCGCTCCTGCCTGGCCCCCGAGGCGACAGATTTTCCCACCGCCAGCCAGCCCCGCTTTTCCCTCCTCTTCGCCGCTGCCTTCCTCCCCAGCAACTTGTGGCATTCCGCCGCGCCGCTTCGCCTTATCCCAGGAAGGGGGGTCCCTTTCACCGCCTCTGCTCCGGACCCAGGTAAGCGTTCCCGGAGCTGGGTTTTCTCACGCCGCCCGCGGAGCCGCCTGGGTCCCGCCAGGGCTCGGACTGCCTGGGGAGGAGGGCGGAAGGAGAAGGAGCGGGGAAGCTCAGCGGCCGGGGGCTTCGAGGGCGTCCTTGGATCTGAAGCGGCAAGCTCTGGCCACTGGCAAAGGCGGCTGCGACCCGCCTGGCTCAGAGACCAGGCGCGGAAAGAGGGGGGGTGTCTCCCTTTGTACTTCTTCCACCTCCCTCCCGTTTGCCTGGCTTGGGTTTCTCAAGGAGTCTCTGGAAACAGGAGGTGGGTGGGAGATGCCCCTTTTGTGTTTGCATGGATTGTTGCCTTCTGCCCGAATAAGTCCGGATTTGAACATTTCCACCTCGTGTGTGTGTATCTCTAGCTGGGTATTTTCTCCTTCCCTCTTTTCTTTTTCATTTCTTTATTAATTCCGAGCGTCGGGATGGGACGTTTTAATGAGGTCGTTCATTACTGAGTCAAGGCAGACATTTATATATTCTCTTAGCTCAAGTATTTAAGCGTTCCTGGTTTCGCAATGATAATAGGCTACCGGAACACAGGAGGTAGCAGGATGGGTTTTAATTTATATGCAAATTAATGGGTCCGTTCGAAGGGTTTCCCGCCCCCCACCCTTTCTATTTGTATGTAATCGAGAAGCCTAGACGAGTAATACGGAAATAAAATCATAAAAGAAATAAAGGCGGGGGGAGGGGAGGAGGAGGAGGAGGAAATGCAGAAGTCATAAAACAAAAGTGCAGCGCGTGTGTTGTAAACTTCTACCCCGTTCGGAAAATTGCAGGAAGAAGGACCAAGACTGGAAAAACATAATTCAAAACTGGGGGGGGGGGGATAAGTAGGAATTCATTCTCTCGCACTGATTAATATTCACAGGTTTTCAATTGCGCCAGTAAAGATGCAAAATCATATATATTGCTGAGATTTCTTCTCTTTCTCTTCCCAATTTTCACATTTAAGTCAGTTCCTCGATGAAATTAGAGTGGGATGTCTGTAAATAGAATTCTTATCAGCCATCCCCTTCGTTTTTTCTCATTATTAGAGTAAGGTGCTAGAATATGATTTTAGTGTAATTATGCTACCATATCAAACATTTTTAGTTTGCATTCCCATCCAATAATGCTTTCTTTGAAATAACGTTTTCCCCCTCCTGGACCACTGACCTAACTGATGAGCAAACGTTTTTCTTTTTTAACTGAGTTAGATTTTAGATACTCCCATTGGGGGGAAAAATAGATGATAGAGCAGAATATTTACAATATCCGCAGTCAAACTAACAAAAAGTTTTACATTCATTTTACTTAAGAGAAATTGAATTGAAAAAAGATTTCATTCTTGGCTAAGAGGCAATTGAATTCTTTTCGTGTTTGTTTGGGAATCGTAGCTTTGAACTTAGCGCACCTTACCAGTTTTTTTTATAGGACCAAGTTCTGAATATGCTGCCTGGATTCCACCTTATTCCAGCCCCATTGAAGTGAGTGGGAATTATTTGGCTACCAAGCGAGGTTACTACAGGAAGTTGCATTTCCAGGATCAGCATTTTGGTTAAGGACAGTTTTTACCATCAATTTTAAATAAGTATAATCTAATGGCAGTTAAAATCGTTTCTGGAATCTGGAACTGGAAATGCTTTTGTGAACAGGTCCACCTGATTCCGGAAGTCAAGGGCTTGTATTTAGATTGTTATAATCCGATCCTCAGCTTCGAAGAAATAAAACGTGTGTTTTTTTAAAAAAAAATGCTATCCGCAATATCAGTCGATTGGTAGACAATTAGTAGCCATTATAACTAGTAGCCAATTAAAATCGGCCTTTGGGAATCTTTCTGGAGCTCTCTCTCTTTTTTTTAAGTGTCCGTTTATTTCCTAAATAAACCAGCCGTCCTTTAATGGAAAATCAAGTGCCCGAAATTAGCACTTGCAACTAACTCCACCTGCTTTATTAAGCGAGACTTCAATCCTGCCTTTGCTCAATTCGAGATTCATGGAAATGAGCGCAACAAACTTCTTCGCGGCAAAAATGACTTTCAGGCAAAGCTTTGCGAGAATCTGGAAAAAGGGGCATTTTTTTTTCAAACGTCCCTTCTTGCGGCATCTGAACGATGCTTTCGGAGTGTCCTACAAGGGAGTCTCAGATAATAACTATTTTTTAAAAAAAATAGTCACTGAGAAAGTTATGCCGCGGTCGTGCAATCGTGTCGCCACTGCACCCTCTCACAGAGGTAACCTTGAGATAACGTTAAGAGGCTACACACTTTGTTTATGGCTAGTCAGAAAAGCGGCTCCGGGACCGAAAAGGGACGTATGTCTTCACCCCCTACCTAGGATTGTGTTTCATTTCCTGGGAGAAAGAGAAAGGGTGCTGGGATGGGGGATGGAGGAGGAGGAGGAGGGGGGGGGAGAGGGATGAGGAGAGAGAAAGAATTAAAATCCGCGTATTAAAGCAGCTCCACAGTTTCCAGACAACCTTTCAAAACTCCTGTTTCGAGGCAGTCTGTCTAATATATTCCCCAGCGATTCCGGGCATTAATTAGTTGTTTAATAGGAGTATGACTAAAAATGTAAAAGAAGGATTAGGAGCGTGAAACGTATGTCCAGCTCCTTCCACGCACTCGAGGAGGGAATGAAAATCACTCTGTATCTTATGTTTCTCTACCAGCCATTTGCATTTCCCACCAGCTGCTCACTTCAGCTGCACCCATTCCTAGCCAGCGATAGAAAAGTACCCGGGCCCTAGTCGTGCTCCGATCTGAAGCCCCGGCATTGAAGGGGGCAAGGGAGGCAGCCCGGGGACCAACAAGGGTGGAGGGAAAAGAAAGCAACTGGAGACCGGCTGGCAGTCTGACTAGGTAGCGCAGACGGAGAACCAGCCAGCCAGCCAGCCAGCCAGCCAGCCAGCATTGGCTGGGGCTGGAGGGGGGAGGGGGGAAGGGGGGGCGGAGAGGCAGGTCTGTGACAGATCCTAATTTGAAGTGCCTGGAAGAGGCAAGTGGTGGGGGACAGGAGCGCATCTTCCAAGACTCGTGCGGGGAGGAGGGGCAGGAAAAGGAACAGCCCCCCCCCTCCAGGTCCTCAGACCGATTCAAAGCAAAGGCACTCACAACACGGAGGGTCTGTTTACCTTAGTTATTTTACCCACTACTGTCCGTACATTAATTAGGTGTATGAAGAGCATCAGGGTATTCCGGGAGGCGAAGGGCCGCCTGGAAGTCGCTGGGAGCCAAACAAAAGGCTTCATTCTTTCCGGTTCTTTCCTCTCCCCTCCTCTCCCCCCCCCCCGCCACTTTCACGACCCACCTACCCCCTTCCACTTCACGGAGCGACCGAAAGAGAGATTTTAGGATTAACCCCCATGGATTTATTTCTCCTTCGCATTCCTTATTGCGGTACAATAACTCGGGCCCCTGGCTCTTCCCAAGGACGCGAACCCGGGTTGGTCCGCTCCTCCATTTTCACACGTGCGGTTGGGGGAGCGGTGGGTGACACTCTCCGCAGTGAAACTACCCGATTCGACTCTTAACGCAAAGGGGCTGTTGTGGCCCTATGGGGCATGTTTGATGCTTATAGAATTTGCATTTAAACGTTTTACCTTTTTCAAATAAAATTGGTAAGAAGAATGATAAGGAGGGCGATCGTTTCAAATGGCCTGCAAATGGTAACACTGTATTTGATGATTAAGCACTAAAGGACATTTTTTTTAAAAAAATATCGATGGAATAAGAATTCTCCCCACTAAAGCAATTTTTCTGTTTTATAAATTAATCCTTATGTTTATTCGGGTTTTTTTTTTTACTCCAAGCAAATGGGCCTAGGTTTATAGCCATGTTGTAGAAAAGGATTCCCTTCCAACAAAAGAAACGAAAATTCTTAAAAATTTAATGCAGGTATATTAGTATCCATTGAACCATCTGTGTTTTAAAAAGCTTATAGGCTGAAAACGAAGACACTTCAAAATGGCGCCCATTTCTTTGCACCAGAACTGTCCCATTTCCCAACTTCCAACCACAGTAAGAGAGTTGAAATAAGGGTGTCAAATTAAAGCAACTTTTTTATTATTATTTCTTTTGGAGGGGGGGAGACACTTAGCTCTTTCAATTATCGCAGGATCGTTTTCCTTCCTTTTTTTTAATGCAAAACACACAGCAAAATCAAATTTAATGGTGATCTGAAAACGCTTACTGTATTGAGGTTTAAAAATAAATTTTATTTTGAAGGGGGTGCTCTGAGTGTGGAACAAACGCAAGAACGCGGCCACAATTTCTATTGCAACCCAACTTTTGCAATAAGCAGCGGGGAGGGGGTTGCATTTGTCTTTGCAATTGCTGTGATAGATCTTACTAGTATTTTTATTTATTTATTATTGGTTAATAGTTCGACAATATTATTCCCGATTTCCCTTAATGTACACGGAAATTCTCGTGCGCTGTTTCTTCTCGACAGGGTCGAAGCAACCGAGCAGGCCGGATCGCTCCACGTTTCTTCTCTCAGGCAGAGCTTTGCTCCCGAGGAAACGCGCCTGGCCCGGGATAGCCGCCTCTCCCCCCCCATCCCGAGCGCCTCTCCGGAAACCGCGCCAACTGCACGGCAGCCACGCCGTTCGGAAACCGTATTTCTTCCTACGCCTCGTGCCTCGTCATTTTCATAAATGAATGATCGGTGACCCCGGGTGAACCTGCTGGGGGCAGAGACAGCCGAGGAAATTCTACCCTGCCAGCCGCTTCTGGGTCTTGTAGGTCGCGAACCTCGCGGCGGAAAGGCCCTTTCGCGCCCCCGCGGCTCTCGCCGCCACCCACCCACCTTTTCCCAGCTGCAGCCCGTAAAATAAAGTAAAATTTTAAAAAAATGCGAAAAGGCCCCGCTTTCCTGCCGAGTTCATCAAGCTGGTTTGAATATTGGGAAAGGCCGGTGGGCTGGACGGCTCCAGGCCCTTTTGCACCGGCTCCAATGCTCAACCCCGCTCTTGCATTGCGCCTCGATCCTCCTTTACCTCCTCTACGGTCCCCTTTTTGCTTTCTTTCACCGCCAGCTTCAGCAGTCTCCGTTTGCTGGGTCCCTGAAGCTGCGACTTCAGAAAATAAAAAAAAGAAAAGCCGGCTTAGTTTAGGAAAGGGAGGGCAAGCAGGCCTCTGGGCTGGGGAAGAGTTCGCCTTCTCCCGGCCTCGCTCCTTCGCGTTCTCCTCAGGTTCCCCGTGACGGAGGACATCTCTCGGCTTCCGATTTTTCCTTTCCTCTGTGCCTGTTTTGCTACTTTGCTTCTTTGACCGCTGCCTTTCCTTTCGCCTTCGCTCCGCCGCATCTTTTTTCTTTTTGTCGTTGTGGTGTCTCTCTCTCTCTCACACACACACACACACACAAACTGCCAGTAACGCTGGTTCTCTCCCTCGGAAACTTTTAACTGTTCTTAGTGAAACTTTCAATCATAAGGAGCCTGCTCCTCCCTCCTAGTTCAGTACCAGGCCTCCTTCCTTGCTCTTCTTCTGTCAGTCACGGCGGTTTTTTGGTTTTTCCTTCTCTGTCACCCGCTCGTTTCTGCCGAGCCTTGGACTTTTGTTAAACTGGCGTCCTCCACGTATCTTGGACTATACTTCCCGCCAGTCCCTGGCCAATAGGCGCTGTAGCCCATTACTACTCCTGCGCCCTCAGCTTGATATAGAGATGACTCTAACCAACCTACCTACCTACCTCTCTCTCTCTCTCTCTCTCTCTCCCCCTCTCCCTCCCTCCTTCCTTCTTTCATTCAGGGTCCATTCGTCCGAGTCCCGTTTTTTTTCTGCCCCCACAACCCCCTTTCTTGGGCCCCGCCCTTTCCCAGCAGCAGCAGCTGGGCCGCCCCTGCCTTCTCCTCCTCCTCCTCCTCCCCCCCCCCGTTATTCACCCCTACCTTTCCCCTCCCTCCTCCCTCCGCTCCGCTCGGCCGCCGACTTCAGTTTGGTGGAATCTCTGCTGACGTCACGCGACTCCCCCAGCCAAGCAGAGCAAGCAGAGCCGAGCGGAGTTGAGCGGAACAGGAGCCGCAGGAGAGCCGGAGCCAGGCAGGGGGAGCCGGGTCGCCCTCCGGGAAGCTGCCCGCTGCTGCTGCCGCTGCCGCCGCCGCCGCCGCCATCAACCCACTCGGGCCCGGTCTTCCCTCCCCTTCCCTTCTTTCTTTCCACGGGCTGCTCGACGCCCCCGTTTCTTCTCCCGGGGATCCTGCTGGGCTGCCGCCCTTCTCTGACTCGGGCGGGCCTCGGGAGTTGCTGCTCGGGGCGCTGGCGGCGGTGCGACCCTTTCCCCAGACCTCTCCTCCCCGCCCGGGGAATTTGTTCAGCGCTTCGGGATCCAGGATCACCACCCCCGCCGGGCAAGGCAGGAGCCATCAGAGCCAACTGGAGCCGGTAAGCCCAAGCCCGGAGATGGGCCGCGCAGTGCCCCTGGGCCAGCGGTGAGAGTTGAGGCGAGTCTGCGGATTGAGTCCAATTCGGGCGGCTGATCCTGGCCGGTTTTTGTTGGTGGGGGGTGGTGAAGCTGGCTCCGAGACTTCGGCTTCCTGCGCTTGATTGGGTCAGGGGCTCCCAGTGGGGTCTCATTTCCAGGTTCTCGCCTTGCCCGACTTAGACGAGCGCCGTTTCCTTCTGGTTTCCCGTCTTTTCTTTTTCAATTCCCTTTTTCCCTTGTGGCTGATAAACATGTCTTGGCATCCTGGTCTTGCAATCTCCCTGGGACTCAGGAAGGAAAGAAGGAAGGAAGGAAGGAAGGAAGGAAGGAAGGAAGGAAGGAAGGAAGGAAGGAAGGAAGCGATCAGGTCCTTTTACGGAGCTTTCTCAAATGCAGTTCTTTGCAAAATATTATGGGCCCTCCGTGTCCTTTAATGATTTTCATCCAATCTTGGGGGGGAGGGGGAAATCGAGGAGGCCAAGTTGCCAAAGAGTTGCCACAATGAGGCTGAATCTTGCTCTAGAACTGAAGTGTAACTTTCGTAAACACATAATTGCAATTGCAATTACTCCTAGGATGATTTATTATGGCAAACCATGTGATGCAGCGGGATTCCGAGATTTGGGTGAGTTAGTTTTAGCGAGATCCTCAACATTCTATTTACTTTTAAAAGGCAACATTTTCTGAAGTTTGTGGCAGGTTTTGGGGATGTTTTATTTTGTTTTGTCTTGTCTTGCCTTCTGACTCCACCATATATCCCTATTATTAAATCTGGTTCTTCTTCTAAAGGCAGTATAAAGAGTAATTTGTGTTTCTTTTATTTTTAAGGAACAGTGAAGGAGACCTAAATTAAACAAGAAACCAGGCAGGAAATAAGAGTTGGGGAGGGGAAGAGGGGTCACTCTAATTAATTTATTTGGCTTTACAAACGTTCCTTTATATTCCACGGGGTGAATCCACCTTTAAAGAGAAATGCAACATTCTTCTCTTAATTTTTCAAATATTCCAAATAATGAAAACAAATCCTGCCTCCTATAATTTCTGGCTATGTCTTTTGAGGCTCTTCCACCTTCTTGACCTATTTTTGCACTTTTTGAAGAATGCCCATTTGTATCGCTTAAGAATCAGGTTATAGGTCTATCTAAAATGCTATGAAAATGCAATTGTGAGTCACTTGCTATTGATGCGGGAAGTGGTATATATACCATATATACCAAATATACCAAATTCTAATCGTCAATGCAGTGGTACTTCATTTTTTGCATTTCTTTTAAAAGATTCACTTTGTTTTATTTTAGCTATTTTTGGTTAGAGTGTTCATGTGTTGCTCATAAAAGCAATTTAAGTTTGTGAATTTAAAACAATAAAATGAAAATGAGAGGCAAGTACATGATGAAGAGGACTGGGTCCCGAAAAGATTATGATTCTAGTTGTAATATTGGTGGACTCCAAATTATTTGGTGGAGGATCCCATTTATTCTATTTATGCAATTATTTGCATGTACTGTATAAGCAGTCTAGCATCTGGAGCTAATATTAATAAAGCCTTACAGCCATTCCCAAGAGTCTTCTCCTGCCCTCTCCCCCAATAGATAAATTTGCAGGTTGGGTGTTTAAAAATCAATATTTTTTTCTTGGCAAAAATCAAGGTTCCTTTCTTCTTTCTCACTGTAGCCTTAACCTTACTTGCCCAAGTAGTTTTAACTTTGTGCTGCCTTTCATATAAAGCTGAGTAGACTTCAGCTGAAAATTTCTTTATTTCTCAACTATCAGGAATCCTTGCAAATAAATAAATATTTATATTCCAAAATAAGCAAGAACAAGATTTTAAAACAATGAATAAATAGAAGTCATGATATTGCATTCTTTTTTTAGAATAATATTTTCTAGAGGTTCAGTTTTTGAAAGTGAAGGACTTAAAACAAAAGTTATCTGTCTCCTGTGTTCAATTAATTAGCCGATGAGACAAGTGATGAGCCTGAGAGTTTGAATTTATCCTGGGGAACCTGCTTGACAAAACCCACTTTAAGGACCCTCCAAGAGAAATTAAAAGGGACTCTCAACTGTCTTTCTCTAACAGTGTCACTACAGATCTCAAATTAGGCCTTCTTTATGGGAAAAATATATTCCCTGCTTCTTCTGCTGTAGCTCAGAAGGTAAACTGTTCGGAGCATCTTACATGTCAGTCTTGACTGCTGAAAAATAAAGAATTTACAACCTTTCCCATATGTCCCCCTGGCCACATACATTAAAGTGAAGCAATATCTCAATTGCATCTATTGCTGGCACTCAGTTCTACTCCAAGAGACTTAGGAATAGCTGATGGCTTGGAAAGAAATCAGATGGCTCTGATCTGAGATCTTAAGGCCAGGCCTGGGTGGGAAGAACTCAGCAATCTTACTAGCTTCTAGGAATTTTTTTCCTGGATTAAGAAAATGCATCTTCATCTGAAAAACAGTTTTCCTTGTGAGATGCATGTTTTGTAAGTCATCTTAAATAGGATGGAGGGGTATCCCCCTCATCATCATCATTAAGTCAAGAGGATTATTGTTCATCTTCCTGGCTGTTTCTGATTAGCCAGTTAGGCAGAGCTGTCCTGTCCCCCAAGGATTTCTGAGAAAGCTCAGAAGGATAAGTTGGTTAGGAGTGAATGCCGAAATGGTGGAAGGAGATATTGGGGAATGGGTATGTTAAATTATCCAACTGAAGAGGATATGCAAATTTTCTATCAGAATTACCATAAGTAAACATTTGAAGCCTGGACTAATAACCTCCCATCTGTGTTACTTCATATCGAGTTAGTTGAGAGCTCTGGTAATGATTTTTGTAATATCTCCCAAACAGATATCTTAATCAGGCACTAATCTTGTGCCTTTTTTTTCTTTCTTAACACCTCTTTTTTAGTGTTATAATATCTGTTGTTATGCTCTGTTACGTTTAAAAAGAACTCTTCAGAAGAATTAAAAGTTGAAGTGAATGTATCCCCTAAAGTGTTGGGAAGGCAGTCTGTCTCCCTTTTAGCCAAAGAAGGAAGGCAGAGAAGGGAAGTGGTAGATTGCCTCTCTTGCCCCTGCTTCCTCTCCGTCCCAAAAGGGCCTCCCCTGGAAGCTGCACTGGAGAGGCTGCCTCCTCTACCTGGAAAGGGGGCTCAGACACTTCATTGGGGCCTTCCATTCTCTACCAATAAACCAGAGACCCTGAGAGTGCAAATTCAGACCCAGACCTTCCTCTTTTTCGAGGTCAATCCACACTAGTGATTTATAGCAACATCCACCAGTCAGTGCTGTGGTGGTACTAAGGCTGTCTCCATCCCTGTTATAGTGGCATGGCAATGGTTCTGTGAAGTAGACACTGCAAATCTTTGCAAGTGGAAAAGGGTCTCTCGTGCCTCTTGAAAAGAACATCCCTTCCCACGTGGTGGAGGTGACACCCATCAAACCTTCCTGCTCTGTTATGTAAATTGCAGCATTGTTAAGCTGAATATCTTGATATGCTCTCCTGGCTCAAAGATGTCAGCTATTGATTTATTCCAGTGGATTTTAGACAAGACTAACATTTCATAGGATCAGGCTGGGTGAGCCCTTGTTAACTCACGAGCAGCTAGCTTTGGTTTTATTTGGGAGTCTGTTGCACTGAATCACCTGAGCTTTGCTTTTCAGCCTTAAGACCATAATTTTGTGAAGGAGACTGCAGGCCCCACTTTAAGTCCATAGGGTTGATTTCTTAGGTGAAACCAATCTCAGACTTGTTGATGATTTGAATCACTCAATCAATAAAATCCTTAAGACAGGTTGTAAAAGCTGGGGTTCCCCAGCACAAATGGATGGGGAAATGTGCCATTTCAAATGTAAGAGGAAAAAATGCGTTTTGGGTAGTTAAATTGAAGCAAACTGCTTATGACACACACAGGAGTGAATAGAACTTTCACACTAATGCATTTTGGAGTTTTATTGATTCAAGAGGTATTTTCCTTTGTTAAGGATCAGATTTTCTTCTCTTTCTTTTTTCTTTCTTTCATTCTTTTTTTTGACATGCTGCATGCAGCATCCCTATTAAAAAAACTGTGAGAAAATCCACTTTTCCCTCTAATTATATAACCCCTGCAGAACTATGTGCATTGAAACGGTTCTGTCAGGAGAGAAATATCCCGGGGGCCACTGGGCATTTGTCAGATTCCAGGCGTGAAATGTTGCACGTGAATTCGCATTAGGTTTGCATCAGTGGACTTGGTTTGTGTGTGTGTGTGTGTGTAAATTTATTTCAAAATGAAGTTAATGCAGAGTCAAAATTAAAATTCAATGAATGAGAAAGCTAGATGGCCTTAAGTTTCTTCTACAGTCCAAAGCTTAAATCACTGGTCAAGTTGCTTACCTGAATTTAATCTTTTATTTCTTTGGTTGGAGCATCAGAATTTAAAGCATGTGAAGTACATCTGCTTCACTCCCGGCATTGAGCTGCACAGACAAAAGAGACCTGCAAGTGTATACACACACACACACACCCCACATGGAGAGGAGGAGGATGAGGGGGGGGGAGGAGGAGGAATAGACCTCACAGGGACGACCTCAAATCAGGGGTGTGAGCAGAGTCTGGTCAAAAAAGTTGATACATATGAAGAATAAGTAAATTTTGGATTATATGGTTGCGATCACCATCTTGACTTTTTGACACCTCTGGAGCTCAGCATTCTTGAAAGCGAATTTAGCAAACCCAGTCCGCTCCTGGCTTTTTTATAGCAACTTTCCCAATCTGATACCTTAAATGCCCTTTCCCCCAATTTCCAGACTTCGCCATGCTGGCTGGCATCTACCGGAGCTTAAATCAAAGTATTTGTCTGAAAAGTAATGGGAAATTGGAACCAATCTTTAGGTATAACTTCATTGTAATTTTATTGTGATTGTATGTATTTATTCATTATAACTTATGGTTTTACTTTAAGGATATTGCTTTGGGGCGAGATGGGCGCCAAACAAATTTAATAAATAAATAGGCGTCTAGAGGGGCCATTTTTTCCTTCCCCGTCCATTATTGAAGCATGGCTTGTTTGCGACGCGACGGCTTGCTTTGTTTTTCTTTCAAGAGTCGCTGTTTGCTTTTTTCCCTCGTCTGACTTCGTGAAGCTGACGTTTATTTCGCCTGTCATCTCAATGCCAATCCGTCTGATGTTTTGCAGATAACGGGTTATGGAGTCCAACTGCCGTAAACTCGTATCGGCGTGCGTCCAGTTAGGTAAGAAAAAATGTTTCGCCCCGAATTGCTTTTTCATTTTAACCGGAACGACCTGCAGAGTTTAAGGTCGAAGTGTGCTTGCACGCCGTGTACTTATTGACCGTTTTCAAAAAAAGAGACCTTAAAGGTGTGCGGGGGGAGTATACATCTATGTACCGGGCGCCTTCACGGGATGCACAATCAGGGGTAAACCTCGGGGCTCAGAAAATCCTATAAACCTCCCCTCCCCACCCCAATTGATCGGCCGAGAATTAAGGCATCCTCCGTCACTCAAGCGCTGTCCCGGACGCTTGTTCCTCTCGTGGAGGGGGGAGGGTTTACAGCCAAAAGCTTCGTGGCTCGCGAACTGAAAACCCGGCTAAAGCGCCCTTTGCACTTCGACGGCCCAGTTCGCGAAACTCAGAAGCCCAACAGAGGGAGGACAAGCAGTGCCTTTGGGAGGGTGGAGAAAGAGGGACAACGGAGGTCCATGGAGAACTTGGAAAGCTATGGGCTCCTCCAAGGGGACCAGCGCCTCCACCTTCGCCTTTCCCAGTGGCGTCGGGGTATCCTTCAGGCCCCCAAGCCCCATCATCCCCAGCCAGCCTAACCTAACCAGTGAGTGGCTAAGTCACTGGGCTTGTCATAAGTCGGCAGTTCTGCGGTTCGAATCCCTAGTACAGGGTCTTCTGGGTGAGCAGGGGGTTGGGCTAGATGACCTCCCAGCTCCCTTTCAACTCTGTTAAGGTTAAACTGGGGGCTTCAGATCCTCCCCATATACACACCCCTTCCCTCTGCGGAACAAACAGTCCTCCTTCTCTTCCCTCCTAGGGGTGCAACCTTCGACCGTCGAATGCCTCTTCTCCAAAGACTCCGATATTAAAAAGGGGGACTTCGGCGAGGCTCCGGAAGGCAGGAAAGAGGCTTCCAGCAGCAAACACTTCGGCAGGCCCCATCCCAGCGCCAACGGTGAGTCAAGGCGGCCCGCCTCTGCCTGCTCGAACGGGCAGAGATTAGACAGGGCAGAGATCGGAGCCCCCCGCCCCCCAGCGCCGTGAAATCCCCCCAGGACTTTAAGGACGACGGCTCCCACGACCAAGGCAAAATAAAAAATAAAAAAATCCCGGGGTGGCCGCCGCCGTGGGAGAGGGGGACACGGTGGGAGAGGCAAACTGGGTGGGTGGGGGGGGCTCCCCTCTTTCCCAAAGCTTTCTGAGCAGCTGTCGGCTCGTCTGCGGCGACCCGGGCGAGGGTTTTTGCGCGCTCTCCCAGCTTTCCTCGGGGCGCAGGGCGGCGAACTGAAGGCGGTGCAAGGGCGCCCTCTGGTGTTGAGGAGCGGAGAGCGGCTCGGTGAAAATGTGCTTTTGGCAAAGGGAATTTGATCGGGTTGTTTCCCGCCCCCGGGAAGGGAAAATATTTGTATGGAGCTCGCATATTTGCCAGAAAATGCTACCGGCGCGCCATCCTTGGCGACTTTCTTTTACAACCCCCTCCCCCCAAAAAGATATCACGGTGGATTTGTCTGTATCCCCACTGAATTCGAAGCGTTCGTCGTCTAAGCTGCAACCCCATCGCTTACAGGGGCTAGCAATAATGGTAGGTGTAGAAAATTAGGACCAAAGGTTGTAGCGGCAATGATAGGTCTTTGCTTTTTCCCATCCTCTGAAAAAGGCACGTGCCATTTTCCTTGTTTCTTTCACTTAAGTGTATTTTTTAAAAAATCTCCGTAATAAAGCGAGATTTTTAGCAGCCTGAATTGCTTCCCAATCCAAAATGAGAAAATAGGGAAAAGGAAAAAAAAAACAGCCCTTTTGCTTTTTAAACCAACAACCTGGAAATAAAAGTAAACGAGACCTCTCTTTTCTTCTTCTTCTTCTTTTTTTCCAGTGGTATACAATCCTAATAAGATGGCTCTGGCTGTTCTTGTTTTTAGAAGGCAGTTGGGTTTAATTAGCAGAAATGCCATTTCGTTAATACCCCCAAGATAATAACAACTTTCTTCGGAGCGCTGTTTATGCAGATGGGCACGGTTGTTTATGAGAAATCGCACGGATTGTTAAATCCAATTGCTTCCTAATTGGAAAAGTTCCACTGAGTTCCAGTGGCACAGCTTCTCTTCTCAAGAAAGTACCCGGGCAGAAGTGCTACTCAAGTTGTTTCAAAAGCATCGCTAAACACAATGCGTAGGAAGGGGATTTAGGCATTAGCTCGCAATCCTCCATCACGCGCGATTGCCCCACTGGCTTCCTTGGCACAAACGAATCTCTTTGGCACATGCCCGCTGCAGGGATACGGGTGGGAAGGCATGTTGACGGGGCATGTTCGTCCTACGGTTGGTAAAAGTGGGGTTGGGGAAGCCGCCTTCGATAGGACCCCCTTCCCCTAAATTACAGCTTCTATGATTCCCAGCCAAGGGGGATCCATTGCCGGGAGTTGGGAGTGCAGTTGACACTGCCGATTGGAGATGATCAGAGTGGTGGTAATCTTAACACTTTTGCACGGAGAGTCTGGCACTCGCCTGGTGATCTGGTCGAAAGAATGTTTGCCATCCAGATTTGTTGACAAGGAAGTGTATACAAAAGTGCCCTAGTTCGGTGCCATTCCGCTGAATGGATTGCGCACCGGGGCGAGGTCTCAGCTATTCAAGGGATGAGTAAAATTCGACTGGGCGTGAACCTTATATTTTCCCCCGCTGAACGCGCAGGAACGGTGGCATTTCCTGCCGCGGAGTTGCGTCCGTGCAAGAATTCGACGCCACCCTTGAAAAAAACCCTTTGCAAGACGATTTTAAAAAGCGAATTGGCTGGAGGCCTGGGTTTGCCGGCCGCGCTCACCAAAGAGATCTCCAGCCTAAAGTGTTTTGACTCAAAACAAGAGGGACATACCGTAATTTCCAGGCGAAAGATCCCTCCCGTGCAAAGAACGCCTCTGAGAATGATGAGTTGGGAAATCACATTGAAAGGTACGTTATCGAGATGGTTAAAAAAAAAAAAAGCCCTTTTCCAGGAAGAGTCAAGTGTTGAAGCCACAATTCAGGGATCAGGGTTGTCTGCTGCGATCAGATCCAGGTGCGGGAGCTGCGATCGTCACAGAAAAAGGCAACCTTGATTTAGTAGTATGAAGAGGGGACCCACAACAAAAGTTACCTCCATATTCTGTGGATGCCCTGAATAGAATTAGGTGGAAACTTCCCTAAACTGAGCAGAAACGTTCTTCTCCAGAGCGGCTGATCCAACAGAAGATATTGGCTGCATCTAGCCGCAACTAGATGACTTTTAGCTAAAGAAAAGTTGAGGGTTTTTCCCGCCATCATGACCTCCCTGGAAAACAAATTGTAATTTTTCTAACTATTCATTCTGTCTCGCGAGTTTTGTATCCTGTTCATTTCCTGTCCTATGCAATATGCCACAAGGTCTTTTTTTACTCTCTTGAATGAGAAAGGAAATGGCCAAAGGTGGTTGTTGCTTTTTTAGAAAAAAAGAGGAGAAATCAACTTAAACTAAAGATGGAATTTAAAAAAACAAAACAAAAATCCATTTTTGTGCTAAACTGAAGACCAGACGGAACAATATTGGGGAAGAGACTCCAGGGCTGTAAATATATCCTACGTGAGAATGATGGAGTTGTCAATAGGACTCACCTGCTTTTCAAACCTTCAGCTTGTTAAAATTCTGCACAACGGAATGAGAAAATTAAGAGAATTGTAATCCCACCCATGGAAGGATTGGGGCCTTGGGTGGGAAGAGGCTATATTTTTTATTTTAGAAAGTGAAGACAAAGTCATGGGGAATTTAAAAGACATAAACCGATCAGATGCATCTGTCCAAATGCCATAGATGTCAAGGAGAAAGGCTTCAGGAAATGTTTAACATAAGTGAATTTGAAATGGCTCAAAAGTGTGCCTTGTAGCCTGTATCCTTCCCCACTTCCTGCTTTCCTTCAAACAGTATAAATGGGTCCTACTATCTATGTAGACCAATCAGTATAGTGCATAAGATTATTGCTTTCAGCAGCTATCCTATGTTTAGCCAAAAGAGCCTCAAAAGGAAATCTAAAAAAGATTTCTGATAAATTCATTCGATGAAATGAGTGACTGCTGTCCCCAAGAAAATCATCTTAAGGAGCCAGTTAGTTTCAGGAAGCTGTTGTGTGTCCTTTTCATTCCAAAGCCTATTTGGCAAAGCGAGAAAGAAAGGACGCTTCCATTGATGGATTTGATGCAGTCTCTTGTCTGCTTGCATTCCTGGAATCATCACCAAAATGAAAGATTCATTTTGTTAAAGAAAATATTTTGCAGTGGAACTCATACAGTACATCTCCCTCCATCTTTTTTGTTTTAAATGCAGTGAGAAAGTTTTAGCAAAACTTAGAACGATATGCAAATGTCACCAAAATGCCCATATTTTGACTTCACTAACCAAATATTCAACAACCTTCCTATTCCAGGACGTTCCAGACTTGCTGGACCACACATCTACTCATAATCTCTAGGGGTTTTTTGGCCAATGGTTGAGGATGATTGTCGCTGTAGATGAGAGAATGTGATGTTCAATACATTCTCAACAACCTCACTGGGTGGGCAATGGGCAGTTTGTAAAACTAGACATTCTTCTTCCATGCAATGGTTCAATGCGCATTGAACTTGGAATAAATCTTCTTGAGTTCAGTGGGGCTTACTTGTGAATAAATTATATGTATGATCTTGCTATCAAAATAACTGAAATGCAAATGTTGCTGACTAGTTTAATTCAATTATTTGGAATATGTTGAGGAGTATCCAGCACGTAGCTCTACGATCAATCCAATGACATCCGAGAACTCTAACCTTAAGATGTATTTCATCCAAAGGTCTTGGAAAGTCTTTTTGACTTTCTGCAATCCTTAAAACAAATTCCCCAAGCAGATGCAATTCCAGGCAAGGCTTTCCTTAAGCAGGAGGGGCTGAATTCACTGGATTGGGGTTTTGTTGTTGTTTTAAAAATACAGACACGGGAAAGGGGTCCAGTTGGGCCAGCCCTGTTTGTGTTTTTCTAAGTCTGGATGGGATGTTTCCTAAACCGAATTGAAGGATTCTGGGAGTTGAAGTCCACAAGTCTTAAAGTTGCCAAGGTTGGAGACCCCTGTCCTAGAAAGTAAACTGCCCTGAACTTAGGCAAAAAAAATGGTGCTATTCTGGGCAGTGCTTAAATTTAAGCTGACAAGCATTTAATTGAAATCTTAATGTCCAGGTAAGCCAGGCAAATGTGAACACCACATATTTTAGAAGTCTAATTCAAAGAGAAAGGTTTATAAGTTAAGTTGCCTATTTATCCTTCTTTCTTTCTTTTTAATGGAGACATGTTGCTAGGAGGATTAATCCTTCATAGATTTTAAATATGTTAATTGACCCCAAACAATTCCTCAATTCAGGGTCATCTAGCTTAAAAATTAGTGTTGCTTTTATTGTTGTTTTAATGCACACCTTCGAAGAGGCATTTTATTTGTAAAAGACAATACTTTTTAAAAAAGATAATACTAGTGACTGCCACACAGGTCTAAAATCAATCTATCTATCTATCTATCTATCTATCTATCTATCTATCTATCTATCTATCTATCTGCATCCAGCCATCTAGCCATTCTTGTATTCACACCAGTACATTCTTTTGTAGTATTGTTATTATAGACTATATAAAGTTTCAGCTGCTTTGAATGTATTTGCGTATGTTTGAATTATTGATTTATATCCCAATGTATACAAAAGTCTCTCCTCAAACTTTCCCACAATAGCCCTGATAGGTAGGTTAAACTAAAAGAATAATTGGCTCAAAATTACCTAATGAGCTTCCAGGGTTGGGGTTAAACTTCCTTCTGAGTGTCCTCAATCTTGGCCTTTACCTTCACCACTATGTCAACAATATAGAGTGAGTCAAACTGATTCCAATCAATTTGGAATGGCAAATCACATTATGTCAGTCCAAATTGATGTTGGTAGTTTTGGCATAAAAATACATATGCACCAATGTGTAATGATCCAAGTGAGTCCTAAATCAAATAAAATGGCTATTTAAACCAATTTAATTTCAAAATCAATCGGATCAGATCAATTCATAAATGTGTAATATTTATGTTTTGCCTTCCAACTATAGTTGATACGTGTTATCATAAGGATATCAGAAAAGCTAACTGAATGAGACCAAGAGTATTTTTTTGGTCTGTCTTTGTTTCTATGTCAATGGGGTGCCTTAGTCTGGTGCACCTGAGCAGCTGATACTCAGTAGGAATTGAATATTTTTATGCATTGATCCTAACTCATTAAGTCATTAATAGTGTTATTGTACTCACCTTCCAAGGTGCCATTCGTCTCATTAATCATTAATAGTCTTATTGTACTTCCAATGTGCCTATGTGCACTACATCTTTTAGAACTTTTTTTTAATGTTTTCCTGTATAAAAATTCATTTTATTTTAATGCAAGCGCTAAAATGTGTAATTTATTGAGCAACAGTTGCTAGGTCAGATAATGTATTTTTCAATTCAATTCATTAAAAAAAATCCGTAAGACAATCCACAAGATTTAAGAGCTCTTAGAGAAGGGGTTGAACACAGATCTCCCTACTAACGTTCTTATTGTGGAAGTCAGCTATGAATAATTGTTTCCAGAGAAATGTTGAATTACTGTAGGCATAATTAAATGACCTTTGGGATGCTAAAACTCCCGTTGAATTCAACTTGCTTATTTTGGATGGACATACATCCAGTACAGGACACACAGGTTATCTGAAGGACTGTCTCACCATACTGGGATTGGCCCATCCCAGCTGCCAGAGAGGCATGCTGTGGGTCCTGTCAGTCCAGGAAGAGGTCCTTCTCTGCTGTTGCTCCTGCCCTCTGAAACATCTTGACCCTCCCATGTGAGGTTGGCTGGCCCCAATCCTCCTATCCTTTCCTAAGCCTAAAGACCTGACTCTGCCAGTTGGCCTGTGGCCCCAATGTAACAACAAATCCCACCTCTCCCATTCTGCCCCAGCCTGCCCTCCCCAAGTGTCCTTAATTTTTAATTCTTGCTTTTAATTTATTTATGTTATATAGTTACCTTATGGTAGGATGATGACACCCAATAATTTTTTAAATAAATACATGTATATTCGTCCTATATAGTGGTAAAGTTTCCAAAGAGTTTTATTCTTCAAAGGGCCATACATCAGTTTCCCATAGGCAGAATGTTAGTTTATCTCAATTCACTGCAGAAAGGGCACTCCCACGTCCCAATTGCTTCAGCTCAAAGTTGTCAAGTGATGCTCTGGATAATGTATCAGGGTTCTCCTGTAACTGACCTAAGGGTCTGCTTCATATTTAAGAAACAAACAAAAAAATATTCCTTGGATTACAGTTTATAATACAGTTCAATTTTGAATCAGAATTCTGATTCACTACATTCCAAATAAGTGAGTCTAGACTTGCAATCTTAAGCATACTTTCTGCGCTAGATTTATCATATATTTCTGTTAGTGCATGCAGCCTTTTAAAAGGAGAGCAATTCTGTGGGGACTTTCTTCTGTGTTAAAGGTGTTTAGAATAATTTCAGCAACCATAATGTCATCTGGGCCATCCTAGCTATATATGAACCACAGACCTATTTCTAGACCATGTTTCAAACTTGAAACCACATCAAGTAATATGGAAAACAATGGGAGTTTTCTTACATGTATGGAATCTCTTTTCCAGAATAACCTTTATGATGAGTAGCCTTAGGCTTCAGATTTCTAAACCATCTTCAGTTCTGTTGGTGCCCTGATGGTTTTTATAGTTTGCAGGGGATTCAATTTTCCGTGAAGATTTTTCTTAGAAACAGGAATATTTCTTAAGTATATCTACCAAGCTGAAAAACTAATGAAATGATATGGTTTACTTCTGAGTAAACTACTTAGGCACAGGAATTAATCCCTTTAGAATTAATTTAATTAATAGGATCCTTTAGGATCTTTAAAAGAAGACACTACTTTTGAATAAACTGCAGAGGATCCAATTACACAACTGATTTTGCAGGGAAGAGTGTATTATTGTGATATTTACAATATATATTCCATTTTTCAAGATTTGTTGGCTTCCAAAGTATGTTACAATTTAGGATGCTAAATAAATTGCTCCAGAAAAATAGCATATGAATACAAGAATCAGAAGAACATTTGCAACCCAACATTCTTTGGACCCATGTTTTGTTTTTCACAAATTAATTATAGTTCTAAATAAACTGGCTTAGAAATTCCTCTCTCTGAATTCTTTATCCAAGAATTAGTAGACCGCTATATAATAACACTATTTATAGGATGTTTTCAGGAGACTGGGAGATGGGAGGAATGGAAACTGCCAAGCACTGCGCACATAAATTAAAGTTAATACACTTGAATCTGCGTATACATTTGTAGACTGCCTGGTTTAAGGTTTTTCTAAATTTAATAGCATAGCAGTTTCCTGGGCCATCTGAAGGGTTCAAGTCTTTAACTTAGTATGGTCATGTCACTGTGGCATTGTTGTTGTTTTTTAATAAAATGGTAGAATAACTTTTAACTTCTCCTGCCATAGCTGGCTCCCTTTTTAAAAGCATTTTCAGCTGTCTTAGTTTGTCTGGTTCTAGTTCACAGGCATTTTTTAGCTTCAGTGTTTTGTTTTAAGAATGCATTGGCTACTGTAGCACTTTTGGGGGGTTTGCTAGTGGGGGCCTCTGCCAATCCAAGTAAACATTCCATCTACAGTATTCCTCAAAAAGCCAGAAACTGTGTTCCTAATGGAAAAGGAATGCGATCTTGTTTGATTTTTAAGGAATGGCTAGTTGCCCTCCACTCCTTACATAAAGAGAACTCCAACCAAAGCATGAAGCGGGATTTGAAATGATCAAATGAATTGATACGTTTCCTTTGGGGCATTAGATCAGATAAGTTAAACATAGTTTTCTTGCAGCATTTGGAATTTTCTACTCCTATGCTCTCTTGGCTCCAAAGGATCATAAATATGGAGGGAACAAAATATCCTGACTTAATGATGACAATGACAATAACACTGATGATAAGAAAGGGAGGGAAGCTGTGCTGTATATTCAATCCTGAAAGCTTTAATAACCCCTGTCTCCAAGATGTCTGTACTCTCTCGGTACTTCCATCTATCTCTCCTAGATGTGGAGAATGGATCAAAACGCCCTCAACTGCTTTGATCAGCTTCTGCAAACTTCTCTAACAGGCTGTCCTTAAATCTTTAATTGCATCTCCCATCATTTCTTCTGGCTCAGCCAGCCAGAACCCTGGGTCCATGGAATCTTTGGGAGGCTGGAAATCCATTACCCGTTCCTTCCTAAAATGCTGTAATTTGGACAAATCGGAATGGGGAAAGGTGCAACATATAGAAAGATAAAGTGTATTGGGCAATTGTAATTAGCTTCCCTCAATCTGGTGTCTGGATTACAATTCCTATAATTACCAAACAATGCGCCTCTTATATTCAAGAACAATTGGGAAGATTTTGCTTACTCATTGAAATATGAAATAGTGAAACCAGACTGGTGTGTTTGCCACACACACACCAGAATAAAATTTAAATCCCACCTCCATTAATTAGCTGATAGGTTGGTCTGGGGACATGACATTAAACCTTTTTATATACTTTTCTCCAACGCATTCTTGGTCAACCAGCTAAAACTCAAACGACCACAAGCCATCCATTTAATGTGCAGTAGATTCAGTAACAAACATATTGTGGTGGAGTTTTCATTCCCCTTTTTAGAAACACTATTTCTTGGCTTTCTCAGCATCACCTTTCTTTACAAAGAGATCTGAGAGCAGAACTGCTGAAGGATTGGGAGGAATACAGTAAATGAAGGGCAGGAAGAACCTGCAAAGAGGCAGCGAAGCCCAAGGACCTGTTATCCAAAGCGAGAGGCTTCCTTTAAAGCAGGGGTCTCTTGTGGACTCTGGGGGTTGAAGTCCACGAATCTTTAAAGTTGCCAAGGTTGGAGACCCCTGCTTTAAAGAACAAGTAGATTTGCCCAGTCGTGGGATTCAAGTAATTTAACAACCGGTTCTCTGCTCTAATAATTTCTTCCAACAACCAGTTTGCCAAACTGTTCAGTTAACAACCGGTTCTCCCAAAGTGGTACCAGCTGGCTGAATCCCACCAGTGGATTTGCCTGACTTGTCTGTCCCAACCCATGGAGCCAAACCAAGGATTCCTCATATTGAATCCAGTCGCAGGCTTTCTGCAAAACTGCAGCGAGAAGGTACTATACTTTTGGTTTATACAAGGAGGGCCAGTGGCGCAATGGATAACGCGTCTGACTACGGATCAGAAGATTGTAGGTTCGACTCCTGCCTGGCTCGGAGGTTTATTTTGTGCCTGACAGCTTCGAATCCCTAGTACAGGTCTTTTGCGTGAGCAGGGGGGTTGGACTACATAATGTGCAGGATCCCTTCCAACTCTCTTATTGTTAAATATAGACCACGCGTACACACACACACAAACTCGCTCCCATCCTACGGGCTGCGCCTTCGTCATTCTCAGTTCCTAATTTATGCAACCTGGTTCGATCGGCCGTGCGGAGAGGGGCGCTGCGCAACGAAAGTTTCGGTCGTGAGGAGGAATGGGGCGATCTGAGGTTTCCTTAACCTACCTTTAAAACTTAAAAAAAAAAGCTCATCTCCCTCGCCTTCCTAATATTGACTGAATGGGCATCATTAATGGCTCTTCATCAAGGCGAACCGCCGATAATCCGAGAGAGGCGAACGACACACAAGCCGCCGTTTTCTTTTTCGCACTATTTTTTTTCTGGTTTTGTTTTAAAGGCAACGGGTCCTTCTTGCCGAAAACAAGCTTTGCGAGCCGCCCAAATCGAATGAGGAGCGAGCGTCGCCCAAAGGCTTGCGCATCTAAGGCAGCGCTTCTCACCTTGGACCACGTGAAGATGGGTGGACTTCAGCTTCCAAGAATTTCCCAGCCAGCTGAAGTCCACACATCTTAAAAAGTTGCTAAGGTTGGGAACAACTGATCTAGGGCAGGGGTCTCCAACCTTGGCAACTTTTAAGGCTTGTGGACTTCAACTCTCAGAATTCCTCAGCCAGCTTTGCTTTGCTTTGCTGGCTAGGGAATACTGGGAGTTGAAGTCCACAAGTCTTAAAAGTTGTCAAGGTTGGCGACCCTGATCTAGGGCAGGGGTCTCCAACCTTGGCAACTTTAAGCCTGGAGGACTTCAACTTCCAGTATTCTGGGAGTTGAAGTCCTCCAGGCTTAAAGTTGCCAAGGTTGGAGACCTCTGATCTAGGGAACAATGGGGAATGAATAAGAAAAGTGTGAGATCTCACCACCGCTTTAAAAAAAAATCGAGGGGGGGGAGTCGTCCACTCCTTTTTCTTGTTTGCTTGCTAGCTATTATTTCTCTATCGACGTTTCTTCTTTCTTCTCTTCTTTCCCTTCCACCCTATTTTCTGTTTGCTTGTTCTTTCTTTTCTGTTTCTTTTTAATTTTCTCTTTCCCACCAGCTAATTTGATTTGGCTCCTTCCTTCCTTCCTTCCCTACCTTTTCGTTGGCATTTTATTTGAAATCTTTCTTTAGCTTCTTCCTTGCCCGCCCACCCAAGGTAGATGGGTACGTGTTGTTTGTTTGCTTTGCGTTTGTCCGTAGAGCTTTTAGGAGAAAATTGGTTCTTCTGGTGCTGAAGTGGTGACTGTGAAAACAGGAAAAAGACCCCTGTTTATTTCACATTGATTAGTTGCCCCGGGAAATGATTTAAGGAACACCCACGAGGGTGCTTTCAAAACCTTTTGCAGCCATAAGCTAAAACAACAGAGTTCTGTGCTAATTGAGGAGTAATCATTTTATTGTAGCACAAGCTGGAAATAGACTGTATTTCCTAAATCTAGGAGGGGAAAAAATCGGATAAAAATAATGAATGGTTTCTCTTGAATAATAATAACATGGTTAGTCCTGAAGGACTCGTCATGTTCTTTATTGTTTTGACCAACATACTAAACAATGGTTATCTGTCTGGCTTCCATAATGTGATCCTAATTAATCAGAGATCTAGTTCCTGGCAAAATAAACTTTATTCAGGAATTGCGGCTCTGGAGAACAGGACAAAATGAAATTTAACTGAATTTCCAGTTGTAAAAATGAACAAAGTAGAATAGCATGGTATTCATAACTTCTGATTCTGCTATGCTACGTGCCTTATTTTATGTATTTATTGTTTTATTTAACCAGGAGAATATCTTGATCACAATTTCTTGTGTGAGAGCAAATTTGACCTAGGTTGTACTTTGTCCTAATGCAACATTTTGGTCATTGCAACATAGTGGCCCTTTATTTTACTTAGCATTTGCTTTGGATGAAAAAAGCCCATTAGCAAACCTCATGTGGTCTAAACCAATTTTCATTTCCTGCTCTGTAACTAGAATAGGCCTTGAAGTACCCTTAAATCCACAGCGCATCTCCTGCCCTCGTACACACCTCCCATGGAAGTCACCCCTGTCTACTTTTGACTCTGAACATCATGAGAATAGAATAGAATAGAATAGAATAGAATAGAATAGAATTTTTATTGGCCAAGTGTGATTGGACACACAAGGAATTTGTCTTGGTGCATATGCTCTCAATGTACATAAAAGATACCTTCATCAAGGTACAACACTTACAACACTTAATAATAGTCATAGGGTATAAATTTAACACTTAATGATAGTCATAGGCTACAAATAAGCAATCAGGAAACAATATCAGTATAAATCGTAAAGATATAAGCAACAAAGTTACAGTCATAAGTGGAAGGAGATGGGTGATGGGAACAATGAGAAGATTGATAGTCGTGCAGATTTAGTAATAGTTTGACTGTGTTGAGGGAATTATTTGTTTAGAAGAGTGATGGCATTGGGGAGGGGGAAACTGTTTTTGTGTCTAGTTGTTCTGGTGTGCAGTGCTCTATAATGTCATTTTGAGGGTAGGAGTTGAAAGAATTTATGTCTAGGATGTGAGGGATCTGTAAGTATTTTCAAGCCCTCTTTTTGATTCGTGCAGTATACAGGTCCTCAATGGAAGGCAGGTTGGTAGGTCCATCCCAATGAGAGATGGACCTATGAAAAACTTTTATGAATTAGATAACTGAGCAAACTGTAATGGTATTAAAGAACATGCTTGTGGGTCTGTTATCATACGAGCAAGCAATACAGTTCTTTATTTCATTTCATTTTTGGCGTGTGTGTGTGTCATTCTTCAAAACATAGTCTTCAGAATATTTTATAATTATTTTCTATAAGTCTGAAACCTAACACTGTGTACCTGTTAAGGGCAGGTAGAGTTGCATATGTGACTTTGGGCTAATCAGTGTACCTTAAAAGGTTCTTCAGAAGATACCATAATTTAGGACATTATGAATAAAAATCCAATCTATTTGAAGGAAGGCTGTGATAGAAACAAAATAAATGGCAAGAAGAGTGTATTGTATTTTAAATAGCACAATTCTGAGATTTAGTGGTGAGAACTAATAGCCACTGAATTACCCTTTAAAATTATCAGTAAAATCAGTGATGATGAATTTCCAAACTCTGAAGACTCAACATTTTATTCCTAATTAAAAGGCAGTTGTTTGAGGAATTTATCAGGACTTTTTGAACTGTTCTTTGTCACACATTTCTGTCCAGTTAAGATACTAGAATGTCATTTGAATCAACGGAATTCATCATTTCAAACTCCTTATAGCTTATATTTAACTAGTTTGAAAAATACTAGATGTCCCTTTGCATACCTGTTACTACTATACCTGAGTAGTAGCAAGAGCTCACTACAAAATTATCAGTTCATTCTGAGAGCCACAAGAAGATATTAATTTTTTTTTCTTATCTCTCTGTAGGTTTGTGTTCTGCCAACTTTAGAATATTAACTATTTCTTATCAATTATCATTGTCAGTGAATTATACTGTTGATAACCCAACTTTCTCAAACTATCTAAACGACTTAGAAATAGCATGAAAGTAAATAATACTCGTTTCCCTGGAATGATATGAATGCTAAAGTGTAGCACAAAAGAGAGTGTCTATTAATTATCAGTCAATTGTCTGTTTGTTTAATTTTAATGTGACAAACTTGCATTTCTAATGTAAGGTTTGGAACTGCCGTGGGGAAAGGTAGTTTCCCTGCCAGCTTTCCAGCTGCTGTTAGCATAACTGGATTGCCTTGTTCTTTCAGTGAACAAGGGGTTGGGGCAGGCACCTTGGAACCGTGGGATCAATTAGGGTGGTGTTAAGGAAGACAAGAAATCATACCATGACTTAATTATTGCCTAGGTTTTGGTAGATCCTTCATGAGATGCTTTAAGGCAGAGGTCTTCAAACTTGGCAGCTTTAAGACTCGTGGACTTCAACTCCCAGGATTCTCCAGCCAGCTATGTTGTGCTAGCTGGAGAATTCTGTGAGTTGAAGTCCACAAGTCTTAAAGCAGCCAAGTTTGAAGACATCTGCTTTAAGGGGACAGTATTTGCATGGCATGAGAGGAAACCTGGGTGAGGTAGCACTACCACCTCAGAGATGGTTTTTGCTTTGTAACTTTACATTAAAATGTATCCCATACAGATCAATGCAAGGAAGAGCGCAGGATTACAGCTTCAGATAAAATACATATGCAGATAAAAGAAAATGATATTATGCAAACTTCTTTGAGAAAAACAAAAGTGTTGCCCAAGATCAAGAGTGCTTGAGTGCACCTCTGGCATTTGAGCAAGAGACCTTCCCATTGGCTCCAGCCAAGTGAGTTGGAACTGGCGTTGCCCATATTTCTTATTTTGCAGAGATCCCCAATGGCAGAGATACAAAGCAAGACTTATTTCTTTTTTTAAAAAATGTAGATGAGTGGGAATGAAAAGCTACCGAGATGAGGGACAAGAAAGTTATGCCATATGCCACACCTTGGACAGGAGCTACCAGGTTAAGGGATTATTTAGCCCTTTCACTTTTCAAAGATGAGATTGGTGGCTTTCGTCAATCTAGTTATAAAAGCCAATTTAACCACATCCGGCTGTGGATCTGGATAAAATACAGTGAAGGCAGGAACAGCAAATCTTATGAAACCCATATTGCCCATGTACTACGCTTCTTTCTCAAGGACCGAGCGGATTCTTAACATACCAAAAGTTCTTACCCACCCCTGACCTGGAGTTGAAACACCCACTGCCTTTAACGTAGAAAATACTCTGCTATTGGCTTGGTTTGGCATAAGACTACTTCCTACGAAGTTTGAAGGTTGCACCAGGCACTGTACAAATTGAGTTCAGGCAACAAGCTAAAGCATAATTGTTGTACAATGCAATTGGTCTCCCATGACACCATTTTAAGAAAAAAATATAAAACCTTAACGCATGATCCTTTCCTGCAACATTAATGTCTGTTTTAGTCTGCTGGTGTCTCTGAACATTAATGCCATGTTTTTTACGCTGTTGTTGTTGTTGTTGTTTTAGATGTGGCTATTTCTTGTTTTATGATGCTGGTGTATTTTATTTGGATTTGATGGTTATTTGATGGAAGCTGCCTTGGAGCATTGCTGCGAGTATATTAATATGATAAAGGCCAATTTGGTTTAGTGGTTAAGACACCAGATTAGAAACTGGAAAACTATGAATTCGAGTCCCTCCTTAGCCACGAAAGTCAGCTGGGTGTCTTTGAGTCAGTCATTCTCTCTCAGACCGACCCACCTCACAAGGTTGTTGTTGTGGGAAAAATAGGAGGAAGGGGTATAAGATATGATCACTGCATTGAGCTATTTGTAAGGATTATAAAGGTGGGATAGAAATAAATAAATAACCCAAAATAAACTATTTAATGGCTGATTCAAAAACATGACTACAGCAATGAACAAATTCCCATGATACATTAAACCATTAATCGCTTATACTAGTCTAGCCTCCTGAAAACCCAAAATGCTGGATTAACTACTTTTTTTTTGGAGCAAGTTTGATCTGGGAAGCCAACTGTGTCTTCCAGAATCAATCTCTTTTTGTGTGTTTGTTTTTCACACCTTTCCAAACCCCATTTCCTTCTCTGATTTTTGTCCCCAGCAGTGTATCATGTTTATCATTAATATTATCAATACTTTCATTATCATCGTTGATTTAAATTTGTTAGGTTGGAATCTACTTTCTGCCATCTGCTGGTCTTTGACTCAAAATTGGAGGAGGGGGGTAAGCTTTTGAAGTCTGGATGGGGTAGCCATTTTCCCATAGCTGGTAATTTGGAAGAAGGTAGCTCAAGTTAATAGTAAAATGTGGGTCCTTTTCTACAGAAACGATCCAGGTCCAACCCAAGTAATCCACCTCAAAATAGGGGAGAGTTTGTGGATGGCTTCTGTTTGAGAGTTGCTACCAGTTAAGAGTAATTAGATTTCATGATCTGAAAGATTAGATTAGATGATTAAATCCAGATTCTGAAGGAGGTTTTCAATCAAGTAGGAACCATAGGATTTCAGGCTGTCGTGCCCTCACTTCACCTAGATAGAGAAATGCCTGCAGGAGCCTTTCCTAACCTGGTGCCCTCCAAAACGTGTTGAAATGTCAATGAGATTCTAAGGGTTGAAATCCAACCCACCCGTGGGCACCAGGATGGGGTCTGCTGCTGCACAATTTCTATGCATGGTAACGCTCTCTTCCCAATTCAAACCACCATGTACAGTTGACTGGGCCATATTCTGTAATATACGTGTAAAACCGTTAATTCAACTTTAACGGGGTTTAAACACCTCTCTTGTCGTTGATTTGCTATGGCTAGTCTTCTTAAAATCCACGGGATCTGCATTTTTCTCCGGAGTAGCAATAATATTATGCTCGTGCGTCGTTTAAAAAGTACTAAAACTGGCGTTTCCACATCTCCGCTTCAGCTTCTGAACTCAAAATTGGCAAGGCAGCCTCCTTATATTCCCTTAACTGGAAGTCTCACTGACAGCAGCGGCGGCTCCGGCTTCTGTGTAGATATATTTAGGATTGCGGAGGGCAAGCGCTGGTTTCTTACCAACGAAGGTACTAAGCACGACGTATATCTCCTTCTGGGGTAGCTTTACCGTAATCGCCCCTTGTGAATACAAAACCCGTTGGATTGGTTTCCGCCTCCCTCTTAACTTAATAGAAGACGGGGTGTATCTTTAGGATCGCTTTAAGTGCAAGCGTTAGGATGCTCTTGGGTTGAGAGGACATCCCTTTGAGCGGAAAGAGGTATTTTCAGCCTGATGAGAGAAAGCGTGATGGTGATATTCTTTCACCCAACCTCAAAGGGCTGGATCTGCGCGAGTCCTTCTCCAGCTCATTCATGTCTTCTTACTACTTCCCTTTCCCCAAGTTTGGAGGAGAAATTCCTGGTTTCTCCTTGGGGGAGTGGCGGGGGCGGGTTGCGGCATTTTTCTGCCTCCTGTTCTCAACTGTGCTACGGCTGAGTAGTTTCTGCCGCGGCCGCGCCGTCCGTAGCTTTAATAAGGCTCGGAGGGATTTACGCGGCGTGTATAGCCCCCTCGTATCCCTGGGAGGTTAAGGAGAACCGGGCTATGGTTAGTAAACAAATTGTGGAGAAAAGCTTCGGATTCTTATTGATTTACTTATAGGTCATCTGCTGGCGGTGCTTAGGGAGAAACTATTTACTTTATACATATACTTTATGATCTTGGGGGAATTAGAGGCAATCCAATAAGAAAAGAGCTAGAATCACTGAAAGCCCCTATTTAAAAGACTTAAGCAAATTAGAGACTTATCAGCTTAAAACCCACTACAAATGTAAGAGAATTGTCTGCATCCAAACGCTGACGGGTCCCGAGGAGAGGCAGGTCGCTGCCAAGTCGCAGGGATAAAGCTCCGTCGTTTAATGAGCGGATAATGAGCAGCATGTAAATTAACGAGACTTGCTTTTTTTCTTAGCTATACTGCTAAAATTATAGGTGGGGTTTAGCGGGGAAGGCGACAAAAGGGGCGGGCACCCTCCCTCCATAAAGGGGGGGGATGGAAATAGGGCTGGGGGTGAAAGTGACCGGCTCAGCCATTCTCCCCATGGCAACATCCAGGGGATCAGCGACGGCTTGCTTGAAGGGAGTCCATCCCGAAAACCAGGGTCCAATCCTGCCAGTCTGAGCTCTTTGGCTGAGTCAATCCTCCTGCTATCGCTGCTGCGAACTCCACGGGTTTAATAACTGGGAATCCAGAGTGAAAAGGGGTTTTTTTTCCCCCGGATTATTAAGGAACGAATGCAAAGCACCTTTTAAAGTAATAGAAGGTACCATAATGGACGGAGGGGGTTTGCAAGACAGAGAAATACAGCCTTGCTTTGGGGTATTTGCACTGCCCCGCACTCTCAAAGGAGACTGAAGGACAGATCAGGTTTTCCAGTCCGGCTAGAAGCAAAGTCTACCCGAGATTCTCTTTGCCTTTCCCTAAAGGTTGTAATATAACACCACCCTTTAAAAAAACAACCGAAAAGCAAAGAATAGCCCGTTTCACCTGCAGAGAGCGGCGGCAGGAGAGCGCATTTCTGTTTTACTTAGTTTTGTGCACTGAAATGCGGGGCTGCTGCTGTGTAGGCAGCCTGGCTCAAATACGTGTGTTTTTGTCAGAGGTTTAAGCCCCAGTTTTGTCGCAACGTTGCCACAAGTTGCAGGGTTGTATTTGCGGGTGGGAAACATAATTCCAGCAGAGTAAAACACGCAGTTTATGACGCCTCAATAAGAAGCCCCGTCTCTGCGGGCGAGTCTCGTTGACTAGGACACTCACCTGGCTTGTTTTAAGGGCCAAGCGAGAACCATATGAAAGTTTTCAGCAGCTGGTTTATTTCTAGGTGGTTTTTTTTTTCATTCTTCTTACTCTAATTTGGTTTTCATTATTGTAAAATAAAATATAGAAAAAGGATGTTAGGGGCTTTTTAAAAAAAAATTGCAAAAGTGCAGCGGCATATTAAAATAGGTAGACAATACCTCAGTTTTGGTTTTGGAGGGGGGAGAAAGAGGTTCAACCCCAAAATTACATCTGTTTGTCCCGGTATCTGATGGATACTAGCTTCAAATCTTTGCAGTCTTTTCAACAAAAGAATGAAATGTGGTTACGATTAGCACAAGGATCTTTTAGAATCCGATCGGTAGATGATTATAAAAAGTACATGAAGATCAGTGCAAATCATCTGTAGTAGTTTAAAATCACGGAGGAGGGGGATTTTAAACAATCGTATTGCAACAGTTAATCGGGGACATTTATCACAGAATATATTCCGTGTAATGATAATTGACAGCCTTGAATTACAGAGGGTCCTAAACGGATAGAAGTTTCTCTACGCTTTCCCACGACCATCTCTTTCTCGTTCACTTTGGCTTGTCTTAAAACCACACAAAAAAAAAGGTGTAGTTTCTCTTCTGCGTCACTGAAACAAAGATCCGAGGTCATCGGGGGGGGGGGACTTCTCGAGGCTGTGTTTCACCTCCAGGACACCTGCTTTCTTTTAATCTAAGGGGGGGGGAAACCCTTTGCGTGGTGCTAGGGGAGCGATTGCGACGATCGTAGCCTTCTAGATCGGGGTTATTGAAGGGCTCCAAGAATTCTTGCAGGCATCTCCGAAATAAATGCAGGAGAAAGCTTCTCCTCCCCCCCACCACCTTTTTTTTCTTTTGTCCCAGGATAAAAGTTTAGGTAATAAGAAGATTGCCTTGTCGACGGATTTCCTCCCGCCGTCCCTAGATTTTTTCCAGTTTTCCCTTTGCTGACTTGCAACGCATAGCTTGAAAACTTGACTGGAGGGAAGGGGTTTAGGGAGGAGGGGGGCAGAGAGAGAGAAAAGAACAGCCAAGCGTTCCATTCAGCCTTGCCCCAAGTGCCTGATAGGCTGTTCTTATTATAGCCTGCGCCGGGGCGTTGCGCTTTCCGATTGGTTGCACTCCGAGTCAGTCTTGGTCTCCGCAGCGAGTCTGGACCGCGGGGGGAAGGCTGGAAGGAGGAGAGAGAAAGGGGCCGCCTGATATCACTGGCCCGGGAAGGCGGCCTCTGGGTTTAAGATGTTGGGCAAACAGGGAAGCCAGTAAGGAGCCCGGCTCTCCGAGCGCCCAAGAAAGGAGGGAAGTCCGCGGCCACTGCCGGGCCCACAACGCCAGCGGCTCGTTCCGGGATTGCTTGCTTGCTTGCTTTGGCAACCGACCGACCGATCAGTTTGGATCTATTACGATCTGCCTCCGCTGCCCGCCCCTCTCTCGGGGATCATTCATGGTCTTCTGCGCCGTCTGCCTTGGGAGTCTAGGGCTCAGGTTGGCCACGCTCTCCCCGCGGGAGCGCTTGTGCGGCGGGAACCTTGGCTTTGCAGTGGCTGATGCGGCGGGGGGACTCGACGAGGGGGGGCGGCCGGGGAGCTCCCTTGCCTTGAGGTCCGGACGGGATTGACTGCCTGCCTGCCTGCCTGCCTACCTGCTGCTGAAGGGCCGGGAAGGATCGAAATCTGGCCAGGGGGTTTAAGGACCCGCTGCTTCTGGGCCACCGACTGCGGCAGCCTCTGCCCCTGGCAGCGGCTCACGCTCCCTCGCCAGGGTTCTTCTCCGCCAGCGCGCAGCCCCCGGCCGCCCGGGTTGGCTGGCTGGCTTGCTGGAGACACTCGATGAACTGCCTGAAAGAACCTCTCAACCTGGAGCGTTTGGGAGCCGGGAATAAGCTTTGCTCCACCTCCCCTTCCTCTTCCTCTTCCTCCTCCGCCTCCTCGTCTTGCCACCACCACCATCACCATCACCAGCAGCAGCAACAACAGCCGGCTCTGGTTATGGCTTCAGCCCTGACCCCCGGCCAGCCGCGATCGGCCCTGGATTCTGCCAAGCATCGGCTGGAGGTTCACACCATCTCCGACACCTCCAGCCCTGAGGCCGCAGGTAAGGCGCTTCTTGCCCCAATCCAGCCGGTAACCTTTCCCGGCTCCTCGCTTTTTGTACAGTGCCAACGGGCGTGTGTGGGGGGATAATGGCCAATGGACCTGATCCGTTATTTCCAAAGCTACAAATTAGAAAGGTAGAGAGAACTGCAAAGGAACACCAGCAAAAAAAGCAATTCTCCACTTTTAAGGAGGGGGAAGGCGAATCGGATCGTTTCAGGTATTTGCCGTTTTGGTCTAGCGAGGGCAAAGAATGGGAACAATTTTTATATTCCACCTTCCAGGCCAACCTTAGTATTCGCAAGGGAGAGAAACTAGCCACAGCGGCGAACCCAACAGGAGCTCGGCCGCTCAGATGAAAGCAGTCAGAGCAATAATTCCCAGGAGTATCGCCTGATTTAAGCAGAGTTCACCTCTCTCTGAAAGAGTCACTAATTTGAACTCTTTCCTTACTGGAAATTAAAGGGGGAGGGGACTCTTGAAATAACGAGATGTCCAAAATCTGAGTTTAGTGAAATTAATGTGATTAAAGCGATTGGCTGTAAGCCTCCATGCAAGTTTCGGAGACTTTCTAATAAAGCTGCATTGGGAAATTCTGCTAAACCAGGCAGAAAATGCTGCTGAAAGACAACTCCTGTCTGTGCTTACTCAAGAGTAAGTCCTGTTGAGATCAACTGGATGTATTTTGGAATTGATGTGCATAGTTCAACTGCTCATGTGTGTAAGAGCTCAGAACTATCTGTCAGAATATGCAATGTACAGCATTTTAGGCCAGGGAGAGAGAAAGAACTGTAGTGGACTTATTTGTAAGTAAACACCATCAACTTTATACTTCGGGTTCAACCACCAAGTCTTGGGTTAAGGCTACATACATTTTTATTTATTTATTTGGGGCTAAATCCACGGGTACAGTTGACCTTCTGCTGAGTCGAATACTGGTTTTCACTGGATATGGACTGTGGATTAGCGTGACCACCTCAAATTATACTAAAGTCAAGCCATTGTAACTCAGAAACGCTTCTAATTTATATAAAAGACAATCTTGGGACCTAAAGAGAACAGGGTGTCTATATGATTCATAGATATTTGTTGCAGTTCCTATTGTACATAAAACTTGCTGCTGTGCGTAAAAGAACTGCTTCTTGAAAGGATTCTCAGTCGGATTGCAGTTTTTGATATATTCGGCATTTATTCTTTTTGGTCATCGGTATCAATCGAGATCAACTCTCCCATTTGTGACCTACTATTTGATATAATTTCTGGACGTGCCCAAAGTGGGCATGCCTAAAAAAAAATGTAAGACTATGCAAGATTATACTCGGTCTTCTCAAAATCCGTCTGTCCTTTTAAAAACTTTTTGTGTCTGCGGTGTTTGGGTGCCGGCTGGGGAATTCTGGGAACGGAAGTCCACAAGTCTTAAAGTTTCCAAGGTTGTGGTGGAGACCCTTGTTCTATATTATAGATGATTTGTCAGTTCAGACTTGTACTGTCCCACTACAACCACCGGCGGTTATATGTTTAATTGCAATAAAACCGTATGCTTAAGGGAGGAGTGAGCAATCCCTTGTGAATAATCACAGCAAACCTGCTTGGACCTGGCAGTTTGAACGTTCAAGTCGGGAGTGATTAATTTACCCAATCCGCGTTCCAAGTCTAAGCAGGTAGTTTAGTGGTGGAAATCCCCCTTTCTTTTCCTTCCTTTCCCATTATCAGCCGAGGCTTTTGCTAAAATCTTTTCTAAAACCTGGGAAAATTTACACCACAAGGAAGCCACTCTTCACCCCTGAGACAGTCATCCTGCGGACGCACGCCATGGATGACGGGGCGCTTTTCCATTCTCAGATGGGCTGTTTCCCTGGGAAGGAAGCGCCTTGGTTTTTTATAAGCAACCCTTCGGATTTCTGCTGCTTCTCCCCAAAAGCCCCCGTACCTGATTGCGTACACGCTCGGTTTCTTTTTTTCAAAGTGGTTCTTACTCATTTTAAACCATACCACCCCGTCTGTGGCTCCTCCACGTCGAGTCCCCTTGATTTTCAGCGGCGCGGACTGCAATGAAGCGGGCTCGGGTGGCAGACGGCCCTTTCCCAGAGGTTGGCCTCTCCTGGGCTTCCTCCAATGGCAGGCCTGTGAATCCGGCCGAGGGAACGGGGCGACAGTTTTTTTTTCCTTCTGCCTTGCCTTGCCTTGCCCTCCTCCCCTCTTCCTTCCCGACGGGGCCCCCTGATCCGACGCTGCTTTGCCTTTCGCAGAGAAAGAGAAAAGCCAGCCGAGCAAGAATGAGGACGCGGGCGCCGAAGATCCGTCCAAGAAGAAACGGCAGCGGCGGCAGCGCACTCACTTCACCAGCCAGCAGCTGCAAGAACTGGAGGCGACTTTCCAACGCAACCGCTACCCGGACATGTCGACGCGGGAGGAGATCGCTGTCTGGACCAACCTCACCGAGGCCAGAGTCAGGGTAAGGGAGCGCCGAGGCGCGGTGGGGACGCTGGGCGGGACTTCACGGGGAGAGGCGACGGCGGCCGCTGCTTTCGATTTCGCCTCCAGCGAGGCGGGCTTTGGCCCCGCGCAGCTCCTCGGTTCTGTCAGGCCCTGACGGATTGCCTTCCCCTCCGAAGATGATGGATGGCCCCGACTGTGCGGCGTGTTCTGAACGGGATGCGAAGGAGCAAAGGGACCTGCGCCAAGAAAGCGGCTCAGGGCAGGCTCCGACGTGCGCCCAGCCCAAAATGCGCCAAACGCCAGGCCTCGGCCGCCTTCCCAGGCCCCGCGACGCTCCCTTCTCCGCATTCTTTGCCCCCCTCCCTCCCTCCTTTTCCTCCGCTTTCACAACTCTGGTGGCTTCTTCCCGTCCATCTTCTCGCCTTAGATTTATGGCTCCATCTAAAAGCCCCTAAAATCCGACAGGATCAGGCAGCTCAGTCGGAGGGGGAAGAAAGAAAGAAAGAAGGAGGGGGGGTTGGAAAGCTTCCCCAATGCGCCGGAGAGGAAAGGCCGTTTTTTTCTTCCTATCGAGATTGTAGTTCAGAACTACGCGTGGTAGGAAAACCAGAGGGAATCCGGTGCGGGTCGAGTTTTCTCTATGTAAACCGAGTTTAGGTTTTAAGACAGAAATTCCTAGATGGGAGGTGTGTGTGTGTGCGTGGGGGGGGTGTCTCTTAATTCAATGGGATTAGTGACTCTAAAACTCGGTAAGGAGTTTTGAATAATTATTACTGCTTGGGGTCAGGAAAGTTGGTAAGTGAAGTGAGCCCTTGGATTTGATTTCAAGGTTTACTTGAAGTGGAGGTAAATTCAGTTTATTTCATTTCCCTGGTTTCAGTGGAAGGCAGTGAAATGAAGGGAAGGGGGCAGAGATGGCCGGAGAAGCCGAGGTCAGCTTGCTTCAGTGTTGTCGCTGCTGTTGTTTCATACACGCAAGCACATACGCATTCAAGGACTTACACACATTCACGGAAAGGGAGAGGGAGGGGGAGAAGGAGAAGAAGGAGCTATTAAAAAAAAAGCAGTGGTAAACTACACAGTTGTTTTCTTGGATGAGAGTGACGGAGACTCTCCAAAACAATTGCTGTGAAAAAGGAAGGATTTTTGAATGCAGTCCTACTACTTACTCCACCTTTAACCGCCTTTCTTTCCAAACTTTTGCCACTGAGAAGTAGATACGTTGTTTGGTGACGAAGTTATCCATATTTACGAAAATAAAACGTTGCATTTGCAATGTAAAAGGACGGTATGGATGGATTGGCGTTCGTTTAATCTAGGAAAGACAAATGAACACCAAAATCCATTCCACACCGTCCTTTTGATGAAACCCTTTTAATTGCAATGCTCAGGGCCTATGCGCATCCCAAAGTTGCTTTAAATTTAGAATCGGAAGGGTTGCGACTCAAGCTTCAATGCAAATAAACAACAAGCGACTGGGGAGAAAAAATATGGCACAGTATAAGAAGGAAGCTGATCCTTTTGGCTTCCTCAAACAATTCACCCGGAATTCCTGTGGTTCAAACCATTTAAACGGAAAAGCTTCTTCCCGTTAAACTGGTCTCGAATTGAGTCGTCCTTTTGGAAAATTGTCCTTTCGGAAACAATGTAATGTATTGAAGCAACCTTCCGGGAGCCTTTAACGACCTTTTAGTTAAAATTATTACTCTTGAGATTTTGCTATGGCTGCCCTTGGTATTGTAGGCAAGTTTCCTCCGCGTATTTGTTTTCTAACGGGCTCTGCAATCGCCCCCTCAGATTTCCAACTGTACTACGGGTATTATGGTGGCTCCAGTCAGCAGTAAACCACATCTGGGCTGATTTCCTCTATAACAACTTGTCGGATTGTCCCAAACGCCTTAAAAAAAACAAAAACTCGGACGAAGGAAGCAGCCTTTATTCACAACTGAACAATATACCTTCAGCTGGGCACAAGGCCGCCGTCCGATCCCCTGCTCGAAAAGCGCGTGGCTCTGCTCTTGGGGGCCCTGAAAAGACGCCCTGCCCTCCGTTGCAGATGGCGGAAACACGATCTTCCCTGCAGGTTGTCTGCAGAGGCCGCCTCTGCGTTTCGGGCGCGCGGAGTAGTACAAACCGCGGCCTAGGCTTCGATTGGCGTGGTGCAGGGGGTGGGGTGGGGTGGAGGGAGCGCGGCGGGCCCGGCTGGAGCGAACTTTCGCGTGGGGTCAACCCAAGAGTAGATTTGGCCATTCCAATCCACATCAGAAAGTCGCAGGGGGCGGCTGGGCCGAGCAGGCAGCTGGGAATGTGGATTGGAGAAAGACGCGCGCGCCTGTCGCCTTTGTCTTGGCGGCGGAGGCGCCCGTCCTTCTCGCGTCGAGAAAGAGCAAAGTTTGCCAAAAGCGCAGGAGAAACAGCCGCCCAGGACCTGGCTTGGCTCTACTAATGATTAGCACATGAAAGAAAGACGCTCCTGTCACCAGCCGTTAAAGGTAAAAGATTTATTAGAAGGTTTCCAAGCCGATATATATTTATGTTGACTTCTCCCCCCATTACCCGGGTTGCTGGAGAGAAAAATTATTGACCGGATTTCAATTTCAAGCCACTCCTGGATTAATAATATCATCGCGAGGATCGTTTCTTCCTCTGCTGTGTAGAAAAATAGGTGTTAAAGCGGATTAACTTCCTTGCCTTAGACTTCTTGGGGGGTGGGGGGGGTGGAGAAGAAGGTGAGTTAGAGGTTTGGAGTGGAAAAAGATAGAGCTATATTCCTTTCGTTCAAGATTACCATTCGGATCAAACTGAATGAACTGCAAAGGAGAGAGAGAGATGGCAGAAACGGTGTGTGTGTGTGTGTGTGAAAACCAACCAGCAGATGCACAGGACGTTTTCTTGGCTAGGTATCAGAGTTTGTTAGGAACGATCTTCGCCTACGGACCTCAGCATAATCTTTTGTCGGGGCTAGAAACAAAGTCCTCCCCGATTCCAAAGTCAGCTGCGGAGAAACATTTTTGTCCCTTTTAAGGAGAAGGAGATTGGCCGCTCTCTGGAGAAACCTTTTTATTTAAAATTCAGCCTAGGCGAGCTGTTTGTGTGCTTTATTATCCGAATGTAAATGCCAGAGTAGACTGGTTTGTTTTTGTAGCCATAGATATGTTAATAAGGCCCAGAGGAACAAAACTGTTCACTCCGTGGACCCGCTTGTGCGAAAGGTGTAGCATTCTAGGCTAAACAGGTTTTCCGTACTGACCTCAGCGAAATCTTGAGGAAATGACGTGTGGGGAGGTCTCTGCCAACAGAACCTCGCTCTATTTTACTGGGACTTGGGCCTTTAAAGTCTCGAGCCCAGCCCGGACATTTCCGTGCAGGTTACTTAGGGCTTTCTTGGAAGGGGGGCTTGTTGAGCGCGGGATCTTGTGTGATCGTGAGGATGCAAAGATTTTCAGATGAGCTCCTCTCTCGAAAAAATGGCAGGGCCAGGAGAGACCCTTGCTAGATAAATAACGGTACATTGCACGTTCGGACAACCCTTAAAGTCTCTTTTTTTTCCCCTCTCTTCCCCGCCCCTCCCCTGTAAAGGAGCCTTGAAAAGGTTGTATTTGTCATATCAGCAGGCTGCGCGGCGCGCCGCACGTTTCTTGTTTAGGCTCAGCTGAAGGACTTGCATTCTTCTTAAGACGGCCTAAAAAAAATTATTTTTTTGGTAAAATAAAAACCCGGATGAGTAAAGTCCGAGAGAGGCTGGAGCTGGAGGGCGGCACCGAAGAAGTGTATCTTGGGGGTGGATGGGGAATGGGGGGGATTTCTGGTTTGTGGTGCTCGCTTGCCCCTTCCCTTCCCTTCCCTCAGGGAGCCCGGGAAGCCCCGTAGTGCGGGGGTCGGGGTGGGCTGAGAGATGGGGGGGGAAAAGCATGCTAGGGTCCTTTGGTTTCCCCGCAGTGACCAGCTTCTCTCCTTCGCTCTGTTTTCCTCCTCCCCCCTCCCTCTCTCTTTCTCTCTTCCGTCTCCTTAAGGTTTGGTTCAAGAACCGGCGGGCCAAGTGGCGGAAACGGGAGCGGAACCAGCAGGCGGAACTCTGTAAGAACGGCTTTGGGCCTCAGTTCAACGGGTTGATGCAGCCCTACGACGACATGTACCCGGGCTACTCGTACAACAACTGGGCCGCCAAGGGGCTGACCTCGGCGTCGCTCTCCACCAAGAGTTTCCCCTTCTTCAACTCCATGAACGTCAACCCGCTGTCCTCGCAGAGCATGTTCTCGCCCCCCAACTCCATCTCGTCCATGAGCATGTCTTCCACTATGGTGCCCTCGGCGGTCACCGGCGTGCCGGGCTCCGGCCTCAACAGCCTCAATAACTTGAACAACCTGAGCAACCCTTCGCTCAATTCGGCCGTGCCCACGCCCGCCTGCCCCTACGCCCCGCCAACCCCTCCCTACGTTTACCGGGACACGTGTAACTCTAGCCTGGCCAGCCTGAGACTCAAAGCCAAGCAGCACTCCAGCTTCGGCTACGCCAGCGTCCAGACCCCGGCCTCCAATCTGAGCGCCTGCCAATACGCCGTGGACAGGCCGGTGTGAGCAACAAAAAACGGGCTTCGGGGTGGCTGCTCTCGTTGCTGCGTGGGAGGGGGGGAGGAGGGCGGGGAAGAAGGGCAGGCAATCGCGCGGGACAGTCGGAAGGGACGAAGGAGGCTTCTTTGCCTCGGCATCTTAAGAACACGAACCTTCAATCCAAAGCAAACGGGCGCGGGGGCGGGTGGGGAGACAGCGACAGGAGAAGCAATTAGGCGGCCGAATTTAATCTACCCAGGCGGAGAGAGAGAGAGAGAGAGAGAGAGAAAGAGAAGGGAAACCCTTGAAATTTCGGCGTTCTTTGCTTTTTTTAAAGGGTGTTTTTTCGGCTCCTTAAAATAAATGGAAAGAGTTTTTTTTAAAAAGTGGGAAAGAAATGTTCCCAACCGAGACAAGGACATATATTATAAATATATATATAATACGGACAAACGTTTGACTGGATATGGTATGACATTTTAATGTTCCTATAAGCTTGTTATTTTTTATGTTTAGCATTGTTAACATTAAAAGAAAAAAAAGATGACGGGAAAGGATGTATATATATATTGAAATGTCAAAATTAATTTTATAAAAGCAGTTGTTAGTAATATCTCCACAGTGTTTTTAAAAGTTAGGCTTTAAAATAAAGCATGTTACACAAGAGAGTAGGGATTTGTTTTTCTTTTCTTTTTTTCCGCTTGCGAGCAAGGGAATGTATATACTGTACTAAATGCAACACTGTATGTTTCTAACATGTTATTAATATTATTATTATTAAAAAGGAAGTCCCCATTGTGTGAATAATCAGTTTTAGAATAGTACCTCTGGTGGATGCAATGGTGACTTTTGAAACTGCAATGTAAAACATACCCCCTGTATAACATTTCGTATAATTAGTGTTTTCCTTTTCAGACAACATTGGAAAAAAATGTGTTTCATGGGAGTAAAATATACAGCATACAGTTTGGTCTGGATTTTTTGGGGGGTAAATTTTGAATGAATTTCCCAAGGAGGGTTTCCCAAGTACTAAGGAAAAATAATACTTAGCTTTTATCCAACCTGTTGCTTAAAAAGGGAGAAGGAATCTTATTTCGGTTTTTTTTAAAAAGAGCCCCTGAAACCTTTATTAGGGCCTTTAAGCCTGAAAAGTCGAAAAAGCCTGATTTTTTTCCTCTGACACAGTGTCTGGCATAGCGTCATGAAGGAGATATAAATGAAGTGCCAAAAGATGGAGGGCGTTTTCCAGGACCTGGAGGACGAAGGCCTGTCATTTACCTTCATGGATCGAATCAACCAATAGCCGAAATGGGTTCGATCCAGAAGAAGTCCGATTCTCTTGACTTTCCGCGAAGAAATTGAAAGAAGCCTTAAAACAGAGCTTGCTCTAAGAGTATAATCCTCAAGGAAACCTCCGGAATTTAAATTCTCGTGGCAGGTTTGTCCTTCTGCCAGCCATTTTAAACCTTGAGGTTTACAAGTTCTGAACCTTGGCCGGAGTGTGCCTAGTACAAATAACTGACCAATAAAATGATCAAATAGCCTAACGTTTCTCCCTCGCTAGGATTGTTGTTGGGTTTTTTTTGTCTCCGCCCCCTTTAAACGAGAGTCCTCCGTTAATTAAAGGGAACAGACCTTTGCCCCAAATCGATGCCAGCCCCACCCCAATGACCCGCGATTCCCTTGTGGGCCGGCAGTGGGGGAGGGGGAAAATAAACAGGCTAGGCTGGGGGGCGGCTGAGTTTTTTTTCCTTTCGGAGAGTGGGGGTGGGGGCGGTGTGGCAATTGGTTGCAACGTTTGGCTTCCGGCGAGGTGAACCTACTCAGATCTGGAGAGCTACTGGTTCTTAAAACCATTCCGGATTATGCTTTGTATGTCTGCGGCAGGATGGCGCAAATCAAGACGAATTAGCCCGCCAGGTCTCTGAGCCCGGAGGTTCCGACAGAGGGACGTACGAGAGCTAAAAGGACTTAAAACCAAACTAACAAAACCACGAAATGAGGAGAGAAAGAAAGAAAGTGGGGGGGAGGGATCCAACGTGCAGACAGCGGACGTGGTCAAAAGGATTGGAAGAAGCCAGACCGAAACCCTTCCAGCCTCTCTCCCCGGATGCCCAGATTTGGGTGTGTTGTGCGGGTTTTGCTAGTGTTGTAACTTTATCGATAATCCCAGCAAACAGACCCTGCTTTTGTTCTGCCCCGCGTCGCGGCCGAATAGCAGGGAGAGAAAAAAGATCCCAGCTAAAGTCCATCGCTGGTGATGGCCAGGCCCTACAGGACAACTTCTCTTTTCTTCTTCTTTTCTTCTTTTCCACAGCGGACTAAACCCTGCCTGGACACGAAAGCGTCTTGTTTTTGGGACAGCAAAGGAAGGGCAGGGCAACTGAAGGGAGGAAGACTGCAAGGGGGGAAGCCGGAAGTGTCCACCACCTGAAGTCGCCTCTGCCCAAGCAAACGTGCAAATCCAGCAACCAGGAAACCTAACTCAACCTTCCATTTTTGGCTTGATTTGTTATTACGCATCCTTTCCGCCCACAAACCCCTCGCCGCTTAACAGGATTCGCTGAAGGCTGGTTTTTCTAGTTCACAATCTGCAAAGACAGGTCCTCAAACACGCGTGGGCTCAGTGTCCAGAGACCAAGAAAAATGGACTTGTCAACCCAAAAACTCAAAACGCTGAAGCTCCCGAAATCAACCCGCGGCGGGATACTCTTGAGTCATTTAAAGATTATAATCTTTCGGTTTCGAGGAAGCGTTAAAAAGCCGAAATGTGTCGTCGTTTGGGGTTAATCTCTGGGAGGGGGGAAAAATCAGCACAAAAACGCAGGTGACATATACGACGGAGAAAAAAAAAAGTAGCCGGAATCCAGTGGAAAATGCGTGCCTGTCAAATTTCAAAAGTTTAAATATTAGGATTCCAAAAAAAACAAAAAAAAACAACCCACAGCTGAAGATCGATCTTGCCTGAATTTCATCTAGATGCAGTTTGGACACAACCTGGCGATCCGTTCCCAGCTGAGACTGAGTGTCCAACACATTAAAGCAGTGGTCTCCAACCTTGGCAACTTTAAGACTTTGTGGACTTCAACTCCCAGAGTTCCTCAGCCAGCTTTGCTGGCTGAGGTACTCTGGGAGTTGAAGTCCACAAGTCTTAAAGTTGCCAAGGTTTGGAGACTCCTGCATTAGAGGGCCTGAAGGTCTTAGAGTGGAGGAAGGCCTAGTGGTAGGGAAGGTTGAGTGGATTCACCCCAGCCCCAACCTTACTAAAGGCAGGACGGGCGTAGCGGTGGTGAGGCTAAAAGGCAGCCGAATCGGGGACTTTTTACCTTATCACCCTATTTCCATCGCCAGGAGTTTGCTGCCGATTGAGTCACTCTTGTCAACACTTCAGATTGGGGTGGATGAAAGGGTCGGGGAGATATTTATTAGGGTTATTCTCCTACGTTCACCAGTGTTTAAATGAATGGGTAATAATTAATCCAATGGCGGCCAGCATGAACCAGCACTTTAATAAAGAACAAGAAGAGAGTTCCAGTTGGCGACCTCTCTTTTCCCACTCATTCTGTTCATTCAAATGTATTTCTAGTGTGGCCCGTTCATTTTGGGATGGAGTAGTGGGCCTTAAACAGAGATTTCCAGACTTCCGATATCAAGGAGATTTAGAAACAAGGAGATTTCGGACAAAACCGGCCGTTTGCTTATTTGCTATTCAGGGATGAAAGGCTGGCTGGCAGTTGATAGATTGAGCCTATATTCAGAATTAAACCCCATAGTTTTCAGTGAGCCTTTCTTCCCACATAAGCGGCTTCAGGATCGCCGCCTTATTATTAGTGCGTAGCTGTAGTCTCATTACATGGCAATGGAGCATGTATAGATGTATAGACCATACATCTAACCCAATGAAACCTCACGCTGGATTCTGGTCTTGTTAACTCGATTCCTGAACCCTGACTGACTCTCCAAAAAAAAAAAAAAGTCTTGCATTTTATTATCTAAAATGGAAGCGAACCTTGTTTTCAGGCCAGCAGGTAGAGGAGTGCAGGAAATGATACTCCCCCCGCCTCATTTTAAGGGGATTTTCTTTTTCCCTTCTCGTCGTCCTCCTTCTCCTTCTCCTTCTCCTTCTTCTGACCCTGCGTGGCCATTTATTCCTTCCCAGGAGCTTTTTGCATGCCTTGGTCGGCCAGAAATGGAAAGAGGGTGATGCCTGTGTTTCTCTCCCTCCCTCCCTCCCTCCCTCCCTCTCTTTCTATTTCTTTCTCTCTCCCTCTTTCTCTCTCTCCCCCCCTCCCTCTCTTTCTTTCTCTCTTTCTGTCTTCCCCTCCTTCTCCCCCTCCCCTTTCCCTCTTATTCTCTCCTCTCTCCTTCTTTTATTCTCTCTTCCTCCGTCCCTGTCCCCCTCTCCGTCTTTCTCTCTCTCCCCCTCTCTCTCTCCGTCGTCGTCCCTGCCTCTCTCTTCCTCCCTCCCTCTCTCTATCGCAGGCGACCTTGGAAACAGAGCGAGCTGTTGGGGCAGGAAGGCAGAAGAATGCAGAGAGATGGGGTGGGGTGGGGAGAAGGAGCAAAAGCCCGGACTCTAAAGAAGAAATCCACATTGCTTTTCAAAGTTGCACGTCTTAAGCACCAGGCCATAAATTAAGCGCCTGGAGTTGTTGCTGCTCCCTTGAGAAGTCTATTAAAAACACCAGCGAGATCCCCACGGTTGAGCCCAGGCGTGTGAACGAACAGGGCTGTCTGGCTCGGAATCCACATCCCAATCCACAAAAAAAAAAAAAAAGGCGTCAGAGTCCCTCTCTCCTTTCCCCTCCCACCCTTTTGAGTCCGGAGACCAAATCTCCCGCCGCCCTCGCCTCCTCTTTGCCCAGCCTTCGGAGGCCCTGGCAGGCAGGCAGGGAGAGCTGGGCGCGTCCCAGTGCGCGTGCAAGGCCTGGAAATGCTCCAGCTTGGAACCAGAGCCGCGCCTTGGACTCTTTTATTCCCCGATTTTGTCGTCGCCGTCGTCGTCCCCCCACCCACCCAACCATGGAGCCATTCCGAAGGTGCAGCTTTTCTGAATGTGGCTAAACTCTGAATTCAACGATGGGTGGGTATTGGGGGAAAGTTTGGGCATCTGTAGATAGAGAATAGAATTAGCATTTCTAGCCAGAAAGAGGGAAATAGATTAGCAAAAGGAGGAAAGGAAAGAAAAGAAAAGGAAGGAAGGAAGGAAGGAAGGAAGGAAGGAAGGAAGGCAGGCAGACAGGCAGGCAGGCAGGCAGGCAGGCAAGAGGGAAGGGATCGTACCTTTGACGAGATTCAGTGATCTTTAATTGACCAACGGAATTCATAAAGTCTGCAATTCCTTAACTTTTGGGAGGTAAGTCTTGCTATGTTCAGTAGGACTTCTTTCTGAAGAAGTTCGTTGAAGTTCCCCTGGTTACTGCAAACAGTCAAAACCCAAACTCAGTCTAATATTCCCTGCTCCCTAAAAATTGACTGTTAAGGTTATATTTTGGGCTTAAATTCCTTTTGCGCCCAAATAGTTCTTCTATATTCTGGAATCAATGGCAAAGTGTGCTGCTAAATATTCAACCTTGGTTGAATTGAAGAACAATTAACCATTAAAACAAAAACACGGCGAAGTGGGGTGAGGGTTGGAGGGGAAGAATGCCAGGAATTTATTTTAGTAGTGGCACGATCACATGAGGAATTTCCTACAAAAGCAGGATTCGGTGGGAAGAGACAATATTTTCATTTATTTCTTAAGCAGGTTAATTATGACAAATACCACCTTGGAACCTAGTGTGTGCCCTTATGAATTTAAACTGCACACATGCATTTTAGGTCAGTGTTTTGATGCATCAAAATTTTGATAAGCACAAGGTGTGTATGCCTATAAAAATTGCCCTAAATAAATGTCCATCTAGAACCACCAAGTACAGTTTTTAATTCAGATTCAATAGATAGGCATCCAGACAAGATTCCACGTGAGGTACATTGATATATAGATGTTTCTCTCATTCCCCCCCTCCGCATGGGCCAGAGTTGCAAAGGAGCAAACATAAGATAGGATCACAGATCCATTGTAACGTTTCACTCGTTTGCCACTGTGTGACCTTCATCATAATCCTCCCACTTCATTCTTGGATTGAATCTGTTTTGCTATTAAGACAACCCAGCATTGACATCACCAGATTTCCCTAAGATGTTGATGGAAGGGCGTCCTTTGGTAGCATCTACTCTGTTACAACTCTCTTCCCAGCAAATGAACAAGTTGAACTGGTAGCTGGATGAACAGAGCAAGTAATAATAATGTTATCACAATCATGAATCACCTTCAATCAATATTTACATAGAGTTTGGAAACTTCCATAAACAGCTGTTCTCAAATCAAACTAAGCACTCAATAGCTGAGAATTCTTTTTCTAGGCTCACTATATGTACATGATAATAATCTGGTTACTTTCCATGGAAGTTTTCAAGTAAGGAGTCAAGTAAGAAAGCCACAATACGTATTTGGAATACCAAAAGGTAAATGTAGAGTCTTCTTCCAGAGAAAAGGTTTCATAGACCAGAAAGTGTAGTTTTCTTGACAATGATATGAAAAAAAACCTTGGTTATTATTTCCCCCCCCCCCACAGTGTGGTGTGGCTTGATGGGCATGGCAGGGGAAGGATACTGCAAAATCCCCATTCCCTCCCCACTCCTGGGGAAGGGATATTGCAAAATCTCCATTTCCACCCCACTCTGGGGCTAGCCAGAGGTGGTATTTGCTGGTTCTCTGAACTACTCAAAATTTGCGCTACCGGTTCTCCAAAACCTGTCAGAACCAGGGATTTCACCCCTGACCTGTGGTCAGTATTTCATCCTGGTCTTCCATCAAGGAACTAGTCTGGCTAATTTAGGAAAACCCAGGATTATGATTGGGACATGTGTCTTGAGGTACCATTGTTAACATTAGCCCCATCCCACCCCTTAAAGAGAAAATCCTACTTAAATCAAGGCTACTATAACTGGATGACTGTTCAATATTGTAGTATAGGTACCCAGAACCTCTCTATCTGGTGACCTCTAGTGGTAGTCTGGTATTTTATAACCATGACATTATTTGGAAAGTGTTTCTAAGGGCTGCAAACTTTCTTCCTAGTCAGTGAACACTTAGCTGTGCAATTCTTCCCTGGATCTGCTTACTAGAATGTCATTCATCCTGAGTTCTATTGGCTTCATCATCAGGGAAATATACATAAGGCTGTATTTCTCAACTGCAATTCTGACAAGCCTCTTCTGACTAAATCCCATTAACAGTAACAGAGTTGGAAGGGACCTGGGAGGTCATCTAGTCCAACCCCCTGCTCGTGCAGGAGGCCTTGACTAGGGATTTGAACACCACCACCACCACCCCGACCTTTCTGATTGACAAGCGCAGTGTCTTAGCCACTGAGCTATCTAGTCAGGCTAGGTGGCTTTAGATAACATGAGGTTTTCTTACAATATAAGATGCAGTTGATAAAGTCCATTTTTATTCACTGGGATAAAGGCCAGAGAATGTGCTGTATTGTAACTTCACTGTGAATAAAACAAGAGGTTGGTATATGCTCTGTCACTCTATCGACTAAACGAGTAGGCACACTGAAGCACATTGGTTCACCAGTGTTGCAGCTGCAACCACATTTTAGCCCAGAGAGTATACATAAAACCAGTTTCCTTGTTCATATTTAATGTTCTTGGAACTCAGAATAGTGTCCTAATTGATAGATGACTAAAGTGGCTAAAAGGAAGATACAAATTTATCTTTCTCATCATCTTAAACCTTTCTCAGACTTCTTTTATTTTCCTTTGGCAATTGACCTACCCAATTTGCTAATTTATTTATTTATTTATTTATTTATATTTATTTATTTTGTCAAATACATATTAAATAATATAAATAAGTATCAGCATGAATTGAATACATAAAATGAATACAACTAAAGGGAACATTAGGACAGGGATGGCACGCTGGTGCTCTTATGCACGCCCCTTACAGACCTCTTAGGAATGGGGTGAGGTCAACAGTAGACAGTCTAAGGTTAAAGTTTTGGGGATTTTGGAATGAGACCACGGAGTCTGGTAGTGCATTCCAAGCATTAACAACTCTGTTACTGAAGTCGTATTTTCTGCAATCGAGACTGGAGCAGTTCACTTTAAGTTTGAATCTATTGTGCGCTCGTGTATTGTTGTGGATGAAGCTGAAGTAGTCATTGACAGGAAGGACATTGTAGCAGATGATTTTATGACCTATGCTCAGGTCATACTCAGTTCTAAATTTTCTAAATCCAGAATTTCAAATGGTGGCAAAAGGTATTTTGTTGCGAGCAGAGGAGTGGAGGACTCTTCTTGTGAAATATTTCTGGACACGCTGATTTAATTTGAAATAAAAAGAACTTTGCCAGGCTCAGCTTAAATGAAACTGCCCTCTGGTTCCATACTGCAGCTTTGGTGTTGGACCAATAGAAAGCCTGGAAATTTCCAGGCTTCGTAAGCTATGAAGAAACATTAAGAAGTTGTAGCTATTGCAGGTTACGGAGCCAGGATGGGATGCAAAACTTCAAGTTATCTGGCCAAGTTCTTGAGTACTTTCAGAAACTATTAGACAATTTATTAGACACTGCTCTAGCCAATCAGACAGGAAAACTAAAATATTATTATGCCCAAGAAGTTAATTGGGCATTCTCATCTCAGTCACTTAGTAGGTCAATATACTTTTTTTTTTTAACTGAATTCAAGATTTATTTCCTGACTTCAATTTTAGCAGTTGATTTCTGAGCAGATTTGAATGAAACATTATTTTTTAAACTCATAACTTCCTTGGCCAGGGTGGTCTTTGGCTGTGATGGAAGAAGCATCTGGGACTTACGCAGTTGTAGAACATGGTATCATACAGATCCACACTGAACAGTTGAGTTTCATGAGATTCCCCTTTGAGTAGACACAATAAAGATCCCAGAATACAGCACCCTTTCACAATATGCATCGGTCCTATAGTTTTGTGCTCACAGTGATCCCAAAGTTGCTGTTTGGAATAAATGAGAGCCATTAGACCAAGGGTCTCCAACCTTGGCAACTTTAAGACTTGTGGACTTCAACTCCCAGAGTTCCTCAGCCAGCAGGGCTGGCTGAGGAACTCTGGGAGTTGAAGTCCACAAGTCTTAAAGTTGCCAAGGTTGGAGACCCCTGCATTAAACCATGTAACTATGGCTGCTATCTCCAGGGCACTGTTAAGCTGGTGTGTGTCTTTGCCCACCATTTGAACCCAGTCTGCTGTTCTTTAGGGGTGTTAAATGGAGGACTTTCCAAAGCCCTGCCAAAAATTGGCAGGGACTCAATCTGAGCTTTTTTTTTCATGAAAGGCGTGAACTTTCCTACAGAGCTACAGGGATATACCTTATAACTAATGTATAACAATCTCACTGCTACCCTTACAAGAGATACCTCCTCCTCCTCCTCCCAACTTCCAAGTTCAGTTCTTTGGGACAGATCCTTCCCCTCTGGTCTTCTTCCTAGCCTTCCCATGAGCAAAGCTGACAGCATCGACTTGCTGCAGCTGGGAAGCCACCTTGTATGGAGTGTAGGCCTAGGGAGCCTTGTGTTTACCTTAAACATTCCAAAAGAACTAGGAATCCATTTCCCCAAATTTCCAGCTTGCATTTATCCAACTGGCTGAGTGTCCTGGGACTGGTTGTCCAAACAGACAGGTGGTCAGTAAGTTTGGGGAAGCTGTTCAAAGATTTGTTGTTAAAATCCTGGGTACTTCATCGGGGTAAAATTCCCAGCTTTTTCTCTGTACCCTCCCCCTCTTTCTCCCTCTCCCTCTCCCTCTCTTTCCCTCTCTCTTTCTCCCTCTCTTTCTCTTTCCCCCTCTCTCTCCCTCCCCTGTCTCTTTCTCCCCCTTCTTCTCTTTCTCTTTCTCTCTCTTCCCTCCTTCCCCCCTCCCTCCCTTCCTCCCTCTCTTTCTCTCTTTCTCTCTCACTTTCTCTCTCTCCCTCTTTCCCTCTCTCTGCCCTGTCTCTTTCTCCCCCTCCCCCTCCTTCTCTTTCTCTCTTTCCCCTCTCTTTCTCTCTTTCTTTTCTCTTTGTCTCTGTCTCCCCTCCCCCTCCCTCCCCTCCCTCTCTCTCACACACACACACACACACACACACAGAGAGAGAGAGAGAGAGAGAGAGAGAGAGAGAGAGAGAGTACATATGCATGCATAGACACAGGCATTCATTCTTCTTCCTCTAACACTTAGTTCCTGTAGGGTGGCAACCTTCCAGGCCTGAAGCATTCCTGGTCCTGTGGTGAATCTGAAAGTATAAGACAATTAATCTCCTTCAGATCTGGGAAGTGAGGTTTGAATTCTGCAGATTCTTACAAAGAAGTGCCATCCAAAGTCCTCTAGATATTTTGCCTGCATATATTCCCTTGTGCTCTGAGCAGAGTTTGTAGAAAGAAAGAGAAATGGAAGAGCAGGTGGTTTATTCAGTGTGAAACTAGGTTTTCTAGCTGGCTCTGTTTGGAAAGAAGGGGGGCAGGGCAGGGCAAGGTAGGGTAGGGCAGGGCAGGGCGGTGTCTTACATCCTTTGCCTATCTGCACCCCACACATTTCTTCTTGGTGAACTAAAACAGTTTCCTCAATTAACCCTAATTTTTAGGTTGGCAAAACTCTAGAGTAACCAGGCAGGCTGTGTTCGCACAACCCTGAGGCTAGACTATGCTCAGCTACTTGATTACTCTGAGGCATAGTGGATTGTGCCAAGGCAGGCAGTCTCTGTCAACTAGCTCATTTTGACTCTCAGCAGACAGGCCTTTTTCTATGGTTGTCTGATTTGATCCCTTCCTCTCCGTGATTTTTCAATAGCAGTGCCGAAAGCTTTGGGAGGAGAGGGAGGGGAAAAGTGAGCTTATCGTCCAAATTTGCAAACTCAGTATACTGGAATGGTGGGGGTGGGTGTTATGGTTCAAGCCACAGTCCTTTTACAAACAAGGAAGCAAAACTTCAGAGCAAATCATGTTTAGGTGGTTGTTTAGCTGTGACTCTATGCTGGTTTTTATTTTAATTGGAAGCCAGTAAAAAAAATCAACATTACTTGACTCCCACAAGGTTAGGATGCTACATGACACTAGAGGAGCGATCCCAACTTAGTTCTTGGGTCCAACTAAGCTTCGTGGTCCAATAGAAACTTGAACTGATGGGGTTACCTAAGATGGGGAAAGTATAAACCACAACAATGGATCTGGTTCAAGGTTATGAAAACAAGCCATTCCTTTGTGTCTGGTAGGAATTGGAGACCTATAACTGGAACAGAAAGACTGCTTCCAGAACTTAATAAGATTATGTTGTTCCTTTTTGAATCTGCATTTGTCAAGTCTCTTTATACACATGCTTGTGGTTTTGTTGTATTTTCTGTTCTTAATACTGGTCAGTCAATTTGTTCCTGGGGGATGTTTTTCAATTTCTGAATCTAACATAAACTGTTTCAACTCCTACCCTCAAAACAACACTATAGAGCACTGCACATCAGAACTACTAGACACAAGAACAGTTTTCTCCAGAACGCCATCACTCTGCTAAACAAATAATTCCCTCAACACTGTCAAACTATTTACTAAATCTGCACTACTATTAATCTTCTCATTGTTCCCATCACCCATCTCCTTCCAATTATGAATCCATGACTGTAACTTTGTTGCTTGTATCCATACAATTTATATTGATAGTGATTGTTTCCTGATTGCTTATTTGTACCCAATGACTATCATTAAGTGTTGTACCTTATGATTCTTGATGAACGTATCTTTTCTTTTATGTACACTGAGAGCCTATGCACCAAGACAAATTCCTTGTGTGTCCAAACACACTTGTCCAACAAAAAAAATCTATTCTATTCTATTCTATTCTATTCTATTCTATTCTATTCTATTCTATTCTATTCTATTTCTCTAAGAATTTTGAGATTTCTTAGTGGTCTCCCATCCAAGCACTAGCTATGTCCAGCCTTGCTTAACTGTTGGAGATCAGCTAAGATTGTCTAGATGCAATCTTCCAGCTCAGGGGTTCCCAAATTTTTCTATACCCCACTTTTCTATACCTAGGGTTCTATACCCCTAGAATGCTTCTGATATATTCTCGCACCCCTTAACAAAAGTAAATAATTATAATTATGCATATACACTACAATTTTGAAACTCCTAAACCCAAGTTTTCTCACCCCCTGGAATATCCTTTCGCACACCCGGATGGCAACCCCTGTAGAATCTAGCTGGACTTTGCATCAGTAACCAGAAATAGCTGCCCCCTGCAGGCCCTCTTGTGCACTTCACGTTCAATGGAAAAGAGATCTGAGCATCAGAATTGAAGGCGATATTATGTCCTTTATTGCTTTGCTGTGGCATATAGTATTACCTCAGAAGTGGAGAGCTGAGTCTGGGGAATAGTTTAATTCCAGAAAATCCGTGACTTATGTGTCCTAATACCAGTAAGCCAAAGTCTAATGTTATTTACTTGGCACATTTTCTTAAATGGATCTGGAATTCAGGCTTATTTTACTCAAGCACTTTCCTAGAGAACTCACCCACCCACTCTAAGCCAGAAGCAATAGAAATTTTTATGTGGCAGTGTAAAGCAGCAATTGTTTAGAAATAAACAAAAGTGTGCAGATGCTTACTTTACAGTAAGCATTTGTAATGTGGGGCTAGAATCCTGAAAGGATTTATTCAATCCTATATTGCAGAGGTCTTCAAACTTGGCTGCTTTAAGACTTGTGGACTTCAATTCCCAGAATTCTCCAGCCAGCAGAATTCTGGGAATTGACGTCCACAAGTCTTAAAGCTGCCAAGTTTGAAGACCTCTGCTATATCGTATTTCCTTAGAAATGGACCTCAGAGAATTTAATAGGATCTCTCAGGAATGCATTTATTTATTTATTTATGTGTTAGGTTTATGTCTCACCTCCACTCTTTTCCTATAATAACTATCACATGAAGACTTACAGTAAGTCATCCAGTTGAACTTCCCAAGGTGAATTGGACTTCTGGGTCCTAGTGCCGGTTTTCCTGGTTTTGGTTCAACACCTTAAGCAACTAGGATCCCGTGGTGCTAAGAACGAGGGTTAATTTAGATCGACTACAGGTTCTAACATGATGTCAATGTTATTGAAATAAAAGAAGAGAAGAGCCAGGGAAATTTTTCTTTCCTCCTTCCCTGGAAGCAAACTAGAAAGGCAATTGAAATGGGGACAGCCAGTCTCTACATCCCAGAAACTCCATTGTCCCTGTGCGGGATTTGGGATCTGAAGACCAGGACATTTTAGGGATTTGGGCTGCAAATCCAGAAGAGAAACACCAGCTGAAGCCGCTGTATATTAAAGTTGAACAAAGGTGATAGACTGAATATATAAATTCCTCAGGGTCCGGTTTTTTTGTTTTTGTGTGGGTTTTTTTGGGGGGGGTACATTTGCTCAGGGAGAGAAAATCCAATGGAATTTGTTTTCCGCAGATGCAGACAGGACTGTAGTCCAAGAACCTGGAAAAAGTTTCTCCACCCCAAGTTACAAAAATAATCACCTTTTAGAATTAGAATTAGAATTTCTTTTAGGCTGTGCGGTTTACCCTGAAACATGAATTTACAAATCAGACTGCATTCACAGGACGTGCCAAGCCACACATCACGCGGTCATGTTGTGTTAATCTAATCCAGCGGTGAAATCCAGCAGGTTCTGACAGGTTCTGGAGAACCGGTAGTGGAAATTTTGAGTAATTCGGAGAACCGGCAAATACCACCTCTGGCTGGCCCCAGAGTTGGATGAGAATGGAGTTTTTGCAATATCCTTGTCCCAGGAGTGGAGAGGGAATGGGGATTTTACAGTATCCTTCCGCTGGGTGGGAATGGAAATTTTGCAGTATCCTTACCCTGCCACGCCCACAGAACCGGTAGTAAAAAAATTGGATTTCACCGCTGATCTAATCTTTTGTAAATTAGTTAAATGAGCAACCCCCCTCTTTCACCATATCGGGTTCATTTAGTAAACCACGGTTAACACGGAGCGACGGCTTCATTGGAACACAGCCACTTTTGTCTTAAGAGTATTAGGCGAGCTATCGGTTTAAATCGTGACATCATCGTGAGTGGGTTTCTTCCTCACGTCTTGTGGAAAGAATCCGGGCGGTTTGTGAACTCGGGTTTAAGCGATGGTGTGTGAACTCAAGCAAAGGCTGAGCAAGCCCGGGGCGGGGGCTTCAGGAGTCGAATTTGCGCCCTCTAATTGAACTCCTTTCTCCAAAAGAAAAACTGCCCCACCATCAAGGAGGCCGACTCCCTTCTCCTTCTATCTTCTGTTGAACATTAACCACTCGGGAGCCTCATGGCGGTGTAAAATATGACAGATAAAAATGAATAATCTTTCCAATCCTTGTAAAAAAATCCCCATAAAATGGCTTTGTAAATCCTGGCATGCACTTAAGCCTTTCGACTTGACTTCTTATGTTACCACTAAATATTTACCCCCGTAAAGAACAAGAACCTCGCTGGGACTTTCGCGTGGCCGGGAAGGCGGTGGGGGGGGGGGAACTCTATCTCCATCTCGAAACAACGCGGAGAACGGAAGGGGAGATCCAGGCTGCTCCTTCGTCGGGCATCTCAAGAGCCAGCAGTAGTCAACTACAACTCACAGCCTGCACAGCCAGAAGAAGACGTCTTGGCTGAGGATGCTGGCGAGACTTGGAAGTCACGCAAGAGGGAAAATCTGCATCGCCGGATGCTTCTTTGCAACGATACGGTTCCTCCGTCCGCCGGCTCCGAAACTGAAGATATCCCTTGCTTTTCTGGGACAAGCGTCCAGTCATTTTCTTCGGAACAGCTCTAATATCATATTTCTAGATGAGAACACCCTAAAATATTAAAGCGATACAAACGCATTAAAAATCAATGCCTTTGTGGAAAATGTTTATATACAGCAACATGTTCCCTGGTTTCCCCGCAGGCAACTGGAGTTTCTTGTTTGTTTGTTTTCTTTTGAAGACCTTTCGCTTCTCATCCAAGAAGCTTCTTCAACTCTGACAGAACCGTGGGCGAATGGAAGGGTTTATATTCCTTCCAGTTGGTTATTTGTCTCCTTTTAGAGGGTCGTTGAAGCACTTGGAGGTTTATCTGTGTCCTCGGGGTCACCTGAGTGGTGGTCCTGGTTCCTGTAGTCTGCAATTTTTTTCCCCTCTCGAAATCCATTCCTACTCCCACACCATTCAAAGGGTGGTCCATCCCAAATTGCATAGCTAAAAGTCGGTAGAGATTCTCAGTCATCCAGGTCATGGTTGTCCCAAAGGTGCTTTAATCCGTGTTAATGGGGAAGACCTAATACTATAACGTTTACTGCTTTACTCTAATCCACGTAGTTTACTTTCAGCCGAATAAAAGAATAAAGCGACTGGGAGGCCAGTTCTATTCCATTTATTTACCAATCATCCTGCGCGGGGTTCAGAAGAGGGATTTTCTTTTTCTCCCGCGCCATTCCCCACACCAGCACAAATTGTAATATGCCCAGGAGGGACGCCGATGCCGTCCTTTACCACGGAGCAGGAATGTATAAGATCGAATCGAATGTATTCGGAGCGGAACTCCACCTGCAGCTTGACGATTGGGACGGTAGGAAGGACGGTTTACGTTACTGCAGAAGGACAACTACTAGACGATGAATAAGTGGCAGTTTTATTTTTATGAACTTGTCTCCGGACTGCCTTACAAAATGACTTCGCGAATGAATAGACTTGGAGCGCAACCCTTGCGCGCTTCTTATCTGGGGGAAACCCAGGCTACTTTCATCGAACCGAAAACAATTGTAAACGTCCCTTCTCTCCCCCCCCCCTCCACATTAGGGATGAGTCTAGGCTCCCACGAGAGAACAGGGCTGTAATCCCCAAGGAGCTCACAGATTCATCTCGTCTTTGCCACGGAATAAGCCGTAGACGAAGGAGCAACCGTAGCATTCATTCTCCCACTGCCCGCAACACTCTTACTCGTTCTCCCTCCCTCCCTCTCTCTCTCTCCCTCTCTCTCTCCAGGGCCGGCTTGACGGGCCGCCTCTCTCCCCTCTCCCCCGATTGCCCGAGAAAAACGCGTTTCCAATCCTAAACAGCCCCCGAGTTTAAGAGCCGGCCGTCCCGCCTGCGAGTCGCATCCCGCTCAAGCGCCCCCGCGTCTTGTTGGAAGAAAAGCTCAACCAAACCCCATGGTGCCTCCCAATTCGACCCCATCGCCACAAAGGGTTCCTCCCCGCTTGTTTCTGGACACCTCGCCCTTTTATTTCAAGCATGCAGCCGCCCAAGTTTGAAAAATGGATCACAAAAAAAGGGAGCTTTTTAAAAAGACCCATCCTCTGTTGAGCTAGTCTGTCTTCCTGACCGCCAGGTGCCCGGGGTCAAAGTAAGGGCCACCCACTAGGCTAAGAATGGACGGAAAGTCTTCTGCATTTGCGGGCACCCGCCTATATTTGGTACTGATTTAGCCTCCGTGTTCTAATCAAAGAGAATGACTTCCATCGCCTTTCTATTTTAAACCGTCACTTCCAGAATAAAAGAGAGAAAAAAACCCATAATATTGAAACCGTCCAATGTTCGTGTTAGGATCAGAACCACGATCCCAAATGCCTATGTTAGACATGGTCAGGATCTCCCGCCTTCCCTTTCCATGGGGACGCTGTGGCTAATGACACTCCTTATAGCTCATAGGCAAATACAGTAACTTCTGATGAATTTTCCAATTGACAAGATAATTTTAAAAGTACAATTAAGTCCTCCAACAAATATCAGAATATGACAGCCTGGTTTTCTTTTGCAGAAGTCATCAACAGTTCGCAGCTGATACGTTAATTTAGGGAGCCTATGCATCACTCTTCCTCAGAAGGCTGCCAGGTACAATAAATCAAAAGGTATAATCAATACAAAACAATCAAACAATGCCATGATTAAAGCAGCATTCTTCATCTTAATGCTCTCTAGGGGCACTAGAATACAACTCCCATCACTGCAAGCAAATATAGCACCAAGTTACTGAATGCAAATGATATTAACCTGTCCCATAGACTAGAATAATAGCTAACTCTATTCATTTCATTCAGAGCAAAGGAGTTTTGTTGGGTGTTTTGTTGGTGGCGTATTGAATGTAGAGTCTCACTTACAGTAGTCCTTGCTTTTGCAACTACTGTCAGTTATTGTGTTTATAACTCTAGAGGTGTTTGGTCCTAGCTCAATGCTGCATTATATAGCACCCTCTTGGCTTTGACATATATAGCAGTCATGTGCTAATGACCACCCACAGGTAGCAAATAGGAGGATCCTTCTTAGTAAGAGTGAGAATTAAAGCCTCATTGTTTTATTGTTTGTCAGAAGAACATTTCTGCTGAAGTCATTGTGAAACATAGTGCTTCTTCTAATCTCGAATAGTTTAGCAGAGTTTTTAAAAATGTAATTTTCCCTGATATTAATATTTCCCTGTATGAGTTACCGTAGCTGTTTCTTGCCTACTTACTGTAGACTTGGGGGAAAAAAGTCAAATGTGTATTTTTTTACAAGGTTAATTAGCTCTGGTGGGTTAAACAATGGATATTTAATGCACATTCAGTAATTTAATTATTTGTCTATTGGGAAGGTTACTGCTCCCTTATTAAAGCATTTAATCCGTACTAATCTAAATTAGCCATTCCATTTTAAGATTATATTCAGTCAGTTTGACACTGATCAAAAGTGCCATGAACATGTTATATTTAACTCTTCTTCAAACAAGGTTAAGACTGGCTCAATACCAAGCAGGTTCATTTAATCCGCATTAAGTATATTTTATTTGAGGTCTTAATATGGGGTGATTTACCCTTCAGGGAAACTTTCCAAAGCATAGACCTTTTGGTTAATATGGACTGTCTAAATGTGGGTTATCTATAATACTTTATTCACCTAATGCAGAAACATCTTTTTCATTATTGCTAATCTTTGTTGCTATAGTATGCAGTTCCTAAAATGGTCTGGGATTTAAGCAAACAATGCTACTGGCAACCCCCTCTGCAAAGCAAACAAACTTTAGAAGGTATGTAGCCAGCATATTAAAAGGGAACTCTGGGTTGTTTTCATAAGTAGTGCTTCCTAATGACCACTCACGTACTGGCCCCCAGTCTTATAGGCACTGGGGTGTAAGCGATCAACAAAAAAAAAAAAAAGGAAAGAAAGAAAGAAAAGAAAAGAAAAGAAAAAAATCTTACTGATCTGCAACAGCTTGTTCAATTCTGAATGGCAATGATATAATGCAACGTTTATTTAACTTTTTTTTTTACTTTCAAGAGTCTTCACAGTGGCTACTCATTTTTACTGAAAATCTGAACAACAGTAGATTAAAAACGCACATTTCCATGCAGTGCTGAAGTAATAAGATTAACAGTAATGATGGTGCTAAAGTTAGTTATTTTCAGGTGTAAAACTTTGCCAAGTTCACAATTGTCATCTCAAATATGACGGCTATATCTGACATGCAGCTTTTCACCATCCATTCCATAGCCCCATCTTCTGTTAATAATAGCGAGAAAGGAAAATTGCCTATCTTCATCCGTATTTTCAGGTTGCAGGGAGGTTTTTATTTTGAGTTCAGAAAGTATTATATCTTATTCAACAAATTATGACCAAAACAAATGTCTTGTTTTGTACAATGTGAATAAGGTACAGTAATACAAACAGACGCACATCCTATGGTGCTATAGCGGCCTGCCTGTGTGTTTGCAGGCCGATTGCAGTGATATACTGTATGCAGTCACTGTATATCTGCAGTGTGCTGCACAATCTGAAGCAGAGCATGTGGATTCAGTTACAGATTTGTTCCATGTAGTATCAATCTTGTGAACTCTAAAGTTTCCTCCTTCTGCTGTTTATTCAAAATGGACAGTGATTAATATATGTATGTATATTTATGTTTATGTATATGTATATATATGCAATATGTATATGTATGTATGTGTGTGTGTGTGTGTGTGTGTGTGTGTGTGTGTGTGTGTGTGTGTATGTAGGTCTTTGGTTATATATATATATATGCAATTTACATAGATTTTTGTAAAGCCTTTGATTCAGTGGTGCACGACAAACTACTGTTGAAATTAAGTTCTTATGGCATCTCCGGATCCCTGCACAAGTGGAAAGCTGTGTTCCTGTGAAACAGGCAACAAATAGTCAAAATAGGGAGGGCCCAATCAAATCTGGCACCAGTTAAGTACCGAGTCCCACAAGGCAATGTTTTAGGACCCACACTCTTTTTGCTTTATATCAACGACCTATGCAATCATATTATAAGCAACTGCGTCCTTTTCGCCTATGACATAAAATTATTTAACACTGCTGACAATACTGCTGCCCTACAAAGCGACCTTGACTATGTGTCAGAATGGTTGCACAATTGGCAACTCCAAATTTCTACTAATACATTTTCTGTCCTACACATTGGCAATAAAAATCAGAACACCAAATACAAGTTGGGCAGAAACGATCTTGTAGACGACCCTTACTCTATCAAGGATTTAGGAGTACTCATCTCAAACGATCTAAGCCCCTGTAACAGCATTGCCAAAAAGGCAATAAGAGTTGTTAACCTAATTTTGTGAAGTTTCTTCTCTGGTAATATTGTATTGCTAACTAAGGCATACAAAATCTTTGTCAGACCAATTCTTGAATGCAGCTCATCAGCCCGGAACCCACATTGTATTTCGGACATTAACATGATTGAGCGGGTTCAGAAGTATTTCACGAGAAGAGTATTCCACTCCTCTGCTCACAATAGAATTCCCTATGCCACCAGGCTTAAAATTTTGGTCTTGGACAATCTGGAATTGCGCTGCCTGCATAATACGCAAAATTGTCTGCTACAATGTTTTGCCTGTCAATGACTTCTTCAGTTTTAGCCACAATAGTGCATGGGCAAACAAACAATACAAACTCAAGGTAAACGACTTCACTCTATTGCAGGAAATATGATTTCAGCAACAGAGTGGTCAATGCCTGGAATGCTCTACCCGACTCCATTGTTACAGCCTCAAACCCTCACAGTTTCAACTTCAAACTGTTTACCATGGACCTCACTCCATTCTTAAGAGGTCCATAAAGGGGCGGTGCATAAGTGCACCAGTGTGCCTACCATCCCTGTCCTACTATCCCCATTTATTTGTATTTACTTCCTTTGTTTCTGTTTATGTTCATACCTATACTTGTTATCTGTACGTTTGACAAACAAATAAAAAAATAAATATATGTATATGTATATGCATATGCATATGCATATGTACCGTGTTTCCCCGAAAATAAGACCCTGTCTTATATTTTTTTGAACCCTGAAATAAGTCCTTGGCCTTATTGCCATGCGCTCAAAAGCCCGATTGGACTTATTATCAGGGGATGTCTTATTTTAGGGGAAACAGGGTATATGTATGTATGTATGTGTGTGTGTGTGTGTGTGTATAGCATGTGTATATGTATGTGCATGTCTGTGTATATGTATACCAGGGGTGGGTTTCTACCATCACTACTGGTTCACTCATGGGCGCGCGCACATGATGCTTCTGCCAGAAGCGTCCAGGTGGGCAGGCTGAGCCTCCTGCCGCTGCTACTGGTTCACCCAATCCAGGGCAAACCGGTAGCAACTCACCACTGATGTATACCGGTATATTCTTTTGAGAGTGGGCAACAGAATTTCATTTTTAATGTGTGCCAGTGTGTTCAGAGTAAAAAAAATGCAATAAAGGTTATCTTATCTATTTTATCTTATATTACACACCAACTTTGTTCCTTCCCTCTTCCTCTCCAAACCAAATTCTTGAAGACCCTGATGCCTACTTATATTAGTAAAATCTTTGTGTCAACATTCTTTGGATTATGACACTTACATTAAAATATATCACATCAATACACTTGTAATCTTGTGGATTTGAACCAACATATTCTTTTCCTGGTTGTCATCGTATCTGTGATTTTAAGGCCAAAGCGAGGAAACTACTCCAGCCCGGGGGAGTCAGAGTGATTTGCATCCAGGTCTGGCAAAGAGAGTTATGTCTGAGGCTGGGATTCAGGGAGGAAAAGCTAGACTTCGGAGCTGCCACATAAAGGGCACAGAGAACAAGATGTTCTGCTCTTTTGCCAAAGGCGAAAGCATTTTGATCGTAGAATGTTTAAAAAATTAGGGGTGTGGAATGTATACATGGGACCTGTACACATGCAATACACCTAAAAAAACAGAAGCAGAACTTAAGGCTCAGTCATGGCCACCACAACCTCCGAACATCCTAGAAAATGACTAAACAAGTCTTCGCATTCCATCATTTTGAAAAAGCTCTTTCCTGCCTGTTTTTTGCACCCCTTTGGCAGGACAGTAATCTTACATGTGTGGCTGATAGAAGTCAGTGAAGGGTCTGCCTACAGCTATATAATTGGTATCTGATTAAAAATAATGCAGCTTTTCCTCCAGATGTGAACAACAACAAAACTTCCAGCTAGCTGCCGTAGGGGCCAAACTGGAAAGGCTGGTCTATATTACTCATTCATGCACGTTATATTATTCAGGAGTTTGAAAGCATTCAAAAGCCACTTCAAACCCATGACAGATGTTCAGCAATCATGGTTGAAATCCCCATGATTTTTTCAGCTGTAAAGCTATCATAATGTTATAGAATTCCACTTTCATTATAAACTGTCTCCCAAGATGCAATTTAAGTACACCAATTTGGAAGGCATAAAAAAAATGGTGGTTGAAGATAAAGAAGCAAAATCCATATACCTAGGATATGGTTCATTCCCAAACCAATAAAAATGATATGTTGAGCCAGTTATTCAAATTTGCAGATGCGGGATTAAAGTATAGAAACTGAATAAAAGCAGACTGCATGCCTTTATACTTACATTTACACTTACACACATAGATGGTCCTCAATGTATGACCACAATGGACCAAAATTTCCATTGCTAAGCAATGTGGTTGTTGAGCGAGTTGTCTCATTTTACAATTCTTTTGCCACAATTAAGCAAATCACTACCATTGTTCAATGAATAATGAGGTTGTTAAGTGAATCTTGCTTCCCCCGTTGACTTTGTTTATCGGAAGCCAGATGGAAGGTCACAAATGGTGATCGCATGACCCCAAGATGCTGCAATGATCATTGTGCTGTATTGCTCACTCTCTCACACATACATAAACGTTGTTTAGTGGGTTTATTAATATTCCCCAGCAATTCCCTTCACCGAAAACCCAGAACTGTCCCAATTAAGTCCAGCCACAAGCAGACCAATGCTGGTCCACAGAGCAATAGCAATGGCATTTAGACTTATATACCGTTTGGCCCAGTGGTGCAATTCAGCCGGTTCTATCCAGATCGTGCGAACCAGTAGTGGCGGCTGTGGGAGGCTCTGCCTACCTGCCCTGACATCATTTTTTACTCTCTGTGCATGCAGGAAATGCTCTGCATATGCGCACACTCACATTTGCCAATGGTAGCAAAGGTAATAATAATAATAATATCAGAGTTGGAAGGGACCTTGGAGCTCTTCTAGTCCAACTCCCTGCCCAGGCAGGAAACCCTACACCATTTCAGACAAGTGGCTATCCAACATTTTCTTTAAAATTTCCAGTGTTGGAGCATTCACAACTTCTGCAGGCAAGTTGTTCCACTGATTGTTCTAACTGTCAGGAAATTTCTCCTTAGTTCTAGGTTGCTTCTCTCCTTGATTAGTTTCCACCCATTGCTTCTTGTTCTACCCTCAGGTGCTTTGGAGAATAGTTTGACTCCCTCTTCTTTGTGGCAATACCCCTGAGATATTGGAAGGTAAGTGAATACCACCCCTGGTTTGGCCAATGAGTCCACAAGGCACTTGAAAGTTTCCCAATCAAAATAAACCAACCAGGCAAAATTAAATCCACAATACAAGAGGGTTCACGAGGCAAGAAAAGTTAAGAGATATAAGGTATGACCCAAGTCAAGGCATGGTACCAATCCAAAGCAAGGCAGGAATCACAACGACCAAAAAACACACAGCTAGGAAGTGAACACATTGTTTCCAGCATCACCTCCATCTGTCTGCTGTACTAAATAGCCAGATTCTGGTGCAGCCCATCAAGAAGGGAAAGGCTTTCTCCTTGCGAGTAATATTCCTGATCTTTGCTGCTCCTGCCTTTTCTCTGCCCCACGTGTTCTTGGATCAGGTACAAAAGGCAGTTCCTCTTCCTCATACCTGACTGGCTGCAGCTGTATATTTTCCCTATCTGACGCCTCAGGGCTGTCCTGCTGCAGCTGTGCTTCAGCCAAATCACTCTCAGATGGGTGCTTGGAACCAGTGACCAACCCCCACCCCCATGTGCCAGGAACTGGCTCATCCTCCCTGAGCTGACATCTGGAGAGATATTGTTCTGACCTAGGCTTCCTGATACAGTAAAAGCACACAATGAGTCCCAAAAAACCCTCTTTTTATTTCAACGGCTGTGAATTCTGTCATTCAGAGCCTGTTCATTCCCAATCTGTTCATTCACAGATGAGTCCCAAATAATTGTAAAGAGTCTGACAGAAGTCTGCCACAGTTCTTTGGAATAAGTCTGATAAACACCCACCTTTTTCTCCCTTGACATGCTGCCAAGGCCCAATTGGAAATTAACTTTGCAAGGCCACATGGAACACAGAGTCAATACAGAGCTGCAGTCTTGAAACCGGCCAGTACGAACAACAGTTGCTTCCTGCAAAGGCTCACATGCCTTTGCTCCTCCTTTATGTCTTATGGGAGGGGCCAATCATCTCCAAGCCCTACTCCTGAGTCGCCCCTTTTGTTTTAACTGTTCTTGCCTTCTGGCAGCTCTGCGCATGTGCACACTGGAAACAGGCTCCCCCTGTTCCTCTGCCTTGCTGATGTCCGACTCTGGAGGCTCCAGAGTCCACACATAACTCCCAGTTGGCCCTGGTCCTGGTCCCATCTTTGCCTCTGATGCAGAGTCCTCATCCGAGCCTTCCCCAGACTCCAGGATTGGCCCATGTTCCTGCCCAGTCTCCTCACTGTCCAGTTCTGCTGCCAGCACCACAGGCCACTGGTGGACCACAACAGGTATCTGGGGAAGTGTCCGGAGGATTCATCACACTGATAAATATATGGTTGCCAAGTGCCCACATTTTGATCATGAGGATGCTGCAATGGTTGTAAGTGTGAGGAATGGTACCATTACAACTTTGAACAGTTGCTAAATAAATGGTAGTAAAATGAGGATTATTTTTAATTTGAATGACCACTTTGTGGTTCTTCTCCTGGAGCTGTAACATTGTACTTTAAACTGGTTAAACTTTTAATCTGGTTAAACACAACACTAAAATGGAGTGGTGGCAGGGAATGAGAACAGCAGCTCTTATATGTCACCTTCTCTAGATCATGAAGTAATGGATTCCAGTATTGTTTTGGAAGCAGAAACTAATTATTTAATTTTCAGATTTTGAACCGGACACTGAAAATGAGAACTTATTTCTAGAGGTTCAAAGCCTTGTGACTCACTCATGATGAGTCACAAATATCACAAAGTGAAAGAAGGAAGGAGCAGAGTGTCCCGACCATCAACAGTTCTTCTAATCTGGTCTGGTTATTTAAAAGCTTCCCAGCATGGCTTAGATATGGACAATCATTGGTACTTCAGCCTTGTCTTTGTCAGCCAGGTTCACTTGTCTTCACTCCAACATTTGTCAACTTTTCAGTACTTTTTGCCAGGCTTTTCAGTTCTATCTTAGCCTGAGATCAGCACTGCCTTGGGGAAAGATCTTCCAGTGCACTTTTTACGGTCCTGCTGGGTCTTGCTTTGGTGCAGCAACTCAAGATTTACTCAATTGCCTGACAATATTGCTCTCAGAAAGTGTTTATTTAAACCAAGAACTTCCCTCTTTTTTAAAATATTTTTTTTAAAAAAGTTATAAAAATAACCAAAACACTGTACTAGTCCTTCTAAAAAGTTTGCATTTCTATGCTTTAAGCCATCATAATGTTTGGCAAGGATCATCTTATAAAAAGTACTATTACTTTGTGTGCCACAGTTCTCTCACTAGAAAATAGTTACTATTAATGGGTGGCTTGCTGATATCAGTTCAAAGCTCAAACTAAATTGAGCTGGGATGGCTCAGAAAAATTCAGAAGCAAATTAGATTGTTTTTCAAACTGCTGAATCAAGGTCCATGGGTACACAATCTTATCTCTTAAGAGACACCATTTCTCTCTATCTGCCCCTCTTACAAGTATCACTGGTTCACTACTGGAAGTAAAAGGCACCTATTTTGTTTGACCTGGATTCGTGGGTGATTTTTTTCTGGCTTTTGCCTCAATCCTGATAGGAATGCATCTGTCTCTTTATATACATTTAAATTTGGTAAGAGCAATTGTATTATTAAAGAAGCTGACTGGAACTGGCCAATTGGACGAAATGAAATTTGTAGTTCCAATCTTTTAAAAACTAGCAGGACACATCCATGAACACCAATTTGCACGATGAAAATTCTTTAATTTCTCAACACATGGACAGATTTAACCATAGTTTCATCTAGGAAATAGTGGTCATCTTAGACTGAGTCCAAAAAGGCTCAAATATTCCTGATAGCCTACCACTCTGACAAATTGGTATCAGTAGACACGTAGACATAAACAACATCTACCTATTGTTCAAGAGACAATCAACAAGCCAAAAAAGGAACAAAAAGACCAAAACACCTGCTCACCAGCAATCAGCACCCAGATGAGCATAGATTAACATCAAACTAGCAACCAAGAAGTAAACAATACCCCAATCAAGGAACTGCCAAACAAGCTAACGGTAAACAGCCCAACCAAAGAACTTCCAAGGGCACTTGCACCAATATTGACAGGGCAAGAATATAAATTGAGAGCAAACCCCATTCCTTACTAGCACTGATGTTGTTATCTAGTTTGGCTAAAGACATGTCTGCAAGAAAACAACCAAACTCAGAGAGCACAAAGGACCCTCTCAATTTTCTAAAGAATGTAACATGATTTATGCCTTAGCCCTTTTCCAGATCTTATCAACCAGAACAGTAACTTTCATGTCTGTTTTGATTTTCATTGGGAAGCCGATAGAAATATAAGAAAGATTTTTTTTAGACAAAAAAAAAAAAAGATTGGACTGTAATGGCCTACTGTAGCTGCCAGCTTCAACTTTCTTCATGGGTGGCCCATTTTGAAATCCCACAAAGACCAAGAGTCTTAAGCTTCCCTAGCCTTCCTGGATAAAAAGAGTTTTTAATCCAAGATATTTTCCCCCAAATATATATCTATATCTCCATTGACTTTTTACTGCTTGGATGTTTTTAGTCAAGCACTCTAAAGACCCATCTTTTGTTTGACTTTATTCAGCCATACAGTTTGCATGTTCTTCATCGTAATGCTTGAATCTTTAGTTGTTCTTTCTTGCCTGAAGGGAAAAGCAAAAAAGCAAATTGTCATATATTAATTGTCCTCTTCTGACACCTTAGATTTATAGACTGCCCTAGCAAGAGCATCAACATAAGAAAGTTGTGAACCTAAGAAACAGCCTTACTTTTAGTCAAGCGACTGATCTTTCTGGATCAGTATTGTTTGTAACCACATTTTATGTTCCTAATTTATTTTAGCTGCTCATTTTGTAAGCAGGTCACACTATTATATAGAAAAGACTTAGAGCTATACCTAAATCAAGGTATTGCCAACAAAAAGAGACTTTTCTTGCTGCTGTTGTTAAGGGAGGAATTTGCTCATGGCAAATCTTTTTTCTTCTTCTCTTTCTGCTGCCATTAGTGCTAGGGCTACCATTTTCTCTTCCACCTCCTCTTTATTTCTGCTCTATCCCAAAAAAATGATTCTTTCTTTTCATGTAATAGATTGCTAGAGAAGGAGCAGCTCATTTCATCCAAAAATTTAACATGGACAATTTTCTTTTTTTCCACAAAACTATCTGCTTTATTTCTTTCCCTGACAAATCCTTTCTCCTGTTCTTTGCAGTGTGATAGATCATACTTCATGGTTCTTATTTCTGAAGTGCAAAAGAAAATAATGCATAAGAATTCCTCTGGTGTCTTCTACAGGCCTAAGATTTTAATATATTATCTTGTATAGAAAATGTGGGCATATAAAATTAGTTACATGTAGCTCCTTAATGCTTTTAGCCCATGTAAATATTTTCAGATCCATTTGTGAGGAGAAGTCAGATCTAAATGGAAAAAATATCACCTTAACACTGGTTATTTCTGAAAATTTCGGGAAATATAGTGTACAGAATCACCCTACTTATGGGAAATTCAAGACTCAGACAATTTAGTTTTAGTTGTCTTTGATGTAATTAAATTACCTTAAGACTCAAACTTTACCAGAACAGGCCTGTTGTTCAGACTATTAGCCTTGAAAATGTTGCCTCAAAACAAGCAGTCATTTAAGATTTTGAACAGTAAAACCAACATATTACCTCAGCTGCGGCCTTGTCTCTTCACCCACAGTCCTAAATGAATGTTTACAGTAGTCATAAATGCCTTACATTTGAATAGAGGCTAGAAAGCAAATGTTGACATACTTTTAGTCTATTGTTGGCTAAAAAGGTCAGATATTTGGAATTTATTTTGTTTTTCAAGGTGGGCTATTTTTATTTAATCAACCTTTTCATACAAAGCTGCCCCATAATGTTACTAAGATACAACTCTCTTAAAATTAAGTTTAAAATATAGTTCCAGTCAGAACCAGGTCCTTCAGACGTATGTATTGAGAAAGGAAATCCAACAGCCAGCATATCCAGAAAACCAAAAGTGTATAATAGCGTAAAATATTTCAGCTTCAGAATATTTTTTCAGGACTGGACATTTTTAGTGCTTCATGAATGCATGTCATTGCATTCATTTTTAAATACTGTGGTACCATGCTTTTTTCGGTCATCACTGTTCTCTCTTTCTCCATTCTCAAATCTCTATTTCAATAATATTTTTTTTAAAATTGTAAGCCCTGAAAGCTTTCCTATAAACTAAACTAATTCTAATATTTCAGAATGAATTGCTCCCTCTAGCGTTGTCACACTAGAACTGACATCTTCAGATGTAACTCTGCCATTGAATTGGGTGTTAATTTAAGCGTTCAGCATATACTAGAGAGGCACCTCATTTTATAGTGCTTTGCTTTATTGCATTCCACAGATATTGCATTTTTTGTCAAGAGCCTCCACCAGCAAAAAGATTGCAACTCACTGAAGGCTCAGATGAGGCTTAGCATTTTTTAGCAATACTGTAAAGTCTTTTTAAATTAAAGTATATACATTTTTAAGGACACAATAGTATTGCACATTTGATAGACTATATTGTGTAGTGTAAACATACTGTAACTTTTATATGCATTGGGAAACTAAAATTTGTGTGATTCTTTTCATAGATAGTCTTCAACTTATGACCAATCACTTAGCGAGTCTTTGAAATTACAACAGACCCAGGGGTGGTATTCACTTACTTTTGCTACCAGTTTGCAATTGGGAGCGCACGCGCGCATGCACAGAGCATCAAAAATGGGACGTGATGACCTCCAGGCGGGTGGACAGAGCCTCCCACAGCTGCCGCTACTGGTTCACCCGAACCGGCTAGAACCAGCTGAATAGCACCACTAAACAGACCTTTCTAGAGCTACTTATGACCTGGGTTTGAAGTTACAACAGCTGCCCCCCTGTGGTCACATGACAGAAATCTGGGCAGTCAGCAGTTGGCCTGTATTAATGCCTTTTTTCAGGGTGTTGTGATCACACGACCACAATTTATGAACTTTTTTTTGCCAGAAATCAAACTTTATTTCCAGAAATGCGGACATTGTGGATTGACTTAACAACTGTAGTGTTCTATGTATGACTACAGTGGTTGCTTTATTATTGCTTCAAAAAAGGTAATAAAATGGAAGAAGGAACATTTGCCTACGATTGAAGAATGGATATTAAAAGTTGCAAACTTAGCAGAGCTGGCGAAAATCTCAGCATTCCTGAAAGACTGCTCACAAGAAAGATACATATTGGAATGGAGAAGATGGATTGACTATATTCAAAATATATGCCAGACTAAGAAATATCAAATAGCTTTTGAATGAACAGTTTACAAGAATTATGTTTATGTTTTTTCTTTGTAAAAGGAGAGTTAAGGTTCTAGGGAAGTATGGGAGTTTACAGTTAGTTAGCATAATTTAGCTTATGATTGTTAGATTTAATACCCTGTATTTTGTTCAGGGAAGTCTGGAGGGGGAGGGGTTTGGGAGAGCGAGGGAGGGGGGAAGAGGGGAGGCTGGGGAGTGGGGAGGGGGAAGGAGGGGTAAATCTTGGTAAAACTTTTTCAATTAAAAAAAAAAGGTAATAAAATTAGGCGCAATCATATGGCAACCCAGTTAATGATCAGTCTAACATACAACCATAATTCTGGGTTCAATTCCAGTCATAAGTCAAGGTCTACATGAATTGCAATATTTGCTTTATTGTGGTGGCCTGAGAAACTGAAGAAGACTTTTCTTTTTTTTCAAATATCATTCTCTTCTCCCATAAAGCATTTTTAAACTGGAGAGGCTTTTTCAAAACTAGGGTTTGTGTCTTGTTAGGAAAACACATACTGATTATACCAGGGGTGTCAAACTCATGTTGCAACATTGTCATTACATGACATTTATTTATTTTTATTTATTTATTTATTTTGTCACAACAATATATGTAACTATCATACAGAAAGGTTATATAGTATATAAAGGTATAGAAGAAAAGAAAAAACAATAGGACAGGAACGGTAGGCACGTTTGTGTGCTTATGCACGCCCCTTATAGTCCTCTTAGGAATGGGGTGAGGTCAATGGTAGAAAGTTTTTGGTTAAAGCTTTTAGGATTATGAGAAGAGACCACAGAGTCAGGTAAAGTATTCCAAGCACTGATGATTCTGTTACAGAAGTCATATTTTCTGCAATCTAGATTAAAGCGGTTGACATTAAGTTTAAATCTATTGGTTGCTCTTGTATTATTGCAATTAAAGCTGAAGTAGTCTTTGACAGGAAGGACATTACAATAGATGATTCTATGAGTTAAACTTAGGTCTTGTCGAAGGCGACGGAGTTCCAAGTTTTCCAAGCCCAGGATTTCAAGTCTAGTGGGATAAGGTATTTTGTTGTTTACAGAGGAATGGAGAACTCTTCTTGTAAAATATTTCTGGACACGTTCAATTGTATTGATGTCAGAGATATGGTGAGGGTTCCAAACAGGTGAGCTGTATTCTAGAATTGGTCTAGCAAATGTTTTATATGCTCTGGTTAGTAGTGTAGTGTTTTGGAAAAGAAGCTACAAGATTAGGTTTACAACTCTTAGAGCCTTTTTGCTATGTATTTGCAGTGGGCTTTGGCACTTAGATCATTTGACATGAAAACTCCAAGGTCTTTAACGGGATGGGGTCATCTGTAAGGTAATGTCCATCAAGCAAGTACTTAGTGTTTGGGTTCTTTTTCCTATATGTAAGACTGAGCATTTGCTGGTTGAGATTTGAGTTGCCAAGTTTTAGACCAGGCGGTTAGATGATCAAGGTCTTTTTGAATGATAGATGTATTATCAGTGGTGTTAAATAGTTTGACATCGTCAGCAAAGAGAACACAATTACTTGAGATATGGTCACAAAGATCATTAATGTATAGTATGAAGAGTGTTGGTCCAAGGACGCTGCCTTGAGGAACGCCACTCTTGACAGGAACAGGATTTGATAGAGCATTGCCAATTTTGACCACTTGTTGTCTGTTAGACAGAAAAGCAGATATCCATTTGTGAAGGGGTCCTGAAATGCCGTAGGATTTTAGTTTTAGGAGAAGTTTATCGTGTACTACTGAGTCAAAAGCTTTGCAGAAGTCTATGTAGATTGCATCTATTGTTTTGCCTTGATCAAGATTTGTAGTCCATATGTTTTTACAGTGGAGAAGTTGTAAGTTGCATGATAATTTTTTCCTGAAATCAAATTGTTTATTGGAGAGTAGGTTGTTTGCTTCTAAGTGTGAGGTAACGTATTGGTTGATGATTGATTCCATGACTTTGCAGGTGACGCAGCATAGAGAGATTGGTCTGTAATTTTCGACTAAGGTGGGGTCTCCTTTTTTGAAGATGGGGATGACTGTGGCCAGTGACCACAGTTTGGGAAGGGAACTGGTAGTGAAAGCTTTATCAAAGATTATGCTTAGGGGTTCTGCTATATTAGTGGAAAGTTTTTTTAAGAAGTAGGCACATAGTCCATCTGGTCCAATAGATAGCGATGGTTTTATGTTATGAAGAGCTTTTCCAACATTTTCTTCTGTGAAGTCTATATGAGTTAAGCCATCATGTTCATTGCTGGTACGTTTGTGGAATGTCGGATATGTGTCATCGCTGTTAACAAAAACTGAGCCAAAGAATATGTTGAAGAGGTTGGCTTTAACTGTTTCGTCATTGCATTCTTTGTTGTTAGAATCTTTTAGTGGTGGGATGGATCTTGTGTCTTTAAGTTTATTGTTAACAAAATTATAAAAGGCACGATTGGAATTTGTGCGCAGAAGGTCCTCTTCTTGTTTGGTGTGGTAATTTGTGCATTCAGTTTTTATTTGGTTGCATATATTTCTGTAGCGTTTTTTGAAATTTGCTACAAAGCCTTTTTTGTTTCTTTTCCAGAGGGATTTTTTTTTTGATTGAAGCTTTTTTATTGATATGGTAGTTTGCTTTTCCTGATCATGGTTGTCATTTGTGGTACATATAGTTTAATGATTCTATTGATTTCAAGTAGGAAAACTCTATAGTGGTCTTTAGCAGTTATGCAGTTTGCAAACAGATTTTGCCAGTCCAGAAATGAAAGATCATTGTTTATAAGGTCGTAGTTGGCTTTTTTGAAGTTGTAGATGGGGATACTATTGTTATGACGACTTGAGTATGGACGTATATTGAGACGAAAATCAATCATGCAGTGGTCACTGTTGGAAAAAGGTTCTTTAATTTGTAGTCCATAAATTGAGTTTGGGTTGCTGCAGAAGATGAGATCAAGGCAGTTGTTGAGTCTTGTATTGTTAGTTACAAGTTGTTCAAGACCTAGGTTTGTAACAGCGTTGTATAGTGTAGTATGGATTGGATCAGTTGTACATTCATTAGTTATCCAGTTAATGAGAGGTAGATTTAGGTCGCCCAGGAAGATGAGAGGGTATGGGCAAGAGGTAGCCCATGTTAGCAGTGAGGTTAGCATATTTGCATGGGTAATGTCATAGTCAGGGGCTCTGTAGCATAGTAAGAATCAAAGAGTGGTGTTAAGGGATAGGTCACATACAATAGTTTCAGGGAGAGAAAGTTTGTGTGAAACTTGAATATTTTTTAGATTCAGTGACTTTTTGTAAAAGATAGCCACTCCAGCACCTCTTCGGATTTCACGATCTGATCGATGAACTTGATATTCTTTGTTTGAGATAATGGAGTCAGGAAGGGATGAGTTCAGCCATGTTTCACAAACAAAAATGATATCGAATGTACCACTGTTTAACAAGAGGATAAATTCAGGTAATTTGTTAACAATGCTTCTCGCATTTATCAATTTGCATTTGAGATCTGTAGTAATTGGTGTTGAAGAGGTAAGGGGCGTGCATACCTAGTTTTGGATGTTGGTAGGTTGGGGGTTGTGTACAACAGGTGGTTGTATAGATGGTTGGATGGGTGGATGGATGTTTTGGGAGGTGAGTGTTTGGATGTTGGGTACTTGATTGTTTATTGAGATGTTTGGTTGAGTGGTTGGTTGGGTGGTTGGTTGGATGGTAGTTTGGCTGGCTGGTTGGATGGCTGTTTGGATGGCTGGTTGGGTGAATTGTTGTGTGGCTGTTTGGATGGCTGGATGGCTGGTTGTTTGGATGGCTGTTTGGATGGCTGATTGGATGGCTGGCTGAATGGCTGTTTGAATGGCTGGTTGGGTGGTTGGTTGGATGGATGGTAGGGTGATGGGTACTTGATTGAATGTTTGGATGGCTGGTTGATTGTTATGGGTGATGGGGGGTTTGGAGGTGATTTTTTGATTGTAGGTCTTATTTTTTATGCAATCAGCCCGATAGTCAATGTATAGGTTGGATTCACCGTTGTCTTGTCTTCGTTTAAGTTCTGTGCGAAGTTCACGAGAACGTATCCATTGTAGAAAAGATAGATCGGGACGTGATCTAAGTTTACTGTAGGCAGGGTTGGTTTTAGCAATTGAGTTTATAGTATAAATGAATTTACGTTTGCTGTCCTCATTTATACATGTGACTCTACAAAATCTTGGTGCTGTTGATCCATCACTGTTTTTATATTCTGGTCCATCTCTGGAGACAGAAATTATTTCATTTGGGGATATGGTTGATGAGATATAATTTCCAATGATGTTGTGAATCTTACTGATATCAGGTTCGTTGGTGTTTTCTAGTCCAAATAATATTGCATTATTTATTTTTTGTCCTCTCTCCATGGCATCTCTGATTAGTTGGTTAGTAGATATTTGTTGCTTAGGTTGTGTTGTATTTATTTGTTGTCTAGGTTGAGTTGTAGGTTGTGTATTCTGTAGTGATAGATGAGTTAGGAGGAGATTTGGATCATTTGAGTTTTCATTTTTTAGTGTTGAAATTTGTTTTATCAAGTTTGTGAAACTTTGTTCAATAACTGTTAGAATTTTTTTTCTAAGTTTTGTTCAATATCTTGTATTCTTTTTTCTAGGTTTTGTTCAATAGCTAGTAATCTTTTATCTAAGTTTTGTTCAATAGTTATTAATCTTGTTTCTAAGATTTTATCAGCGTTGGATTTTCTGGCTGGCATAATGATATTTTGAGTTTTTATGAAATTGGTAATGAGGTAGTATCTTTCTTATTTCTTTGTTTTATTACACACTCTTTCTAATTTTAGTAATGAGGAAGTATTTCTGCAATTTTTCTTGATTTTTTTTTAAACTTTCTCCAATTTGTATTTTGTATTTCTTTGTATTTTTCCAATTTCCTTGATTTTTTTTTTTAAACTTTCTATGTCAATCACTTTGGTAATTGTTATGGTAATGGGGAAATCACTATGGTAACGGTGAAATTCGGCGGGAAATTTAAAATGATGAGATTGGATGGTTGAAGAAGCCTCTTTAGGGGTGGCTACAATGGCGGATTTTTCAAATAGACAATAGCTACTATGGCGGGAATTTCAAATAGTCTGAACTCACCAGAGGTCCTGTAGCGGTACTGTCAATTGGTGGCTTAGTAGTTTTAAATCGGGTTTTAGATCCAGGTATAAGTCCAGCTTTAAATCAGTGTGGGGATCGCAGCTGGAGTGGTCTTCTGGGTCAGCCACCTGGTTCCTCGTCTCGGCCGCCCAGATTGCAGCGGTGGCGGTCTCCTGGGTCCTCTTCACGGCCTCCTGGGTCCTCTTCACAGCAGTCCGGATAGCAGCGGCGGCAGCCACCTGGGTCCTCTTCACGGCCGCCTGGATAGCAGGGCGGCGGTTTCCTGGGTCCTCGGCCGCCATATCACAACCTTTTTCTCCTTCACTAAAATGGGGGTGTGGGTGGCCAGGACATGACACATCTGGCCTGTGGGCCGCAAGTTTGACACCCATGGATTATACCATGGTTTGTCTACTGGAGTGTTAGGTCTCTGTGAAGTGACTTACAATTGCTTCAGCATAAGGAATGAAATATAGTGATACTATTCACATTGTTTAAAGTAAGAGCCTATCTGGTTTGGTTCAATATATTCAGTGGCCCTGAACACCCTTCAGGCCAATGCTACAGAAGATAGTTTGTCTGAACCTTTTCTTCCACTGCTGGCTCAAATACTTCCAGGTTTGGGAACCTGGGGTGACCCACAATATGCCCTGAAATCATCCAACCTTGAAGACAGTCCTTCAGTGCATGAAGCTATTAGAGAGAAGTCTGGAGCAAGCCTTGCTCTTCAGTGTTTACCAAAGAAGAAGATGAACGTTGTTTGCATGGACTTTTTGTCTTCTCCTTTGGCTAACGTTGCAGAAATTTTGTAACTTGCTTCCTCCTGATCCCTCACTTCTCCTTACTACAGAGGGCATGCTGTTTGCCTCTTTGCCAATTCCAGAGACACTGGAAAATCTTTGGTGCACATCTGGGGTGTGTCATGCTAGACCACATTGACACAAACACAAGCAATCTCCCCGCATCTGCTGAAGCCACGAAGCAGAGGTAGATGAGGCAATCTGGTGGCTTTCATAGTCGCTTAGAAACTTGGAGTCAGGGGTGGGTTTTTAAACCGATCGCTACCGGTTCACTCGTGGGTGCGTGCATGCTCGTGTCACTTCTGCGCATGCACAGAAGTGTCCGGGTAGGTGGGCGGAGCCTCCCACTGCTGCTGCTACTGGTTTGCCCAAACTGGGGTGAACCCTTAGCAACCCACTACTGCTTGGAGTGTACATTGCTTTGCAGATGGTGCATCATTTGAACTTTTGTCAAAGTGAAGATTAGTTTTGAAGCTTCACAGTTCGACTGGTTTTTACAATAGGCACCTCTGAGTGGATTATGATGTTCACATGCTACTATTGTTTTACTTCTTTGTCATTTGGGTCACTTGCTAACATTTAGAGGATGATGGCAGCCATGCTTGATGCATTTTAATATATAATTTATGATTCGGTTTTGCAAGAAAACTTTCATGGATTGATTTAATTATATTAAACAGTTTAATTGGCTGTCGGTTGAAGTAAAAAATACCATTACATGAATCAGAGAATCTTTAGGGCATTTTTCATTAAGTTCAGCTGTAGGGTTTTTTTTCCTTTTCTTTTTAATTAAGAGACATCCTAGCTCTGTTGCTTAAGGCTTTTTTCCCTTTTTTTTTTTTGAAGTTACATCTGAAGCATTGGTAAGAATCATTTGATATCTTTGCAGACAAATTACACAATTATCCAGCATTATGATATTTGTAAAACATTTGTCTTTCTTGCTGCTATACTTGTTGGAAAGAATTACTTTTAATATCTAGAAAGGGCCATTTTTTGCCTCTTCATAGTTACTTTTTCTTGTATCAAGTATAATAATTGCATGAACAGTATAGTATCCTAGACCATTTAGCAGAAAACTCTACATGTTCCATTGCAGTTAACATTTGCAGCCCTTCAATTCTTCATTTCTTTCAAAGCCCATAAAGTGCATGTCAATATTTTAGTCCTTAGCGATGGATTATCATTCATTGTTTCTATTCTAGATTACCATCTTTAGTCTAAAAAATATTCAGGTGGGCACCAGATGGCAGCAAAGAGATACAGTAAACAATAAATATTTACTGCCTGACAGGAACTTTGCAGCCCAAATATGGTACCCTACAGGGTGTAGGGATGGTCAAAGATTAGGGTTTTAAAAAAACCAAGATGGTTGCCACTCTGTCGTGGTTCAAGCTCCACCTGTTTGTGTATGTGTTGCAAATGATAAACAGGTGGGACTTGAATAAGACCACCACAGACAGCACCTTGCCTTTTCCGGTCATAGCTTGGGGAACCCCACTGGAATGGCAGTCCGTGTCCCAGGGCTACAGAAGCCCTATATACTTTGGGAGTAACCTCTAGAGCATGGGTGTCAAACTTGATCATGTCACAGGCAAGATTGTGATGTATCATGATGTTTTTTGCCTTTGCGGAGCTGAGGTGGGTATGGCCTGCCGCGATTCACATACTATAGCAAACAGTTCACCCAGAATTGGAAATGTGAGTGCGTGCCATCACAAAACACGGCAATTCGCTCACATGCACCATCCACACATGCGACATCAGACAAAATGGCAATTTGCTCACGCGCGTTGTCCACGCATGCATGCGGTGTCAAAAGCACAGCAATATAGGACAGAATTGTGCCCAGGTGGGTGGGTGGATATTGGAATTATGAAATACACAATATAAGCCATCAATATTTTTTTTATTTTTCTGAACTGCGCTTATTTTTTAAATGTGGTCCCCAATCTCAAGAACGTCATGTCCTCCAATATTTGCCGATTGTTTTTATGCATTAAACAATAAGACAGCTTAAAATGTTAATTCTTTGCAATGACTCTTCTTCGCCAATAGAGGCTGCTATTAATACATAATGATAAAATGTAGGTGTGCATATTTGCAACCGTATTAATGTAATTTACTATTTTGATTTGCAATATTAGAACTACTAAGTATTAGAACTACTTAAACTGCTTGTTCTTGTAGTGTGGAATAAAAAGTAGGAATAAATACAATTTTTATTTGCATTATGTCTACATTTAAATGTAGCCTTAACTAATCGCAATAATCTTTTATTATTCTCAGGTTTTTGACATTTATTGTGATTTCCCAAAGCAAAAACATGTATACAAAATACGAGCGTAGGGCAAAAATCTATGCAATTACAAAACTACAAAAATTGTTATTTAAATTATTGAAATTAATAACAGCCGCAAGACTTTTGATTGCTCAATATTGGAAGAAGGAAGAATTACCTACAATTGAAGAATGGACACTTAAAGTATCAAATCTGGCAGATATGGCAAACATTTCTGCTTATTTGAAAGACTATACACAAGAAAAATATATTTTAGAATGGAAAATGTGGATTGATTATATTCAAAATAAGTATCAGATAAAAAAATATCGAATAGCATATGAGTAAATTTAGGAAATATTTTGTATTAGATATATCTTTGAAGGAAAGGGGAATTGAGAGTGTGATTATGTGTGGAGTGACTAGAGATTATAATTTAAGATTTATTTTGGATTATGATTGTTAGTTTTGATACCCTGCATTTTGTTCTGGGAAGTCGGGGTGGGGGTGTAAGGGGGAGGGGAACTGGGGGGGGGGATGAGGGTAGAGGATGGAGTGATGGTTAATGTACAGGGATTATTGAAGATGTATAAATATAATTAATGTAGGGTCGGGTCTGCCCAGCTACCATTTTAGAATGGTGGGGAGGGAGAAAGGAGGAGAGAGCAGGAGATAGGAAAGAGGAGAAGAGGGGGAGAAGAGGGAGAAGGGAGGTGGAGGGTGGAGGGAGGAGAGGATGTAGATAAGAGAAGGGGAGGAAGGTCTGGAAAGTAGAAGAAGGTAGAAGAGGGAAGAGAGTTAAAAGGAGGGGCTGGTGACTGGGCAAGCCCGACTAATTGTATATGACTGTACATTGGATGAGTTGTTGGATATGAATGTAAAAATAAAACTTTTTTATAAAAAAAAATTGTTATTTAAATTACAAAAATACATGTTGTTACATCTGTGAAGATTGTATTTATCTCTATATTGCAAAATGTGCACATAAAATTATGTCCCTTAGGAGAATAATTGCCCAAAACTGCATAAAATTTGAGGCAGATTTTTACAGAGAATTGCAAACAAAATGAAAACATAAGATGAAATAAATTTAAAACTGGGTAACTAATAAACTGAGCAAGTTCAAATTTGCAGACATATTCATGCCTATCTATTCCCCATATTGATTCTAGGTACCAATGAGCACCTGAAGCCATCAGCAGGGTCTGACCAGTTCTGGAGATCTGGTAGCGGAACTTTTGAATAGTTCGGAGAACCGGTAGTAAAAATTCTGACCGGCCCTGCCCCATCTATTCTCTGCCTCCCAGGTCCCAGCTGATTGGGAGGAAATGGGGATTTTGCAGTAACCTTCCCCTACCACGCCCACCAAGCCACGCCCACCAAGCATGCCATACCCATTAAGCCACACCCACAGAACCGGTAGTAAAAAAATTTGAAACCCACCACTGGAAGCCATGCATGATGAACCACCATAGGACATAAGCCCATCCTTTTTCCATGATCCAGTGTGATGTAATGAATAGAATGGAAAAAACTTGGCTGTACAACCCAAAGCTCTATTTAGGAGGGAAAAACAAATTTAGATATTTGTGTGTGTGTGTGTGTAGCCAGATAATCCTCTCCTACATCTGCAGACATCAAACTACATTACAATGAGTCAGACTACTTGTGTACTTAAGTAGAGCGTACGAGAGGTAACCTTGACAGAGATATCTATCTCAAAATCCCCAAAGCTTTAACCAAAAACTGTCTACTGTTGACCTCACCCCATTCCTAAGAGGTAGGTCTTTAAGGGGCATGCATAAGAGCACAAACGTGCCTACCGTTCCTGTCCTACTGTTTCCTTTAATTATATCCAATTTATATAGTTATTTCATACTTATACTCATATATATGCTTATATACTATATAGTTACTTCATGCTTATGGTTATATATACGGTTGTGACAAAATAAATAAATAAAATAAATATGCAAGAACTGATACATAAGCGAAGGGGGCTGAAACATTATTTAGGTCTTGGAAAGCAAGGTGATACTTGGAAGCAACTCAGGAAAGCTTCTCTCCAATTCATTGGCCATAAGGAGGAGGGAGGTCAGGAACGATCAGTTTATATTATTAAATATGCTGGGCTTTACTGTAATATTTTTTTAAAATTTCATCTAGCTTTCAAGAAGAGATTGGATTGCCATTTGTCAGAAATAGTGAAGGTATTGGGCCGGGGTTTGGACTAGATGACCTACAAGGCCCTTCCAACTATGTTAATCTAATCTAATGTAATCTAATCTAATCTAACCTAATGTAATCTAATCTAATCTAATCTAATCTAGTCGTCTTTTGCAACTGGTTTTTTTTCCTGGTCTGATCTATCTTGTGGAGCTGATAGTTTTGCTACACTACTGAATATTTCAGGGACTGGAAATACAGCCAGGTGTACTACCGCACTTATATAAAAGCATAAAAACTTCAGATTAAATTATCAATCAATATTTATTATCACTCAATCAATATTTATTCAGTCACAGAACAGCAAATAAAACAAAACATCATAATTAAAGTACAAGAGGAAAGACATAACATTCTGAAATATTTAAAAGAAGAGAGGAGATACTACAGTGTACTGTACAAACTATAGACAGTTCTTGGCTGTGGTCAGTGAAGTAAAATCAGACTGATTAGAGAGTAATAACTTAAGAAGGATAGAACAACCAGGATGTTTAGTGAAGAATGGAGATAATTCCTGCGTAGAAGAGACAATATAAAGGAACATGTTCCATTGCCTCAACTATTCCTCCACCTCATGGATACAAAAGGACGTTTTAGATCTTCCTTCAGTAACAGCTCTTAGGAGCAGGGCGTTAAATTTAGTCAAGGATAAGCCTTTCTAAATTTTGGAACCGTTATGAAGCTTAGGTATCTGACTGGTCGTGGAAAATATACAGAATATTGTAGCTCAAAAAAAAAGCCCGTGTAAAGCCATAGGATTGATATTGAGTAAGTATTGCATGGCACCAGGAAAAGTGAAAGTCATGATTACAGGGGCCAAATCAGCGGGGGGTGGGGTGGGAGGGAAAGGGGGAAGCAAGTTTGATCCACAAGTTTTCTATTTTAAGTAGGCCAGCTTCACGGCAAAATACCCCATTTGGAATGAAGAAGATCCCGGAGCTAGAACTGAACTCTTTCAAGAGAAAGGAATAGCCTGTAGGTGTCCAGCTGAACTCCAAAGAGACGCTGGGCTAAGATCTTAGCTGAGAAAACTTTAATTGCTGCAGGTATATTTGAGCTTCTTTGGATAAGTGGAAAGATTGTAAAGTTGATGCTGTTTTTGTGCATTTAAGCTGACATAATGGGACTTAAAGCTGGCATGGGATTTATGGTTGCCTGTCGCATGGAAAATAATATCCAGATATTTCAAGGTCTTAATTTGTTCTACTGGGTGATTGTTTGGTGTTAGGACATTTTGGACTAATTAATTTCTAGCTGTTTTTCTCAGCAGTGCTCAGCTACTGTATAAAATGCCCATTTCAGAAAGATTGAATTATTTGTTTATAAAATTGTATCATAGCCTTTTTCATTGTTAAAATCCAATCTCCAATGGCTGAATTTTTTTCAAGGTTGTCCAAATGTGTGAGAGATTTTAGTATTTGAATATAAGATTATGGTGAGAGCCGGACATTAAAAAGTAAATTAAAAAATAGGTGCCGATGCTATAACACAAAGCCAAGCAGCAGTACCCACCAATTAAAATGCTGCTGACTACTCTTTTGGGTGATAACAGCTTTTCAGGGTTCAAGATGAGAATTCTTAGATCAAGCCAGCTGCCAATGATTCTTTACCTGAAATTTCTGAATATGCATTTTCCTCTTGCCCTAAATATAATCTTTATCAAAGCTATGGGTTTCTCAAAGTTACTTTAGAATAATAACTTTAATCAGTCAGTCAGTCTGTCTGTTTGTCTGTTTCTCAAAATTTTGTGATTTCTCCTCTCCTCCCTGCCAACATTGGGTTGTGCTTTTATTTCCTAACAGAATATATACATATTACCTAGTTTTTTTTCTGAATAGAGGCAAAGCCCTCCCTTTGGAATGGATTCTATGAAGTTTTATTTGAAAGGGCCTCCTGAACACATGGAATAATAAATATTTTTGTATAAAAGATTCGTTTTCAGAGTGGTGAATATGTGGTTAAGTACAAACATCAGTAATGCTCGTAAACGTAATGGAGATCCTATAATTATGTTTGTGCAAATTATAATTTTACATTTTATCCAGTTAAAACAAATGTGAACAAATATTCTAGGAGATTAGAAACATTTATAGGAACATTTAAGAATGACTTGATGGCTTCTTTCAATACATATTTCAATAAATTAAAGTATTTCAAAGTTGACAGATCTGTCAAAATCTAAATGTAGCATTTCTGCAAATTACCATGTTGGTGTGATTTAAAAAAAAAAAAAAATCCTAAGAATTTTCATGAGGACTGAGACACAATTATACAAAGTTTGGCTGCTCTGAATTTTCAAGCCAGGTTGCTATGTCATCTCGGTATTGTTTTAGCCATTCGATGTTGCTCTTTGTAGTTTCCAAAGCTTGCTTTCTTGAGGCTTCTCCTGCTCCAGCATCAGGGTATCTCTCAAAGAAATTTTCCATCTTAAGAAGATAAAACATGTGCAAAGATTAATGACATAGAACTGGCTTCTCAGAAGACCAAACAGTTTTGTGTATCTCCAGTTTGCAGAATTTTTCATAGATCTACAAGTCAATACTTAATTATCAAATATATTTTGTAAATAGGCTTTGAACTCGGTTATACCCGGTTGGGTTGTTGTGCATGTAGTCCAGGGGTCTGCAAACTGGGCTCTTTTAAGACTTGTGGACTTCAACTCCTAGAGGAACTCTGGGAGTTGAAGTCCACAAGTCTTAAAAGAGCCCAGTTTGCAGACCTCTGATCTAGTCTAACACTATGCATTGGCTTTGGAAAGAAGCCTGCATTCTGAAGCAGATCAGAGTAATTCAAAACAGATTATAATTTACACGGCATAGAGTGAACATTTTTATCACACCTCTTTTTCACTTCAAATTTTATTCCTGATTTGTTGTACTGGAATTTTGGTGCACTATGGTTGTCATACTAAAATTTACTGGTTGAAAGAAATGCCAGGGTAGGGAGAAGGAGGAGACTGAATTTAGTGACCAATGTGTACAGCCTCAACTCAAAGTGACCCTTCCAGTCACTCTGGTTCAAGTGACTCATGTCATCCTATCAGCAGAAATCTGGAGAATTCCTGAAATCAAAGACAGCTTGTTTTACCATTCACACCATCTGATTTTTTACTAGACTTTCACCCTTACACCTTGTTTGACCACATTTGATGTCTTGTCTTAACTAGCTGATAGGAAAAGACCAATGAGCCAATCTTTTAGATTTCTGATGGTTTTGAACATCAGATGCACAAGATATGCATTATTATCAAATGTTACCATCGTTAACTCCTCTGCTATTTAGCTGTTTTAAGCTTTCCGAAGATACTCATCATGAAAGTGCCTTTTTTCTGCAAAAATCATCCTCCCCCGAAAAGCAAGGACCTTATAAAACTTAAAACTTTTTTTTAAGTAGCAAAACTTGAAAGTCCTTGAAACTGATTTCTAAATTTGGCATGACTCATCCCCTTGTAGTGGTCTAGCTTTTCTATAATTTATATTTTGTTCTGGGTTTTTGTTTTTTTTTAAAAAGAGTTACTTAGTTGCTAATGTTCCTTCTTTTTTTAAAAAAAGGATAATATGTCTGAACCAGGAAATGCCCCCCACAGCAGGTAGACTATTCACAGACTATTCCAGTTTAGATCATGTCATTTCACGTGACATTATTAGGGAAGGGCTAACTATGCATTCTGTAAGCATTCTTGGTTATAGCTTCCCATATTTCTTTTCTTCCTTCAGAATAGCTAATGAGTTGTTTGGTTTGGGTTGCGATAGTACTGGGGTATGTACAGGTCCTACTCTTGGTTTCCATGTACATTCTAAATTGTTTCCAACCTTAAACTGAGTGAGTCATACAATTTTCAGAGACTATTTACAGGAAAACTAGAAAGAGTGGAAAAGAACAAGACCTCCTGACAAACGGGGAAAACAAACAAGAGTTACACATGAGCTAGGTTGCCATATAAATCCTGCAAATAAATACATTTAGGATGGATTAGGAAACTTTATTGCCAGCAAGGACTACAATTTCTTTTTTTTTCTTTTTTCTTAACTTTTGAGGGTTGCAACAAACTTGAGACTTGTGGCTGGATATGAAATTTTTCCCTTGATTTGTTATTGTTTTATTGAACTTTGTTTTGTGGAGGGGGGGGGAGAGTTGATTGGCTTATATTTTACAGGCAGTCCTTTGGGGAACTGTGGCCTCCTGTGCTAGCTTTGAGCTGAACGGTACTGCTGTATGTATTGTAGCATTTTGTTTGCCATAAAAAAAATGACAGGAGCAATATTTCTATTAGATTTCCATTACCAAATTCTTGTTCTGGTTTTAATATTCTAGTTAATGCTTATATACCTGCCCAATAAAACTGTTTTATTTTGAAGTGAGGAGAATATACAGGCCCTAAAGACTATAAAATCAGAACTCAGCAAACTTTTATGGGTTGCCAGTGCCACAATCAAGAAACCCCTTGCCCCTATCAACATCCAACTCATTAAATAGGTGCATCTAGAAGAGGAATGAGGAGTAGTACCTTGGCATTTTTCATATCTAGAAAATTGGATAGCTGCATAGTAGCCAACCATATTGTGTCTTACCTGCCAAAGCTGGAGCTCTGTGTTAAATGTGCCTGATATTCTTGATATTAGGCGGCCAAGATTTCTATCATTAAGAGTGTATCTGTGAAAAAAGAACATATTCATATTTGGCAATAGCAATAGCACTTAGACTTACATACCGCTTCACAGTGCTTTATAGGCCTCTCTAAGCGGTTTACAGAATATTGCCTCCAATGATCTGGGTCCTCATTTTACTGACATCAGAAGGATGGAAGGCTGAGTCAACCTTGAGACTGAACTGCTGGCATATGACAGAATTAGCCTGTAATACTACATTCTAACCACTGCGCCACCACAACTCCTTATGTATCCTTATTTATGTATGCAAAACATGGTGGCTACTACATATTGGCTTTCAAGATAAAAAGACTTAGTGGAAACAAAATCATGATATCATCATCATCTCTCAGCTAATGGCCACTTGATAGGGACTAAAATTAACTGGGATCCTGCATACTGCAGGAAGTAGACACCTTAATTTCTATTGCTGTGTTCTTGACTATGTAGGAAATTGAAATTGCTTCCTTCCCCAGAGCAATCTGTGAGCAAAACAATGTTATGCTTACTCTTTGTGTTGATTGGAGAGAACCTGCTATTAAACAAGCCTTGCTTGAGTTCCATAACCTACTACAGGAATATTCCAGAACACATTTTGTCAAGATTCAAAATTAGAAGGCCTGGTGCTTGTTTCAGACAGATCTAAATGCTGTGAAGTAAATCTTAGTAAAACTTTTAGTATAGTCCAGGTACAGCACTAGCCCAAGATGTTTTGTGGCTTCCACAGAGAAGATATAAAAGCATTTTATTGTAATCTAGATGATGCCCATGCCAAGAAGGAAGCACTGAAACCATCAGATATATATTTATTACACTGTTCATTTTATGAAAGCATCTACATAAGCTGATAACCTAGCCCAGGGGTGTCCAAACTTGGCAACTTTAAGACTTGTGAACTTCAACTCCTAGAATTCTGGGAGTTGAAGTCCACAAGTCTTAAAGTTGCCAAGTTTGGACACCCCTGACCTAGCCTCTAACCAAATTCCCTGGTCATTCTGACCAGTTTCATTTACAAGTATGACTTTTGGATTCATGCAATGCGGTGTTTTTAAGTTTTGTCAAATTTTGTTGTAAAATATGTAAGATATGCAATAGTTTGATTAGCATCCTTATCTAAACTAAATAATATTGGTTTTATGTATGTGATATGCCTTATAAATTAGTCACTGACTGTAATAAAGTCTATCTTTCTCTTTCCCTCCTGCTACTGAAGAGCAAAAAACATGTCTTTTTCCTTCCAAGGAGAAAAGCTGCAACTGGCAGGGGCGTCTTATTGCCACATGAGCAGTGGAAGAGTCTCCTTCAAGCCAGAACCTGGGATACAGCCAACAATTTCTTCCAACAATTTGATGCCACAAGAGAAAATACTCTGGCTTGATCCTGCTTTAATTGACCCTTTTCTGTCCTTTGTTTTAATTCACCTTTTACATTTTCATAGACTATAAGAGTAGGAGAGTCCAGAGGCTATTCCAATCATAGAAATAAGCACATTCTTCTCCTTTTTTTAACCCAGAATCTGAATAGGGGACATATGACCTATGGACTTGTTCAATTCCCTTTTTCAGCTTTGCTCATCAGAAATATCAGGCCCTGGAGGTTCAATACTTTTTCAGCTTCATCTGCAGCAATGCATTTGTTTCTTGATCATATGATGCAAGAGGTGGCTTCAAAAAAAGAGTGAACTGTCTGGGGCAGGGGTGTCAAACTAGATTTCATTGAGGTCCGCGTCAGGGGGGCTGGGTGGGAGTGGATGGGATGGGCATGGCCCTCTGCCAGCAAAAATGGAGCTCAGGTGGGCACGGATGCCCCCCCCCGGGGCCGGTTTTCAGTTGGGACAGTTGCAGACCTCTGCCAGCAAAAACAGAGCTCAGGGGGGCTGCGCATTTTATTTTATTTATTTATTTATTTATTAAATTTTTATACCGCCCTTCTCCCAAAGGACTCAAACTTTGGCCCTCCCGAGCTCCATTTTTACTGGAAGAGGCACCACAGGCCAATCCTTCACTGTTTCCAGGTGGCCCCAGAGCTAAGCACCCCATGGGCCAAATCCAGCCTGTGGGCCTTGAGTTTGACAATCCTGGTCATGGGAGCCAGCACTTACCGTTTGACCAAATATTCCCAGTTGAGCCGTACCCAGTCCCAGGCCATGGTTTTGCCGTAACTATTAAAGGAGATGTATCTCAAGACAGTGAACACATCTTGACTTCTTATGAGAGTTGTGTTTTTGATGCAATTTAAGAATCTAGAAATGAAAGAAGCAATTATATCTGATGATTAGCACTTCATTAGGATTGCATAGAAAATGAAATTTAAACTGCTTTTCTCGATCTAATTTACACAAAGTAAGAAACTTTTAAAAAACCCTCAGAATTCTCCAGACATCAATCAAAAAAGATGAAAGGAGCATGTTGAGTAGGAAGCTTTAGACGAGAACTCCCTAATAGATTTCTAAATTAAATATGGCATTGGCTATGATTCAGGCACTGTCTTAAGTCACTTGTGTCTCTTGATTGCTTGAAGAAAACACATATAGCACTCCTTTTCAGTTCCAGTTTGCAAGATTATGGTGTTTATGATGCTTTGGGGGAAGTTATCCATTATTTTGCTTGTTGATTAAAGAATCCCCCAATCAATTTCAAGGAACTTTACAGTTCACAGGCAGCAAAACACAGTAGTTCAAAACTACTGCTTTAGGCAACTCTGTGTATATGAAACCGTAACCCATGGCCCTGGTGTAAAAACATTGGTGAAAAACAGGTTTAAAAGATAACATTATATCTATTGGGAAATTAATCACTGATTCTTTTAAGAACCACTTGCTTCCTGCTAAACTTTTATGCCTACTAAGGATGCTCAGAACATTTGCTTCGTGTTTTATTTATTTTGTCACAACATCATACAAAAAGATTATATAGTATATACACATATAAACATATATAGGAAGAAGAAAAGAAAAACAATAAGACAGGAACGGTAGGCACGTTTGTGCGCTTATGCACGCCCCTTATGGTCCTCTTAGGAATGGGGTGAGGTCAATAGTAGAAAGTTTTTGGTTAAAGCTTTTAGGGTTATGGGAAGAGACCACAGAGTCAGGTAAAGTATTCCAAGCACTGATGATTCTGTTGCAGAAGTCATATTTTCTGCAATCTAGATTAAAGCGGTTTAATCCACCAATTCCTCCACCAATCCCTTTTTTGTGGTTTTGAGAACCAGGGTTTAAGAAGAGCAAATGAATACTTCTAATATAGAAAGCTAAAAGTAATTTAAAGACACCTGTTCAGCAGAGTTATGTTTTTCACTGATGCCAGGCCATAGAGAAGCTTCTCCTTTTCTTGAGCTAATGTTGAAGTTGTGTACTTCTGAAACATATAATTCCAGGCTTGCTCGTCACCTGAGTGCTGCATCCCAAAACGGTACACCAGGAGACGGATATTTACATCTAGACTAACATGGGAGAGAATGATACTGTTAGCGAAAGAGGCTTATCTTCCATGCCACTTTGCCTATGGACACCACCTGCATCTGCATATAAATATGGATAGTCACCTTGTTCCATTCATCCAAGTCTTAAACTTGGAAGAGGCATTCGCCAAAGCCTCTGGGTCATCCATATTGCATGCAAATTCCAAAACAGTTGTACGAAGGAGGCTGGAGAAAAAGACAAAGGAAAACTATGTTTTATTTGCTGTGAATATGTTATAGTTTACCTATTAAACTATAGCACGAAAACGTATTAAACCTGCACACATACAACCCTCAATCAGCAGTGCTATAGGACACATGGCTGTCCATTTATGAAAATGAGGGGTGGGGTCTGAAAAGCAAGGGATGGAGTATAAGGAACTGTTGTAGGAGGGAGGGGGAAAAAACCCCACATGGCCTTTGTTCCTCTAGATATTTTATACAGTACTTATAGAAGCTTTCTTCAGGCAATCAAGCTAAGTATTTGTTCTGCAGGAGTTCTAAAGGGAAGATATATTCAAATTAGATTGAATATACAGGTAGCCCTCGACTAATGGCCACAATTGAACCCAAAATTTATGTTATTTATTTTTATGGTTATTTATTTATTTGTCAATCATATATAAGATAACAGGTAAAAGTATAAACATAATTTGGATACATGAAAAGAGTAAGTAAAAAGAAATATTAGGACAGGGATGGTAGACACATAGGTGCTCTTATGCATGCCCCTTACAGACCTCTTAGGAATGGGATGAGGTCAACAGTAGACAGTTTAAGCTTGAAGTTTTGGGGGTTTGAGGAAGAAACCACAGAGTCAGGTAGTGCATTCCAGGCATTGACCACTCTGTTGCAGGCGTCGTAGTTTCTGCAATCGAGTTTGGATCTCATGTATTGTTGTGGTTGAAGCTGAAGTAGTCATTGACAGGTAGGACATTGTGGTAGATAATTTTATGTACTATGCTTAGGTCAAACTGAAGTCGGTGTAGTTCTAAGTTGTCTAAGCCCAAAATTTGGAGTCTGGTGGCATAAGGTATTTTGTTGCTGAGAAATTTGTTAAGTGAGCTTTGCCCCATTTTACGACTTTTCCTGCCACCTCTGTTAAGTGAATCACTGCAGCTGTTAAGTTAGTAACATGGTTGTTAAGGAGATCACATGACCCCAGGATACTGCAACTGTCATAAATATGAACTAGTTGTCAAGTATCCAAATGTAGGTCACGTCACCATGGGGATGCTGCAATGGTCATAAGTTTGAAAAAAGGTCAGAGATCACTTTTTTCAGTGCTGTTGTAACTTTGAACGGTCGCTAAATGAACTGTTGTAAGTCAAGGACTACCTGTAAATAAACCAACTTATACAGTCCAGGACCTGAATAAAGCAAGCTCATATTGAGAGGTGTACTCCCATTCAAGTAAACAAAAACCCAGATCCCAGTTACAGATCTCCTCCTGCGGGGCATATGAAGGTCAAGACGAGAAAGAGATGGAAGCAGAAGCCAATAAAGGTACTCTGTGCTTTCAGTGTAAAGCTTGAAAAAAATCCAATATTTGCTGTGTGATTCATCTGATCATGCAGATACTTTGGAAAACGAACTAAACATTTATCACATAAAGGAACTTTTGACACTGGAGGATATTGATTTGATTATCGCATCATATTCCTTCCAGAGAAAGGTTAGATTACTCCATGCCCTATCATATTGTCCCAGGGTGGATCAAAAGCTGTAGGAGGCAGGTTTGGGTCAATGTTGATGATGAAAATAAGAGTGAGGGAAGGTTGAAAGAACTATCAGTCAAAAAGAATTGTACAGTTACATCAATTGTGCCACACTCTTTTTTACAGTGAAAAGATGCGGAAGCACTACTAGAAAACAAGAAAATTATCAATGAAAGAAACAGTGTCCATACAGGACAGGGTAATTTCACATATTTTAAAAGCATAGGACTTCTTATCTGGGAGCACTAAACTTTAAGACTATCTTCAAACCTTCCACCCAACTCACATTCTTTCTCTCTGTCTCACGTATATGCAGATTAAAAAGCTGATTAGTACAGCTGTTTAGGGTTGTTGGTTTTTTTTTGGTCTGTTTAACAACTAACAAAGGTGGCCATCTTCCTCTAACATAAATAGGATGATTAAATCTCATTATGCACAAGACTTCATTTGTCTGTAACTTTGATCCTACAAATAAAGGAAGGGCTGATAAACATCAGCGGAGTGGGACGTCTAAGGGTCATTTGAAAGATAATAGGCAACATACAATGCTCCAAAGCAAGTTTGGATATAAGGCAGCTAAAACAAATGCTTCACCTCTTGATATGGTCATCATCAGTCTCCCATTTCAGTTCACTTGCGATGGGCTTGACCAGGCTACCAAAATACTTCTGAAAACAGAAGCAAATAAGGGTTCATGTTGGAATCTCTACATAACAATCAGATTTAAATAGTCTAATACATGTGAAAATATTTTCAGACCCCTCGCATCCTGGACATAAACTGTTTCAACTCCTACCCTCAAAACGACGCTATAGAGCACTGCACACCAGAACAACTAGACACAAGAACAGTTTTTTCCCAAATGCCATCACTCTGCTAAACAACTAATTCCCTCAACACTGTCAAAATATTTACTAAATCTGCAGATTAATCTACTATTAATCTTCTCATCGTTCCCATCACCTATCTCCTTCCACTTATGACTGTATGACTGTAACTTTGTTGCTTGTATCCTTATAATTTATATTGATATTGTTTCCTGATTGTTATTTGTACCCTATGACTATCATTAAGTGTTGTATCATTAAGTGTTAAATTTGTACCCTATGACTAAGTGTAAGTGTTGTAAGTGCTGTATCTTGGTGAAGGTATCTTTTCTTTTATGTACACTGAGAGTGTATGCACCAAGACAAATTCCTTGTGTGTCCGATCACACTTGGCCAATATAAAATTCTATTCTATTCTATTCTATTCTATTCTTATTCCTATTCCTATTCCTATTCCTATTCCTATTCCTATTCCAATTCTGGAAACCTCTTGAAGTCATCAGCATTAAGCAGGACATCAACAGTAAACAGTTGATTGTGACTTCTATACTAACTATCAACATTAATAGTCTCCCCAGTATATTAAATATTACGGTAAGAATTTGATTATGATTGAAATGGACGAGTTTCTGTTATCATTGTGGCAGGTCATAAAAAATAACTTTATTTTGAATAGATGAGAATGGGTGTGGTTAAAACATGGTCTTTTTATGGGCTTATCCGAGGCCATAAAACCAGAGACTTAGCATTAAGTGGACTTTTAACAGTGACTGGAAAGTCACTAGAAGAAATCAGGCGTCAGGAAGCTAAGCAGGTTACTGTTTATCCTACTGTCATTGTGTCTAGTCAGATAGCCTTCTCACAGTATACATTTCAACTCCACTACTATTGTCACAAATGTCTGCATTCTGTTGGGTAAACAACATTGTTCCAATGAAATAGTACAAGATTGCTGTTTCCTTGAGAGGAGCTGATATTAAATCTCTCTAACAGCCGGTTATTTATGTGTGAATGACCCTTGTATCACAGAAAAGTCAAAGTTCTAGAATTCCCCAAACTTAAGTAATTAACTCATTCTTAAGTCTAACGTGGGATGCAGTGGCTCACTGGCTAAGATGCTGAGCTTGTCGATCGAAAGGTCGGCAGTTCAGGGGTTCGAATCTCTAGTGCCACGTAACAGGGTGAGCTCCCGTTATTTGTCCCAGCTTCTGCCAACTTAGCAATTCGAAAGCACATAAAAAATGCAAGTATAAAAAAAGGGACCACCTTTGCTGGGAAGGTTCCGTGCGCCTTTGGCGTTTAGTCATGCCAGCCACATGACCACGGAGACGTCTTCGGACAGCGCTGGCTCTTCGGCTTTGAAACGGAGATGAGCACTACCCCCTAGAGTCAGGAATGACTAGCACATATGTGCAAGGGGAACCTTTACCTTTACCTATAAGTTTCAGAAATGCAGTAGGACTCATTTTTTTAAAAAAAGACTCCAGATTGATGAAGTCAGTTCTTCAGCATTACTGCAGAAGGCAAATGAATGTAAAGACTAGAGATTTTATTGTTTTGTTTTCATGGTATATTCAATTTCACGGAGAACTTTACCTGAAATTTGGGATAGAGTGTCTTATCATCTTCAATCATGTGTCCAATATACGATACCGCTACTACAGCCCTTTGCCATGGTATATATTCTTTCTCGTGTAGCAGATATTTTGTAAGGTTCAATGCATCAGCATACTTCAGAAGTCCAGCTCTAAGGGGGAAATGAAGAACAAGGAAAATGAAGAAACCTCTTAGGAATGAAATCCGATGGACTATCATTTATTAATTAGTTATTTAGTTATTGTTGTTATTTGTTAGATGTTATTCTATCCATAAGCCAGCACATAATGTTTGATGACCCAATCGTCAGTTTATATAAAACAGATGAAGAGCACTGAAATAAGAATAAAATCACATGTAGCTTACAGTATGTACTATACATTTTGGTACCAGGTATGTTTGTACGGAGAGCAGCGTCACAAAATTTTAACGATCTGACTAATAGCATTCCAAATTGCAAATTCAGTAAGTACATACTTTCCAGATTCACTGATTCTAGAACTCATGGAGAATACTGCAGAATCCAACAGTGAATGATGACTTCTGTTTTCTCAAACAAACAAACAAACAAAAAACTTCCTGGGAACTAAGTATGACAGTTAGAGAATAAACCTCAAGGAATTACAAAGGACATTTGTAATTACTCTGCAGTAAGTTCCTATGTATTCACTAGACATTATCACAAAGTAAATGTGCATAGGATTGCAACCTTAGCAACAAGAAATGAATTGTAATATAGAATAGAATAGAATAGAATAGAATAGAATAGAATAGAATAGAATAGAATTCTTTATTGGCCAAGACAAGGAATTTGTCTTGGTGCATAAGCTCTCAGTGTACATAAAAGAAAAGATACATTTGTATATTTGCAGTTGTCTGTTCACAAATGTTTCTTGAGGTCATATGTTACATAGCTAACTTGTAATATAGCATCAAACACTCTGTACTTCATTAATTTAATTACGAGACCTACCTGGCCAATGCAAAAGCATCATCGATAAAACCCGCACGATCAGCTAGACTAAAATTCTAAGAGGAGGCAGAAAAAAAGAAGCAGTTGACATCAGGTGGGTAAAACTAAAATACAGTGAATGATCATCTCCAAAATTGAACCAATGATTAAATTCAGTAGACTGACCTGATGGCCTTTGATCATAATATCAGCTAAATCACGCCAGACTTGGGGTTCATAATTTACACGATAAAACCCAACATGATCCTTGTTTATTTTCAAGAAAGAATCAGCAGGAAGATTATTGGGTCGTGGAATAGTAATTCCTGTGGTGGTATCAACAACAAAAAAAGTAGGGAATAAGTTATAAATGTGTTATAGTGATATAAAATATTTTTCCAAAAGTCAAACAAAACTGATACAACATTGACTTTATTTAAAAGGACTATTTCAGAGAGAATTGTTATGGGGAGGAGTTTAACATTAACATTTTTGCTGACTTCATCATTTCCTTTCCAATAACAGAAAACAGGAAGAAACAGAAAAATCTTCTACCCTTAGATAATTCTCACCAGGATCTCAGCAAAAGTGAAAAAGCTAAAATCCTCTTGCAATATGTCTAATAATTACAAGCACCTGCTTATTCAGCCTCTACAACATTCATTTCACATCTCATCTATTTTGAGACTCTGGATGTGGGCAGCTGATCAACTCAACGGTGGAGATTTATGGGAGTTTCCTCAGAATTAGCAACCACATCTGGTTATTGGTTGTCCTCTAACATTTCTTTCCCCCAGCAGAACTGCAATACAGTCACCTCCAACCCTATTCCATCTTTATTGTGTCAAACTTAATTTCATTGAGGGCCGCATCAGGGTTGTGTTTGATTGGGAGGGGCGTAACCAGATCAACGTGTCAGGGGTGCCTGTGGTGGCCTGAGTGCTAAGGCTGGACTTCTCCCCAGACACTCCCTCCCTCATTATAATCTCCTTCCTTCCTTCCTTCCTTCCTTCCTTCCTTCCTTCCTTCCTTCCTTCCATCCATCCATCCATCCATCCATCCATCCATCTTCATTCCCCTTTCCTCTTCTTTTCCCTCTTTCCTTCTTTTTCCTTCCTTGCTCTCTTCACATCTTCCTATCTTTTTCTTTCCTCTTTCCTTTTCTCCTTTCCTGTCCCTTCTTGCATGTCAAATGCAAAAGGGGAAACGTTTTTCCATTTGTTTGGTTTTGATTTTAATTTGTTTTGCTAGCCCTCTGCCAGCGAAAATGGAGCTCCATTGACTCCTGTTTTTGCTGGCAGAGGCACCACAGGCCAGTCCTTCGCTGTTTACAGGGATGAAATGGTCCTGGTTCGGACCGGATTGCCCGATCTGGTAGCGATGGCAGTGAGTGGTTCAGAGAACTGGTAGCAAAAATTCTTGCCCCTCCCCATGCCCAGCTGAGTCGCGCGATCGTCAGAATTTTTTTTTTAATTTTAAAAGCATTTTTCTTCAACTGAAAAAATGCTTTTAAAAGTAAAAAAAAAAGGCTCTGATGACCGCGCGGCTCAGCTGGGATCGTCAGAACCCTTTAAAAGCTTTTTTTCCCTCTGGAGTTCCTAGCTGAGTTGCCTGATCATCACAGGCTTTTAAAAGCATTTTTTTACAACCTCTTCAGCCAAAGAGGTTGTAGAAAAAATGCTTTTAAAAGTAAAAAAAAAAAGTTGGCCCCGCCCACCCAGTCACATTACCACCACCACCCCAAGCCATGCCCACAGAACCGCTAGTAACAAATTTTACATTTCACCCCTGCCCTGAGATCCTAGTCTATGAAAAGCGGTCCTTCTTGACCTGTACTTTTCATATTGCATAGAATGCAAGGAAAAATTCTCCCTCTTTCACTGCATCAGAGAGGCCTTTGAGTGGATAGAGTTGACCTACCCAGTTTAGGGTGTGGGTAATAGTTGTTGTTTTTCCACTCTGTGACCATGTAGACATGAAAATAATTGTGACTACCAAGTAGACATGAAAAAAATTGTGCCCTTTTTTTCACATTCCCAGCAAAAACAAAGTCAGAATTACAAATCAAATCAAACAGTAAAAGCATTTTTTTTAAAAAAGTGTGTTTTTGGAGTAAGGTTTCTGAAGCAGCTATAAAGAGATACATGAATACTGTAAGCATGTTGTTATGCCAGCCTGCATTCCTAGCTTGCCAGACCGGAAATACACATTTTCCATGTTAAGCAGAATCAACATTGGGGGAGGTTTGCTTTCTGTCACTTACCTGCCCCAATTTTTCTCTCTTTGCTATTTTTAGGAGGATTTGAATCTTTAAGAATAAAGAGAGAAAAAGAAGCTGCTTCATCTGAATAGGGAAAAATAGCAGAGAACGGTTGCAGGAATTGGGTATGGCCAATCTAGAGAAAAGAAGGGCTAGGGGACGACGACATGAAAGCAGTATTGCAGTATTTGAGGGTCTGCTATAAAGAAGAGGGGGTCAACTTGTTTTCCAAAGCACCAGAAGACAAGAAACAATGGATGGAAACTAATCAAAGAGAGAAGCAACCTGGAATTAAGGAGAAACTTCTAAACAGCAAGTACAATGAACCAGCGAAACAGCTTGTCTTCAGAAATTGTGGGTGCTTGATCACTGGAGGTTTTTAAGAAGAGACCGGACAGCCATTTGTCTAAAATTGTATTGAGTCTCCTGCTTGAGCAGGGGGTTGGACTAGAAGACCTCCAAGGTCCCTTACACTCTATTCTGGTTGGTTGATTGATTGATTGATTGATTGATTGTTGTTGTTGTTGTTGTAGCCACCAGGAGGCACTTGTGAGTAGGGCATGATATAATTTCAAGACAGAGAGACAGCAGACAGATGAAAGGAAAGGAAAGGAAAAGAAAGCAGAGGAGAGGAAAGGAAAGGAAAGAACTTGCATCAAAATTCAGTTTGTTTCCTGCAGAAATAGGTAAAACTTTTACACAGGAAATCTGCATTAAACAATTTTGATGTAGGTATTAGATTAATTGTTCATCTTTTCTACTTAGGGCTCAGTCCAAATGTGGATTAGCATATACCTTTCCCAGATATATATTTTGAATAAAGTTGATGAACATGACTTTATTTTTCCATGTTAAATTTGGAACAGGGCAAGATTGATCCGAGTATTAAATTAGCCGTTTGTAACAGATCTGCGCCATCTTGTGGTATCACTGGAACATGCATCTTGTTTTGTAACGTTGCCTCCTTTCCCCCCCTCCCTGGCATTTAAGCATTTTGGAAATATCTGTTTTATCAAGCCATCTCTCCCTTTCCCCCTTTAAGAGACAATGGTATTAATATTTGAAGTATAAATACATTTTGTGTTTGATCATTTTATTTTTTAATAAAAACTGCTTTGGGTACTTCTGTAAGAACAGGCGGTGTGGGGGCCTATTTGTATCAAAGACCAGGGGGAAAAAACAAGCAAGATGCTTCATGGAAGATCGATAGTCACTGCAGTAACTTCCTGAAGCAAGAAATTTGTTGTGTAAATCTAGCGGATTGCAGCGCTTTACCTCAGGGGGGTCTCCAACTTTGGTCCCTTTAAGACTTGTGGACTTCAACTCCCAGACTCTGGGAGTTGAAGTCCACAAGTCTTAAAGGGACCAAGGTTGGAGACCCCTGCTTTACCTTATCGGGCCAGACACCATTATACAGTGAATTTTCTCATATAACCTTGTTACATAAAGAATAATCATTAACAACAAGCAACCAAATAGCCCAGATCCAAGCCATATAGGATCTTAAGGATTATAAACAGAGTTTTGTAATCCTTCCATAAATAAATGATTAATCTGTGTAATATTTCTAGCACTATTTGGAGACTAGCACGGTTGCTAAGTTCTGTATTCCATATTCAGAAAGTTGTGCTGTTCTGTATTCACCGAAAATTTCAAACTAGACACTTAATGTCCTATATAATGCACATGACAATATTAAGAAATGTAAGTCATGGTCAACTCTACCAAGAATAATGAAGCAGCCAACTAAGGCTACAGGCCAGCATGGACATACATGTATGGTATGACTACCTTCTATAGTCCTTCATTATGCCTAGGTGAGTCCCTGCTGTTTTGAGTTTTGGAGTGATTTGTCACCTTAACTGGTTATCCTATGTACTGCAAAGCAATTCATTGAGAGATGGATAAGGTGTCTTCCTGCACAGACAGCTATCAATGATATATCAAAAATTTTCAATCAAAGATTTTAAAGGCTATGGAGTTGGGACGTTGCTGAGAAGGAACTGTGAAAAGAACAATCATTCTTCTTTGTAATTCAAAGTGGTGAATTCTCTTGGCCAATCTTGCTCTTTCAAAAGAAACTCCTATCAAGTTAATGCCACTCACTCTGATTTTTCTAGGCTTGGAAACCAAGTTGGATTTGGCCTGGTTATACCTAAATGGGACATCATCAATGGTGACATTTAGCCGGTTCGGGCCGATTTGGACAAACCAGTAGTTAAATTGCTGGCTGGCGCCACCCCTCCCCTTCCAGGAGTTCCCATGCGGCCGGTTTTCGCTCCCAGAAGGCTGCAGGGAGGCCTCCTAGGCCCAAAACGGGGCATGGGGGGAACAGCACTCCCCATGGCCCGTTTTCTCTGCCAGTGGGGTGCAGGAGGCCGAGTGCTGCCTCTCACACCCCTGGCCAGGCCACTCAGCCGGTCATTAGGGCAGAGAACCGGTTGTTAAATTATTTGAATCCCACCACTGGACATCATCAAAGAATTCCACCCTATAGGAGAGACTGGAACCTGCTAAAGCAGTTCAGAGGAAAGCAATGTCAAACCACTTTGGTATTAGCCCTCCATGGATGTGATTCAAGAAAATCTTTACTTTGTGGATAGTTACTGTCCATTAGTTTTGATTACCTGCTGATTCTGATTTATTGTAGAATGTTATATTTGATGTTTTCCCCTCTTCCCACTTTACTGGAATATTCCACTTGTAACTGAAAATTCAGAAAGGAGACATATTTTAAAAAGAATTTTTATAATGAATCATGCCACCATTTTTGAAAGATACTATAAAAACATCTGTGGTTTTGCTGGTTAGAATATTTGCTTCAATATACCCATTTTTACATGACCATTGCTGCATTCCCATGGTCACGTGATCAAAATTTGGACGCTTGGCAAATAATTCATATTTATGACAATTGCAGTGTCCTGGAGTCATGTGATCAGCCTTTGTGACCTTCTGCCAGCCAAAGTCAATGAGGAAGCCAGATTCACTTTACAATCGTGTTACTGACTTAACAACTATAGTGATTCACTTAACAACTGTGGGCAGAAAAGTCATAAATGGGGCAAAAGTCACTTAACAACTATCTCGCTTAGCAAACGAAATTTTGAGCTCAATTGGGGTTGTAAATTGAGGACTACCTGTGTATTAGCTCAGCTGTAGAAATTATCAACAGTTCCAACAATGTAGGTGGCTGCCTTTACTGTGCTAATCTGTCCATCAAATTCAGTTTTATTTAGATTTATTTGGCAGCTGTTTTCCTTTAGTGATCTTCCGAACGCAAACATATACTCTGTCAGTGAGGAATGAATAAATCTCTAATTTATTTATGAATAAATAAAATATGAATAAAAAAATATGAATAAATAAATGAATAAATCTCCAGCAAAGCAACTGAAATTAATTTATCAATAGCAATAGCATTTAGACTTACATACTGCTTCACCATGTCTATGGAGATTCTCAGACATCCAGGTCATGGTTGTTCCAAAGATGCTTTTTTAAGAGGCAGCTGGACTTTCTGGTTTTCTTTGAAGACATTTCGCTTTTCATCCAAGAATTTTCTTCTGCTCTGTTTCAGATCTGAAAAAGCTTCTTGGATGAGAAGCAAAACATCTTCAAAGAAAAACCAGAAAGTCCAGTTGCCTCTTGAAAAAGTACCTTTGGGACTCCTCCCAGTGCTTTTACAGCCCTCTCTAAGCGGTTTACAGAGTCAGCATATTGCCCCCAACAATCTGGGTCCTCATTTTACCGACCTTGGAAGGATGGAAGGCTGAGTCAATCTTAAGCCTGTTGAGATTTGAACTGCCAAACGGCAGTCAGCAGGCAGTCAGCAGTACTGCATTTAACCACTGCACCACCACCACTCAATTTCACTGATTGTAGAATCATGGTTGATTTGGGAGAAAAATAGTGTTACTGCAATTAACTAAGACAAAGGTTGGCAATTCGTTCTGAAAATGCTGGGCTCCAAATTCCATTAATTCCAGTTACCAGTTGGCATAAAAATGGAAGTTACACCACAACTACATCAGAAGGTTCATAGGTTCTCCAGTCCTAATCAACTAAATCAACTAAACTATTTTATTATAATATCAATTATCTATGTGAGAACAACTTGGTAAAGACCATTGAGAAAACAAACTTCCCCAGTCTAGCAACATCATATCAAACTGTTATGAAAGAAAATACCTAAACTGAGAAGATGGCTTGGAGGGATCTGCTTTGGGATCCAATAGAAAACGTTGCTGTGTGACTGTTGAGCTTGAATTAACTTTCAACACAGGATAACCCATCTGCCTGGTCCATGTGTCCATCACTTCTTTGACAGGCTTCCCACTTACCTAAAAACAACAATAGATGGTCATGCTGAGAGAGTCTTCAACACCAAAAGCAGAGATGATATCAATTTTCCAGGAGGTGTTTGAGCAATTCATTTATTTGCGACAGATATTAAATTGTAGCTGGAGTTTTGGTGGCACAGCTTGTGCTAATTCACATTTTCTTTCTTTTGATTGGCTTCTCAGAGTATTTTTAAGATAATCATTTGGTCCTCCAATTTAAACTTTGTATTTGGTTAGTACCCCAACATAATGGGTACAACATAGTTGAGGCTTAATCTTTGGTACTTTTTCTTTGAGTCTTGCTTTGCTATTTCAGTTTGTTTACTTTACAAATCTAGCCAACAAAATTTGGCAGTTGAAAGATAAGTGCACAAAAAAAAGCTGTAAATTGCTATTAGCTTCAAATTGCCATTAGCATACCATTAATTCATAGTTCTTTAATTCATTTGTGCTCTCCTTGTCTTTTCCTAATTGTGCCATCATAGCAACACGAACAGCATGATTAATGCTAAATTACTATTTCTTCCCTGATGCAAGCTCAGATGGTATTAGTACAAAGTATGAACTCACTGGAAAGAAAGAGAACATACCTCTTCCATTGCTTTCCAGAAATCTTCTGTTTTTGCATTTTTAAAATGGTGTTCTGTTAAGTATTTCTGTGGGAGAAAAGAAAGTCATTACAAGGGATTGCAAATTCTGAACATTAGCAGTTACCATAACATTTATAACAAGATATATTGATTGCTATTAGAACATATTTCTTTAACTTGTCATCCTCCAGATACCTCTTTGTTCATGGTGTAGCGGACAAATCCTATACAAGTACACAGAGGCAGCCAGATAGATAAGTAGCTAGTGCTTGTTTGTTTTCTAAATAATTCCAGTTCTGATTTTAAAGCTGCAGGGCAATTCATCATATCCTACTAAACACGCAAGAAGATCCAGAGGGCTGCAAATTTCCACTCTGATATAATAGGATATGGATGTACAATGCTGAGTTTTTAAAAATCCAGTTTGCAGGATGAAAAATAAATAATTTACAGCTATACTTTTTTTTCTTCATAAAAGCTCCCAAGGTGAAAAAAAACCCAACAACCCTGAATTTTAAAAATGTCCTTGATTTAAACATGGTTAGAAATGTAACTTTCATTGACCTTAATTATTTCTCCAAGTGAAAGCTATTTAGGTAGAGTGGCATTGCTCTCATAGTACTCTGCTTCACCTTCTATTTCAATTATTCAAGAACACACATCTTAAAATAAGTCCCCTCATCCATTAAACAAGACAGGAATTTATAATCTAAGCACACTGCGTAGGTTTCAGTAAACAAACAACTGAAAAAAGAAAAAAAAGAACACAACTAGATTTCTCTCTCGTTCTTTCTCAGCTCTTTGCCCTAATGTACAGCCCAATACATTTGTCAGGCTAAAAACTGCTGACTCTCAATGTCACTGCTGGATAAAGAATAGATTTGTCCTTTCAAAAGCATTGAAACTTGCTTTCAGGGACCAACGAGCCGATCCTGCAGACATGCAAGATTCGGAGTGTGGATTTTATTGTCAGGGAACAGCTGTGTTTTTGCTGAATTGTCTTTTAAGTGTTCTCTGCCTCCTCTCTACACACAACACCCTAACCCAGCACTTTTGTTTCAAACTTATTTTCCCCCCCCTTCTTGTTGAATTTCTACCTGAGGTCAGCTTTTAAACAAAAGAGGTGAGCTTCACAAGAACTGTGCATGAGGATAACTTCTGCTGAGTGAGGTGCTCTTTATGGATGTACCATGCTTGGTTTACTAAAAAAATATATGGATAGGTTGGTTAAAGGTACATATTTCATCACGTGGCAATTTTTATCCACAGGGCCACAAGCAAAAAGTGGCAAAGAAGAGGTAGTAGGACTAGTAGGTAGTCCTCGCTTTACAACAACTTGTCTAGGGACTGCTTGAAGTTACACCACCACTGAAAAAGGTGACTTACGACCATTTTTTGCACTTACAACCGTTGCATAATCAAAATTCAGATGCTTGGCAACTGGTTCGTATTTATGAACAGTTGCATTGTCATGTGATTCCCCTTTTGCGACCTTCTGACAAAGTCAGTGGGGAAGCCAGATTCACTTAACAACCGAGTTACTAACTTAACATCTGCAGTGATTCCAGTGGTGGGTTACTACCAGTTAACCCCGGATCGGGGGAACCGGTAGTGGCAGCGGCAGGCTCCGCCCACCCGTGTGGACGTCTCTGCACATGCGCAGAAGCATCACGCACGCAGCCACAAGCGAGCCGGTAGCGAACGAAATTGAAACCCACTACTGAGTGATTCACTTATTGAGTGAATAACTCTGTCAAAAAAGGTGGTAAAATGGGGCAAAACTCACTTAATAAATGTCTCACTTAGCAACAGAAATTTTGGGCTCAATTGTGGTCATAAGTTGAGGACTACCTGTATTTCTTCTTTGGATTAGTAACTGAGTTCAAGAAAATCAGTAAAACCTTCCTCTTCCTTTGTCTATGGAGATTCTCAATCATCCAGGTCATGGTTGACCCAGAGGTACTTTTTTTCAAAAGGCAACTGGACTTTCTTGGTTTTTTTCCCTTCGAAAACATTTCACTTCTCATCCAAGATGCTTCTTCAGTTCTTCTAGGTTCGGTTCTAAACCAATAAAAGTTCAGAGGCCTTTTGAAAAAATGAACCTCTGGGACAACTTTCTCTTCACTTTGTGGGGTGGATGGAAGACAAGGCTACTCCAATGCGTTCTACAGAGACATGAAGAACATTGTATGTTAGACTTGATAAGACACTATCTTGGTTGTGCTGTTATTGAAAGTTGTAACAGTTGTGCTGTGAATGGTCATTACTGACAGTGAAAGTTATAAATCAAAAGTAGAGCTCATATGGTTTAGTGCAGGGGTGTCAAACTCAATTTCATTGAGGGCCGCATTAGGGTTGTGTTTGACCTCGGGGACCTGGAGTGGGCGTGGCTAGGGTGGGCATGGCCAACTCTACGTCACTCATGTCAGGGGCGCCTGTGATGTCCCGAGCACTCTGCCAGTGAAAACAGGCTCCCACACTCAGTTTCCAACTGCGATGGTCTCTTGCAACCCTCTGCCAGGAAAAATGGAGCTTGGTAGAGCTACATGCAGCCCTCCCAAGCTCCATTTTTGCTGGCAGAGGCACTGTGGGCCAGTCCTTCACTGTTTCCAGGGTAGCCCTGAGGACCAGATCTAAGCACCCTGTTATGTTCGGGCAATGAAGAGGCAGGAGACGATACAAGTGACAACAGCTCTTTGGTTTATTGTGATCCCAGCGGGGAACAACAGGCAAAACTCCTCTTTAAATAGCAATTTGGCTGAGGCATCAGCCAATCAGCAACGTGCATTTTCCCGCCCAAATTTCCCTCCTAAAATTCAAATACATTACACTCCTCCCCTCCCAGAACACATTTTACCATATTTACATAATTTATGCATGGCATTTGCGTGTTATTTTTCCATGTAGTCACGCAGGTAGACAGGGCGTCTCCTAACTCTTTCTGACCTGCGCAATTCATTCCCTGGGAGTGAGTCGAGCTGGTCGGAGGGACTGTTTGTTCCTCCCAGCTCCTCCTCCGGGCCCTCCGGCCCTGGATTATTGGCAGAGTCATCCCTGCTGTCCTCTGGAGGAGCCGGTTGGCATCGCTGGACTTCTTCAGACACAGCTAAGTCCTCCGATCAGCTCGGGGTTGAGTTAGCTGTTGGTTCAAATGTTTGGTAGTCAGGGTCTGGCTGTTTGGTTTCTGGATCGTCTTGTATTCTTTTTCGTATTTGATCTATGTGGCGTCTCCACATTCGGCCATCCCCCATGTCCACTAAGTATGACTTTGGGCCCATCACTCCTACAATTGTTCCCCTTAGCCACGCTGGTCCCTCACTATAGTTATGTGCCCATACCGGGTCACCTGTTGCCATTGTTCTGGTTTTTCCCTTCGTGCTTTGGTACCCATCAGGGGAGTATGTAGGGTTTAACCGATCTAGGGGGCACCAGAGTCTTCTTCCCATTAATAACTCCGATGGGCTGCGGCCGGTGGTCACACAGGGAGTTCTATGTTGGACTGCCAGGAAGGTATCAATTTTGGATTGCCAATCTCCTGGGCTAATTCTAGATAGCGCTTCCTTGGCACTGCGTACGAAACGTTCTGCAAGTCCGTTCGTCGCCGGGTGGAAAGGCGCCGAGAGGACATGTCGGATGCCCTCTCCTGCCAAGTACCCCTCAAACTGGGTGGGCCGTTATCGGACACTATGGTGTCGGGCAACCCGTATGTCACAAATAGATGCCTCAGAACTGTGATTACAGCTTCCGCTGTTGTAGTTTTCATGAGTAATGTTTCTAACCACTTTGAGTAGGCATCTACCACAATTAAGAAGGTCTGCCCATGGAACGGCCCGGCAAAATCTATGTGGATCCTGGACCAAGGACCCTGGGGTTTCTCCCATTCCCTTATGGGGGCTGTTGGGGGTAGTGGCCTTGATTCTTGACATGCTTGGCATTTCCCCACCCAATCGCTAATGTCTTTATCCATTTGTGGCCACCACACATAACTTCTTGCTAGGCTTTTCATCCTCACAATCCCTGGGTGGCCCACATGCAATAGCTCCAACACATGCCCTCATAATTTCTCCAGAATAATCACTCTCTCCCCCCATAACAGACAACCCCCTTGTACTGACAGTTCCGAACGCTTTTTTGTAAACTCTTTGAAACGATACCCCGGTGCAGCGGGCCATCCCCTCTGCACCCAACCGATCACAGTTCTGACAATAATGTCTTTGTAAGATGCCCTAGTCACTTCGGTAGATGTGACTGGGCCAGAGTCCAAAGAGTCAATTAACAAGACAGGCGTCCCTGGGGTCGGGTCTTCAATAGTCTCTGGCAACGGGCATCTACTTAAAGCGTCCACATGTCCCAAATCCTTGCCCGGTCATTGAACCAGTTTGTACGAATATGCTGCCAAGAAAATAGTCCAACGGGTCATTCTGGGTGATAACGCAACCGGTGTTGGACGGTCCCCCGCCAAGAGTCCCAATAAAGGTCTGTGGTCTGTGACTATTTCAAATTGCCGCCCAAACAGATACTCGTGGAATTTTTTAACCCCAGAGACTATAGCAAGGGCTTCCTGGTCTAGTTGGCTATAGTTCCTTTCCGCTGCGAACATTGTGCGGGAAAAATATGCGATAGGGACTTCTGACCGTTCGGTAACCTGTGGCTGAGGACAGCCCCTACCCCGTAGGGTGACGCATCACAAACTAGTACTAGTGGCAACGTCCCATTGTATTGAATTAAAAGGCTATCGCTGGACAGAAGATTCTTAATGCCTTCAAATGCTTTAGCCTCAACCCTGCCCCAAGTCAAAACAGATTTTTTCGCTAGCAGTTTATGTAGCGGTTCGGCTACCGTTGCCTTATGTTTTAAAAATACCGCATAGAAGTTTACAAGCCCCAAAAATGCTTGTAATTCAGTTTTGTTTTTTGGGGTTGGGGCCTTTCTAATGGCTCTCACTTTGCTCTCAGTTGGGTGGATGCCTTCCTTATCTATCCGGTAACCCAAAAATTCTACAGATTCAACTCCTATCTGACATTTGCTGAGTTTAACCTTAAGCCCCGCAGACCTGAAAATGCCCAAAACCTTCCGCAATTTGACCCCTAATTCTTCCATGTTTTCTGCTGATATCAGTACATCGTCGAAATATGGAACTACTCCCGGTAGACCTTGTAGGAGTCGTTCCATTAGGTTTTGGAATAACCCAGGGGCTACACTAACTCCGAACTGAAGTCGAGTGCATTTAAAAGCGCCCCGATGTGTGACAATCGTCTGCGCTTTGGCCGTTTCGTTGTCAACTGGTAATTGTTGGTAGGCTTAAGCCAGGTCGAGTTTGGCAAAGACCTGTCCCTGCCCTAACGAGTGCAACAAATGTTGCACTACGGGAACGGGGTAAGCACTCTTTTGCAATGCTTTGTTAAGCATTGCCTTATAGTCAGCGCAAATACGGACTGATACGTCCGGTTTGACTGGGGTCACTATTGATGTCTCCCATTTTGCATGGTCGACGGGGACTAGTATTCCCTGGTTTACTAATTTGTCTAGTTCCCTGTCAATCTTGGGTTTGAGGGCGAACGGGACCCTCCTAGCTTTTAATCTAATGGGAGCCACCTGGGGGTCCAAATTGAATGAAATGGGGATCCCCACGTACTTGCCCAGGCTGTCTTGGAAAGCGTCCTCGAATTCTCTCAACAATTCGTCCTTCAGGTTGACTCCGCTTCTGTGAACCACGGTTATTCCCATGCCCAAGGCTCGGAACCAGTCCAGACCTAGCAAGCTGGGCAGGTTTCCATCTACGATGGTGATCGGCAGGGTTTTCTTGAATTGTCCATATTTCACTCTGACGGACGTGACTCCTCGAACAGGGATTCGGTTCCCCTGGTAGTCTTGCACTCTCAGCTTTTGGGGTTGCAGCTGGCGTTTCGCGACGTCTGGCAGGTCCCTTGCGATTGTGACCCAAGACATAATCGTGATTGATGAGCCGGTATCCACCTCCATTTTACACTGCACTCCTTTGATATATGTCTTGGTGAATATTTTCTTTTCTAGCTGTGTCAATGTGTGGTCTGATTCAACTTCGTGCCTTTTTTGAACTGACCAATCTCTGGCTGCTTCGCGGATCCGGCGCCCTGTTGATTGGCCGGTTTGAATTTTTGGCGGGAAGGTTGGGAGGCTCGGCAGGCCTGAGCTATGTGTCCTTTCTTTTCACACCGCCGACAAATTGCGTCTTTGAACCTGCAATTCTGTCGTTGGTGTTGGCCTCCGCAACTCACGCACTCGTCCCGGTCGCCTCTCTCCGGCCTCCCGTGTGGAAAACCTCTTCCTCTTCTTCACCATCCGATTCGGCCTGGATTTCTTCTCTGTGGACTGGCGTTGCTTTCGCCGCGGCATTTGGCGTGTTCGGCTTTTGTAAGGTTTTCGCCGCTTTGGTGGACATCTCGTGTGCCCTGGCCTCATCCAGGGCTATCGCCAGGGTTAGGTTGCTTTTCGACAACAGCCGCCTCTGTAGTCGGATGTCCCTGACCCCACAAATGAGTTGTTCTAATAAAGTGTCTTCCAAGTCTCTATACTCACAGTGGGTTGCGGCTTTCCTTAATGCGGTCATGTATACGCTTATTGATTCGCCCTCTTGCTGAACTCTTTGCCTTAACTCGAACCATTGTACAAACTTCGATGGCACCGGCGCGTAGTGTGCTCGTAGCGTCGTCTGTAGCGTTTGCCATGACACCGACTGTACCGGCGTTGGTTCCGACAGCGATTTGGCGGTATCAAAGACTTCTGGCCCACAGTGGCTCAGGAAGTAAGCGCGCTTCCGATTATCCGATACTCCTTGCAGTTCATTAGCTTCGAGGAAACACTCGAAACGAGCCATGTACGACCCCCATTTCTCCTTGGCTGGGTCGAATGGCACTGGCGGAGTATAGCTCGACATCGCTATGTATCCGCTCTGGATGACTGGCTGGGTTTGAAACTAAGTTGCTCCTTCAGCTCTTTTCCTAGTCTCACTGCCTTCAATATCCCACCTTCGTCGCCAATGTTATGTTCGGGCAATGAAGAGGCAGGGGACGATACAAGTGACAACAGCTCTCTGGTTTATTGTGATCCCAGCGGGGAACAACAGGCAAAAACCCCTCTTTAAATAGCAATTCTGCTGAGGCATCAGCCAATCAGCAACGTGCATTTTCCCGCCCAAATTTCCCTCCTAAAATTCAAATACATTACACACCCTGTGGGTTGGATCTGGGCCCCGGACCTTGAGTTTGACACCCCTGGTTTAGTGGATAAGATGATAAACTAGACAAGAAATAGCAAAATTCAAGTCCCTCTCAGCCACAGAAGCTCATCAAAAATTTAGGGTTAGTCACATAGGCTAGAACTCAACCTAGCCTGTCTCAAAAGGTACGGAGGATGCAGTGGGAAAAACTGAAGCAATTGGATTTCTTCCCATGGAAATCTACCATGGACACAATCACTAGAAATGTGTTCATAGCAGCATTGTGGAAATTGAAGTGAAGGTGAAAACAATGTTTGTATCTATGTACATAGAGGGTGAGGAAGTTTCAGAAAGTCCCTTCCCCTAAATGTGTGTGTGTGTGTGTGTGTGTGTGTGTGTGTGTGTGTGTGTGTGTGTGTGTGTGTGTGTGAATGCATTTGAATTGATATGCATGTCAACAGCAAAACAGGGGTTGTGCAGAAAAAAACCTAGCTCTGTATAGTCTCTCAAGTTTGAAGCATATGTATATGCATACATATTTGTAGTTGTATAGTTGTAGTTATAGTTGTAGTTGTTATATGTACCCCAGAAGAAATCTCTTGGTTTGATACCTTGGAAGTATGGTTTGATAAATCATGTTTTTCTTGGCTCTTCCTACATATTTGAATGTTCTGTATTAGAACAATAGATGGCACTGTTTGTCTCACTCAGCACTTCGATGATTTCATGAAGTCAGTTTGCATGATTACTTCCTAGCTTGAATCAAAAGTACAGATCAAATATGCTAATCAGTTGCATCTTGATCAAGTGTAGAAGGTAGAGAACTGCTTGCACAATCATTATTTCTCAACCAGCAATTATGATATTATTATTATGGTCTCAGAAACTTTAACTACTTTGATCTCAGTTCCACCTCTACTTAATATATGCCCTTTTATAACATAGGCAGCATGTGGTACCATGATGCATGTTTTTTATTCAACCAGCACTCTTAAGGCAGAAAGAGGTGTGTGGGGTGTGTGTAAGCATGTGTGTGTGCATTGTGTATTGAGATAAATAGATCCTCAAAGTCAGGGGTGGGCTGCTACTGGTTCACTCGGGTTCAGGAGAACCTGTAGCTAACATTATGGCTGCTTTGGAAAACCTTCAAATCCCATCCTTGGCTGGCCATGCCCCTCCCACCCTACCCCTCCCACCCCTGCCCTCCCCTCCCAGGAGTCTCCATGTGCCCCATTTTAGATGCAAGGTAAATGCAGGGCCCGTGCGACAGGTCAGGAAGGGGGAAAAATGGGCCTCTTGGACGTTCCAGAAGATGGGAAATGGGCCCGTTTCCAGCTTCTGGAGGTCCTCTGGAGTCCAGGGGAGGCAGTTTTTGCCCTCCCAGAGGCTTGAGGTAAGCCTCTGGAGCCTGGGGAAGGTGAAAGCACCCCACACCCTGTTGTGCAGGAAGCCAACTAAGCCATACCCACCATGGCCACACCCACCCAGCAGCCAGGCAGAGAACCTGTTGCTGAAATTTTTGAAGCCCACCCCTGCTCAAAGTGTATTTTGAGATAAAGATGAACAGTGTCTTCAGGGAGAAACAGGGCAACTAACATATGTCCTTGAACTTGATAGTATACCTGAGCTAATGTAGTTTCTTTAGACAAAGAGAAGTCGTGAGATTGCCCACATGTGTTCTGGGGAGGGGGAAGGTCTTCAGGAGGAAGTCCACAGAGTTCAGAGGGACCCTGAGGGTGAAGAAAGGCCACTCTCACAGCCACGCATGAAGCATGTTAACATGACACTGGGTCTACCTGATCCAATTCCTAAAGCGTGTTTAAATGGGACATGCTTAAAGTGTAAAAAGCATCTAAAGTTATCTGCGTGAATGTATTTTCAATCTGGGAAAGATTAAATAAAAAGAAGGAAGCAATTACCAAGATTTAGAAAGAATTAAATACAAAAAGCTTACTGGGATTTTGGAATAAGAAAGTTAAACAATGGACTAAAGTTTGGAATATCACCTTGTGTAAAGTATTTAAAACACATATTTGAATTAAATAAACAGATATGCCCATAAGAAAGAAAAACATTTCAATTTGTTAAGGAAGCTGAATGGTTAACTGTGCTAAACAAAGAGACAAGTGGAAAAAGAAGGGAACCGTGAAGTTTTTAGAAGACCATATGATGACAGAAGCACGGAGTGCTGAAAGGACTTAAAGGTTGTTGTCCAACTGTCTGGCTTGCCTAGACTGCTTTGAGTGAAGAGAAATTGTCTTGTGCCACATATCAATATATATAGTTAATCATCTCATTGTTCCTATCACCCACCTCCTTCCACTTATGACTGTATGACTGTAGCCTTGTTGCTGGTATCCTTAAGATTTACTGTACTTACTTATTTGTTCCCTATGACTATCATTAAGTGTTGTACCTTATGATTCTTGATGAAGGTATCTTTTCTTTTATGTACACTGAGAGCATATGCACCAAGACAAATTCCTTGTGTGTCCAATCACACTTGGCCAATAAAAAATTCTATTCTATTCTATTCTATTCTATTCTATTCTATTCTATTCTATTCCATTCCATTCCATTCCATTCCATTCTATTCTATAAATCACATAATAATGTTAGATGTTTACAGTCTTGTGGGGGCTCATTTTATTGTAAATAAATTTTATTGTAAATAAAAATTATTATTTAAAGAAGTATTATTTAAAAAAAAGAATTCTGGGTCCTTTAATCCAAACTCAAGTGAAAGGTTAGGGAAAATAGCCCTAACCCCTAATTCACACACACTCCTCATATGTCTGTTAATTCACAACTAAAATCCAATAATTTCTCCCAGAACAATATAGACAGCCTCAAATGATTAATCATTTGGGGTTTAATTTCATCAGAAGGTATACCTGACATCCAGCTCTGAAGTGTGCTGGAGAGATCCAATCTTCAAGCATTCTGAGAATTGATGCTCCCTAGATAGACAGAGATTTGACAATATTGATAAATACTACTTCATATAACAATTTGTATTCAAGGTGTTCAAAAGGTAAACAAACAAACAAACTGTTCCAGCTTGCCTGGATAAAAGACTGATAATGTATACTTTCCCTATTTCTGTGCAATCCAGAAATACAAGCATAATATTAGTTATTTTTTGCATTTAGTAAACTCCTTATAACCAAGAATTAGCAAAACTAATAAACATTGCCTACCCTTTATTTGAAATTTTGTCTTTATATAAGCAAATATTATTAGATACAAATTTCATATTAAAATATTCAGCCCCAAATTACTGAACTCAAGCCCTTGTTGTGTTTTTTTGGCTTAGCATTGATTTTTTTTTTTAACATTTTGGGGAATATTGATAAAAATCTAAATCTAAAAATCTAAAAATTCTGGTCTGTTGAAGTTTCTAGTTTCCACACTTCACTAGATAAGTGCTGATAAAAGGCAGCACACACACACATACCTTTGTTCAGAAAGGTTTCAACAGTTACTTATGCATATTAATACTGTGATGAAGATCACTTCATCTTGGACTTCAGTTCTAAGGAGAACATTTTAATACAAGTCTCACTGATGGACAGAATTATTATAACCAAATAAGCATATGTCTGTGTACAGATTGATAACTTGTCTTTCACTGGTACAATTATTTATTTATTTATTTATTTATTTTATTTGATTTTTATACCGCCCTTCTCCCGAAGGACTCAGGGCGGTGTACAGGCAACAATAAAATACAAACACCACAATATACAATTTAAAATACGAGTTAAGAAACTTATTATAATTAGCCTAGAACTTTAAAATTTATAAAACCAAACCCCATTTAAAATTAGTAGAAAATTTAAAATCGATAAAATTTATGTAATTTAAAATTTAAAATTTAAGCCAGCCCCGTGCGAATAAAAAGATATGTCTTCAGTTCGCGGCGGAAAGTCTGAAGGTCAGGTATTTGACGTAAGCCTGGGGGAAGCTCGTTCCAAAGTGTGGGAGCCCCCACAGAGAAGGCCCTTCCTCTGGGGGCCACCAGCTGACATTGTTTGGCGGACGGCACCCTGAGAAGTCCCTCTCTGTGAGAGCGTACGGGTCGGTGGGAGGCATATGGTAACAGCAGGCGGTCCTGTAAGTAATTACCTTTTCAGCCATCTACAATTCCCTGACTTCCAACATTTCCATTAAAACCTCAGATAAGGTGAGGAACATACTTCTATGGAACTTTAGAAGATTGGAAAGTGGAGACAGGCAAGGAAACTTCAGGATCGCAGAAGGAACAGAAAAGAACAGAAGTGGCCTTCTTGATCCCTCACAACCATTCAATATGCACAGGCACCACAAAAAGAAACTAAAGCACACTCTGAGAAAGAGGGACAGAACCAGGAAAAAACATCTGGAAAATTGAAGATTTATCAGCACCAAATGAAGTTATCATCTGATAAATATGAGCCAGCTCCATTTGGCATGCCGGTTCATGTCATTTGTGCCAACTTACATATTTATTACGGTCAGTGGCTTTGTTTCCCCATTCCCATTCCAACTTGAAGCAATCCAGTGAGAAAAGTGTCACGAGTTCAGTAGCAAATACATGCTTTGCATACTGATGGTCAATCACTGGCACTGCTAAGTTAGAGAGTCTGGAGATCTGTTCACAATCAACCTAGACAACATGGACAGAAGTAGAGTAACACACTGATTTGATACAAGACATCTTCCTCATTTATCAATAGATTGTAAGGAAACTTTGTTTGCCACAATTCAATCCAGACGCGTGATTTCAGCCTTTAAAAATATGTGGTGATCCAGCAAACACAATCGGCGATTCATGCCTGGTCATGAGTAAATCTTATATGATTTGGACCATAACAGCAGGGGTGAAATCCAGCAGGTTCTGGAGAACCGGCAGTGGAAATTTTGAGCAGTTCGGAGAACCAGTAACTGAAATTTTGAGTAGTTTGGAGAACCAGCAAATACCACCTCTGGCTGGCCCCAGTGTGGGGTGGGAATAGAGATTTTTGCAATATCCTTCCCCCAGGAGAGGGGAGGGAATGGGGATTTTGCAGTATTCTTACCCTGGAGTGGGGTGGGAATGGAGATTTTGCAGTATCCTTCCCCTGCCACGCCCACCAAGCCATGTCCACAGAACCGATAGTAAAAAAATTTCACCATTGCACACCAGTACCACTGTGCAAACAAAAGTGAAGGTTGCATCACATAAATTTCATACCCAGGAATACCATTATCAGTTGTAAATTTTAGACCATTTCCTTTTTTTTTTTCATACCTTGACTATGAAAGTCCCAAATACATATCCCAAGAGGCTGACTATAAAAGTGAAAATCCATTTAAATAGCCACTTTCCCTGAATTATATAAGGCAGTAGTGATCGGAACGCATGGCTGTTGCAAAGAAACAAGGCCACTTTCATCTAAGTGTCATTCATTATCGATAGGCTATAGAGCAGGGATGTCAAACTTGCATTGTCAGGGCCTTGCCACGTGATATATCGTGATTTCTTCCCCTTCGCTAAACCAGATGTGGGCATGGCCAGCGCGTGACACATCCGGGTCGCAAGTTTGCGAGTTTGACAGCCCTGCTGTAGAGAGACCCAGAGTATGCTATTAAAAATATCAACAGGTAGGAACAATATCCATAAGTCACTACCAGGACAAAGATAATGATTAATTTACCTGACCTTAACCATTTCCTGTGTGTCACTTCATATAATATATATTGACTTGGGCAGCTGTGCCCTTGCAAACCACTAAGTGTGAAAATTACAGTGCAGTGTATCACAACGATCTAATTATTGCCCCAAATACTCTCTGTACAGTTACAATGGCACTGAAAAAAGTGAGTTACAACCAGTACTTGAATTTACAATTGTCACAGTATACACATGGTCATGTGATCAAAATTTGAGCCTTGGCAACCCGAAATTCTGGTCCCAATTGCTTAAGGTTGCAAGTTGTTGACTACCTGTATTCTGTTCCTCCGCTATTCAAGGAAACCAAGTTCTCCATCTTTCCTGCCTCTGAACTGTAACACCACATAGTGCAGATATACACATATAACCGAAGTGTAAAATATTTATCCCACAACATTCATCTCATGTTTTTTTCCCCAAGATCAAAAAAAATCAGCTCAAACAATAAATACGTTTATCATCTTTTCTCCCAGTTATACGGGGAAACTTAAGCTCTTACTTTGCTGTAGGATATGCCATCAAACACAGAAGTTATTTCATCAGGAGAAGACACATTCACAGTAATAGGGTGAGATGAAACCAAAGAATCATCCTTCAGCACTGGGAGTAGATCATCAATTAAAATTTGGTCCAGCTATGGGGGGGAAAAAGAGTTGATGGGAAAAGTTATTATTCCCCAAAATGATTTACTTAATTAGCTAAAAGCAGGCTAATACATGAAAAAAAGATGACCATAAATAAAATCATGCCACATGTCAATCTCACCTATCACAGGATAAAAGGAGTTTTGGATTGATAGCTGATTAACAGGAAAGAGAGCAAAGAAACAGTCAAAAAAGATGTAGTTTAGTGCAGCTCACTTTCTTGATTCTCTAGAATTTTACCTAAGGATTATATAAATATACCTATCATATGTATCATCATTACATATTATAAAATAGCTAATATTTGGTCAAAATGTTTTTCTACCGTCAAGTTTTATAACTCAAGGAGGAAAATTTATAGATTGAAGCTTCTAAATCAGGGGGATTCAACCTTCGCCATTTTAGGTCTTGTAGACTTCCAACTCTCAGAATTCACCAGCCAGAAAGGCTGGCCAGGGAATTCTGGAAGTTGAAGTCCACAAGCCTTAACATTGCCAAAGTTGGACACCCCGGTTGTAAATTTCCTATGTCAGAGCTAAGTAACTTAATGAAAACTATCCCACTAAAAATTAAAATACCTCAGCAAAGCTGAACTCCTGTTTAAAAAAAGACAAAACCATCCACTTTATTTGGCAGCAATTCAACAGTATTTTTTCCAGGATGTTTCCTTTAACCTACAGCCCTGAGATCCTGAGTATCTTCTCAATCAAGTACTAACCAAACCTTATGTTGCCTTGGTTTTGACTTCAAATAACTCAAATAAGGTCAGCTAATAGCTATCACCTGTTGAGCAGGCAAACTTAATATATAGCAGGTTTATCTTATTTAAATTATTAGAAAGGAATGTTTCTATAGATATTTTAGAGCAGCCTTGATACTTTAAACTCTCAAAATTCCTTAGTGAGTATGATCACTTATAAGAATTCTAAAGATGGAGTCCATATAGTTGGAGGACCTTAGACTGGGGAAGCCTATTACAGCTATTTGGCAGGAGTGAAAAACCAGGTCCACATGTGATGACTCAATTAAACTGATGTATAGCTAAAATCCTATGCACAGGAAACTTCTCACCTAACTGTTGACAACCTGCTTAGAGTTAGATAAGGATAAACAGTACTTAAGGTTGAGGGGGTTGGGCTAGATCTCTTGTGTCTATATAGGAATTCTAGGCTAATCCCCCTTTTCATTCCACAGCCAGATTCTATCATCCATTCTCCTACATTATTCTATAAAACAATGAACAACTCGGTGAAAATGCCTGTTTCCTAAAATCCTGGATGGATTATTGAGAAGCATAAGTACTCTCTAATATAGGCTGATTTTCAACAATGATCAGTATTCTAAGATCAGCATTATACTAATAATAAATTCATCAAAAAAGACTACAAGTCAGTGGTTGGGAGGCAGAACATGGGGCTTCAAAATTGATTTTTAAAAGCCTTTGCTGTATTTTTTTGGGGGGGGGGAATTCAGACAAAATCCTTGGGCTAAAAAATGTTCATAAACATGAGTAATACTTCCTTTGGTCATATTCTATAATTATACAAAGACAAGAATTCTTACCATTTGCCAATTTTCTTCTTTAGCATTTACACCCATAAACTCAAAGAAACTGGCAAATCCTTCATTTAGCCATAAGTCATCCCACCAATCCATGGTCACAATATTTCCAAACCACTATAAAAGTTTAAAAAAAAAAAAAAGCAAACAGCATTACAAAAGAAGATGAATAGGGAAAAAAATGTAGCATCCATAAATGAGCTATTTAGATATTGCACAATATATTTTCTCCTTTTGCTGGAAAATAACACAAAGGCAACACAAACTGCGGCTCAAAAACCCAGTTTTCTTCCAAGAGTTTCAGTTTTGTGTTTAGATGGGTAATAACTGAGAACTGGACATTTTTAGTGGCAAAACACTATCATTTGAAATGAAAATTTCCTGCTTTTTCTTTTCAAATACCAATCTAAACCATTGTAACTTGCCCATATGTTGAGCGGATATAATTATGGTGCTTTATTATTGAAGCCTTATGTTTGCCTGATTCCAACTAGTTTTGTTAAATATTGACTGCATTTGCATAAATATTTATCATATGGAAATCATATGACCATATCCTCCTTCCATGTACATGAACATCTTGTTTAAACAAGTATAACTATAAGGAGCCTTAGTTTTTTTCATTTCCATTTTCAATATATTTGCAGTATATATAATGTATAGGTACCGGTAAATATTGAAGAGCCATATTACCAAGTGAAACTTGACAGTTCTAATTATAATGATGGTTTTCTGAAAAAAACACAATCAGAACTCAAAGCAACTGAATCACTCAAGATATCTTCAGAACAGTTTGGGAAACAACAAATCCTTTTCAGTGATTTAACGACATCTCAATTCACTCTTTTGAAATGGATTTTCATTTAAAAATGATAATAAACACCTAGCTGAAATATCCTACTTTGAAAGCTTTTTGTCAAAAGGTGGATAAAAATATTTCAGATAAAGTATTAAAAGAGACTGTCATTTTGAAAACACAATGTTTGTTACCGGATCATAAATGTTATCCTTTAAAAGTCTGATGTGGTCTCTCAGAGCACATTTATCTAAAAATGGTATATGTTAAACATAAGAATTTACTTTAATTCTGGGGCAATTTTAATGAGTGCTTGTATTGTAAATATTGGTTGGAAGCAATAGCCCATCTTGGTGAAGAAATTCTGCTGCTGAGAAGTTGAAAGTATAATTTTTTTCACACATTTTTCTTTTCCCTTCCTTTGTGAGAAGAGGGGCCAAGAGAAAAGAGTCCTTATAAATAGCACAACTCTTACAATTTAGCATGATTTATATATGCTGAATAATACAGACTGAAGAATAGCCACAGCTTTATGCTGTAGCAGCCGCCAACAGTAAAGCCCCATCTAAAAATAAAATATTTATAAAGGATGAGATAAAATCAGTTTGTGAAATACATCCGAAACATCAAATTAACCTACTGTAATTATTTTATAACTCAGAAGGAAACAGATAAAATTCCTGTCAAAAATGATTTATATGATAAGGACATTATAATTTCCTTGAATATAATAATGTACTATGGTGTCGTATTGACAACAATATTCAGTAAATTTTCAGAGGCGCTTTGCATAGTGAGAGGGGTGGCATATAAATTTAATAAACAAACAAACAAACAAACAAACAAACTATACCTGATGGACAAGTTCATGGGCAACCACAGCTGCCACTCTTTGCTTGTTTGAAGCAGCAGATTCTTGTGAATCGTAAAGGAGATTAGTTTCTCTATAAGTGATCAGCCCCCAGTTCTCCATGGCCCCGGTGCCAAAATCTGGAATTGCTATTTTGTCTAAATGGAACAAGAGAGATGTTTACTTAGTATTCAAACTCTTTCATTTCCCTCTTGTCTAAGGGTGTCAAACTGATCGCGTCACATGACGTATCATGACGTAGCACAACATTTTCTGCCTTTGTGGAGCTGGGGTGTGTGTGACCTGCATGTGATGCATCCAGCCCATGGACCGCCAGTTTGACAGGCCTGCTTCTGTGCTTTCAATACAGAAACCAGGTATGACAGGATAATTATCATGAATTAGTTCTATTCTCTTCCATTTTATCTTTCTGCCAAGTGAACTTAGACACAATCCTCCATAACATTCAAGGAAGCCAATAGATTTAAGAGTGAGAACATAATTGAAAGATTGCAACTGATATATCAAATATGGTGCCTCTCCATTAATGTGTCCATCAATCTGTTCATTTTCTCAGTCACTGAATGAGATTTAAGTAGAATGTGTTCAACAGGAACAGGGAGAACATGAGAAACTAACTTAAGAGGCAATAAAAGAAGATAATAATGATATAATGGTAACAATTTATATATTATAATGATAATGATATATAATGATAAAGATCAGTATAAAATTAATTGATTTTACTCTCTGCATCATTAGGGTAATTTTCTAGTTACCATTACAAACTTCATTCATAGCTTTCCCTAATATAGAACCACTTTTATATATAATTTTCTCTAAATCTGCAAAACTTCAAATAATGTTTAAATGATGGCATTTTAAAATATAAATTTTCATTTAAATACCTCATTCAAGCTATTTAAAGCAAAACTGTTGCTTTTTAGATACAACTTTTAGAAACATATTCTTTTTTTAGATGTGAATCTTTAAAAGAGAGATTTGCCTGCATGGATATACTGTGTTTCCCCAAAAATAAGACCCTGTCTTATTTTATTTTTTTTGAACTCTGAAATAAGTGTTTAGTCTTATTGCCATGCACTCAAAAGCCTGATTTGTTTTTTTGAGGTTTTCACGGGTGTTTGTATGTAGGTCTTTGGTTATTCGGGTTTTCTCCCACGTAAAATTGGAAGTGTCTTGGCGACGTTTCAACGAAGTCTCATTCGTCATCTTCAGGCTTCAGCTTCGTGCTTCTGGGAGCAATGTGTGATTGCAGCTGTTTCTTCCTTTTTAACTGCTAGTGGGGTTTTGAACTGATTGGGTGGGAGCTTGGCTGTGCCCTGATTGGCTGGGGGTGTGTCCTGTTTGGGTGGGGGCTTGGTTGTGCTCAGATTAGTCTGAGCTGCAGGGGGATTTGAGCTGGTGAGCTGCATTGCTGTTGTTTGGCTTCGTGTTCGTGGTCGTGCTACATCTTCATATTGGGTGTCAGTCTGCTGCATGTATGGATTGGAAGGGTTTGAAATGGCTAATGTTGCATATATATATATGTGTGTGTGTGTGTGTGTGTGTGTGTGTGTGTGTGTGTGTGTGTATATGTGTATATGTGTATATATATACGTAGACGACACCTTCATAATCTGGCCACACGGGAAAAAAAACCTTGACAACTTCCTCACAACTTCTTCCTTTATTCCAGAGAAATAAGATTACCAAACTAATCCAAAAAGAACCCCCCACTAAAATCCAAGACATAGAACAAGAAAACAGTACAGCCCTCCTCCCATATATAAAAGGCACCACAGACAGAATCAACAAGATCCTCCACAAACACAAAATCAAGACAGCATTCTGCACAAACTGAAAAATATCCACCATCCTAAGAAATCCCAAAGACAAAATTGAGTTAAAAAATCAAGGAGTATATGAAATCCCATGCACCGCCTGCCCCACCACATACATTGGACAAACCAACAGAAGAATAAGTGCACGCATTGAAGAACACAAGAACTCAGTCAAAAAAGAGGAACCAACTTCTTCCCTGGTCCAACACCTTAAAACCACAGGAAACGATATTGACTTTAAAAAGACCAGAACTATCGCCAAAACTGAACACTTTAACAACAGAATAATCAGAGAAGCCATCGAGATAGAAAAACGCCCACACAGCATGAACAAACGAGATGATACCTCCCGCCTACCAGCCATTTGGAAACCCGCCCTTATTGACAAACGACATGAGCAGGCTGACTCCCACCATGAAGATGTAGCACGACCACGAACACGAAGCCAAACAACAGCAATGTAGCTCACCAGCTCAAATCCCCTATGTGGGCTATGTAGCAAATTTTAAAAATCGCTACAGAACTATATGCAACCAAATAAAAACCGAATGCACAAATTACCACACCAAGCAAGAAGAGGATCTTCTGCGCACTAATTCCAGTCGTGCCTTCTATAATTTTGTCAACAACAAGCTTAAAGACTCTAGATCCATGCCACCACTAAAAGATTCTAACGGCAATGAATACAATAACGAAGTAACTAAAGCAAACCTCTTTAACAAATTCTTTGGCTCAGTTTTTGTCAACAGTGATGGCACATATCCCACATTCCCAAATCGTACAAGCAATGAGTATGACGACTTAACAAATATAGATTTTACAGAAGAAAATGTTGGTAAAGCTCTTTGTAACTTGAAACCATCTCTATCCATTGGACCTGATGGACTTTGTGCTTACTTCTTAAAAAAACTCTCTAGTAATTTAGCAGAACCCCTAAGTATAATCTTTAATAAAACTTTCACAACCAGTTCCCTTCCCAATCTCTGGTCACTAGCCACAGTCATTCCAGTTTTCAAAAAAGGCGACCCCAGCTTAGTTGATAATTATAGACCAATCTCCCTATGCTGCGTCGCCTGCAAAGTAATGGAATCCATCATCAACCAATCCATTACCTTGCACTTAGAAATACACAACCTTCTCTCAAATAAACAATTTGGCTTCAGAAAAAAATTATCATGCAATTTACAACTTCTCCACTGTAAAAACCTATGGACTACAAATCTTGATCTAGGTAAATCAATAGATGCAATATACATAGACTTCTGTAAAGCTTTTGACTCAGTAGTACATGATAAACTTCTCCTAAAATTAAAATCCTATGGCATTTCAGGACCCTTACACAACTGGATATCTGCTTTTCTGTCAAACAGACAACAAATAGTTAAAATTGGTAATGCTCTATCAAATCCTGTTCCTGTCAAGAGTGGTGTTCCTCAAGGTAGCGTTCTTGGACCAACTCTCTTTATAATATACATAAATGATCTTTGTGATCATATCTCAAGTAACTGTGTTCTCTTTGCTGATGATGTCAAACTTTTCAACACCACTGACAATACATCCACAATTCAAAAGGACCTTGATCATCTAACTGCTTGGTCTAAAATTTGGCAACTACAAATCTCAACCAGTAAATGCTCAGTCTTGCATATTGGAAGAAAGAACCCAATCACAAAGTACATGCTTGATGGTCATTGCCTCGCAGATGACCCCCACCCTGTCAAAGACCTTGGAGTTTTTATATCTAACAATTTAAGTGCCAAAGCCCACTGCAACTATATAGCAAAAAAGGCTCTAAGAGTTGTTAACTTAATTCTACGTAGCTTCTTTTCAAAAAACACCACGCTACTGACCAGAGCATATAAAACATTTGCTAGGCCAATTCTTGATTACTGCTCTCCTGTCTGGAACCCATACCATATATCTGATATCAACACAGTTGAGCGTGTCCAAAGATATTTTACAAGAAGAGTTCTCCACTCCTCCGAAACCAATAAAATACCTTATTCCACCAGACTTGATATCCTGGGTCTAGAAAACTTGGAACTTCGTCGCCTTCGACAGGACCTGGGTTTAGCTCATAAAATCATCCGTTGTAATGTCCTTCCTGTTACTGACTTTTTTAGTTTCAATAACAATATCACAAGAGCTACCAACAGATTTAAACTCAATGTCAACCGCTCCAGTTTAGATTGCAGAAAACAAGATTTCTGTAACAGAATTATATATGCTTGGAATGCATTACCTGACTCTGTGGTTTCTTCTCATAACCCCAAAAGTTTTACTCTAAATCTATCCACGGTTGACCTCACCACTTTCCTAAGAGGACTCTAAGGGGCGTGCATAAGAGCACAAATGTGCCTACCGTTCCTGTCCTATTGTTTCTTCCCCTATATATATATGTGTTTATAATACCTTGTTTCTCCTCATATATATGTTTATATATTATATAATCCTCTATGTTATACTTGTATATATTGTTACGACGAATAAATAAAATAAAATAAAATAAACTAATAGATTTAAACTTAATGTCAACCGCTTTAATCTAGATTGCAGAAAATATGATTTCTGTAACAGAATCATCAGTGCTTGGAATACTTTACCTGACTCTGTGGTCTCTTCCCATAATCCTAAAAGTTTTATCCAAAAACTTTCTACTATTGACCTCACCACTTTCCAAAGAGGACTCTAAGGGGCATGCATAAGAGCACAAACGTGCCTACCGTTCCTGTCCTATTGTTTCTTCCCCTATATATATATATGTTTATATTACCTTGTTTCTCCTCATATATATGTTTATATATTATATAATCCTCTATGTTATAATAAATAAAATAAAATAAAATAAAATAAACTAATAGATTTAAACTTAATGTCAACCGTTTTAATCTAGATTGCAGAAAATATGATTTCTGTAACAGAATCATCAGTGCTTGGAATACTTTACCTGACTCTGTGGTCTCTTCCCATAATCCTAAAAGTTTTATCCAAAAACTTTCTACTATGGACCTCACCACATTCCTAAGAGGACTCTAAAGGCGTGCATAAGAGCACAAACGTGCCTACCGTTCCTGTCCTATTGTTTCTTCCTATATATATGCTTATACCTCCTTATATTTACTCATATATGTGTTTATATACTATATAATCTTTTTGTATGATACCTACATATATTGTTGTGACAAAATAAATAAATAAATAAATAAATAGTTCAAATGAAAGAGATGGACTCAACAATCCTTGCAGGGCAATATTGCCACCTGCTTCTCAGATGGAGAAGCTTCAAGCAAGAACTTTGGACCCCAAAAGCTTAAAATCCCCATATCTTCTTTATGGTTTTTCAACATGGATTTCTTGACTGGCAGCTAATATAAATTTCTACTTCCTTTATACTTATATCTATCACAGTTATCTCAGCAGTTGATAACACTTATTTCTGAGAGCATATGCACCAAGACAAATTCCTTGTGTGTCCAATCACACTTGGCCAATAAAAAATTCTATTCTATTCTATTCTATTCTATTCTATTCTATTCTATTCTATTCTATTCTATTCTATTCTATTCTATTCTATTCTATTTCATCCTCTCAGTAAACATTTTATTTATTGAAAGTACTTCTAAAATGTGCTCTATTGAGTGGTCACAAAATTATAAATAAAAATATCTAAATAAATGCATAAATGTGTTAAAAATCCTATCAACCCTTGCTTAAAGTAGATTCTATCCAATTCAACTGTGATATGATAAGCTTTCTCAATTACTTGTTGGCACTACAATTTTAAATTGTTTTCCAAAACATGGCAATGACATACAATATGTGTGATCCACACCCAGAAAATATCCAAAGTTAAGACAGTCAACAGTGATTGAATACCTTCCTTCACATTGCTTGAAAGCCAGAAACTCAATATTTTTCATTGTTAATGTTCTTGTACTATAGAACTGCATCTAATTCAGTTTTCTGTATTTCTTTGTTGTCATCTTGTTGTCCTCTGAATTTCTGCTTCCCATTTATGGTGAGCCAAAATTATCTCTTTTTTGTTGCTGGAATATTGCTGAGCAGAATTTTCCTACTGATTGCTCTTACTTTCTTCCAATATTTTTTTTCTTCTGAATATAATTTTTATTAAGGAATTTAATTACAATAGTTGAAACCAATGCATGCTAAACTTAGAGAAAAAGAAAAAGAATGGAAGGCAAGAATAAAAAGTGCACACACACACAAAAAGAAAACGAAGAAAAATATAAAGAAATGACTTACAACCTTCATCACAAGTACAAACAAATTTAATAACTCTTCACCCACTATAAGGTTAAAAAGATATCTCTTCATCATATATCTCATTCCTTATGTATAAGCAAATCCACAAACCATAGTTTTCAATCATAAATAAAAGGCCATAAATTATTCCCAGAACCTAGACACACACACACACACACAGAGAGAGAGAGAGAGAGAGAAAGAGAGAGAGAGAGAGACAGACAGACAGACAGAAAGAGAGAAAGAATGGAAAGAAAGAAAGAAGTCTTATTTTAACCTTAATCATTAAACCAACTGTATATTCTTTCCTTTACTGTTAACAGTTAGTTTGCTTCAACAGATTGAAACTTTAATTCAATCAAATATTGGTGTAGAATTTTACTTGTCTTTATTCTGCCACATGGATTTTGTCAAGGCTTTAACAACCTCTTTTGTAAATCCAGTAAAACTTTCAGCCAGTTTCTTTTGCATATCCAGTAAAGTATCCTTCCAAAGATTCTCTATGCTTATCATTTGAGGTTCCATATAATATACTTTCTCTGACGTCAGATAAAATGTGTTCCATTTCTCCCATTCCTTCATTACATCTTTTAGGCATAGTCTATCCACAAAAGCAGACTAACAGTATCAATATTATAATTACTAATTCCTGTCTTGACCCCCATTAATATTTCCAACATTATAACATTTTGTGTCATATTGTAAGTTTTATCATCAACTAACATCAAGAACAGGCTTGTATTTTCTTTTATCCTGCTTAAATCTTAAGTACTCTCTAGGATCTAGTTTCTAATGTCATCACTTATCTTGTGTTATGACTTGCAATAGTCAGGATAGCCAAAACAAATCTGTTTCCCACAGAAAGTTATTTATTTTTTAAATAACCTTATATTAAAAATAAATGTTAAAGATAAATTAACTCTCAATCCTCTTACAACTTTTTTAGATCAAAATGTAACTTTTTTAGATCAAAATGTTACTTAGCTTTTTGGTTCAAAATTTAAATTTAAGCTTAAATCTTTACAAGCTTTATGTCTTATCTTTCTTTTGTTCAGAATTGCAGATAAATTCACCCGGTGAAGACTTTTAAAACTTGTCATTTCAAAGATCTCTAATAAGCAATTTCTGAAAATGGTTAGGAAATGTCCAGGTTACCAGAAATTTAATCAAGTCTTCAAAGTAACTTCATTTCAATTCTTTTCAAAAAAAAAATATCGATATGCAAACCATAACCTCCCCCCCCCCAGAAATAGGTTATGGAACCCAACTACAATTACTTAAAGATGCTGCTGATAAGCAGATTCCACTGAGCTCAAATGCCCTTATTTCCAGGTAAATACACTCAAGGCATTAAAGTCAGCCCTATTATACTCTTTTGATGATATTGATTTGTTTGTGAGAAAGAAGAAGAAATACTCTATCAGTTCCCTATTCATAGAATATTATACAAGAAATACTCCTTGTTATTTATTGAGAAGGGGAAATCTGGAAGTTATATAGCAGGTGTGAATTGGCCACAATGCAACACATAATCTGTACACATAAGTACCCTGTTTCCCCGAAAATAAGACATCCCCTGATAATAAACCCAATCAGGCTTTTGAGCACATGTGCTAAATTAAGCCACCCTCCGCCCCAAATAAGCCCTTCCCGAAAATATTTAACCACATGCGCAGCCGGTCCTCGCCATTTCCTCTAGTTAGGGTTAGGGAGACAGAGCTGGAAATCAAGTGAGATGGCAAGAGGAGCCCCGTCTTACTCCATGCACCCCAAAATAATAAGACCTCCCTGAAAATAAGGCCAAGCGCTTATTTCAGGTTTCAAAAAAATATAAAGGTCTTATTTCCGGGAAACACAGTATAATTGAAACAATACAATTGAAGCTATATATAGTCACACACAGTTATCCATTGAATCCTACTCTTTTACACTGTGGCATTTCCAGACATTGTGTTATTCAAAGGAAATTGTGCTTTAGTACTAATATGAAAAAGATATTGTGTCATTCTTTTTATGGAAAGGCGTTCAGGACTGTCTCCACCAGTGTGAAAATTTCTTGAAAACTGTACACAGAGGAGTCAAATTTGGTTTTGGGAAAAGCCAAGAAACAAAATATCAAGTTTGAAAGTGGCCATTGGATCCAAAATATCTAGAGCAGCAGTTCTCAAGCTGGCCACCTTTAAGATGTATGGACTTCAGCCCCCAGAATTCCCCAAGTTTGAGAAACACTGGGCAAGGGAATCCATAGGAAAAAATGTTTTGGAAAGATTTCTTCCAAAATGACCCTAGGAAAGCTGCCAACTCTTCCCCTCTAAAATACCCAGGTCTCATGAAGCATAGTAAAAATGTATAGCCCACTCTCTACTTCTTATTTAACAATATAAGTATATAAGTATAATTCTGTGCTTATATACATAAGCACAGAAATGCAACAGAAGGAAAGCATAAATGCACTCACAGAGACACAATACTTATGATTAGAACCACACACACATGCAGACAGCAGGTATGCACATAGTCTGATTAGTTCCTTGGGAAAAGTGCATACATACACATAGATGAGGCAGATTGGGCAAGGGTATGCTAACTCATTAATCCAAGTTGCAGGATATATTAACTGGTAGGCGGGCAGGCAGGAGATGGATGGATGGATGGATGGATGTTGTTTTTTTTTTACATTTATATCCCGCCCTTCTCCGAAGACTCAGGGCGGCTTACAGTGTGTAAGGCAATAGTCTCATTCTATTTGTATATTTACAAAGTCAACTTATTGCCCCCCCAACAATCTGGGTCCTCATTTTACCTACCTTATAAAGGATGGAAGGCTGAGTCAACCTTGGACCTGGTGGGGCTTGAACCTGCAGTAATTGCAGGCAGCTGGTTTTAATAACAGGCTTCTTACAGCCTTCAGCCACCACGATGGATACAGTGGTGGGATTCAATAGGTTCAGACCACTTTGGTCGAACCAGTTGCTCAATTGCTGGCTGGCCCCTCTCCTCCCCTCCCCACCCCTTCCAGAAGTTTTTGCTCCCAGGGGACTGCAGGGAGGCCAGTAGCCCAAAATGGGGTGCATGAGGGTGTGGCATGGTCCTCCCCATGGCCTGTTTTTGCTCTCAGGGGAGTGCAGGAAACTGAGTGCTGCCTGTCACACCCCTGGCTACACCCACCATGGCCAACCCTACCCAGCTGGTCATTAGGGCAGAGAATCAGTTTTTAAATTATTTGAATCCCACCACTGGATGGATGGATGGGTAGGTAGGTAGGTAGGTAGGTAGGTAGGTAGGTAGGTAGGTAGGTAGATAGATAGATAGATAGATAGATAGATAGATAGATAGATAGATAGATAGATAGATAGATAGATAGATAGATATTAAAAAACAAGAAACAATCTGTATACATACCTCTACTGGCATGTTTGATAGGGCTTCATAGTCACGTTCATGAGTAATAGATATATTAAATGTTGCTTTTTTGTTAGGTTCATCAAAGCAAGGAAATGATTTTCGTGCATCAGTTGGCTCATGATCAGTTGCTGCTATGTATCTTTGGAAAAGAATGAAAATGAATGTATTAAATAATTACTCATGGATATTTGGAATAATTTGTTAGAAGAATGGGGACAATGCTTACCGTACTTATTTCATTTGAATAAAAAAAGGATATCAGATAACTATGTCACATGTCCAAATTAGATAAAGAGTTAATTCTATAAAAGTAATATTACTAAACTTTCAACACATATTGATTGTAATAGTTGGAGAATGAATGGATGGATAGAGAGACAGATTGATTGATCAACACATATAACAAACAAGATTGCAATCAAAAACCAGATGCTAAGGTCTTTCAAGTGCCTTCAGTATTTGCGTATGTATGTGTTTGTGTGTCTTTAGAATAAGTTTTAGCAGCTTGTCAAAACAGCCAGGAACTAGTATATTCATAATAATATCATTCATCACTCTGAGTATCCTTGTATAACTTTGTCCATTGATCAAGAAATACAATCTAACAGCATTTTTGAATAACCTGGAATATTGGGTGCAGAGGTTCACCCAGAAATCTACTGAAACAAGTTGTTATGATGACGTTTCTTAATTTATATGTAGATAATTTAAACGACAGAAGTAAACTGCTACTAAAACTGTTTCCAAAATTAATATTAAATATTTTCACATAAAGGTGAATTATGCTTTATATTATTTAGCACTGTGTATATTGTGCACAATTGCCAATTGTAGCAATTGATTGATGAGAACATACAACCACATTTGTCTCTTAAACTAATTCAAAGTGTTGGTAATTTTTCAACCACATGTTTAGAAATACTGTCAACTGTATAAAAGTAAGAAAGGTTCAAACAAATATAGAAAAAATAATAAAGAAGAAAAATCATAGACTATATTTTCTCTGAAGCTTTATACATTTTCATTAAGAATCAACTTGTCAGGGTCCCTGGCTTGATCCTTCAGTTCTTTAAATTCTTAACAGTTTAAAAACTGGACTTAAAACTTTCATTAGAACATGTAGCTAGGATTTTCATCATTTACTGATAAAATACAAAAACGTATTTGGAAATTCAGGCACGAACTTGAACTCTAGCTCTATCGCTATTGTCCCAACAATGATGACCTGTTAGAAAATGAATTAGAAACTACATTTGGAGTAGATAACCATAGTAGAGACAAACCATAAAAATGCTGTGCTATTTCCAAGGTCAGAGTAATGCTGTAGATATTGGAAAGGTCTTAACTAAAATAAACTTGCTCTGAAAAATGCTGATTGCTGTTCAAACCTATCTTTCTCTCATTCTTATTTTTTGATTCAGCAATCATTCTATTAAACTTTGAGAAGCCTATAAAGCACTGTGATGCGGTATATAAGTCTAAGGGCTATTGCTATATGAAATTTTTCATCATCCACAGCCTCTTTCACTTCATCATTCCAAAAATCATTCTTTTTCATGCTTCCTATTAGTATAATTCCACATACTTTTGAGGCTCTCTATAATATTATTATTTTCATTCTGTTTCGAATAACTTGTTATTGATGCCTTTTATTACAAGCCATCACATCAATCATACTTTTCAATTTATTTCTTGCCATGTATACATATCAATTAAATCAGATGCAATATTGAAAACAAATAGATATTTTGAATGTGGAAGAAATATATGAGGCTGTACATTCCTTTCAATTCCCAAATACATTTGACTAGCTAAGTAGTATATCTTAGTTGGTTTGGGGAACACCTACAGTTCTAAACTATCCCTCCCAAATAATATTGTCCAGGCTTTCCTTACCCTACAACTCCTAGAATTTCCAGCAAGCAGATAATGAAATCTGTAGCCTCAGTACATTTGATGGGTGCTAGGTTAGAGAAGGCTGATGTAGACAAAATTAGAATTATGTTCCAAAGTACCCATTAGTACATACCAAAATGTGGTGAAAGCACGTTTTTACATTATTTAACTTTCAAGTGTATGACAGCTTTGTTAGGGTAAAAGGATTCTTTACTGGTGCTGTTACTAAGTACATATCCCTTAATGGTTTTGAAAGGAAGACTAAGATCAACAAATGGATAACTTGCCTTTCAACTCCTTTTCATCTATGTAGCAGATTATCATAAAACAGATGTTCCCTTTTCTACTGTCTCTTAATATAGTCCATTAATTGTCACGTGCAGGAGGGACTTGGCCACACATACACTGCTCGTGTATAATGAAAGCAATCCTGCTTTTTTTTTTCTTTAGTTAACATTCTGCATTACCGATTCTGTGCCCACAATCCTGACTCATCTTCATTTACTCTAAATTTCTTCTTGCAATCGTAGAGTTCAGAGTTTCTTCTGATTTTCAAATCTCTGTGCATTGCACAAAATACAGACTGGTTTATGGCTTGTACAGGAAGTTGAAAGAGTTCATGGATGGAACCAGATAGTGCTAACTAACTATCTTACAAACATCTAGGACTGTTAAGACTACAATTTAAGGCACTTCTACAGCATTTCATAAGTCAGAAGACAATCCACAATAGGGTCTTTGTAGACTTTGTGGCACCATGTGACTTACACAATTTTCAGCCTGACCTATTCTTCTGAATACTTCATTAAATTTCATTTTATTAAGAAAACAAATTCCTAATTTCGACACCTCTGTAAGCATCTCAATACAAACATGGCCAAACAAAATAATACATATTGTGGATATCTGAATCAGTCCTTGGAAAATTATTTGTTCTAGATTTTAGATAAAAATAATGATTAATACTATGTCAGTACTGCTTCATTGATCCACACTGTTTCCTATTTACAATTCTGACTAAACACGAAGGAATGAAGGATGAAACTCATTCAGACTGTCACTCTTCCAGGCATTATTTCCAAATAACACTGGATGATGTGAGTTGTAGTCATACATCTGGAGACTGAGATTGGGAAAGGCTGGACTCGGCACAGAAGAATTCCAAACCTTTGGTTTAATATTTATTGTACTTTCCCAAGTAACATTCACTGTGATGAAATGAATTTCCAATTAAACAATAGCTTGTAAGATTTTCAGAAGCAATGTTCTCCATACTGTAAAATTCTATCGACAGTGCAGCCTGTTATGAAAGCCTGCAAGATAGAATTATGTTCACTGCAGGGAACTTGCAACTGCAGCATCCTTAACATATGGCTGTCCAGCTTTGCTTAAACAGATCTTCCCTGGAGTGCTCTGTTCCATCATCTAACAGCTCTTGCTTGTCGTTCCCCTAATGCTGCAACTTCCACTCATCGATTCTAGCTCAGCCCTCTGGAGCGGCAGAAAGCAAGCCTATTTCAAAATCTGAGTACTTCTCAAAGCCTTAATGACTTGAGCACTGAGACAAGAGCTAAAAAATGCAGAGAATAATATCCTCTTAAGAATATTATACCTAGTACATGGAATTTGCCAACCGGGTAATAGTTGGGTTGAAAATGGGTTTAAATGGATTGTCTGTGCCCTTATTATGTCCAAAAGACTGCTACTGTGGCATTGGAAAGATAAACACAAGGCCCCAGATACTCCATGGATGGAAGACCTGATTGTGTTTGCCACTATGAATGGAATGCCTATAAGTAGTGGTGGGATTCAGCCAGTTCGCACCACTTCGGGAGAACCGGTTGTTAACTTTCTGAGAAGTTTGGCAAACTGGTTGTTGGAAGAAATCATTAGAGCAGAGAATCGGTTGTTAAATTCTTTGAATCCCACCACTGCCTATAAGACTGCCTATGGACAAATATAATGAAACATGGGACTCCTACAGTAGATTAAAAATATGGTAGTTATACAAATGTATTAGAAATATATGTATAGTTGAATGATATTTGTACTGGATAAGTAGATGTAGTCCTCGACTTATAACAGATCATTTAGTGACCATTCACAGTCACAACAGCACTGAAAAAGTGCAGTGGTGCAGTGCTGTAGACTACCTCTGCTGACTGCCAGCTGACTGCAATTTGGCAGTTCGAATCTCACGAGGCTCAAGGTTGACTCTATCTATCCTTCTGAGATCAGTAAAATGAGGACTCAGATTGTTGGGGGCAATATGCTGACTCTGCAAATCGTTTAGAGGATGGTAAAGCACTGTGAAGCGGTATATAAGTCTAAGTGCTAGTGCTATTTTTCACAGTTATAACCTTTGCAGCATCTCCATAGTCACATGATCAAAATTCAGACGTTGTTAGCTGACTCATATTTATGACCATTGCAGTGTCCAGGGTCACGTGATCACCTTTTGTGACCTTCAGACAAGCAAAATCAATGGGGAGCCAGATTCACTTAACAACCGTATTTCTAACTGCAGTGATTCATTTAAAAACTGCGTCAAGAAAGGTTGTAAAATGGGGCAAAACTGACTTAACAACTCTCTCACTTGGCAACAGAAATTTTGGGCTCAGTTGTGGTTGTAAGTAGAGGACTACCTGTATCTGTTTGCTGTTACGATATATCATATTATATTTTTTTCTTTGTTGCATTTATTTTTTAAAAAGCAATAACTGTAGAAATTTACAGCACAGAGAACATTGTTTGCAAAAATCTTACAAGCTATTGCTTTATGTATTTTTTTTCTCTGTGACAATAGATTTCTATCATAAATGTCTTTGCATTTTTTTACTTTTCTTTTTCTTATTATTTTAAAACCAATAAAAATGATTTCTGTATACTGACTGAGATGTTGAGATTTCCCACAGCTTGAGATCTTGTGTCACCCCTGATGGACGCCTCCAGTTCCAAAGTCCTGTTTCAAAAACGACTGCACTTTGAAGTTGTGATTAGGAGGATGAGAAGCAACAACCAGATTCCTATCTAGCCTTCCACTGATACATTTCTACATATCTAACAGTAGTCAAGTCTTAATCTGGATGCTGCCAAACAATTATACATAAACATACCTTATAGGCCACAAACGGAAGAAATTGTGCCTTAAAAGGGGGGGGGGGGGAAGCAAGGCTTCCTGGATGTATTTTCTACAAAAACAAGGCCATTGTTGTATAAATAATGAATTTCACTTATAATATCATAATAATTTAAATTAAACTACCAGACATATGTTTCCTGTCTTGGAACATTCTGTCAAACAATATAAAAGTATGATTAAGAATAAGATAAAGAACGTTATAGAACAAAAGCCTAAGAGATATGTGCTTATTTTGTTGCCTTTGCATTCTGTAAATATGGGGTAAATCCATAAGCAAAAATAAACCATATTCCCAGAACCACCATCTCTGTGTTGTAGCTATTGTTATCCCATTATCTATATCTACACATGAAAGACCACAGTTCTGTGGTGAGGAAAGAGAAGGTGTAAGATGGAGAGAGAAAGAGAGAAGAACCGTGTGCAAAAATTAATAGTGCAAAAATGTTAAAAGAGATTTACTTGGTCTTTCCATTCTCCTCATAGCTTGTTCTATAAAATCCAACCAGGGAACCGTTCAAATAGCCTTTGAATTTCATACTCAGGAAATAGCTGCTAGGATGCAAGTCTTCTTCTGCCTCTATCACCACATATTCATGTCGTTCATATCCAAAACAACGCTTTATCGCAATGACCTGGCCTGAGGATGTCCTGAGCTCAGGTATTTCTGTGATCTTTGTTTCTCTCAGGTGAAGCCACAAATGTCTGGTTGTCTGTTTTTCCAAACTGATGGAGATATTTACCATTCCGGTGTACACTTCAGCTTCCATCTCAGGAGTCAAATCTAAGTCGTAATGAACTGGGTGAAAATAGTTGGGCAGCCTGAAATTCATCCAGGGTCCATTTTCATCGTTTTTGGCACTGCAAAACACACTGGTCTCTGAAGGATGTGTGACCTCTGGAGCAGTGGATGTGGGTGGTTTTGTTGACACTTGCCCATTGTCTTCTGGAGGGTAGCAGGTCTCAGGTTTTAAGCCTAAACCTAATCCGAGTCCTAAAATCAAACCCACAGCAGTTACCACTCCACAAATGATGGCCACGTGCTTGCCTTTCATGCAATGCATTTTGGATGACTTGTCTTCAATATCCATTCCTTGCATCTCCCACTGTGCTTACCAAACTTACAATTTAAAACAGACACATTAAGCAACAGTGCGGTGGCTTGCTCGCTCTCTTCTCTCGCTCTCTCTCTTTGGTTGAAGAAGGGACTCGGCTGTATTTAATAAGCTGTCTCTTCCTCTTTCCTTCTCATCTGCTTTTGCTTGCCTCTTTCCTCTCTCCCTCCCCTCAGTTTCCTTTAAGACAGTTAACCCCCCCTCCCCACAAAAAAGTTTGATTTTTTTTCCAAAGGAAAATGACTGGTAAAGCAGGATTCAGTTCAGGAGAGAAGAAAGAGGAAACGCATGCAGAAGAACTTTGTGGCTGCTCCTATTTGCCTTATAAGCCGCACAACCCCACCCCCAACTCCTCCTGCTCTGGTCAGAGTTAAATATAAAACGGTGCTGTGTTAATCAGCAGTTGGAGATGATCAAATGCCAAAGCTCCGTCAGCAACTTTCTAAAAGACAGCGCACTGTTCAAGAGAGGTGTCACTGATCAAAAATCTCAACCTTTGTCACTACCTTTACCTTTCTCATCCAGTTTCTTTTGTGAGCAGGATTCTCCTTGGACTTCCACCTCACGTAGTTGTGGAGGGGGGAAATATAGTCCACGTTCTGGATTTTTTCGGGAATAAAAAAAAAGTCCTTTCCACTTCTAAAAAAGTTTCTATCTGGGTTTTTCAAATGGATGAGCTTTGCTTTCAGTTCTCCTACACTCTTGTTATTCCATGTGGTTCTGGAAAGAACATTAAGCTCCAAACGCAGCTTCTTTTCTTTTCTTCTTTCTCTTTCACTGCCTGTTTCAGACAGTAAATGTCGGCTCTCTCCTTCTTTTTTCCCCCCCCTACATACAGAAAAGCCAAATGTAATCCCCAAGAATCCACTCTAATTTGCATACCGAGCAAACAGGCGGCCATGGACATACACATCTGATTTAGCTATTTCTGGTTCACACTGTTTGTTTGAGGAGATAATTTGGGTACTTGGAGCAAAGATGATTTCTGTGGGCTAGTCTGCACGTTACAAATATCAGAGCGAATGCATGAAAAATGAATTTGACATTCAAATGGTTCTTATCCCATGCATGAATAATTTTTGTAATCTTTGAAAACTATGCATTTCCCAGAACCTATTCTTGCATTCCAGTGAATGTGCCAAGAATAACCTCAGGATTAGAGGGGTGGGGCAGCTGGGTTGCACATTTAGGTTCATCCTTTTCATGTGGAGAAACAGCGTCTGGACCAGAAAGTTTTGCAGGAATATGGATCTGGAGATTTGTTACTAAATGAAATCACTTTGAAACTGTATACCACTGCTCATAAATAGTAATTTTGCAGAAATATGTCATGTTTAATAGTACAGGTAGTCCTCTACTTACTTAAAATTTATGTTGCTAAATGAGAAATTTGTTAAGTGAGTTTTGCCCCATTTGAGGATTATTCTTGCCACATTTGTTAATGAAATTACTGCAGTTGTTATATTAGTAACAACTTGTTAAGTTGTTAAGTGAATCTGGTTTCCCCATTGACTTCGCTTGTCAGAAGGTTGCAAAAGGTGATCACATGACCCCGGGACACTGCAACCATCACAGAGTCAGTTGTCAAGCATCCGAATCACGTGACTATGAGGCCACTGCAACGGACATAAAGTGTGAAAAATGGTCATAAGTCACTTTTTTCAGTGCCGTTGTAACTTTGAATGGCTGCTAAATGAACTGTTGTAAGTCTAAGACTGCCTGTACTATGTAGAGGTCAGCCGTTGTTCTCTTATGGGTTCATTGAAAGGCCCAGCTTGACAAATGGTGCATAAACTTTGACATACAACAGTGTGTGAAGGAAGTAGAGCCTAATGGTAAAGACACTCAGAAGGTTGAGAGTTCAATCCTAGGTAATGGCAGTTTTTTCTATCCTAGGGCACAAGGACAAAGTATCTGCTGGGAATTCCACATGGTATCAGGAAGGGCATTTGGCCAGGGATGGGCTTCAAACTTTTTAGCAAGGGGTTCTCTGTCTGGTTGCTGGGTGAACATGGCCATGGTGGACATGGCCTTGTCAGTCTCTTGCACCAAGGCGGGACGGGGCATTTTTGCCCTCCCGGGGCTCTGAAGGCTTTCCTCGAGCCTCTAGCAGGGCAAAAATGGCCTCCCCAGGCTCTGGGCCCATTTCCAGCCTTCTCAAACTTCCAATAGGCCTGTTTTTTGCCCTCCCCGAGCCTCTGTGTATGCCCTGGACTTACCTGTATCCATAACGGGCTGCATGGGGACTCCTGGGAGGGGAGGGGTGGGGTGGGAGGGGCCATCCAGGAGTGGGATTTGGGAGTTCTCTGAATTGCTTGACATAGTGTAAGCCGCCCTGAGTCTTCGGAGAAGGGCGAGATATAAATGCAAAAAAAAAAACAAAAAAAACTGCACAGAACCTTAGCTAGAGGTTCTGCCAAATCCCTGCGAACCCTCAGCAGCCCAACCCTACATTCGGCCAGTAAACACTCAGGTCCATCCAATTGCCCTGACTTTTTATTATTTATTTATTTATTTAATTTATTTATTTATTTTGCCAAACATGTACAAGATAACAGGTATATGTACAAACATGGACATGAACACAGGAAATGAGTACAAGGAATGGATTGACAGCGAGGCCTTTGCGAAAGTTGTGGCAGGAGGAGGAAGATTAGATCCTGAAAAAAATAGAAATGGAGAGGCTTAAAGAATAAAGGGCACTTAGTGAAGGTGCCCTTACATGGTAGAAAGGAGGGTTCAAGGCTGTTTAACAAATAGAATTAATAGGGTTGATGTGAGGCAGTTTCAGTTCTTCTTCCTTTTATTATATCATATGTTTAATTTATTTGCCTTATTGTTTCTTTTTCTGCACTCCCCCAAACAATGCTTACTCTGAAAAGGAATAGCATGATGGGTATAACTAAACATATCTGAACTTCACTCTATAATATTATCCTGAGAATCAATTTAAATTCAAGCAAGCAAGGATGAGGCTACAGCTTATTAATATGCATTTGAAAAAATAATCCATTTTATTATATAGTATGCAACAAAACCTGAACAGGAATAAGCATTTCCACAGCCCTTGGGGCAAGCTATCAAAATATGGATAAAGCTCAGTGGTGGGTTTCAAAAATGTTTATTACCAGTTCTGTGGGTATGGCTTGGTGGGCGTGGCATGGCTTGGTGGGCATGGCAGGGAAAGGATACTGTAAAATCTCCATTCCCACCCCACTCCAGGGGAAGGTTACTGCAAAATCCCCATTTCCTTCTGATCAGCTGGGACTTGGGAGGCAGAGAATAGATGGGGGCGGGGCCAGTCAGAATTTTTACTACCGGTTCTCTGAACTACTCAAAATTTCCACTACCGTTCTCCAGAACTGGTCAGAACCTGCTGAAAGCCACCTCTGGTAAAGTTTGGATTCTCCAGTCATAAAGTGCTCCAGAATGGCTCTCTAAATTGAGATAAAATAGCCCTATTGCAAAAGTGAGCATCTAAAAGCAAGAATTACAGTAGAATTATGGACAATATTATTTTAACTTTAAAAAGTAGTAAATATTTAAAGATGAATTTGAGACTGATATCCGGGTTTACGCCAAATACCTGACCTTCGGACATTTCGTCGCGAACTCAAGACTCATCTTTTTATCCGTGCGGGGCTGGCTTAAACTGGGATTTTAATGTTAAATTTTATTAATTTTAAACGGGGTTTTTTAATATGGTAAATTTTAATTACTGGGCTAATTTAAATAAGTTTTTTAAATCGTATTTTAAACTTGTATATTGTATTGTCGGTTTTATTATGCCTGTACACCACCCTGAGTCCTTCGGGAGAAGGGCGGTATAAAAATCAAATAAAATAAATAAAATAAATAAAATAAATATCCAAATTTTCCCCTTTCTGTTCCTTTCCCTTCTCCTTTGACTGGTAAAAGTTATGCTGGTGCAACCACTCTATACACTATTGTAATGACTTTATAATTTTATAAAGATTGAGTAACAGGCAACAGAGGCTGGCTCTTAGCCTTTGTGACGCAATGCATTGAACTCGATGGTGCTTCCAAACTGACATGAACTACACTTTCTCATTAATTCCATGTCTAATATCACATGAATTGTTATGCATTCATAGCAGTGCAAAACAGCTGTAAAATTAGGAAAACTGTAAGCATTTTTATCTTGCCCAAGCATAGACATAAAGAAAAAACTTGCCCTGCATATAAAAGTAGAGTCTTCTCTTGGTGCCATTCCAATGATGAATGTCATTTTTAAAAAAGGATTACACTTGTTATTATTGGCCAAGTTTAATGTAAACAGCTAGTATCTTGCTCATATCTGATATTCATTTGCTAAACTGGAAAATCCTGATCTGATGTAAACTTATTTAAATGCATGGTGCAAAGAATTAAGGACCTTCTTATATATTTTATCCCTTCCCCACCCCACCCCGACTTTCTTTTCATCCTTGGTTCAAGAAATATGAAGCAATAAAGTAATCAAGAAACTTTGCAAATCAGGATATACTGTATACAATTCAAGCATATAACTTTTTATGTTTTAGTGAGCTTTTGTTTTTATCTTATGGCTTTCATAGTAATATTTAACAATATTCTGGAGGGAAAATATAGATTTAAAAAACGCAATGACAAGAATCACATTAACATCCATGGAAAAGGGTGTACTGCCTTCTTCAATCTGGTTTCCTCCAAATATACTGGACCACACTTCCTTGGAATCTTAAGCAATTTAACCTCAACAGCTCTGGAGAACCCCAAGTTGAGGAAGATGGCTTTATCATACCAAGAAGAGAAACAATTGAATCCTTTGCACTTTGGATTTGCTACTTTGGAAGCAACAGTTGAAGTGCAATTGATGTGAACAAGAGCCCAGAGTCCCTACAACAAACAAGAGGGACCTGAATAGTACAGATAAGTTATTTGATTGTCTCTAGTGGTACCAGTTTGCCATTAGTAAGGACCTCAGTGTCAGATAAGAATTTTGTTTCTCTTTTCTCAGATTCTCCAAGCAGAGAAAAACGAGTAAGAAGAATAAAGAAAGGCAAAATAAACGTCTATTACGCAAGCATTCGGAATTATGTAAGTCCTTAAAACCACTTACGGTGCCAAAATACACTCAATCATTTTAGTAATTGTGATAACTTAATCTAATGACTGAGAATCATAGAAGCTGAGCATCACATGTCTATTGACTCAACACAAGTACTGTGCAAACTATTTCTTTTCATCACGTTTTTTTCTCTTAAACATTATCAGCTCATCGTGGGTATTAACTAGTGGAAGAAAGAAGATGAGAAACAGCACATCTAAAATACACATAGTTATTAATGACAAGAAAGCTATTTATATTGATAAACCCTTTGGCACTTAGTTGGTTATATTGGCAATTAGTGATTAGAAAATTCTTAGTAATTGTTACAATTGCTCTATAAAAATTATTCTGTTCTTTGTACTCCAATGTTGTAGAAAGAGAAAACATTTTTAACAAACTTCTCCTAATATTCAGCTGGATTTCCCATCCCATCTTGTCATCAAATTCAGTATTTTAAAGAATTTAATAGACTGTATCTTTTCTGGGAGAAATTTATACCCATTGCTGACCACTATCAGTCTGAAATTTTAAAAAAGGCGATTTGTATTTCTCTATAGTAAATATAGTTATTTAAATAATTTGTAAGTGTGCCCATTTCAAAATGCCATGTTTGCCTGTGAACCTGAGTATCACACAAAGGATACCAATTACAAGCAATAATAAACGAACAAGTCAAGCAGGTATACTGTATCCTCATATAAGTGCAGGAAAAAACCAGAATAACTTCCTTAATTTGAAATAGGTAATGAGCCAATTTATTCCAAGCAAAGGACCAAACAATAATAATTGTTTTGAAACATTTTTGTTATGAAAAGTAACAGAAAAGTTTGGAATAGTCCAAATCGTCCTAGTTTTGTTCCTGAAGATATTCTGATTCTATTATTTTACCCTCTAATTTTGCTGATGATACAGAGACATTTTTACCTGTACAAAGTATTTTGGATGTTTTGTGTACTCTCAAACTAGACAGCTACAAGGCGTCATACTAGAAACCTCAAGATCTCTCGCCCAATCCTCCGAGGGAGTTTTTGTAGTTTTGACAGATGTCAAAAATTGCTACTGAGCAAGAAGAGGTACTGTGTGAACCATTTGTCCTAATGGGACTCATCAGGCATCGGTAATCTCCTTATGTTCAAGTTCTTTAAGGTTCATTCCAATAGAAATAAAATCAGTGACACGGAACCTTCTATGGTCAGTAATAATCATAGCATAGGATGATTCATAGCCTGCCAACTAAGAAAGCTTTTAATGCGGCTGAACTCCAGACCACAGATGTAAACTACTTTTTTATCTTTCTCCATACAAGTGCACCAAGGGGACGCGGCGGCTCAGTGCCTAAGACGCTGAATTTGTTGATCAGAAAGTTTGGCAGTTCGGCGGTTCGAATCCCTAGCAATGTGTAATGGAGTGAACTCCATTACTTGTCCCAGCGTCTGTCAACCTAGCAGTTCGAAAGCATGTAAAAATGCAAATAGAAAAATAGGACCCCCCTTTGGTGAGAAGGTAACAGCGTTTCGTGCGCCTTTGCTGTTGAGTCATGCCAGCCACATGACCACGAATACGTCTTTGGACAGCGCTGGCTCTTCGGCTTTGAAATGGAGACAAGCACTGCCCCCTAGAGTCGGGAACAACTAGCACATGTGTGAGGGAACTTTTACCTTATACAAGTGCACCTATAGAAATCTTTAATAAACTGAGTAACAATTCACAATGGCCCTGCATCATTTATGGCATCAAGAAGACTGGAGGAATTGTGTTGGCAAGCTAAGCTTGAGTAAAGTCAGATCTATGTGCAATGACATCCCTCCCGCAAAAACAAAGATAAAATTATAGCAGTAACAGCTACACCTACTCCAGAACTTCTGGAGTTAACCACATTCATGGTTAAGCAACTGCTGTAGAAGGCTTTTGCCTAATATAGTAAACTGGAAGAGATAACAACAACAACAACAACAACAACAACAACAACAACAGAGTTGGAAGGGACCTTGGAGGCCTTCTAGTCCAACCTCCTGCCCAGACAGGAGATCCTACACCATTTCAGACAAATGGTTATCCAACATTTTCTTAAAAATTTCCAGTGTTGGAGCATTCACTTCTGCAGGCAAGTTGTTCCTCTTATTAATTGTTCCAACTGTCAGGAAATTTTTCCTTAGTTCTAAGTTGCTTCTCTCCTTGATTAGTTTCCATCCATTGCTTCTTGTTCTACCCTCAGGTGCTTTGGAGAATAGTTTGACTCCCTCTTCTTTGTGGCAACCCCTTAGATATTGGAACACTGCTATCATGTCTCCCCTAGCCCTTCTTTTCATTAAACTAGACATACTGAGTTCCTGCAACCATTCTTCATGTTTTAACCTCCAGTCCACTAATCATCTTTGTTGCTCTTCTCTGCACTCTTTTTAGAGTCTCAACATCTTTTTTTGAGATCCAACTGCTCCTTCAATTATTTGGCATATATTTTGGATTTAGTCCACAACTCTAGCAATACAAAAACCATTCATAATACTATTTCCCAGGACACTACCCCAAGTAGTGGTAACAAGAATTTAAATTCAAATTAGGTCAGTTCCAATTACATTGAAAATTATTAGGGTAATGTTTTTTTAGGTCTGTCTAAAAAGAAGTATTAGGGCATTCTGCTACACACAGTACCTGCTCTCTTGGAGGCTGCATTCCAATAAAATTAACTTGTCAAGACCAGATTGATAGATGAAATTGGTATTTGTAAGCAGAACTATATGTGCAGTATAATAATGGAATATTTTTAATCTTTGACAGCAGTATTGTTGTTAATTGCTTAATAGCTCCCTTGTCACATATAAACAAATACAAAAAACTCAGACTCTATTTTCCTTCATTTCATTTTAACCTCAAACAGGAAAAAGAATGTAGACGTTTCCAGTAGCTCTGAACCACAATGCTAGATGATTTGTACTGCTGGGAAGCAGAACAGCAATATAACCATTCCCTTGATGGATACTTAGAGAACAAGGATTGTTGAAAGTATTCAAAAGCTCAAATGTAAATATAAAACATGAGCAGGGGAAATCCCAGCCAATATAGCTGAAATGTTGGCACAGTTTCTGATTATGACAAATGTACACTGCAAACCAGTATATAATTTTGTTTGTGTGTTCCTTCTAGAATAAAATAGAATAGAATTTTTATTGGCCAAGTGTGATTGGACACACAAGGAATTTGTCTTGGTGTATATGCTCTCAGTGTACATAAAAGAAAAGATACGTTCATCAAGCTACAACATACAACATTCTAGTCAGGTATGACATCTGGTAAGTATATAGAGAAGCCCATTTAGTTTTCTTATCAATATTTTTGTCATTTTTCTAGGGCCAAGAGAGATTGACTGGCCCAAAATCATCCTCTGTATACAAAATATATACCATCTGTATATAAACAGAGAGCCAACCTTCCTTTCTAGCACTGCTGATGGTACCTAGTTGTGTAATGAAACATCTGTAAGAACAATATCCAAGCTCAGAGAGCACAAAGGACCACACAGTTCAACCCTGAACTACAAACATTCTTTTCTATTGGTATCAAAGTCATCCAACTGGTTTCCATGATTAAGACAGAACTAGCCCATGGGTTATTGATTCTTTTATCCAAAGAAGAGAATATATTTAACTTTGTTTCTGTTTGGAAATTGTTTCCGGATTTTGTGCTTGCATTGGGAAAAAATTTGATGTTTTTGCTTTTGCTTTTGCTAATTAGATAGGTTTGTTGTTATAGAAATGGCTAATATATAATATACTATTGTATAAAAGTAAAAAGTTAAGGTTGTAATGTAGTTATTTTCTACTGTGCTAAAGGCAATTGGAAGTTGGTGCCTTTGTCTTTCCTTTTTCCTCTTTACAACATTTTTTTTACCCTCCTCTTCTAGTTTACTATTACTTTTTTGAATTTCTCTTTGTATTTTGTATTTTGATAAATGAATACAAATGTAAAAAGAAAAGAAAAAAGAACTAGTACATCGGTTTTTACACTACTCAATTAATGTTTTAACTGTTTGGCTAAACTGACTCTCCAGAACATCTATAATCAAAAATAAATTATGTTAGTTTCAGCAAGTTTAATACCAGATTTCTATTTGGGAGCAAGGTCCACTGAACCTAATAGAATTTATTTTTGATTATACATGATCAGGAGAATCAGTTTGGCCAAACAGTTAAAGCACTAGTTGAGTAGTGCAGAATCCCATGTGCTAGTTCTGCCTTAGTCATGGAAGCCAGCTGGATGACTTTGGCACCAATAGAAGAGACTATTTGTAGAAGTGATGTAAATTTTATTATCCTTTTTTTTTTACATTTTTGCATTTTTTAACTTCTGAGTTCTGAGAAAGCATTCTTTATTGTTGTTTGCAACTTTCCCTAATATATTGAGTTTAATATGGAACTCTGTGGGTGGCAGCATCTAACTGGCCTTCTCTGGTCTTAAAACCTTGGTCAGACAGGGATAATATGTGGCTGGGACTTCTCCAGGGAATATAAAGGTTGTAGGCTAAACTGAGAAATCACAAAAAACATCTCAAGCAAATAATTTTTGTATTGCTGCCAGGAAGCTTTGGAGACACATTTAAGAATTCACCAAGAATTGAGTTCATCTTGAAGAAAACTTTACCTTATCTCTAATATGTAAGTTTTGAAAGTATATTTACTGTATACGTGCTTTTTAAAGTTTTCTCAAATATATATTCATGTTTGGTCTCAACTTTCTCTAATAAAAGACTTAAAAGTATATATGGGTCTTTTGAAAGGAGATTATTTTGTGCTGAGATTGTTTGCTGTCTAGAGTATTTGGGAAGAGCATACAAGTAAAACAAAGTAAATAAACTGGAATTTACTGGAATGGGGAGGGCATAGATTTATGAGACAAGAATGATAGAATTTCTGTCTGTACATGATATGGCAGAATCTATTTTGAAGGATTCCATCAACCTCATTGAAATCCATGGCAATTTTCTTTTACATCTGTCTTTCAATTAAGAATTGAATGAATTACAATCCTAATTGAACAATGACAGAAATCCCAAACGTATATTTTCATTAAAAAAAAACTTCAATGAGATTTGTGATTAACTTCTTCCAGTAAGAAAGAATGCAATTGTATTAAAAACCATAAACCTTAGAAAGATAGGAGAATATTACTTTTGACTTCTTATATGAATATAAGTAGGTCTGAATATATATCAACCCTACTCAAATAAAGTAGCCTTAACAAAATTTTGGGAAAAACACTATGTCGGTAGCTGATAAAGTCAAAATTCCATTCCTTCTAGAATCTGATTGTGTTTATGATGGTTTTCTCACATCACTCTAAGCCATGGCTTCTTTAGTTATAATTTGCTGAATAAACCACAATTGGTTGGGCTAGTATAATATATTAAATAAAATCAAATGAACTTTATTATGGTTTTGCATTCTATATGAACCAGACCTGTCTGTGTATGTGCTTGTTTTTTTGGCATAAATAGATTTTAACCATTAGAAATGTTGACCTTGCTTATATTATTTAGAGTATTCTTCAACTGTTTGGAATCCCCACCATATATATGACATCAATACAATCAAGCAGGTTCAGAAGTATTTCACGAGAAAAGTCTTGCACTCTTCTGTACAATTCCTTATGCTACTAGGCTCAAAATTCTTGGTTTGGATAACTTAGAACTTGTGATCAGGCCTAGGTAATGCATACAAAATTATACGTAATTTATACGTATAATATTTTACCTGCAAATGACTTTTTCTGTTTTAATCGCAATAGTACACCCACGAACAACCGTGTTAAACTCTATGTAAATCGTTCTAAATTTGACTGTAAAAATATGATTTCTGTAATAAGAGTTGTCAAAATCTGGAATGTCCTACCCGATTCAGTTGTTTCAGCTACAAATTTTCACAGTTTCAGTCACAAATTGACTTTTGTGGACCTTACTTCATACTTAAGTGGTCAGTAGAGGGGGCGTGCATAAGTGCACTAAAGTGCCTATCGTCCTATTTTTATTCTCTTATTCTTGTTCTCGTTTTTGTTTGACAAATTCCAATAAATAAATAAATATGCTCCAAAACATGCAAACTGTAAGGAATTTCAGATCTCTCACTTCCAGGCACACATAGCAAGTGCCCTAACTAATTGGCTATTTCATTTTTCTCAATGATGCAGGAAAACATCTAAGCACCTGTAAAGATGGAAAGGAAACGTAGATTGATCGCCCTGAAAAAAATTAAGAAACAAAACTATTATTATAGTAAATATTCTTCTGGCTCCGCATTTCCTACAGAAGAAAAAAAAATCCTGCCTTCTTCATCTTGACTGCTAATGCTGTCAAACGATAATTAATTCGTAGAACTGCTTAGAGTGTAAACATTGCTGACGTACAGAGAACACAGGATTACTTAAAAGGCTTTGTTTGCCATCATTCTCACTTGTAACCAATGTCATTATGGAAATAGAAAGATTTTAAACTAAATGCACAAAATGAAAGCCACTCTCCAAATTGATTTATGCTGTAACTTGATCTTCACAATATATTTTACCAAGTCATGTTATGCTTGAAGAACATAAACATGTTATGTTTCACTGAATTAACAGTGCGATGATTCAGCTTCATTGGAAAATTAATCCATTTTTCTTCCAGTGATGGTCAACCAGATGTTTTGGAGACATTTATACAATACTATGGCAGATCCAGCTATTCAGTAACAGATTGCATAGGAGCAATTAGTGTATAATTTAGCTATAAAAAACAGTATGTTGATCCAACATGTAAAACAAGCAGGCATTAGTCTCTGAAGATTCCTTCAAAATTGTAGTGATCCAATATATAAATAAATGTGGTTAGATGTTTACTAGACATGTGTCATTGTCTCAGAGATATTGGCCAGCAAAAAAGCAATAAGAGTTGGAATGATTTCCAACTTCCTGCTGGCTTCCCCGTTGAGTATCTTTGTGGGATACTGGTAGGGAGCATTAGAAAACTTCCTGCCTGCCTGCCTGTATCCCCTTTCCCTTCCCCACTCCCCTCCCCATAATCTATTCATTCTTTCAATCATGCAACCTTCTCTCTGAATTGTTATTCACATTATGTGATACTCTGTTAATGAAATAAGAGCTCTTGTTTTTTTTATTCCTGCTATTATTTCTAGTAGGACATTGTTGTTGTGACCTAGGCCCAAGTCGTTATTACCAGAAAACAATCAGTCCTAAACAAACATATTTTATGAATTACTTCATTCTCAGCTTAGTCCAAATTAGTTCCAAAACAAAGTCCTTCTGAAAAAGTCCTTCGGCCTTATCTCAAACCTTTGTCTTCTTTGGCACCCTGCCAAAGGCTTTTCTTGGCAAGAACCCTATGAAGTTCAGAAACAGGAGACGCCACAAGAAACAATTGTAACAATGTTGCTTTCCTACAAAGAACCCAAGAGCTGTTGCTGCTCTTTTACACCTTATGGGACAATCATCTCCTGGCCTTACTCCCGAGTCGTCCTTTTTGCTTTAGCTGCTCTTGCCTTCTGGCAGCTCTTTGCATGCGTGCACTAGGAACAGCTCCTCCTGTTCCTCTGCCTCTCTGCTGTCCGCCTCTGGATGCTCCAGAGTCCATGCATCGCTCCCAGATGGCTCTGGCCCCATCTCTAGCTCTGAGACAGAGCCCTCATCTGGGCCTTCCCCTGACTCCAGGACTGACTCATTGTCCTCCCCAGCCTCCTCACGGTCCGATTCCGCTGCCAGCTCTGCAGGCTGCTGGCAGACCACAACAATTATAGAAAACTAATGGGCTTTATACAGATGGAAAAAAGTATTCGTAAGGAACAATTATGTCTATTTCTGGTGGATCTACTGAATCTTGACAACATTACGAGTATCTTCTTGCATTCCACAGAAGGTTTCGTGGCAGACTTTAACTATGAATTAAAAGAAAAGGGAAAAGTTCTTCTTCATTAATTTTATTTTCTTACTTGAACTTGAAGCACTTACTCTAATATTTAAAAATCTTGTAGTGTGTTAAAATACACAATACTTGGAACAATGCCTTTCTCTACCCCTAAGAAGAATTTCTTTTATTCTGAATGTTGTCTTGTAACCCCATGAGCTAGGTTTCTGAAGTTTGCTCTGTGAATTTTAATAAATTTAGGCTCCTCTAATCTTTTAATAGGGACACAGTGGCTCAGAGGCTAAGACGCTGAGCTTGTTAATCAGAAGATCGGCAGTTTGGCGGTTCGAATCCCTAGCGCCATGTAATGGAGTGACCTCTTCTTACTTGTCCCAGCTTCTGCCAACCTAGCAGTTAAAAGCATGTAAAAAATGCAAGTAAAAAAATAGGGACCACTTTGGTGGGAAGGTAACAGGGCTCAGTGCGCCTTCGGCGTTTAGTCATGCCGGCCACATGACCATGGAGACGTCTTCGAACAGCGCTGGCTCTTCGGCTTAGAAACAGAGAAGAGCACCGCCCCCTAGAGCCAGAAATAACTAGCACGCATGTGCAGGGGAACGTTTACTTTTAATCTTTTAATACAGCTTTATCCTAATCATATGCTCATTAATCCACCAGCTTTCACACACCCACCAATATTTTTTATCTGTTGTAACAGGTACAATTCAGCATTGACATTTTGACATGGGGAAATAAAGTGGCTGAAAGGCAAATCAAGAGTTAAATGAAATGGTTTCAGTGATGCAGGTATTGTATGTACTGCATTTCCTTTTGGGTTGTCTTTTCATCATACTTATTTTCATTTCTATCCCAACCCTTTTTAATTCCCCAAGTAACAAGTTATATCATCTCCAGGAAAAGGCAATGAATCAGGTAAGCAAATAACTTCACAGCAAAACACAGGAAACTCCAACATAATCCTTTCCCAACCTGGGGACTTTGTGTATTGGACAGCAATGTTGGATGACCGAAGATGACATTGCAGGTATCTGGAGGGCATCCAGGAAGATGCTCCAATACAGGTTACCGTTAAGTCATACTACCAAAGAGATAATCCTCTCTACTTGACAATTTATCACATGGAACAAGCAAAAAATGTAATCTTTTTCTCAATCAACACCCAGTTCCCCTCAAATAATGGCTTTCTGTCACTTCAATGTATCATTTTTTTTCCCAGTGAAATTTAAGTAAATGAAGATTTATTGAGTTTGCACCTCCCTAATTTGATGTATATGCTTATGACAAACTACTCGATGAACTTTTACCATCCAATCCTTATGACAATAAAAGATGGGAGATCTCACTCATAGGCATCCATGGCAGATAGAGATAGCGAATGCAAGCTCCATGGCTTATGCACTTGCACATGCTATTACATTGCATATTTGAAAAAGCATAGCTTGTGTCATGATGTCATGACACCTTTTTCATTGTTTTGGGGTTATCATGATATAATAAATAGGAGATCACCAGGAATCAAGAAACTAAGTTCAAAAGGAATGGGAGCCATGGAGCTACTATCCTCTGTATTGAAGAGATGTTTTGGGGGTGTCAGCTAAATGAAAGCCATGCTTTTGGTGTGGGTCCTCCTGGAGTCATGACTCCTGCTTGAAGAGCTGGGGGCAGTCAGGGTTAGGAGAACCTTTGCACAACTTTGGGTCACCTGCTCACTGTCATTCATGCCCTGGTAACATCCTTATTGAATTACTTTAATTGAACTCTAAATGGGGCTTCCCTTGAAGAGTATCTGGAACCCTCAGCTGGCACAGGATGCAGCAGTACAGGCAGTTATATATATATCTAAAGCAGGACATTACCACCTGTACTCTGTGAGCTGCATTGGTTGCCACTTAGCTTCCAGGTACAATTTCAAGTGCTGGCTTAAACATTTAAAGCCCTCCATGACTTGGTTCCAGGGTATGTGAAGGACAACCTCTTCTCAATGATATCTACCCATCCCATCAGATCCGGTAGAGAAGGTACCCTGCTGGTCCCTTCTGTTAGGGAATTAATGTGGCAGGGCACAGAAGTAGTCCTGTGCCATGGCTCCTGATTTATTGAGCCTTCTCCCCCAGAAGTAGGGTTGGCTCCATACAGAGATGGTCAGCACATGAATTAACAACCGGTTCGCCTAGCACCGAAAATGTGAGCAAGCGCCTTTCGTGCATGCGTGCAGCCTTCCGCGCATGGCTGTTGCCTTCCGCGCATGCACTTTGTTCAGACACGTGGCTTACACATATGCACGTGACTTTAAAAACACGGCTAAATAGGACAGCATAGCGCCGGGGTGAGTGGGCAGGCCCACCTGCAGGTCACAACTACTGGTTTGCCCAAACCGGTCTGAACTGGCAGCAGCCCATCACTGACTGCATCCCTGTTAATGTTCCAGAAGTTTTTCATGACTTGGCTATGTCATCAGTAGGTCAAAAATGGTGACATTTTCACATGGTTCCCTTATTGCAGATAACAAAAAAGTTATTCATCCTCTCTTGGGTCTTCTGCTTTTTCATATTTTTAATCATTATTGTTTTATATATTTATTGTTTTTAATTCAGTGTTGTATGCCCCCCCCAGTGTTTATGAGATGACTGTCTATGTACATTTGATAAACAAACCAGTATATTTAAGATGAGTGATTATTCAATATTCAATAACTGTATTTAACACTAGCTTGCATTTTGCGAATAGCTCTTTTTTTGGGCAATTTCCTGCATTGTTATTCAGTTTTCCAATGCTCACACTATTGTAGATATCACCGTGTCAACATATATTGTTCCTGAAGACTAGCCCAGTGACAAAAATGGAAGGATGAGTTTTGCCACAGCTGACACCAGGCTTGTTTTGAAGCTAATGACGAGGTATGTTTTCTATCAGCTGAGAATTTGGATCAACATTGTTAATCCACAGGAAATCCAGTGTTAGGTCTCAAACCTGATCCAAGCCTGCAAAGTAAATTGAAGGTTCACCTTTTTTTTTTTTTTTTTGGCAAAGAGATAAATTCTTGGTAGTCATATTTAATTATTGGAGCCAATACCGTTGCACTTTCCACTGGGCCTGCCTACATATGCTGCTGATATTAATTCTGCACCCAATAGTATGCACCCAAAACTATTGTTCTAGTTCTAGTTCTAGTTCTGCACCCAATAGTAAGTATTTACAATGTTCATGATCTCTTGAAGGGCACCAAGAAAATCTTTTTTCCCCCAAGGCAATGAATCCACACCCTTTGCATTGTTACTTTAGTATCTATTTAATCAGATGAAAAGTATGTGCAATGTTCAAGGAAGGTCTCTGTTATCTCAAAGTTTCAGGACATTAGCAAATGAAATGTGGCAACAGATAAGATAACTATGGTGAATGGTAGCTTCATGCCTTTTGACACAGCTCCAATTGTAGATATAAATATCACTCCCCAGGACTACCTTTGATTCAGCTGTAATGAAGTCTCGGGAAGAATAAATCGGAGTATTCAGTGTAATCAGCTCCTTGACTCTTTTAATCAGATGGTTCCAAAATGTTTACCAGCAACCCGGCCTTAATCATGCATTACAATTGTAAACTTCTGCAATTGTCTTTCTCCGTGGAATTGCATCTTTGCCATGGTTGGGTATAAAATTAAGTGAAAAGTCAATATAGTGGCAAGCATTTGTGTACCATCTTGCTGTGAAATCTGGGTGAGGGGTCCCAGACGGCTCTTGCATAGCGGGAAAGCTCACAAAATTGGCTCCCTGGGAGCAGTAACTCTTGCTACATCATAAAGATTGTCCAAATATGGACAAATATGAACCTACACACGTTTACCAGTCAATATTCTGCATGATAGTCATAAAGTCCAGGTTTTAAGAAGAGCACCGACTAAAAGAGTACCATTTTACACTTACCTATCTTTCTCTCTGTGGGATTGAACAGCACAAGTCAATATTGCCTGCCATTCTATTATGTGGTAACCCAGACCTCCAGGTAGGTTATGCCTGGAGATGATATATGATGGGAGAATAGCTGGATGTAAAGTAGAAAAGATGCACACAGACATGCACAATCTCTTATGGAAAGGTGAGAGGAACTTGGGTTGGCAGGAAAGGAGGTGTGGCTGGAAAAGAAAAATACGAGTTAAAAATTATGCTGGATCTAGGCAAATTTAGCTGCTGAAGAAATACCACAGTTCCCCATAAGGAAACTATGTCTTGGCTTTTCATGTGAGGGATGAAATACTACCACTATATATTTAGAGCATCTCCTCATCTCTTCTCTTTTGTCCTTCCTCATTATTCTCTGCAAAAATAAAGAGAGAAGATGTATAGGTAACAGCAGCAAAGGAAGAATAAGTGGTCTAGAAGCCTTTGCAAACCAATGGGCCCAGCCAGGTGCTCAATGACGCTAAACTTTGTGGACAATGCCTATTATAGTGACAGACCGAAGGTATTTCCACTTGGTAAAACAAGTCTTTACAATATCAGTGCAATTCTGAGCAAATATCCAGATTTGTTTTAACCAATGAAAGACAAAAATACCTTTTAAGAAATGGGCTGCACGAATGACTGGCTAGCACACAAGTGCATGAATGCAGCTTGACTTGCGCAAGTGGTGGGCCAGTGCACGCACACATGTGCAGCTCGACTTGCTGTCATAAAGGTTGCGGACTGCTGCCACATCTGACAGGTGAACCTTGGCTTATCACCCTAAGGGAACCTGGAATTTTCATCATATATCAAGATGGTCATAATTCGAGGCACCCACATGACTAATCCAATTTTACACCATTTTTTGCAGCAGGCATGAAATAAACATGCTGGTTGTAAAATGAATGCTGCAATTGTTAAAGTACTCTATTGTCCAGAATTTTTTTTTTCCAGAAAAATTGAGGGAAACAGTGGTTTCTGGCAAAAATGTTGCAAATTACAGTTACATGACTGCAGGATATTGCAAATGGTCATAAATACAGTCTGATTATCGACTGACCAAAATGCAGTCATGTGACTATAGGAATGTAGGGGAGCAGCTCTCGAAATTTAAAATCTGGTCAGAAGTATATAATTTCATACAGTTACTAAATGACTGATTATAAGTCAAGGACTTAAAACATTCAAAACTGCAGAATCAACTTCTCTTTTTTTAAAAAAAAACTAATATGGTTTAAGTACAGCTTCACACTTCAGGTGTGCCAACAATTCTGTTAAGTTTCCTGCCACATATATTTTTATTTTATTTGCATTTATATCCCGCCCTTCTCCGAAGACTCAGGGCGGCTTACACTATGTTAGCAATAGTCTTCATTCTATTTGTACATTTATATACAAAGTCAACTTATTGCCCCCAACAATCTGGGTCCTCATTTTACCTACCTTATAAAGGATGGAAGGCTGAGTCAACCTTGGGCCTGGTGGGGCTTGAACCTGCAGTAATTGCAAGCAGCTGCTGTTAATAACAGACTGTCTTACCAGTCTGAGCCACCAGAGGCCCATATGGTTAACTGTCCCCAAATTTGACAGATAGTCCTCAATTTACAACCACAATTGAGCCCAAATATGTGAGACATTTGTTAAGTGAGCTTTGCCTCATTTTGCAACCTTTCTTGCCAGGTTGTTAAGTGAATTATTGCAGCTGTCAAATTAGTAATATGGTCGTTAAGTGAATCTGGTTTCCCAATTGACTTTGGGTCAATTCTGAATTGAACCTGGCTGAAGCCATCTTGTGCTGCTTCATAGTTGCCACACACTATGGGGGGAGGATGAGGGGCAAGTAGCTAGACCAGGGGTCTCCAACCTTGGCAACTTTAAGACTTGTGGACTTCAATTCTGGGAGCTGAAGTCCACAAGTCTTAAAGTTGCCAAGGTTGGAGATCCCTGAGCTAGACCATCTCATAGACCAAATAAGTAGCTCTCCTGTGGGAATCAAGGACGTCCCAACAGGTGGCATTAGGAAGAGGCAGAAGTGGTTGAGGGACCTTGCCAACTGCTTTGATTGGACAAGGTGACCTGTGACACCTGGGGAGAGAAACCTTTGCTCTTTTAACTACATGGTAACCGCAGGAAACTTTTAGAGTTGGTTTTCACTGGCTGTGCCAATACGATATGCCCAATAAACATGTTTTCTGAGGAACATTCCTACCTTGGAGTTCTGATTTCTTTGGATGCGTTACACGGAACACTGACGCTTTCCCTGTCATAAATCCCAGAATCCATGGACACTGCAACTGTCATAAAAGTTTTTAATTGCACAGTCATAGCTGTCTTGACTTTTGGGCACCTCTTCTCCCCACCCGCTTTTCTGGATGCCTCTGAACTTACTACAAGACCAAGAAGCAGGTTGGCTTTCCTTGCTTTGTGACTCTCCGATAAAAAAATATTTATTAAATATATTTCTAAATAATAGATAAATATTATTCATTAGCCATCCTTTTACACCACACTGGCAACTTAGAATATAAATGTTTTGCTGTTAATTTAGGATGTTTCAACTTTAATTCATTTTGTGCAAAAATCTAGACATAGATTTTCCCATTCCCATCATTGATTATGCCAAAGCCTTTGATTGTGTGGATCACAACAAATTGTGGCAAGTTCTTAAAGAGATGGGAATACCGGACCATCTTATTTGTCTCTTGAGAAACCTGTATGCGGGTCAAGAAGCCACAGTGAGAACTGGACACAGAACCACTGATTAGTTCAAAATTGGGAAAGGAGTCCGACAAGATGTATGCTATCACCCTGCCTATTTAACTTATATGCAGAGCACATCATGAGAACGGTGGGGCTGGATGAATCAAAAGTTGGAATTAAGATTGCCAGGAGAAATATCAACAACCTCAGATATGCAGATGATACCACTCTAATGGCAGAAAGTGAAGAGGAACTAAAAAGTCTCTTGATGTAGGTAAAGGAGAAGAGTGCAAAAGTTGGCTTGAAACTCAACATTAAGAAAACTAAGATCATGGCATCCGGCCCTCTCAATTCCTGGCAGACAGATGGGAAGAAATGGAGGTAGTGACAGATTTTATTTTCCTGGGCTCCAAGATCATCGCAGATGGGGACTGCAGCCAAGAAATTAAAAGACGCTTGCTCCTGGGGAGGAAAGCTATGACAAATCTAGACAGCATTCTAAAAAGCAGAGACATCACCCTGCCAACAAAAGTGCGTACAGTCAAGGCGATGGTTTTCCACCTTGCAATGTATGGCTATGAAAACTGGACCATAAGAAAGGCTGAGGGCCAAAGAATTGAGGCCTTTGAACTCTGGTGCTGGAAAAGATTCCTGCGAGTCCTTTGGACTGCAAGGATAACAAACAAGTCAGTCCTAGAGGAGATCAACTCTGACTGCTCTTTAGAAGGCCAGATCCTGAAGATGAAACTGAAATACTTTGGCCACCTAATGAGAAGTAAGGACTCACTGGAGAAGAGCCTAATGCTGAGAAAGATTGAGGGCAAAAGAAGAACGGGACGACAGAGAATGAGATGGCTGGATGGAGTCACTGAAGCAGTAGGCGTGAGCTTAAATGGACTCCAGAGGATGATAGAGGATAGGAAGGCTGGAGGAACATTGTCCATGGGTCGGACACGACTTTGCAACTAACAACAACAAAAGTTTCCCAGTTCTCATGTGTATCAGTGTTTGGTATATAGAAAAAAGCTTTTCTATGCCAAATCCTGAAATTAACATTTTTTTGCCTTTTCTGAAGGCAACTGATTGCATATAATTCCCATGGTGACATTTAAAAATGATAATACAGTCATAGCTTTCATCAGGACATGAGCTGATTGATCTGAATGGGCTTATAGCTAATGTAAAGTTGTACTTAGTGTTGCGAAAAAGGTTACAGATAAATAGACTGTTCTTACAGTCTTCATCTGTTCTGGAGTACATTAAAAGATATAAATGCTGATAAAGAGGTTGAGTTTTATTGCTCTCTCCAATTTTCAAATAACATTTCTGCTTTAATATATCATCTGATAAGATAACAGAAAAGTAATCTTGAAATTGTTTTAAGTTCCTTTATGGAAGAGATGGATAAGAAAACATTTCTTCAAACTTCCTACAGACAGGTTCTGGGCTGCACAAAGAGCTAGCATGGGCTGATAAGTTTGATACATAGATGTCCATCAGTAGATAGCTATTTCTATTCCAATGCTGTCATTTTTGGTTAAATAGGTCTTTCAGATTTTTTAAATCTTACAAAAATCTGCCAAACTATTGTTCAGAAGCAAGGAACAATAGTGAAAAAGTAAAGGATTTTTTTTTTAAACAAGAAAAATATAACGTTGTACATAAACTCAGTCAAATTATTTCCAGGATGGTTCTATTTTTTAACATCTTCTTGAAAACCAACAAGAAGTTAGCCTGATCTCTGATTTTGGGTATTTGAGGTATTCTGATGGAATTTGTCATTTCAATGATAGTGATAGGCTTAACATGTCTATTGTGTTTGTTTATTTATTTATTTAGTGTATGGCATATCATACATGGACTAACAATGTATATTAACATTTCAACTAGATCAGTTGTGGGTTTGAAAATTTTTTACTACTGGTTCTGTGGGTGTGGCTTGGTGGGTGTGGCAGAGGAAGGATACTGTAAAATCTCCATCCCATCCTACTCTACAAAATCCCCATTTCCTCCCGATCAGTTGGGACTCGGGAGCAAGAGAATAGATGAGGGTAGGGCCAGTCAGAATTTTTACCGGTTCTCCGAACTACTCAAAATTTCCGCTACTGGTTCTCTAGAACTGGTCAGAACCTGCTGAAACCCACCTCTGAACTAGATTAGTAGAACCCAAAAAATATAAATGTTAAAAAGTTCTATGCTCAAATACCAATGTCTAGGCCATCTAACCACTGAAATGCAGCATTGTTTACATTTTAAAAAATCAGAGGCTGGACTGGTAGTATATGTCCTTAGCTTACAGCCAGCCACAATGTGATCTACAGTTTGACATGGGACCTCACTGAGGCGAGAATACTACACCCCATTTATACAGAGAGTTCCAGCAGACACCATATGAGGTACAAATCCTATTCAGGATTGTCCATTGCTAACAAGGTAGTTCAAAGCATGGCACCTTTTTTGTGAGGACAACATAAATAAGATGATTAAACAATGGCCTCCCACAAGGCTTTGTAATGGCATTTACACTAACTAACGAATACATATCAGATATACTGGCAACAAGGGGATGCAAATTTGGATACTCTTGATAATTTGGTCATATCAATACAAGAAAAACATGCAGAGATGGCCGATAGCCTCCTGTCCAAAGATCTTTAATTCTTCACTCACCAGAAGCTTACTCCTACTGGTAATTCCATCTATTTGGTATAAATCATCATCATCCCTCCTAATCAGTGGTGGGATTCAAAATTTTTTACTATCGGTTCTGTGGGCATGGCTTGGTGGATGTGGCATGGCATGGCTTGGTGGTCTTGGCAGGGGAAGGATACCGTAAAATCTCCATTCCTACTCCACTCCAGAGGAAGGTTACTGCAAAATCCCCATTTCCTCCCAATCAGCTGGGACTCAGGAGGCAGAGAATAAATGCGGGCAGGGCTAGTCAGAGGTGGTATTTATCGGTTCTCTGAACTACTCAAAATTTCTGCTACCAGTTCTCCAGAACTGGTCAGAACTTGCTAAATACCAGCTCTGCTCCCAATTTATACAAAATAGGATGAACATTTCAGTCCCATTTTAGTGATACATTCCCCCGAAGGCCTTGAGATTCATAGAAGCAGACTGGTAGGCAAATGAAAACCGTTGTGTCATGATGTTATGACACAAGTACATAATTGCATCATTTGCCTCTCACACCATGAAACACAAATGGTCTCTTTAATATCCGTGTGGCTTATTATGCATGCCTGTCCACAGAGGTCTAATTCCTTGCCCCACCCCACCCCAATTTAGCTGCAAATGGTTGCTTACTTCTTCTGCTTTATAGGAGCTAGCATTCATAGGTTTGTTAAGAATACTGGAAGAGAGCTCATATTTTATGGCAACTCCAGCTGAAAATCTCATCCATTCAAAACAGTTGCTTTCTCCTAGTCTGAGAGCAACACTTGTTTAAAATTAATTCGATATGTACCACATCCTAACTTCAAGTTTACACCCCCTCTTTCAGCTTGAAATTCCGCAAAGTTTGAAAGTCAGAAAAGTTGCATGTAAAAAAGAATGAGGTAGGCTACCTGAAACTAGAATAGTCGCTGAAATCAATAGATTTCTTCCTCTTTCCAGATTCAGAAAAGCACTTTTCTTTCAAAAGTACAGGTTGTTATGAACAGCAGAAAATATTAAAAATTGAACATAATGATGCCCTAGCAATTTCTGCATCTCAAGTGGTTCAGATATTAGTCACAGAACAGCTCTGATGGAAAGTGCTAAGTCTTTTAAGGATAGTCGTAGTTAAGGCGCACCCTGTCAAAAAAAAATTGATGTAGTTTTTTTACCAGTTCTTAAAAAATGAGATTAGGAACTACCAAGAAAGTGGATAAAAACTGCATAGGATAGTTATTGATCAAAAGTGAACATGCCACGGACGGAATGTTCAATTTTAAAGCCATCCGTTCAATGAGTTCTTTTACTGGTATTGCAGCCATAGGTGCCAAGGGCAGGGGGAATGAGAAAAATGGTCATGATGCAAATTCTGTCCTGTACTTACTTTGTAGCATCACACACAAGGACCAGTTTTGGTCACCACACTATAACAAAGAGGTTGAGATTCTAGAAAGAGTGCAGAGAAGACCAACAAAGATGATTAGGGGACTGGAAACTATAAAGAACGGTTAAAGGAACTGGGCATGGCTAGTCTAGTGAAGAGAAAGACCAGAGGAGACAGTATTCCAATATTTATTTATTTATTATTTATTTATTTATTTATTGTTTCAATTTCTATACCGCCCTTCTCCCAAAGGACTCAGGGCGGTTTACAGCCAAAGTAAAGACAGTTAGTACAATTTTTAGGACCAGTTTAAAAGGAAAATTTAGAGTTGGTTGAAGAACTTAAAATCAATAAAACCCCTTATTAAAACCCCACTAGGCCAGTCCTGCACGGTGAAACAAAAATGTTTTCAGCTCGAGTCGAAAAGTCTGAAGATCAGTGAGTTGACGGATACCTGGTGGTAACTTGAGGGGCTGTCACGGAGAGGAGGGGGTGATCTGAAGGCCAGACAAGGAATAATGGGTAGAAACTGATCAAGGAGAGATTCAACCTAGAAATAAGGATAATTTTTTTGATAATGAGAACCATCAACCAATGGAACAGCTTGCCTTTAGAAGTTGTAGGAGCTTCATCACTGGAAGCTTTCAAGAAGAAATTGGACTGCTATCTGTCAGAAAAGATGTAAGATCTGTTCCTTGGGCGGGGGGGGGGTTGGACTAGATGACCTACAAGGTCCCTTCCAACTCTGTTATTCTGTTAAACCCAATAGACATGAGTTTCACTGTGATACCACCACATACATTTCTTCCATCTCATGAAATCTCACTTGCTTGCGTACATCAATTTTGGAATGACTAACTATTGGCAACTGCCCGTCATGTTCAATTGATCTTGAAAGTAGAATATTATAGTCACAATATTAAATTGTAATAAAAAGAGTGTGAAATTTGGAAATAAAATGCTTTTTGATTATAATTGTCCTGTTGATTATCCAGTGGTCCACTGAATTAAGTCACTGAACTTTACTGTACACCACTATTTTAAAATATTTTGATTTTGTTTTAATTAGGTAATGCCAGGCATTATATTGCCCAACATCTTGGATGGGCAAACTTTAATAAGGAGATGATATTCATTAAATTAAGTTAGGTTCACATCTCATTAAATATAGCACATTTAAAGAGCTAGTTTGGTGTAGTGGCTAGGATAGAAACTGGAACAGGCTGAGTTCTAGTCCCACCTTAAGCACAAAACCAATGGGTGATCTTGGGCAAGTCTTTCTCAACCCTAGGAGGAAAGCGAAGTCCAACCACTTCTGAAATCTTTACAAGAAAACTGCAGGGACATTTCCAGGTAGTCATCTAAAGCAGGGGTCTACAACTTTGGCAACTTTAAGACTTGTGGACTTCAATTCCCAGAATTCTGGCTGTTGAAGTCCACAAGTCTTAAAGTTGCCAAAGTTGGAGACCCCTGCTCTAGAGTCAGAAACTGACTTGAAGACACCGCCCCCCCAAGGAACCCCTCAACCGACTAAAAAATTAAATTGTACTGTTAACCATGATGTATTGAATAAATTACAAATTAAGCCATTTGGTTTGATTTAAACATCACAGCAGCACAATGTAATAGGCCTAAACCAAACAAGTCACGTTATGACTTAGGATATACCATTATAAATTGCAGATAACATAATCTACCCAGATATAATTTGAACTATTTACCTCAAGTAGATCTATTTTTCATTCATTCCCAGGATTCCATTTTTATGAATATTTTATGAACCATGTGTGAATCAGAAATGAGAAAACCTGTGAATGAGCTACTTCTCCCTATAAATTCAAAGGCTAGCAATGCATATAATTAAGTTCAGAAGATCTATAGCTCAAACACAGTGGTTTCCTTTCCTTTCCTTTTTTCTTCTTTCCTCATCGTGTATACCCCCACCTTCTTCTGAATGTGACATTTAATGGTGCATCTCTCTCTGATGTTAATATTGTGTGTACTATAATTAAACATTTCTTTCCCGGAACATTTATTGACTTTCTTCATCACTTCATGGCATTTACATAATTACAATCTTTGCAACACTTGTCAGATCTGAGCTATCAAATCTGTTTACACTGCAGTGGAAAACTATTTACAGACAGATAGAAATATAACATTTGTATCTACAACAGGAAAAGGTATGGTGCACAATTTTATCTATCTATCTATCTATCTATCTATCTATCTATCTATCTATCTATCTATCTGTCATCCATCTATCTATCCATCCATCGTGTCTGTCTGTCTGTCTATCTATTTATCATCTAGCTCTACCTTTTTTGGGATTATTTTTTCAATAACTACTCCAAGCTATGGAAAGTTCTGCTTATAACATTAACTAAATTATTTAAACTTCTGGGTTTAGGAAAGGGGTCAGCAACCCACGGCTCTGGAGCTGCATGTGGCTCTTTCATCCCTCTGCTGCAGCTCCCTGTCGCTGATCAGCACCACAATTTTGAGAGAAGCTTCCGGTTGGGAGGGAAGCATGGTGTGCCAGGAGGAGACTCTATGGCAAGGGACGGGTTTTCTGGTCGGCTCCACAATTGATAGGGCTTTTCGTTAGAACAGGTAGAGGAAAAAGGACATTAGGAGGAGATTTTATGATGGGGGAACCAGATTGCTGGTTGACTCCAGAATTGAATTGGGGGGGGGCTTCCGGTTAGGACCTTTGTGACTCTTTGAGGGTTTAAGATTGTCGACCTCTGGTTTAGGAGGCTGAAAGAGTATGACTTGCCCAAATCACCCACCTAACTTTGTGCCTAAAACAGGAGTAGAACACATGGTCTTTTGGTTTCCAACCTTGGAAAGTGTCCAAGAGTTAAATATGGATACTACATCTTGAAATAATATTTAGATCCAGATGTCCGTGATCTTGAATTATTTATATCCACCTGGATGGGTTCAACTAGCTAATTAGACTGCAGTAATTCTCCACCCCCAGAATTCCAATAAAATAACTCATTGTTTATGTAAATCCAGCCAAAAACCTCTTTGTTTCTGTGAGTAATGTGAATACAAGGAATATATTTAGATGGCAATGCCTTCAGTTCATGGAAGCAAATGGAGACTACAAAACTTAAGCTCTATTCCTCTGATTTTACAGACAAAAGCCAAAGATACAGTATATGACAATTATATGTGATTGTGATTGAATACTAAAAGAACATGGGAATAGAGAAAAAGTAATAGGAATATGGTGTAAGTTCAGGTGGCTATTGCTCAACTATTGTTATTGGCCAACTATTGTTTGTTAATTGATGTTGGCATTACAAAGATGGTTGATGAAAGTATTATTGGTTGGAAGTAGATTAGCTCCAGAAAGGCCTTTTGTTGTGGTCAAAGCAGCAGAAAGCACTGCTACTGAATGCAAGCTCAATCTTTAATAAGGCTTTCCTAACCCATGACTGAATCAGAAGACAGCTGTCAAAGCATTACTGGGCATGAGTGGAGGATAGGGAAATATGTCTATAAATATGTCCAATATATCTGCAAATATTGGGTTGCAGATATGGCATTAACTATTAACCCTGAGACAGAATGGACATGTGGCCATTGTCATCTAAGAGAACCTCTGGTGGCTTCCAGGGACAATGCTCTGCAAGTGACCAGATATGAGATTCTATTTATGAAGTTGGGTCCTTATGATTTAGGATGCTGCTACTTGTCAGCCTCCGTAATAAGATGTCAAGGAAGTTTCTCAGGCTTATGGTTTTTGGTAACATCAATTTGGCTTCTTTAGCCAAAAATTGGAAGTGGCTTGGAAGTTTATGACTCCCAAGAAAACGATGAATCTATTCATAATGAGGGTGTGTAATATATCTCTAGTGGTTTCTACTCATCCAATCAGAGGAAGGAGAAAGTGTGAGAAGGCGACTCAAAGTAATACAATCTTAATTGTGTGGGATAATGTTATTGATAAGCTTCCAAGATTCTGTTATATTGCCCTACTAGTAATTAAGATTTTCTCCAGAAAACTAAATGGTTCTTGTTTCTTGAACTTGCCAGGATTTTGAATAATATTTTGTTAAAGTTTTTATTTTCTTTTTTATTTTCTTTTTTTGAAAAATTGAGTCTTCATCTTCCTAGCATTACAACCCACTTAACTCAAGGTGAAATCAGGGTGACTGGATGGAGCTGACTGCTTACGGGCTGGATGCCCTTCCTCGCACCACATGGAGTTTGCAGCAGATTTTTTTTTTCTTTGTGCCCTAGGAGAGAAATACCTAGGATTGAACTCTCAACTTTCCGAGTGGGAGTAGACCATCTTCACCACTAGGCCACACTGCTCAGTTTATATTCCCACAGAAATATTGTTTTCTGTGGTAAAACAAATTGTTTAGGGAAGAGACAATAGATTGAAAATGAAAAGAAAATGAAATAATAAAATAAGTGAGACTTTGTGAATATTTAGGCAGGAAAAAGGAAAGTGACGTCTGCAAAATGATAAATAAAAGTATGATACTTCAGAAACGTCAGAGAATTTTTGAAGAACTGGCAGACAAATGTATAACAAATCTGACAGCAATAATCTCTGCATCTGTAAATGTATTTATTGAAGATTATAAATAATATGACAGATATAATAAATATATGCAAGACTGTGGACAGACAGGATGAAGAGGAAATACAAACCCTAGCTGATGGAGAAGTGTTGAAAAATAACTAAATGGAGGATTATAAAACAGAGATGACAATCAGATTGGAAAGACAAATGAGAAATCAAGCGCTGAAAAAGGATCTGGGCAAGGACTTGTTTTTGAATTTACAAAAGAAACCTTCTAAAAACTTGGGGGAAAAATTGAGATGGGAGAAAGAAAAGTCTGCATGGAGATTAATTCTATAACAGCAACTTGATGGATTAAAGATTAACATTGTTAGAAGCAAAAGAATTTAAAATTGTTTCCATAAAATATGGAATACTTTTATAAAATTCTGGAAAATCTTTATGGATTTTTTGTTGACATTTGGACAGAAATGAAAATGATTTTTGGATTTGTGAATGGATAAGGGGAAATATGGAAAGAAATGCAGGCATGTACTTTCGTAGGGATTGGAGAGCTATTAATTTGCCTATATTTATTGCAAGGAAAATTAGGAATAATTTCTTTAAACATTCTTTTTCCTTTCTGCACTTTATATTTCTTTTTTTCTATTCTTTTCCCTCATTTCATTTTGTATTATCTTTTAGTATTTAATAAAGTGTTCTTATTTTTACGAAAGACGATTTACAGTTGGTCAGCATCTATATAGCATAATAACATCAATATTGTAGTCTCTTTAGACCAATTTAAAGTGCTTTACTACTATAAAGCTCTTCACGGATCCTTGTAACCTTTTGAATTGTCTAGATAGAATATATCTGTCCTTTTCAAGCAGGCAATCCTGTCCTAACAACTTAGTGCAAAGCAAGGTAATGTGCATTGAGTGACAGCTGCATTTCCCCTCCTATTAAGCTTGCTGCTTCCACCTGCTGGATGGGAAAATCAATAAATCTTCTCTTTAATGTGGTGGAGCAGGTTGGCCAATGGGAACTTGAGAAACAGAGATCTGGCAATCGTCCTATACAAGCAGATATTGTAGTATTGGTAATAACAATTTCTCTGCTGCTGATCTTGTAACAATAAAATGATAATAATATGATCAACAATGTAATCCTGATCCCAATAGCAGAAACCAAGTCAATCTAGCAAGTACCAGAAAGACATGTGAACTGCAATGTCAAGCAGCCAATAGGAGTTGGGCAGACCACAGCCCTTGATCATATCATCATGGTTGTGATCAAAGTGCCAGAATACAGCATGGCTTAGATCGAGACAATAGAGAAAACAGTAATACTTAACAACAGATCAGATAACCCTATGTGGTTTGAACAATGGGCTAAGATGAAGGATGTGTCTTGGGGCATGTGTACATAGTGAGCAATACATTGTAAAGCCATCGTTGGGAAAAAGACTGGACAAGGTGCTGGCTGTCTACAATGCATAGAGTTCAGCAGCATCTTGAACAAAAGGAAGTTGTGTCAGATCCTGGGGTCTCTTTCACATGATTGGAACAAAGACTTTGTGCAAAATTTGATGACTTTACACATCATAAAAATAGACACTATAGGAAATCTATCATTTTTATCATCCACTTCTTTGCAAAGGTGGGAAGGAAAGGTGTGTAATTCGGTGACTGAAAGTTCTGATTTGGTGGTGAATGTAAGTTATGATCACAATTGAGCCCAAAATTGCACTTCATAAAAATAGACACTATAGGACAGGGCTGTCAAACTCCCAGCCCATGGGCCGGATGTGTGGGCGCTGGACATGCCCACAAACAGTTTAGCAAAGGGGGAAAAAGTCCCAATACATCTCGTAACACCACGATGATGTGAGTTTGACACCTCTGCTATAGGAAAACTACTATTTTTATCATCCATTTCTTTATAAAGGTTGGAAGGAACTGTGTGTAATTCAATTCGGCTGAGAGTTCTAATTTAGTGGTGAATGTAAGTAGTCCTTGACTTATGACCACAAGTGAGCCCAAAATTGAGTTTAACCACCTTCCATGCTACAGTTGTTAAGTGAATCACTGCAGTCGCAAGTTAGTAACATGGTTGTTAAGTGACCCATTGACTTGGCTTGCCAGAAGGTCACAAAAAGGGATCACATGGTTCTATCGTAAGTATGAATCAGTTGCCAAGTGTCCAAATTTTCATAATGTGACCATGGGAATGCTGCAATTGTGTAAGTGTGAAAAATGGTCATAAGTCACTTTTTTCAGTGCCGTTGTAACTTTGGTCACTAAACAAATGGTTTTAAGTTGACAATTACCCGTGCTCCAATCAATGCATGATGATGCAGCTATCATTTATTTCAAATTAGATTAAAATTAAAACTGAACATAATTTACATCTACCTGTTTTAATTGGTCTTCAAATGCTACCATTATATATCCAAATGCTCAAAGTATTTAGTGTACCTTTCAAAATTTCTATGTGAATTTTTAAAAAAGCATAAAGTTTCTTTTTTCCCCAATCTCATTTATTTGGCCAAATCATACAACTTGTGACTCATTTTGAGTCAAATTGGGCTGCATCCAAAATTTCAGAATTGAGCCTAAATCAAACGTTCCAGCTTTTTATCTAACCCACACATCTGACAGATTCACAAAATATTGATCATGATTACCAAATAGGAAGTAGATGAATTAGAACTACTAATATACTTTTTATACTGGGAAGTGGCTCACCAGGCTAATGTAGCCTGTTATTAACACACAGCTGCCTGCAGTTACAATTACTGCAGGTTCAATCCCCACCAGGCCCAAGGTTGACTCAGCCTTCCATCCTTTATAAGGTAGGTAAAATGAGGACCCAGATTGTTGGGGGGGCAATAAGTTGACTTTGTATATAAATATACAAATAGGATGAGACTATTGCCTTACACAATGTAAGCCGCCCTGAGTCTTCAGAGAAGGGCGGGATATAAATTCAAATTAAAAAAAAAAAAAAAAAAACTTTCTTCCAACTTTGGCTTTATCCTGTGGCTATAAAATGAACGAACGAAATCCTTATATATCTGCTTCAGTTGGTGTGTTTTTTAAAAAGAAACATGACTTTTTAAAGATTTGGTCTTGTCTAACATCTGTTTGGTTTAGTGCAGGGGTGTCAAACTTCTGGCCTCTGGGCCAGATACGTCACGCACTGGCCACACCCACATCCAGTTTAGCAAAGGGGAAAAAGTTGTGATACATCATGTGACGATGCCGTGACGAAGCAAGATTGACAGCCCTGGTTTAGTGGAATGTTAAAGGTGAATTTCTATCCCATTCTTAATTGCTATAGGGAGTAATAAGCAGGTGTGGCAGATGTGACAAAACACTATCAGATGTGAAAAAACTGGGAATTTTGCTCTCTGACAACACCCCAGCATATTATCAACTTTTATTCTTACATTTTCAAACAAGGAACTGGGACAGAACTAAGCATCCTTTTGATATTCCAAGAATGTTTATGAGCCACTGAGGAATCCAGTAGAATTCTAGAAACCAAAGAGAATTCTGGAGGCTGATGTTTTTTCTTACCGGCTTCCTCTTTAATTTTGATTAAAATTAAAAACCTTTTTTTTAAAAAAAAAATTAAAAATAGAGTAAGACATCGAGTCTGTTGGGCATAAAATTGAATTGCTGATATGTATGTTGGTGTCCATGGGTAGCATCACTGGGAATCTCAGCACGAGGCTAAAATGCGTTTGCTACTTCGTGTATCTGCCATCCCAGCCTGGTATATCTGCTTATAAATAACTTCTTTATTGATTAATTTTGCTCAGAAAAATAGTAATCAAGTCTAGCTAGGAAAGTGGAAGAAGGAGCTATGGGATGGTTGCCGGTAACTGCCATTCCTGTCCCTCTCCAAGCAACAGCCATCATTTTCTTTCTCCTGTTAACAAGCTCCATCTTGTGTTTTGATTGGGCTGAATGTGTAGGATTACGGAAAAAGAGGAAAACATTGTATTTTCATATTAAAATGACATTGTCTATTTATCTCGACCACTTGTATCAATGGAATCAGTCTGGTCTAGTGGTTAAGGCACCAGGCTAGAGACCAGGAGATTGTGAGGTCTAGCTCCCTCTTAGCCATGAAAACTAGCCAGGTGACCTTGGGCCCGTCACTCTCTCCCTGCCACACTCATCTCACAGAATTGTTGTTATTGGGAAAATAGGAAGATGATGTGTTGGATATGTTCGCCGCCTTCACTTATTGGTAAAAAATAATAGATGGGCGGGGATATAAACAAATGAATAAATAAAAACAGAAAAGACAAGCTCAAATAAATATTCACGCCTCATGCAGGAGCTGACAGGGTGCAGTAATTTTGTTCCTGAAAAAACCGTGGGACCATGACAACCTTGTTATTGAAACTGCAGGTGTGCATAAGTACACCCGGGTGCCTACCATCCCTGTCCTTTTTTTTTACTTACTCTTTCCACTTATCCATATTATGTTTATACTTTTGCCTGTTATCTTATATGTGATTGACAAATAATAATAAAAAAAACTATGGCTTAAGAAATGGCTGTCCAGATGTCACTCTATTCTTCAGTTTGGGACCGGTATTCTGTCTGCACAGCAGTTATTTACGGATTCTGCTTGGTTCATTCCTGTTGTGCCTCGCCCACCCTCCTCTCCTCAGCCGGGCCCCTCCCATCTCCTGCTATCTGAGCCAGAGACTGATAGTGAAGAAGAATGGCCTGGCATGCCTCCAGCCCTCAGCCCTGGCACCATGCCCAGACAGACTGAGAAAACAAACCTCCCTACAGCGTGTGAGCACGAAGCCAGCCACGAGCTAGAATTGCCGGCAGCTGAGCAGGAGGACGAAAAGACACAGTGGACAGATCCCCGCTTCCGGAGAATGGAGAGGCGACGTCAGCAAAAGGAAGGGGGGGGCAGGCCTGGATAAGTGTTGAGTCATGAAGCCACACCCCATGGCCTATATAAAGGATCTGCTTTTTGGCATTCCTTGAGTCAGGCAAAGTCTCATCTGGTTGCTGAAGTCACACCTTGGATTCCTGCCTGCCCTGAGAACTCTGACAGGAATTTGGCAAAGCTGCAGAGGCTTCGTGGCCACGCTTGATACAGACTTCCCAGACCCGGCCGTCAGAGGAGGAGTGGGACACGACAATTCCCCTGAAACTTTCACTCCTTCCACTTCTACAAAGAAAGCAAATGTGATCACTTTTCATGAGTGAAGGATATGCCATTTCCATTAAGAAACCTTTGATAGCATCAACTCTTCTTTGAAAGTTAAAAAAAAATCCATTCTCCCTCTACCTACATGTCACGTTCTTCATTTCTTCTGAAAGAAAATATTACTTATAAAGTAGTTCATGGGAATGAAAAACCTATTTCAGAATAAATGAGGGAATCACTCAAGATTCACTGCTCTCTGACAGGGGAAAAAAAAACCCTGCATTTTTTTTCTGCTACGACTTCTCATTCAGTTGGATGAAAGAGTATTTGCTTTAAAAAATTATCCAAAGAAGTCAGGGACATTTCCCTGTGTGGGTCAGGGTTCGCTCTTAATTTATGATGAGGTGGCCCAGCTGTGTGTGTGAACATCCCATCTTTCACTACAGGATCATTCCTCTCTCACGGCCTGCAGTTTGTTTGTTTTTTGCTTTCGACTCTTTCCCGAAGTTGCAAGAGAAACTTTTGTGAGGAAATCTTCCAATCAGGCTCTTTTCAGCCAGAGAAGCTTCAAAGTGAGAAAAGGCCATTAACAGAAGAATCAATAAGTACGACTTCCAGCATGAGGATAAACTCAAAAGCACTGCTAACAGAATTTAAAAAAATTTTTTTAAAAAAATCCTGAAATATCAAGAGGCTAACAAAGCAAAACAGAAAAAGAAGAGATCCGAGAAGCTGCAAGGTAATATGGGTTACAAGGAGTCAGGGGTGAAATTCACTTATCTTCCCTACCGGTTCACAAATGTGTGTGCACATGCGCAGAGGCTTAAAATCATCGCAAAAAAGCAATGTCATGACGTCCGCACAGGTGGGCGGAGCCTCCTGCAGCTGCAGCTACAGATTCGCCCGAGCTGGATAGAACCGGCTGAATTTCACCCCGGCAAGGAGTCCAGTTTAAAATGAGAGAGACATTCCTTTACCAAGGCGCAATGAAAGATCCTTGAAGGATTTCATTGGTATTCACTTGATGGAGTTATTTTAGATTCTTAGGACATCTTAACATTTGTTACTTTTTTTTTTTTTTTGCAAAAATTGCATTTTTTTAAATCCACCAAAAAGATTCAATGGATTTGTAAAAGATTTCTTTTTTTTTAAAAAAGGACTTTTCTAAAAAATAGAAATTGGCAAAGAAACAGAAAGCGATGCATTTCTGCTGTATCTCTGGTGAGCTTTTAGTTTTCTGTTTTTCCTGCTTGCCAATTGAGTTACATCCATGATTCTTTGAAAGGCTGATCGCTTAGCTGGAAAGAAATATGCTCTTTCTTTTTTGCACAATCTAACGGTATTTCCCCTTCCATTTAAAAAAATAAAAAACTTTGGGAAAAATGCACACTGGGATATTTATACTAATTTTTCTTGTTCTCCCTTTGGCCTTTGCATTCCCAATTTATTACCCTTCATTACAAATTTATTTCCATCCATAACAGTATAATTATGTTTAGTGGCAAATGATGGTAATGTTCTTCAGGGTGTATAAACGTGACCGCCAGGGGGCCAAGCCACAAATGTAACATGGAATTAATCTGAAGAATAGCAAAATGGTTTTCTTGGCTTTCTTTTTGATATAACATAAATAACATCATCATTTTATCCAAAGATCTGGTTGACTTAATAACTGCATAAATCATTTACATTTTCTCACCTCTTCATTCCTTTTTTTCTTTCACAATACTGAATATTTGATTCCATTATATATTAAAAAAATATCTCATGATAACATGCAGCTGCTTTTTGCATACATATTTATTTGCTGAATTTATTTGCGTGCAATCTCAGGACTGTCAGGATTCTCAGCAGCATACAGAATATAAGAAGAAAAAATTAAGTCAACCATGATAAGATTTAAATTAAACAAGAGGAAGAAAAAATAAAACTGGAAAAATAATAATGTAAGTAACAAGTAAAAGAAGACGCAGTAGGTTAAAAAAAACTGGAATGTTCCTCCAAACAGCTCAATTTTGAAGACCTTTCAAAAAAGCCATCAGGGACCTCACATTGTCCTAGATCTCCAGAGGAAGTTCAATACAGAAGTGTGAGACCACTAGACGTTGTCCCAGCTCTAGTATGTCAGGCCAGTACCAGTTGGAGGCAGGAGCCAAAAGGGGTGGTAGAGCTCACAGTAGCAAGGACTACTTACTCATGTTAGATTAACTTTAACTCCTAGATAAATCAAGCTAGAATATACTTAATTCATTTCCATTGTATCTACCAGTCAGAGTCAACCCTGGAACAAAATTGAGCAACTTCGTTTAACAGATGCAGTGATGGGATTCAGTCGGTTTGGGAAAATCGGTTGCTAAATTGCTGGCTGGCCCCTCTGAGTTTTGGCTTCCAGGTAAATACAGGGAGGCCTACGAGGCCTAAAACAGAGGGGGGGGCAGCACCCCTGGCCCATTCTTGCTCCCAGGCGGGTGCAGGAGGCCAAGTGCTGCCTGTCACACCCCCTGGCCACACCCACCATGGCCACGCCCACCCACCTGGTCATTAGGGCAAAGAACCAGTTGTTAAATTATTTGAATCCCACCACTGAACAGATAGATGCCTAGAATAGTCTTCACAATGACTCTGCAAAATTTTTCCTGACCTTCCTTTACCCAGGAGGACCTTGTTCACCCAAAATGGGGCCACTGGCTAGTACCTACAGATATAATAAGGGCAAAGAAGTAAGCATGCTTTACTGCTCTTACTGCTATAAAATAAGTCCTTCTAAAGGCTCTTATCTGTGCCCAGTCAGCTGTATCTTTTGTCTTCCTGCTATGGTACAGTAGATGCTTCATGTGTTCCTTCATCTCCCAAAGCTCCTCTATAAGCCAGGGTGCTATTTTCTACAAAAAGAGGACTGTTTATTTATTTAAAAGATGTATATAACTGCCCAACTCACACATGCTGAACATATACAGTAGATACTAAAATTACTGATCCCATTGGAAGTGAATAGGATCTACTGAAGAGCTTAGAAAACACAACTCTTATTTATAATACAAATTTTCTTCATTTCATTTGGCTTCTGTACCCTCATAAGTGACTGTAAAATCAGGACCGCTATGAGCATTTATCCAGTGTCTGCTAACTGCCCTAAATCTGCTGTCTTTATAAAAATCTAAGCACATCTTCTGGAGATGTGAGTTCAGCCTTACAAAATAAAAGTAGTCCTCACTTAACATCCACTGGTTGAGTGATTGTTCAAGTTGCAACAGTACTGAATGAAGGATACAACTTCATTATTGTGGCTGCTGCAGCAACCTGGCAGTCATGTGCTTACCATTTGTGAACTTCAAAGTCAATGAGGAAGGTGGCAGGAGATTGCAAATGGCGATCACATGACCACAGAGTTCTGTGACTGCATAGAATTCAACTAACAAGGGCAAATCGTAAATTGGTGCAGTCATGTGACATCATACCTTACAACCATGCTGCTTAGCAATGGAGTTCCCAGTCCCAGTTACCATTGGTAAGTGAGAGCTACTTGTATAGAAACTGTGGGAAAGTGCCTGCAGGCCTCCATCTTGGCTTTCTCAATGGGCACTCTACTATCTGGTATAGACTGCCTCAGTGTAAGAGATTAAAATGCAGGAGCTATGTTAAGTGAATCTGGCTTCTCCACTGGCTTTGCTTGTCAGTCCGTCGCAAAAGGTGATCGATCACATGACTCAGGGACACTGCACTCATCATAAATATGACTGGTTGTCAAGTGTCTGAATTTCGATCACATGACCATGGGGATGCTGTAATAATTGTGAGAAAAACAATGATAACTCACTTTTTCCAGTGCTGTTCTAACACTCACTTCTAACAATCACTAAAATGAACTATTGTAAGTCGAGGACAACCTTTTTTAAAAAATAGTAAAATTTTGTTATGTTGGCCAATAACAGTTATTGACATATTTAAGTGCTATTTTTTTTCCTTTAAAATCCATTTAAAATGTACTTTTTAAAATTCTGGATATGCTGTTAGGTCTATGAACATAATTACAATTTTAGTTTGATTTGATTTGAAGCTGATAACATTTGGAAATGAGAACATATATATGATGATGTTTTCAGAAATGTCAAACAACTGTACCAGATCTCAAGTTCTGGCATTTTATAATGTCAGCCAATGTGCTATTTCAAACGCTCATGTTAGCATCACTGGAATTAGGCAGTGTATTGCCTCAAGGTCACAAAGAAGAGACGAAGCCAATAACCTATTATTTAAAAATATTTAGCAATCCAGAAATGTGATGTGCCTGAACTGATAAAGAATGTAGGAACAATTCTTAAAGTATTTGTAAAAACTGGAATGTTACCAACTGAGTACAGCCTGCAGTTATTGCTTGCCCTGATATACTGCAAATACAAAGACCAGATGCCCAGTCTACTTTTCTAGAAACTATCCTCATGCTGAATATTACCCAGAAAAAACAAAGTAGATGATTTGCCTCAACACCTAGTAAAATATCTTTGTTCAGATTCAATTTGACTTTTAGAAGTAGTCTTATTGCATGCTTCAATATTTATATCCGATTGCTTTCTTCACTGTTCACTTTACTGCTTTTGCATTCAACATGCCCAACCCATTATTGGCAGAAAAAAGACGACTTATCAAAGGGATGAGATCTCTATGATGGACAGAATTGTTCTTCCAGTTCAGATGAGATTAAATGGTACATGAAGTATGGGAAACATTTAAATTTAATATATCTTCCTTTTCTTTTCTATCTTTTCGCTTTTTTTACTTTTTATATTATTTTTAGGTTTGTATTAGTTTTTTTCTTTGTATTTGTAAAGTTTAATAACATTTATTGAAAAATTTACATGGCTATCAAAAATTATTTTTTCTAGGGGTTGAAAACACGGCCAATCAAATCAGATCAGCTGCTATGAAGCACTTTGAAAACACGATAGTTAGATGGACATATTTTGATAAACCCATAAGTCAGGGGTGTCAAACTGAAGGCCCTCAGGCTGCATCTGGCTACCCTGGAAACAATGAAGTACCTCTGCCAGCAAAAACAGAGGTCTGGAGGACCGCGTGCGGCCCTCCCAAGCTCCGTTTTTGCTGGCAAAGGGTTGTAGGAAGCCGTTCCAGCCGAACACGGAGCTTGGGAAACCATTTTCACTGGCAGAGTGCTCGGGCCAGCACAGGGCTCCCCGAATGATGTCAAGCTAGCCACACCCATCCTGGCCACACACCCCCCTGCTCCCTCAAGGTCAAACACAACCTTGATGTGGCCCTTAATGAAATTGAGTTTGACACTCCTGTTTGACACTCACTTTTGCTAAGTTCACACAGAAAGATTCCAATGATCACATATGGTTCTAGGCCACATACTATCTGCCCTTGATCAAAAGGGAAACATGCTATAAATCAGATGCTGATACCATTTACTTAGACTTTGGTTTGAAGCATAAAGGTTAACTACTCTGTAGTCATTGTCAATTGTTTTCAGTGGCATTGGTCTTTAATTAGAAAGTGCAAAGATTTGTCCTGTGACTCAAGAATCATCCATTAGTAAGCATCTAAGAAATGTTTCACTGTTGGATAAAAAATAAATAAATAAATATTTTCTGTCCACAACAGTGGCTGCACATGACTTTATGGTAGGTTCATATCCATACAGCTTATGATAATTGCTGCACACATTGAAGGTCCCAAAGGTGTTTTTTCCCCCCAAAAGGCAACTGGATTTTCTTGGTTTGTTTCTTTGAAAACATTTCACTTCTCATCGAAGAAGTTAGAAATTAATTTAAGTAAGAACTGGAGAAGCTTCTTGGATGAGAAAGTGAAATGTTTTCTTAGAGAAAAAACCAAGAAAGTCCAGTTGACTTTTTTTTTTTTTTTTTTAAAGCAACTTTGGGAAAACCATGACCTGGATGTTTGAAAATCTCCATAGATACATATTGAAGGATAAATCTACTATCTGATATAGTTCAAGGTGGGTGAGTGCCATATCCAAACTGCCATACTAGAACAAAGATATGCAGAGAGTGTGCAGGTGACAGACATCAAATGACAACAAAGTGTTTCCCTTTTCCTTTATAGTCCTAGGAAATGACAGCATCACAATACTTTCTGACAAATTCTTGGGTACTGCAAAAGCAGATTTCTTTTACATGGTGAATGACATTCTTTTTTTATACTTTTGAATACTATTTTTTGGCAGGCAGCAATAATTCTGTAGGCAGCCAGAGAGAAAGTTGTCAGCTGGAACAAGTCTTAGAGATGGGTATTCTCCCCTTGGAACAATCTTCTTTTCACCTCCAGTTTTGTACATTAAATTATAGCCAACGCAATCACTGGAGACATTTTTTTCCCACATACTCTCTTTTGGATTATGTCCATGGAATTGTCACATACCTTAATGCTGTCATTAGACAAAAATAAACTTCATCACCACTAAGCTTTGGAACAATTCTTATCCAGAAAGAGATATATTATTATATTTTATATAATATTATTTTATTGGCCAATAAAAAATTCTATTCTATTCTATTCTATTCTATTCTATTCTATTCTATTCTATATAAAGTAAAAAAAAACTCCTTAGGTGGAAAATTCTGCAATTCAGCAGGTCTCAAAGTTAATTATACTTAGAATATTAATTTTACCAGGTGTACTGTTCATATTATGATTATGCCTGAAAAATGAATGGCCTTGCGTCATATAAAATCTCAGAGATATGCCACTATTATTTCAAGAGAGCAGTAATGAGCATAGTCCAGGGGTGTCAAACTCATGGCTGGATGCGTCATATGCTGGCCATGCCAACCACTGTTTTTGAGAAGGGGAAAAAGTCACAATATATCACATGACAACGCGTGTTTGACACCCCTGGCATAGTTCTTCATTCTTGACCCAACACCCTTGTTTTTGTATCACAAGAAATGGTCAGAAGTCCAAATCTGCATCTTCCCATGTATAGGTAATCCTCAATTTATGACCACCATTGAACCTTAATTTTAATGTTGTTAAGTGAGACAGTTGTTAAGTAAATGCCTTCCTTTATGATTTTCTTGTCACAATTGTTAAGTGAATTACTGCAGTTGTTAAGTTAGTAACAGAGTTATTACTATCTTTGGAGGATTTAGACCATTGTATTGCTTTGACTTAATAAGCTACAGCTGAACTTTATATTCTTTCTTTATTAACTATGCTGTCCCGCTGACTCTCTCTCCCTCTCTCCCTCTCTCCCTCTCTCCCTCTCTCTCTCACACACACACACACACACACACACACACTGGTGGTTTAGTGATTTTCTTAATATTCCCCAGCAAAAAGCCACAACTGTCCCAACCAAATCCAGACAAAAACAAACCAATATTAATCACAGAGCAATGGCCCAATGAATCCACAAGGCACATGAAAGTTCCTAACAAGTCCACCATAAAAATTAAATCCACAAAAAACAAGAGGGTTGAAAAGGCAAGAAGAGTCCAAAGTTCTGAGGCATGATCTGAAGTCAAGGCACGGTGTCACTACGAAGCAGGGCAGGAATCACAATGACCAGGAAACACATTGTTCCTAGCGTCATCTCCATCATCCATAAACTGTTTCAACTCCTACCCTCAAAACGACACTATAGAGCCCTGTACACCAGAACAACTAGACACAAGAACAGTTTTTTTCTGAACGCCATCACCCTGCTAAACAAATAATTCCCTCAACACTGTCAAACTATTTACTAAATCTGCACTATTAATTTTCTCATCATTCCCATCACTTCCTTCCTTCCACTTATGACTGTATGACTGTAACTTTGTTGCTTGTATCCCTATGATTTATATTGATATTGTTTCCTGATTGCTTATTTGTACCCTATGCTTATCATTAAGTGTTGTACCTTAAAATTCTTGATGAACATATCTTTTCTTTTATGTACACTGAGAGCATATGCACCAAGACAAATTCCTTGTGCTTCCAATTACATTTGGCCAATAAAACTGTTCTGTTCTATTCTATTCTATTCTATTCTATTCTATTCTATTCTATTCTATTCTAATGTTGTGCTAAATAGCCAGTTTCCAATGCAGCCCATCAAGAGGGACGAGGCTACTGCCTCACAAGTAGCCAAACTGACCTTCGCTGCTTCTGTCTTTTCTTCACCTTACATGTTCTTGGATCAGGTCAGGAAGGCAGTTCCTCTTCCTCATCGATGACAAGCTGCAGCTGTGTGCGTTCTCCACTGAAGCCTCACGGCTGTCCTGCTGCTGCTGTGCCTCAGCCAAATCGCTCTCAGCCATCTGGTCATTCTGCCATTGACCGCTCCACCTCGCTTGGACTCACAGCCATCAGCTGCCTCCCCTTCTGGTGTGCCCAGGACTGGCACGCCTTCCTCTGAACTAATATCCAGAGAGGCGTCTGAAGCAGGGCAGGAATCACAATGACCAGGAAACACGTTGTTCCTAGCGTCATCTCCATCATCCATAAACTGTTTCAACTCCTACCCTCAAAACGACACTATAGAGCCCTGTACACCAGAACAACTAGACACAAGAACAGTTTTTTTCTGAACGCCATCACCCTGCTAAACAAATAATTCCCTCAACACTGTCAAACTATTTACTAAATCTGCACTATTAATTTTCTCATCATTCCCATCACTTCCTTCCTTCCACTTATGACTGTATGACTGTAACTTTGTTGCTTGTATCCCTATGATTTATATTGATATTGTTTCCTGATTGCTTATTTGTACCCTATGCTTATCATTAAGTGTTGTACCTTAAAATTCTTGATGAACATATCTTTTCTTTTATGTACACTGAGAGCATATGCACCAAGATAAATTCCTTGTGCTTCCAATTACATTTGGCCAATAAAACTGTTCTATTCTATTCTATTCTATTCTATTCTATTCTATTCTATTCTATTCTATTCTAATGTTGTGCTAAATAGCCAGTTTCCAATGCAGCCCATCAAGAGGGACGAGGCTACTGCCTCACAAGTAGCCAAACTGACCTTCGCTGCTTCTGTCTTTTCTTCGCCTTACATGTTCTTGGATCAGGTCAGGAAGGCAGTTCCTCTTCCTCATCGATGACAAGCTGCAGCTGTGTGCGTTCTCCACTGAAGCCTCACGGCTGTCCTGCTGCTGCTGTGCCTCAGCCAAATCGCTCTCAGCCATCTGGTCATTCTGCCATTGACCGCTCCACCTCGCTTGGACTCACAGCCATCAGCTGCCTCCCCTTCTGGTGTGCCCAGGACTGGCACGTCTTCCTCTGAACTAATATCCAGAGAGGCGTCTGGGGAAGCGTCCAGGGAAATAATCGTATTAACTTTCTGAGGGAATTACCGGTATGAATATGTTTTATTTGTCAAGCTCTGTAAAAGTTGAATGACATGAAAAATCATATGTCACAATTTCTAGAGGCATAAATTTTCAGAATTAGGAATGCCATAAACCTTATTGATAGCTCAGCCAAGCTTTCCATATGGGTAATTATGTAGTACAGAAAATGAATAGGCATACAGCTGGAAGAATAAATTAGATTGTACAGTACGTGCTTTAGGTTAATTATTACCAATCAATTATTTTAATGTCTCAAACCTGAAAACAGTATTGAAGCAAACCACAGTACTAAATTTTATGAACTATATTGGATTAGGGCAAAAGTTTCTTTAGTTTTGCCATTTGTTTCTAGGTGTAGTCAACATAAATGTTTACAGATCTCTGCCATTCATTTGTCAAATCCGAAAGAAAATCACAGATCACTTTTAACTGAATGGATCTTTCACTTGTTCCTTTTCTTTCATTTTCTCCCTTTTGGCAGTTATAAATTCATTTCTGATTTTGTATCCACAGACACAATTGGATGGGTTTGGGGGGTTTTGTCTTTATTTTTCATCAGGGGCTGCAAGTCAATTAAATTGTTTAGACGTTATCTGTCAGGAAAAAATGCTCACTGGAATAAAAAGCTGTTTATTAGGATGTCTCGACTGTGGGTAATTATGTAGTACAGAAAAATGAATAGGCATACAGCTGGAAGAATAAATTAGATTGTACAGTACGTGCTTTAGGTTAATTATTACCAATCAATTATTTTAATGTCTCAAACCTGAAAAACAGTATTGAAGCAAACCACGAGTACTAAATTTTATGAACTATATTGGATTAGGGCAAAAGTTTCTTTAGTTTTGCCATTTGTTTCTAGGTGTAGTCAGTCATAAATGTTATATCTATCTGAAATATTGTACTAGATGGGCTAGATCCAGATTAAATTAAATACTTAAAGTGAAACTAACATTAAATGTTAATCATTACCAACAATTCCATGGATTCTAATGGTATTTTGGCACAATTAACTTAATAAAAATCCAAGACAATAGTAATAGTTAAGATTTCTTATTTGTTCCCAATATCTAATAACATACTTCCGCTGCACCTGTAGTTTAAATTGAACTAATTAAATAATTAATGGCTATAAACTAAAGCAACCTGCATGAAGCTACTAATCCTATTTCAAACAGTAGTTTAAACAACTACAGACATACCTTGCAGTAATACCTTTCATAAATTAAATTGTAAAAAGAATATCCTGTCTTAAAATGAAAAGCCGTATTAATCTGAATAACAAAAAATGGTACAATTTTGTCACACGATTTGTCCAACAAACATGTCATTACTATCTTACCTTTAGATCTGAGAATGACAACATACAATACACACAGATCAGAAAGTAAAGAACTTATTTTCATTTCAAATCTGCTTAAATAAATAAAAGTAATTAGTATTTTAAAATATATTTCAACAAATCTGAAAAGTTTTATGTTCCTTTTAGGATGAGGAATATTTTTAACCTCTTATAAAATTCTTATGATTCTTGACGAATGTATCTTGTCTTTTTATGTACACTGAGAGCATATGCACCAAAGACAAATTCCTTGTGTGTCCAATCACACTTGGCCAATAAAGAATCCAATCCAATCCAATCCAATCCAGTCCAGTCCAATCCAATCCAATCCAATCCAATCCAATCCAATCCAATCCAATCCAATCCAATCCTATCCTATCCTATCCTATTCTATTCTATTCTATTCTATTCTATTCTATTCTATTCTATTCTAATTCTTCTCTGATTCTTTGCTCGTCATACTGTCTGAGCTAACATAAATTTTTAGATATATGAAAGACTCAAAAGTTCTTCCCGAAAACAATTGTATTTGGTATTTTGCAAGACCTGGATTCAAAGTGTTAAAGAGAATGATATGTTCTGGAAAAGTAAAGTGTGAAGCTATAAATAGAAGAATTGTGATCTGTGTGAATACAGAGTGATATTTGTCCTATAGCTGTTAAAAACATTTGTAATGCAATTCAGATACAAGTAAATGCTTTATCTTTTTACTTAATACTTTTGTTTGGACACACCAAAACTAATTTTTTTTTAAAAATGTGGATCATGGCAACTTTTCGTGTAATAAATTGTACAAATGGAATGTTGCTGTTTTTCCCCCCATAACACTAACACACATACACACTGCAACAACAGAGGCATCTGGAAAATATTCTAGGTCTAGATCCATGGCAACTTGGCTTCAGACCTGAGCAAAGGAATATAAACTGTGTTGGGTTCTACTACGGATGACTTGGGGTAAGACTTGAATCATGTCCTGCCATTACCATCCTTGTCCTCCACTAACTCTCAGAATCCTGAGCACATTCACTTTCTTGATCATCTATAGGTTTGTGATTTGGCAGTGTTTTAGAAGACACTATTCCTAATATGCGGTTAAAAGGAAAGAGGTTGGGCCTACAGGCACTCTCTTATGGACCCTACCTTATTTAATATCTACATGAAGCCATTGGAAGAGGTCATACATCAGTTTGGATGAGTTATATACATCTTCATCCTGGGCCCAATGAAAGATGTGGTGGAAGTTCTAACTCAATGTTTGGATGGTATCAGGATCTAGATTGTGAGGAATATCACTTGAAATATTTCAGTGATAGATGCTTTGCTGGAATATTTAATGCCTATCAGGAAATGTACAATTACAATGGAAAAATTACTAAATTTCCTCAGATCAGAAGACTTCTATTCTTCCTGCTGAACCATATACAAACCAATTATACAACCAGCAGAAATGCTTAAGAAATGCATTGCAGATATCATGATGTTCAAAATAGATGTTTTGTTAGCCTAAGGGAAGCAAAAGAAAACAAGGTAGAATACCTATCAGCCCTGAGTCCTGTACGGGGTATTCTTGGACAGTGTTCTATGCTTTTGTTTGCCGTCTCTTTAGGCACAATCTAAATTGTCAGAGGGAAAGGGGAAGCATTCTGTTTCTGGTTCATTTTCTTCCAGGCGAGAAGACTTCACATTTTGACAATTGCTGATTCCTAATGCAAGCCATAGTATATTGCAATTGCTGGCTTCTAATGCAAGTCTTTTGTATATTACAGGCGCAAACCTTAAATAAAAACTTTAAGGACTTAAGAATCATTGTGGATCATATCAGTGCTTCTTTCCTGCCTTTTTTGTGTCTTGGCTTCAGATCCAGTTTCTCCAAGCTTCAGTCAAATATTTAGACAGTTCTGTGTTTCTGCCAAACGAAAAATTGATTTTTCATTTATAGCTGTGCTGATAATCATTTGCTCCTATTTGTTTACTACTTCCACGGTGAGAAGTGTATGCTTTGTGGATTTGGTCTGCCTCACAATTTGTTCCATTTACCTTCCAGTTCAGTACAACACTCTGATCTTTCCTGTAACTCCACAAACTTTGGGATACAGTTTCAGATCTGCTTATTGCTAGCCTCACTATTGTGAAATTGAAATACATACAAATCCACATAAAGAATCTGGTTGCTATTTAGAACATCTTAGCATTTGCAAGAAGAGTGTTGCAAAACCACCAATAAGCTATTACTTCTCTCGACTTAATCAAATTGTATTGAAAAACCAGGGAAACAATACTGAGCTGGTGTTGTTTAACCTTTGCAGGTAATAAAATCTGCCCAGAAGCCAAAAGACAAAAATTTTCTGCTCATGGGAAAATGGCCTTTTGCAAAGATTTGCAGAGCTCCCGCATTTCTACTTCAGTGCAATGCAAAATGCATATACCAGTGCAATGCATTTCCGGTAGAACTGCAGCCAAATTGCAATAAATCATCTAAACTGAGACTTATCAAAGGAGAATGTGGTTATAGCAAAAGTGTTATACGCAGTGGTGGGATTCAAGTAATTTAACAACCGGTTCTCTACCCAAATGATTTCTTCCAACAACCAGTTTGCCAGACTGCTCAGAAAGTTAACAACTGGTTCTCCCGAAGTGGTGCGAACTGGCTGAATCCCACCACTGGTTATACGTGCCAAACCACTGTCAAGCAAATGGTTTTGAGTCGAGAACTAGCTGTAGCATATTTATAATACAGCAAATTTTGAGAAGTGATATTTTTGATAAGATTTTAAAAATAATACTGAATAGACACAGAATTAATACATTCAAAAGCTTTAATGTAAGAACCACTATTTAACTTGTCCAAGAAATGCGAAAATTCTTCATATTTTCCACCTTAAAGAACTGATTGCGTAGTTATTCCTGTTTTATGCAAAATAACCCCCCTCTTCTAAATAAATTGGAGACGATAAAATATGTGAAATCTTTAGTATATTAGTCATTTGGGGGGAGAATGATGTCTGCAATAAATACTATGTTTTGTGTAATAAAGGTAAGGTAAAGGTTCCCCTCGCACATATGTGTTCCTGACTCTAGGGGGCAGTGCTCACCTCCATTTCAAAGCTGAAGAGCCAGTGCTGTCCAAAGACGTCTCTGTGGTCATATGACAGGCATGACTAAATGGCAAAGGCGCATGGAACACTGTTACCTTCCCACCAAAGGTGGTCCCTATTTTTCTACTTGCATTTTTTACAACCTATCTACAACGTGGTAGGTTGTCAGAAGCTGGGACAAGTAACGGGAGCTCACCCCGTTACACGGCACTAGGGATTCAAACTGCTGAACTGCCGACCTTTTGATCGACAAGCTCAGCGTCTTAGCCACTGAGCCACCATATCCCTTTGTGTAATAAAGCTGCAGCTTATTTGGCTAATGATGTTTGAAAAGAAAAAGATAAAAGCCTATGTTTGTACTACAAGGTTAATTAAAATTAATTGCTTATGTTTTTGTATCAGTCACCTATATAAAATGTTCCGGTTCTTTATTCAGATTCCTCCTATTCCCCAATTCTTGACTTTTCTCCAGCTTTCCAAGGATATCTGCAAGAATGTCAAAGCAAAAGCAAAAATAAAAATGCTGAGCACACCAGTCAATAAAGCCTTCTTAATAGAGATATATTTTGTTTTGCCAAAGTACTGGAGAAATTGCACTTGATTTGCTAGGGAAAAAGAGTGATGCGTAACTTTATAACATTTCTGAGATCTGCTTGTACTGGAAATGCCAGACTTCTAAAAAACAAACAAATGATGGCTTTGCTTCACTTTTGTGGATGAGAGAGAGACAGAGAGAGAGAGGGAGGGAGGGAGGGAGGGATAGAGAGAGAGAGAGAGTATTGATGCATGAAGCCGCTTTAAAAGTGGAGTTGAGAAAGTGGAGTTGAAATGAAGCAATCCTTTGAAACAGCTGTCCTATGGTAAAAATAATTCTTTCTTTTTCCACTAGGTGGCCTTGCATAATAAGCTGACCTCAGAAACTCCTGTGTTGTTTTTTTTCCAATAGCAAGACAGTTGCAAGAAAGCCCTATTAAATATTTTCCGAAATACCCAATATACAAAAAAAATACTTTCAGCTGTATCATTTTTTTAATAAGATTGAAATAGGTTAATTCAACAGCTTAAAAAAACATTTCCACCTTTATACAGGAATATCACTTTTAACTTGCTGGAAGAGAATTGCTATGTATCATACGCAGATTTTAAAAATTGGTATCGAGTGTTCAATCAGTTTAAATCATTTATATATCAAACACCAAATTAAGAAAAAAAAGAAAACACATATTTGTGAGACTAATAAAACAGGTTAAGAGAGGGAACAGATGATACAAAATAAGACTAAAATAGGATACATTCAATAGGATAAAGTACACTGCTCAAAAAAATAAAGGGAACATCTACACAACACAATGTACTGTATTTAATAAGAACATTTCATACCTTCAGATCTAGGATGTCTTACAGTTTTTGTGTTCTCTTTACTGTGTTCTCTTTACTGTATACTGTACGACATCCTAGATCTGAAGGAATGAAATATTCTTATTAAATACAGTACATTGTGTTGTGTTGGTGTTCCCTTTATTTTTTTGAGCAGTGTACTTTATCCTATTGAATGTATCCTAGCAGTATATTTTATATATATTTATAGCTACAATACAAGAGTGAATAGAATAGAATAGAATAACAGAATCTGAAGGGACTTTGGAAGTCTTCTAGCATGAGATTATTTTTACAATCCTTCCAAACCCCCAATGCCATTCATCAGCTTTCAAATTCTCCTCCTTTGGATCAAAATTAGCAAGAAGACATATCTCGAAGCAAGATATCCATCCTTTCCCCATTAAAGTGATGTCCACTGTTACCCCAAATTAAATTAAGATTTTAATATTTTTTGAAAAGTTAAAATAGCAGAATTTTATGAACTCATATCTCATGAGTGCTTATCTAAGAATTTTTGGGAAGTTTTGGGATGATTTTCTGGTATTCTTTCCCGTGGGATTACAAGAAATAAACAAGACATAGCAGGCTTGTGAGATTTCACACAACTGTTTGCGAAGTAAGATTATTTTTAAAGCCTACGGTCTAAAGACAACCAACTCCTACTTTGAGCTATAATTCCTCATGCACTTTGCTACTTAAAAAAAGTGGCTCAACAACTACATAAATCTATATTATATGAACACTATTGGTGAGATTTATTTATTTTATTTATTTATTTGATTTCTATACCGCCCTTCTCCCGAAGGACTCAGGGCGGTGTACAGGCAAGAATAAAACAGACGGTACAATATACAAATTTAAAATGCAGTTAAAAAACTTATTTTAAAATTGGCCTGAGAAGTAAAATATATAATAAGCTAAAAAACCCCATTTAAAATTAATTTCTAAGAATTTAAAAATTTGTTAAAATCAATTTAAGCCAGCCCCGCGCGAATAAAAAGATGTGTCTTCAGTTCGCGACGAAATGTCCGAAGGTCAGGTATTTGGCGTAAACCCGGGGGAAGTTCGTTCCAGAGGGTGGGAGCCCCCACAGAAGGACCTTCCTGGGGCCGCCAGCCGACATTGCTTGGCGGACGGCACCCTGAGAAGTCCCTCTCTGTGAGGCGTCTGGTCGGTGGGAGGCATGTGGTAACAGCAGGCGGTCCCGTAAGTACCCAGGCCCTAAGCCATGGGCGCTTTAAAGGTAGTAACCAACACCTTAAAGTGCACTCGAAGGCCACAGGTAGCCAGTGCAGTCTGCGCAGGAGCGGTGTTATATGGGAGCTACGCGAGCTCCTTCTATCACCCGCAGCTGCATTCTGGACTAACTGAAGCCTCCGAGTGCACTTCAAGGGAGCCCCATGTAGAGAGCATTACAATAATCCAAGCGAGAGGTAGCGAGCGCATGAGTGACCGTGCACAAGGCATCCCGATCAAGGAAGGCGCAACTGCGAACCAGGCGAACCTGGTGGAAGGCCCCCTGGAGACGGCCGTCAAATGATCTTCAAGCGACAGCCGTTCATCCAGGAGGACACCTAAGTTGCGCACCCTATCCTTTGGGGCCAATAACTCGCCTCCAACAGTCAGCGCGGCTGCAGCTGACTGAATCGGGTGCCGGCATCCACAGCCACTCCGTCTTGGAGGATTAAGCTTGAGCCTGTTTCTCCCCATCCAGACCCGTACGGCTTCCACACACGGGACAGCACTTCAACAGCTTCATTGGGGTGGCCTGGGGTGGAGAAGTACAGCTGGGTGTCATCAGCGTACAGCTGGTATCTCACCCCAAAGCCACTGATGATCTCACCCAGCGGCTTCATATAGATGTTGAACAGAAGGGCGAGAGAATCGACCCCTCGGCACCCCACAAGTGAGGTCCCTCGCGGTCAACCTCTGCCCCCTGTCAACACCGTCTGCGACCGGTCAGAGAGATAGGAGGAGAACCACCGATACGGTGCCTCCCACTCCCAATCCCCCAACCGGCGCAGCAGGATACCATGGTCGATGGTATCAAAAGCCGCTGAGAGATCTAATAGGACCAGGGCAGAGGAATAGCCCTGTCCCTGGCCCTCCAGAGATCATCCACCAATGCGACCAAAGCTGTCTCCGTGCTGTACCCGGGTCGGAAGCCGGACTGGAACGGGTCTAGATAGACGGCTTCATCCAGGTATTGGGGTAGCTGTCGCGCCACAGCACTCTCTACAACCTTCGCAACAAAGCGAAGGTTGGAGACTGGACGATAATTACCCAAAATAGCTGGGTCCAGGGAGGGCTTCTTGAGGAGGGGTCTCACCACCGCCTCTTTCAAGGCGGCAGGGAAAACCCCTTCCAACAAAGAAGCGTTGATAATCTCCTGGAGCCAGCCTCGTGTCACCTCCTGAGTGGCCAGTACCAGCCAGGAAGGACACGGGTCCAGTAAACATGTAGTGGCGTGAAGTCTCCCCAACAACCTGTCCACGTCCTCGGGAGCCACAGGGTCAAACTCATCCCAAATGGACTCAACAAGACGTGTCTCCTCTCCCTCGCTTGGATCATCCCAATTTCGGTCCAGACCATCCCGGAGCTGAGCGATTTCCTCAGATTTCCTTATACAGACGGGTGACTGTATAAATTTAATAAAAAAACATATTGTTTATAGAAAGGCTGTTATTTCCTAGATATTTGTTGCAACCATTGCAATCTGTATTTATGTTACTTTGAGGATAGAATGAAAAGTGGATTTGGTTTCTAGGCTTTGAAAGGTTATAGAGTCCTGATAGAAGTTCAGAAATTTGAAAAATATAGAAACTTCTTAGCACAGCTACAAACCCTAAAAATTCAATTTAGGAAAGTAAAGAAAATAGTATTCTGTGTGAGTGAAAACTACCATAAATTCTTTGGTACAATTGTAATTGTTACTGTTGTTAAAAAGGAGAATAATCATAACTGAAAGCAAATACTGTGTGTTATACCATTTTTTGACACATTCTGTTTGAGAATGATTCCTTTTTATCTCAGCAGTAAAAATGAAGAGGTGCATCATCAACCTTATTAGCAAGAAAAAAGTCCAAGGATAAGTAGGCAGCTTGGGGAAAACGAAATAGTAATTTAGAAGATATTACCTCAGGTTACAAACCAGGAAAGTCATTTTCACAAATGAAGTATTACATCCATTGGCCCATTAGAACATTCTTGATAAAGATAACTTCGAAAGAAATTATAGACCATGGTTAACTGGCTCATTTGAAGGTGAGTACAAAGTCTGTCCATTACTGTCTCCCAAAAAATAATTCTGGGGCTAGGACAACTGGATAATATAGATAAGCACTATGAAGAGGTAGAATAAATTCAATACATTTAATCTTAAGAAAGTGAATTAGTTGGCTAACTTCGAAGATATCACACAAAAGACAATCAAAATTCATGTCCCATTATTCTAGAACGCAGAACAATAAATAAGGAAGTTACAGGAATACATTCTTATTTATTTATTTTATTTTATTTTATTAAATTTCTATACCGCCCTTCTCCCGAAGGACTCAGTCCATTCTGGTGACTATTAGGAAAAAAAACATTGCAGCAATAATAGTTCAACAATGGAACCAGTTATCCAGTGAAGTAGGGTGAGAGTCTCTTTCATTGGATGTGTTGAAGTGAAGACCAAGCTGTTGTGGATGTTTTAATTTGATTTTCTCATTGTGCAATGGCTTGAAAAGCTCCTTCTGTCAAACAATACTAGGGGTCTTACCTCAGTATCCTTGCTTTCTAATGTTAAGCTGTAGGAATGGCTGCAGTAAGGAACCAATGTTGAGTAATATAGGTTCTTATGCAAAAGAAGATATGAGACCATGAACAAGAAGTAAATGCTTATGACTTATTTAAGCAGTTTCAATGATTAATTCTCCTTCATTCATTCAAGCACACATATCATGACCAGTTTGATCATAATTTGATCTGGGAAAGGCAGGCAACAGAAGATGAACAAAATAGGTCACAAGTCTTCCACCAAATTTCTTGATTCCATCTTCCTTTAATAACATTCTTTTTATTTTTTCCTCCATAGTGGCATGCACTGTTCACAGACTTTGGCTCTGGGGGGAAACTTCTTTTTCATGTACTTGCTAGCCTCAAAAGGGTTGGTTTTTTGCAGCTATTGTGAATTCTTGTCTTCCCCATGGGAAAGAACCCCATTGGTTCTTCTCCAGCCTGTTTTTAATACTTTGAGCTTTGTGATTCTACAATTGTATAACATGGGAAGAACCGCTTAGATTCTTGTATATATATATGCAACTTGAGCGGTACAGGAAGCTTCATCCACTGCAGGAAGCTGCCTGTACCATAGCTTACATCGCTGAGCAAGTCTAGTTAAATCCAAGATTCACTCCAGGACATTAAAGTACATCTATTTATCACTCCCACAGATGAAGACCTGTAATGTTCAACTTTATTAAACTTAAACGACAGTATGAAAGTAAGATCTCTTAGAGCTGCAAAAAATGTGAATAATCTCCAAAATTGCTGCTTAAAAGGAACAAAAGAACAACTTAAAATATAAATAATTAAAGCAACCTCATGTAAAAGTCAGGAAAATGTAAAGCCCCAAGGATGCCTGTAAGTGTTTTATTTTAATGGAAACCATCAGGTTAGATTGCAATAAATATGTACACCATTTCCATTTGAAAAAAATAATTCTCATTCAGTTCATATCTTTCTAGCATTTCATAGACCAGGGGTCTGCAAACTTGGTTCTTTTAAGACTTGTGGACTTCAACTCCCAGAGTTCCTCAGCCAGCTAATAGAAATATCCATTAGTTATAGGATAATGGAGAATTCATTTTTCCCCATTAATTTCTCTAAAGGAGCGAGAATGATCTGAATGAGAATAAAGTGTGAGAATGATCTGATTATAGGCCTGTCAGTGAATACGTTGCGTAAATAATCCATAAAGAAGCAAACAAATTAGCAAGTAACCAAGTATAGTATAACTAGCTTCTAGTTAAGTATTTAAGATAAGGGAACAACAATTACCTTTGAGTAGTTTTTGCTGTTACTATATGAATCCCACAAAGTGCACAACTGGTTGCTTGAATGTCTATTTCCAAGATGTGAATTTTTAAAAAATTCTATACTATTATCTTAAATGTAATCTGTGTCAACAGCACAAAGGATGGTTTGGAGGCTATGTAAAATAAGCCGCCTATTCCAGGAATGCCTTTGGAATTAACGTAAATTGATGCCTTCAGCAGATTTAAACTGGAGTCCATGGAAATCAACCACACCTAAATTGTTATTCTGCTTTTAGATATTATTACCTAATACAATCCTCTGAGTTAGCCTCAATAAAGAGCATATTGAAGTAATCTAATTATAGTATATATTTTATCAATTATCTTCCAATCTTTCCCACAACAAATGCCAGAGGAATGTCTCTGCATCTACCAACCGTCATTCATTTTGATAAAAATTTTAGGCTTTATTTAGCAAGAAAAGAAAATTCCAGATAATTTCTCCTATGCCAAGTGGTATTCTTGCACGTACTAGTACTTGGTTGTGACATGGTCAAAGAAAGGTATAAAAATAGCCTTTCAACTTCCTTCCTTCTAGTGAAATATTAGTCTGCTTTGCCATATAGGCAATCCTCAACTTATGACCATTAGTTTAATAAGTGTACAACAGTCCTGAAAAAAGCAATTTACCACCATTCCTCACATTTATGACTGCTGTAGTGTCCTGAGGACAGGTGACTGCCATTTGTGACTTTTCCTTGGGGCTTCCAACAAACAAAGTCAATGGGGGAAGCTGAGTCACTTAATGGCCACAGCAAAAAAAGTCGTAAAATCAGGTGTTATTCACTTAACAACAACATTGCTTAGTGACAAAAGTTCGTACTGATTGTGGTCATGCGCAAACACTATCTGTACTTCAGTCAAGTTCCAAAGGAAAGAATGAGGGATTTCCTTTCAGTGGGCTCTGTTACTACAGCAATATTGTCACTGCTGCAAATGATGATTTTCTTGCCCAAGGAATAGTTGAGGAATTTTTCCTTTCCCTGGAGATACTATCCATCCAGTTTCTTTGCATACAGTTGTAGATGATAAAATGGGTCTGGTTTTATTCATTATAACGATCTAGTTTTAACCTATGGTTAATCATTTGGTACCATGAAACACAGAGTGCTACGGGGTTTAAAACAGCATAATTGTTTATAAACCAATTGCCCACACAGGAACGAACCAATCTGGTATAATTTACCCCAAAGATCAGAGAAAAAAAAGTCTTTGCTGAAAAAATTATCTGATACATAGCACTGTAATATGTTACCACTCCATGGATACGTACTGCAGGCAAGGCATTTCTGCTATGCCCAGCTAGATAATATACTTATTGAGGAAAAATTAATATCCTGCCCTTCTGGTGCATATACATATCACTTAGAGAAGCCGCTAGGACTAATTAAAATCATTCAAAGGAAAAAAAGGAAGAATTAAGAAACAGGCAGATCTTGTAGCTAAAAAGTCTATCTGGAAAACAAAAGGTGTTATGTGTTCAATAAAAACTAAGCTTTATCACATGGTGAAATAATTACCATGGGGCAAAAGAGGTGTAATATTGGGACTGCAGTCTTTGAGAAGGTGTTTGTCCTCTTTTCCTCAACCAGGCCTCTCACATTAGGAGCAAATTAACTGTTTATTCATCTGGTTATGGGCACCTACTTCTACATTCTCATCCACTTGAGATCACTTATTTGTTCACAGGAATACAAATTAATATTCAAACAGGAAGATACCCATGTCCTGGATGAATGGATAATCATCTTAAGATAAGGCTATAGGTAAATCTATCATTGCGTGCCATTCAATGGCCCAGTAGATATACCAAATAAACAGAAAGAGGGAGGTAATTATCTTACTCCACTGTTGCTCCCCAGTAAATGATTTAGGTCATGCTCCCTTATGTTAGAAATAATGTAGAGCAATCACAAAACCTCTATTAATTTGGCCAGTCCCCTTTCAAAACCTTCCAAATTGATGACTACAGCCATGGTGGGCAAGACATTCTATTTTTACTATTTATAGCTAATACATCTTTTTGTGAACTACAATGGAATTCTCAGTCATTATAAACAAAGGAGCCTTCTTTTGTTTATACATTTCCCTTGCAAGCCCCAGGCATTTCTTTTCTAACTCATTTTTAATGAGGCAAAAGCACTTTAGATAGCCAGAAAAACTAAACAGGTGGAGTCACAATATTTCTAAAATAGTGTTTCTGAATCTTGGCAACTTTTACAATGTGCAGATTTCAATGTCTAGTATTCCCAAGCCAATAAACTCTAGGAATTGAAATAAATACATCTTACGGTTGCCAAGTTTGAGCAACAGTTCCAGAATGTCCTCAGCCCAGCAGGCCTAACTGGGTTTATCTTTTTTTCCAGGTGTGTCTATGGAGATTCTCAATCGCCCAGATCATGGTTGCCCCAAAAGTGCTTTTCAAAAGCAAACTAGACTTTATTGGTTTTATTCAGGGGTGAAATCAACTTACCTTCCCAACTGGTTTGGAAGCAAGCAAGCGTGTCACGTGTGTGCGCGGACCCTCTGCACATATATAAACCTTTCTGCGCATGCTCAGAGGTAAAAAACAGGTTACTTCCTGGTTAAAACAAGGAAGTAACAACGACCGGACAGGTGGGCGGAGCCTCGCACCATAGCTAATGGTTCTCCAAACCACCGGCCGCCATTGCTACTGGTTCAGTGGAAGCAGTCCGAACCAGGAGCATTTCACTCCTGGTTTTTTCCTTGAAAACATTTCACTTCTTTGAAAACTTTTTACTTGATTTTTTCTTTGAAAACCTTTTATTTCTCATCCAAGAACCTTCTTCAATTCTAACTTCAGTTAGAATTGAAGAAATTTCTTGGATAAGAAGTGAAATGGTTTCAAACAAAAAACCAAGAAAGTCTTTTGAAAAAGCACCTTTGGGACAAGTCTACATCTGGAGTTTCCCTAATGATCTTTGAATTCCCTTTCTTTTCTTTTTTTATTGTAATTTTATTAAAGCTTACAACGACAAAGTTAAAAGACTAATATAAACTAAGGAAAACAGAAAAAAGTAAAGAAAAGAGAGTACAGAGAAATGGAAAGAAGAAATACCGCATAAAAGAGGAGTCTTTTCTCTCTCCAAACAAGCATAATTTTTTTTAGTAACAACACCTTCTCTGGTATTTCAATGGGGAAAAAAATTACCATCTCATTCCTTATCAATAATCAAATTGTAAAAAAAATCATTCAGTCCTAATCATCAACATTCTGTTCTGTTCTGTTCTATTCTGACATTCTATTAAGGGCTACCAAAAATAGTAATTCTGGTAATTATTCTTTAATTTGTGTTTTGCTGAATACAATCAAACAAATCTATTTTGTAATACAATTTATCACTTTCTCTAAAAAATAAAGCAAAAGAAATATTTCCCACTTCTCATCCAATCTTTAAAAACCCTTTCATTCAGTTCTGGTCAAAAAGAAATCCCATTAATATCTACCAGAAACCACAATGTATATAATTTAATCCATATCTGGTGAATTTAATTCAGATGACCATCAGGTATACTACTGTGGTCAAGAATCCCTCAGAAGAAATGGAGTAGTCTTCATAATCAATAAAAGAGTAGGAAAAGCAATACTGGGATACAATCCCCAAAATGACAGAATGATCTCAGTTCGAATCCACAGCAAACCATTCAATATCACAGTAGTCCAAGTCTATGCCCCAACTACTGGTGCTGAAGAGGATGAAATTGACCGGTTCTATGAAGCCCTACAGCACCTTACAGAATTAACATCAAAAAATGATGTCCTTATCATCATGGGGGATTGGAATGCTAAAGTAGGAAGCCAAAAGATAACCGGAATAACAGGCAAGTTTGGCCTTGGAGTACAAAATGAAGCAGGGCACAGGCTGATAGAATTCTGTCAAGATAATACGATGATCATAACACACACTCTTTTCCAACAACCCAAGAGATGACTCTACACATGGACATCACCAGACGGTCAACACAGAAATCAGATTGACTATGTGCTCTGCAGCCAAAGATGGAGAAGCTCTATACAGTCAGTAAAAACAAGAGCTGACTGTGGCTCAGATCATGAGCTTCTCCTTGCAAAATTTAGGCTTAAATTGAAGAAAGTAGGGAAAAGCCCCAGGCCACTTAGGTATGAACTAAATCATACCCCTGATGAATATACAGTAGAGGTGACAAACAGTAGAGGTGACAAATAGATTTAAGGAATTAGATCTAATAGACAGAGTGCCTGAAGAACTACGGACATTCGCAACATTGTATAAGAGGTAGCAACTAAAACCATCCCAAAGAAAAAGAAAGGCAAGAAAGCAAAATGGCTGTCTGAGGAAGCTTTGCAAATAGCTCAGGAAAGAAGGAAAGCGAAAGGCAAGGGAGAAAGAGAAAGATACACCCAGTTGAATGCAGAATTCCAGAAAATAGCTAGAAAAGATAAAAATGCATTCTTAAATGAACAGTGCAAAGAAATAGAAGAAAACAATAGAATAGGGAGGACCAGAGATCTCTTCAAGAAAATTGAAGGGAACGTTTCATGCAAAGATAGGCAGGATAAAGGACCAAAGTCGCAGGGACCTAACAGAGGCAGAAGAAATTCTCTCAGAACAACTCAAGAAGCTTGGGAAATTTTGAAAAGTGAGATTATAAAAGCGCAGTCTAACACAATACCAATGAAGAAGAAAAATAATAGATCTCAAAAGAAACCAGCATGGATGCATAAAGAACTATCTGACAAATTGAAAGACAAAAAGGACAAATATAAAAAGTGGAAAGAGGGGCAAATAACTAAGGCAGAATATCAGCAAATAGCCTGAGCCTGTAAAGATAAAGTGAGGAAAGCTAAGGCTCATAATGAACAAAGGCTAGCGACAAAAGTAAAAAATAACCAAAAAAGCTTCTTCCAACATGTTAAAAACAAGAAAAAAGTCAAGGAAACAATTGGCCCATTGCTGGGAGAAAGTGGCAAGAAGATGACAAGCAACAGGGAGAAAGCAGATCTACTTAACTCATATTTTGCATCTGTCTTTACACAAAAGGAAAAAACAATCCAACCTATCAAAAACAGCACTACAAAAAACAGATTAGAAACACAAGTTAAAATAGGGAAGAAAATGGTAAGTGAACACCTGTCTACCCTAGATGAGTTCAAATCACCAGGACCGGATGGATTACACCCCAAGGTTCTGAAGGAACTGGCAGACGTGATTTCAGAACCACTGAACTATATCTTTCAAAGATCCTGGAGCACAGGGGAGCTGCCAGAGGACTGGAAAAGAGCTGATGTAGTTCCCATCTTCAAAAAAGGAAAAAAAACAGATCCAGGAAACTACAGACCTATCAGCCTGACCTCAATACCGGGGAAGATTCTGGAAAAGATAATCAAGCAACGAATCAGTGAACACCTAGAAGCAAACAAAGTAATAACCAAAAGCCAACATGGGTTTGTCAAAAACAGATCATGCCAGACTAATCTTATCGCATTCTTTGACAAAATGACAAAATTAGTAGACCAGAGGAATGCTGTCGATATAATTTACTTGGACTTCAGTAAAGCATTTGATAAAGTAGACCATAACCTACTACTAGATAAAGTAGAAAAATGTGGGTTAGACAGCACCACCACCAGATGGATTCGTAACTGGCTGACCAACCGCACTCAACGTGTAGTCCTCAACAGAACTACATCCACATGGAGGGAAGTATGCAGTGGAGTACCCCAAGGCTCTGTTTTAGGCCCAGTACTCTTCAACATCTTCATCAATGACTTGGACGAGGATAGATGGGAACTCATCAAATTTGCAGATGACACCAAGCTGGCAGGAATAGCCAACACTCCAGAAGATAGGCTCAAGTTACAGAAAGATCTTGACAGACTTGAACATTGGGCACTATCTAACAAAATGAAATTCAACAGTGAAAAAAGTAAGGTTCTACATTTAGGCAAAAAAACAAAATGCACAGGTACCATATATGTGGCACCTTGCTCAATAGTAGTACCTGTGAGAGGGATCTTGGAGTCCTAGTGGATAACCATTTAGATATGAGCCAGCAGTGTGCAGCAGCTGCTAAAAAAGCCAACACAGTTCTGGGCTACATAAACAGAGGGATAGAATCAAGATCACGTGAAGTGTTAGTGCCACTTTATAATGCCTTGGTAAGGCCACACTTGGAATATTGCATCCAGTTTTGGTCGCCACGATGTAAAAAAGATGTTGAGACTCTAGAAAGAGTGCAGAGAAGAGCAACAAAGATGATTAGGGGACTGGAGGCTAAAACATATGAAGAACGGTTGCAGGAACTGGGTATGTCTAGTTTAATAAAAAGAAGGACTAGGGGAGACATGATAGCAGTGTTCCAATATCTCAGGGGTTGCCACAAAGAAGTGGGAGTCGGGCTGTTCTCCAAAGCACCTGAGGGTAGAACAAGAAGCAATGGGTGGAAACTGATCAAAGAAAGAAGCAACTTAGAACTAAGGAGAAATTTCCTGACAGTTAGAACAATTAATAAGTGGAACGACTTGCCTGCAGAAGTTGTGAATGCTCCAACACTGGAAATTTTTAAGAAAATGTTGGATAACCATCTGACTGAGATGGTGTAGGGTTTCCTGCCTGGGCAGCGGGTTGGATTAGAAGGCCTCCAAGGTCCCTTCCAACTCTATTGTTATGTTATGTTATGTTATGTTAAATTAAGAAGAGGTGGCGAAATTACACAGAAGAACTATACAAAAACAAGCTTAACATGCCTGATAACCATGATGGGGTGGTCATTGACCTTGAGCCAGACATTCTAGAATGTGAAGTCAAATGGGCCTTGGGAAATCTGAGCAAAAACAAAGTTAGTGGAGGAGACAGTATTCCAGCCGAGCTATTCAAAATCTTAAAAGACAATGAAGTAAAAGTGCTACACTCAATTTGTCAGCAAATTTGGAAAACTCAGCAGGTGCCACAAGATTGGAAAAGGTCAGTTTACATTCCAATTCCAAAGAAAGGCAATGCCAAAGAATGTTCAAACTATCGCATCATTGCACTCATTTCACATGGTAGTAAAGTTATGCTTAAAATACTACAAGCTAGGCTCCAGTAGTATGTGGACTGAGAAATAACAGAAGTACAGGCAGGATTTCGAAGAGGCAGAGGAACTAGAGATCAAATTGCCAACATATGCTGGATCATGGAGAAAGCTAGGGAGTTCCAGAAAAATATCTACTTCTGCTTCATTGACTATGCTAAAGCCTTTGATTGTGTGGGTCACAACAAATTGTGGCAAGTTCTTAAAGAGATTGGTGTACCAAACCATCTCATTTGTCTCTTGAGAAACCTGTATGCGAGTCAAGAAGCAACAGTGAGAACTGGACACGGAACCACTGATTGGTTCAAAATTAGGAAAGGAGTCTGGCAAGGCTGTATACTATAACCCTGCCTATTTAACTTAAATTCAGAGCACATCATGAGAAAGCTCCAAGATCTGGGCTCCAAGATCACCGCAGATGGGGACTGCAGCCAAGAAATTAAAAGACGTTAGCTCCTGGGGAGGAAAGCTATGACAAATCTAGACAGCGTACTAAAAAGCAGAGACATTACCCTGTGCGAATAGTCAAGGCTATGGTTTTCTCAGTTGCAATGTATGGCTATGAAGGCTGGACCATAAGAAAGGCTGAGCGCCAAAGAATTGAGGCCTTTGAACTCTGGTGCTGGAGAAGACTCCTGCAAGTCCCTTGGACTGCAAGGCGAACAAACAAGTCAGTCCTGGAGGAGATCAACCCTGACTGCTCTTTAGAAGGCCAGATCCTGAAGATGAAACTGAAATACTTTGGCCACCTAATGAGAAGGAAGGACACACTGGAGAAGAGCCTAATGCTGGAAAAGATTGAGGGCAAAAGAAGAACGGGATGACAGAGAATGAGGTGGCTGGATGGAGCCACTGAAGCAATCGGCGTGAGCTTAAAGTGACTCCAGAGGATGGTAGAGGATAGGAATGCCTGGAGGAACGCTGTCCGTGGAGTCGCGATGGGTCGGACACAACTTCGCAACTAACAACAACAATCTGGTAAATTCACTTGGTAAACCTTCTATTTACTTTTTTAAAGTTTCATCCTTGTTTCAAATGATGACCCATAAATTGATCTATTATCATATTCTCTTTGTCTCCTCTCAGGAACAGCTTCATTAGTTTTAACATATTCCTTCTGAACATTCAAGAAGGGAATTTTTTCCATGTCCCTGTCTTGATTTATTATTTGCACGGCTCCTTTGACTAATAAGACATCAGCTGATTTCATTTGTAAATGATGCCATTTTGGCATTATTTTCTATATCACTCTTATATTCCGGCATTTTAAAATCCATTTTCAGATCCACACCATCCTTTTCCATAACATTTTTGTTATTCAGCATTTTTTTTTTAAAAATCCACCTTCAAATCCATCTCTGTCTGTTTTATCCAGTGAAGGCTGTTGTTCTATATCCTCTCTTATAGTATTAGACAATCTTGTAATTTTTGTTCTCAAACAGCCTTAATTTCTTCTATAGTTAAAATAGTATTGCTCTATATTATATCAATGGATTTCTTCTCCTTTATTTGTAGCCTTCTCTTTTCTCTGATTCTATTTTCCTGGCATTCAATAAAAATTAAACTTTTGAATTGAGATAAGATATAAAAATACTTGTGACAATTAGAATTAAAGTTAAGGTTGAAACACTGACAAGTTTAGACCACAGTGGTGGTGTTAACCGAAAGAAAAGCTAAGAAAAATGAATTATGAAAGCCTACATCAGTGTTAAATATTATGAAGATGCAAGTAACTTTAGTCAGCATGTTTAATGAATCAAAAGATGATAATGAAGAATGTTGGTAGTAGAAAATAGATGAAAATGGGCCATGTGCTCAAGAAGCAACAGATTAATCCTAAGGAAGAAAACAATGACAAACAGAATCACGAAGAATAAGACTAATTCCTAGGATAACAAACTTCAAAACAGTACAGCAGTTTTTTTTTCTGGTGGCAATGTATGGCTTCGAAAGTTGTGCCTTGAGAAAGATGACAAAAGATAATCTGCCTCCGAATTATGGATCTGAAATCCACTAGGCTGGACTGCCAGAAGAACTGATTAACTATGGACAACAGACTGATTGCTCCATTGAGGCAAAGATTGGCAAACAGAAACACATATACTTTGAATATGTGGTGCAAATGGATGATAGATTAAAAAACTTTGATGGAACAGCAGAGGAAGGAGGGTGAATGTTCTTTAGTCATTCAGTCTCTTTGGACTGTGACCCAGTGGACATCCTATCAAAATATCCCAGTAACTGATGGGATTTGTTGACAGGATGAAGGATACAGGAAGAGCTACAAATTATTATTATTAAATTCACAGTGTATATGTTTCCATGTCTGTGTACATGTAGTAGATATAAAAATCAGCACCACTTTGTTTAGATGTGACAGTATCACAAGTTGTTCCAGAAAGGTATTTATCATTACCCTTCTATATGAAGCTATTCATCCACCCTGACCAGTATTAAAATGTGCAAACTGAAAAAATATCCCATTATAATTGGATCAGCACACCACAAAATTAAATATGCTACATCTAATTTATTGAATGTTTCAATTGACCTGTTGGCATTTTTGAAATTCTTTCACATTTATTGAATGGTTAATTATTAAAATGTAAAATGTGTATTTTAACGACATTGAGCTTCTTGTATGTTTATGCTGATTATTTTGTTTGAATCGATCTAAACTACATTTGTGGAAGATTTGATCTATGAAATGGTTAAAGACACGAAAGGTTCTAGATAGAAAGTTCTTAGTTCTATCATTCTAATGGAACTATGAAGCTATTTCATCTTTTAATATATTTTTAACAAAAAGAAAAACTTGAAATAGTAGCAGAAACACATGGGAATAATAAGGTAGATAATCCACAACTAAGGCAGGCTAAGTGCAAAAAGAAAGCTTGCATAACATTCTAGTGATGTTACTCATATCCTTATGAAATCAATGTCATATATTATTATTTGGCCTATTGTTTGTTATCAATTGGAACATTAAAATATGTGATTCAATAGTAATTACAGACTTTTCACAAGTATTATATGTTAATGAAGACCAATAGATCAAAATAATTCTCTCACAGAATTGACTAGGCTATTAGTTGTTTATTGGGTCAGATAAGCTTATTATGAGCTAAGTCTGTATGTATTCATGTATGGCTTGGCAGCCAATAGCAATTAAATACTGGTGAGAAACATATGTTCTGTTTTTTAACTTTTTTCCTAATTTTCCAATTCATTTCTATGGAAACTGTTTTTTATTTGAACAGAGTAAAGAACAATTTCCATAAAAATGAATTGGAAAATTATTTCCAATTTATTCCCATTTATTTTATACATTTAAGATCAAATAGTTATTCCATGGGAGTAACTATTCATTCATTTCTATATGATTGTATACCTTATTGATTTTACTAGTGAAAGACTTTCAGGGACAAGTTCAGCACTTACTTAGATTTACTTGAAAATAGTCCATTGATCTGAAACAGAGTAAATTGTTTGTTGGACATATCCCTTTTTAATTTTAAGAAATAAATACACTGAAGTTTTTCAATCTGTGGCCTTTTAGGAAACTTCAGATGATCTATAGTGTATGCATCAAAATAAATTAACCTGGCCAAAAGTTTGCAACATTACCAAATTTCACAAGGCTTTGATACTCTTTCTTGAAATCTTACAGAATTTGGCATTTAAAGAGGTAATCCGCACTTTCATGTTATTTGATGAGCTCACCTGATTTTCAACCATCACATGCCTTTGTGCACATATACACATAGTTTAAATTTCATTTTGGAAAGCTACCTATAGGGCATCACTTGTGACATGATATTGAAAAGCCCTATACTCCCAACTCTTGGTTTTATGTGGTGATCCCAAAAAACTTTCAGTGTACTGATTTAGATAAAAGTACTGCTGGTTTTCATTAGATACCAACATTTTTTTTAAAAAAAAGTAAAATAGTTTCACAATAGAATCCCTTATTATTCTAGTTTTGTTACATAGAAAGAGCTTTGTGAAAATCAGAAACTGCATGTATTATTTTTGTGGAAGAACTCCATATGTTCCATCAATTCTCAGATGATTCAAAGTTTCAATTAAGAGATATATTCAAGCTGCTATTCAGGGAATCCTGCAGTTCCAAGGACATTTAACTGGATTCCTCGGTAAGAAATAACAATAGATGCTTGCTTTTTTTAAGATAAAACATTGGCCTAGTTAAAAATCTAAGCCTAATGAAATCAAGCTGTAATCAAGCTTAATGATGATCAAATTCTCTGTAAGATAAAGCTATAGTTTTTGTATTGTGAGAAAAGAGCACACCTGGAGAAAGGCAACTGGACTTCTTGGGTTCTTCTTCTTGGGTTTTTTTCATTTTGATAGTTCATACGATACATCTAACCATAAAACCATGAACTAATTAACTAATTAACTAATATTAGTTAATGATTAGTATTACAATGTGGTTGAATGATAGTTTGGGATTCTGGGTATTATACAAAAAGGTGTTATACGCTTTTGCTTTGCCAAATGCAAAATGTAGCACCTGATCAAATTTTCATGTTTTTTTCAGTTAGCTTGCAGATGGTGCAACAGAATGAATGAATCTGTGATTTTGAATTACCAAATACAAAGCAAATACTTCCAAAGATGGATGGATGGATGGATAATCTAGATAAATAATTTATTACTCTTATGACCATAATAAAAAAAACTTTCTGTCATACTAAGGAAAAGTTTAGAGTTTCTCATTCATAACTTTCTTTAAATTACTACATAGTTTAATTCACTGGTGAAATGTAAAATTTGTTACTACCAGTTCTGTGGGCGTGGCTTGGTGGTGGTAATGTGACTGGGTGGGCGTGGCCAACTTTTTTTTTTACTTTTAAAAGCATTTTTTCTACAATCTCTTTGGCCGAAGAGGTTATAGAAAAAATGCTTTTAAAAGGCTCCTCTGACAATCCCAGCTGAATTGCCTAATCGTCTGAGGCTTTTCTTTTCTTTTAAAATCATTTTTTTTTGCCTTCTGCCTTTTTTTTTTAACTTTTAAAAGCATTTTTTTGGCCAAAGAAAAAATGCTTTTAAAAGTAAAAAAAACCTTCTGATGATTGCATGGCTCAGCTGGGCATGGGGAGGGGGCAGGGATTTTTGCTACCGGTTCTCTGAACCACCTGCCGTCATCGCTACCGGATCAGGCAATCCAGTCCGAACCGGGAGCATTTCATCCCTGCTTTAATCCTCATATTTTTTATTTTCCTTTTACTGTTTCAATACAGTATCATATAACCAATGTGTTACCCAGCCAACTAGAACACATTTACTAAGAGATTCTAAAGATTAGCAATTAACTTTTTCTGGAATCTATGGGGGAACTTTTAGTGTATATTGTGTGTTTGCATTTAAAGAGAGAATCTTATACTACATGCTGCACATGTGTAGTGTAAGATCCCTTCTTTAAATTTCCCACTAAATCTTATCACCCTCGTCTCCTAGACTGTTAATTCACCACACCCTGTCACACTCACCTAGTCTACACATCACACCCACATTTACCCTGGCCTCACAGCAGACTAACAATGTTGCTGTAGTCATATATTATGCTATTGATGCACTGGTACTGACTGTTGTTCTGTGTACACTGTTTAAAGTTATCTAACTGAAACAGTCTATAAATTCATAAATACACTAACTTAAGCCTATCTCACTAATGGGTTATGAATTAGATGATGGCAATGTCAAGGAGAGATGGCAAAACAAGGGGCTAATATATTTATATATTTGGTTAGTTATGAGTTGCAACACAGCCTTACTGAGTCTGCAAAAGCAGATTTAATGTTTAGAATAAACCTGGATAAGTGTAAGGGGCTTATATAAGGGGCGTGCATAAGAGCACAAAAGTGCCTACCGTTCCTGTCCTATTGTTCCCTTCATTATATCAAATTGATATAGTTGATGCATATTATTTACATATATATATATATTTTCTTCAAAATATGTTGTTTTATCTATGACAATTGTTTGTGTATACTGTTGTGACAAAAATAAATTAAAAAAAAAAGTAAATTCTAAGAACCCCATATAAAAAAGTTAAGGAACTACCAAACTGTTCACATTTTACGAGTTACTTCCCTTGGAATATACTTCTCATGAAGGTATTTGACAAAGTAGACCACAACCTATTTCTTGGTAAGCTAGAAAAAAGTGAGATAGATAGCATCACCATCAGATGGATTTGTAACTGGCTAACAAACCGTACTCAATGAGTAGCCCTTAATGGTACTACGTCTACATGGAGGGAAGTAAGCAGTTGGGTACCACAAAATTCCATCTTAGACCCAGTACTCTTCAATATCTTCATAAATGATTTAGATGAGGGAATAGAAGAGGAACTTACCAAATTTGTGGATGATAATTAAGCTGGCAGGAATAACCAACATCCTAGATGACAGGCTCAAAAGCCAGATGGATCTTGACAGACTTGAACACTGGGCCCTATCTAACAAAATGAAATTCAGTGTATAGAAAAGTAAAGCCTTACACTTTGGCAAGAAAAAACAAAAGTACATATATAGACTGGGTCAAACCAGGCTTAATAGTAGTAACTGTGAGAAGGATCTTAGAGTCTTAATGGGCTCCAATTAAATATGAGCCAATAGTGTGAGGCGACAGCCAAAAAAGCCAATGCAATCCTAAATTGCAATAACAGAGGGATACAATCAAGATCAAGGGTACTAATACCACTCTATAAAGCCTTAGTAAGACTACACCTAGAATATGCATGCTGTTTTGGTCACCACACTATAAAAAAGATGTTGACACTCTAGAAAATGTGCAGAGAAGAGCAACCAAGATGATTAGGGGACTGCAGGCTAAAACATATGATGAACAGTTGCAAGTACTCGCCATGACTAGTCTAGTGAAGAAAAGGACTAGGAAAGACATCATAGCAGTGTTCCAATATTTGAGGGGCTTCCACAGAGAGGAAGGCACCGAGCTATTTTCCAAAACACCCGAATGCCAGACAAGAAATAATGGATGAAACTGATCAAGGAGATATTCAACCTAGAAATAAGGAGAAATTTTCTGACAGTGAGAACAATCAACCAATGGAACAGCTTGCCTTCAGAAGTTGTGGGAGCTTTATCACTGGAAGCTTTCGAGAAGAGACTGAACTGCCATTTGTCATAAATTGTGTAGGGTCTCCTGCTTGGACAGGGGGTTGGACTAGATAACCTACAAGGTCACTTCCAACTCTGTTAATCTGTACAGGACATAATAGGAAGTTTTAATTTCTCAATAATCAAATAGAAGTCAATTAAAAGCAGCTATTCTATTTTTAAGAACTGTGATCCCTTTAATTATAACTAATTAAAATAGGTTCTAGAAACGTTAAAGGAAAAGGTTGTTCTAGTCAAATATTTTGCTTAGTGCAGGAATACTAACACAATTCCTGTAAGATGATCCAAAAGATGGCCACCATCTTTAAAAGCAGATCTTACCATTAGGACATTCTTCTGATGTCGAAATAAAATTATTTCTTTGGAATTTAAATTCATGGATTCTTGTTTTTTCTTCTGGAATAATGCAGACAATTATGTGCCATCTTCTACACAAAAACCCTTCTGCTACATAAATACCACTATACTGGCTTTGTAGCCTTCTCTTTTCCATGTTGAACTTTGTCAGTACTGCCAACTGTACCTTGTAAGTATTTCCTTTGGAATCCTTCGTCACTTCTCTTGCTGTCTTCTGAATACAGTCAGTTCAATACTTAATACTTCCCCTTAGCTTCCTGGAGAACAGGAAGGCATTGTAAAGGCAATGATGTGAATGTTCAGCTAAGGACAGCATAGTTAACACCCATTATGCCATCTTTATAAGAATATCATGAGACATTGTCAAATATTAATCAGGAAGTTTAGTGTTTTTATTGTTTTAAAATGTTATTAGTATTTTTAATTGTAATATTTGTTTCTTTTCTGAATTTAAGTCTCTCAGACTGAGATGGGGGTAGCTTTCGAAATTGAATAAATAAACCAGGGGTGTCAAACTCAAGGCCTGGGGGCTGGATCCAGCCCACGGGGTGCTTAGATCTGGCCTGCGGGGCTGCCCTGGAAACAGCGAAGGACTGGCCCACAGTGCCTCTGCCAGCAAAAACGGAGCTTCGTATGTGCTGGCAGAGGGTTGCACGAGGCCATGGCAGCTGGAAATGGAGCTCGGGAGCCCATTTTCGCTGGCAGAGTGCTCAGGCCACCACAGGTGCCCCAACACCAGTGATGTCGAGTTGACCACGCCACTCCAGTCCCCTGAGGTCAAGCACAACCCTAATATGGCCCTCAGTGAAATAGAGTATGACACCCCGAAATAAACAAATAAAAAAATATTTTGCTAAAATCAATATATTTACATTTCTATGGTCAAATAAATTAGGCACATTGTCTAAAAGGGGATAAGGTTATTCTTGATGAATCCACACTGATGCCTGCAAAGGAATGCATTTTTTTTCTAATCTCTACGGTAGATAAATATTTATTCTATGTTATATATGTTTGTATTTATAGCCTTGTTCAGAATACTGCATGTATGTGATGCAAGTAAAATTTAGTTTTACCCAAACAGTTATTCAAAAATGAGCGTTAGAACTTTAATCCACTTGAGTATTCTTATATGTGTTAGGTTCAGTTGTCAGTATAAAAAACTTTCAGAGGCACTATCGTTTTATTTCCTAATAGTTTTAGATTCTACAAACCTGTTCAGACAAGAAAATATTCATATGAATGTACCCCTTCTGTAACCATTCTGCCCTTGAAATTTTACTTACCATATTGGTGTCATACATTGTAATCTTGAGAATAAGCAGGTTTTACTACTTATTTTATGCAGAATGCTAATTATTCAGCTCTTAAAGTCTTACAAAATTGTAGCTCCCCTAGAAGCAAACTGGTTTAGTCTTAAACCAGATTAGATTATTTCTCTATGTAATCCACTTTTTCGTAGTCATTCATATTGGGAACAGACATCCAGGTGAATCTTATATCAGAGAGGGAGAAAAAAAATGGGTATTATATACAGTACCATTTTGCTTGAAATGCATTAAAATCTTCCCCCCTGTTCCAGGGATTTTCCCCTTTATCTAGATAATAAGTTCTATACCAAGAAAGTTAATTTTATAGCTAGAACATCGACTATTAGTCACTTAGAGACAACAAAACCAATCTAATGTCCTGTTGTTATTTATTTATTCAATATATAAGCTTTACTATATAATAAATTAAAGCAATAAAACTGTAAGAAACCACACACACATACACACTCTCTCTTCCTTTCTCTTTTGAATTCTTTTTAAAAAAATGATAGGACTTTGAAGTTTGGGCACTAAGAGGAACCAGAAGAAACTAAAGATTACAATTAAAGGCGAAGAATTCTTAAATTTGATTTACTAGTAAAGAATGGAGCAAAATACTTTAATATTGAATGTACTGAAGGATACTTGTCAGGGGTGGGTTACTTAACTTTACTACTGGCTTGCAACGGGAGCATGTGCGCATGCGCAGAAGCTTTTGCACATGCGCAGATCCCCTATGATGATGTTGTGGTGGATAGGTGGGTGGAGCCTCCTGCCAGTTTTACTACCAGTTCTATAGAACTGGAGCGAACTGGGAGCAACCCACCACTGATACTTGTGAATAATAGATCCAGAAATTAATTTTAACAGTCTCTGCAGTTTGTGTTTAAAATAAGTAGGGAAAAGGAATGGGTTTTACCAGAAAAAATTGACACTAATCTGAAAGTGGATTTAAAAATGACAGGCTACAAGAATGATATGGAAAAATATGCTACATCAGATACACAAATGAAACTGGCTGCTGATGTCTTAATAATTAAAGTGAAGTAACAAATCAAAAGAGTGACCTGCATGGTTTTCTTATATTGGATTTACAAAAAAGGCTTCTTAAAATTTTGAAAGATTTTACGAAAATGGACAAAGAAATGAAAAGAAATCAAATTCTAGGACATTATTTGATGAGATTAAAGATCAGTTAAAAGTAAAAGAAAGAAACATGTAGTTAATTAAAATTAGATACAGTGCATTCTCCGGTAAATCTTAGGGGACTTTTGTGATCAGGACTGAATAAGGATTTAAGGATTCAATTATAGATAAGAAATGAGATTTGGGGAAAAGATCATTTGTTGCATTTTTTAAAGTTACTAAATTGTTTATACTTGTGTTTTTTGAAGAAGTTGTTTATATATTTTTCTTTTTCTCTACTATATTATTTTTTAATTTTCTGTTTTCCTTTCTATTTTTCCTTTCATTTGTATTACTTTTTATCTTTTCAGTTGTAATGTTTAATAAAATAACTATATAAAAATAGATTTAATAGGGGAGGCAAATATAACCGCAGAGAGGTAGTACCTCCAGAAAAGTGTATTTTGCATAGTTGTATAACTAGGCCCAGCAAAAAAGCAATTCATGCCGTATTGATAAACTTATTTGTCTTCAGAATAGACCACGGACAAGAGTAACAAAATACTGCACACTTTTCTGACTATTGCTTTGAGGCTTCTTAATAGTCTTACACATTAAAACTGGCAATATATCTGCCAAGTGCAATCAAGAATCCAAAATATTTTGCCAGTTTTGAAAGCTCAAATGGAAAGATACACTGCCTGTAGTGCACCCATGTGGTCCAGGTATTCTTCGTTTACTGACTGCATTTAATGACCATTCCAAATTATGATATAATAAACCAAGAGCTTTGTGACCATGACATCACTCCATTATTGCTGTTAGGGTGCTCCACAAATGGCACACATTTATGACAGTTTCCTATGGTCACATGATCCCTGTTTTGTGTGTTTCATAACCAGCTTCAGAAAGGAGGGTTAATGAAGAATATGGGAAATAAAACTGCAGGTTGTAGTCATGTGATACCTCACTTAATAACTGCGGTGACTCGCTTAAGAACTGAATGGAAAGTGACACTGTAAGTCTGGTGCAATCATTTGATTTATGCTCACCAACATAGTGAGTGAAGTTGCTAGTCCCAATTGTGGCTACTAAACAAAGACAATTTTTTGCATTTCTTAACCTTCACTAAAGAATACAAAACTCATCGATTACAAGATTTACTTGTTGTAATCAAAAGCAAATAAGATTTATTTGTTGCAATCAAATAAAAGCATCAATAAAGTTATCTACAAAGCAGGCAGAAATATACACTCATCTGATTCATCCTCTGCCTGTTAACTCAATCCAGCCAATTAGAACAGAGGGAGAAGAACCCAGACTTCAATCTTTTTTTAAAAAAAAAACCTAACTAGAGTGTATCTAATGTTCTCATTGTCAATGTTGCATAGTTATCTTACCTTCTTCCCTTTTTAATATATGTTGAATTGTTTAAGCCTTCCCTGGACCCAGCTGTTTTGAGTAACTATCGTCCAGTCTCCAACCTTCGCTTTGTGGCGAAGGTTGTTGAGAGTGTGGTGGCTCACCAGTTACCCCAGTACCTGGATGAATCTGTCTATCTAGACCCGTTCCAGTCCGGTTTCCGACCCGGGTACAGCACGGAGACAGCTTTGGTCGCATTGGTGGATGACCTCTGGAGGGCCCGGGATAGAGGTTATTCCTCTGCCCTGGTTCTCCTTGATCTCTCAGCGGCTTTTGATGCCATCGACCATGGTATCCTGCTGCGACGGTTGGGAGGATTGGGTGTGGAACTTTGGTGGTTCTCATCCTATCTCTCCGACCGATCGCAGACGGTGTTGGCAGGGGGGCAGAGGTCGACCTCGAGGCGCCTCCTTTGTGGGGTGCCACAGGGTCGGTTCTCTCGCCTCCTGTTCAACATCTACATGAAGCCGCTGGGCGAGGTCATCAGTGGTTTTGGGGTGAGTTATCAACTGTACGGATGACACCCAGCTGTACATTTCCACCCCTGACCACCCCAATGAAGCTGTTGAAGTGTTGTCTCGTGTGTGGAGGCCGACGGGTCTGGATGGGGAGAAACAGGCTCAAGCTCAACCTCCAAGACTGAGTGGCTGTGGATGCGGCATCCCGGTACAGTCAGCTGCAACCGCGGCTGACTGTTGGGGCGAATCATTGGCCCCAATGGAGAGGGTGCGCAATTTGGGGTTCTCCTGGATGGACGGTTGTCCTTGAAGATCATTTGGCGACCGTCTCCAGGAGAGCTTTTACCAGGTTCGCCTGGTCCGCCAGTTGCGCCTTTCTAGACCGGGATGCCTTATGCACGGTCACCATGCCCTCGCCACTTCGCCTGGACTACTGTAACGCCTCACATGGGGCTCCCCTTGAGGTGCACCCGAGACTTCAGTTAGTTCAGAATGCAGCCGGGTGATAGAGGGAGCCACTGTGGCTCCCATATAACACCGATCCTGCGCAGGCTGCACTGGCTACCTGTGGTTTTCCGAGTGCACTTCAAGGTGTTGGTTACCACCTTTAAAGCGCCCATGGCATAGGACCGGATATCTTCGGGACCGCCTTCTGTTACCACATGCCTCCCACCGACCGGCACGCTCATAGAGAGGGCCTCCTCAGGGTGCCGCCAGCCAGACAGTGCAGGCTGGCGACCCCCAGGGGAGAGCCTTCTCTGTGGGGCACCTACCTCTGGAATGAGCTTCCCCAGGACTTCGACAACTTCCAGACCTCCGGACCTTTCGCGAGCTTAAAACATATCTATTCTTTCGAGTAGGACTGGCTTAATAGGGTTTTAAATATGGATTTTATTGGGGTTTATTTTATATTTCGTATTGTATTTTAAATTTAGGCTATTGGAATAAGTTTTTTAAAATATGGTTTTTATTGAATGTATTGTCTTTATTTTATCTGCCTGTTCACCGCCCTGAGTCCTCCGGGAGAAGGGCGGTATACAAATTAAATTATTATTATTATTATTATTATTATTATTATTATTATTATTATTATTATTATTATTATTATTATTATTATTATTATTAATTATACTCCATTCTGAGACAAATCCTTATTTAGAAACACATCAGTAATTAAAAACATACATTATTTCATTTCTGTATCTAATTATTTTCCCTCCCCCCAAACAACATAAAATTGCATGCATGAGGTTTGCATTATATTTTTCATCTTTGAATTAGAGCTGTGGTGGTGCAGTAGTTAGAATGCAGTATTGCAGGCTAACTCTGCCCACTGCCAGGAGTTCAATCCTGACCAGCTCAACGATGATTCAACCTTCCAAGATTGGTACAATGAGGATCCAGATATAAGGCAATATGTTGACTCTGTAAGCTGCCTAGAGAGGGCTGTAAAGCATTATGAAGCAGTTATGTTGTGGCCTGTTGGCCGCTGGCTCCTCCAGCAGCCGAATCAGAGGAGGAGGAGGCGGCAGCGTGGGAATCAGAGTCAGCATTGAGGCAACCTGAGAGCTCCGAGGGGGAAGAGGGAGTGGAACTGGTAGAGAGAGAGAAAAACCAAGGCGGAGCCTGGGCCATCCGTCAGCCCTCAGATGGAGAGTCAACAGTCCCCAAGTCTGTAGGTGGCTGATGAGGAAGAGGAAGAACAGCTGGGCCCAGTGCCTGATGCGTGGACGCGCAGAAGGCAGAGGAGAGCAGTGGAAATCCGTGGGCCAATTCTTGGGAAGGAAGAGCCACCGCTGCTAGCGAAGCCACACCTTAGCTCTGGAGATAAATGGCAGGGGGTGGAGATGAATAGATGTGGCAGACCACTATTCATTTTCGGACTGGACGGACTTGTTAGTCTGCGGTGAGAGAGAAACTTTTTGCTGGGGCCGCCACCCACTCCTCATAAAGGAATTTTTGAGTTAACCAGAGGATTTGTCCTGTTTGGGGAGCTGGGTCAGAACAGGTTATATAAGTCTAAGTGCTATTGCTATTGAAGAGAAATAAGCGAATATGCACCAAACAAAAGAAAATAGTAAGTCCACATACACTTGTTATACTTAATGCTAGTATACAGGTAGTCCTCAACTTACAACAATTTACAACAGCTCTGAAAAAAGTTACTTATGACCTTTTTCACACTTACAATTGCAGTATCAGCATAGTCATGTCATCAAAATTCAGATGCTTGACAACTGACACGTTTATGACGGTTACAGTATCCCAGGGTCATGTGATCCCCTTTTGCGACCTTCTGGCAAGCAAAGTCGATGGGGCATCCAGATGCACTTAACAACCGTGTTCCTAACTTTGAACGGCAGTAATTCATTTAACTGTGGCAAAAAAGTCATAAACTGGGGCAAAACTCACCTAATAACTGTTTCACTTACCAACAAAAATGTTCAGCTCAATTGCAGTCATAAGTCAAGGACTACCTGTACGTTGAAGAAAAAAAATACCTTCTTCAGGCGATTATGAATGATGGAAATGTTCTTTTATGAGTACCATAATAGTTTCAGATAAAATAATGCACAAGGAACACATTAACCAGCATCAGACAAGATCAAGCAAAATCTTTTATATGTACACTTTCTGTTGTTTATCTGTGCACTGATAGCCACAGCTGAGTTTCAGTAAGAATGTTTAATCATGTCTTGTACTTTCAAAGCATTGTTGACCTGTAACTTAATAGTAACCATGCTGAACAAAAAATATTTTCTCTCCTTACTAAGATGACAATAGGTTTGTCACATACCTACCAAAATAGTACATATAATTGGATTGCTAAATTATTTATCCTGCTTGATCACACTACTTCAGATTAGAATATAATTTTTTTATTGGCCAAGTGTGAATTTGTCTTGGTGCATATGGTCTCAGTGTACATCAAAGAAAAGAAAAGATAGCAATAAGACTTAGATTTATATACCGCTCCATAGTGCTTTACAACACTCTCTGAGTAGTTTACAAATATCATCATACTGCCGTCAACAATCTGGGTCCTTATTTATCTCACTTTATTCGGAAATTTAAAGAAAGTTTTAAAGAAAGAAATGTTTTTTTTTTAGTAAAGAGAAAAGCAAAACAATTCATTGTTAATTTTAGCTGCTTGACATTACAATAGATCCGTTAAGAACTCATTTTTGGGCACTGTTTGTTGACTGTTCAAAGGGAGCTCAAGTAATATCAAAGGACCTAAACTCAGCCTATACACTGATTAGAATGCAGACTATCTACTCACTTGTCCGCAATCTAGTTTCCTGTTGGGTTGGTTTCTGGATCACCACCTTAGCTTCAAAAAGCTAGTAATGTTAACAAATACAATCTACCAACACCTTATGGATAATTATACAATACGGTATAGTAGTAAACAAATTTATGGGTCTGCACTGCCCATTTATTGTGGCTATTCCTTTAATAAAACGTTGCTATGCACATGCCGTAGGTGTACAGTAATTTATTTCAGAACAGAAAGATACCATCGGTTAATTTTAACTATTATTAAAGAGCAACATTAGGTACTGGCTATGCCCAGGATACTAAAGGTCATTGTCGCCTACCTGGAGTCTTCCAAATATACTGAAACCACAACTCTGGCCATTCTCGGCCTGTCCTTCGGCCGAAAATTCAGATAAATGCGCTCCCAAAAGACTTGGAGGGCACCAAACTTAATAAATTTTAAGAGTCGATCGCATTCTGCTTTGTACGGTAAACTCCCGAGGCTAATAAAAAATCAGGCGAGCAAGGTGATTTGCTGGCGGCTAAACCCAGCGAAGACCGCCTTACCAAAAAAAAAACAACCCCGCACAAGCACGTGGGCGCTATTACAACTTTACCCACCCACCCACCCCCTGAAAATTGGCTCCAACTAGCAAAGGAAATAACTGCAGTTTGTGACTTAAGCCACGCCCTTCGCCCCCGCCCTTCGCCCGTATCCGACTGCGCACTTTGATCCTTCGGCTGCTAAGCTTTCTCCTGGGTGTGACGTCATTTCATTCATTCTCAGTTCGAAGGAGGAAGAGGGAGCGTTTGAACCGATACGAAAGGGGCTACGATAGGGGTAGCTTTGATAGCTACCCCTATTAGTAAACACTTTCAAACGCATCCATTCATTTCAAGACACAGCTTTCGGTTAAATGAATCGATGCCAGAGGTAGATTTTCTTTTCTTTTATTTTTTTAAATCGCTTTTTAGTACCAAGGTTTCTACATATCGAATATTCTTTCGACTGATTGTTCAATAGACAATAGCCCGCCCCCCTCCCCCGTTTCCTGACTCTTAGTGGTGCAGTCCCTTTTGATATTCCTCTAGGAATCTATCTGCCTCGGGCGAGTGCAAGAAGTGTGGATGCTTCTGGGTCTTAAAGTACATTGATTTTAAGTAGGAGCTTGCTTTCCCATGGGCATGAGTTGAGACAGAGAATTAATGTTTTTTGCATATTTATCTATGAATGTTAAACAACCAAGAGGGCATTGTTGCCCTGATCCTGCTCCAAATTAGATATTACCAGTAGAAACTTTTTCGAAGTGAGCAGACTTCACTTCATCAAAAGGAATGAGGAAGGGAGCTGTAACTCACAAAACTATATGCATTTAATAAAAGTTGTTAGTCTGAAAGATGCTATCAGATTCCTGGTTTTTCTAGGATATGTCAAAAAGGTTTCAGGCTATATCAAAAGGTTTCTATAAACCCAATCTGTACTTAACATATAACAGTTTTAATACATTACTTATCAAACATTTTAAGAATGAATGACTACAGAAAAGGAAAAAAAATAAGAAAAGACGTAGTGGAGGGAAAATAAAATACCACTAAATAAACAGTTTTGCAATTGTCACAACATTTAAAATTGATCACTTCATTGATTAAATAAAACATTTCTTTTACTATTTTATCTAAAATTATACCTTGGATTAAATTTTATTGAATTTTTCCATCAGTCTTCCAATTGTTGCATTGTATTTGTTTAAAATCTTGAATCCAAGAATCTTTATTTATTCTGTCTCTGTCATATTTAACAGCAATTTACATATATGCAGGACAGGTAGTCCTTGATTTACAACCATTCATTTAGTGACTGAAGTTACAACAGCACTGAAAAAAGTGACCTATCGCCAGTTTTCACAGGACAGTTGCATTGTCCTGGGGTCATGTGATAACCATTTATAATCTTCCCATTTGTAATCTTCTGACAAGCCAAGTCAATAGGGTAAGCCACATTTGCTTAATGACGTGATTTGCTTAACAACTGCAGTGATTCGTTTAACAACTGTGCCAAAAAAGGTCACAAAATGGAGCATAACTCACTTAACAACTACTTTGCATAGCCACAGAAATTTTGGGCTCAGTTGTGGTGTAAGTCAAGGACTACCTGTATCCTAATTAGTCTGCCCACCTCTCCTACTTGGCATAATGCCACACTGCACTTTCCAAATTTCACTCATTGTCCCTTTCTCATAGCTTTCAATCAGAATTCTGCCAAACATTCCCAGACATATTCAACAGATTAATCCCCCTGAAGCTTTTGCATTCATTCTTGCTTATTTCCCCTTTGTATAGACGAACAGTAATGGCATTTCACCAGTCCTCAGCCACAGATGCAGACTTCACCCATACATTAAACCAGGGATCTCCAACTTGGCAACTTTAAGCCCAGAAGACTTCAACTCCCAGAATTCCCCAGCCAGAGTTGAAGTCTGCCAGGCTTAAAGATGCCCAGGTTGGAGACCCCTGCATTAAACAACCCACACATCCACTTCATATGAAACCCGCATCCTTATTTTAACCTTTCTCCAATTACAATTGCACTTTACAATTGTTCAACAGTCTTACATCATTTTTTCCCATTTTTTTTCTTGAGCACTAGTATTGATTGATTACATGCCATCCAGCAGTGTCAGCTCTTAGCAACCACATAGATAGACCTTCTCCAGAATAAGGGTCCGACATTAATATGGTAGCATTCAATTCAGTTTGACTCATCAATATATAACTTCCATACAAATCTCTAAAATGGGGCATTGGCCTTCTGTCATTTCAGTTTTATCCCAAGTAATTTCATCACTTTTATTTTCCATACATTCACTTTGCTGGTTCCAAAATATATTTTCATCAAAATTGCTCTGCATTTTCCAACCCAACTGATTTTTTTTTTCTTACCAACTCAACATAATGCTTTTATCTAAGCTTCCTTTCTCCTATCTTGCTGCCACAAGGTATTTCTGGTTCTTTAGCTTCATTTGTAGCATATTAGCATACATGGCATTTTCATGCAGTTTTAGGTTATGTCTCATTCTCTCTCTCTCTCTCTTTTTCTCCCTCCCTCCCTCTCTGTCTCTCTTTCTCTCCCTCCCTCTCTCTATCTCTCTCTTTCTCTCCCTCCTTCTCTCTCTCTCTCTCCTTCCCTCCCTCCCTCTCTCTCTTCATTTGCCTTGGAAGGCATGTGTGTGTGTTTATGATTCTTTTTATCCAAGTTAATGTCCCAATTGCTGATGCCAAATAAGAAAAAGTAGACAAATTGTTGAAATAGATAAACATGCAAGCAAAATATGCTGCATGTAGTTGGAGATTGAACTGCAAAAGTTGGAAATAGTGAGGAAAATACACTTGGGCTATATGGGCTAGGAAATAGAAATAAAGCAGAACTGCAGAGTATAGAGTACAGAGTGTGAAGGGGAGGGGAGCGGAGAGGGCAAAAAAGTCAATGTTCTCATGAAGGAGCTTAACAAAGGATGGGATGGGATGGGATGGGATAGGATGAGATGGGATGGGATGGGATGGGATGGTACAGGATAGCTTTATTTGGCCAAATGTGATTAGACAAACAAGGATTTTGTCTCTGGTGTAGAAGTTCTTAGTATACATGAAAAACAACAGAATAATAATCATCATAATAATACCAATAAGTGGGGGTAGTAGAAAAGATGAGAATAATAATAATCTAAGGACATAGACATCTGTTAAAAAAGACAAAGAAGTCATACTACAGTCATAGTAGTACAACGATATCTGTAGAATTTTAGAATTAGAATAGAATTTTTTAGAATAGAATTTTTTTTTTATTGGCCAAGTGTGATTGGACACACAAGGAATTTGTCTTGGTGCGTATGCTCTCAGTGTACATAAAAGAAAAGATACGTTCATCAAGGTACAACATTTACAACACAATTGATGATCAATATATCAATATAAATCATAAGGATTGCCAGCAACAAGTTATAGTCATACAGTCATAAGTGGAAAGAGATTGGCGATGGGAACTATGAAACGATTAATAGTAGTGCAGATTCAGTAAATAGTCTGACAGTGTTGAGGGAATTATTTGTTTAGCAGAGTGATGGCCTTCGGGAAAAAACTGTTCTTGTGTCTAGTTGTTCTGGTGTGCAGTGCTCTATAGCGTCGTTTTGAGGGTAGGAGTTGAAACAGTTTATGTCCAGGATGCGAGGGATCTGCAAATATTTTCACGGCCCTCTTCTTGATTCGTGCAGTATACAGGTCCTCAATGGAAGGCAAGTTGGTAGCAATTATTTTTTCTGCAGTTCTAATTATCCTCTGAAGTCTGTGTTTTTCTTGTTGGGTTGCAGAACCGAACCAGACAGTTATAGAGGTGCAAATGACAGACTCAATAATTCCTCTGTAGAATTGGATCAGCAGCTCCTTGGGCAGTTTGAGCTTACTGAGTTGGCGCAGAAAGAACATTCTTTGTTGTCCTTTTTTAATGATGTTTTTGATGTTAGCTGTCCATTTGAGATCTTGCGATATGATAGAACCCAGAAATTTGAAGGTTTCTACTGTTGATACTGTGTTGTCAAGTATTGTGAGAGGTGGAAGTATGGAAGGGTTTTTCCTAAAGTCTACCACCATTTCTACGGTTTTTTTTTTTTTTTGTTTACATTTATACCCCGCCCTTCTCCGAAGACTCAGGGCGGCTTACAGTGTATAAGGCAATAGTCTCATTCTATTTGTATATTTTTTTACAAAGTCAACTTATTGCCCCCAGCAATCTGGGTCCTCATGAGAAACCTATATATAAAGCCATAGTCCAGAAAAAAAATAGTGAAACAAATTAGCTCCATGTCAACAAAGAATGGTAGCCAGTAGAAAACTAATTATGTTCTCCAGAAATGGTTACCTGTTTTTTTCCAGCAACTAGATAATGGGGATGCACGCTGAGGAGACAGATATATTGAAGTGATATTTTTAATACTATAATGCAAATACAAAATGAAAGGGGGTATTTTAAAAAGGAGTTCCTTTTCTAAAAACCTGATAGGTACTAGAAGTAGCTTTGAAAGTGTTTTGAAAATTCTAAATATCACTTAGTTTATTTCCATCTAATTGTTACAGTTATAATTGTACAGGTATTTGATGTGATCTTGCTTAGCTTCACCTGCTGCTTCCTGTTTGTTAGGATTAGGGTTAGGGTTAGGGTTAGGGTTAGGGTTAGGGTTAGGGTTAGGGTTAGGGTTAGGGTTAGGGACATCAAAGATGGAAACAGGCACTTTTCTGAGGTTGTCTTTGGGAAAGCACTCCAACCTCAGAAAGTTAGAATGCTAATGGACAGATAGTAACCAATTAAGACAGAAAGAGAAGATTGAAATTCTGTAGGGTAAAATATCTAAGATGCCCTAGAACAGCGGTTCTCAACCTCAGAAAGTTAGAATGCTAATGGACAGATAGTAACCAATTAAGACAGAAAGAGAAGATTGAAATTCTGTAGGGTAAAATATCTAAGATGCCCTAGAACAGCGGTTCTCAACCTGTGGGTCGCGACCCGTTGGGGTCGCCATATCGTGGGGAATTGTATTAAAGGGATTGCAGTACTATAAAGGTTGAAAACCACTGCCCTAGAATATGGGTTTTATATATCCATTATGTATCAATTCTCTGATAATCACATTAAAGCTAAAGGAACTGCTAGAATATCCACAGAAATATGGCAAGGAACAGAAAAATCAGTAAAGGTTCTAACAAAATTATGTCAGCAGATTGGGAGAATGACACAATGGCAACAGATTTGAACAAGTCAGTTTATATTACCAATACCAAAGAAAGATAATACCTTTAATTTCACATGCTAGTAAAATAATGCTTAGGATCATTCAATGCAGATTAGAGCCTTACATGGACAGGGAAATGTCAGATGTTTAAGATGGTTTTAGAAAACTTGAGGAACAAAAGATATTGCTGATAATGTATCCTAACATCCTGACAAATCCAAACCATTTTAACCATTGCCTTTTAAGGGCCCAAGTGTCCAGCATGTCAACCTGTGCAATAATCTGCATAAAATTCAGGGCCTCTGTGGCTCAGACTGGTAAGACAGTCTGTTATTAACAGCAGCTGCTTGCAATTACTGCAGATTCAAGCCCCACTAGGCCCAAGGTTGACTCAGCCTTCCATCCTTTATAAGGTAGGTAAAATGAGGACCCAGATTGTTGGGGGCAATAAGTTGACTTTGTATATAATATACAAATGGATGACGACTATTGTACTAGTGTAAGCCGTCCTGAGTCCTTTGGGAGATAGGGCGGTATATAAATATAAAGCCATAGTCCAGAAAAAATAGTGAAACAAATTAGCTCCATGTCAACCTGTGCAATAATCTGCATAAAATTCAGGGCCTCTGTGGCTCAGACTGGTAAGACAGTCTGTTATTAATAGCAGCTGCTTGCAATTACTGCAGATTCAAGCCCCACTAGGCCCAAGGTTGACTCAGCCTTCCATCCTTTATAAGGTAGGTAAAATGAGGACTCAGATTGTTGGGGGCAATAAGTTGACTTTGTATATAATATACAAATGGATGACGACTATTGTACTAGTGTAAGCCGCCCTGAGTCCTTTGGGAGATAGGGCGGTATATAAATATAAAGCCATAGTCCAGAAAAAATAGTGAAACAAATTAGCTCCATGTCAACCTGTGCAATAATCTGCATAAAATTCAGGGCCTCTGTGGCTCAGACTGGTAAGACAGTCTGTTATTAACAGCAGCTGCTTGCAATTACTGCAGGTTCAAGCCACACTAGGCCCAAGGTTGACTCAGCCTTCCATCCTTTATAAGGTAGGTAAAATGAGGACCCAGTTTGTTGGGGGCAATAAAAGTTGACTTTGATGTGATCTTGCTTAGCTTCACCTGCTGCTTCCTGTTTGTTAGGATTAGGGTTAGGGTTAGGGTTAGGGTTAGGGTTAGGGTTAGGGACATCAAAGATGGAAACAGACACCTTTCTGAGGTTGTCTTTGGGAAAGCACTCCAACCTCAGAAAGTTAGAATGCTAATGGACAGATAGTAACCAATTAAGACAGAAAAAGAAGACTGAAATTCTGTAGGGTAAAATATCTAAGATGCCCTAGAACAGCGGTTCTCAACCTGTGGGTCGCGACCCCGTTGGGGGTCGAATGACAATTTGCCAGGGGCCGCCTAAGACCATCGGAAATATGGGAAGTATACTTGTGAGTCGAAGAATCGCGCTTCAATGGTTGACTCCACAAGCCAGCTGCAGGCTCTTCAAATCGCTAGCCGAATTCAGCTTCAGGCGCGATGAATTAAAAAAGAGAGAAATCTTTGCTCTGATGTCTCCCTCTCAAGCCAGCTGCAATCACTCCCAATCGCTAGCCTAATCTGGCTTCAGGCGCGATAAACTTAATAGGGGAGGAGTCTCCGCTTTAATGCCTCCGTCCTCAAGGCAATCGCAAGAAGTTCAGATCGCTAGCCAATATGGCTTCAGGCATGATCAATTCAAAACGAAAATAATTTTCGGTTGGGGTCGCCACATCATGGGGAATTGTATTAAAGGGGTCGCCACATCGTGGGGAATTGTATTAAAGGGATTGCAGTACTATAAAGGTTGAAAACCACTGCCCTAGAATATGGGTTTTATATATCCATTATGTATCAATTCTCTGATAATCACATTAAAGCTAAAGGAACTGCTAGAATATCCACAGAAATATGGCAAGGAACAGAAAAATCAGTAAAGGTTCTAACAAAATTATGTCAGCAGATTGGGAGAATGACACAATGGCAACAGATTTGAACAAGTCAGTTTATATTACCAATACCAAAGAAAGATAATACCTTTAATTTCACATGCTAGTAAAATAATGCTTAGGATCATTCAATGCAGATTAGAGCCTTACATGGACAGGGAAATGTCAGATGTTTAAGATGGTTTTAGAAAACTTGAGGAACAAAAGATATTGCTGATAATGTATCCTAACATCCTGACAAATCCAAACCATTTTAACCATTGCCTTTTAAGGGCCCAAGTGTCCAGCATGTCAACCTGTGCAATAATCTGCATAAAATTCAGGGCCTCTGTGGCTCAGACTGGTAAGACAGTCTGTTATTAACAGCAGCTGCTTGCAATTACTGCAGGTTCAAGCCACACTAGGCCCAAGGTTGACTCAGCCTTCCATCCTTTATAAGGTAGGTAAAATGAGGACCCAGATTGTTGGGGGCAATAAGTTGACTTTGTATATAATATACAAATGGATGACGACTATTGTACTAGTGTAAGCCGTCCTGAGTCTTCAGAGAAGGGTGGGATATAAATGCAAATAAAAAAAAAATGGGAATACCAGAACATCTAACTGTCTTCATGAGAAACCTATATATAAAGCCATAGTCCAGAAAAAAAATAGTGAAACAAATTAGCTCCATGTCAACAAAGAATGGTAGCCAGTAGAAAACTAATTATGTTCTCCAGAAATGGTTACCTGTTTTTTCCAGCAACTAGATAATGGGATGCCCGCTGAGGAGACAGATATATTGAAGTGATATTTTTAATACTATAATGCAAATACAAAATGAAAGGGGGTATTTTAAAAAGGAGTTCCTTTTCTAAAAACCTGATAGGTACTAGAAGTAGCTTTGAAAGTGTTTTGAAAATTCTAAATATCACTTAGTTTATTTCCATCTAATTGTTACAGTTATAATTGTACAATTGTTTGCTGAACTAAAAATAATGTTTTCCTTTTTTTTAAACTGGCAGGAAGCTTTCAAAGATGACAGCCATTACAGCACTTTTAAAATTTAGGTCTATCACCCAATTAAAAAAATAACTGAGGCTTTTATTACACTAAGCTGGGAGTGAACCACTTAAACACAAAGTAATTTGAACTTCTCAGTAAATATATATCTTTGTAGTAATGTTTAGTGGAATGTGTGTTAAATAATAACTTTTGCATAGATCTGCATGTGAGAGAAATATGTCATTTGTTTTAGAAGGTAAATGCATGCTATAATTAGCAGCAATTTAGTGCCATGGTTAGGCTAACTGTAGAAAGACCCTGGAGGAAGGAAGCCAATCCCTAGCCATTTTCATTCTTGCATTTAGTTTAATTTTTGTAATCTATAATCCTCCTATAGATGATCTGGCACGTGTGTTCAAAATTGTCCATGTTTCTGGAGTGAGCAAGCTGAGTTGGGATGCATCGCTTTGAGGGACAGAGCACAATGTCATTTTTCACATACTTTCCTTCCTTCTGGCAAGACAATCAAAAAGATGTCATGGCCAAAGATATCAAAGAGTGCCAGGAGATTTTTAAAAAAAACAGAACTGCTCTTCCTACAGGAATTAACCAAGGCAATCAAGGATCAAGACAATAATTGTTTGGTTCTGATCTGTTCTATGTACGGTAAGTCCCTTATGCGCAATCATCTGATTATACAATAGATTATTTGTTCCTGGCCAATGATAAAGCTACTCAGACTACTATTTTCTCAGCCTCAGTTGCTATATAATATCACAGTTGTTTTAAATTCCTTCTTGTTCTGTGATTCTATTCTTATACCCCTTATATACTTCTTGAAAGTTTTCTTTATTTAGATTATTATACTAATTTTAAATATTATATTTTGTTTTTTCTAATGGAAGGTGTTCTGGACTTGGAAAATAAATAAATAAATATAAACAATAAATAAAAAATCAGTAAAGGTTCTAACAAAATTATGTCAGCAGATTGGGAGAATGACACAATGGCAACAGATTTGAACAAGTCAGTTTATATTACCAATACCAAAGAAAGATAATACCTTTAATTTCACATGCTAGTAAAATAATGCTTAGGATCATTCAATGCAGATTAGAGCCTTACATGGACAGGGAAATGTCAGATGTTTAAGATGGTTTTAGAAAACTTGAGGAACAAAAGATATTGCTGATAATGTATCCTAACATCCTGACAAATCCAAACCATTTTAAAGACATTGCTTCATTGCCTTTTAAGGGCCCAAGTGTCCAGCATGTCAACCTGTGCAATAATCTGCATAAAATTCAGGGCCTCTGTGGCTCAGACTGGTAAGACAGTCTGTTATTAACAGCAGCTGCTTGCAATTACTGCAGATTCAAGCCCCACTAGGCCCAAGGTTGACTCAGCCTTCCATCCTTTATAAGGTAGGTAAAATGAGGACCCAGATTGTTGGGGGCAATAAGTTGACTTTGTATATAATATACAAATGGATGACGACTATTGTACTAGTGTAAGCCGCCCTGAGTCTTCAGAGAAGGGTGGGATATAAATGCAAATAAAAAAAAAATGGGAATACCAGAACATCTAACTGTCTTCATGAGAAACCTATATATAAAGCCATAGTCCAGAAAAAAAATAGTGAAACAAATTAGCTCCATGTCAACAAAGAATGGTAGCCAGTAGAAAACTAATTATGTTCTCCAGAAATGGTTACCTGTTTTTTTCCAGCAACTAGATAATGGGGATGCACGCTGAGGAGACAGATATATTGAAGTGATATTTTTAATACTATAATGCAAATACAAAATGAAAGGGGGTATTTTAAAAAGGAGTTCCTTTTCTAAAAACCTGATAGGTACTAGAAGTAGCTTTGAAAGTGTTTTGAAAATTCTAAATATCACTTAGTTTATTTCCATCTAATTGTTACAGTTATAATTGTACAATTGTTTGCTGAACTAAAAATAATGTTTTCCTTTTTTTTAAACTGGCAGGAAGCTTTCAAAGATGACAGCCATTACAGCACTTTTAAAATTTAGGTCTATCACCCAATTAAAAAAATAACTGAGGCTTTTATTACACTAAGCTGGGAGTGAACCACTTAAACACAAAGTAATTTGAACTTCTCAGTAAATATATATCTTTGTAGTAATGTTTAGTGGAATGTGTGTTAAATAATAACTTTTGCATAGATCTGCATGTGAGAGAAATAATTGGTTTGAGAGAAATATGTCATTTGTTTTTAGAAGGTAAATGCATGCTATAATTAGCAGCAATTTAGTGCCATGGTTAGGCTAACTGTAGAAAGACCCTGGAGGAAGGAAGCCAATCCCTAGCCATTTTCATTCTTGCATTTAGTTTAATTTTTGTAATCTATAATCCTCCTATAGATGATCTGGCACGTGTGTTCAAAATTGTCCATGTTTCTGGAGTGAGCAAGCTGAGTTGGGATGCATCGCTTTGAGGGACAGAGCACAATGTCATTTTTCACATACTTTCCTTCCTTCTGGCAAGACAATCAAAAAGATGTCATGGCCAAAGATATCAAAGAGTGCCAGGAGATTTTAAAAAGAAACAGAACTGCTCTTCCTACAGGAATTAACCAAGGCAATCAAGGATCAAGACAATAATTGTTTGGTTCTGATCTGTTCTATGTACTGTAAGTCCCTTATGCGCAATCATCTGATTATACAATAGATTATTTGTTCCTGGCCAATGATAAAGCTACTCAGACTACTATTTTCTCAGCCTCAGTTGCTATATAATATCACAGTTGTTTTAAATTCCTTCTTGTTCTGTGATTCTATTCTTATACCCCTTATATACTTCTTGAAAGTTTTCTTTATTTAGATTATTATACTAATTTTAAATATTATTTTTTTTTTCTAATGGAAGGTGTTCTGGACTTGGAAAATAAATAAAATACTGGTAAATCTGAGTTTATATCCAAGTACACAAGGAGGTGTTTTATGGCATAAATTAACTTTCTGGCACTTTTTTTCTACTAGGGATATTTAGCATAGAGTAGTAGGCTAAAGTGTTGTGAGAATACAGCAGGAACATTATATTGCTCCATCCTCCTTTCCCATATCAGCCGGCTAACAAAATGAATTCAGAGGGAAAATATTTTGAGAATTCTGATTGACATTTGCTCCAGAAATATATCAATGATAATCGAGGCTAGGTTCCTTGCCTAAACACACCTTCTCAAATGGGTGGGTGGAGTCAGATAAAATTTAGACCCTTTGGCTCTCTGACTGATGAAGCAGGAAAAACTGGTTATTCACTGGAACTGGAAGAATTAGCAGAAGACTTTACAATACTGCATGTGCTGGAAACAAGATGGGTCACCGCATTCTTCTACTGTGTGTAGAGACTTATTGATGAAGAGTGACCTTATGTCCCCTGATTTCAAATCACTGAGCACCTTAAATATCAGCATCTTGAATTGGCTTTAAAATATGCTGTGTTCTCTCATCATGTTTAAATATGTCAGGTGAAGATCCAATCCCTGCCTTCACACAACATATTAGGCATACTGAATATTAATTTAGTTAATATTTTTTTTATTTCCTTGGCATGCTGCAGGAGTATAGACCATTTGGTTAGTTTATGATTCAGTGAATTGTACAACTGTCCTTCCAATGGATTAATTCAGTCATATTAAATATATTGGGTAAACATAGCCATTGTTCAGCATAGCTGGTGCTAAAATGAAGAGTTGACTGTTGAGACTCTCTGATACCTTTTACCCTTTAGTTAGCTATGTTTTGAATGCAATTTAAGTTAATGTAAAGCTTGTTACAATGGTCCAGTCAGGAGATTATTGCAGTTCCAGTTTAGAACCACCTCCAGTATTAGATTGCAGGTCTAACAGATTTACTGAGAGACACTCTGTTCTTTTGTGATAACAAAACTGAGGACCAATAGGAACAAGAGTGCCAGTTGATGATGCCTCCTGATGTTGTAGTGATTGTATAGAGACCCCAAAATCAAGGAATAATCCTGGATTATAGTTAAAGAGGCTGAACATGGTAGGGATTATTTGGCAAGAGAAGATCTCTATTATGTTATGTATCTGATTCTAAGAAAGGGTTTAAGTAGGAACAAGTAATCAAGGTATTATACAAACCTATTTCACTTGACATCCCTAATCTAGTCTGCAAGAAAATTGGCAAGGCATGATCAGTATTACAGAAGGGAAGTCATTCCTTTTACAAAACATTGGTTTTGTCAGATCATTAACCACTCTAGATCGATATTGTTATACCAGTACTACTAGTTTTTTTAGCCAAGTGATATCCATTTGGTTCAGACATTTACTGGGTCTATCATCTTATCCTGTGTGCTGGTGTGTACAAGCCAAAAGCGAGTGAATGTCCTGGAATGGAACACCAGGCTAAATCAACACACCATATAAATCATATTAGGACTTAGCGTAACAAATAATCAAGCTATAATTTCTAAATACAGGTAATTTATTTAAAGCAACTTGGCCTCTGTATCCTTATCAATTATTCACTACTCAAAAACAGCGTGTTCCAATTTGAATTCCACGATTCTTTACTAAAGTGTGCAGGGCAATCCCTTTCTTAAAACATTTTATATCAGCAAGGGCTGACAAAACAACATGTACTCAGATAAAGTTTAGTGATTAGTTAGCTTTCCACTTTCTTTTCATCTTCACTTCCTGAACAGATTTGCTTCGTTATTTATCATTATCCCATTGTTGTTGTTTTTAAAAAGGTGCTTTCGAAGCAAAAAACAAAATTATTTTCAATTAGGTATATTATATTCAAAATTATATTCAATTATATTCAATTAGGTCGCTTGCATCCTGCTGCGCTATGACTATCCAGAACATTCACTCGCTTTTGTTTCTTTTCCCGTGATCATTTCTTTATTACTCTTCTGATTTAGTATCCTACCAAGCAAACCCTTCAAGAAGAACTTAGGCAAACGGAGGCATCTTACCTACCGGCGTTTTACCTACAAAAGACTGACGCTTTCCTTGGGACCGCTGGAAGCTCCGCCTTCTAAATGACGATTGGAGCGCGGCCAAAAACTCATTTCTCGCTTAAAACAAGCGAATGAATGGCTCTGGGAGGACTAAGGCGAAGGGTTGAGCACTAAGACCGCAGCGGATCCCTTGCCGCCCAGGCTAGATTGCAGAGACGAGGAGATCTCCAGACACGAGAGAGGAGAGGCTATAGGAAGAGCAGAAAAGCAATGCTACGACAAGCACAGAGCTGAAAGGGAGAAGGGCACCAGAAGAGGAGACACCTGACGGGAGACGCTCCGAAAGGGGAGGCGAAAAAACAACAACAGGGTCTATCGCAGACTCGGTCCTTTCAGCTAGGCGTAGCGAAGCGTTCTCTTCAAAGACCGCTCCAATGAACATGTCAGTGTTGACTTTGCAGGAATACGAATTCGAGAAGCAGTTCAACGAGAATGAAGCGATTCAATGGATGCAAGAAAACTGGTAAGTGATGGGAGGGAGGCTCGTGCGACGGATTGGCCACTACGGAGCTCGTGCCTTCCCGAGGCGAGGTGGTGCCTGTCTGCGTCTGGCGATCTCCGTGGCATGGATTAAAGGGAGCGAAGGAGGCGCGGAGGGGGGCTGGGGTGGAGGGAGACCGGCAAGGTGGGGGGAGGTCAGGTCAGTAAAACCCGAGAGCCGTGAAGTGACCGGGAGCGAAGGGTGAGCTCCGTGCCCGGCGCGCCTCTGATGCGTACGTGGGTATATGTGGATGCGTGGTTTTTAGGGGGTGCCTGATTTGTGTGTTTGGGGGTGGGGGCGTCTGCAGAGCGCGTGGAGAAGCGGTGGGGGTGGGTGGGAAGGTCGTGTTTTTGCCTGGCTGGCTCTAGTGTTCGGACTGAAAAGGAACATACCATTGCCGGGGAACCAGCCTCCTGGATTGTCCCCTCCTCCTCCTCCTCCGGTGCAGAATAAATTATATAATATACTATATTTTCAAGTGATGGATTCGATAGGCTGCTTTCCGCCTTTTTTTTAATTTTTATTATTATTTTGGCTCGGGCCTTTGATCTTCCTCCACTATCACCACGAGTACCTCGGTGGTGCCCTGGTCTTAAAACTCCTGTTGGTACAACTAGTAATCCACTTGCCTTCCCCTCCCAACTATTTCCGCCCCCCCTAACCCATTGGCGGGCACGTTTTCTCTCCACCTACTTCTGGGGGCATATGGAGAACCCATAAAAATTGATTTGTTGGGCGAATATGAAAAGGCGCTGTGGGGGAGGGGACAGGGTTCAGGGATGGATGGATGGATGGATGGGGAGGAACCGAAGAGTGCCTGAAGCTCAAGGGGGCCGGGAAGTTAAAAGAGAGTAGTGTAGCCCATCTTCGGTGCGCCCCTGAAGTTACCCATAGCAAAGGTAAAGGCTTAGTTAGCCTAATATTTCACGCCCTCCTGCCAGGCTGCTTTGGAAAGTTTATTTATTTCATCGTCAGAATCCTGTGGCGAGCTAAAATCGTGCTTTTTGGCGTATTGGCGATTCTTCCTTCTCCCCACCGCCACCTGACTTAAGACAGAAACCTGTGCGGCTTGGAATGACCTTGACTTAAGTATTTTTATTTTTAAAGCTGGGGCAATCTCTAACGAGGCACAGCGGTTGAGAGAAGAATCCTTCTATATTGTCGGAAAGGCCGAAAAGATACACTGGAGGATTTCTTATTATTATTTTTTTAGGCTTAGTGGGATAACGTGGGGGATGGGGAGGCGGTTTGGTCGTTCCAGGGCTTCTCCTGTTCTCAGCGCATCCCTTTTACCAACCGGCGGCGGCTCGCTCAGGCCGGCCCGCGAGGCTCCCTGTATATGCGCGCGCGCGCCTTTCTCAAACCAACGCACGCCTTGAGTGGCGAATGAATGGTAGGCGGAGGAGAAGGAGGTGCGCGCCGGCAGCCTGGGCTGAGTCTTTTACGGGGCTTTTATGGCAAGCCCGGGTGCTATTCTATCCCGGAAACTTGTACGTTAATTTTTTTTCGGCGCATGTGCAGAGTAGAGTTTCCTACGAGGGAGGAGAGTTGACTCGACTCGACTCGCCGGCCGGTGCATGGTCTGCGTTTGGAAGAAAGGGCGGCAAACGTGGGGGTGGGATAATAAATGAAAGGACCTTTCGAGGGAGCTTTGAGCCTCACTGTATGTACTGCATTAAGAACTGAAGCGGCCGGGATTGGGAAAGAAGGGAGAGCTCCGATAGATGCGTGTCTTTTAGTCGTGGGTATCCGGGTTTTTAATCTTTCCTTTCGGCGTGGCTTATCCTCCAATACCACCCACCCCGTGTGCTACCGGCATCTTTTGCTGAAGTGGCAGGGCGCAGACTTAGCCTCGTTTCCAGCCACTTGACGCGCGTCTTCAGGTCTGTTACTTCCTCCCTTAAGCAGGCTCGGGCTGCTGCTGCTGCTTTGGCGGGGTTTCACCGACTCTTCGGCCTCCACGCAACGGGTCTAGCGAAATTCTCCCCCGCCTTCCCCGCTTTGCAGCCTCGGCATGAGGTCGGAGTTGTCCTTTGGACCACTGTCGGCAAAGGAACCGTTTTGCACAGCGGCCTTGCACAACGCGCCGGCTTCCCTCCCTCCCTCTTCGCCAGAGGCAGGTTGGCCTTCAGCTACTCTGAGCAGACAGAAAAACTTGGCCCAGAGTGTGAATTTGGAATGGGCTGAAGGGAAGGCTGCCAGGTGCCCTAGAAAAGAAAAGGCGAGATAGTTTTTTTCTTCTTCTTGGCTTACTAATGCCCATTCCAGCTAGCTAAATAGGTAGACCTTAGCAAATGTGGCTTTGGCACTCGAGGTGTGTGTGTGTCTGTTGTTCATGGTGACTGCACTGCACATCATGCAGCTCCCAAAGTGGCAAAGGCCAGTTCAGAAGAAATGCAGGAGCAACCTTTGGTTCCCCCAATGGAAATAAAAGGACCCACTTCAGTTTCAAGTCTTGGATTCTGTGGATTCCCCCTCCCCCTCACCAAATGAGAAAGGGGAATCATAGGCAAAGTGACTGATAAAAGAACTGGACTGGGTTCTACTTCAGGATTCTGCTCATCTTCTTTAGTCTGGCCCACCACCCACATCCCATTTTGCTCCCCCCCCATTAAAATTATATGAAACAAAGGCAAATGCTGTGTAGAAAGATTGAGGAGTGGTTTGGTGCAGTGGTTAAGACGTCAGGCTAGAAACTGGGAGACTGAAGTCTAGACCTGCCTGAGGCAGAAAGCTAGCTGGGTGACCTGGGGACAGTCATTCTCTTCATGCCTAGGAAGAAGTCAGTGGCAAAACAGTTCTGCAATCTTGCCAAGAAAATTGAGATGAGTGGCCAGGTACTGACTAGAACTCTGATTCAGAACCCCCCTTCTCCCCCCCCCCCCAAACCAGGGTAAACATCCAACCAGATGATTTAAAACCAATCAGCTGCTGTGAGGGGAAAAGAAAATGCTTGAAACTGTACAAGAAACTAGCCAATAAGCCTAAATATGCCCTTTTCTCTAACAAAGTAAGGAAGATTTATTTCTTCTACTTTGTCGGAAGCCAGGTTTCAAAAACAATATGGGGAAAGATGGCTATGAAAGGAACACAAGAAACCAACTGCTAATGTCATTGCCCAGAGGATCATTGGTTGCTCTGTCCCCTCTTTGGAAGAGCTTTATAGCTCCTGCTGCCTTAAAGAAAGTTCAAAACATTCTTAAAGATCCATCTCATCCTGGGCACCCTTCTTTGGAACTATTACCATCTGGCAGACGGTTCAGCATAATAAAAACAAGGACAAATAGGCTGAAAAACAGCTTCTATCCCAAGGCAATAACCATGTTGAATTCTACGGTATAGTGCAATATCAGGTTTTCAATTTCAATTCTATAGAATGTAAAGGATGTATGTTTGTGTTTTTATTTTTATAGTTATAATGTACACTGAAGATAGCATTTAATTTCGTTGTACCATGTGCAATGACAATAAAGTTAAGTAAGTAAGTAAGTAACCCAGAAGACAAATGCTGGGCTGGAAGCTAGCTAGTGATCAGAAGACAGTTGGCTGATTTACACCTCCTAAAATCCCAAACACATTTCTCTCCACAGCCAGTACAGGTCACTTAACTTCAATGTAAGGAATGGCAAAGATTTTATACACCTTGAGGCTGTTGTTGAGAAGTACTGAAATAAGGGGGAAGAATATTACTTTTTGTAATGTTTAGGCTAGTCTCACTGATGTCTGGGGATAAAACAGAAGCAATCTCATGAAGATAAATGGGAAATTGATGAAACTGATGTCAGGACAAGATTGTGGCATGATTACAGTAAATGTAAGTAATAATTATGCCAATGTGTTTGAAAAAAATCCTTTTTTCCATTTTTTTCCTTATATAAGATCTTCTATAGCCTGATCAATATGATCAATTCAAATATTAAGCCATATTAGATTTTGTTTTGTTTGGGCTTAGTGTATTGTGTGAATCCAGCAACTGCAATTTATAAATCATGATTTATTATAGTGCATTATATAATCCAGACAGTAGTGTTTCATTCAAAACATTATGATTAAAATAAGTTGACCGTGATATACAAACTCACTTAAGTTTCACATTTCCTTTTCCTCTGCTCACAATTTAACAACTGCCCTTAGCCTAATGACTTGATTTGGACAATATGCCAAGAACAAAAAACAAACCACCTTTAAAACTAATAAGCATAGCATATTGGATAAAAAGTGATTTTATGTCTCTTGATGTGACCATACACAAGTCAAGGTAGATCTTTTAGTAAAAAAAACACTTGATTAAAATTTGATAACTCTAGAGCCTTGCGCCATAATACACATTAATTTCTAAAATGTCACAAGACTTACGGGTAGTTTTTTTCTTCTTACATCACATTAACTAGTTAAACAGCCTGTTGAGCTCCTCCCTTCTTTACATTCTTCTCCCACAAAGAAACGGAAAAAAACCATCACTTTCTCAGTAGTGCTGCCCACAAATAAAAGAAGAAAAGTATTTCCTTTCTCTCACATGCTATTTAGTTGTGTTTTTTTCTGAAGAGAAATAAACGTTACATAAACATTGAAATAAATGTATGCTCACTATTGATTCTGCAAATAATATATATATAGTAATAATGACAGATTTAAAATGTGGGACAATTATAAGAAGTTACAAAAAGTAATTATACTGGAGGATCAAATTGTCCTGAGAACCACACAAAATTTTGAAATCACTTTTTTGTAATCTCAAATATATGCAAGATAAGCTTGGTTACTCAATTCATAAATCAAAGGATCTTTCTAGATATTAGGCAGTTGTATGTACATTTTGGCATATTAATATCCTCAAATAACTTTAATACTTAACTACATGCCAGACCTACAACTTTATAGAGAGAATGGTTATTATGATAGGTATAATTATATGATTAGAGATCAGGGATAACCTCTGTGAATGTGAATTGCATAAAAGGTACTTCTGAGTTGGATATTTACTTGTTTGCCTTTAATTTATATAAGAGGATAATAATGTCTTTCCCAGAAAATCCATGCAAGGAAAAATGTCACTTTCTATTATTGCATGCAGATATTAAGAACAAAAGAATGCCATTCCACTATCCATTGTCTCTACAATAGTGTTTTTTCACGGTAGTGTCAATGTTTACTGTGAAGGTTTGGCTGTACTGTAACATAGGATTTTAGAAGCCTTTCACTTACCAGTTTGCCTTCATTGAGGACCTGTATACTGCACAGGTCAGGAAGGCTGAGAAAATATTTACAGACCCCTTTTATCCTGGACACAAACTGTTTCAACTCTTCCCCTCAAAACGATGCTATAGACATTGCATACCAAAACAACCAGACACAAAGATAGTTTTTTCCCTAGTGCCATCATTCTGCTGAACACTTAATTACCACAGTATTTATTATGTTTAAGGATATTTACCCATGTTCTAGGGCTGTACTACTATTATCCTTTTTATCTTTTCTACTACCTTGTTCTATTGGTATCTTATGATTATATACACTGAGAGCTTATGCACCAGAGACAAACTTCTTGTGTGTGCAATCACACTTGGCCAATAATTCAATTCTGTTCTGTTCCATTCCTATAGCTATTCCTACTCTACTCTACCCTACCCTACCCTACTCTATTATTTCACTCACTGTGTTGGAACCAGACAGACTTTTTGTGTGTGTATGCTACTGGATTTGGGTGTGGGTGTGGGTGCTACTGAATTTGGGTGTAGTGAACCTTCTTTGATAAACAGAAAGCACATTGTATATATATTCTAAGAGATTTGAGCAATTTAACATAGCAAATAAAAAGTTCTACCATAAAGATTTGAGCCCTGTATTGAAAAGCACAGCTTGATAGTGCAGGTTTTACATTTCAGAAAATCCTAGTAGAAATATTTTTTAAAGGTGTGTGTGTGTGTGTGTGTGTGTGTGTGTGTGTGTGTTTAAGGAACGCCCAAAAATGCCATTAATTTTCCAGCCTGCATAATGCAATGAACTTCCAAAAGATACTATTCCGTGTTCCAGTGTTATCTCTGGAAAAATTGCTCTCTGTCATGTAGGATGAATGTTAGTGCATGATCCAAACTTGCTAAGCAAACTTTTGTGAGTGGGGTGGATTTGAACTTCAGATTCCTTGAGATCAGAAATCTCAATTTCTGCTGCTGAATTACAATTGTACATAAGATTATTATTTTTTATTTATAGTTTTGTCATTTTTTAGTTTTTTCAAGCAACAGCAGAATTACTGCTGGCTAAGCTTACTATGTTCAATTATCTTGGGAACTCAGTTAAAAGATTATATATTGTGACAACCCAAATTATAGCTAATTAGAGAATTTCATGCCATCACAGTTACTGAGCAATGTATGTAGTATTGCAAAAATAATGTGTCACTATATAAATATCAGAATGAAGATGAAATAGCAATCTTCAATCACTACAAAATGAATTTTAATCTTTCTAGTACTATAACTTACCATTCTACATTTTCAGCTAGACTATATTGTGAATATTTATTGAGTTTTAACTTCCAAGAACTATTTAGCTCCTATCTCTATTTCTTCAGCTATAATATCAGAATAAATTTATCTGAGATTTATTTTTTTTTATTTTTTTTTATTTTTAAAAAGTTTCCGGAATGCTCTATGAAAATGTGGTGCATTGCACAGTCATAATTATATATTTCACAGCCCTAATTATAGTATCCCTGGAGTATGCTAATTTGTTGCACAATGTTACCTGCTGGATATCTCACATAGTAATGTTCATCACATGCTGTTCAGTTTCATAGGGGAATTAACTGTGTTAGCTTTAATGTTAGATAACTACATATTGGTGTCACATTTGTAAGACTGTGTATTTTGTGAATGAACTGGAGTGAAATGCCACCTTATGTGTTTTTTTTTATTATTTGAATTTATATCCCGCCCCTCTCCGAAGATTCAGGGCGGCTTACACTGTGTTAAGCAATAGTCTTCATCCATTTGTATATTATATACAAAGTCAGCTTTTATTGCCCCCAACAATCTGGGTCCTCATTTTACCTACCTTATAAAGGATGGAAGGCTGAGTCAACCTTGGGCCTGGTGGGACTTGAACTTGCAGTAATTGCAAGCAGCTGTGTTAATAACCGACAGACTTAGTCTGCTGAGCCACCAGAGGCGGGTCAGCAGACTGTATACAGCCCCCACTCCCTCCCCACCCAGACTTCCCAGAGCCAACAGTTAAATATGTTTAACTACATATTGTTTCAGAAAATTCTGGAGAAGGTTACAAATCCTTTGGATGTACTTATCTTGAATATGTAAAAGTTTGCTCATATAGAATTAAATTATTGGTCCATATACTTCTATCTTACCTGTAGTGAGTCGGCAGTGGATCTCTAGGTTTTTTTTTAAAAAAGGTATTTAATTTTTTATAGTTCTACTTGGACTGTAACTGGGCTTGTTCAATGAAACCTTGTATTTTGTAACTAAATTACAGTTTTTCCAATAAAAAAAGTTTGCTTCTTTGTAGAAGATCCTCAGCTAGTTGATTCTAGAGTCTTATATGTGTTTAGTTTTTTGTTGTGGCTTTGTTAAGCTGTATAAAAGGATAAGAGCAACTTCTATGAGGCTGTGTATAAAGGCTGTGAAAATATTTACGGACCCCTCACATCCTGGATATAAACTGTTTTTACTCCTACCCTCAAAATGATGCTATAGAGCACTGCACACCAGAACAACTAGACACCAGAGCAGTTTTTTCCCAAATGCCATCACTCTGCTAAACATATAATTCCATCAGCACTTTCAAACTATTTACTAAGTCTGCACTACTATTAATCTTCTCATCATTCCCATCACCCATCTCCTTCCACTTATGATTGTATGACTATAACTGTTGCTTGTATCCTTCTGATTTATATTTATATTGATTGTTTCCTGATTGCTTATTTGTACCTATGACTATCATTAAGTGTTGTACCTTATGGTTCTTTTTTTTTATTAGAAAAGTTTTACAAAAAAAATTTTTCCCCCATACATCCCCCCATCCCTCCCACCCTAACCCTCTTCCCTTCCCCTTCCCTCTTTCCCCCCCCCCCCAGACTTCCCAGAGCAAATACAGGGTATAGTATCAACAATCACAAACTAAAATATACTAATCATTCAAAAGTGTTGTACCTTATGGTTCTTGATGAACGTATCTTTTCTTTTATGTACACTGAGAGCATATGCACCAAGATAAATTCCTTGTGTGTCCAATCACACTTGGCCAATAAAAAATTCTATTCTGTTCTGTTCTGTTCTGTTCTGTTCTATTCTAGATTCTTTTTCAATAAATCATTCTCCTGACTTTCATTACATAAAATGCCATACAAATATAAGTCTGTATATAGTAAGCAATACAGAACTAAGTAGATCTGAGAGTCAATAAATGTAAATGACTGTAGATTTGGGAAGGGAGGGAGGGGGAGAAGGAAGGAAGAAAGAAAGAAAGAAAGAAAGAAAGAAAGAAAGAAAGAAAGAAAGAAAGAAAGAAAGAAAGAAAGAAAAGAGTTGCAAGGCTATTTTAAACATTTTCTCCTGGGATGGCTTGTCAGTTTCCGAAAGACAAATTCAAGTTGCCAGGTGCTCATCTCAAAACTGCAAGATAAGAAGCGTAAACTGAGAAAAGATACAGTATTGATAAGAACATAGAATAAAAAAGGAAGCTTCAAAACTTTTTTCTTTCCAGCCTTTATACATTTACATCTTGATGATACTTTAAAAAATTATTTCCTCAAAACAATTGCACAGCATTTGAGCAACATTTAGTCTTGACAGTCAAACATCCATCAGTATATCTATTACACCCTTCTTTTTCCTGACACATACAACATACCGTATATACTCGAGTATAAGCCGAGTTTTTCAGCACATTTTTTGTGCTGAAAAACGTCCCCTCGGCTTATACTCGAGTATATACGGCTTATACTCGAGTTTTTTTTTTCTTCTTTTTTTCACATTATACCGGATGGCGCAAACTTGGCGGGCTTTTGCATTAGCGCGGGGAAGCCCTGCCGGTGCAGTGAGAGGGCGGGGCGGGGGAGCCGCCAGCCTTCTCGGCTGAGGGAGGGAGGGTTTCCCCGACCGGTAGCTGCCTCATTTCCCACCCTCGGCTTATACTCGAGTCCCCAGTTTACCCCAGTTTTTTGGGGTAAAATTGGGGACCTCGGCTTATACTCGGATCGGCTTATATTCGAGTATATACGGTACCTATTTTTCTTTCATTTCTTGACATACAACATATCTGTTTTATTTATTTCATTTCTTAAACCTTTCTTTCATTTATTTCATTCATCTACACTGTTTACTCTTATGTTCCATGTTGCAATCTTTCACATACTTGATCATTATCAAATGGGCCCTTTTGTCATGAGCTTTGGTCAGACAAAGCTGTCACATAATGTCTTAGCAATATAGGGTATCATATAGACCTGGTTGAAAGAGTGTGATGGCCTAACAGTTAAGATGCTGGGCTGTCAAAATGGAACGTTGGCAGTCTGGGACACATGTACCAGATGACGGGATGAGCTCCTGTTCTTGCGCCGGCTCCTGCCAACCTAGCAGTTCAAAAGCATGCAAAACCAAGTGGATACCACTTTGGTAGGAAGTTAGCAGTGTTCCATGTCCCTTGACGTATTCTGGCCACATGACTTTGGAAATGATCTTCGGACAATATTGGCTCCCTTAGCTAAATGGAGATGAGGGCCAACCCCTAGAGTCAGACACAACTGGGCAGGGAAAATCTTACTTTTTTTATATAGACTAGGTTACCAGTCAAATTCTTTGTTGTGCTGCATGTTGCATTCCCTTGTAATTACAGTTTCAATGCTAGTCATTGGGTATAATTTAATTAGTTTTGACACAAGGAAAAGGCAAAGTCAAGTTTATCCCAAGCATTTTTATGTTATACTATGTTCTCTAATAAGACTTCTGTAAACCATATTCTGCCAATTTTGAGGTACATGCAGTATATTGATACACATTCTGTAGTGATTACGAAGTACATTCTAATCAAGTACTGCAAACAAACCCACAAAAACTAATGGGCTGTTTTTTTGTAATAGATTTTGGAAGCTGATAAAGGAGAGATGGGGAATTGAATTTCTGTGTAGCTTCATTTCTGTGCTGAATGAGGAGAACAAAAATGTCTTTCAGCCGGGCAACTTATTTACATGTATTGACTTGTGAACTCCCTATTCATCTACAGTATAACTAACAAGTAGTGTTTAGCTAGCTGAGATTCTTTTTAAGAATGCTACATTTAACTCTAGTCTGCTACAGAATAATTCTATACCTGTATTTGATATGAAACATTTTAACAACATGGGAGTCTTCTACATTTAACAGATTATATTTAAGCAACTATCGGAATATTGTTGTTGTTTTACCTGCTTATGAGATGGGATGACAAAACACATTTAGTGCATAAATACATTTGAAATGTAGTTTGCATCCCAAAGCAAAACCAGCTATTTGCATTAAAAAGTGTTGTAACTAAATTGGTAGGATTATAATTTTAAAATGCAGAAGAGATTTTAAGATATAGCAAATTTATGTCACTTTTGTAATAATTACATCTGTGTGATACTGTCAAGTTTTATGAATTGTCAACTATCAGTAGAAAATCAGTAAGATGAAGCAACTACGGAATTTTTGATTAAAGCTGTGCTTCCAGTTAATCAAATGACAGATTAAATAATCCCTTCTCTCTCTCTCTTTCTCTGTCTCCTACAAAAATCGTTAGGAGCTGCTGCATATCTTTTTATTATAATATCTGCACTATTTATATGTACATCTAAACAAAAAATAAGTACCCTTAAAGGACATTGTTTTCAATTATATGCAAATTGATGCATATGTAATAACCCTTTTTTAAAAGAACATGTGGACATGAACTGAGATATGTATATAAGCATTACGAACATTAACTTTCAGTGAATTCTTTCTTATTAGATTAATCTAAAATGTTATCATGTATCAATTGCAAATGCCCTGTGTGTTTTAGAAGATTGGAGACAAATTTGTCCAGGGTATTAAACTAGATTTCTTTTGTGTAATCTGTGCATTTTATGAGGTGCACATCATGACTATGCAATTTAGCAGTACACGTTCCATTCAGAAACAATTTGTTAAGTTCTCTTAAGGAACCTAAGATACTATTTGGGTTCTAAAATTCACAAATCATAGGCTAATTGCATTGTGATTGGCTATACATGTATATTCTGATGGGACAGTTTTGAAATTTCAAAATTTGTCAATTTGTATTTTGTGATTTTTTTTTATTTTTTTCAATCTGGAATTTAGTTTCTATAATTGCTTTATCATGTTCAAAATTTTGTTTAAAGTTCACTTAGCATGTAATAGTGTATGCAGGAATGTCTAGTATATATTTTTCACATGTTTTAGTACAAAGACACATTTTTAAACTGATCTACATTACAGAAATGCAACACATTTGGGCACCATGCATTAACATTTTTGTGCATATTTTTCATTTGGTGAATTGCAACATTTTTTAAAAAGTGAATTTTGAGGGATAATTTTATTTGAGTTTGCATATTGATTAAAAGTGCAAAATTAGCTAAATTCATTTCTGTCCTCAAAGTCTACAGTAGTGCTTCTCAGACTGTAACCTTTGATCAATAGTGCTCAGCAAAGATCCATCAAGGCACCAAAAATGATTTCATTGACCTGTACAAGTGATCATTCAAGTAGCAATATAAGAACTAGAATTCAGAAAACTGACAGTAATGAAAAGGTCTCAAGTGAAGTTACTGACTTCCAGTCACATGTGCTATATAGAATTGTGATTTCACCCAAGCGAACCCAAAAGAAAAATGTGAAATAGAAAATATAGCAATATACAGTATATATAAGAATGGGATCCCATTCAGCTAAGATTTACCCAGATTTCTATTAAAACCCTTCTGGCCAGCAAAGTGGTTCTACTAGATGTTATTATTATGGCATGGGATACATAAAGCAATGCAAGTGATGCACATTTAATTTTAATTAAATATTTGATCTAACATTTAGTTTAAAAGGGTCTTTAAAATGTAGGTAATGGATAAGTATATACAAATTCAAATATAATCATTATCTTATTTACTACAAAAAAATGAACTCCCATGCTCTAAAAGGGGGGAGGGATAGAGATTTGTCCCTGCATATTTTGAATAGTTAACAGTGCACAATTGCAGAAATTTAGACAAATACTGGTTTGAGGAAATGTAACTTCATCTGAGACATAGTATTTCCTACTGTTGGAGAAATAAGATACCCCAAAGACCTTCATGATGCATGGCTGATTTATGTTGGAATTAGATATAAATTACTAGAGGTAGTAGTAATTTACAATCATAATTGAGCCCAAAATTTCCATTGCTAAGGAAGCCAGTTGCAGAGTTTTGCATAACTTTTTTGCCCAGTTATTAATTGAATTGTTGCAAATGTTAAGTGAATCATGCAGTCATTAAGCAAATCTGTCTTCCCCCATTGACTGCTTGTTGGAAGCCAGTTGAGAAGGTTACAGATGTGATGACATGACTCCAGGACAGTGTACCTGTCATAAATGCATACCAGTTTCCAACATCCAAATTTTGATTGCATGACCATAGGAATGCTGGTCATAAGTGTGAATACTAGTCATAAGTCACTTTTTTCAGTTCTATTTTAACCTCAAATGGTCACTAAACAAATGGTTGTAAATCGAGAATCTCCTGTAGTTGGTGAAATATTATTAAGTATATTGTTTAGCAATATACCCACATTAATCATTTGTTTCTCTTGAGCAGGAAAGATATATTGTTTGGCAACACCTTTTCTGTCTTGGTATATTCTAGTTGTTTCCTGTTCTGATATTTGGTGAAATCTGCCAACTTTAGATTTCTTGGCACAATGCTATATTTCACTTTTACTAACTGCTTGTATTTTGGCTCAAACAAAGTGAATAATAATAATAATAATAGTAATAGTAATAGTAATAATCTTTTCTTTTCTTTTATGTACACTGAGAGCATATGCACCAAGACAAATTCCTTGTGTGTCCAATCACACTTGGCCAATAAAAAAAATTCTAATAATAGTAATAGTAATAATAATAGTAATAATAATAATATAAAAAATTTCCTACTCTGGATCCTTCGGAGGTATTAGAATCTTATTCCCATACCAATTTACAGAGTAGATCACGACAGGAAAGGATCTGGTTCTGGAAAACTAGGAAAGATTATAAATCTGAGTCTCTCTTCCACAAAACCATTGACTGGAACTGCCTGCTCAGAAAGGTAAAATCACTGTAAAACAGAGCACCAATCCTCACCAGCAGGCTAGAAGTAAACCATTATTGGTAGCACTGAAGGCTGCTGTGAAGTTTAAAAGATCAGAGAGGTGCATTCCCTTCATCCATCTCTCAGTGAAGGAGTTGGGATTGTTACCTATGATTTTTTCATTCATTTACTCAGACAATTTATATTCCTGCCCAAATCACAGTGACTCTGCATGGCTTACTGAAATAACCCCTCAGTACAAAACCCAATAAACCCCTACCCCAGGGTTTCCACCCCTAATTGTTACGGTGTCTTAAGTTAGTAAGAATTGTAGTCAAAACCTCTGGAGGCCACCTGGATTTCACATGATTTTGTAATACCACTTATTTGTTTAAAAGGATGTAAAAGGAAAATTCTGTATGAAGGGATAAAACATTACTCTCATCACAACTCCTAGTATGCCAGTAGTGACATAAAAGGGAGGAAATGTTTGAGGCACAATGGCATTTACCTCAGCCCAGTGGTGAAATCCAGCTGGATCTATCCAGCTCGTGCGAACCGGTAGCATGGGTGGTAGGAGGCTCCGCCCACCCACCAGGACATCATTACGTCCCATTTTTGAACCTCTGCGCATGCCCAGAAGCCTCTGCACATGCGCAGAAGCGCGCGTGCGCTCACATTCCCAAACTGGTAGCGAAGGTAAGTGCATTTCACCACTGCGCAGCCCCATTCCAAAAGTGTAGTTCCCGGAAGTTTACTCTCAAGGGAATGTGATTCTATACAAAAAGTTTTCTACCATCTAAGGAAATTGAAACCTAATCCTTTCATTACTTACTCTGCAAAATACAAGATTTTCACACCAGCAGAGACTGAAAGGAAGATCTCAGATTACAAAAGTAGTAACTATTTTGGCAGGAGAAAGTTGCAAGCTCAGTATTGCATAACAGGAGAGTAACTAGCTCACAGACTTAAATTTATAGTAAGATATTGTTCCAAGTTTTTCCGTTTTAAATAAAGGTACTTTTTCTGGATCAGAAATAACTGTTTTGAATCTGTATTTCAAATGCACAAAAAGCCATCACTTTTTTTTTCTTCCACATTCTTTAATTAAACATTCACAACAGCGAACTCTTCTGGAGCATTAATTCAATGGCAAAAGAGCTGTATGGTTTGCCAGAAAGTGTTTTAAAATCCTGCTTCTGATCCAGTATTTCATTCAGCTACACACAACTAGTTTAGTTCAAACTGACACAGTCTATATTGGCTGTCAGAGTGAAACAGTTCTAAAAGCTGCTGTTCCTAACCTGCAGCTGCAGTTTGGGTAAAGTGCAATTAAAAGAGAGAGGGAGAGAGAGAAAAAACACTCCACTGAACATGCCATAACACCCCATTTCCTCTTTGCTTTGATTTGCATAGCCTGCTGGGCTAGCAGCATTGAAAGACAGTCACTGTCCTTGTGAGCTCTCAACCAATAGTGTTCACCTTCTGATGTCTGCTGATAGGGAACACACCAATAGGAATTTGGGAGGGTTGTGCTGACTCTTAGAGAATATAAGGTTCATAACATTAGAAGAGTTGGCTTTTTGTTTGGGGTTTTGGTGTGTGTGTGAGAGAGAGAATGTGTTTTTGTGTGCGTGAGTGCGTTTGAGAGAGAGAGGTGCCATCAAATCTCAAGAAAAATCTTCTTAGAATCACACACAATACATCACAGCATGACTTTTCTCAATCTTTTTTTTTTTTTGCTTCCTTGCAGAGTGGTCTTTTCTGGCAGTTCTAAAATAGACTTTCGTTTTATATTTTGGACAAAATTAGAGGGACTGAGAACAAAACCTCTTTATGTATGCATGTGTTTTAAGTAAATAAACCAAGAGCATGTTTTTCAGAAAAGGTTATTTCATAGTGTCATCAAAAAGAAGTTGCTTGTAAGTGCCTGAAATATTTATTTCAGTAGTTGAGCCTAATCTAGGATACAAATATTGTACATGATAACGTTAAGGAAAATTGTAGAACATAATTAGAGTCCTGTAACATTTCGTTCTAAACCTTATGATTTCTGTTTAAAATGTAAGTACAACTGAATAATACCACTGTCAGGATCACTTTAATAGAAGGTATAAATATTAAAAAGAAGACAATTTAATTCATTGTATATGCATAGGTGGGAAATAACATAGAAACCAAATAGATGTTTTATGAAATATTCAAGTACGTTTTTTTCCTGTGTAGCATAAAGCAATCTTTTATTTTCTTCCATTCTGGGCTGTTAGCAGAAACATCAGAAATATGTACATAGAAAGGAACGTTAAAACAAGTTATCAGAAAGATATTTTAAAAGCAGCAAAATAAATGATTAGTATTATATGGGAGGAGTATGTTTTTTTTTATTTTAGCTGTATAATCAGATGACAACCCATCAAGAAAATAAATTAGGACAATTTGAAAAGGGATTTGCTATTTCACTTTGCTATTTTATTTTTTTTACCTTATACTCAGAACAGCTCATCGCATCAAGGTGAAATCTTTTCCACAGTCCTATAAATATTTTGATATTATTATTTTTCCAGATTAATTGTGGAGTTAGGAGCTACACTTATGTTTCTTCTAGAAAGAAATAATTCTCATATATAGAAGTAAATGTGGATGATAAAAAGTGATTTGCAAAGTATTTATTCCAAGTTCAGAACTTAGAAGACGACAATAATGTGATCAGAATTTCTCCAAAATAAATAATGTTTTTAAATATTGGTCAAATGTATAAGGCAATATCTGTCAAAGGGACTTCTGGTCTGCGAATATGATGCAATTTCCTCCAATGAAACATATGACTCAGGACCTGAATTCAGCATAGAGAGCCTTAGATTTTCTGCTGTTTTACTAAAGGCAAGCCAGGGATATTTTATGATTATGTATTTCTGAACATTTGTGTTTTGTTTTGTTGCCATCGAGTCAGTCTTGACTCCTGGCAGCTGCCTAGACAAGACCCTGTAGTTTTCTTGGCAAGATTTTTCGAAGTGACCTGCCATTGCCTTCTGCCCATGGCTAAAAGAAAGTGACTGTTTCAAGTCACCCAGCTGGCTTTGTCCCTTAGGGTGTCCTGGTTTGTAGCCTGGTACTTTAAATCAGGGTTTTTCAACCTTGGCAACTTTCAGATGTATGGGCTTCAGCTTCCAAGGTTGAGAAACGCTGCCTTAAACCACTTCACCAAAGTGACTCCTACTTCTGAGCAAACATACAGATGCAAAAGAGAATACGAGAGAGATATTTTGAATATGTTTTTGAATATCGCTTTCTGAATCTAGGAGCAAGAAGGACACAGCTTGCATTTCCCAGCTTTCTCCTTTCTTTGTCTGCTCTCATATGCTAATTTTTGGTTCATTTTCTATTTAGTGCTATATGTTAATATAATTCATTGCTATGACTAGATGTCAACCGTAGCTTGAGGTTTGTTCTAGCCTTCACTGCCTGGTTTCAATTACGTTGGTTAAATATGATTAGAGGAACATGAAAGTTAAGGTAGTAGTTGGCCCATAGAAAAATAATACAAAGTCTGTGACCTTGTGATACATTTTTTAACATACAAATCTGAAGGAGTCCTTGAAATGAACCTTCAGTTCTCCACCCCCTCCCCCTGGTTTTGGCTAATCGTTTCTTACTACATGTTGTAGTTATGAGGATTAATTTAAATGTTATTAAGAAGTGCTTATCCAGGGTGCATTACAGATTATCAGTAAATGCTTTAAAATAGTATTTTGAATTAAAGTGGCAGAGCGGAAGCAGGAATCATTTATCTTTTACTGAAAAAAAGCTATCCATGCAAAGTATTTTATTCCAAAATTTGTATCATCTTGCTGTCATCCTTTTTAATTCAGGGATTAGATCAAGTAGCTTCAGCCTCCTTAAGCAAGCTAAACAGCCCTGACCAGACTTCTGGATAAATGCCCCACTTCCCTGTGGATCTGTTTTGTCTCTAGTGTCATAGTAGCATGGGATGAATTCAGTCAGAGCCGATGACAGAGTCATCTATTTATTTATTTATTTTGTCACAACATCATACAAAAAGATTATATAGCATATAAACATATATATGAGTAAATGTTAGGAGGTATGAGCATATATATATATATATAGGAAGAAGAAAAGAAAAACAATAGGACAGGAACGGTAGGCACGTTTGTGCGCTTTTGCACGCCCCTTATGGCTAGACAACTGCCTTTGCAAAGCAATTTCTTTTCTAATAGATGCAGATAGACTGGTTATGTATGTAAGGGGTCTGTTCAGCTATTGAGGTCTATCCTGATTGGCTTTATATTTGTTACATCATTTTTGTCTGGGCTTCCATGCATAGGATTGAGATCCTTGGCATTTTCTGAAATGAGTTATTGGAAAATTGTTTGTTGTCTTTTATGTTTTGTTTTCTGCAACCTCTTGCCTTCCAAAAGTGTTTGAGCTACAAGTTCCAGAAATTCCAACCTGGCTGGTTAAAATGTGGAAAATAAGAGTTTATTTGGATCAGTTCTCTCCTAGGGTTTTTACCTTTTGTTTTAGGCACAAAGCCAAAGAAGGATTCTGACAAACAGAATGGATTTAGAAACCCTTGGAAGTACAGGAGAAGGTAAAGGTCCATAGTTTATTTGGCTGTGGACAGAATGGTAGCATTCTTCAACCAGCTGAAGAGATATCCCAGACAATAGTCCACAGCCTGTTCTCCGTTGGCCCACAGTGTTGCATATGGAATCATGAACTTAGGTCACAGGAATGCAGGTTTCAGCAAATGTTGAAAAAAATCTTGTGAGGAGTTGGGCTCTGCATTGTTGAATATACTGAGGCAAAAATTCTTTGTGTACTGCGCAAAGATTAAGCTTTTCTTAAATGATACTTTTCAGTGATGATGCTAATTCTTTTAATATACCTGGAAAGGGTTAGTTGGAGAAGACTGCTTGGATGTTTTCAACAGCATCAGAATGCTGTCCCAGTAACTCATTCTCTCTCTCTCTCTCTCTCTCTCTCTCTCTCTCACACACACACACACACACACACACACACACACACACACACACACACACACACGTATAAAGCAGAGGTGGTATTCAGCAGGTTCTGACCAGTTCTGGAGAACCGGTAGTGGAAATTTTGAGTAGTTCGGAGAACTGGTAAATACCACCTCTGACTTTCCCTGCCACCATCTATTCTCTGCCTCCCGAGTCCCAGCTGATCGGGACGAAATGGGGATTTTGCAGTAACCTTCCCCTGGAATGGGAAGGGAATGGAGATTTTACAATATCCTTCCCCTGCCATGCCCACCAAGCCACGACCACAGAACCAGTAGTAAAAAAATTTGAATCCTACCACTGGTATAAAGTCTTTAAATGATGCCATGACTCTGCATAATTCTGTTTGCTTTCATTTTAGAGAATGGGAGGATTGCCATATGTTTGCATTTGGTGCTGACACAGGGCAAGTGGCAAAGCACAGTGCCAAGACATGCTTTTTATCCAAATGGTCCATAGTTCAAGCCTTATGGAATCCAGGCAAATGTGAGAAAAAAATCCTTAGATAAAATACTGAAAGAGCTGCTGCCATTCTGAGTATAACAGTTTTGTCTAATTTGGTATGCTTTAAATCTGTTGAATTTATAATTTCAAGCTTTGTAGCCTGGAAACCTGGAAAGGATCATTAGTATTGAACCAGCCAGACCAATACCTGTAAGGTAATTTCCTGTCTGAGGAAGCCTTGAAGAGTCTTTCAAGGATCACTCACTTTTTTCACAGCACTCTTAAGCAGGCTCTCAATGGAGCTGTTAATTAACTAAAAAAACATAAAAGACCATCAGTGTTGTGAGTAGGAGGGGATGGCAAGGTTTACAATATCTCAATAAAATTGTCAGGCTATATCTTATTAAATCAATCAATAAAAATATTATCACCTGGCACTGTAGTAAGAATAATTGGCTCCAAGCAAGACTTCCTGAAGCATTTTCTCAAGGAAAACAAGTTTCCTGCCAAGTGGCTGATAAAACACCACTATTAAGAAAACCGCTTTAAAAAAAATCAGAATCAGGACAACCACTTTCTGATTTGCTGCTGCTGGATTTCTATTCTGTATAAACTTTTGCAGGTATAGCCCATTTTAAAGGTAAAGTTTCCCCTCGAACATACGTGTTAGTCATTCCATACTCTAGGGGGCAGTGCTCATCTCCATTCCTAAGCCGAAGAGCCAGTGCTGTCCAAAGACGTCTCCGTGGTCATGTGGCCAGCATGACTAAACGCCGAAGGCGCATGGAACGCTGTTACCTTCCCACCAAAGTGGTCCCTATTTTTCTACTTGCTTTTTTATGTGCTTTCAAACTGCTAGGTTGGCAGAAGCTGGGACAAGTAACAGGAGTTCACTTCGTTACGTGCACTAGGGATTCGAACCGCCAAACTGCCAACCTTTCTGATCAACAAGCTCAGTGTTATTAGCCACTGAGTCACTGTGTCCCCCCCTTAGCCCAGTTTACAATTGTGCTAAAGCAGCGGTCACCAACTGGTGGTCCATGGACCACTGGTGGTCAATGAGAAAGTTTTGGTGGTCCGCAGAAAAATTATTTACATTTTTTATATTGCACTAAATTAGAGGTCCTCAAACTACAGCCCCTGGGCCAGATACATGCAATGAACATTTGTGTTGCTGCAGCGTCTCCCCCTTTGGGGTCTTTTTGTGTGGGTCAGAGGGGGCCAGAAATTCTGATTTGGGCTCTGCTTCAGCCTCCTGGTGCGGGGCTTTGGGAGAAGGCTGGAGGGAAGTGTCGCTGGTGGCAAAGAGCCGGAGGGCCTCGTTCCAGTAGGATTGCATCATGGCCTGGAACTGGCTGACCATCTCAGCCCGCTGAGCCTCCAGGCGCTGGTATCCAGCCTTGCACTCCCGCAGGTCTTCCCTCTGCTTGGAAAACCTATGCTCCTAGTCCTCAGTGAGGTGCTTCTAGTGAGCCTCCTTCTCAGCCAGATCCAATTTGAACTGAGCTATTTTGTCAACTCTTGTGGTGGCTGTTTAGCTCCAACAACTGCTTCCTGTTGGGGCCCTAAGGAGCCCGGGTGGGCAGGTGAGGAGGGACTGGGAGGGGAGGGGCAAGTAGAGGCCGGCGAGGTGCCCCTCGGCGTGAGTGATATTGAATTGGCCACGCCCACCCAGTCACATGACCACCTAGCCACGCCCACCCAGCCAGTCATAAGGCAGATCATATTAGTGGTCCGTGGGATTTAAAAATATGAATTTAGTGGTCCTTGAGGTCCAAAAGGTTGGTGACCCCTGTACTAAACCATGGACTATTTTAACAGGGATCATCTCAAGAGTTCTTTCCCCAGCCTTACTTGCAGGTTCTGAAGAAAAGGTGAGGTTATTTTGATAGGGCACGGGTGTCAAACTTGCCGTGGAACATTGCTGTCTCAAAACGTATTGTGACATTTTTTCCATTCACGGATCTGGGGTGGGCATGGCCTGCGTGTGACGCATCCGGCCCACAGGCCAACAGTTTGACACCCCTTGAATAAGGTGTTAAAGCAAGCAAACTTAGCCTCCATTTTTTTTTCTCATTCTAGGTTTTAGAGAATAATCCAGATAATAGTAATATTTGCATGAGCTATATGTCAGCTTTCACATTCCTAAACTGCAGTAAAATACTGACAGATTTCTGAAACACAAATAGCCAAGTTTCTCTGAGTGAAAAATCTGCAGTCTTTCATTTCCCCCCCAGAAAGATTTATTCTGTTGGCCTTTTTCTTTGTTTTCTAGCTGTATGAAATCTTTTCTGTGATGAAGTAACTAGAAACAAAATTCTGTTCCATAGATCAATAGATACTTATTTTCGTGGGTAATGAAAAATTGTGCAAGTGAGAGTAAATGCAGACAGCTTCTTTTCCCTTTAATTTGCATTTCTGTATTTGTTGGAGGACCAACATTTAAAGTTGGAGGAATAATTCGGCATAGTCTGGAGGGTTCAAAGGGTTCCATAAATAGGAGATGTAAAGGGAATTAATAATTTGAAAGACATGAAACTTGCCAGTGCAATGTATCCCTCCCTGTTTCTCCTACAGAGTAAAAATGTCTGAAGAAACTTCTACTGTACATATTTTCTTGTGAAACCTTATGCCTACCTTGCAAAACAAAGAATTCCCATAATAGCATGCATCTATATCTTTATATCTACATCTATAACTTTTAAAATTGTAGCTAAAATGCCCAATATATAAATAGCTCAATTTCAAGAAAACAGCAGCATAGCTGTATGAAAATATGAAGGGAATAAATAGGATACATTCTGAAAAGGAAATTTTATTACATGGCTGATGTATCTTGTACTTTAGCAAAATGATAGAGTACTATACTGATCGCATGCATTGATTTGTCAATTTAACAGGTTGCATTAATCTGCTGAGTCACTATTGCAACTGCTCTTCAGCCAGGCATGATTTGATTCCACTTAACTGCTAAGGTACCTCCCAGAAGCTGTAGTCTAAATTAAATACTACTTCTACAATTTTAGAATGTAATTAGCTCTAACACTGCACGAAACACAGAATCTCATGATTCTTCAATTCCCCTTTTACTCATTGTCAGGATGTGTACAAAATATCCTGCATATTCCTCAGTACCAGTTTCAAACATCCCTAGATATACCAAATACTCCATTAGCAAGTATTACTGCATAAAACCTACTGCTCTTTTTGACACATGTTTTGAGTAAGAAAAATATTTTTATATGTTCATTCCAAACAACCTTATCTACTAAATAAACATACAGTCTTGTTCAAAAATGAATAGGTATGATTTGTCATGTAATTCTGCTTGGTCTGTCTTCTGCTGCTTGGTCTATTGTTCCCCACATAAGGAACCAGAAACCTGTCACCCTCCAGAACAGGGGTCTCCAACCTTGGCAGTTTTAAGACTTGTGGACTTCAACACCCAGAATTCAAAGCTGGCTGAGGAACTCAGAGAGTTGAAGTCCACAAGTCTTAAAATTGCCAAGGTTGGAGACCCTTGCTCCAGAAGTTGAATAATTACAGTTCCCAGCACCCTTCATTCTTGGCCACTGTAATTAAAACTATTGAGAGGTAAAGTGACATTATTTAGAAAAATGTATGTTCCATTTGCCCCAGTGGTGGGTTGCTACCGGTTAGCCTTGGATCAGGCGAACCGGTAGTGGGGGCGGCAGAAGCTCCGCCCACCCACCTGGACACCTCTGTGCATGCGCAGAAGCTTCTGCACATGCGCAGAAGTGTACACAAACGAACTGGTAGTGCCCAAAATTGAAACCCAGGACTGATTTGCCCCCAGAAAATACTAGAGACTAAATCAACAAATATGCCTAGATTTCTGCGATATGGTGAACTAAAAGTATACAAAACATGTCAGTTTGCTTTAAATTCAAGCTTTTATGTTTGAAACAGCATTTGACATAGATTAGATCTGCACAACAACAGATGTCATGTGCAGCATATTAAAAAATGGATTTCTAGGTGAAATTGCACATAGATTCCTCCCTTGTATGAAGGAAAAACTAATTCAAGCTTATAATTTCTCATCATGCGGCCACGCGGGTGATAGAGGGAGCTACTCGTTGCTCCCATATAACACCTCCTGCACAGACTGCACTGGCTTCCAGTGGTCTTTTGGGTGCAATTCAAGGTGTTAGTTACCACCTTCAAAGCGCTCCCGGTTACTTACGGGACCAGGTTACTTACGGGACCGCCTGCTGCTACCGGTGACCTCCCATCGACCAGTGCGCTCCCATAGGGAGGTTCTCCTCTGGGTGCTGTCGGCCAGTCAATGTCGGCTGGCGGTGCCCAGGGGGAGGGCCTTCTCTGTGTGGGCACCAACCCTCTGGAACAAGTTACCACCAGGTATCTGTCAACTCCCTGATCTTTGGACCTTTCGACGCGAGCTGAAAACATTTTTGTTTCACCGTGCAGGATTGGCCTAGTGGGGTTTTAATAAGGGGTTTTATTGGTTTTAGGCTCTTCAACCAACTCTAAATTTTCCTTTTAAACTGGTCCTAAAAATTGTACTAACTGTCTTTACTTTGGCTGTAAACCGCCCTGAGTCCTTTGGGAGAAGGGCGGTATAGAAATTGAAACAATAAATAAATAAATAAATTAGTCAGAGCATCAGTACATATCTTGTGATCTAAGAAGCCTCTTGCTACTGTATGCTATATTCTCCATTTATTTTTGCAATCCCAAAACAAAATCAAGAACAGAAAATTTAATTTCACAAGCATCACAACATCACAAGCAAGATTTAAACAATATTTTTTATTCCGGAATCCAAGAGTATTTCAGGAATCTATACTTCATTCACACAGCACAATATTGCTGAATTTAATCCATATTTTGGCACAATACAATACAATACAATACAATAAATTAAACATCATACTGACACTCTCCTGAAGAACTAGGGGTTAGAAGTAAATACACCTGCAAGTGACCTATATAAGCATAGTGTAAACACAGCTGGAAGGTTTGTGATAGATTCTTGTTCTGGATCTTAGCCAAGCTATCAAAGCACCTGCATGCATATTATCATCTGCTAAATTTAGATGCTCAGTATAGAGAGGTTGTAGCCAAAGACCTTCTGCATTGGCATACACAAATTAAAAACTGCAATTTTATCTCTGGTGCTCACAACAAATTTGGCTTTACATGTTCAAAGTTATGAGTGCTGATAATTTAAAGGGGGAAATTTTTTTTCCTGAGTCTTCAGCATCAAGCAGCTTTTTACTGCCATTATTGCCTAGTAAAGCAGTCTTGCAGTTTCTGAATTTTGTAGTGTAACATTTAATACCTTGAACTTCAACATCCACTTTTAAGTCCTTGAACAACTATGGATCACACATCCATGGCAGTATGATTGATGGACCAATCATACTCTCATGGATTTCTGTTAATATAATTCAGGAGGGAAGCTTCCTGTGTACATCATGACCTTTCATAAGGAAGGAAGGAAGGAAGGAAGGAAAAATAAATCCTGAGCATATTTTTATAAAACTACTTCCAAACAGATCACTGTGTGTTGCAGAAAAATAAGTCTGATGTCACCATTTATAAGATCACTAACAAACCTACTGAGAGCCAGTTTAGTGTGGATGTTAAAGCATCAGACTAGGAACAGGCAGTTTTAGACCTTCCTTTGTTACAAAGCCAGCTAGGTGGGAAGAAGGCAAAGGAAGTCACTTCTGCAATCTTGCCAAGAACTAGTCCAGGCAGTAAAACAAAAATCAACAAAAAGAATATGGAAAGATTTGCCTCTGGCACAGACTAAATGTATTCAGTCTTACTCCATTGCTTTAATCAGGAGATCTTCAACTTGAGAGCAAAGAAATATAGGCTTCCACTCTGAATTAAGTTCCCCTGTGCCAGATATACAGCTGTGTTAATCTCTGATGTAGTGGTTGAGTCATTTACAGAGAGGTGCATCTGGATATAAGTTTCAGTCTAACTGCTTTAGAGATAACATTGAAATCATTTTTTGTCTTTTGAGTCATTTTTCAGACCATCACAATGAGATTCTGAATTTGTTTTTTTTTTAATGAAGATTCTCTTCTGTGGGAGAGTAAGTTTTGATGGGTAGAGAAACAGAATTTCTTATTTTCACTTTGATCATTCTAGAACGATGCAGGCATAATTATATACTTTGTAGGATTTATTTAGCTTTGCACCATTTGTTGTTGTTAGTTGTGAAGTTGTGTCCGACCCATCGTGACCCCATGGACAACGTTCCTTCAGGCCTTCTTGTCATCTACCAGCCTCTGGAGCAGTGGTCAACAACTGCTGGTCTGTGGACCACTGGTGGTCCACGAGAAAATTTTGGTGGTCCACAGAAAAATTATTTTTATTTTTTATATTGCACTAAATACTATTTATCTTACGGTACTTACGGGACCGCCTGCTGCTACCGAATACCTCTCACCGACCCGTGCGCTCTCACAGAGAGGGACTCCTCAGGGTGCCGTCAGCCAGGCAGTGCCGTTTGGCGACACCCAGGGGAAGAGCCTTCTCTGTGGGGGCTCCCACCCTCTGGAACGATCTCCCCACAGGACTTCATCAACTTCCAGACCTCCGAACCTTCCGCCGCGAGCTTAAAACACATCTATTCATCTGCGCAGGACTGGACTAGATTTTAAATTTAGATTTTAATGGGTTTTATTATATATATGGTTCTTTTTAATTATTTGGCTATATCAAATAAGTTTTTTAATGGATATTTTAGTCTGTATTTATATGTATCTTTTTTATTTGCCTGTGAACCGCCCTGAGTCCCTAGGGAGATAGGGCGGTATATAAATGTGAATAAATAAATAAATAAATAAATAAATAAATAAATAAATAAATAAATAAATAAATACTCCATATTACTAGTCCACGGGATTTAAAATTATGAATTTAGTGGTCCCCGGGGTTCAAAAGGTTGGTGACCCCTGCTGTGGAGTCCATTTAGGCTCACGCCTACTGCTTCAGTGACTCCATCCAGCCACCTCATTCTCTGCCGTCCCCTTCTTCTTTTGCCCTCAATCTTTTCCAGCATTAGGCTCTTCTCCAGTGTGTCCTTCCTTCTCATTAGGTGGCCAAAGTATTTCAGTTTTATCTTCAGGATCTGGCCTTCTAAAGAGCAGTCAGGGTTGATCTTCTCTAGGACTGACTTGTTTAACATAACATAACATAACATCAGAGTTGGAAGGGACCTTGGAGGCCTTCTAGTCCAACCCCCTGCCCAGGCAGGAAACCCTACACCATCTCAGTCAGATGGTTATCCAACATTTTCTTAAAAATTTCCAGTGTTGGAGCATTCACAACTTCTGAAGGCAAGTCGTTCCACTTATTAATTGTTCTAACTGTCAGGAAATTTCTCCTTAGTTCTAAGTTGCTTCTTTCTTTGATCAGTTTCCACCCATTGCTTCTTGTTCTACCCTCAGGTGCTTTGGAGAACAGCCCGACTCCCTCTTCTTTGTGGCAGCCCCCGAGATATTGGAACACAGCTATCATGTTTCCCCTAGTCCTTCTTTTTGTTAAACTAGACATAAACTAGACATGTTTGTTCGCCTTGCAGTCCAAGGGACTCGCAGGAGTCTTCTCCAGCACCAGAGTTCAAAGGCCTCAATTCTTGGCGCTCAGCCTTTCTTATGATCAATGTTCGCAGCCCTACATTGCAAGTGGGAAAACCATAGCCTGGCTATACGCACTTTTGTTGGCAGGCTGATTCTCTGCTTTTTAGAATGTTGTCTAGATTTGTCATAGCTTTCCTCATCAGGAGCAAGGGTCTTTTAATTTCTTGGCTGCAGTCCCCATCTGCGGGGATCTTGGAGCCCAGGAAAATAAAATCTGTTACTACCTCCATTTCTTTCCCATCTATTTGTCAGGAATTGAGAGGGCCAGATGCCATGATCTTAGTTTTCTTAAGTTTTAGTTTTCTTTGCAACATTAGGTTCCAGTATTAATTAGCAGGATGTGAAATATAAGAGAATTACAGTATGATTTAGAGTATACTATGCTTTTATTTTTAAAAATGTGATTAAAGTTAAGACTTGGGCTACATCTTTAAAGGAGAGAACACTGTGAATTCAGGAGGATGTCAAACAGACTCAAAACAATATGCAGGAAAACACTAAGCTGATCATTTGTCCTGGAGCAGCAAGCAGCCATATAAAAATACTTTCCTTTGTTTATAGCTAAATTAAAACTTGAAACAGTCATATCTCTTCTCCACCCTTTCTGTAAAGAGTGTTACTTTCTAAAAGCTGAAAAGAAGTGACTGCCTTTTGATGTAGAATGTGAAGAAGGCAAATCATATACATTTATTAGCTTCCACCACTACCACCCCATGCAGGCACATATGCTATTAGACCTAGAGAGGGGGAAAATAGTACAATCGTCTTTAAATATACATCAATATACATTACAGTGATGCAATTGCAATATTATTGTTTCTAAGAACTTATTTTTGTAAAAGCATGGGAAGATCTAAGCAATCTTACAGAACTATTTTTTCTTGGAGGAAAGTTCACTGGAACTATATGAATAATCTGCATATTCACATATCAACAAACTGATCTGGGGTTAACTGGGATGCTAATGAAAGCATAGCGGCAGGATCAGCAGCAGTCTCAAAATCCAGCTAGCTCAGGATTCTTTGCAATTCAACAGTCTGCATTTTTCCAACACATTTGCAAACTACAAAAGTGATTCAACCTCCAACTCCACCTTTGCACAATTCTTAGTTAATTCTTACTTGATTTGCGACAAAGGTTTTTATATTCATTTAGCACTTTCTATGGTCCCCTTCATATTATACCAACATTTAAAAAGTGGAGTTTTTCATGGTGCATAATAAAACAGTGTTATTCTGAAGAATAAGAAATCAGTGGACCAATTCACTCTTGCTAAAACTCAGAGAGAGAGACAATTTGATGTAGTGGTTATGGCATCAGGCTAGAAATTGGAAGACTGACTTCTAGTCTTATCTTAAGCACAAAGCCAGCTGTATGACCTTGGACCAGTTACTCTCTGTCAGCACTAGGAAGGACACAATGGCAAACCATGTCTCAAAAATCTTGCCAGTTAAACTACAAGGCTATTCCAGACAGTTGCCAGGAATCAATGCTGACTTGAAGTCACAAAACAAAAACAAAGAACCCTTAGAACATAATCTGGAAGATTTTCAGGTGCAGGTTCCATTGAAAACAAGTATCTATACTTTACTGTGGTTGTTATACAGGAGGGGTGTCAAGCTCCCATTATCACGGCATCGTCACGTGACTGATCACAACTTTTTTCCCCTTCGCTAAACCAGGTATAGGCATGGCCAGCGCTTGACGCATCTGGTCTGCAGGCCATGAGTTTGATACAGTGATGAAATCCAAATTATTTTACTACTGGTTCTGTGGGTGTGGCTTGGTGGGCATGGCAGGGGAAGGATACTGCAAAATCCCCATTCCCATCCCACTCCAGGGGAAAGATACTGCAAAATCCCCATTCTGTCCCCATTCCAGGGGAAGGATATTGCAAAATCTCCATTCCCTCCCCACTCCTGGGACCAGCCAGAAATGGTATTTGCCAGTTCCCCGAACTATTCAAAATTTCCACTACTGGTTCTCCAGAACCTGCTGGATTTCACCCCTGGTTTGACACCTATGTTACACAGGTCTATGTTCAGAAAAAGGCATTTATATTTTTGTAGAGTTTTAGAGGAATATCCAGTCACATTGCTATGTTGAGATAGCTCTAGCAAAAGATCCACTGGACCTTCCAGACCTTCCAGGCTCTTCAGGTTCTCCACCCACACTCCCACCCACCAGCTTCCTTGTTCCTCTGTTTATATTCTTCCTGTTTCTGTCTCTCTCAATCCTCTTCTTTTTCCCCTGTCTCTTGCCAGAAATGGCATCTGCACTGTCTCTTTAATGGGGCCAGTTAACAACCCGCTGAGAAACCAAAGGTTGATCACAAAAAAAGCTTCATTTTACAGCAGGCCCCAAAATATAAAAATATCAGAAAAAATTGTGGTGCTGCTGCTCGGGAGACTTGGAGGATTTAAAGGAGGAAGAACCATGAAAGGAGATTTTGTTTTTTGTTTCCGTTAGTATGCTACTGAATTTGAAGGCTGCCAAACTGAGAGCCCTGAATGATCATTTTGTGGTTTGGCCATGGAAGTGATATTTTTGTAGTAAATCATAATTTTTACAGTGGTATTGCCCAGTAGTGAAATCCAAACCAGTTTGCTACCAATTCACTGGCCACGCATGTGCACTACACGCCAAACACGCACTGCGTGCACATGCACAGTATACGCCAAAATGAGGCTTGGGAAGGTAAGTAGAAGAGTGAAGGGGGGGGATCAGCTGTGGCACGCAATTTAGCTGCTTTCTAGCAAAACTAAACCCCACTGCATAGCTGATCGTCGGAAATACCAGTTCAGAAGAACCGGTAGCTTTTTTTAAACTACCGGTTCACCCGAATCAGTAACTAACTACCAGTTTGCCCAAACCGGTAGTTTTGTTTTTACTACCATTTCATCTGAACTGGTAGTTTTTATAACTACCGGTTTTATAACTACCTGAACCAGAGCGAACCAGTAGCATTTCATCCCTGGTATTGCCTAATCTATTCCGGAACATTGCTATGGCCAATGTGTCTTGTAGGGCACTACTATTAACTAAAATATTTGGTTCCTCCCTCAATAGAATAACTAAAGTTCTATGAAGAAATGTTAGCGATGTTTAAAACTATTTATGAAAATGTGACAAAGAACCATAGGGAGATGATGGGATTGTTCAAAGATAAAGATGTGAGTGTAGAACATCCTCAACAAATGGTGGGAAAAGATAGATAATATTGAGAAGAGAGATGAGAAATTCAAAGGAGTGGTGGAGGAGACAAGTCAAAATAACTTACAAGAAGACAAAAACACTGAAGAGACAGTAACAATAAGTACTAAGAATCAAATAGATAATTCCTTAGAGTTTACAATAGAACAGAGTGGGGAAAAGGAAGATTTTCCAAAAATAATGAAAGGGTTATGGATGGATATCCAAATGATGCAGTAGAAGCAGACAAGGGGTAAGACAGAGGGAACATTCAGTTGGGTAAAAATGCTAGAAAGAAATAGGATACCAAGAGAGAAATATTAAAAAGTCACCAAAAAGTCAATAAATGATGAAATACTAAAAAGGCTAAGGGATGATGGATAGAGACAAAATATTTTGTAATTTGGTGATTATATTAAAAACTAATAAAAAAAGTAGAAAGTAGCACACATATGGATATGTAATATAATTTATTATAACTACAAATATACTAAGGCTATCAGGCGGAAGACTAGGTATATTTAAATGTATTATTATTAACAGTGTGTAAAAATATATATTGACATTTATTGCTTTCAAGGACTATAAATTCAGGGGACTTAGTGATATCAATAGTAGTAACTGTGAGAGGGATCTTGGAGTCCTAGTAGACAACCATTTAGATATGAGCCAGCAGTGTGCAGCAGCTGCCAAAAAAGCCAACACAGTTCTGGGCTGCATAAACAGAAAGATAGAATCAAGATCACATGCAATGTTAATACCACTTCATAATGCCTTGGTAAATCCACACTTGGAATACTGCATTCAGTTTGGTCGCCACAATGTAAAAGAGATGTTGAGAATTTTTAAGAAAATGTTGGATAACCATTTGTCTGAAGTGGTGTACGGTTTCCTGCCTGGGCAGGGGGTTGGACAAGAAGACCTCTAAGGTCACTTCAACTCTGTTATTCTATTCTATTCTGTTCTGTTCTGTTCTGTTCTGTTCTGTTCTGTTCTGTTCTGTTCTATATAATCTTGTGACTAATTAAACTTTATCAATAATTGGATTTTTATATTTTTTATTTTATTTTTACTTTCAATAATTGGTTTTATTGGTGTTTAAATAACTGACTGAATAAACTGACTGAATTATGGCGGTGTTATTCATCTACCGCCCAAGAACTATCCCTCAACTGTGCTTACCCGGAATTGCCGGAATTATCAATTATCATCTTGATTGGTCCAGGATGGGCTTTTGCCGGACTCTTAATATGCGGACATTTACAGCGGCTGACCTTCTTGCCCTGCGAGATTCACCTCTCTCGCGGGTTTGGCCCCCTACACTATTGAGGGCCCATCTTGAGGACGGGTTTTGGAACCCCGAGAGGTGGCATGCCAAAAATAGGAGACTTAGGGGATTTTTAATTAATTGTTTTAACCGTTTTTTTAAGGGGAGTTTTAATGGGAATTTTAATGGGGGGGTAGGGGGGTGGGGGGGAAAACCCGTCAGGGAGAGGGCTAGGTCCACCATGTGTTCGCGGCGGTAACTTAATAGGTCCTGGGGTTATGGCGAAGGGTGTCGTTCCAGTTTGTCAGGGTCGAGCTATTACTACGGTAAGTGGGAGAGGCAGATATGACGGAAGGGGGGGGGCACATCAGGTCTCGGGGGCTCGCCCTCGCTGTTTACGAGCGATTGCGTGCTCCGGCCCCCCAGAAATTTCCCGTGACCCGAGTGGCCAGAGTAATCGGGACCTGGGCCTCCGGCTGATGTTATGTAATGCCAGGTCCGCGGTTAATAAAGCCCCCCTGATTTCAGATCTTATTCAGGAAGGGACCGCGGACGTTATGGGCATTACGGAGACCTGGCTGGGCACCGAAGGGGGGGTCCCCCTAGTGGAGATGTGCCCACCAGGCTTCCGAGCATTCCATCAGCCGAGGGCCCAGGGTAGGGGTGGAGGGGTGGCAGTTATCATTAAGGAGAGTCTTGAGCCGAGGGAAACCACTGTGCCTCAGATAGCTGGGTGTGAATCCCTCTTCGTGAAGTGGGGTCGTAGAACTCAGGTGGGCTTGTTGATCACGTACCTGGCTCCTTGCTGCGTGACTACAGCCCTGCCTGAGCTGTTGGAGTTGCTGGCCGGGTTGGCAGTTGAAACCCCCAGACTGTTGGTCATGGGGGATTTCAATTTGCCATCAGCCGACGTAGCATCCTTGGCAGCTCAGGAGTTCATGGCTTCCATGACGGCCATGGACCTGATTCAGTTAATTGACGGCCCTACCCACGTCGGGGGAGTTACCCTAGACCTGATTTTTATCTCTGGCCAGTGGTCTAATGATCTGGTTTTAAATGATTTAGTTGTTGAACCTTTGTCATGGTCAGATCATTTTCTCCTTCGTCTAGACTTTCTGACCGCTACCCACCACCGCAGGGAGACGGAACCAATGCGCTGGTTCCCTCCCAGGCGCCTGATGGACCCAGAGAGGTTCCTGACGGAGCTTGGGCCGTTTCCCGAGCACCTGGCCCACGACTCGACTGAAGAGTTAGTTGCGGCCTGGGAACGGGCCGCGGCTGGAGCTTTGGACCGTGTCGTGCCTTTGCGGCCTCTGACCCGGCGTCGGTCTCAACCAGCTCCTTGGTTCTCCGAGGAGCTGAGGGAGATGAAGCGCCGGAGAAGACGCCTAGAGAGTGCCTGGAGATCCAGCCGCTCTGAGGCTGACCGGACACTAGTTAGGTCCTATAGTAGGACCTACCTAGTGGCAATGAGGGTTGCGAAGCGTTCCTACGTTTCCTCCCTCATTGCGTCGGCAGATAACCGCCCGGCCGCCCTGTTTCGGGTGACCCACTCGCTCCTTCAACAGGAGGGGCGGGAGGACCCCCTACAAGGGCGTGCCGAGGAGTTTAACGGTTATCTATACGACAAAATCGTTCAGCTTCGGGACGGATTGGATCAAAATTGGGTAGATCCAGGCGAGGGTTCTGAGGCCCGTCTTGTTGAGGTGGTTTGGGATGACTTTGATCCTGTGACTCCCGAGGACATGGACAGGTTGCTGGGTAGGCTGAACGCCACCACATGTTTACTGGATCCGTGCCCCTCCTGGTTAGTACTGGCTACTCAGGAGGTGACACGAGGCTGGCTCCAGGGGATTACAAATGCTTCTTTGCGGGAGGGGGTCTTTCCCGTGGCCTTGAAAGAGGCGGTGGTGAGACCCCTCCTCAAGAAGCCTTCCCTGGACCCAGCTGTTTTAGGGAACTACCGGCCAGTCTCCAATCTTTGCTTTACGGTGAAGGTTGTAGAGAGTGTGGTGGCATGTCAGCTACCCCAGTACCTGGATGAAGCTGTCTATCTAGACCCGTTCCAGTCCGGCTTCCGGCCCGGATACAGTACAGAGACAGCTTTGGTCGCACTGGTGGATGATCTCTGGAGGGCCAGGGATAGGGGTTACTCCTCTGCCCTGGTCCTATTAGACCTCTCAGCGGCTTTTGATACCATCGACCATGGTATCCTGCTGCGCCGGTTGGAGGGGTTGGGAGTGGGAGGCACCGTTTATCGGTGGTTCTCCTCCTACCTCTCTGATCGGACGCAGACGGTGTTGACAGGGGGGCAGAGATCGACTCCAGGTGCCTCATGTGGGGTGCCGCAGGGTCGATTCTCTCACCCTCCTGTTCAACATCTATATGAAGCCGCTGGGTGAGATCATCAGTGGCTTTGGGGTGAGATACCAACTGTACGCTGATGATACCCAGCTGTACTTTTCCACCCCGGGCCACCCCAGTGAAGCTGTCGAAGTGCTGTCCCGGTGTCTGGAAGCCGTATGGGTCTGGATGGGGAGGAACAGGCTCAAACTTAATCCCTCCAAGACGGAGTGGCTGTGGATGCCGGCACCTCGGTACAGTCAGCTGCAGATGCGGCTGTCTGTCGGGGGTGAATCATTGGCCCCGATGGAGAAGGTACGCAACTTGGGCGTGCTCCTGGATGGTCGGTTGTCCTTTGAAGACCATTTGGCGACCGTCTCCAGGAGAGCATTTTATCAGGTTCGCCTGATCCGCCAGTTGCGTCCCTTCCTGGACCGGGATGCCTTATGCACAGTCACTCATGCTCGTTACCTCTCGCCTGGACTACTGCAATGCTCTCTACATGGGGCTCCCTTGAAGAGCACCGGAGACTTCAGCTAGTTCAGAACGCGGCTGCTGGGTTATTGAGGAGCGTCTCGGAGCTCCCGCATAACACCTATCCTGCGCAGACTGCACTGGCTACCTGTTGTTTTCCGGTGCGCTTCAAGGTATTGGTTACCACCTTTAAAGCGCCCATGGCTTAGGACCGGCTATCTCCGGGACCGTCTACTGCCGGCTCCTATCTCCCATCGTCCGGTACGTTCCCACAGAGAGGGACTCCTCAGGGTGCCGCCAGCCAAACAGTGTCGACTGGCGGCCCCCAGGGGGAGGGCCTTCTCTGTGGGAGCTCCGACCCTGTGGAACGAACTTCCCCTCGGACTTCGACAATTACCTGACCTTAGGACCTTTCGCCACGAACTTAAAACTTATTTATTTCGTATGGCTGGACTAGCCTGATTTTTATTTTTATTGGATGGGTTTTTAAAATTTTGTGATTTTACGGGGGAGTACGTTTTTTAACATTTTGGGCATTTAAATTAGTTTTTTAAGGGATGTTTTTAATTATTGTGTGTATTTATATTTTATCTGCCTGTTCACCGCCCTGAGTCCTTCGGGAGAAGGGCGGTATACAAATTAAAATATTATTATTATTATTATTATTTATAAAAATTGAGATATTGGTATTATCATGGAACATTGAGTAATATCTAAAATATTAAATGTGATTCATAAGGGGTTAACAAATACATTGTATGAAAAAATGTTATTAATGTTTAATTATATTTATGGAGAAAGTGATAAAGAATCATAAAGAGAGAATGGCATTGTTTAAAAGCAAAGATGTGCAGGTAGAAGAACCCTAACAAATGGGGGGAAAAACAAGTACAAATTGGGAAAATAATATATATATTAATGCATATAGAATCTATTATAATTACAATGAGCATATTAAGGTTAGAAGTTGGAAGACAAAGATTATGTATATTTAATTGTATTATTATTATTATTAGCACTGTGTAAAAAATATATTGACCCAGTAAATACACTGTCCACAAAATAGATTGGTTGTTAAAGGAAAACCCTAAGCATAATCTTTGATAAAGCTTTCACAACTGGTTCCCTTCCCAAACTTTGGTCTCTAGCCACAGTCATCCCTATCTTCAAAAAAGGAGATCCCAGCCTAGTTGAAAATTACAGACCAATCTCTCTATGCTGCGTCACCTACAAAGTAATGGAATCTATCATCAACCAATCCATTACCCTCCACCTAGAAACAAACAACCTACTCTCTAATAAACAATTTGGTTTCAGAAAAAAATTATCATGTAAATTACAACTTCTCCACTGCAAAAACATATGGACTACTAATCTTGATCAAGGCAAAGCAATAGATGCAATCTACATAGACTTTTGCAAAGCTTTTGGCTCAATAGTACATGATAAACTTCTCTTAAAACTAAAATCCTACGGCATTTCAGGACCTCTTCACAATTGGATAACTGCTTTCCTGTCAAACAGACAACAAGTGGTCAAAATTGGCAATGCTCTATCAAATCCTTTTCCTGTCAAAAGTGGCGTTCCTCAAGGCAGCGTTCTTGGACCAACGCTCTTCGTACTATACATTAATGATCTCTGTGACCATATCTCAAGTTATTGTGTCCTCTTTGCTGATGATGTCAAACTATTTAACACCACCAACAATACTACTATCCTTCAAAAAGACCTTGACTTTGTATCCGATTGGTCTAAAACTTGGCAATTCCGAATCTCAACCAGCAAATGCTCAATCTTACATATTGGAAAAAAGAACCCAAACACTAAATACAAGTTTAATGGACATTACCTTACAGATGACCCCCATCCTGTTAAAGACCTTGGAATTTTCATATCAAATGATCTAAGTGCCAAAGCCCATTGCAACTACATAGCAAAAAAGGCTCTAAGAGTTGTAACCTAATATTGCATAGCTTCTTTTTCAAAAACTCTACACTACTAACCAGAGCATACAAAACATTTGCTAGACCTATTCTTGAATACAGCTCACCTGTCTGGAACCCATACCACATCTCTGACATTAATACAATTGAACGAGTCCAGAAATATTTTACAAGAAGAGTTCTCTGCTCCTCTGTAAACAACAAAATACCTTATACCTCCAGACTTGAAATCCTGGGATTAGAAAATTTAGAACTCCGCCGACTCCGACAAGACCTGTGTTTAACACACAGAATCATCTATTGCAATGTCCTTCCTGTTAAAGACTACTTCAGCTTCAATCACAATAATACAAGAACAAACAATAGATTCAAACTTAATGTTAACCTTTTCAATCTTGATTGCAGAAAATATGACTTTTGTAACAGAGTTGTTAACGCTTGGAACACAGTACCTGACTCTGTGGTCTCTTCTCAAACTCCCAAAAGCTTTAACCAAAAACTGTCTACCATAGACCTCACCCCATTCCTAAGAGGACTATAAGGAGCGTGCATAAGTGCACAAAAGTGCCTACCGTTCCTGTTCTATTGTTTCCTTTCATTATATATACGCTTATATGTTGTATAGTTGTTTCATGCTTATGGTTATATATACTGTTGTGACAAAACAAAACAAATTACAAATAAAACATATACAAAAAGAAAAAAGAAAAACTTTTTCAAAGGCATGATAAGAGAGCTTTGTGGCTGGTACCTGCTTGAAATGTCTGCATAATTCAGTCATCTTTATAGGTTATTCTTGATTTCACCTTCTTTCTCCTTATTGTGATAGGTGCGAGGACACAGACCTGACCAATCTTAATTGAAACTTTACTCCTCATTGTTTTCCATTTTCCAAGGTGTCTAATAAAATAAATATATTTTTAAAGGAGAATATTTGTAGCTCCGGGTTGAAATGAGGGGTCCTTGCTGCTCCCTGAGCTTGGTTGTTTTCTTGCAGATGTTTCATTACTCAAACTAATTAATATCACCTTGTTTGGGCAATGAAACATCTGCAAGAAAAGAACCAAGCTCAAAGAGCACTGATATATTTTTTTTTATCATATATCTTTTCATAGCTGCTACACAATAATCTTCAGGATACAATGCAAAGATGTGAAAGTGTTTAAAGTTTGCCATCTGGTTAACAACAAGAACACAGTTTGCTTCTCACAGTGTGGCCCAGTAGGTTCCCTCAATTGCTTTGAATATTGTAACAACTTGCTTACACAGAGAGCTGGGAAAAAATTCTGAAAGAGTGATTACTCCAGGTCTTGCATGTTTTTGTAGCAATAGTGATATGATTGGGAATTGCTTCTTCCAAATTTTCAGGTACATTAACAATTCTATATTTTATTTACTCTTTTAGATCAAAACATGTTAAATTACTCTTTCTAAAAAAGGAATGTTCTATCCCAAAAGAAAGACATGGGATTGCTTTAAGTCACAATTTTATATTGATGAGGTTTTTTTTGAATTACAGTGTTATTATCTCAGGACTACAATGTTTAAGAAATAAATTAGTTGTTGAACACGTTCTGCTGATGAAGCATCCAAGATGCTGTAGCATCAGTTTTAAATTATGTATTTGTGTTGTCTCCAAGAAGAAAAATATAGTTGCTTTTATGGCATGATGGATTACTGACATATCAATCATGCAGGAAAGGGCTTAAATGAATTTCTATCTAAACCAGAACAATAGCTTTCTGTAATAAATCTAGTTGTCACTTTTGCTTCCCATCACTGATATTTTCTCACAACTTGACTAAATTGGAAGGAGAACACTGGATGGGCTTCTAAAAATCAGACAGATTTATTTCCTAAAATTTTCCTAATTTTCCATTTTGCCAATGCATTGCTCTGTTTTCTTTTTGCCACATATTTAGTTTTATTCTTTTCCTAATATCACTAATAGGAAAGATAATGTTCCTAATAATAAGGAACCAAATCTATTGCATACTGTTTTTGTTGCCATGTATTTTGAGAATCAGGAAAGTAGTCTGGCTGCCAGCAGTTGTTAGTTTGTTTAGTTCACATTGCTGTGCTATCCAGGGTGTATTACGAGGAAGTGAACTAGCTTCACACAATTGCCATATGCAAAATAAATAAATAATGCATACTGTTATGTAAAATATATCATAAGTATTCTTGGCTACCTAGCTCTAAGTCAGATCCATAGCAGATTAATCAGTGAATCTTTGCTGAATTGCATAATCCATGTAGCAACAGATAACATTAGCTACATTAAAGGGCTTGGTCATGAGCTGTACTAAGTATTAGAAGACAAGATGCCAATGTATGTGCTGTCTCTATAGCTTATGACCCTAGTTGCTAGAAAATAATTGAATATAATGCTTTGCAATGAAGCCAGAAATGTTGGCCAAATACAGTATACTTAAAATCCTAATCCCTGAAAACAAAGCACCTGTCATCCTGACATATATCTTAATACACCCATGTCCAGAAAGAGAGTTCATCCCTGAGCTTTCTGCATCGAAGCTGATTGGTCCAGGTACCAAGCATTGTGGCAGATCATCTAACTGGAGCCTTTGGCAATCTGGAAAGCACTCCAAGTCTTCTAGATCTGTCTCCATTGTTAAACTGTCCAGGTGGTACTGGACAATTCCCACACCGGTGAGGTATATAAACAAAAAGATAGCATAATGACTTCATCTCTTATTATTCTTAATATGAAAGATGAAATCATTAGAATGTCATTGGAATATTTTCATTATTAGAATATCTTTCATTCTGTCTTCATCCTGGCAATCCATATACTCCAAAATGATACTATCCTTGCTGATTAGGTGAGCCATATCAGAACAACCACCCAGCCAGTGTATCAAACAGTAATGGCCCTTATCAAAATCCATTGGGACATTTTCAAGGTGATCTTGCATAAAGGGATAGCAAGTTTTTTTGCAACAAAAGTGGGAGAGAGAATTCTCCCCCTCCTACTTTTTTTTTAAATGAACCTCCTCTTCTACAATTTTCTGCCCATTTCCCTGCTCATTCTGAGAAGATTACCAAAAATTTGGTCATCTGCATATATAATTGCAGTGTACCTGTTTCAGCTGTGCTCAGTCTCAGCTGTACTGTCTCAACTGCCAGGAATATTTCTGAACCTGATGAGAAAGGACAAGATAGAGCAGTTGATGTCTTAAAAGTAAGGGCCAAATGAAAATCCTCTTAAGATCTTATCCAGAAATATCAGTTTACAGTATTTCCTGCAGTATTAGATGCATCATAGTTTGGTATTTCCTCTGCACATGAAACAGTGAGATTTCATTTACCTTTTAAATAAGGTTGCATCATATGTTATCTATTTTGTTTCTTTCTAGCTCACTGGTAAAATCATTCATGAATGCCCCTGCTATATCTCTTATTTTTGGTCGGGAACTGCTCACTTGTTTGCTGCCGTGTTAACATTGAAGTCTTTTCAGTCCATAGATACCATTTTGATTTTTCCTCCACGTATGGAAGGACTTTTGTTTGGTAGCTGGGATATCAGCACATTAAGCCATTATTTATAAATAAGTAATCAATTCTCTCCCCATCCTGCCTCTCAAATTTTCACACTGTGGAAGCAGGTCAGGGGCAGGTTTCAAAACTCGTTACTACTGGTTTGCTCTGCACACATGCATGTAACACTTCTGCGCTTGTGCAGAAGCGTCCGGGCAGGTGGGCAGAGCCTCCCGCCGTTGCCGCTACTAGTTCGCTTGATCCGGGGCAAACCGGTAGCAACTCACCACTGAAGCAGGTGCACATATACATTGCATTTTTAAATCAAATTTGTGCCAGGTTGCTTCCAAAGATCCAGTCAAGATTCATGTTCTGGACTAGTAATATTTATTATACAAGTGAAGTTATATACTTTTTTTTTTTGCCCACTTGTTCATCACTTGCTGATTCTTATTTAAACTTGTAATGATCATTCTTCTTGTGTAAGCATAACCGTTGTTTTTCTTTTTTTTAAACAACATAATATGCTTGTATGTATCTTATTGCCAGCATTAACCAGAGGCTTTTATGTATAAAGTGAAAAGTAAAGAACTGTTAATTATTTAATGATTTTTCCACTTTTGGATTTAGTGTTAAGTATATTTAGTACAAACTTTAAATTTCTCTATTATTTAATTCCTAGATTCATTCTTCAGCTTGCTTTTAGCATCCTTAATAGCCTTATTTTGGCTATAGCTGATAATTAATAAATGAAATGAATACTTCTCTTTGCATGGGTGCTTTATTCTTTACTTGCTTAAATAGCGGACTAAATGGCAGTCAATTACATGCTTAATGTAAAAATAAAATAAAATTGTGTATAAGGAGGGAAAAAGAAAAAAGATTTATATTTTTTCAATGACTGTAGAAACTCCATGAGTTATTAAAGAGTGGCCAGGTATACAAAGATATTTTTACTGTGAGCAATGGGATTTCTAATTTTCCTAATTTAGATGAAATTGCTACCTCTGTTAGAAATGCTCTTCAAGTTATGGGCATACATTTTTATAATACCTATGCATCAAGCATTCCCAGGGGTAAATTAGTCTCTAAATTATAATTAAATGCACATCCTGGACAATGCAGTCAAATTATAAGTAGTAGGTGACAAATTTTGAAAGTGACTAAAATAAGCTTGTGATTCTTTTTGTCACATCCTCATTTTTTGTGATCGTAAAAAGAAAACAGATCCTTTCTTATATATTTTCCTATTTCCCCTATATAAAACTATGATGATGACTTTGGGTAGGTACTGAATTTCAACAACCATTGGGACTGAACAATGTGATGAGAAATGTTAAGTTAAAACCAAACAGTTTCCCAGACCTCTTACAATTGTTTGCTTTCTTTCCGTCCCAAATTTTTCAGATTAATCTGAGCCTAATATGTTGACAATGTGAGTGGGGAGTTAGGAGAAAAAAAAGATTTCTTCACATAAGCAATATTAGATATTCACTTACAAGCTCTCCATAATTGTTACTTCTGATCCAGCTGTTTTTCAGCTGAGTTTCATCAGATGAAATAGCTCCCAAATACTTCTCAAACAGAATCTGACCATTTAAGCCAGCTAGTCAAGACAGAACTGTCATAATTTATTGCATTTTAAATTACCTGCAAAGAAGGTAATTTAATACATGAAGATTAACAGAAGATTATTGTTGTTTTATGCTTTATATTTCTTATTGTCTTATTGTTGCTGTGAGCCACATATAATTGTGTAAGATAGGTAGCCATGTAGATTTGATTGCTTGTGGACTGCCTAAAATCAGGTGATGAAGTAGTTTATACATTTTTATAGCAAATAATTGTGTATGCATGCATGTATACCAATCTAAAGAGCCTTTTAAAGCTTTCATAAGGAATAAATTGCCCCATTGAGAAATATAATTAATCTCAGGGTATAAATTAAAGTAAGCAAACTTGAACTAAACTGGCAAGATTATAGTTAATATTGAAGGGTTCCCTTTAGATTCAAGGATGAAAAATGTTCATCTATTTCAGTTCTAGTTCTAGGTGCTCAATTCAGCAAGGTCTCAGTGGAGTGATCCTGGCCATTGCAGGACTTTTCCTATGCAGCCAATCTGCTCTGCTACTTGCCTGATTTTGATGTAATGCCAGTCTTTAGGATTTTGGAAGCCGCCCCTTTGACTTGAGAATGGTAGTTCTCAAAAGATAGTAAAAAATAGAGTAGTTGTAAATGAAATACTAGCATTCAAGCCACTAACAGCCTTTATGAAGACACTTATTTCATACGAGAAAGGTGCTGATGAATCATGAGGAGAAATGCTTCATGAATTAATAGCATGACTATTTTTTGAAAAGAGAGGTAAGATATGCATATTTTCTGGGAAAATGAATATATTACTATATTGTCTTGGAAAGAATAGTTTATTAACTTGTCATAGAAATAAAATGTCTGAGGAAAATAGAGCTAAGCCAAGCCAAGTAAAGCTGCTTACCTTGTATTAGAGAAAGTATAAATTAGGAGGAATTCTTCCTTGTTCACAATTGTTTCAGAAATGTTAGTAGATGGTTAAAGCTTGACTTTTTATTGTGTTCTATTTTAAACAGTCAGAAGACAAATGGAGGTATAAAAAAGGGAAGACTTCAAAAAAGATTCATTGTGGCCTTTTAGAAATGCTTAGAAAAGGTGAATATTAGATTCAAATCCTCACATATAAAGTGTAACTAGAATATAATCAGCTGAGATATTGGAACATTCTAAGAGTTATCCACTCTTCAGAATCACTGAGGGTCAGACAGAAAATAAGTTTAATAAATTATAGTTGATTGCACAGTCATCCAAGTGTTTAAACTGGATTTAGTATTTTTGTCCACTTATTATTCTGATTATTATTATTCTGATTATTATTATTCACATAATCAGCCAAATGTTTGGAATGAATTTGGCATTTTTATCACCTGTTGAGTTCTTCCCAAGGACATGGGATAGGTAGATGTTGTTGGCCTTGTCCAGGTAGTCACAAAAACTGACATGAAGGTATCCCTTCCCCCTCTAATTAAAAAATGGTATGTTAATATGTAATTTATCTGTCTAAAATATAATTATGTATTTGTATCTGGCCTTCGCGTGCGCATGCGCACCAGAAACCAGAAGATCATGGAAATTGGAAGCTCAGCTTCCCGGCGTGCACATGTGCACCGTAGAACTGCTCTTTCAGTTTCCTGTGCTCCCGCGTGTGCGCACCAGGGAGCTGCTCTTCTGGTTCGTGGTGTGCATGCATGCGCGCGCTCCTGTTTCAGCACTTGGTGCCAATAAGGTTTGCCAACGCTGGTATAGGTAATAAGAACTGTGTCAGTATGATTTTCATGGAACACAATAAACACTCATGTCCCCTGAGAGAGGAAGGAACACAATACTTTGGAGACCTCTTCATACTGCTCGTGTACTACTGTAACATTGCATAATATTAACATAGCATAACTTAATTGGAACTGCATAGTTTGTAATTTGACACATGCAAAGATTTTAGGTAATCAAACCTGCTCTTCATATTTCTGAAATATGGGTATAAACTTGTTGCAACTTTGTTGAACATGCTTTATTTTTTAATACCTTCAGGTTTTTTTAGCCTTATTATTTTCAATTTGAGTCTTTAACTTTTTGAGAATATTATCTTTCTCAACTCTACTAGGAAGGGAAGAGAAAATTCACTCACTCAGCACTGACCTGCCTTAGTGTCTAAACTTCTCTGTTCCAAACTTGTAAATCTTGTAAGCCTCTTCTGTTTCTTTATCCTCTACATGCTTTCTTCAATCCTGCTTAGACTGGTCCAACTGGAAGAAGCAGTGATATCTCATTTCCAGAACACATAGCAATTCTCAGAATACTAATCTATCAGACTGAATGGAAAGGAAAATATAACTATTCAGCAGGTTGTTTTGCTCGATCTATTTATCTATGGATTTATTTATAATATTTGTAGATTGTTGCAATCATGAGACTCTGGGTTGTGTAGAACCACCAGAAAGATCAACGCAACAGTAAAAGCAAAACAATAAAACAAAATGAGAAAAAGAAGGGAATAGGAACTGCAATTCAGTACATCTTCATTTAAGACATAAAGACATATATTTGTTTAGTGGAACAGAATATAGGGACAACACAGATAGTACTTAAGTGATGACCTCAACTGGGACCAGAATTTCTGTTACTAAGCCACATAGTTGCTATCAGCACTGAGTGGGACCAGCCTTGGAACATATAATAATAGAGTTGGAAGGGATTTTGGAGGTGTTCTAGTTCAAGCCCCTGCTCAAGTAGGAGACCTTATACAACTTCAAATAAATTGTTGTCCAGTCTCTTTTTGAAAGCCTCCAGTGATGGAGCACCCACAATTTCTCAAGGCAAGCTGTTCCATTAATTGCTCTCAACATTAGGATATGTCTCCTTACTTCTAGGTTGCTTCTCTTCTTAGTTATTTTCCATCCATTGTTTCTCATGTTGCTTTTTGGTGCTTTGGAAAATAGTTTGATGCCCCTCATATTTGTAGAAGCCCCTCAAATATCGGAACACTGCTATCATGTCTGCCGTAGTCCTTCTTTTCATTAGACTAGACATTCTAAATTCCTGTAACTGTTCTTTGTATGTTTTAGCCTTCATCCCCCTAATCATTCTTGTTGCTCTTCTCTGCACTCTTTCCAGAGTCTCAACATCTTTTTTACATTGTGGCGACCAAACCTGAATGCAGTGTTCCAAGTGTGGTCTTACTAAGGCTTTGTAAAGTTTTATTCATGTTTTGGGGTATGACACCCAGTGTGCTGATAACCACTGGAACCACCATGGTTGATTTATATCATAATTTTCCAGTTTCAGATCTTCATACTTTGTGATTTTCTCTAATTCTTTGTGTTCTACTATTCTGTGATATTGCAACATCAATTATTCCCCACTTTCTTCTTTTCAGCCACAGTTATATATATGGTATATTATGAGCCAAGACTATCAGTAATATAGTCTAGCACAGTCTATGATAGCAAGACTATCAGCCAAGACTATTCAGTAATCCCACAATATTTTAATCTGTTCATTTCTTACTACTTTTCACTCTTTGTTCCATCTATTTTTTCATTACTGACAATTGATAATTTTTACAGATGTTCCAGTGAATCATTTCGATGACTGTGCTATGTCATTAATAATCAGTTTTGTGATCTTCTTGCATGAACTAAATATATGATCTTCTTTTTTGCACAATCTGGATTTGAAGATTGTTCAGTTATGGCCTTAATTTTTTTAGTTCAATCGTGTGCACTTGCACAGCCAAAATCAATCTTTGGGTTGTTGTTTTTTTAATGTTCCCAATGTACACTATTGGTAGGTTTATGTTTATCCACTTTACCCTTGATCTTTTTAGATATTGACTAATATTTTCCTTGCTAGCATTCTGTTTGTGTTTTTATGACGTTATTTTGATGCTTACTTTTTGTTTCCTGTATATTTAGTAAGTTCCATTTTTAACATGCGTCATTGCTTGTTCTTGGCTTTCTTTTATATAATCAACCAATGTATGATTTTCTTGTTCGGCAGTTTATTTGACCTGAAGTACACCTCTGCCTCCATTTCTGCAAGGCAGATATAATCTATCAATATCAGTATGGAGGTATAATGCATAGTGAATAGTCATCAGTTGTCTTGTTTTTTGATCCAAATTGCTATTTCACCTTGTGTCCATTTAATAAATCCAGCAATACATTGTATTATTGTTGTTGTTGTTATTGTTATTATTATTTAAGTTTTAATCTTCAATTTGATTCACAGTCTGGGACTGGTAAAAACTTAACAGTTCAGGTCCTAACCAAGGACCTAAGAGCTGTTAAGTAACATCTGAGTATATTATTATTATTGTTGTTGTTATTATTGTTATTGTTATTTAATTAAGATTTAATCTACAATTCGATTCACAGTCTGGGGGTGGTAAAAATTAACAGTTCAAGTCCTAACCCGGGACCTAAGAGCTGTTAAGGTAGTGTCTGAGTATATAGGCAGTTCCAAGTAGGGTGATTTTTTGCAAAGTCAGGGTATTCAGGTCAGGTCAGGTCAGGTCAGGTCGAAAGAAAGAAAAAGAAAGAAAGAAAGAAAGAAAGAAAGAAAGAAAGAAAGAAAGAAAGAAAGAAAGAAAGAAAGAAAGAAAGAAAGAAAGAAAGAAAGAGAAAGAAATTCTTTATTGGCCAAGTGTTGTTTGGACACACAAGGAATTTGTCTTGGTGCATACGTTCTCAGTGTACGTAAAAGAAAAGATACATTCATTAAGAATCATAAGGTACAACACTTAATGATAGTCATAGGGAACAAATAAGCAATCAAATCATATTAGGAAACAGTCAATATAAATCTTAAGGATACCAGCAACAAGGTTACAGTCATACAGTCATAAGTGGGAGGAGATGGGTGATAGGAACAATAAGATTAATAGTAATGCAAACTTAGTAATAAGTTCAAAATTTCCATGTATCTAGGTAGCCTTTTGGGTATTGCTCCAAGGGCCCCTATTCGTATTGGTACAATCAATTCTTATTGATTTCTTCCTCCATAATTGCTCAACTTCAATGGGCAAATCACAATATTTTATTTTTTCTAGCTGTTTCTCTTCAATTCGTGCACCACCTGGTATTGCAATATCACTGAACTAGACTTTTTTCTTTTCTACAATAGTGATGTCAGGCATGTTGTAGACCAGATATCTGTCTATTTGGATCTGAAAGTTCAATAGGATCTTGACTTGATCATTTTCAAGAATTTTGTCAACATGGTGTTCCCTGTGATTTTTACTGCATTTAAACCCAAACTTCTAGCAAAGTATAATTTTGGCAACTCGATCATGACACTGTAGATAATCAGTCTGTGAAATTTTGCTGTAGCCACGATAAGCCACTGTTTCGTGTTTCTTGTTGCATAAGCGACATTTGCTGTTGTTACTGACATGTTGAATTTTTGCTTTCCTGGAATTAGTCTGCAAGGCTTACTCTTAAGCAGCCAAAACGAAACCTTCAGTCTCTTTCTTTAGCACCCCTAATCTCAACCAGCTAGTTTTGTATTTGCCTTTCTTTCAATGTCCTCAGATATTGACTGTGCATTGGCTTTTTTTTCCAGTTAAAAACTCGATGCTCAATTGTTTCCTTTCTATATTCTGTTTTCAATCTTATTGTTTTCAAGAGATTTCCCTTGTTCACATGTTTCAACAGAGGCTCTTTTACTTTTTTAATGTAGTCATTTAAGCCGTGTTTTCCTTCTTCCACAGTTTGTTTTACTTGTAAGAATTCTCTGCCACCCTGAGATCTTGGCAAGTACAATCAATCAATATCACTTTTTGGGTGCAAAGCATGGTACACTGTCATTAGCTTTCTTGTCTTTTGATTCAAGTTATCAAGTTCTAGCTGAGTCCAATCAATTATTCCAGCTGAATATCATATTACAGACTCTGCCATGGTGTTAATTGCCTTTATGATATTTCCTCCACTTAGTTTTGATCTCAAGATTTTCCAGACTTGCGTTATGTATTTTGTTGAAGTAGGATTCACTTTATATATTTTGTGTTGTTTTATTTTAATTATTGTTGTTGTTCTTAATCTTCAGTTCAATTCACAGTCTGGTGCTGGTAAAAACTTAACAGTTCAAGTCCTAATCCAGGACCTAAGAGCTGTTAAGGTAGCGTCTGAGTATGTAGGCAATTTCAGGTAGGATGGTTTTTTGCAAAGTCAGGATATTCAGATCTAATAAGTTCAAAATTTCCATGTATCTAGGCAGCCCTTTGGGTATTGCTCCAGGAGCTCCTATTACTATTGGTACAACCATTGATTTCTTCCTCCATAATTACTCAGCTTCAATTTGCAAATCACAATATTTTGTTGTTGTTTTTTCTAGCTGTTTCTCTTCAATTCACGTATCACCTGGTATTGTAATATCAATGAACCGGACTTCTTTCTTTTCCACAATAGTGATGTCCAGCGTGTTGTTATTATTATTCATCCTTTTGGTCAAGTTGATGAACATACCCAAGACTTCTATTTCCTTATTTTTGCTGCAACAATATAGTAACATAGTCTAAGAATGCAGGATGGCAGATTCCACTGAAAGTTTGAAAAGCTTAATTGTACGATCCATTATCCAGAGAAATGATGAACTTTGTTGAACATGTTTAAGCAAAAACTGGACAATCATCTGTGGATCCCTCCTTCTTTCTTTCATTCTTCTTGAACTTAGCAAGACTCAGCAGCATATGTGGTTCAAAAGATCCTTCTGTCAAAGTAACGTCTCTGTTCCCACTAAGGTGTTTGTTTATTTATTTATTTATTTAATCATATTTTTATACCGCCCTATCTCCCAAGGGACTCAGGGCGGTTTACAGCCTATTAAAAACACCAATACATAACTATAAATACAGAAATAAAACACTAATTAAAAAATTTATTAAATAAGGCCGAATTAAAATTTACAATTAAAATAATAAAAACCCCATTAAAACTACATTTGATTAAAAACCTAACCCAGTCCTGCGCAGATAAATAGATGTGTCTTAAGGTGTTCTCTTTGCAACTTTGATAGTTATTGTGGGAAAGGAGCCAGCATATACTAAATACATTGTTGAAAGTTGCTTGTTCCCTGCTGACAACAGGAATACTCTGTCAATAGAAGGAGACTCTTTCTGATATTGCCCTTGCCCACCATCTCACTTGAAAATCTCGTTTTATTCATTTTTCCATATATATTGCATGAGCTGGCATATCGTGTGTGTGTGTGTGTGTGTGTTTGTGTGTGTTGTACATATATAACTAAACATATCTGCATTTAGTCATAAGCAGAATCAGTTGTGACATGGTTAATACACTATCTTTCACTATGATGGATGGTGATACAGTGTGGTTGTTCTTTGAACTCACTGTTCTTTTTCAGAACCTGTAAAGCAAGAACATATTCAAATTCAGAATACAAATGAATGCACATATAGCAGATTTAAAGTTTTGGTATTTAATTTATATAGTCTAAATAACTTGGAGCCGGAATATATCATAGAACACATTCTTTCATCTAGATGTATTGAATTGTCAAATGCCTCTTGATGAATTTTGGCATTGAAAGGAAGGGTAACATTTTTTTGAGGAAGTCATTTCTGGAGTACTCTTCTCACTAAACATAGTTCAGGCACATGTTAAAAATGTTTTTAAAGTTCTTATACACTGTCTCATATTGCCTTATGTTTTGCTAGTTATAACAATCTTAACTAATAATACTGCAATAGAAATGCTGAATACATTTCTTACTCATCCAGAGTAATTTTATTTATTTTTTTCATCGTGTATGATTTGTCTTTTATTAATTCAAAATTTCTCCCTCTGGGGTTTAATTTAATCATATAAAATTACTGAAAAATTTAAAAGATTACTTTGCTCCCTCCCCTCAGCCTTACTGAGCATAAGATGCCTATATTATTAACTCAACAATTATTTTTAGATTTGATGATAATTGAATTTAAGAACTATGCTTGTAAGCAATTCTAGTATAGTGTCAACCCCACAAGATACATCAAACCAGAAAATCAACTCTACAGGAAAGTTAAAGCTACTTTTATTGAAATATGCTATAATAGACACCTGCAAGCCTGATTTATTATACTGTCTTCTCTTTCTTATAGATTGGTAAATTAAGGAGGTATCTCTTCAAGTCATTTCCAAAAATTATTTTATTCTGAACTGTAAAAATCCTCTATCCCTCTTTCCTTTATTTTTCTTTATTCTGTACACATAGTTCGCCTAGTAATCTACTAAAATCTTTGGTATAATTTAGTAGCTCTTGTCAACTTCAACAACCAAAAATAGAACTTAACACTGTGTTAGAATTTTACAGTTTGCACAGGATTAACATTTAAATTAATTAAATGTAACCACTATTTCATAAGTCACCAACATAGTAAAGGAATTAGAATTACCTCCTGTTAACAATTGCCCAAGTCACTGTTTTTCTCACCCACAAATATATTTTGTTTGCTAGCAAGTAATTAAATGACAGCTGTATTTCTGTTAACCACAGCCAGAAAATAATGTACTGCCTAGTATTTAAGAATAAGCAAGAAAACAAGAAACTCCCATCTAGAAGCAATTCAGTAGAAATGGGAATAGTAGAGTGAAAGGGTATGCCTCAAGTTCAAGTTGAAACTAAAAACATCCTTGACATTTTTATTTCTTATATTATCTATTTCTGATTTTCCTATCATGAATGCAACTTCTATGATAGCTAAGAACATGTCACTAAACAAAGAACAATGCCTGTAAACAAGCAGAAATAAAAATAACAAAGGAATAATTCCATATAATTTTAGGAGCACTGTGCAAGAAGTTTAATCAGAAGCAAAAAAAAAAAAAAAACAACAACAACCAGTGTGTACCATGGAATTATTGAGAATCCAATGTTCTATACATGCTAACATGCTGTCCTAATATGAAGTAAATAATATTCATAAGTACAATGAATATATTGTCTTGCCTTTTTTGAAAAATTGATGAAATTCTGCATGACGCATGTTATCTAGTACAGTTAACAGTTATATAGTACAGTGTGGGTATAAGCTGAAACTTTAAAGTACTAGTATACTCAATACTAATGTAATATGGCAAAGAATGTAGGGGAAGTACAGATGCAGCCCAGTGGTGGGTTGCCCCCAGTTCGGACTGGTTCTATAGAACCAGTAGTAAAACCGGCGGGATGCTCCACGCACTGACCCGAACGTCATCAAAAGTGATCTGCGCATGCACAGAAGAGTCTGTCATAAATCTCCATTTTTCAAGCCATTAAAACTTCAAACAGTTATTGAACGAATGGTCAGTAAGCGAGAATTACCTCTATGTATTGCTACAGACACCAAACCCTTAAAATCAAATTGAGAAAGGCTAAGACTATCCAATATGCAGATTCCCATTGTTATGTCCACCTTGCCTCCGTCCGAACGATGGCTTAATTAGCTGGCTCTTATCAGCTCTGGCAGCAAAAGAGCCAGTGTCTACCAAGAGCCCTCGTTGGCTGCCAAGACGCTGGTGAGTCAAAACCTTCAGCTCTAGTCAATCCGTGGATTTGCCTGATACAAAGAGACACACCAGCTCTTGCTGCCTTTTATATCCTGTGGAGTGTGGCTCCATGACTCAGCACTTCCTAGGCCTGCCCCTCCCCTGCTTCTGTTGTTCTCTTCTCTCCTGCCTACGAAACCTGGGATTGAGCCAAGCCTGATTGCTGTGAGCTGGGTCTGCAGGCGTGGCCTGGGGGTGGGAAGAGTCAGGAGAAGGAGGCCTCGTTATCTCTTTCGCTTGGCCTGCTTCTGGCTCCTGGAGCTGAGCCAGGGAGGCCGGTGCTTCCGAGGTAAGTCCTGATGGCCCTTCCCCTTCACTGTCCAAGTCACTTTCTGGCAGAAGGCCCGGCTCCAAGTCACTTTCTGGCAGCAGGTCCGGCTCCAAGGCACTTTTGGGCATAGGGCCAGGTTCGGGGGCGGGAGCCACAACACCCATGTAGCTAGCAGATGCAGCAAAGAGTTGGCTTTGTTTCACTTCTAGTGATTCTTTGAATTTTTGCACGTAGGATGAGGCTACATTGGAGAATCCAAAGGTGCTAGCATCAAAGAATTAACTCTAAACAAGGACAATATTTTTATAAAAAATCAAGACTTGGCTGTATTTTTGTTTCCTTTTCATTTCTTTCATCTCAAGCTTGTTTAATAATATCAATTTTTTAAAGCATATTATTGTGTTTCCATGTCCTTACTTTTTGCCAGATCTGTGACAGAAAATATGTGAACCCAAAATTGGGAAGCAAAGATAGAATACAGTTAACAGTTATATAGTACAATGTAGATGTAAGCTGAAACTTTAAAGTACTAGTATCCCAATACTAATTTATGGCACAGAATGTAGGGGAAGTACAGATGCAGCCCAGTGGTGGGTTGCCCCCGGTTCGGACCGGTTCTATAGAACTGGTAGTAAAACCGGTGGGATGCTCCACACACTGACCCAAACTTCATCAAAAGTTTGTGCAGAAGCTTCTATATATGTACAGAAGAGCATGTGCATGATGTGAACCGGTAATAAAGGTAAGTAGAATCCTGATGCAGCCACTTCCTCTTTGCAAATTGTTGTCTTCCCCTTCCTATGCTTTAATCCTTGCCAATTGAATGGTCTTCAAGTTTTAAAATCCTATTTTTCAAGATTACTCTGGAAAGAAGAGGATTAAAGTCCTTTTAAAGATCATAAAAGCAATTTACACGTAGTGTGAAAACTTTGGGTTTAAGTTGTGTGTTTGGCATAATAGAATAGACCTTCTAGCATTGTGCTAACAGGTGCAGTATGTCCAACAAATGCTTCCAAAGTTTCAAAAAAAAGTTTTTTTGCCCGTTCTAGTTTTTAAAAACTTGCTTCCAAACCATGATATACATGGTTTTTAAAAAGTAGAGGAGGGCAAAGTAGAATATACATTTTCAAAGAGGTATTTTTTTGAAGATAAAAAGTGGTATATGAATGCAACTTAATACTTGGTTTGTAAATATGCTTCCATACTTGGAAAAGGTAGTCTTACTGAGTACTGTAGGTGTTTAGTTAACCTTCTGGGTCTATGGCAGCCAATAGGCATAAAAATTGGGCCAATGGCTTTGAATGTCAGAAAATTACATCATTGTGATGCAACCTAGTATATATTTTAATGAAAGAAGTCTCTTAAATTAAGCAACTTTTTAAAAGTAGATTGATTTATGTTGGCAATTGCCTGGACAAGTTCCTGCAGTTTTCTTTGTGAGATTTCAGAAATGGTTAGTCCTTGCCTGATTCCTTGAGCTGAGGGAGGATGACTAGCCGAAGGTCACACAGTTGGTTATGTCTCAAGATGGAATTAAAATCCACAGCCTTCGTTTCTAGCCTGTACCTTAATTGCTAAATCAATCATTACCAATCTAATGCTATTTGTAGAAACCGATAGAGTGTACATTGTTTTTTGTTCTTTTCCTGAAAAATAATAGTTTAATGATAATTAGGTAACCCATTTCCATCCTAAAGGCTAGTAACTTTTCTTCCTTTTTAATTTTGAATGCATTATTGAAGAGCAATAGTATCACACTATCTGTCTGCCCTCTGTCTGTCAGATATCCTACTTTCTTTTTATGGAACCCCAGGAACAAATGCACCCAAGGAGCATTGATAATGCAATCTTGGGCATCAGAGGTGGTATTCAGCAGGTTCTGACCAGTTCTGGAGAACCGGTGGGGGAAATTTTGAGTAGTTCAGAGAACTGGTAAATACCACCTCTGATGCCCAAGAGGTAAATACCCCTCAATCTATCCTCTATCTCCCGAGTCCCAGCTGATCGGGAGGAGATGGGGATTTTGTAGTAATCTTTCCCTGGAGTGCGGTGGGAATGGTGATTTTACAGTATCCTTCCCCTGCCACACCCACCAAGCCATGCCACGCCCACAAAGCCACACCCACCGAACCGGTAGTAAAAAAAATTGAATCCCACCACTGTTGGGCATATTTAATGGTTCTTCCTCCATAGAAGCAGGGATAGCAGAGCAGAGGATATAACTGCTGAATCCATTTAATTTGAGAAAAGATCCAAGCCAGTGTCTTTGATTTAATTCCCTAAATAATAGAATCACAGAGCTTAGGTGTTGAAGTTCATTTCTGCTCAGTGCAGAGATCCAAATTAAAATATCTCCAGTGGGAAGGAGCTCATAACTCCCTTACTTGTTTTATCCTCAAACTGCTCATATGGTTAAGAAATATTTTCAACTGAAATATGTCTTCCTGTAGTTTAAAATTATTATTCTACATCTTGTATTCTGAGTTTTGATTTTCTGCTCTATGCTATTTTTTTTCCGGCTATTGTGAAAATTATTGGGTTACCCTATCCTACTTAGTCTTTTTTTCTCAAGGCTAAACATCTCCGGTTTCTAAATCTCTTTTCATAGGACATGCTTGATTTCGAAACTCAAGTTAGGGAAATCAAATACACCTGAGTGAGGAAATGTATTTGTTTCAGTTAAATTTTAATCTTATTAGTTTCATTAGGATTATGTTTAAGAATATAACGACCATACACAGAAGTCCTGATTCGATGTTCACGTAGGGTTCATATCTACCTGCAATAGTGCCAGATTAATGCAATCTGCAAATATCTATTAATAAGAAATCTCCATTAAGTTCAATGAATCCTGGGCTAAGGCTATGCAACCATAAGAATAAGTTGAAAAACTCCTTGCATAATTTTTCCTCTGTTGTAATTCAAAGAATAGCTCCACATAGTAATCTTCAGCATATGGTAATTTGGTGACAAATTAATACTATATAACGAAATGGGCAACTGGATTTATAGTATTAACTTGCATGACTGGTAACCTAGTAAGCAAAAAATCCTGTTTCTAACTGTGACACCATGGTCAGTAAGCTTATTACTGTGGCTTAGGTGGGACAGTCTCAGATGGTGATCATATAACCACAGGATTCTGTAATGGTCTAAATAGGTACTGATTGCCAAATGCCCAAATTGCATCAGAGGTGATCATGCCCAAATTGCATCAGAGGTGGGCATCAGAGGTGGTATTCAGCAGGTTCTGACCAGTTCTGGAGAACCTGTGGGGGAAATTTTGAGTAGTTCGGAGAACTGATAAATACCACCTCTGACTGGCCCCCCTCAATCTATCCTCTGCCTCCAGAGTCCCAGCTGATCGGGAGGAGATGGGGATTTTGTAGTAACCTTCCTCAGGAGTGCGGTGGGAATGGTGATTTTACAGTATCCTTCCCCTGCCACACCCACAAAGCCATGCCACGCCCACAAAGCCACGCCCACCGAACCAGTAGTAAAAAAAAATTGAATCCCACCACTGTTGGGCATATTTAATGGTTCTTCCTCCATGGAAGCAGGGATAGCAGAGCAGAAGATATAACTGCTGAATCCATTTAATTTGAGAAAAGATCCAAGCCAGTGTCTTTGATTTAATTCCCTAAATAATAGAATCACAGATCTTAGGTGTTGAAGTTCATTTCTGCTCAGTGCAGAGATCCAAATTAAAATATCTCCAGTGGGAAGGAGCTCATAACTCCCTTACTTGTTTTATCCTCAAACTGCTCATATGGTTAGGAAATATTTTCAACTGAAATATGTCTTCCTGTAATTTAAAATTATTATTCTACATCTTGTAATCTGAGTTTTGATTTTCTGCTTTATGCTATTTTTTTTCGGCTATTGTGAAAATTATTGGGTTACCCTATCCTACTTAGTCTTTTTTTCTCAAGGCTAAACATCTCCGGTTTCTAAATCTCTTTTCATAGGACATACTTGATTTCAAAACTCAAGTTAAGGAAATCAAATACACCTGAGTGAGGAAATGTATTTGTTTCAGTTAAATTTTAATCTTATTAGTTTCATTAGGATTATGTTTAAGAATATAACGACCATGCACAGAAGTCCTGATTCGATGTTCACGTAGGGTTCATATCTACCCGCAATAGTGCCAGATTAATGCAATCTGCAAATATCTATTAATAAGAAATCTCCATTAAGTTCAATGAATCCTGGGCTAAGGCTATGCAACCATAAGAATAAGTTGAAAAACTCCTTGCATAATTTTTCCTCTGTTGTAATTCAAAGAATAGCTCCACATAGTAATCTTCAACATATGGTAATCTGGTGACAAATTAATACTATATAACGAAATGGGCACCTGGATTTATAGTATTAGCTTGCATGACTGGTAACCTAGTAAGCAAAAAATCCTGTTTCTAACTGTGACACCATGGTCAGTAAGCTTATTACTGTGGCTTAGGTGGGACAGTCTCAGATGGTGATCATATAACCACAGGATTCTGTAATGGTCTAAATAGGTACTGATTGCCAAATGCCCAAATTGCATCAGAGGTGATCATGCCCAAATTGCATCAGAGGTGGGCATCAGAGGTGGTATTCAGCAGGTTCTGACCAGTTCTGGAGAACCTGTGGGGGAAATTTTGAGTAGTTCGGAGAACTGATAAATACCACCTCTGACTGGCCCCCCTCAATCTATCCTCTGCCTCCAGAGTCCCAGCTGATCGGGAGGAGATGGGGATTTTGTAGTAACCTTCCTCAGGAGTGCGGTGGGAATGGTGATTTTACAGTATCCTTCCCCTGCCACACCCACAAAGCCATGCCACGCCCACAAAGCCACGCCCACCGAACCAGTAGTAAAAAAAATTTGAATCCCACCACTGTTGGGCATATTTAATGGTTCTTCCTCCATGGAAGCAGGGATAGCAGAGCAGAAGATATAACTGCTGAATCCATTTAATTTGAGAAAAGATCCAAGCCAGTGTCTTTGATTTAATTCCCTAAATAATAGAATCACAGATCTTAGGTGTTGAAGTTCATTTCTGCTCAGTGCAGAGATCCAAATTAAAATATCTCCAGTGGGAAGGAGCTCATAACTCCCTTACTTGTTTTATCCTCAAACTGCTCATATGGTTAGGAAATATTTTCAACTGAAATATGTCTTCCTGTAATTTAAAATTATTATTCTACATCTTGTAATCTGAGTTTTGATTTTCTGCTTTATGCTATTTTTTTTCGGCTATTGTGAAAATTATTGGGTTACCCTATCCTACTTAGTCTTTTTTTCTCAAGGCTAAACATCTCCGGTTTCTAAATCTCTTTTCATAGGACATACTTGATTTCAAAACTCAAGTTAAGGAAATCAAATACACCTGAGTGAGGAAATGTATTTGTTTCAGTTAAATTTTAATCTTATTAGTTTCATTAGGATTATGTTTAAGAATATAACGACCATACACAGAAGTCCTGATTCGATGTTCACGAGGGTTCATATCTACCATAATAGTGCCAGATTAATGCAATCTGCAAATATCTATTAATAAGAAATCTCCATTAAGTTCAATGAATCCTGGGCTAAGGCTATGCAACCATAAGAATAAGTTGAAAAACTCCTTGCATAATTTTTCCTCTGTTGTAATTCAAAGAATAGCTCCACATAGTAATCTTCAACATATGGTAATCTGGTGACAAATTAATACTATATAACGAAATGGGCACCTGGATTTATAGTATTAGCTTGCATGACTGGTAACCTAGTAAGCAAAAAATCCTGTTTCTAACTGTGACACCATGGTCAGTAAGCTTATTACTGTGGCTTAGGTGGGACAGTCTCAGATGGTGATCATATAACCACAGGATTCTGTAATGGTCTAAATAGGTACTAATTGCCAAATGCCCAAATTGCAATCACGTGACCATGGGAATGTTGCAACAGCCACAACGTTAAGGACTGTCATAAATCTCCATTTTTCAAGCCATTAAAACTTCGAACAGTTATTGAATGAATGGTCAGTAAGCGAGAACTACCTCGATGTATTGCTACAGACACCAAACACTTGAAATCAAATTGAGAAAGGCTAAGACTATCCAACATGCAGATTCCCATGTAGCTAGCAGATACAGCAAAGAGTTGGCTTTGTTTCACATCTAGTGATCCTTTGAATTTTTGCACGTAGGATGAGGCTACATTGGAGAATCCAAAGGTACTAGCAACAAAGAATTGACTCTAAACAAAGACAATATTTTTATAAAAAATCAAGACTTGGCTGTATTTTTGTTTTCTTTTCATTTCTTTCATCTCAAGCCTGTTTAATAATATCAATTTTTTAAAGCATATTATTATTGTGTTTCCGTGTCCTTACTTTTTGCCAGATCTGTGACAGAAAATATGTGAACCCAAAATTGGGAAGCAAAGATAGAGTACCAGCACAAATTTATTCTAGTTTTCAAATTGGCAAACTTTAAGGCTTAATGTTCCACTCAACACCCGCTAAGGCAACAAAAATAGGAGTTTTTATCAAGCTGTGAGTGAAAATAGTATGTAAAAGTCAATGCAATATGTTTAACAGTATGGACTTACTGTTTATTAGTCTTGCTTTGTTAGTGACTGTTATTTTCATTGCAGCTTTAAAAGAAAACTATCATTAAAAATAACTTCTGGTTTAGAATTACACGTTTTCCACATGAGGGATTTTCCTTCATCTGCAATCATTGCAAAATGATATTTATTTTCTTCCTTTGAAGGTCAGAGAACCAAAGGATTGAACTGGAATAGGAATCTTGAAAATTCTTAATATTGGTTTATATAGTCCTGCCCATTGTACTTGAACAGTGTTACATTTAGGTTTAGTTTGATTTTCATAGATATTTTCCAGTCTGCAATTGGTTCAAGAATTATCCCTAATTTCTCAGATTAAGATAGGCATTTTAACATGTTCATTGTACAACTTTTTTGATCACTGAAACGTAGTCATTTAGGATATTGATAAATGCAGTAATAAGCTATCCATCCATGTCAGAAATCGCACTGTTCCTATACGTAAAACTGTAAAAGGCATTCAACTACTGTTAGGTACCATATAAGGAATGAGCTATAGGCTTCACTCAGGTCCTCCAAAAAGGCGGGAAAATACTTAAAGCTCATTGGTTAAGCTGTCTGATAGCCCTCTATAAAAGAGGACATTGCCAGCGTTGGGTTGTACTTGTCTACTAATAAAGACCTGTTGTTACTGAAAGAGCTGTGTCAGTCTGTTCCATTATCGAATCTAACAGCTACCATACATCCACCTACCCCAACATTTTCTCTTTGCTTTCAGTAGACGGCATTTAGACCGATCTTGATCAATCTTTTCCCAGTCCATTCTTAGTGTTGAACTTCTACGCCATCCTAAAATAAAAAGCAAATGTTTTGTGTGATACTTTGTCAGGCACATTAGGCTTATGCCTTAATCTTTTACAGCCCATTTATAGGCTCAATTCCAATAGACCTAACTTGTGAAGAAAATGTCCACTTTACTGACTCATAGATAAAGAGAATATGCAGATAATTTGGCATTTATGACCTTTAAAAATCAGAAATAAGGAGCTAATTAAAAAATTGTGAAATGACCTGACATGTATAAATATAGTTGTTGACCTACTTAAGATAATTTGAGTTAATGTCATGGAGAATTTAGATGTCATTTTTGCCTAACTGTAGTTTGCTTATAGGAATGAAAAAATGGAATGAGATCCAAGATTCAGGCATTCTCTAAATGGAGTTAAGTCTCATGGTGCTCAGCTGTGCTTAAAATATATGTCTGTCTACATATATACACACTGTGAGACAAATTATCTTCATAATTCTGAAATGTTTAATATAAATATACAATTGGGACAATTATTTAAAAAGCTACTTAGCTACTTCAAAGAATTTGGGTCCAAGCTGTACCATTATGAATATTTATGAAAGTTATAAGACTCCCTTAAAATCACTGGACTTGAGGCAGCTTACAGAAGTTACATTATAAAAGCAAGAGACATACTCAGAATAAAATGTACTAATTAGTTAAAACTACTTAATTAACTAATCAATAGTTAATTAACTATTAATCAATAGCACTGATTAAAATGCTAGCAAAAAGTAAGGAGTTAAAATTATAGAATTGTAAAAAATAAGTGCAAAGGTGCCAAGATGAAACTGAATTTATCTGAGTTGGGAAACAATATTTTTTTATTTGAACTGCTTTGTGATGCAATGTGACCAGATTCAACCCTAAGTCAGTCAGTCAATATTGGTTACTTTGTCTGTCTGTCTGTCTGTCTGTCTGTCTGTCTGTCTGTCTGTCTGTCTATCTATCTATCTATCTATCTATCTATCTATCTATCTAGAATAGAATAGAATAGAATAGAATAGAATTTTTATTGGCCAAGTGTGATTGGACACACAAGGAATTTGTCTTGGTGCATATGCTCTCAGTGTACATAAAAGAAAAGATACGTTCATCAAGGTACAACATTTACAACACAATTGATGATCAATATATCAATATAAATCATAAGGATTGCCAGCAACAAGTTATAGTCATACAGTCATAAGTGGAAAGAGATTGGTGATGGGAACTATGAGAAGATTAATAGTAGTGCAGATTCAGTAAATAGTCTGACAGTGTTGAGGGAATTATTTGTTTAGCAGAGTGATGGCCTTCGGGAAAAAACTGTTCTTGTGTCTAGTTGTTCTGGTGTGCAGTGCTCTATAGCGTCGTTTTGAGGGTAGGAGTTGAAACAGTTTATGTCCAGGATGCGAGGGATCTGCAAATATTTTCACGGCCCTCTTCTTGATTCGTGCAGTATACAGGTCCTCAATGGAAGGCAAGTTGGTAGCAATTATTTTTTCTGCAGTTCTAATTATCCTCTGAAGTCTGTGTTTTTTTGTTGGGTTGCAGAACCGAACCAGACAGTTATAGAGGTGCAAATGACAGACTCAATAATTCCTCTGTAGAATTGGATCAGCAGCTCCTTGGGCAGTTTGAGCTTACTGAGTTGGCGCAGAAAGAACATTCTTTGTTGTCCTTTTTAATGATGTTTTGATGTTAGCTGTCCATTTGAGATCTTGCGATATGATAGAACCCAGAAATTTGAAGGTTTCTACTGTTGATACTGTGTTGTCAAGTATTGTGAGAGGTGGAAGTATGGAAGGGTTTTCCTAAAGTCTACCACCATTTCTACGGTTTTGAGTGTGTTCAGTTCCAGATTGTTTTGGTTGCACCACAAGGCTAGTCGTTCGACCTCTCGTCTATATGCGGATTCGTCATTGTCTCGAATGAGACCAATCACTGTTGTGTCATCTGCGAACTTCAGTAGCTTAACAAATGGATCATTGGAGATGCAGTCATTGGTATACAGAGAGAAGAGAAGTGGGGAGAGCACACAGCCTTGGGGCGCCCCTATGCTAATTGTACAGGTATTCGATGTGATCTTGCTTAGCTTCACCTGCTGCTTCCTGTTTGTTAGGAAGCTTGTGATCCACTTACAAGTCTGTTCCGGTACCTGTAGCTGGTTTAGCTTAGTTAGAAGAATGTCTGGAATGATGGTATTGAATGCTGAACTAAAGTCTACAAAAAGGACCCTTGCATAGGTCTTTGGAGACTCAAGATGTTGTAGGATGTAGTGCAGAGCCATATTAACAGCATCATCTGTTGATCTATTTGCTCGGTATGCAAATTGCAAGGGGTCTAAGATTCTTATCTATCTATCTATCTATCTATCTATCTATCTATCTATCTATCTATCTATCTATCTATCTATCTATCTATCTATCATCTATCTAAACTCCAAAGCTCCTGAAGGCAGAACAAGAAGCAATGGGGGAAAACTAATCAAGGAGAGAACCAACCTAGAAATAAGGAGAAATTTCCTGACAATTAGAACAATTAATCAGTGAAATGGCTTGCCTCAGAAGTGGGTGTTCCATCATTGGAGGTTATCAAGAAGAGATTGGACAACCATTTGTTTAAAATGTCTCCTGCTTGAATAGGAGGTTGGATTAGAAAACCTCTGAGGTGTTTGTGTGTCTGTTTTTCTGTTTAGCTTCTTCATAAGCATGGTAGAGGAGAATGCTATTCTACCAATGTAGACCTGAGAAAGATAAACACAGCTGGATTTGATTAGTATTTCGATGGGAGACTATTAGCTTTTCCTGGACCATAGCTTATATGGGGGAGAGGGTAGGAAAAAGATAATGAGAAACTAGTTCTGTGTTATTGCCAAAAACCCTACAGAGACATGTCCCTGAAGTCAGCAGCAGAAGCCAAGCTCAGTGTGAAGGAAACTATTTTTACTTGTCCTTCATAAGTGATGTGTAAAATAACCATGGAGAAAGGAAGACATAAAGTTAAAATGCAGTTTGGCAGTTCAGCAAGACATCTGCTTCTGGATTCAATGTTCTGTTGAAGGATTTCAACTATGAAACTGTTTACCTTTCTGTAAGGTGACAGCTAGATAACTTTCCGTCTTCCAACTGCACTAAATAAATTGTTTGGGAATATATCACTGGAAATTTCTGAATTGTTGCTGAAGCTGCAGTGCCTTATGCTTATGTTTCAGTTCTAATTTAAGGTCAGTGTGAGACACATTTTTATTATGCTAGTGAAACTCTTATTATGTATCTGCTGCTCTGTTACAGACTAATCCAGTATTTGAAGTAACCATTATAATATTTTTAGAAGTATCTGAACCAGTGGTGAAATTCAATTTTTTTTACTACCGATTCTGTCGGCATGGCTTGGTGGGCGTGGCGTGGCGTGGCTTGGTGGGCATGGCTTGGTGGGCATGGCAGGGGAAGGATACTGCAAAATCTCTATTCCCACCCCACTTCAGGGGACGAATACTGCAAAATCTCCATTCCCACCCCACTCTGGGATCAGCCAGAGGTGGTATTTGCAGATTCTGCGAACTACTCAAAATTTCCACTACTGGTTCTCTGAACTACTCAAAATTTCCGCTACAAGTTCACAAAGTAATTTGAACTGGGTTGCACTTTATAATTATATTTTGAGTTTATTACACAGAGTGCTTAATTTGCATTCAATATTCTATGTTTTGAAAACTCATATGTCAGTAGCAATAACATGAATACTTTTCTGTTTCACATACCTTCAAATATAGGTGTAAGATTTGCATACTAATAGCTGATCAAATAGCATTTTGTGATTGAGGTTTATTTCATTTTTCTTTTTTAGGAAAAAATCTTTCCTGTTTTCTGCTTTATATGCTGCCTTTATATTCGGTGGTCGGCATCTAATGAACAAAAGAGCAAAATTTGAACTAAGGAAACCATTAGTTTTGTGGTCTTTGAGTCTCGCAGTTTTCAGGTAAGCTACTTTTGGGAAGAAGCTATTCATATTTAAATTATTAATTGGTTTAAATAAAGAAAATATTTTAAAAGTTAATTTTTAAAAAACATCAGAATTCTTACATTTTACATTTGCCTTCCCCAAGCAGGGAACTGCTTGGAGACGGAGAAATTTCAACTCTGAGAATTCCCGGTCAATGTGTTTTATAATATATATGTATCACAATTGCATGGTGTGAACTGCCTTTTCTGTAGTGGTCCATACCCTGTGAGGCATCCCTTTCCCAGTTATCTGGCCATTTATTTCCCCCAGTATTAGGCTGGACTGAAATGGGAGCCTATGGATAGCATGTTAGAGGCATCACAGGACAATGGGTATGGCACTCCGGGGAAGTTTCCTTTGTTTTATGGATGTTTTATTTTACTGCTTTGTGCCTTTATGCACTACAGCAGGGCTGTCAAACTCACGTTGTAATGGTGGCATCATATGACGTATTGGGACTTTTTTCCCCTTCGCTAAACCGGGCGTGGGCGTGGCCAGAGCATGACACATCCGGCCCGTAGGCCGGGAGTTTGACAGCCCTGCTCTACAGTTATGCTCAAAATGGGTGCATCTAAAGTTAAGCTTTAAAATGGGTGGCTATACAAATTTTTTAGATAAATAAAAATAAACTGTCCTCCTGAAAGATGTATGTCCTTTCAAGCTTCATTAAAGCAAATGAGGATTGGCTCAGGATTAAGGAACATCTGAGGAAGTAAGTACAATATTATTTTCACCATCTTTAAATTGTGGATTTAATCTGTTTACCAGCAGCTTTATTGCAATTCTACCTTGCAATCTTGTACTTGTCTACTCAAATTAACTCACGCTGGAAGCAATACTGCTTAATCCTACAGGAATGCACTGTAGAAGGAGAGATTGTTAGTAGTCGAAAATAAGAAGAGTCTGGTAGCACTTTTCCAGCCTAACAAATTTTATGAAAAGGCATAAGCTTTCATGACCTCAAGCGTGCTATGTCATGTTCATGGAAATGTAGGATGTAGCATAGGTTTCTGTTACATCTCTAAAAGTTTTCTAACAGTTGTAATGTGTATGAGAGTCACTTTGGTGCACCAGTCTTAAGGAAAAAGGCAAGGCAAACCACTTCTAAAAAATGTTGTTCAGGATCGACACAGAGACAATCACCATCATCATTGTAACATGTAATTGTAATCATCTTTTGATTTAGGATAATGATAGGTAGATAGATAACAGATTTCAGTGATGGATACACTATTTCAGGGGTGTCAACTCAAGGTCTGGGGGTCGGATTCAGCCCATGAGGTACTTAGATCTGGCCAAAGGGGCCACTCTGGAAACAGAGTGCTTCTGCCAGCAAAAATGGGCTCTTGAGCTCCATTTTCGGCTGCCATGGCCTCCTGCAACCCTCTGACAATGAAAACGGAGCTCGGGAGGGCCACATGCTCTATTTTCACTGTCAGAGGGTTGCAGGAGGCCGTGGCAACTGAAAACAGAGTTTAGGAGCCCATTCTCTCTGGCAGAGTGTTTGGACCACCACAGGCGCTCCAAACAGGAGTGATGTCAATTTGGCCACGTCCACCTGGCCAGGGCCCCCTCAGGGCAAACACAACCCTGATGTGGCCCTCAATGAAATCAAGTTTGACACCCCTGCTCTATTGTTTCTAACATTTGGATACCTCTGGGTTGTTTTTTTTAATAACCTGAAGAATTTCCTGTAGAAATAGGCTTCTTTCCTTTTTAGATCGCAGTTCAAATCTTCTAAATATCTCAAGATACTTTCAGGACTTAAGATTTACTACCATTACCATTATGACCACAGTATAACAGATTCTTTTCTGAAAAAATCATTGGGAATTATTTAAATTTTATACCATATTGATGCATGTATTTTGAACTGTGTTAAAGTTTATTAAGTAACTCCTTTAATTACAAGGAGATTAACATCTACAATGAGAAGCTGCCTCATTTTGCTACAGTCCTATATGTTCTTTAGTAACATAATTTTATCCCAATGGGTAGCTAATATATTTATTTAGCGTTCTGTAAATAATATATACATTTATTTTCTTGGGTTATATAAGGTTTTGTGTCATGTGTAGAATCTAAAATAATATTAACATGTCAGAGTATTGCAGGAACTTTTTTCTACACTTAGAATATCCACTTCTTCCTCAAAAGTGCATGTGTTTATTTTTAAATTTACTCCGATGAAATTTTACTAATTTACAGTATTGAATACTTTCCTAAGAAATTATACTTGACCTTTTTTGGGGAAATAAATTGAAACGATACCTGTAGTAACTAGCAATTTGTCTAATTTTCCCTAAATAAATATATTTACAATATTTATAAATGCTAATTTATCTAACAAAATTTAACAAAACAAGTACCAGTAAGCAGTATTTTTTTTAAAAAAATAAGCTAATGTTCATTCCATCTTTTATAATAAAAGAAGATAAATATTTATATCAATTTCTAAGAGTTGTTTACAAATGAGATTGGAAATGTTAAAGAAAAGATAAAATACTGCAATCTATTATAGATTATACTGCTTAGAGTTTTATGCCAGTTTGGTACTCTCTACATTTACTGGAATTGCCATCTTAAAAGCTTTTCATTCCTTCAGCCATACTGACTGGAATCTCTGAGAACCGTTCAGTCAATATATTTGAAAAGTCTAAGCTGATTCCAGGCTTGGGTCTCCAGATGGCCCTAGAAGAATGGCAGGAGGACAATTGTAGTTGGAAGACCTAAATCAGAAGCAGTAATGGAAATGAGTAATGGGGAACATCTGCAACTGAATTGTAGCAAGTGTTCCTGACAAATACTGAAAGAGTTACCTAGCCTCAGTTACACTTCACTTGTTATTGAAAGAAGTGTAAAAGTGATTTTTTTTTTTTTGGTTTACATTTATACCCCGCCCTTCTCCGAAGACTCAGGGCGGCTTACAATGTATAAGGCAATGATTGAAGTAATATAATGAATAAATAAGCAAGCAAGCAAGCAAACTCACAGGATCCCAACATAGCTACAAACATTTCTTTTTATCCACAAGAAGGCTACAAATTCCATCTGATTTTATGTCTCTGGAATGTTTTTAAGTAGAAAACGAGGCATAAGACTGTCATGGTATAAAGAAAAGCTTCAAGTCAGGGGTGAAATGTTCCCGGTTCGGACCGAATCGCCTGATTGTGGCAGGTGGTTTGGAGAACCAGTAGCAATCACGGTGCGAAGGTCCGCCCAGTAAGGTTTTGCACATGTGCAGAGTGTCTGTGCACGCATGTGATGCACGCGCAGAGCGCATGCACTTCCAAACCAGTAAAGAAAGTAAGTACATTTCACCCCAGTTCAAGTCTTCTTAATAGTGCTTCTGGGTCACAACAAGCACTCTTAAAAAAATAAAAGTGGGGGAGTGGGGAAGACAGTGCTTTTTTTTTAATGTACCCATCTGCTCAGAAAAAGAACTTGAGGTAGTATAGATGTGTCTGCGAAATTAAAGGGTTTCCTGTTGGCAGGAAACAGTTTAACTTCTCATTATTATATGATTGACCATGCATATAATAGTAGAGATTTTGAGAGCATTCCATTAACATACTCTTTAGCCCAAATGTTTGGAGACATTTGCCTTCCTTGAATACCCATATACCTCAATGGATCCTTTATCAGAGCTCTCAGTCATTCAGTGACTGGCATTGTCCTCCAGTTGTGTTACTGCTACTTGGTTTTTGTGATATCTTTTTTCCTGATAGGATCACAGAAAACAAGTACGAGTGATCCTTGCTTACTAACCACTCATTCAGTGATGGTTCGGTTATGGTACTGCTGAATAACCAGTCCTTGAAGTTGCAGCTGCTGCAGTGTCCCCCTGTTCACATGATTCAGTGATCACGCAGTCACTTGGCAACTGGCAAACATTTATGACTGTTGCAGCATTCTACAGTCACATGATTACCATTTGCAACCTTCACAACCACCTTTCACTAGAAGAAATCAATGAGGAAGCCCTCAGGAAGCCACAAGTCATGGTCATGTGTCATCATGCTTAACAAGCATATGTGATTAGCTAATGACCACAGCTGGAATTGCCATAGTAAGTTGGGTGCAATCATATAATTTCCCATTTTACAACTAAATAGCTTAACAACAGAGCTGTTGGTCTAACAGTTCCGTCAGTGAGGACTATCTGTAGACCAGGGGTGCCAAACTCACTCATCACTTTTTCCCCCTTTGCTAAACCAGGCGTGGCCAGCGTGTGATGCATCCAGCCTGTGGGCCGCGAGTTTGACACTGGAATCCTGAAATTTTTTTAAAAATCACCAACGTTGGCCATCAGTAGCGATATTTCGAACTTCTTGCTGCCCTTTAATTAAAAATGTTATTTGCATTCTTTTATTTATCTGTTTGTTTGTTTTCATATCTTCCTCTTGGAGTCTAAAGTGACATGCAATGGTATCTTGGCCCAGTTTTATTCCTACAAAGCAGATTAGTCCAAGAGTTAGTGAGTCTGCCAAAATACTAATGAAGCTGCACTTTAATGTAGTCGCTATTATGCTGACATAATCCCTGATGTTACACTGGTCTGATCCCTATTGAAGATACCCTTGCCCAATTCTCTGGAGGTGGCATCAGCTGACCCTAAGAATAAGCTCTTTATTTGGAACGTTGCCTTGTAATTGTAGTAGCTATTTCAATCTTTTGTTACAATTTGTTTTTTAGCCGAATAGATAAAGATGAATGACCTGATTGAGATGTTGTTTGCACTCACATGGTGCTCTCAATCAACTGTTGTTTTAGCAGCAAATCATTTAGAGATCCACACTAAGTTTTCAGATTCTTTTGAGGTTGTTTTCACTATGAACCTTTAGTTTGAAAAGAAATGAGCTATTTCATAGTCTTCCAGTTGACTATTAAAACAGTAATATGGTTGATTTTTTAAATTGTTTTCAATTTTCTTACTACTGTCTTTTTATCCTTTTGTTTATTCATTGTGACATTTATTATTTTATTTATTTATTTATTTATTTATTTGATTTTTATACCGCCCTTCTCCCGAAGGACTCAGGGCGGTGTACAGGCAAAAATAAAACAGATAATACAATATACAATTTAAAAAGCAGATTAAAAAACTTATTTTAAAATTAGCCTGATAGGTTAAAATATACTAGACTAAAAAACCCCATTTAAAATTAATTAATAAAAATTTAAAATTAATAAAATTCAATTCAAGCCAGCCCCGCGCGAATAAAAAGATGTGTCTTCAGTTCGCGACGGAAAGTCCGAAGGTCAGGTATTTGGCGTAAACCCGGGGGAAGCTCGTTCCAGAATGTGGGAGCCCCCACAGAGAAGGCCCTTCCCCTGGGGGCCGCCAGCCGACATTGTTTGGCGGACGGCACCCTGAGAAGTCCCTCTCTGTGAGAGCGTACGGGTCGGTGGGAGGCATGTGGTAACAGCAGGCGGTCCCGTAAGTACCCAGGCCCTAAGCCATGGAGCGCTTTAAAGGTCATAACCAACACTTTAAAGTGCACTCGAAAGGCCACAGGTAGCCAGTGCAGTCTGCGCAGGAGCGGTGTTACGTGGGAGCTACGCGTAGCTCCCTCTATCACCCGCGCAGCTGCATTCTGGACTAGCTGAAGCCTCCGAGTGCACTTCAAGGGGAGCCCCATGTAGAGAGCATTACAGTAATCCAAGCGAGAAGTAACGAGCGCATGAGTGACTGTGCACAAGGCATCTCGATCAAGAAAGGGGGGCAACTGGCGAACCAGGCGAACCTGGTGGAAGGCCCTCCTGGAGACGGCCATCAAATGATCTTCAAATGACAGCCGATCATCCAGGAGGACACCTAAGTTGCGCACCCTATCCTTTGGGGCCAGTAACTCGCCTCCAACAGTCAGCCGCGGCTGCAGCTGACTGAATCGGGATGCCGGCATCCACAGCCACTCCGTCTTGGAGGGATTAAGCTTGAGCCTGTTTCTCCCCATCCAGACCCGTACGGCTTCCAAACACCGGGACAGCACTTCAACAACTTCATTGGGGTGGCCCGGGGTGGAAAAGTACAGCTGAGTGTCATCAGCGTACTGCTGGTATCTCACCCCGAAGCCACTGATGATTTCACCCAACGGCTTCATGTAGATGTTGAACAGCAGGGGCGAGAGAATCGACCCCTGCGGTACCCCACAAATGAGGCACCTCGCAGTCGACCTCTGCCCCCCTGTCAACACCGTCTGCGGCCGGTCGGAGAGATAGGAGGAGAACCACCGGTACACGGTGCCTCCCACTCCCAATCCCCCCAACCGGCGCAGCAAGATACCATGGTCGATGGTATCAAAAGCCGCTGAGAGGTCTAATAGGACCAGGGCAGAGGAGTACCCCCTGTCCCTGGCCCTCCAGAGATCATCCACCAATGCGACCAAAGCTGTCTCCGTGCTGTATCCGGGTCGGAAACCGGACTGGAACGGGTCTAGATAGACATCTTCATCCAGGTATTGGGGTAGCTGTCGCGCCACAGCACTCTCTACAACCTTCGCCACAAAGCGAAGGTTGGAGACTGGACGATAATTACCCAAAATAGCTGGGTCCAGGGAGGGCTTCTTGAGGAGGGGTCTCACCACCGCCTCTTTCAAGGCGGCAGGGAAAACCCCTTCCAACAGAGAAGCGTCGATAATCCTCTGGAGCCAGCCTCGTGTCACCTCCTGAGTGGCCAGTACCATCCAGGAAGGGCACGGGTCCAGTAAACATGTCGTGGCGTGAAGCCTCCCCAACAACCTGTCCACGTCCTCGGGAGCCACAGGGTCAAACTCATCCCAAACAGACTCGACAAGACGTGCCTCCTCTCCCTCGCTTGGCCTTATATTTCCTATAATATAGGAATTATATTTCCTATAATTTTTAACCAAACTAAGATTTAGATCAGTGAAGACAAATACTGTATAAATAAGTATATTTACTTTATAACTAAAATGCATTCATGCTGTTGCTACCTGTCTACTCATAGACAGTTAGCAACAGCCGGAATGCATTTTACTCCATAGATTATAGATGTCATTATTGAGAACATAGGTACTTAAATAGGAACTTATTAGTTTGCTTTTTTAAAAATAGCATTTTCATCAAATCCAGGACATAGCTCAGCTTGAAAAACAAACAGGGTCCGGCTCAGTGGCTGAGACGCTGAGCTTGTTGATCAAAAGGTCAGCAGTTCAGTGGTTCGAATCCCTACTGCCACGTAATGCGGTGAGCTCCAGTTACTTGTCCCAGCTTCTGCCAAACTAGCAGTTCAAAAGCACGTAAGAAATGCAAGTAGAAAAATAGGGACCACCTTTGGTGGGAAGGTAACAGTGTTCCGTGCGCCTTTGGCATTTAGTCATGCTGGCCGCATGACCACAGAGATGTCTTCGGATAGCGCTGGCTCTTCGGCTTTGAAACGGAGTTAAGCACTGTCCCCTAGAGTTGGGAAAGACTAGCACATATGTGCGAGGGGAACCTTTACCTTTTTAAAATATGAAACCAGTATTATATGAGCTTCAGGTTTACCTTAAATGCACCATATAATTGGTGCATTTGGTGTATTGGTGTATTTAGAGTGTAGCAATTCTTCACTTATTGTGGAGTTCTTGGTATTTTCTGACCTTGGTAGTTTGCTTGCAGACATTTTGTTACTCAACTGGGTAACATCATCAGTACTAGTGAGAGTGGTATTTGCTCTCTGTTTAAATACAGTAGCTTGTTCTGCAAGTATTGGTGGATGTGTAGTTTTCTCCCTGGTAGTTCTTTGATTAGGACATTGTGCTCTACCTGATTGTTTGCCTGGTGTTAATCCCTGCTTATCTGGGTGTAGGCTTCTGGAGAGGACATGCTCTGGTCTTTTTGTTTCTTCATTAGTTATATTGACAGGTAATTAAAAAATGAGGTCCTTTCAGTTTCCATGTTTTAATGTCTATAAAGCTTTATAAGCATGCTAAAATGCCCTATATTCATGTGGTCACATATCACGTGCTATGTGGTAACAGTTAGCAGCTACTTTAGATTTTAAGTAAGCTGCCCGGACTTTAAATTGTCCTCATAAGAAACTGGAAGGATGTGAAATTTTCAAGTTATATTATAAAACAATTCATATTTCACATCTTCTACATTATAAGGTGAAGATTATCATGGCACGTATAACTGAGGCTGAGTTATATTTGAGAGCATGGTGCTAGAATTAGTCTGATCTTTGATAATAAAAAATGCTATTGTCACCAGGACTACTTATATTTCTATGTGCAGACAGATCTGTCTTCTATAGGTACACAGCATCTGAGTAAACTAAATATCAAGTGAGTATCTGGAGAGCAAGTTCGATATAGGGACAATACGCATGATGATGCTTTTAAACCCACAATGCAGTGTTTTATAAAAAAAATATTGTAGATAAATTTATTTTCTCTTTTAAGCTTTTGTTAATGGAATAGAAATTTTACTAATATATGTTTATATCATCTTCTCAAACATTTTTTGTCCCACAAAAAGTATGACCATATAAAGATGTGTTTTTACCACAGGGAAGAGATATGATCCATTTAAACATTTGTATTCAATTCAAATGAAAATATAGAGTTTGAAGGGACTATCCCTCTGTTAATGCAGCCTAGAACTACATATATCTACCCATATGTAACCTAACAATTAAGAGTCCCGAAGCTGACAGTAAAAGTTCGTTCTCTGAGCTTGTGGGTTGGTTTCCGAATGTTTTATTACCAGGTTAGGTAACATCTTCAGTGGAGTTTAGGGGATATCAGTATTCTGTTTATATGGGTTTAGATGTGGGTGAAGGGACTTGTGACAGGTCTTGCGATGAGTCATCTTTGAGTCTTGTGATGGGTCTTGTGATAAGAATATTTCCTCAAGTCAGAGTCCTTTGGAGGTGAACTGGTGTGTATGGACGGGTGGGGGGAATTGCATGAGGTGGCTGAAGGTCAGTGCCGTCTCTGGTTGGCTGTGTGGTTGATTTGGATTCTGAGGTGTTTGTAGACTGGTTCTAGGTCAATGTGTCTGTTGATGGAATCCAGAAGCTAATTACCTTAGTTTCTTGCTAACTGACCAGGTAGTCTGCATGTCAGATAATGTAACCTGGTTCTGTGTCAGAGATAGAATTGATCATAAACACATCCTCCAAGTGAAATAATGCTGAAACTTAAGTAGATTTCTATAATTCAATATATTTTTCTTTTTATCCCCGATTCCTTATCCCCTGACCCCTTTTTTCTCTTCTGCTTTTAAATATACACATACTATTATATGTTTTATTTTGCTATTTCCTTGTTTTCATTGGTTGGACTATAATCCCATTAAAACTAGAAAGGGTTCAGCAAGTATTAGACTTATTATAATTTAGCATAGCTTTACAGTCATGTATTGTTTCATAAATAATAATTACTTTTGTCCTTTTTATACTTACCTATCCTATCTATTTATAGCATTTAGATTATTCATTGTAAAATTAATTGTAGCTTTATAAGAGTCTTTTCCCTTTTAATTCCTATACACTAATTTTAAATTAATAATTTTATCTTTACCTGATTTTATTTTACCAATGTGACTTTTTATTTCTATTTTAGTGTAATTGTTACATTATTGTTTCTATGTAGGTCCATGAGCAATATAAATTTGAATTATTGACCTATTTAAAATATGCTTACATATATGCAATGTAGTCTCCAGAGAATTCATGTAGAACCACATATACACTATGAAATTTTGAAATTTAATCAATGATTACCAAATTGTAAATTATCTGCAAATTATTCACCATGCCCTGCAATCTTGGATGAAATGAATAGTCTGGATTTTTCCAATCTTGCTGCAGGGCTCAGATTATCATTGAAATAGCCTTGGATGATGGATAGTTCTTATTAAAAAAGAAAAAGAGGGGAGTGTAAAGTCATTGATTCTTTTTTATGATTACTATAATAAGATTAAGAGACATAAGGGCATTGAAATTGTACAGAAATGGTATATGTACTGCATTTCCTTTGCTCTTTCACATCTCAATGTATGCAGTAAAATTGCTTGGAATATTATTACTAGTCTGCCATTGATAAGAATTCTTTCTTTTATCTAAGGTTGTTTAATCAGGGTGTTGATTCTTATATAAATATAATAACGTTGGTGAGGCCTTACTTGTGAGAAAAGAGTAGCCAGACCTATGGCGGGAGAGTTAAGTGCATCATCAGTTTAGAGTTGTTGTATTCTCACAAGCACTCCAAGTCCAACCCCTTCTGAATTGCTTTGACCCTTATCTGGCACCAATTTAGTGTTGAACTTTACTTGACCAGATTCTTAGACTTGAATAAATCTTCTATGCTGCAACCTTACAAATGGTCCTGATTCTTTGCACACTGATTTTGCACCTAATCCTGACCAGATTAAAAAAACTATTGTTGATGATTTATGGGTACATATATTTAGGTCTAAGTTTCTAAATTTCCTCAGCAACTTTGGATCCCCCTTCCCCCATGTTTTGGTTGGGGATTTTCCTTAATTCATCATTGTCCCTGGAGATTCAGAGAGGGTACCATATCTGGACTGCAAAAATCAGGACAGCCACTACAGGTTTTCATTATCACTTTGCTGCCAACTAAAAGTCATCTGAATTAGCCTGGATATAGAGTAATAGTCTCAGGAAAGGCTATATTTGTGAATCCAAAATATCCAGCAACAAAGAAATTGAGGGAATTGTTTATCTCGTAGAACTAACATAGAACTAATATTTGTATAATACAAATACAAATATTTGTATTTGTATTATACAATTGTATTTGGGGGGGGGGAGAAGAACAGTTCATGTTATTTTCCTCTATTCTTGCTTGCTTCCTCAATTAGTGATTCAGTTGGTGTTACTTTTATATAGGTAATGTTTAAGTGTTCTGTTTGTTCCTCATTCTTTCATATAGTGAAATTTTTTAAAAGAAAAAACATGACCAACTCTGCACGCTAATAGTGTCTGTAAATTTTGCCTCCATTGCTTCTTACAGTTAATGACTATTGTTTGTTTTTCTCTTTATGGTCACAAAGTATATTTGGTGCTGTTCGAACGGGTGCTTATATGGTATATATATTGATGACCAAAGGACTGAAACAATCAGTTTGCGACCAGAGTTTTTACAATGGACCAGTCAGCAAATTCTGGGCATATGCATTTGTGCTAAGTAAAGCACCAGAATTAGGTGAGTGGATTTAAAAATAAAAATAAAAAAAAAACTTTATGGGACATAATGAAAGAAAAAAAGCAAAGCTGCGAAAGAATTTGCCTTGGTGTTTTAAGTGGTTTTAAAACATTGCTCTGCATCCCTATGACTTTCATATTTGTAAGTTTGAAAATCACTTTTTCTCCTGAGTTAAATTGTAAAATGAATAGCACACCAAAAAAGTTGAGGAAATTCTTAATCCATGCAGTTTCGGTTTGAATTATAAAATTTCTGAATTCTGTTCTTTACTCTACACTCCAGCTCTACCTTTGCACTAGAAAGTAGCACTTCCTCCATACAATAAATTCTTCACTAGCCCAGAGAATGATTAACGCAGCCACAAATTCATAATGTCTTAATGCTATGGAAAGTGCCAGGTGGAAGGGTCAATTTGTTAATTGGTTAAAATTTTATAGACTAGAAAAAAAATTCCAAGCACTTCCCCAATCCTATAACTAAGCTCATTGCAAGCACAGTACAGGTAGTCCTTAGTTTACGTCCATTTGTTCAGTGAACATTCAAAATTGTGGCAGCACCAAAAAAAATGGATGTGCAACATATCCTTGAAATTTCAGCCATCTCATGTCTCAGAGAAGGTCTATCCCATTTCTCTAAGGCAGAGACAGAAGCAGCCCCTTATGTCTTTAGAATACTCCCCATCCTGAAATCTATAGTGCTCCATGTTCCTGTCATTGGTAGAATAACAAAGTCCTGTCTGTTTAACAGAGCATAAGAATAAAGAATGGGATTGTTTTCACCCTTTTTCTGCAATGTATTTTTAGTTTTTTTATTATTATAATTAAGTTACTCTTATATTTTGCTACATGAATATTATTGCTCACTTATCAGTGCACAGAACACACATTTTCATGTATGACAAAGAGAATTCTTTATAGTATTTTTAAATTCATCTTAAAATGAAAACTGACTTGATAATGCTAGTTTCTTTCAACTTTTGTTTCTTTGTACTTAAATTTGTCTGATCCATGATTTTAATTCCAGCAGTCTAGAAACCACTGAGAGCAGGATAGAATAAAATAGAACTCCGTTGCCTTCGACAAGACCTAAGTTTAACTCATAGAATCATCTATTGTAATGTCCTTCCTGTTAAAGACTACTTCAGCTTTAATTGCAATAATACAAGAGCAACCAATAGATTTAAACTTAATGTCAACCGCTTTAATCTAGATTGCAGAAAATATGACTTCTGTAACAGAATCATCAGTGCTTGGAACACTTTACCTGACTCTGTGGTCTCTTCCCATAATCCTAAAAGCTTTAACCAAAAACTTTCTACTATTGACCTCACCCCATTCCTAAGAGGACCATAAGGGGCGTGCATAAGCGCACAAACGTGCCTACCGTTCCTGTCCTATTGTTTTTCTTTTCTTCTTCCTATATATATGCTTATACCTCCTAATATTTACTCATATATATGTTTATATACTATATAATCTTTTTGTATGATGTTGTGACAAAATAAATAAATAAAATAAAAAATAAATAAAATAATTGGAACTAATATTTGAGAACACTTTTCAAAGATAGCCAACAAGTCAAATGTTAGTTTATCATAAACTGTATGATATTTTTGTTTATAAATTTATTTTCGCATATTCTACAACAAAATAGTAGTGGAAAGAGATATTTAAAATAAAAATAATTGCTTCACAGCATATTCACTAGTTATAAGTGTTCTTTTTTCAAATACATATCAAAAAGCTGTAGGCCAGAATGGAGGTTATCATTCCTTACAGCAAACCGTTACACAATTCTCTTTATCAACCATTTGTAGAAATATTTGCTTATTTCTGTTTTGATCTGCCCCAAAATCTTTGTTTATCTTTAGACTCATTAGAATAGTTCCAGTTCCAAATTCCATATTTGCTAGTGAACTTCTGTAGTAGTTGCACTTGAAAGCGTTTTAAGATTGGAATATTACTGATGAAAATACAGCATCTTTTGCTATCATTCTTTATTTGAGTTTTGAAGCACTTGCCTGCATATAAGTATATATGTTCTGTGTCTCAAAGGTAACTCTCAGAGAAATATACAGTAGTAAAAATGCAATTTTAAAAGTTAAAAGAAACAATTGAAATAAAGAGGAAAGCATAAAAATTTTTTAAAAAATCGTTAGCAAAATAAGTAAGAGTTGCCAGTCACCAACTAGGAGAAGGGGGGAAAATCACATTTACTCAGACCCCGGAAACAAATCTTGATTTTGCTACTTGGCTTACAGCTTTATTTTACTTGTTGCCACAAACCAAAATACAATGAAATATTGAAAGCCATATCTAGGAGTTAAACAAACCTCTTGGTTTTTCTCTAAAAAATGCTACGATAGCTCTTGAGCCAGTTTTCTGGAACTTTTGAATCTGTTGAACATGCATATATTTGCATTTTTGAGAGCCTGAAAAATATGACATTTTTTTTTAATTATATTGAATTTAGATTGTAGAATTGAGTTTTGGGAGAAAAGAGAGGTAGTATATATACTGTTTATGAAACAGTCAACAATGTTTAAAAATTCCAGCATGTATCCTCTGAAGCAGTATTGTACACTCAGGACTAAAACATTGCAATTCACTGAACTATATTTTTCAGTATCACCCCCTTTAAAATATCCTTCACACTAAAATCAGGTCTGAGTTACAACTTACAATAGGAAAAGCACATTTGTGTAGATCTTAGCAACTTTCAATTTTTCTAGGGTGGAATATTTTTCCCCTTGCACTGTCTTCACAATTCATCTAGAAATATGAGATGTTTAATCCAAAGAGAGAGCTGAATCAACTGTGTCATAGATTTAAAGTTTCCTTACAGTTCATATTAATACTGCCTTGAGATACACTAATGTTTTGTAACTACAATTATTTTTCTCTTACTGATTTGGGTATTTGCTTTCTATAAAAAGTTATTTTTCATTCTAAAGATCTGAAGAGAATAAACAAGGTTAATCCGGCTTGAAGCACATTAACATGCTCAGAAAGCATATTGTAATTTAGAACATAAGTATTTTTTTCATTGCTGTATGTTCTTTTGATTATGCTAATTACAAGGATAATTATTATTTATTCTAGAAGTATAAAATTATCATAAAGATGTATTGAACTGATATTTAATAATTTATGGAGATTGTCAATTATTTCTTGCATACCTTTCCTTATTAAGAAATAAAAATTGAATCAAAGTTAGGGCCTGGCAGAGTTTTTTATTATGATGTCATTATACAAACAAATACGAATGGTCACAATTAAAGATTCTAAAGCCAATTTTAAGATGATATTGCATTCAAAATATTTCTGTAGAAAATCCTTATTTCTGTGATTAAAGAACACATACATTTTTAAGCTGATGTAATGTTTCAGAGTATTTTAAAGAGTTTTTTTAGTGTCTCCCCCCCCCCAAACCATGTTGTACAATATGCATATTTATTCTATTCTCTTTTTTTTTCTCTCCCTGCAGGAGATACAATATTTATTATTCTTAGGAAACAGAAGCTCATCTTCCTTCATTGGTATCACCATATTACAGTACTACTTTATTCTTGGTACTCTTACAAGGACATGGTGGCCGGTGGTGGCTGGTTTATGACCATGAACTATGGAGTACATGCAGTCATGTACACATATTATGCCTTGCGGGCCGCGGGCTTCAGAGTATCACGCAAATTTGCCATGTTTATCACCTTGTCACAGATCACACAGATGTTTGTTGGCTGCATAATCAACTACCTGGTCTTCGCCTGGATGCAACAAGGCCAATGCCACTCACATGTTTACAACGTTGTTTGGTGTTCCCTCATGTACCTCAGCTACTTTGTGCTCTTCTGTCATTTCTTCTTTGAGGCATATATTGGCAAAACAAGGAAAGCAAGGAAGGCTGAGTAATGCTAGGAATACTGCTAAACCACCGCTCAGCTCATCGACCAAACCACAAACACAAAGTAAAACAAAAATGGCACAACAAAAACCATTTATATGTGGTGCAAGTAAAACTCAGCAGCTGTGGACCAATAGGTTTGTTCAAACCAATAAATTTATGATCATGTTATGGTAAGGACTCAAGAAATGATCTTACATCTTAGCAGGCTGCTATAAGACATCTTCTTTTTTGCATCTCTTAAAAGAAGCAATCTTGCATTTAGAAAATAAAAGGAGAAGATCAGAATTTTACAAAATAAAATAATAAAATATATGATTTCCCCGATCATAGATAACCTTTATTTTAAATGAAATTTATTATATTCTTTCTAACTTTTGTTTTTAAAGATATAAAACTTGAACAAAATTTAAGAAGAGGAAACAAGTATTCTGTATCCTATGAAATATACAAAACTGCCTTATGCTGTCAGAGCATGGTTCTTTTGAGTTCCAACTTCTCTATTCTGACCAGCAGCAGTTTCACTAACCTTGGGAAATGCCCTGCGAGCCTGGTTTTATACACACACACACACACACACACACACACACATGAATCCAAGGATTAAACCTTGGGCATTTCTGCAGGCAAAGTATTTGCTCTCCAATTAAGGATCCTTCCTATACAATGCCAGTATTTCTGTAAAGTGGGAAAAAGCTCCTTCTTGAAAAGGTCGTACTCTAGGAAGCCAAATTATAAAAAAAAATTAAAGGTTCCTATCAAAGCTCTTATTAGGGCAGCCATTTAAAATCCACCGAAGCACTACATGAAAAAAATTGTAACTATGGGTGCACAAGAGCAGCATGGGTGCCTGTGTTCATATATATTCTGTATTATGCTGTCAGAGGCTCTGGTATGTCAGTTAAATTTAAGATTTAGAATTCAAAAAATCTTGAAGATTGAATGCTTTCTTGAGAAATGCATTAAAAAGCATTGATTCAAGTGTATTTTGAGTCTAAAACATGGCCGAGAATAGTTGTAATATTGAGTCAATTATTTCCATTTGCTGGAACTATTGATAATGGAGAGCAGGAGAAGGAGAGAGAGAAAAGAGAGATAGAAAAATGGCCCTTCACAATAAATCAATTTGCAGAGATCTTTTCAGCTGCTGTGCTGTAATGCTATCCTACTGTTTGAGATACAATTGTTCGCTCTTCATTTAGTTGGTGTATGTCATCTGAATCACTTTATCCAAAGTTATTTCTATTAGCCAGAATTGTTCAAAATAAGGGAATGCAAATGTTGCAGTAAGGCTGGTTTTTGAACAACGTTTCCTGCTTCCAATATCTTCTCTTTCTTCCTGTTGATTCCAGCGATGGCTCACAGCTCATGACCACAAGTCATTGTTAAGAGAACTTGTAATTTCTTTACCATAGATCATAAACAGAGGTACAGTTTTCATTGTTGTATGCAAATTGCTGCTCCTACCAAACAAGTCTAAGGCTCCAAAACTGAGGTGGGACCATCATAGGGAGAAAAAAATAGAAGCTATCCTAAGATGATAGAGCCCGAAGATACATCATTAAGTGCAATTGGAATGAAAGGTACAAAGACAAGCAAAAATTAGCTTTGGAGATATATTAGTATTAGAGAGATCAGGAAACAGATACTGTGGTATGGTACGTATTTTATATTTTTATGGACTTCAAAGAATAGATATCTACAACTTTAAATAATATTTTACAGACTGTATGTGACTTTAGCTAACACTGTGCTTCTGTATTTGCTTCACAAGCAATGCAAAGATGTTTAAAGTGCCCTCCTGTGGCCACTTAGAGATACTACTCTAGAAGGCAGACCATGCAATCATACTGCAAGCTTTGAAGAGGGCAAATCCTGAATGGAATGGTTGTGCTGCAACAAATTAATGTATAGACAAACTTCATGCTCACTTTTTAAAAAAAAAAAATCCATAGGAAAACTATACTGTAGCATCCTTGATTGCTTAAAAAGACATCTGGTTCTTCAGTCAGCTGCAGATAAAAAGATGCCACTCTGAACCTCAGAGAAATAGCTGAAAAGAGCCATATTTTCTGCAAAGAAAAAGTAGATTGTATTACCTGTAAGATTTCAGTCCTTACAAAGCCAAATAAAATATATAACATTCCTAATACTTCAGAGAAACAAGTATGTAAATTTAATGTTGCAAGTGTATTAGCATAATGTTTTCTCATTTCTATGTTTGATTCTTTTTAACAATTAGAAGAACTAGAGAAACAATGAAAAGCTGCTGTTTTACGTATGGAATCAAACGTACATGTAACTACATATATAATCCTTACATGACTTGTCCCAAAAAAAATGGGGCCAGGCAGAATAACTTTTTTTTTCTAATGGAAAATGTTGTCAACTTTCTTACTTTAACCTCAGACTACATAGTAATACCGTACATAGTAATTTCACCTTGATTTAGTTTCAACTATGCTGTCTGTCATTCAGGACTCAATGTAATAACCCTGTTAGACATAAAGGGCTTTCAATGTTCCATGGTGTCCAGGAAAACTGCTACATGCTATGACTGTATGTGAAGTGTATTTGGGGGGTGGGAATGGATGTGGGATTGAGAAGTTCTCTAGGGCTTAATCATAACTGTGAAAAATTGGAAAAAAAAGTTTGTAGCTGTGTCATTTAAATTATTGCTGTTCTGACATTGTTACACACTACAAGAATAACAAAATATTATATTAAGTAGAACATAAAGATATAATAGTAAATTATAGAGCTTATAGGGTACATGGGCATTAAATTAAAATGTAGACAATGTTATTTGAAGTTGGGAGGGCAAGAATTATATTCCACAGTAAGCCTTCCTTTGCTTTCTGCTCCCACAACTAATATTTGAAGCAAAACTAAAGTGTGGAAAAGTTGTGGGAAGAAGTAGTTGGTAGTTTGCAGCTGTGCCCTTACCATATGCATCTTTCATGTCTCTCTTAATCGTTTTCATTATAAGCTGATCTACTACTCATTCATGGAAAATTTACTTTTTAAAAGATGGTATTTCACAAGGGATGCTGAGAATTTTATTATTTTTGCTCCCCGTAACCAAAGGAATGGACTACATCAGTGAAGATCATTGATTTAAAAGTTTTTTTCCTGTTTTACTCTAGTATTAATAAGAGTGATAAGCAACCATTTAAATTCTTTCTTCAATATATCACTTGTGAGAATGCTTTGACAGGGCAGTTCTGAGATAGTTGTTCAAATGCACAATGTCACAGAACTCGAACAGCATTCCAGCCTTATTCCTCTTCCATTAAAGCAGTTGTGGTTTATTTTTCAAAGGGGAAGTTTGTTTATTGTTATTAGAAAGAAAAATGAGAAAAATGGATATTGCACTGTAATAATTGTAATAATTATAATAATAATAGTAGTTATAAGATGAAAATTGTTATAAAATGAACCAGAAGAAAAACAGGCGTCTTTTGTCCAGAATAGGTGTATTCTGTCCAGAACCAAAATATTTATATCCCAACTCTCCCATTCAAATAACTGGCTCTGAAAATGTGTGAGGCGATAGCTAGCTAGTACCCCCGCCTTTTTTTTTCTGTATTTATAAATGAGCATTTTGCATATTTTTGCAAATATACTGCAGTGCGTAATGGCCTAATATTTGTCACTTAGATATTCTTATAAGAATAAATTCAGCTAAGTTACTGTTTAGTAACTGGGTTAAATTATTGCAAAATCTGCAAAATATTTTTTCCTTATTGGAAAGCTAATTGGAAACCTTGATTCCTGAAGTTCCATAAACAGATTATAATGTTTGCTGAGTCATTTGTAATGTTCTTAATAGTTGCCCATCCACAGAATCTCGCTTTAACCATTTAGGTCACCAAAATATAGTGAATAAGTTAAATATACTTGCATGATCTATTCTTTAGACCTAAAGAAGCTACAGATTCTGCAAATCACCCAAACATGTGCCAGCTAGCTCATCTAGAATATACCCAATCCAGTGCTGATGATCCCATTTTAAACCATAAATTATATTGAGGCAAGTTTTGCATTGTCATGGTAAACTTTTCTTGTTGAGCAAGTGAATTCATTCATTCGGTCTCAGGGTAAGCACTCACCTTATATGGCCTAAATCTAGAAAGATTTGAATCATGCTTAAGCATGCTAATATCAGTGGATTTGTCTGTCTTGGCTGAGCTGATATAGAAATAGGAGACTTACAAATATATAGAGAGTAGAGCAGATAAAAAGAAGACCTCTAAAAGGGGATCAGTGACTGTGTGAACATGACTGCTCTGCATTGCCTTGCATGGGAAGAATCTCCCATGCAGAAATAGATCTTAAGATTTTGTATTTCTGGAGAATGGAGAAGTGAATAGTTTGCAAGGCTAACCATGCAGTCATATTGTGTTTATGCAAAACCAAGATCATCTTAGTTCAAGGGGTGGTTTATTTCCCAATAAATTGTCCATACATGTCCACACATTCTCAGGCCTGCTAAAATTTGTCTCAATTATTTATCCCGATGGTCAGTTTGCATACCAGCCACTTACCCATCTTAAAAAGTAATTTTACTCCCCCCCCTTTTTTTTTTAATGAAAGCTTAGCTTATTTGCATCTATTCAGAAATAGAAGTTATAGCTGAAAAATAAGTGATGAAATAGATTTTTAAACTAAATGGTATGTAACACAGTACATACAATGCCATTATGTTGAAATAACATTAAGGTCTGCATCTTAATGATCCCAAAAAATATCCGGATCAGCGGTGAGGGTTGACGAGCCAAATAGAGAGGAAAAGTGTTTCAAAGCCACAATTAGCAGTTTTCTTGCTCTGTTTGCCAGCAATTGGAAATCTTGACCGTTTCTCTCCCTCATCGTAAACTGTCCGGGAGCTTTTCTTCTTGCTTAGGTCCAGTTTCTTTCAAAGAAGAATATTTAATATAACCGTCTTAAGAGAAAAGCATGTGTTTGACCACTAAAAACTCAATTTCCCATAATAAATGTAATTAATTTAATAATTTTCTATAACACATGACACTTATCCTGAAGGGCATTTCATCTGATATTTAGATATTCACCAGGTGAAATTCCTAAACATTATATTTGCTGGGATTTTTGAGATGTACAGCATACTGTAGATCCATCATAAGGATGCCAAAGGGCACTTCAGAGAATCCTCCTCTACAGGAGAATACAGTTGTAAGAAATTGTTATCATTCAGAATTCCTTGACATTGAGGAACAAATTATTTTCCCCACCCTTGGTTTCCCTAATTCAGCAACTCCTGATTAAATCCTACTGAAGCATTCATTTGGAAATTTATTACTAATTTACCGCATCTGTTAAACATTGACAATTTAATTTCTTCCTGCTGTTATTCTATTCCCCGTGAAAAGATTTTGAAAAACATTCATCCGAGTTTTCAGTATGATTGTTTTTATTTTTATGAAAACAACGATTTCCCTTTTGAAGAAAAAAACCAACCCAGTTTGGTTAAAATGGCCCAGAAATAATCATTGCTAGTTTTGAGTAAGCCTGTAAAAAGAGTGTGTTAGTAAACAAAAATGAAAAATGAATCTATACTCTGAATTTTTACTATCCACCTTTTAATTGTTTCTTGCACAATAAATATAGGCACTCTGTTTTCTATTTTTATATATGTAGATAGGTCATGATCGAGGAGGATATCATTAAATGCTGATGAGGATCATAGTTGTAACTAGTACCCCTCGGAAAGAAAAGATATAGTAGGCAGGGATGAGGTCTTATTTTTTCACAGAGCCATAAGTCATTCATAAGCAAGCAGGGGTCTCTAATGCCTAGAACAGTGGTGTGAAACTCACAGCTTCACAGCGGTGTCATAGGACTTTTTTCCCCTTCACTAAACCAGGCCTGGGCATGGCCTGCACGTGAGGCGTCTGGCCCGCAGGCCGTGAGTTTGACAGCCCTGGCCTAGAACCTTTCCCCCTCCCCTAGCTGTGGAGGAATCACACTATGATTTGCTTAACCATGGTTATTTTTTTTTAAAATAGACCACAATTGGCTGGGATCACACAACATGCAAATCCACCATCCACAATGGCTGATTGAGGCTATATAATGAGCCATAGCCCAACAAAGGAGATTTGGGGCTCAGCATATTGTGCAAAACCAGGAATGGATTTTATAAACTGCCCGTCCCACTTTTCCAATGCTTTATAGCTGCAGATGAACTGAAGTGAACTGCCCTGTGAAAAGTATAGTACTTTTTACTTTTACAGCAACTGCAACTGGGTTACATAATCTCAGTTAAAGTATATATCGGCTTTGTCAAAAGGGAGAAGGATTCTTACCAGTCCTTTCCATCCACTGCGGTTATTGCACCATAAACACTCTTTATTTTGAACCAAAGCAGCTAGCAGGTTTTTTTCTTGGGCAATGGGAGATGTTGCCATCTCTTCCCCTGATGCCAATCACTTCCATGGCTTCCGGGACCTTGCTCAAGAAAGTCGTGTGATTTGATCATCTCATCTGCTTAATAGGATACCAGCAAAATGCATGCCAACACCCGAGCTTGGGTGAGCCCTCACTGTCATTTTTTCAAGAGAATTACTCACCTCTGTGTGTCAACAGCAGTTTAAGTAACTTGCCAAGCATTTTGTTTCTTCTAGAGTCTCACTGTCTAGCCAAAATGAGACCGTTTTTACACCATATCATTCTTCTAGTGCCCTACTGGTTCCCAGCATGGGATTACAGGCTTCTCACCTGTCTTCATTCTCCAGAGCTATTTCGCTCTTCAGTGTCTTAAAGCTTGAATCAGATGTATGTTCAGATTAAAGTTGTCTGTAAAGTATCTATAATGATTAGGAATAGCTTTATTTTGCCATTTTCAAATATGGATGTTTCATTCCATAAAGGGAGAGTTTTTAATTTTAATTTTATTTTGGTATATCGATATTCTAAATAAAATGTGATTTTTTTGGTTTAAAATAACATTTGTCTGTCTTATTATGCACAATATATTTTGTTTTGTCTTTAAAAAAATGTATTAGTACGTAGCTGGTTGTAATTTACGTAAAACATTCTGAGAGAAAGAAAAATATACTACTTTATTGTCTTCAAAAAGCCTGATGAACCATTTCTAATCAGCATCCCAAAAAATGATTATAAAACTGTTTCCTGAGAATTAACGTAGAATTGTGAGACCTATCATGGTTTAACACTAAGCAAATTTAATTAGCTTCTGCATTGCTAGTTTTGCACTCTATTTATGGTAGAAGACACAAAAATACTTTCATGTAAACCCAATCTCCAAAAATCAACCATATTGTTATCAAACTCTTCCTGGACATCATTTTAACCATAGACCCAGTGGTGGGATTCAACTGGTTTGTACCACTTCGGCCAAACCAGTTGTTAAATTGCTGGCTGGCACCACCCCTCTGCTCCCCACCCCTTCCAGAAGTCTGCATGTGTCCCATTTTTGCTCCCAGGAAGCTACAGGGAGGCTTACTAGGCCCAAAATGGACCATGGGGGGGCAGTGCCCACCCCTGCGGCCCATTTTTGCTTGGGGGGGGCAAGAGGCCGAGTGCTGCCTGTCACACTCCCTGGCCACGCCCACCATGGCCACGCCCACCCAGCCGGTCATTATGGCAGAGAACCGGTTGTTAATTTATTTGAATCCCACTACTGCATAGACCCTGTTTTTGTTTATCAGTGTTATGAGCCATAACCTAGCACATTAAAAGTTGAAGTCGTCTATAGAAACACAGCACCCCACTTCACTATCGTATCTTATTCATTTCCATTTTGCTTTTAGATGCAAAAAATCCCACACACATGTGCAATGAAAGGCCATGTTAGCACTCCATTTCCATACTGAAAATAGGATCAATTTTGTAATTACTTGAAATCATCTCTGTGCCAAGTATTTTCTTTTTTTCTGCGGAGTCTACTTGAATCTAGCTTCCTAACTAATAGTTGCTTTTTTTTATGCCTTTGTCCACTGCTATGAAAGCTTGATGTGCATTTGGGTTACAGTCTACCTGTCTGGAAGAAAGCAGTGAATAAAACCAGGAACAAGTTAGTATAACAAAACAGAAAGATATGTTGATTGACCCTAGACCAGGGGTGTCAAACTCAAGGCCCGTGGGCCAAATCTGGCCCACGGGGTACTTAGATCTGGCTCACGGGGCCGCTCTGGAAACAGCAAAGGACTGGCTTGTGGTGCCTCTGCCAGCAAAAACAGAGCTCGTGAGGGCTGCCTGTGGCGCTCCCGAACTCCATTTTCACTGGCAAAGGATTGCGGGAGGCTGTCTCAGTCAAAAATGGCTTGTGAGCCCATTTTCGCTGGCAGAGCACTCGGGCCCCCACAGGCGCCCCTGACATAAGTGATGTCAAACTGGCCACGCCTCCCTGGCCAGCCACGCCCCGGCCACCCCAAGGTCAAACACAACCCTAATGCGGCCCTCAATGAAATCGAGTTCAGCACCCTTGCCCTAGACTATATACTACAGTAGAATATAGGGAGATCCCTAACATCATACCAAGAAAGTAGTTTTCTATCATGATCATGGAATTGTTTGAAAATGAAAGCAATAGGATCTTGACAGACAATAATACAGTAAACCTGATGTTCCAAGCATTTGTTTTATTTGCCATCCCAACTACAAAGATTCATGACACAAACAAAACAAAGTGTTGTTGTAGCAATGTAAATAGAGCATCAAAGGTCTACAAAAAATAACAAATAGTTAACAATAATCATATCAAAATTAATATATCAATATTGCAATATCCATGGTAGAACCACTCATAGTAATTCTCTAAATAATCTTATATTCTTATCAAATTTCATGCAATACTTCCAGCAAGATGACCATCTGCTACCACATTACGGAACCCAATTCTTTGAAAAACATTCAGATTTGATTGCCTTCTTGAAAAACGTTGAAATTAAATCCAAAATCATAATGCTAGCTTTAGTACAGTCATTGTTCCGAAAAAGGCAGCAACAATGTATATCAACATTTGCTCTAATTAGATATTTCATTACATGAGAACACATTCAAATATGTTATCTCAATTATTATTTTCTGTCAAATCCCATTATCTACCACACCAAATTTAGCTATGTCATGTTTTAGTCATAGTTCAAAAGTTAACTTTGAAAGAAGTAAAAATAAATGATCGCATTCTTAAAAAATTAAGAGTTGTAATTAAGCCACAAGAATTCTACAAAAGCATAAAAAATGAGAGGCAAAATTCCCATTTCTCTGCTTCCAAAAAGATATTCCTTACAAACAATTATATGAAATCTGTCCTGATATTATGGTAAGAAAACATGCTAACATGGAGTTGGTGGGTGTATCTTTCAGGGAGTGTTACCAGTGGGGTGGATTGAGACCACAGTGTCACAATGGTTCCACTGCTTTCTAAGTTGTGGAGTAAAGATTGAGCATTTGGGTGAGATGCCTCAGGACACTGTCTTTTTCTCCATTGTTTATCATCTACATCAGAGGTGTCAAACTTGATTTCATTGAGGGCCGCATCAGAGTTGTGTTTGACCTCGGAGGGTGGGGGGTGATGTGTGGCCAGGGGCGGGTGTGGCCATGGTCACTGCTATTTTTGGCCAACATAGTGCTGCTTGAGGCCGGTGAGGCTGAAAACAGGCCGCACAGGAGCCATGTAGGACCTCCACATGGCCGGTTTTGGCTGGCAGAGGCATCTCAGGCCGGTCCTTTGATATTGGATCTGGCCAGCCCCGCAGGCCAGATTCAGGCTAAACCACCCTGATCTCCATGAACTTGCTGGACAACTGACTGAATTCCAGAAAAATGGACTAAATGAATGATGATAGACTTCAGGAGATTGGGGACCAAGAGTCCAGAGTAGCCCCCAACTTCAAAACATTTGTTCTCAGAGATCAGGATGACCCCTTCCCCCATCCCTGTAAAGAAAACACTCTTCCACGGGGCTTTTGGAGTGGAAAATTCTATTTAGGAGATTGCAGTAGTCAGATGTAGTGGCTTTACTGACCATTAGATTTATGCTTTTAGAATCCACCTAGAATGAATAGCATACAAAAGTCTGCAAATAACTAAATTCCATATCCCAGGAAATGATTGTTCCATTTTTTTCCCTGTGCTATTTAGATCCAGCTTCAACTTATAAGCTGTTTTGGATGCCACCCCTTAATAAGGATTCAAAAACAGGCAACTAGGATTATCAAACAGCTAGAAACGAATATATCTCCCCAAGAGCCTCATTAATGTGCATTCCTCTAGTCTCTGAGTAGTCAGAAAAGTACACAGGCATAATTTTCATTCTCTCAATAGCTAAACTCTATTTTGCTATGTAACAAGACATATGAATGGTCCTATTGTGAAGCTTTATTACATGATTATTTAAGGACAGAAATTGGCAGATTCACCTAGCTTTATTTTCCCTTCATCCATCCAATAGCTAACCAGCATGAAAAAAACCCACTACCAGTTCCTTTTCCTTAATACATTCAGGCAATGTTGGGCAGCTACCAAGGATGGGATATTAACCACATTTTCATTAGTTTTCAAGTTGCTCCACTAAAAGAAATGTTGTGACAGACATCTTCCACTGCCATTTAGTTTATTTCAGAACACAAAGCTGCCCATTTTGTTTTTTTGGAGATCGTCAGTCATATTTCCAAAAACAGCTCAGTAATTTGCTGGTGTGGTATGGAGTGAAATGGGAACTTACTTGCATGGTGCAGCAAAAGGACTCCCTCTTAATGTCTCCTCTTAGTCCCATCCTCTGCACAATCAGCTTGCTAACCTGATAGATTTTGCACACATGTCCATTGGGAGAGTAAACTGGAGAAACTCACGCCACTGAGAATTTAGGATTTACTGGCATTGCCAAAAAAAACCCAAAACCCTTAAATTTGCGGCCTAGTATGAACATTTTTTTTTCTTCATCCAGTTTTAATAGCAATAGCACTTAGACTTATATACCGCTTCACAGTGCTTTACAGCCCTCTCTAAGTGGTTTACATAGTCAGCATATTGCCCCCAACAATCTGGGCCCTCATTTTATCAACCTCGGAAGGATGGAAGGCTGAGTCAACCTTAAACCTGGTGAGATTCGATCTGCCAAACTGCAGCCGAATTAGCCTGCAGTACTGCACTCTAACCACTGTGCCACTGCAGCTCATAAGAGTCTTAGATCAAACAAATCAGTATATTAACAATCTAAATTTAATTAGGCATTTATCACCCTAAATCATGTCTGATTATTTGCAAACTCATAACAGCAGACAGTGATATGTGCCCTGGCACCCTTAGAAGTCTTAAGATAGAAATAAAACCAAAGAACAAAAAAAAATTCAATTATAGAGATGGAAATATTCAGAACAGTTTAGTAATTTTAAAAACAATGAGTTGGTCTTTTCCAAACATGGTGCTTTTCCATTTGCCCTTCTACTATAAGTAACAGAGAACATTTAATGTAACTTAAAAAATGCAGTTGAAGTACAATGTTCAAATGGTCTCTGAATGCTCTCTGCCATGGGCTTTTCATGGTTGCAAAGCTTTCCCAAGTGCTTTGCAGCTTTTATTCTGGGGTCAGCATGCAAGCTTCAAAATGCTTCCATTGCAACTGTTTTACTATTCCATTGTACTGTTCAGTCTGGAGGAAAAGTACATTAAAAAGCACTACAGAAAGATGACCTGGAACGGCTCTCCACCATTAAAAAGAAAGTAGAAAGTAGAAATACAAGCTATAAATTGCAGCTTTCTAGATTTTCTTTAAATCTAAGAGTCTAAAGCAGAGGTCTTCAAACTTGGCAGCTTTAAGACTTGTGGACTTCAACTCCCAGAATTCTCCAGCCAGCATAGCATAGTTGGCTGGAGAATTCTGGGAGTTGAAGTCCACAAGTCTTAAAGCTGCCAAGTTTGAAGATCCCTAGTCTAATGGAAGAGGAGGGAGCCAAAACCATGAAGAGATGATTCTACCAAAAAAAAAAACCAAGAACATTCACATTCAACTTCTGTAAATTTCACCTAAGTTTTATTTCCATTGCAAACATCTTTCAAGCAAACTATTTTTTTATTATATTGAATGAAAACTGGTTGAAAAAAAATTGCAGGAAGATTTATCTATCAGCCACTTACTATTAAAGACTTGTTGGCTAACTGACTGAACAATCATTTGTTCAACCACTAACCGAAGCATTTATTTAGGGCAGGGGTCTCCAATCTTGGCAACTTTAAGACTTGTGGACTTCAACTCCCAGAGTCCCTGGCTGAGGAACTCTGAGAGTTGAAGTCCACAAGTCTTAAAGTTGCCAAGGTTGGAGACCCCTAATTTAGGGTCTCTCCCACATGGATTTACACATTTTTACATGTGCAGGAGCCATTAATAGAACAGAACAGAATGGAACGGAACGGAAAGGAACAGAACAGAACAGAACAGAACAGAACAGAACAGAACAGAACAGAACAGAACAGAATAGAATAGAATAGAATAGAAAATAGAATTGGTCAAGTATGATTGGACACACAAGAAATTTGTCTTGGTGCATATTTATGATTGTGCAAGGATAATTTCCCCAAAAGCAAGTGATTATCGTTTTTTTGATCTTTCATAATCAAAGGTCTTGTGGGCTAAGCTCCACTAATTTATTAACCAAACTATGCTTGTTCCTATCTAAGCTTCATTTTCTGAGGCTTCATCACCCAAAGTTTGACTTTATAAAATCATTTTTCATCTTTAGTCTATATCATGGGGGTCAAACTCAAGGCCCATGAACTGCATCCAGTCTGTGAGCTGATTAGATCTGGCCCGCAGGGCTGCCCTGGAACAGCAAAGAACCGGCCTGCGGTGCCTCTGGCAGCGAAAACGGAGCTCAGGAGGGCTGCAGGCAGTGGTCCTTTTCACTGGCAGAGGGCTGCAGGAGGTCATCACAGCTGAAAATGGAGCCAGGGTGGCCACAGGTGCTAGTAAAACAAACTACTAGCAAAAGTGGATCTTCCCAGGCCTGCCCAGGCCACCACAGTTGCCCCCAACACAAGTGACGTCCAACTGGCCATGCCCACCATGGCCATGCACACATGGCCGCGCCCAACCAGGCTCCCAAGGTCAAACCCTGATGAGGTCCTCAATGAAATTGAGTTTGACACCGCTGGTCTATATATAATAATCAAATATGAATCACAAAGAAAATTTACCATATCATTTGTATATGCTCCTTTAAGAAACCTAGTAAACTTACGCCAGTCAATAACTAGCCTTAATATTTTGGGGGTAGTAACAGTAAAAGTAGGGTAAAAGGGATGAATCGTGTCTTGAATGCAGTCAGAGAAGGATTTTTGGTTCCTCCCTCTCTGCCTTCTCCCTGTGTTTTTCTTTGGAGAAAGATCAAGCCATTGATTGATTGACTTTTTTGTAGGATTTACATTACGGTTTTGATGTGTGTCCCACCTCAGAATGGCAAGAAGGGCTCTCTCCATTTGTGATCCCAAGGATCATCCCTGACAAAAAAAAGTTTTGAAAACTGAATTAGCAAATAAGTCCCTGCATCATATTCTGAATTGACTTCCAGGGGAATGGTATACAAACAAAAATTACTAACTCATGGAGAATAGAATAGAATTTTTTATTGGCCAAGTGTGATTGGACACACAAGGAATTTGCCTTGGTGTGTATGCTCTCGGTGTACATAAAAGAAAAGATACATTCATTAAGAATCATAAAGTACAACACTTAAAGTCATAGGGAACAAATAAGAAATAAATCATATTAGGAAACAGTCAATATAAATCTTAAAGGTACCAGCAATAAGGTTACAGTCATACAGTCATAAGTTGAAGGAGATGGGTGATGGGAACAATGAGAAGATTAATAATAATGCAGACTTAGTAACTAGTTTGAATAAGGTATGTTTGCTGAAAATTCTTAGAAAACAAGTCATTTTTGTAGTGTACAATGAGTATGTTTTTCCCTGCAGTACATCTTGGGAGAAATGATGAGGTGAAAAATAGCCTTTGTTTTAGGCTCTAAGAATTTTTAAACTATCCTGGGGATTGTTGGAAAGTCTTTTCTGCTCTTCAGAGATTTTAATTACATGCCCATATTTTCATTTTCAAGAGAGCTACTTCATATTACATGCCTGCTCTCTTTATTTTGTCATTCATAGTAACGTGACATGGTGCATTTCAATTATTTAATTCATATCCTTCCCAAATTGGTGCTCCAGGCAAATAACAGTAACAAAATTAAAGATTAAAAACACAATTACAATTTAAAAGACCATATTGGCTAAAAACCAAATTAAAACATAATTTAACTCCAAACTTAAATATAGGAAAGGAAATGGAAAAAAACCAACAACCATCAATTAAATAAGAAGTGCCTTGTGGTTACTGGATGTGCTAAAGGAGAAATTGGAATTACACAAAACACCATGATGGGGCGAATAAAATCATCTCTATGTCTTGAAAAGATGTTTAATGCCTCATGTAAGTAAACTGTGGATGCCTCACATTCCAAGAGAGGCATTTAAAATGCAAAATATTGGCAGGAAGAAAAATACTTTACATTCTGCTGGAAGAACAATATGGATATACCTAGTTTGATCTTCTTGGCAAGAATTCCAAAGTTTGGGTATAATCTTCACCAAAAACCTTCCTTACTTTCTACTATGTTAGGTTTCTAAAATTAACATCACTGTAAGAGATTAATAGAAATCCGTAATACAGTAGAACCTCTGGTCACGACCATAATTTGTTCCATAACTTTGGTCCCAACCCGATTTGGTTGTGACCCGAACCTAATTTTGGAAATTTGCCGCTTACAAAAAAAATGGCGTGGAAGGGGAAATCGGCCGTGGAAAAAAAATTGTAAATTTTTTGGTCGGAACCCTATTTGGTCGTGGTCAGAAGCGTTCATGACCTGAAGTTCTACTGTGTAAACTTTCCAAGTTGTAGGAGAAAATTTCACATGCTTTTTATGTGGATAGATACCTTATTAATTATTTATTTATTTAGAGTATGGCATATCATACATGCATTAGCAATATCTATTAATATTTCAACCAGAATAGTAGATTCCAATAAAATATAAACGTTAAAAAAATCTATGTTCAAGTATCAATCTCTAGGCCGTCTAACCATTAAGCCCTGCATCATTTATATTTTAAAAAATCAAATACTGGACTAATATATGCCCTCAGCTTACAGCTGGACAAAATGTGATCTATAGTTTGGCATGGAACCATGCAGTCACACTGAGAGGATGATACTATGCCCCATTTACAGTATATGCAGTTCTGAAATAGCAGTCATAGAATAGCTTATGATATTCAATGCAGCCTAATGCAACATACTAACCAGTAGTTAATACCTCTACAGCAGCGGTTCCCAACATTTTTTTTATACCCCTAGAACACTTCTGATATATTCTTGCACACCTTTAAAAAATAAATAATTATATGCGTATAATTAGACATATACACTATAATTTTGAAACTTCTAAAACCAAGTTTTTGCACCCCCTGAAATATTGTCTCGCACCCCCAGGGGTTGCGAGACGATATTCTACAGTTTACAGAATAAACAATATGCATTAGTCATCCAGTGTGAGGAATGGATCCAAATACGTAAGGAATGATGAACTTAACTACTATATGAGGCAGCCAGAGTAAGCAAGCCAGAAACTGTTGCATAGAATATACTGGAAAATAAAATGGAGGAATTACCAGTTTGATGGAAAGAAAACTGTTTCACTGCAAAATATAAAGGGTAATATGATGGAAAGAGTTAGGGAAGTGAACCAGTAAGGTTTTTGAAAGCCAATGAATGGAATTTTATTGATAATTTTATAGTCAATTTAGAATGACTGGGAAAAACTTGAACTTAATGGCTTGGATTCTAACTACCTTAGAAGGAATGGATCTTTCTTTTCACAGCTAAAATGGAGTTTTAGGGGAACAACCTGCTGACAGATGGGAAGAACTATATCTTTGGATTCACATAACGCACTAAACCAAAACCTAACATATGTTTTGCTTTAGTTCAATTTGTAAACTTAAGCCTTACAATTTTAAACAGTGGTTTACGATACAATTTATTATGAACCAGCTGTGATGACTTGTTCAACCAACCACATTTAACATAAACTGTGGCTTAAAGTCAGTGGTAGGTTGCTCCTGGTTTGCTCCAGTTCGGGCGAACCAGTAGTGGCGGTGGCAGGAGGCTCCGCCCACCCACATCATCAAAAATATCCTGCATGTGCGCAGAAGCGCCACGTGCACACAAAATGAGCCTGCCCGCACCCGCATGCTACCAATAGCAAACCGGTAGCCCTGGGATTTGAAACCCACTACTGCTTAAAGTTATATATGGACCTTTTTGATCTTTCATTTCCTCCTGCCCCATAACTTCGAAAATACAGGTGATCTACAAAAGGAATAAGATGGCCAAACCTTATTCTACAGACTCATCTGATAAATGAAAGGAAAGTTAGCAATCCTAAGTATTTAAAGTATCAGTCTTCAATTTGTCTTTGTTCTCTTTTTTTGCATGATAAAGAAGAATAAAGCATTGGCAGTATAGGGATGACTAGAATTGTGAATTTATGTGCCTGTCTCCTTGATGTTAGCCTGCTACATCATGCCATAAACACCATGAGATGCCAGAATAATTACAGCATCACTAAACTCTTTATTTTCTTTGACTACTGTTAGTATAAAACTAACCTTAGATCCATATGGACATATTTTAAGAGTGTGTGCCCTCTGGTGGTATTAAAACACAGAAAAGGAGGAAAGAGTTCTGATTTCTTTGAAGACTTTTTTAAAAAATGTAACCCTTATGTTAAAATTATTAACATTTTTAGCAGAAAGCTCTTTCTTTCCACATAACATCTTAACTGGCACTCAGAAGCATGAATGTGAAGGTATCTTTTCTTTTACATATACTGAGAGCATATGCACCAAGACAAATTCCTTGAGTATCCAATCACACTTGGCCAATAAAATTCTATTCTATTCTAAATGATAGCAACGCAAAAAGTTTTCTTGTCAAACTCTTTGGATTAGGAATGTTTAGTGCCTTCCTCTGTTCCCATAAAAAGGAAATTCTATTTAAGTTTAAAAGCTTTTGCCACATAATTAAGCTGAAGTGTTTCACCTCAAACAGTAAATGTAAAGCTAAAATGGGGTTATTAAGGGGTTGGGTATCTCAAACAGCAAAATTATGAAAAACAATGAAATAAGAACATACAATTTTTGTCAGCTGTAAGTGGGAAAACCAAATGGAAATTATTCAATGATAGGCATGCTCCAAGAGAGATGCAGCAGGACAAAAGGTTTGTAAGAATATTTACATTTAATTTGTACGACCTCGAGAAATAGATCAGCAAAGCAGCCGTGCTTTTTGTCCCTGAAAAGCATACAAAAAGAGTGACCTGACTTTTATACATCGGTTCTGATGTATTGCTTCAGATTTTTCTAAAGAGAAAAACATTCTGAATGTTTCAACACATTTAGTAGACTGATATAATCAACTAGTCATGCAACAAACCAAATTTCTGTGGCAATTTTCATCATTTTGCAAGAAATGTAAATAACGTGCAGTTCTGAAATAGCAGTCATAAAACAGCTTGAATAGAACAGATATTCAGTGCAGGCTATTACAGCCATACCAACCGGTAGTTAATACCTCTACAGTTTACAGAAGTTTACAGAATAACCAATATGCAGTATTCACCCAGTGTGATGTATGAATCCAAATATGTAAGGAATGAATAATAATGTCATTCCACAAATAATATAAATTGCTGCACATGTAATTTTTTGTTTAATGGATGGTTAATGGACATGACCACATCCTACCTAATCTGTTAAAACAGGTTTCGCTATAAATACTAAACTAATCTATAAATGCTAAAGCACCAGTTTGGTAAGCTGTTCTTTTATATCTCCATTAGTGTAAGCAAAACATCTGGGAAGCCAAAAATGAACGTAATTATTAGTTTTAAACCTTCCTATATATTAATAGGCCTGAGATCTCTGTTTAGTTCAGCTAAATTGGCAAAATTTTCATTCTCCCAGTCTGAGTTTAAATATCGTTTCCATTCAGTAGAAGAAAGCCCGGAGAAATATTTATTTATTTCCCATATCACTAAAAATGTGAGCTGGTCATGATGATCAGTGGTGATTATATAGAGTTCAGCCTTACAATAATTGAAAATATATTACAAAATTCAGTAAGAGTTTAATTCCATCTGTGATGAGCATAGCTGCTTAATTTGCTGACCATATGCTACTGGACAACTTTCCCTGTTCTCCTTAATTTACAGACTTTCATCTTAAATCAGATTTGAACTACAATCCATTTCAATAGGAGGCACCTTCAAATAAAATGTCACCTTTGGCAGGCCATCTTATTCCTTTTTAGTTTAAGTATATCAAATTAAGCCTTGCCTATGAGGTAATAATTGCCTTTCCCATTGGTGTATTATTTGATTTAAAGTGGGCAAGGAGATTACTTTTAATATTCATTAATACTTGTGACTTGTGATACGCCTCAACAATTGCTATTTGCAAAAACACTGCCCTAGAAAATAATTCTGAAACTAGGACGGTTAGATCACCCTCTGTGCCTATGTGCCAACGTGGGGAAGGCAGAAAAGATAACAACTAACAACAGTCAAACCACTTTTAATCTCCTGGATTTCAAAATATTTACAATACACACAAACCCTATATAACCTGACCTAATACACATCAAGAAACACCTGACCGCCTTTTAAATTCTCAAATTATTAAGACAAGAAAGGAGTGGCCTTCAATTTGCTTATCTTAACATTCACAACCAAGAACTTCTCAACAACTGCTTTATGGGCATGTAATAAAAATCAAACAAAATTTCTCACAGTGTGTATTTCTCATCATTCCTGTTTTATTCTAATATCTATAAAAATCATGAATTTTGCCTCTTTCACATCTTTGTATATCATAGTGACCAGTCCAATTTTAACTGTCATTTTAAACTGTTTTTATGTATAACTCTTCTGTAATGCTATTGTGGTTTGAGTTATATCCATTTACAGAAATTGCTTTACCTCAAATGGAGGCATTAAAACGTTCTGAATAAATATTATGAGTTAAAAGGTTTAATAATGCAGAGAAAAATAGCATTCACAGACATCCAGTGGAAGCCATTAGGACATTTATGACATTCGGCACAACATGTCATCACACAATTTATGTACATTACACAATTTTGATTACTGGGTTTATTTACGTACTGTGACTTACATGCCATTCTGGCTTATCAAACCTTCTCTAATAAAAGGATTAAAAAACATACATCAAACTAACCAAAGAGCTACAAAAACAATGGCAGTAAATACATTGCACCAAAGAAATAATCCAATATAAAACCCATGATAATTGTGCCACGAACCACATGGGTGCATGATGGCTCAGTGGGTTGCAGATGCTGAGCTTGTCAGCTAGAAAGCTGACAGCGTGGGTTTGAGACCTGAATGCTGCGCAATGTGGTAAGCTCCTGTTACTTGCTCCCAGCTCCTAGAAGTTTGAAAGCAGGCAATAATATGTGATAACATCATGACATGCATGATGTCACTTGACCCCCTTCTTGTCTTTTATCTCGTCTTAAAACAGGGGTGTCAAACTGGCAACCTGCAGGCCATATGCGTCACATGCAGGTGTTGTCGTCCGCCAGCAGCCTGCGGAGTTGGCAGCAGTCGGACAGTGACAAGGCTGGGGAGGAACATGGGCCAGTCCTGGAGTCTAGGGAAGGCTCAGACAAGGGCTGAGAAAGGGCCATCTGGGAGGTATGTACTGCCTCCGGAGCTTCCAGAATCAGACCTCAGCAAGGCAGAGGAACAGGGGGAGCCTGTTCCCAGTGCACACATGCGCAGAGCTGCCAGAAGGCAAGAACAGTTAAAACAAAAGGGACGACTCAGGAGTAGGGCTTGGAAATGATTGGCCCCTCCCATAAGACTTAAAAGAGGAACAAAGGCACATGGGCCTTTGCAGGAAGCAAAGTTGTTAATTTTGTGCAGTTTGAAGTCTGAAGCTCTGTTTGATTCTGGACTCCATATGGCTTTGCCAATTAGGTCTTTGGCAGCGTGTCAAGAAGGTGGGTGATGATCAGCCTTATCCTGAAGGGCTCTTTACAACTATTTGGGACTCATCTGTGAATAAACAGAATTCACAGCTGTTAAAATAAAACAGATTTTTGGGACGACACATGTTTTACTGACTCAGGAGGCCCAGGTCAGAACAGCAGGCCACACCCACCCCAGCTCCGTGAAGGGGGTAAAAGTCACGATACATCACATGATGGCAATGCGACACCGCGAGTTTGACACCCATGTCTTAAAACATTTAAATATTAAAACATTGAATACTGAAAGTTAACCAAAAAATGTGGATAAAATAGGGACTGATATGATGTGGAAGTGAGAACTTCTTAGAAGAGAAAGGGTGGGCATATTCTGTTGCCCCTCAATTAAACAGTGTCATCTTATGGGATGCAGGAAGGATATTTTCTCTGTCACAATAACTTCCCTGTAGGAAAAAAAACATATCCCTTGAGATTAGGACGTCCTACTCCTGTTGGCTTTTCATGGGATACTGGTTCTTCTCCCATAGATTGGAAAAGAGTTTTACATTGGTAGTTTTACACTTACACTGTACAGGTAGTTTTAACTAACACAATTGAACCCAAAGTTACCATTGCTGAACGAGATAGTTTTTAAGCGAGTTTTACTCCATTTTAAGACCTTTTTTGCTATAGTTGTTAAGTGAATCACTGCAGTTGTTAAGTTAGTAACGCAATTATTAATTAATCTGGCTTCCCCATTGACTTTGCTAGTCAGGAGATTGCAAAAGGGGATCACATGATCCCACCACACTGCAACTGTCATAAATACATGCCAGTTGCCAAATTTTGATCATGTGACCATGGGGATGCCGCAACAGTCATAAGTGTGAGAAATGGTTATAAGTCACTTTTTTTCAGTACCGTTGTAACTTTGAACCATCACTAAATAAACTGTTGTAAGTTGAGGATTACCTGTATTTTGAGTTCAATGTATTTTGCTGCTTTTTTCTGACCTAGTTTTTTATTTTCATTTTAATGATTGTGACTTACAGTTGGCATGTGAGTTGATGGCCAGATAAAATGAATGAATGAATGCAGATCCAAAATGCTAGGAATTCTTGGAAGTTTGGCAGTCAGACAAATCAGGCACCAAGAGGCACACAGAGATAAACCACATCTATACATCATACGCAAGAGACACAAAAAGAACCCAGGAAGGAAACAAAAAGAACACATACCCTCCAGCAGTGCACAATCAGATAAGCAAGGATCAATATCAGGCAAACCATTATGTATAAAACAATACTTTAATCAAGGAATCATCAAGCAGGAAACCACATCTCTACTACTACTAGCAAACATAAACAGGTAGCAAATCCCATCCTCATTTGCAGTGATGCTGTTACCAACTTGGGTAATAAAATATCTTAAAGCAAACACCCAAACTCAAAAAGCCCCCAAGAACTCCACAGATGTATTTCTTTCACCAGGTTTTAATTTTTAAGATGATTTTGCATTTATTTGATTGTAGTTTTAATATTTACTTTACTTCCATTTCGTTAGCTACTTCAGCAAAACAGAATGACAAGAAATAAACCAAATAAATAAATTTGGATTCTACTGATTGTTACGTATAACTTCACAAAGCTGATCCTTACACGAGACGAGAAAAAAAACAATGAAAAGTATGTTACTGAAGATTAAATAAGATTTGATTTAATCAACTCAGTTCCAATATTTATTTATCTAATAAACATTAAAACTCAATGAAAATGACATTAGATGCTGGGATTAATTGTAGCAACAACTGCTCCTAAGGACATCTTTATTTAGAGCGGTCTGAAATAGGATAGCTGTGGTTTTAATGCACCTTTCTTGTTTTAGTTTAGAAGTTTACATGCTAGTTTTTTTCACTTAAATTTGTAGTAAACAGGGGGGAAATGCAAATAGGAAACACAAGTCTGTTAGCTGATTAATTCTGTATTGTTCCATTTATTATTTTCAATGAAATAAAATGGTTGTCTGTGTGAAGTACAATGAATGAGATCATGAGATCCAGTTTCTCGTTCTTTCTTTCACTGTTCAGTTGCCCAAATACATCCGAAAGCATTTCCCCTCCAGGCCAAATGTCGTAAGTATCTTGCAAAATCTTGGACTGGGATTCTTCACTTTCCTTCCAACTGTTCAGCTGGTAATAATGGTGGGAGATGGGATTAAGCATTGCTAGGCCCCTCAACACGGAAAGAAGATCCAGCCAGCAATGGTCTCTAAGAAACAAAGTTCATTTTCATCTCTGCAATGTGAATCGGCCATGTCATCATGTTGGCATTCTTTAATTTAGAACATCCCTCCAACTGTTTGTGCACAGCTAACAATAACACTGTCACTTGCTTGCAATGCATTCAGGCAGCTGTGAACTTTGAAGGATCACATAACAATGAGCTAAGAAGAAATTTGGGTCCGTAGAAAAATACACGATAGCCCTGCCAGTGGTTATTTAATATATTTAATAAATGAAGTATTTGATGGATAATCTCAAGTGGATCCCCGATATCCTTTGATCTCTCCTTTGTTTTGCATTACTCTGTGTTACTATAGAATTACCGAGGGCTTAATAGTTGGCAGCTTTATGTCTTCATTTTTAGGACTAGTAGGAGTGCAGCTCATGTCAGCAGCTATTCTGTCTTCTGCATAGGGTTCTCTCTTGGAAAATATCCGTTGTCTTCTGAAAAAGAAAAAAATTATCAAGGAATAAAATTCTCTGTGGACATACATTTTATGGTTATAAAATGTAGTTCAAGCATCCATTTGTTTTGTTAGTGAATTCCAATACATCCCTACCCTGCAGAGTAACACTAACCTTTAACAGTTGAGGCTGAAACTATTATTGCAGTATTCCTCAAATTATAAGGTGGCCTCGTCTTCTAGATGGCAATTATTGGAATTATAGATCAATGACTCGGCAACATACCTGCTGAAGGAGGAGGAGGAGGCTATGCTATTGATCATAACTAGGGATAAGGAGATTGACACGGAACCTGAGAGATGGAGAGATTGAGTTCAGTCTTCCCTTGCCTACAATTCTCAGAAACATTTTAACATCCATTTTGCTTACAAAGATGTCAAAATTAAAACTTGTTTATTTCCCAAAGGGTAGAGAAAGGATGAATGATCAAGGGCTCTTACCCAACAGAAACTGTTTACATTTCAATTAATCTATCTGAAAATGCTCGTCCAGGTGTACTTTGCTACATCCTTGGAATGTATGTGGTCCCTGATTGTTGCACTTAATTTTAACTAATAGACCAGAAGCTGAAAAATATTAAATGATTGATTGATCATATGCTATCAAGTTATTTTCAACTCCTACCCACCACATAGATTTTCCCATCTCTCCAATATATTCCTAATCTGTTTTTTTCAAGTTTTAAAAGCATGACACTATTCACATTAACTGTATTTAAACTTAAACTCAAATTGGAAACTCAAAAATTACTTTTGCTATGTTCACTCCCACTTTATACATGTAATGGATATGCAAGCCTATAACATGTCACTCAAAGGTGCAATCCTTAGCCTAAAAATGTGCACATTGCTTCACCCACAATTGAGTCCCAACTTCTTTGGATACTTAATAGTTTTCTCTGCAATGAAAGCCGTTTGATTAACTTTACGTAAATCACTTTCCCAAAGCTTCAACTTTTCAGGATAATCAATATTGACTTCCACAATAAAAATGAACAGACTTCAAACCAGATACGTTTTAACTTTTACTAGACCCTCAAGTACAAACAATCTCTTTAGATCTTAAGACAAGAATGCTATTGAGCAAAGTTTATTAAATTCCAAAACTAAACCAAGCTCACAATCTTTCACATTCAAGTCCACTCTTCCCTCTACTAAGCTTTCATCATTTCAGCTTAATTTAAGTTGGAAAAATCCCTTTTGTTATTGCTATTGCTAATCTATTACTAATCAGATATGAGAAGTATTGTATGTGAGCAGCCCATTTACATTATTGTCATAAAATTGCTTAAATAATAAGTAAAGCATTTAGGATGCTAACAGTAGATTGTATTAATTGTGTTACTTTTTACATATAACTACTGATTACACTCAAGAATAATCTCACCATTCAAAAGTTAACATTTTTCTGATAGTGAACTCACTATCCAAGCGGGCATCCCATAGTCCCAAATATCATACACAGTGTACATAATTGGGTAGTATGGAACCAAAGACACCATCTATATACAGGTGTAAGTAGACCCCAGGTTTTGCTGAAGTACCCCTCCAATACAACCTTCCCAAGGTATAGAATAGGGATACTGTATTTCAAGAAAGTGAATGGCATTATACATGCTGCAGTATGGCTCTCTGACCAGCACCCTGAAGAAAAAACATCATTTTCTTTATTTGTTTATCTGTAGATTCCATTAGTAAGACTTTTTGGTAAATGACTATAACAGCAACATGAAGATATTGTTTGTATTTTATAAGCCTTATGCCTGCAGGCCACGTTATTTTTTTTATTTTTGCAAGTGTATTTTGTTAGATCTGCAAGCTTCTTAAACAGCAATATGACTTCATGTTTTATGGATGAAGCGAAGGCCTCTTACTGACCTGCTTCCAAAACACAATCAATACGTCTTAAAATACAGCAGAGTATGAGTAAAAATGAAATAGCAATCCCAATTCAAATATTGGCTTCTGGACTCCAGTTAAAGGGGGATTTAGATCAGTGATTCCATTTTGATCTAGTTAGCCTACTGATAGTGGTAATATAAACCAGCCGAGCATGTAATTGAAAACTTGCTTTCAAGATAAACAGTTACATTGTCCAAAACAATTTGGTAAAAGAGAGAAATGGATCAAGGAATAATAAATAACAACAACAACAACAACAACAACAACAACAGAGTGATGGAATAATAATAGAATAGTACAGTCTAAACATTTGGGTGACAAAACAAAAATAATAATAGGATTTTTTTAAGGAAGTGGACACATAGGAATATAGGAATTAATCAGTTTCTAAATTTCAAATGTTCAGGGTATTTTTATAATGGTGGTGATGATAATTTTAATGCAATTTCATCATTTTGGATGGCTCTATATTTCAAATATATGATCCATATGGACCATTCAGCCGAATTGAGGACTCAACAAACAGCAATTAACATTTAATGTAGCATTCTGACACCAGCTGAAGGTGAATTAAAACAATACTGCTTTCAAACGAACAATATATACATTGAGCATGTTCTAGACATGATGGTTCTCAGACCATCTTGCACCTGAGGTGAGGTGATTCGGGATAGATGAGAGCTCGGCCAAGGTTGGTTTAGTAGTCCTCAGTATAAACATGTAAAATCCAGCATGTGTCAACATGCAAGTATATCAACATGCAAGTATATCAGAAAATCAGGGAATGCAGTTTGTCATACAAAGAATCGATATAAACAACTCAATTAAAAAACATAAAACTAAAAGACTATTATAGTTAGGAATGTCAGATTTTATGTGGTAAAACAGTTTTGAGAAAACATTTGCCTAAAAATATGTAATATTGTACATAACATTCATTAGGCTATTCCAGGGGTGAAATCCAGCAGGTTCTGACAGGTTCTGGAGAACCAGTAGCGGAAATTTTGAGTAGTTTGGAGAACCGGCAAATGCCACCTCTGGCTGGCCCCAAAGAGGGGTGGGAATGGAAATTTGCAATATCCGTCCCCCAGGAGTGGGAAGGGAATGGAGATTTTGCAGTATCCTTCCCCTGCCACATCCACCAAGCCATGCCCATAGAACCGGTAGTAAAAAAAATTGGATTTCACCACTGGGCTATTCCCTTTCAAGGCTAAGCAACATTATACCAAGCAGAAGAAAAAGCATGAGAAGTATAAACCAAAGAAACTGAAGAAACAAGATAAGGAAATATAGTTTAAGGTAGTTTTTCCGAACCCCATTCATTCCACATATTTCTGTCCTTCCAAACCCATCATTGTTTTCACCAGGTCTATACACACCATTTTATATACTGCATTTTGAGGATCTTAACTTCAATAGCTCTTTCCTGCTAAACTCTTGGCTTATTTGAACTCACCCCTCTGAAATCTTCACACCTATTCATCTTATTGTGTGCTTTCTCTAAATCAACACACAACATACTTTCTTTCAAACATTCATTTTATTTTTGATTACATTTTCTCTTTTAGAGATTCCTTCTTTATCCTTCATCCATTATCAGAGCAACTTTTATTTCCTTAAAAAGTTGTCTGCATTGTCTCTGCCTCTTTTAATCTTGATCGTTCCTTGCTGTCTTTGATTAAAACTGTCTTTTTCTCTATACACACATCTCTATATATTATTCAGCTCTCTATATAAATTAGCCCTCGCTCTACTTTTCTTCCTATACATAATACCAAGTCTTACTTTTATCCCAACTGTAGTTAGATATGATAATGCATTTTTATTGGCATCTTCTTTCAATTCAATTTTAAAGCAACTCCATAGATTACTGTGGCACTCTCTAATTTTTTTCTTTCACTATGCTGCATGCAGCTTCTACGTCCTCTTTCTATTCACAATGTTGCAGGATTAATCTCTCCAATGTATTTTCATAAATGTTTTGATGCTTTTTCCCCCTGCAATCTTTTGATTATTATTCAATTTCTTTCACTTTTCCTTTTTTTCCCCCATTCATTTTTCCAAGATCTGATTTTGACATTATCAAATAATTATCCATTTCAATTAATTATATCTGATATTTTTCACTAACTTTCTCAATCATTCATCATAATCAAACCAGCCATGTTATTGTGGCAGTGAGCATTCTGTAGTGGATAAAGTACTGAACAAAGAACAGGGAGATCCAGAATCTAGTAATCCTTGAGAGCAGAATCCAGCTGGATTATTTTGGGCACTCAAACCCTCTCAACTATAATCAGTGTTACACTCTGTAACAAGCCAGCTGATAAATAAATCCCTTGTCACACCATGTACTGATAGTTTCACTGTAAGAACTAAGTGAGCCCAGTGCAAAGATAAGTAAATCTTGCAACATGTGGGATAAACATTAAAAAAATATGGATTGTAAAACATAATCTTCCATATTTTACCAAACAGATGGGCCTATAGAGATTCACTTTCTGCACTAACTGTGGATCAAATGAGATTTTTACATAATGCTTTTTAATAATAGAGGGCGTAGACAAGATTACCAGCTTTACCATCTACCACCTGTAGCAAGACCTACAAATGGTACCAATAAACCACAATCAATGCTCAATTTACCCTGAGCATGTTTATTCTATTCTAATATAGAGGCAACAATATATTAAAAGCCAGCCAACTGTTATTTGCCTGCCACCAACTACAAGGCACATGAACACACAGAATTAGGAAAAAAATTCACAAGTTCTCAAGGAAAAAAAAAATTGATCCCACCCCCAAGTATTTTATTCCGTTCAGCATGGAATTTGGTAGATATCAGTTTGATTGAAATTAATTTTTCCCAGCATACAAAGATGCGCTGTGCAAGTCCAAGAAGGCAGAGAGACTAAATACAGAGGTAGCTAGGGATTGTACTGCTGAATAAGCAGGGCACGTAAAGCAGGGGATTAAAATTTGGCCTTGTTAATTAACAATTAAGAGCCCTGAGCCAAAGCTTTTGATGCTATTCCTTGTGAGAAATTAGATCTGCAGACCTCAGAGCTTATTTTTTCAGCAGGTAAGAACAAGTGCACAGTGATTCTCTACCTTTAATGCATTCTTACTTCATATAAATTGACTTAAGGAAAAAGATGCCGTTGCCTTCTTCGCAATGAACTCTGCCTTTCTTTTTTAAAAATGATTCTTTTCTCAACTGAAGTATTTTTCCCTTGTATTCCCCTCAGCTTATTGATTAAGAGACCGAGGAAACCCAGGAAGAAAGACCACTAAGTTCTGCTCAGCTGGATAGCCCCTCACCCCATTTCCCACCATTATTGCCAGCTGAACAGCTGGAAGGAAGACTGGAGAAGAGAGAGGACAATGGCAGGCATTTTTCCCTGTTCACGTCCAAAGGGAGACTTATTACCATCTATTTCAGGAAGGGTCCCAAAATTTACTGTTTTATTTACAACATTGCTTATAGATTGTCAGGAAAATATTTCTGGAAAAGGTCCAGAGATATTTCACGAGAAGAGTACTCCATTCCTCCACTCACAATAGAACCCTTTACGCCACCAGGCTTGAAATGTTAGGCTTGGACAATCTGGAACTGCGTCGCCTGCAGTCTGATCTAAGCATAGTACACCAAATTGTCTGCTACAGTGTCTTATCTGTCAATGATTACTTCAGCTTCAACCTCAATAATACATGTGCAAACAATCGATACAAAGTCAAGGTAAACTGCTCCAAACTCAACTGCAGAAAATACAACTTCAACAACAGAGTGGCCAACGCCTGGAATGCTGTACCCAACTCCATTGTTATATCCTCAAATCCTCACAGCTTCAACCTTAAACTGTCTACTGGGCCCCACCCCATTCCTAAGAGATCCATAAAGGGGGCATGCATAAGCGCACCATCGTGTCTACCGTCCCTGTCTTACTGTCCCCATTTATCTGTATTTACTTCCTTTGTTCATGTTTATGTTCATATTTATACTTGCTACCTTGTACATGTTTGACAAACAAATAAAAAAATAAAAAAATAAAATTGTTAGCCTGACTAATGGGGTCAAATAATGTTAATAATAGATATAAATATTTAATAAATAAATATGTAAATGACATGATGGAATTCTACTTGTTTCTAGGAAGAGACGCTTATTTCATATTTTGAGAACTGCATATAGGCAGAGAAGATTTATATACACCATTAACATATAAACCTAGCCAAGTGAAGGCCTGATTTCAGTTTCATTCTAGCTCATCCTTTTTCTATATTTGTTTCTTAAAAGCATGACATATTCGCCAACTTTCTGACATGAATTAGAAATATTGGGAAAATAATTTGCTTCTTTAGAAGTTGTACTGATCCCAATGCAGATAATACACACTCATTATATGCTATTTAATTGTCAAAATAAATCCATCCTGTTGTTACACTTTTAAGACAGTTACAACAATTAGGGAATAAAATAAAAAGGCATTTTAGATGGAGTGTAGTCACCAAAAGATTTATTGCACAATCAGCTTTGTGGAAATTCCAAGGAAATCATCTTACACTTGAGTTTTCTTTTCTGTCTTTCATATGGAGGTTTTAGCAACTTTTGATATGGGTTTTTTTTAAACAGTTTCGGACTTTTTCTTAATTTCCCCTAATTACTATGTTTCAAGGGGAAACCACAATCTCCCGTCTCCTCTCACCAAGCTAACCCAACAGCCACTATAAGCATACTGGTTTTTCATAATTCTCTACAAACATCCTATTATTTAAAAATTAATTGGTTGGAGTCTCAGATGTCCAATGGGTAGGATCTACTACTTTCATCAAAATAACAGAAACAGGATTGTAAGATTGTGGCACAAGCTCTGCCCTTTTCATATATGCATATGACATCATGACACATGTGCCAAAGACGCAGAGTTTGTTTTGGATAGTGTAATGCTGCTCTCATCATTTATCTTCACATATGTCTCAGCCAAAATACTTTAGGGCCACATGTCTGCAAACATTATATAACCATTGAAATTCATCCTTCAAAAGTTGCTCATTTAAATTCCTCAAGTGTATTGCTAGAAATGGGAAAGCATGGTAGGATATCCAGTTGCAAATTAAAATACACTCCTCATCCTTATTACTGTAAATGTATATTAGAACCAATAATGTACACGAATATTAAATTAATGAGCAAACAAATCAAAATCTTGGGTTTAAGTTGAATTTATAAAGATTACAAACAACATAGCAATAGATTATCATAAACAGGAAATAAATTCTACCTATAGAAGTAGAAGGCAGCCACTCCAAGGAGCAGGACCAAGAACAGCGCAGCCAAGACTGCAGCAGTTGCGATGTTTTGCTTCTTAATCTGCATCTCACGTTGCTGTTCCCACCACTCCAAGTCACTAAACTGGCAGCGGTCTCCCAGGTAGCCTTTCGCACAGCTGTTGATGGGCAAACCAACAAAGAAGGCAATGCCAATTATCAGAAATGGCTGATTTCACTCAACAAAGTAGTCTTTCTAGAAAATTGTGATTTCTACCCATCACATGAGAAAAAGCAGCAGTGAAAATACGCAGAAAGGACAACCAAGTTGTTTAGAACAGGGGTCATCAACCTTTCAGACCTCAGGGACCACTAAATTCATAATTTTAAATCCCGCAGACCACTAATGTGACTTTTTAAAAAAAGATAAGTAGTATTTAGTGCAATATAAAAAATGCAAATAATTTTTCTGCGGCCCATCAAAATTTTCTCAAGGACCACCAGTGGACCACCGGTTGGTGATCACTGGTTTAGAAGGCTACTGAACTTGCTATGAAGGCCAAACAAAACTTGATGGAAATACATAGCATTGCAAGAATAGAATGGGGCATTTGTTAAAAGTAAACATTCAGGACTGAGAAAACTTCTTGGAAAATTAAACTGTGATATTTTTTTTCTGCCATCATGTTTTGTTTTAAAATGCCTGGGACAAATTCAAAAAAGATCAAGCTACCGTGGCTGCTAGTTTTAAAGGCCAGTTGCTATCATCAAAATCCTAAGCAACAATACTTTAAAATGCCATCTGCTTGGAAAATAACAATGGAGGATGCTATCACCTTTGTTTCCAACTTTATAGCTTTTCTCTATGCACCTGACCAACCATTACACAGTATAGAATGATAGATTAAATGAGCCACTAGCATGACCCTGCAGACATCTTCTATTACTTTCCTTAACTTGGACTCCAATTGCAGAATTTTCACAATAGCCACTGTAGGAATTCTGAGAACTGTGATCCGCATATTTGCAGATGCCCAGATTAAGGATGGATATACTACTTTTTTCCTTAATCTGCTATCCCCAGACATACTGTATTTGGATTACAATTTCCACCTTCCAGTTAGTAAAAATGGGAATGATGGGAGTTGTGGCCCATGTCATAAAGAAGGCACCAAACTGACAAGTGCAAGGACATAACTTTTAAAATATTTAAATGAATGAGCACTTTAATGTTTGCTTTATTTTGACTCTGATCAACAGGTCTACATTTTACAGGGTTATCTTAGCTTACTTGGGAACTAAAAGACAAATAGTAAATGATTGAAAGTAATATTTTTCTTTCTCCTCTGTAGGGCATTCACTAAACCCAACTTTATTTTGAATTGCACTGTGTAGAGATCCCATGATGAATAAAAAGGCAATTCTTACTTTTACTGAATTCTACAGACCCATCTCACTCAGAGATCTGCCAAAAAGAGATCTAGACTGTTAAATAAATAATAATACATTTTGAACTATAATAGTGTGAAACCATGTGCTATGCTACAACCTTAGCATAACAAGCATGTTTATTTTTAAGGGAAGCTATAAACCCTTTTGATATGTCTTGAAAATGGGAACAAAAATGTTTTTTCCAAATTTGGTAATGGAATGAAACCTGTGTGTTAATGAATGATGGAACACTGCCACCTAATGTACTTGTAAAACTGTACACAAGAAAAATAAGTATAAAATAATGTTTGAAATCAAACTCAGGTTGTCATAGATATGTGGCACCTAAGAACAAGATATGGAATGTCTTTTACAAAGGTCCATCTTTGGATATTCTCAAATGGAATGAGTATATGTACATGAAGATTGCAGGAGAGTTCTGCAGCCCTCTCATACCTTCCTGCTCAGTCAGAAGTATCTGAAGGGGATAATGTCAAGAAAGCTAAGATAGCAGCCACAATGGTATAACTGAAGTTCCACCTTGATTTTATGTTTATGTAACAGGCATAAAAACCAGACAGAGTTTAGATCACAGAATTGTGGCTGCCATCTTGATTTTTTTAACCAGACCTACAAAGCCCCATTTTCAGTGTAAAAATACCAATATTGACAAAACTAAGTATAAGGGATACACACAAGGCTCTTGTGAGGTAAAGGGAAATAAATAGTTCTATGCCTCACCCAAACATTATATCCTCGTATGTTTTAGATTTGTAAGTGACTTGGGCAAATGCTGAAAACTAGGTTAGTGAAAACTAAGCTGCTTTCTTGATGACAGAGCTCACTGGGTAAGTTAGGATCAGACATTTTCTCTAATCCCAAATTACCTTACAAGATTATCATTGTGAAACAAGAGATTATGCATGCCTTAAGCATGTATGGGATATAAATAAAATACATGTATTTCACATGTCTAAAGGTAAAGGTAAAGATTCCCCTCACACATACATGCTAGTCGTTGCCGACTCTAGGGGGTGGTGCTCATCTCCGTTTCAAAGCTGAAGAGCCAGCGCTGTCCGAAGACGTCTCCGTGGTCATGTGGCCGGCATGACTCAACGCCAAAGGCACACGGAACGCTGTTACCTTCCCACCAAGGTGGTCCCTATTTTTTCTACTTGCTTTTTTACGTGCTTTCGAAACTGCTAGGTTGGCAGAAGCTGGGACAAGTAACGGGAGCTCATCCCATTACACAGCAGCACTAGGGATTCGAACCGCTGAGCTGCCGATTTCGATCGACAAGCTCAACGTCCTCGCCCCTGAGCCACCGCATACCCTTTCTAGCAACACAATTTAACCAACCTGTTATTTCACTGGAATACCTGTTAATAACCATAGAAATACATTGGAGTTCAGTACTTACTTGCATGCAAAAGTCTGCAGATCTGAAAAATAAATGCAAACTCCCTCATGGAAACAATATGATGGTGAGCAGTCCGTAGGACCTTCTTTTTCAGATAGTGCAGAGTCATCCCTGGTTACAATAGAAGGAGCGATGACAGATTCTGAAACAATTTAGAAGGGGGATTAGTGTGTTTGAGTCTTGGGGCCAAATTTGAATGACTTGATTTGTGAGTAGGTTTTCCCACTTTTAAAACAGTAAATAACAGATGCTGGAAGAAATAAAGGCAAACACAGTAAAATGTCTACTTTGCTGGTCTCAATGCAACAGAACTGGGATACGAAATATGAATTTCTCTATGACTTTATGTTACTTAAAGTCACTGCAGAATATCACTTTCTTAATAATAGCTATTTGAGAACCAATGTGATGCAGTGTCTGAGATGCTGCATTTAGCAAGGTAAATGCAAGTCTTCACTTAAAAACAGAGTGCTTTTGGAATGGTTATTCATTACAAACCTATTACATCCCTCACATCCTGGACATAAACTGTTTCAACTCCTACCCTCAAAAAGACGTTACAGAGCACTGCACACCAGAACAACTAGATACATGAACAATTTCTTCCCGAACGCCATCACTCTGCTAAACAAATAATTCCCTCAACACTGTCAAACTATTGACTAACTCTGCACTACTATTAATCTTCTCATCGTTCCCATCACCCATCTCCTTCCACTTATGACTGTATGACTGTAGCTTTGTTGCTTGTATCCTTACAATTTATATTGATATTGTTTCCTGATTGCTTATTTGTACCCTATGACTATAATTAAGTGTTGTACCTTATGATTCTTGATGAAGGTATCTTGTCTTTTTATGTACACTGAAAGCATATGCACCAAGACAAATTCCTTGTGTGTCCAATCTCACTTGGCCAATAAAAAATTCTATTCTATTCTATTCTATTCTATTCTATTCTATTCTATTCTATTCTATTCTATTCTATTCTATTCTATTCTCAAAGAAAAGCAGGAGGGGAGGGAGGGAAGGAGGGAAGGAGAGACAGAGAAACTTGGTCCATAGCAGTTGAGGAGGAGTTAAAGAAGATTGTTACTAAGCATGACATGTAAATTAGGGTCCTTTTCTCCCCTTACTATGACAGAACATTCCAGTTCATATATAATACTATGTTTTTCTTCCACTGTGTAGCTAGCATTTTAATTAGGAAAACATAAGGACATAAGTACTGTCCTGCTAAATTGGACTCCTGTTCCATTTAGTCCAGCAGATGGATAAAATTTCATAATGGATAACCAACTGCGCAAGGAGATCAACCGATCTCCCAAAAGATATGATACTTGTAACCAGCAGTGGGATTCAAATAATTTAACAACTGGTTCTCTGCCCTAATGACCAGCTGGGTAGACGTGGCTCGGTGGTCATGTGATCATGTGGTCATGGCCAACTCTACGTCACTCACATCGATGGGCACTTTCCCTTAGCTGTTACAATGTAATAAGGGTTAACCAGAGAGGCAGTTTCTGTAAGCAGTACCAGAATGTTTCCTTCCTGCCTTCCTTACAGGATTAGCCCTGTAAAGTAGAAAAAAAACAAAAGGAGATTTCTTCCAACAACCGGTTCTCCAAACTGCTTAGAAAGTTAACAACCGGTTCTCCCGAATAGGTGCGAACTGGCTGAATCCCACCACTGCTTGTAACTATCAAACTAATAGCCATGAACCAAAGTTTTCCTCCTGAGTGGTTATTTCAGCAAAACAACAGATCGGGATATATTGATGCAGTAAGCAAGAGTAAGAAAGGGAGAATTTAAATGGAGATGTCAGAGAAAGGAATGTACATTTGTAAAGTCTACTTGTCAATTTGCAAAAACATGTACCTGCATCAGAATTGGCCCAGTTTGGGATAAGCTGACAAATTGCTAAAAATTGCTGCCTTCGTATCTCCAAGCAGTTCTCTTAGACAGTAAACTTATGATTTAATGTCAGCCTTTGCATTCTAGCTATGCGGATCAGGGAATCTGATTATGAACATAGTTTTCAATGAACCCTGATTGGAAATGTCAGCAACTCGAATCTCATGACTATTAACGAACATAAAATTATTTGATGAGTATTATGACTGACTCAATACGCACTTTCATTTATAGGCAGGGTAATGATTTCCAATAAATCTCTATTGGGTCATTCATTCCATTAACGCTGCCAAATAACAGAAGAAGAAAACATCTCCTGACATCTAGAGGCTTTGCATATTGATGAACTGATGATGTTAAACATCACCTAGAATGCAGAAAGCCTGGAAGAAGGGATAAATAATGCCAGCAACCTTACAGAGTTTGGAAATCTAGCGTCAGCAAGTACTTAAAACTTTTAACAAGGGAATATATAGTCTTTTCAGCGCCAAGAACTGCTTTTTGTGTGTGTAGGTGGGGGTGTTACAAACTCAGGTCAGCTGTGATGATTGCCTTGATGTAGTATCTCTGGAACTATCTGGAAATTTGACCCCATTTTAAAACATAAAATAAGGCTACCAGGTCCATTAGAGGCTTAATATCTCTTTACTGTCATATCTATGAAACATATTTTTGTTTGTTTTACTATAATTTGACATTCTGTAGGGGAGCATATGCAGTCCATGGCCTGCAGGTTACATTTCATTTTCCAGCTACTTTGGATATAAATTACTATATGAACTCATTAAGGCAATTCATTGAGTCTTCATATTTAACCATTGTCAGATACCAAACCAAGAATGACACCTGTCAATTCTTTCAAACTGTTCTTTAATGGTTTACATCTGTAGACAAAATCTTGCCCGACTGGACACTCTACTACCTGCAACTGCAATAAACTCTGTGAACTCTTAGGGAGTGGCTGTCTTCACTCTCTTTCTCTCATACATAAGATCTGGGCTGAGTTGCCTGTTACTTCTCTGGAATGAATCCCCTCCCTCCTGGGCACCCATCTATCATATCAATATTAAAATCAAAATGAAAATTAGTTATTCTGCTACTATCCCCCATACTCACAGTGCGAAAGTGCTTTCCTAAACTGAAGGAAAATAAATGATGTGAATACCAGTGATAGTATTCAGCCAGTTCTATCTGGTTCGGGAGAACCGGTAGTGGTAGCTGCAGGAGGCTCTGCCCAGCAGTCCGGATGTCATCACATCCCATTTTTGACGCTCTGCGCATGTGCGCGCTCACATTTGTGAATCGGTAGCAAACGTAAGTGAATACTACCTCTGTTTGGAATACCATCCTCTCCCCACCCCTACCTATCGAACTGAACATAGCTCCTTCTTGATATCTATTCAAAAGTCCCTTATACTGAGTTTTATCAACAAGCTTGGGGCCTCATGGAAATGGGGATTTAATGCAGTGGTGGGTTTCAAAAAATTTTACTACCGATTTTGTGGATGTGGCATGGCTTGGTGGGTGTGGCAGGGAAAGGATACTATAAAATCTCCATTCCCTCCCCACTCCAGGGGAAGGATACTGCAAAATCCCCATTTCCTCCTAATCATCTGGGAATTTGGAGGCAGAGAATAGATAGGGGCGGGGCCAGTCAGAATTTTTACTACCGGTTCTCCGAACTACTCAAAATTTCCATTACCAGTTCTCCAGAACTGGTCAGAACCTGCAGAAACCCACCTCTGATTTAATGAGGTATTTACATTGCGTATAGAATCTATGATCTCCCATTGTGTATAGCAGTGGTAGTCAACCTGGTCCCTATTGCCCACTAGTGCGCGTTCCAGCTTTCATGGTGGGCGGTAGGGGTTTTGTCTGATACTGAAGCACTTTCCTTTTTTTTAATTTAATTGACTTTTTAAAAAAATTCATAGCATTATTTAAAAACATTTTCATTACGTTTTCATAAAATTTCCCCAATTTAAATTTCTGAAAGTATACTATTTGTATCACCCGCACATAAGTTTAGTTCACGTTACGTAAGTGAAACTAAATGGCGCTATAGTGCGACCGCAAACAAAAGAGCCTTGTCCCAGAATAGCTCGCGCATCTCCCTACACACCATCAGCTGTAACAGACAAGCAGAGCTGGTAGCCGGCGCCCCCCCCCCAACCCAATCCATGATGTGTGAGAGGCATGCGCAGACACGGCGCATTACTGTGGAACTGGTGGGCAGTTAGAAAATTTTACTACTAACAGAGATACAAAAGTGGGCGGTAGATATAAAAAGGTTGACTACCCCTGGTGTATAGCATCTATGATATATGATTTTTGGTTTCTAAAAATACATAATAATATGTATGTTTTAATCTTACAATATTTTTATAACCATGGTCTTATAGTTTGATTGTGTGCTACCCAGACCCACGTTTCTGTGAGATGGGCAGCATATAAATATGCTAAATCAATGTGATAAATAAGAACATCTAGAAACTTGTCATAAAAAAACCCTCTAAGTAGGATGGAAAAATTATTCAGAATGCCCAGAGGTACATCCTTTATCCTAATAACTCACCAGAACAATGAAGACCATCTTTAGCGTAACCCAAAAGGCACTCACAGAAGTAGCTTCCTTCAGTGTTGATACATCTGGACCAGCTCTGATTGCACTGTTCTTTGTTAAGAAGGCATTCATCAACATCTACAAGATTTAAAAAAAAAGTATTTATAGCTGGGAGACAATATATCAGGGGTAGTCAACCTTTTTATACCTACCGCCCACTTTTGTATCTCTGTTAGTAGTAAAATTTTCTAACCGCCCATCGGTTCGGGGGGAGATGCGCGAGCTATTCTGGGACAAGGCTCTTTTGTTTGCAGTTGCACTATAGTGCCATTTAGTTTCACTTACCTAACATGAACTAAACTTATACGCGGGGGATACAAATAGTATATTTTCAGAAATTTAAATTGTCACGGGGAAATTTATGAAAACATAATGAAAATGTTTTTAAATAATGCTATGATAATTTTTTAAAAAGTCAATTAAATTAAAAAAAAAGGAAAATGCTTCAGTATTGGACAAAACCCCTACCACCCACCATGAAAGCTGGAACGCCCACTAGTGGGCGGTAGGGACCAGGTTGACTACCACTGCCATATATGAAAGAATTAATTAAATTCTTTCTCACAGAGGAGTTGGGAGGATAAAAGAAAACTGGGGAGAATAATGTATGTTGCCTTAAATTCCTGCTGAGAAGGCAGGATATAAAAACAACGAATCAAATCTGCTGTAGATGAACCTCACTCATATAGGAATGAATTTGTTTAGCGATCACTGACCATCCTGACTGTCCGGGATAATCTATTCTAAACTGAAGGCTAATCCTAATGTCAAGGCATATTACAAAGTTTAAAATGCTCTAACTTCAAACCTGAATTTATACTTGCTGTATTCCTTATTAATCATAGCTTGTATGCTTTTTGAAGGCACTGGCCTAGTGCAAGGGGTATATTCCTAATCTCAAAATGACGACCCAAGATGAAATCCATGCAAAAATATACAATATTAATATTACTCTGTAATCTGTCATGTAAACTTACCATGGCACAGTTGATCTTCCATAATGAACCCTGTCTGGCACTCACACTTGGCACCATTTTGATGTGCAATGCATTGAGAATTGAGGTCACAACCCAACAGTGTACAGTTGTCCTGATCTGTGGCACAAAATAAGGATAAGAAAATTTATCACTCCACAATTGTCTGTAGTTTATGTGTTCACAGTAGTAAATTGTTATGAACAAACTCACTAGAGCTAACCTTTTAAATTTTATCCATCTGCCCCAGTGGTGAAATCCAATTTTTTTTACTACCCGTTCTGTGGTAGGCTTGGTGGGTGTGATGCTGCTTGGTGGATGTGGCTTGGTAGGCCTGGCAGGAGAAGGATATTGCAAAATCTCCATTCCCACCCCATTCTTGGGCCAGCCAGAGGTGGTATTTGCCGGTTCTTCAAACTACTCAAAATTTCTGCTACTGGTTTTCCAAACTGCTCAAAATTTCTGCTACCAGTTCTCCAGAACCTGTCAGAACCTGCTGGATTTCGCCCCTGATCTGCCCCCTCTTTACAAGGCACGTGGGTTATGGAGAGGATGACAAACCTTCTTAGTAGCAGACCCTATTTTATGGAATATTCTCTTTCCAAGATATCTGTACCTTCTTCCCTATTTGCATTTTGCAACTGATCAAAATATTATTGATCCAGTGGGCATTCCACTTTTTTTACTCAGTTAGTTAGTGTCCTTCCTGGGGTTGAGAGGAAGTGACTGGTCAAAAGTCAATCAGCTGGCTTTGTGCCTAAGGTGGGACTAGAATTCCCAGACCCCCAGCTTCTAGCCTGATGCCATAATCCAAGGGTTGGAAACAATAGGCCTTTTATGACCTGTGAACCTCTGGCTCAGGAATTCTGGGAGTTGAAGTCCGTAAGTTATAAAGGGGCCATCGTTCCCCACTTCTGCCTTAATCACTACAGCAAGCTGGCTCTCATTCACCCCTTGGATTAATTTAAATATTGCTAGCTAGAACTTTGTACTTTTTTCTTTATTTTGTACCATAATCAGGGACCGTTTGGATTGAAGGGGCTATAAATGTTGCAAAATAAATAAATAAGTAATATTTCTCGTGAAGCTAGTTGCTGGCACAGTTTAAGCTGCCACTGCAGAGTCGACAGACCAATGATCTAAGTTAGCATAAGGCAGATTTTTTTATGCTCCAATTGCACATGATCACAACAGCCATTGGCATAAACACTGAGAACATATGTCTCCTTCTGCCCTTAGGAAATAAGAAAAGGCAATCTTTACTAGACACCACAATTTCAGCAGTCAGTGTCTGTTGCTTCTCCCGGTCATCCCCACGGCTATCACCATATTTGCTGTTAATCAGAAGATGCTGGGATGATATTTCTCCGGCAAACATTTTCTTTCCTAATGCATCTTCCTTGTATGTAGAGATACGGCCTGAAAGAGTAAAAATAAGTAGGTGATTTACACCACTGCATTGTGTCATTTCAAAATTGTTATTTACTAGTGGAGAAATATCCTTCTAATGTATTCAACTGCTAAATTAAAGCAAAAAAGGAACCATATTGTAACTGTCAAAATAGACCAGTAATAGAGTCACATTGCTTCCGTATAGGTGTAATTAAAATGACAATAGCATATTTTTCTTTTTAAATTGATTATTTTTAAATTGATTATTGAGCAGGTTTTACTATGTTATAAAATGTATTACAATGCTGTTTTATTATCACTGTTCGCAGCACTTGCCAAATGGTAGTTTGCCAGCAAGCGTCTAACATTTTAGAACCCCTAATACAGAGGTCTTCAAACTTGGCAGCTTTAAGACTTGTGGACTTCAACTCCCAGAATTTTAGGAGAATTCTGGGAATTAAAGTCCACAAGTTTTAAAGCTGCCAAGTTTGAAGACTTCTGCCCTAATAAGTCCTGATACAGAGCTAATCAGAAAAAGACTGAAGTACACTTGACATACAGTATACCTGGTTTGGCTAAAGGGTGAAGTACAAGCAGCGAAGAGGGTCTCAGCATGTTTCCTCCAAGGCGTACCTTCATGAGGCCATTTTTCTTGTCTATTCTCAGTAAGGAAGGCCTAGTCCAGTCAGATAGCCAAACATGATTCTCAAAAACTGTTATGCCATAGGGATGGCCTAGAATGCAGATAAAAGATTGGCAGTTCCACTATATACATGCACTGAGTAAACATACCAATTAACATGCATCCGATATATTTCAGTTCTGAACATTGCAGATCAAGATCTGGGCTCCAGAGATTGCATGGATTGTGCCCTAATCTCTTCTGCAATTTGAAGATTGCCCCCCTCCCCAACCCTGCTCCAGAATAGATAAAACTAAAATCTGTTTGTTTTGGGAGGAGGCATCCCTCAATCCCTTAAAACCCCTGAACAATCCTTAAAAGACTCCTAGCCCCATCCACTTTGGGACTGCAGCTTTAGTTATATACCCTACACTGTATTAGAACTGCCCCTCCTTGTTGTAAATCAAAGATTAGGGTCAGAGTGAGGCAGACTCTTTCGTCGCGAGCTTAAAACACACTTATTCATCTGCGCGGGACTGGATTAGATTTTAAATTTACTGGATTTAAATGGGTTTTTATTATTTATACTGTTTTTTAATAATTTGGCTATAGAATAAGTTTTTTAATTGTCATTTTAGTTTGTATTTATATGTATTTTTAATTGCCTGTGAACCGCCCTGAGTCCCTAGGGAGATAGGGCGGTATATAAATATGAAAAAAATAAATAAATAAATAAATAAATAAATTCCTAGGCCAGACTCTTGCCTAAAGCACATTCATCAATCTGTAATAGATGCAGAAGGAAAAACATGTGTCCTTCCATATGGCATTGGACTCCAGATGTCATCACTGCTACCACAATATTGATGGATAAAAGCAAGAAAAGCAGTTCAAACAATATATGCAGACTTTATATCACCGAGTGACTTTCTATCAGGAACATCAGATGGGAATAATCTGTCCAAGCATTAAAGCAATGAGATGTCAGTTCACTTGTAGCTTGTTCCACTAGAGAAATGGTTCTAACCGATGTTTAATTGACTTTAAATACTACAAATTACTATTTGTAATCCAAAATATTTTTGTATTGCCAGTCTTCAGTCATTTATTTAACTGTATCTAAAAAGTTCCATTATGACTTCTGATGACTTTGAGGCCTACGAGTGCAAACTCCAGATTGCAGTTATAGCACAGGTAGTTTTCAGTCAACGAACATTTGCAGGGTGATGAAAAAGTAACTTTGTGACCAATCTACACATTTATAATCTTCACAACTCTGTAAGGCAAAAGAAAGCTGAACTAAAATCATACGCCTGGTTAATGTCCATTTGCTTAACAACTGAGTTGCAGGTCCCAACTGTGATCACAAAGCAAGGACTACTTGTAGTAACATCAATTATAAGCATTGTCTTTATCTTTGCTCTATTAACACAATAGGTTGTAATCTGTAGCTTTAGGGACATAAATATTCCCACCTTCATTTCTTTGCAACTGGTGATCTTTTTTTTAATTGCACACCTGGAGCAAAATGGCACAATTTTTAAAAATCAGTCACACTTCTTGCCATTTTATGACAGGAAGCACACAAAAAAGTATAGACAGAAAAACTTCAACACTTCCCCACCCCAAACAGAGAGAATATTGGTAATCTTGGCCATATCTGCATATATGGCATATCCTCACTCGTCATTTTTTTTTGTCCTTCTTTTTGTGCAGCCAAGCCAGACTGACCATCTTCACCTAAAAGCCTGGCCCTTGCACCAACCAACAACCAGAGAATGCACAAAAATCACTGGACGTCTTAGAATGCATACACAAATGTTTCTTCTGTTCTCATATAAACATAATACCTTATCTAAGAACATAAAAAGTAACCATGCTGGATTAGGCCAAAACCTTCTTGCTAGTTGTCAGATAGATTTGCATGTATGACACTCACAAGCAGAGGTAGAGGCATAGGTCCAGCGGTGAAATCCAGCAGGTTCTGGAGAACAGGTGGTGGAAATTTTGAGCAGTTCAGAGAACTGGCAAATACCATCCCTGGCTGGCCCCAGAGTGAGGTGGGAATTGAGATTTTGCAATACCCTTCCCCCAGGAGTGGGCAGGGAATGGGGATTTTGCAGTATCCTTCCCCTGGAGTGGGGTGGGAATGGAGATTTTGCAGTATCCTTCCCCTGCCATGCCCACCAAGCCCTGCCACGCCCACAGAACCAGTAGTAAAAAAAAATTTGGATTTCACCACTGCGCAAGTCTCCTCTGCTCTTCTTCCCCTGCAACTGGTAGTTGGAAGCATATTACCACCAACTCAGTCTGAATCTCAATCATCTGCTACAATGTCCTACCAGCCAATGAATATTTCAGCTTCAACCAAAACAATGCAAGAGCACACAATAAATATAAATGTAAGGTAAACTGAGCCAAACTAGACTGCAGAAAATACGACTTCAGTAACGGAGTTCTCAGCGCCTGGAATGCACTACCTGACTCTGTGGTTTCTTCCCCAAATCCCCAAAACTTTAACCTTAAACTGTCTACTGTAGACCTCACCCCATTCCTAAGAGGTCTGTAAGGGGTGTGCATAAGAGCACCAGCGTGCCTACCGTCCCTGTCTGAATGTTTTCTTTTATTCGTATCCTTTACATATATTTATAATCATGCTTACACTTGTATCTGTCATAAAATACATGCTTGACGAAATAAATAAATAAATAAAAATTTTAAAAAATCTGTCTCCTCCACAAAAGCATCTTTTCAGTACCTTAAATTACAGGAATGGGCACTAGATGGCAGTAGTGCTGCAATAAGAACAACTACAGTAATATTAACCTTTTAATAGCCAGGCTAAAGTGGGTGGGGGGAGTATGTATTCTATTTTCTTCCCTTTGTGGGCACACAGTACTTCAATTTTCAATTTTTATTCACATTTCTTTGCACAAAAGTTCAAAAAATCGGGAGGAAGGGGGGGGAGACACACATACCAGTCCCTTTGTTAAGGTCACTCCCTTAACTAGCCCTGATGATTTATCAAAGCAAACATACATTGGAATGTGGACCAGGTGAGTCCTATCGCTATTTGCTCTCCAAAATAGAGTCTAGATATAATTCCTTTAACACTTTCCTGTTCCCATTCTAAAAAAACCCCTATTTTTCTTCTTCATTTTCCACAGGGCTGCCTGAACCTCATCTTGGGGCAGATGGAATCAAACCAGAGAAATAATGCAGTATGGATGGGTGACCAACAAACAAACAACCAGCTGACTATCATTAATATTTGCAGGAACTTGCTGCTTTTATCACTGGGACCCTAATCAATTGTCTGGATTTACAGGGATCTCCAACCTTGGCAACTTTAAGTCTTGTGGACTTCAACTCCCAGAATTCCTCAGCCAGCTTTGCTTTGCTGGCTGAGGAACTCTGGGAGTTGAAGTCCACAAGTCTTAAAGTTGCCAAGATTGGAGACCCCTAGTCTGGAACAGAATTGACGGATAAGTGGTACAAAAAAATGGAGGTCACTCTACTGAGGTAATTCTTCCATTGACATTTTGATATGTGCATTATTGGATAGAAAGCTAGCATCCCAAAGCCTCACCTACATCATTCTGTGTAAGTATTTGGCGGTTAGAACCATCCAAGTTCGCAGTTTCAATAACAGACATTTTGGCATCACACCAGTACAGCTTGTCCTCAGCGTAGTCAATAGTTATTCCACTGGGCCAAAGTAAGTCTGAATTTGCTATAATGACACGCTCTGAGCCTTGTAAAGTAGATTTTCCAATATGTGGATTGATCCCGAAGTTTGTCCAAAACAATTCCCTTTATTGAAGAAAAACAAAGTAAGTCATTGCATTTTTTAAAAATCCTTTCACGTTGCGCAACAAAGAACACATAAAAATCTATATCTGTCAGAGTGAAATATAAACAATATTCAGAGGTAATAATTTTGTGTTTTAAAATCCATGTTTGATCCCTCAACCATGATTAAAATATAGGAGGCAAAAGTCATTGGACAATTACCAGATTTATGACTGGAACAGAAAATGAAATTTATTTAGAGGAAATGCCTCATGGGGATAAGAGAAAGTCAAACATCTAGCTAACTATCTGGAGAAGAGTCAAAGAGCATGTGCTCTGTGCATGGCTGTCTGAGAAGAAAGGCAGAAGAAAGTGACCTCCGGTTACCAATCTCGTAAACAAAGAGCAGGCAGAGTGATGAACAGACAGAACATAAAAATTGTTGTGTTTAACCATTTAGTTGTGTCTAATTCTTGGTGACTCTACTAGCATACTTACTGCTCTCCATAATACCCTTCAAAAACAACTTCTTTCAGTTGTTGGATGTTCAATTTTTTGGGATTCAGCCGATTTGCACTAGTCCGGGCGAAGCGGTTGTTAAATTAAATCTCTCCCCCCTGCTTTCAAAGTAGATCCTGGATGCTGCGCTGCAGGCAACAGAGCGGCCGGCATAAGGGAAGGAGAAGACTGCTTTCCCTCTTTCTTCTTCCTGCTCCTCCTCCTTCCCTCATGCCGGCTGCTCTGTTGCCTGTTTCTCTATTGCAGCACCTCGCACAGGATCCACTTTGATAGTTGGGGTGGGGGGGACTAATTTAACAACCGGTTTGCCCAGGGTCAGATTGGGCCACGCTTCCCATGACAGCCAACCTGATGACCCTGGATGAACCAGTTGTTAAATTATTTGAATTCTACCATTGAATTTTGTACTAGATTTGATGTTATCAAATCAGCATGTTCTTTGCCCGCCCCTTCTTCTTGTTCCACTAATCATTTCTAGCATCGCTGACTTTTCCAATGAATTTGCATGCATAACATGGCCGAAGTAGATCAGAGGTAGTCTTATATTTTAGCTTCTAGTGATGTGTCTGGTTTTGTACGATTTAACACCTCTCAGTTAGTTACTCTGGCTGTCCATGGTATATGCAGTAATTTACACCAGTATCGCACTACAAAAGTATCAATTCTTCCTCAAGCAATCATTCTTAGTGTCCATCACTCACACTCACTCATATATCATTATAGGGAAGACTATTGCTCTAACTAGCCTGGTTTTTGTATTTATGAACACAGAATAAATAACTGTTTATCTATATTCTACTTTTGCTTTGTGGTCACTAGCTCATGAGGTGCTAAAGAATTAGAAGCCATTGGATCTGCACCTTCAATAACTTTTTTTTTGTCTTTTAATGAACCCGTAATCTCTTGCATCGGGGTTGAGTCAGGGCAACTGAATGGAGCTGAGTGTTTACTGGCCAGATGCCCATCCTGTCGCCAATGCAGAGTTCTCAGCAGCTTTATTCTCATTGTGCCCAGAGATAGAAATAACTGCCTCTACCTAGGATCAAACTCACAGCCTCCTGATTGTGAAGCAAGAGCTCCACCTCTAGGCCACGCCACCACTCAATCTGCACCTTCAATAACTATACCTGCAAAATCTCTGCACAGATAAAATAGTTGCAATAGAAGCAATGGTTTCACAGACTTTATTCTTGGGTGCCTTTATCACCCAATAACAGTTTGAAAACAAATTTGACTTGATATTTTACCTGGTAAACGGATGAACAGCAATTCCTTGAGGATGGAACACCTTCTCCTGGATGATTATTTTTCTCTGCATTCCATTTAGATTACTACTTTCAATGCTACATTTCCTACAAAGTAGACATACAGAATGGGGTTTCTTACTGCAATAACTTTAGTCTGTCACTTTATTTGCCTCCTTCCAATTGATTCTCTTATACCACGATATTAATTAAACATTTTAAACATTTCTCCTCAGTTCCATCTTCTCCTGTTAACAGAAGTTGTAAACTGAATAAGAACTGAATAAGACTAGGAGTAGAAGCAACCAGAAGCCATATATTAAATTAGTAACTTCATGAAAAGCATCTATTATTATGTGTACGTCTTCAATTTTTGATTCCTGGTGACTGCCTGAACTAATCCCTGTGGTTTTCTTGGACAAGATTTTTCAGAAATTGTTTGCTATTGCTTTGTTCTCAGGGCTGAAAGATAATGACTGGTCCAAAATCATCCCACTAGTTTTATGCCTAAGGCAGGGGTAGAACTCAGGCTATCCTGGTTTCTACCTTGGTGCCTTAATCTTTAGACCAAACTGGGTTTGAAAACCAGTTGTTGTTGTTGTTGTTGTTGTTATTATTAGTTGCAAAATTGTGTCTTACCCCTCACAACCCCATGGACAATGTTCCTCCAGGCCTTCCTGTCCTCTACGATCCTCTGGAGTCTATTTAAGCCGACTGCTTCTGTGACTCCATCCAGCCACCTCATTCTCTGTTGTCCCATTCTTCTTTTCCCCCCAGTCATTCCCAGCATTAGGCTCTTCTCCAGTGAATCCTTCCTTCTCAATAGTTGGCCAAAGTATTTGAGTTTCATCTTCAGGATCTGGCCTTCTAAAGAGCAGTCAGGGTTGATTTCCTCTAGGACTGACCATTTGATCACTTTGCAGTCCAAGGGACTCGCAGGAGTTTTCTCCAGCACCATAGTTCAAAGGCCTCAGTTCTTTGGAACTCAGCCTTTCTGATGGTCCAACTTTCACAACCATACATTGCAACTGGGAAAACCATAGCTTGACTATACGCACTTTTGTTGGCAGGGTGATGTCTCCAGTGGTGGGATTCAGCCAGTTTGCACCACTTCAGGAGAACCGGTTGTTAACTTTCTGAGCAGTTTAGCAAACTGGTTGTTGGAAGAAATCATTAGGGCAGAGAACCGGTTGTTAAATTACTTGAATCCCATCACTGGATGTCTCTGCTTTTTAGTATGCTGTCTAGATTTGACATAGCTTTCCTTCCTAGGAGCAAGGGTCTTTTAATTTCTTGGCCACAGTCCCCATCTGCGGTGATATTGAAGCCAAGAAAATAAAATCTGCCACTACTTCCATTTCTTCAAAACCAATTGTTACTATAGGCAAATACGGCAATTGCTAACCTGTTTCTTAAGAAGACAGTATTTTTAATGGCTTTGCTGATATAATCAAAAGGGTTCCCTTCGTATGTGGAATTCCTGGAAGGGAGATATGTGAAGTGAATTAAAAATAACATCTCGGATACAATTGACTGGAATGTGTTTTTTTTCTCCTTACAATGTTCCTTGGTTTCCTGTTTTTCCGGAGGGAGATACATTCACGGTTCAATAAAGAAATTGTGTTACATGAATGCTTCTGGTTAGAATATTATTCAGCAAAGGGTCTCTTTGAGTCTTTTTTTTTAATCTCTAAGTCTTTCTATTATGACTAATCTTAAGTACACAAATGCATGCTACCATTTCAGAAACATTTCAGTTACTCTCTCTCTCTCTTTTTTTTTTTTTGCCACTTGATTAGTTATCACCATATTTTTCACTTTCAGTAGGTGTCCTACAATATTTATGTAAAAAGCATACCCGGGGTCAGTCCAGTACAATTTGCGATTAATCCAATCCAAGGCTAGTCTTTCTAATCTCTCACTTGCGTCACATACAACTTTTTCACGACTGGTGCCATCCAGATCAGATCTCTCTATACAGTTCAGGTCTGTATGGGTAAAATAAATCTGTAAGAAGAAAACGGAAGGTTTATAGATGATTATAGGTTGTCCTCAACCTATAACCGCAGAATTTCTGTTGCTAAGCAAGTGAGTTGTTAAGTGAGTTGTGCTCAATTTTACAGCCTTGCAATCTTTTTTGCTACGATTGTTAAACAAATCATTGCGTGTTGTTAAATAAATCAAGTCAGGGGTGTCAAACTCAATTTCATTGAGGGCTGCATCAGGGCTGTGGTGGACCTCAGGGGGCTGGATGGGCATGGCCGGGTGGGTGAGTGTGTCTGGGTGGGTGGGCATGGCCAACTTGATGCCACTCCCCAAATTCTCTACATGGGGCTACCCCTGAGGTGCACCCGGAGACTTCAGCTAGTGCAGAACGCAGCTGCGCGGGTGATTGAGGGAGCACCACGTTGCTCCCGGGTAACACCACTCCTGCGCAGTCTGCACTGGCTACCTGTGGTCTTTCGGGTGCGCTTCAAGGTTCTGGTTACCACCTTTAAAGCGCTCCATGGCTTAGGGCCCGGGTACTTACGGGACCGCCTGCTGTTACCTTATGCCTCCCATCGACCCGTACGCTCTCACAGAGAGGGTCTTCTCAGGGTGCCGTCCGCCAAGCAATGCCGGCTGGCGGCCCCCAGGGGAAGGGCCTTCTCTGTTGGAGCACCTACTCTCTGGAACGACCTTCCACCCGGTTTGCGCCAAATCTCTGACCTTCGGACCTTTCGTCGGGAATTAAAAACTCATTTATTCATTCAAGCGAGACTGGACTGATTTTTTAGATTTTTTAAATTTCTAAATTTTAAATTTTTAAATCTTCTGTAATTTTATATGGGGTATTTTAGGTTGGTCAATTTGACGGTTTTAATTCGGCCATTATGGAATAGGTATTTTAATTTGATTTTTAACTTTGTATATTTATTGTTTTTTATCTTGGCTGTACACCGCCCTGAGTCCTTCGGGAGAAGGGCGGTATAAAAGTTTAATTAATAAATAAATAAATAAATAAATAAACTGCTGGCATGTTTCCGCTTTGCATTGGAGAGACTGGGCCCCAAGCCACATTGGATAGGCTGGGCTGAAGCAACGCGGATAGACTGGGCTGAAGCAATGTGGGTAGACCAGGCTGAAGCAACATGGGCTGGCCCCTTCCATTTTCCAGGATGGTCCTTGTCGTTTCCCACCCCCACTCTGACGAAGTCACAACAGTCCTGGATGGCCCACAGGCCTTGAGTTTGACATCCCTGAATCAAGTGGTTGTTTAGCTAGCTAAGCCAGCTTCCTCTCATTGGCTATGCTTATCAGATGCTGACTGGGAAGGCTGTTGCAGGATGCTGCAATAATTGGAAATACATGCTGGTTGCCAAGCACCCGATTTTTGATCACATGACTGTGGGGATGCTGCAAGGATTGTAAATGTGAGAACCAGTCATAAGTCACTTTTTCAGTTATTTTGTAACTGAATGGCTGTAAGTTCACTACCACCCGTATTATACTTTTTAGTTGGGGATAGGATTTCTTCTCTCACAACTTTTCACATTAATGACATCTATTTGAGCAAAAAAATAAATAAAGTTACATTATTTACAAAGTTGAGATTGTGTTTCTCCCTAGCTTATTGATACAGTGTTTAATCAAGGTGCTGAATGGAAACGATGTGTAAATATCATGGTGGCGCAGTGGTTAGAATGCAGTATTGCAGGCTAATTCTGCCAACAGCAGTTTGATCCTCATCAGCTCAAGGTTGACTCAGCTTTCCATCCTTCCGAGGTTGGCAAAATGAGGACCTAGATTGTTGGGAGCAATATGCTGGCTCTGTAAACCACTTAGAGAGGGCTGTAAAGCACTGTGAAGCGGTATATACAGTAAATGCAAATGCTATTGCTATTGCTAATAGAATCATTTAGTTAGTATGTTTAAAATGTGGCAAGTTTAAGCATGACATATACAGGGGTGGGATTCAGCCGGTTCCTACTGGTTTGCGTGAACCGATAGTTGTGGCCTGCGGTTAGGCCTGCCCTCCTGCCCCAGCACTACGCCATCCTATTTAGCTGTGCACGCTCACATTTTCAGTACTCAGGCAAACCAGTTGTTAAATTATGTGAACAAATATGTCATGTGAACATATCAGTGCTGATAAGTGCTCATTGTTTTAGGAAGCCCAAGTCATTTGGCCCAAGGCATATAGTAATAAGTACTTCTTTCTATATATCATGGAGCATTATGAACTGAACAGTTAAAATACAATGCAGTAAGAGCATTGATGCTCTTGCAATATTTTGAAATCCCCCTTTCTAAAAAAGAAAAAAGCCTCACCTTATTTTCCATCGGATCCCAGTCCAGACCTAAGACTATTCCCCTCTGCCAGCCAAGGACTCTTGAGTATTCCGTCCCATCAAAAGCAATGCTACGGATATCTTGACTGTTCGCAAACAACAGAAATGGCTTTGGTCCTGTTTGTAATAAATGTAGTAACATGTTAAGTCTTCTACTTCAACACTCTGCAGATAAAAATGGAAAGAAGCAAATTGTAGCATGGGCTTTCTCTCTTTTTTCTCATTTACAATCCTTACATAGCACTAATCACAGATTACATTAATTACAAAATGATTATTTAAAAAAAACCCAAGGTGATAACCTGCCAATAAATTTAACATATGCTAAATGTGACAGCTGCTTATATCTTTCAAAACAGGTAGTTGAATATTGTTACATACTTCCATTTTTTTCCTCAGGAGAGGAATTACCTGCATTAGAGATACCTTGCTCTGAAGATAGGCCAGTAGTACTTGGCTAAAAGAAAATTTCATAATAAATTTAAGTAGAACATAAATATAAGTGTAAATGTCTCCTTAACCAGCCCCCTCCAAAAGACAATACCCTATCAATTTCAGACTTTTATTAAACACCAATTTGTGACTCAACAATGTTTCCCATATTAAGCTGGACTATTTTGCTTAGCTAAGCTTTCAATTCTGTCCTATCATGGATATCTACAGGATATGGTTTTTTTAAAAAGGTGAAATATCAGCCCCCATTTGTATTAATGGAAGAGCAAATAAAGAAAAACTTCCTAGATCTCTTTAAGATCCATCTAAGCTTATATTTAGCTATACATTTTAGCAAAATGTACCATGTGCTGGAGCAGTTTACTTCAGAACAACCAGATACACCAGTCTGGCATTACATGGAGAGATGCACCTGCAAAAAGCACATGTCCAATCCAATCCCTCTCACAACCCATGCGAAAATGTCCATAAATCAGTATCCTATTACTAATAGAAGGGTTATGCCTGCATCAGCCTAAATTGGCCTAAATTGGAGGCAGAAAGATCATCACAATGTCATTTACTATATCTTCGAGGATGATTCATATATTGTGTCCAAAATTGCAAAAATTGTGTGAATTAAGCGAAGAGGGAAAATCCTATATGATATCACCACATGTCTTTTAAAAGCAATTTATGGGTGAATTTTCATGTCTCAGAAGAATATGAGGATGAGTCCAAAAATCACAATACTTACTTAAAGCAGCACAATGTCTTTTGTCCTCCTGGAGATCAAAGCCAGGAAAGCAACCACAATCCCAGGTTGTTGGAGTCAAAGATGTACAAATTTGGCTACAACCACCATTATCAGGCGATGTACAACCTAAAACAGATTCACTTTTTAAAAATGGATATTCATCTAAAGTCACTGCACTTAGATTGACGTGAAATAGCATGTTTCATTCTGCTGAGCTTCAGTAAGTATTATAGTAAACATCTTTTACAGATGCTCTCTAGTTGAACTATGGCTGGTAGTTATTAATTTAGGGATTCCCAGGATGAATGGAGATGGGTATATTATTATTTTTTTATTTATTTTATTCGATTTTTATACCGCCCTTCGCCCGAAGGACTCAGGGCGGTGTACAGCCAAATAAAAAGCGCAATATATAAATTAAAACAAGACTAAACTCACTGTGTTCCATCAGGATGTCATTAACAAAAGAATCTTCCAAATGAATTCGGCTTCCTAAATTGTCTGTCTTGGGCAGTAATTGATATGGGTCAATAATGGATAATAGGGCAGTATTAAAGGATTTCAAACATTTACCCTGCGAAAATGTCCACAAATCAGTATTTGAAGGACCCTGGTGTCCTTTAAATTCAGTTGACCACAACTCCCAAATTTCTCACTCAGCATGGAACTTTCTTTTTGCTCCCTAATATGAAAGCTTAAATTATCTCTTGTTAATATTACAACAACATACGTGATATCTCTTCTACTTCTCACCAATCATAACTCTGGATATCTCACAAAGGATTTAAATAGTTTGGACTTTAAAAGCTCAATTTTATATTTCAAATAAATAAAAATTTATTACAATTTATTACTGTATAATAAATATATGATAAAATATCCAATGGTAGCATTTATATTTCAAAAAATGGGTAGCTTTCAAAAATGTTTGCTTCCTCCACCTAGAATGCTCCACCTAGAAACTGGCAACACATACGCTTTACCTGTAAATCTCAAGGTCTCAATTTTTCTACCTAAAAACCAATTGTGACATACAGTAAACATGGCATGAATATCAGCCAACTTTTTCATTCCTTTCTTCTTTTTATACCTTCTAACCATCTTATTTATTCAAAAGTTCTTTAAAGCTTGCAAAGTTTTAATTGACCTAATTGTCACTTGGCCTAATAAAGATATTATACCTTTGATTCCCCCATCCCCAGGCAGCTAGATTCCAACTGCTTTTTTACTGAAATAAGATAAAGGAAACGGTTTAAACCAGGGGTGAAATGCTTTCGGTTCCCACCAATTCGGGTGAACTGGTAGCAATAAAAGATACCAGTTCGGGTGAATCGATAGTGAAAAAATGCTAGCGGTTCATCCAAAGCAGTATTTCCAATGATCAGCTGTGCCGCGTGATTTATATTTGCTAGAAAGCAGGATTTCTAAATCTTGCGGCACAGCTGTGTCCCCCCCCACTGTTCTACTTACCTTCTTAAGCCTCCTTTTTCCGCACGCAGCGTGCGTTTGGCATCCACTGTGCATGTGCACGCAACAAACCGGTGGCAAACCTCATAGGATTTCACCACTGGTTTAAATACTATTGTTTTGCGAGGCTTGGATTCTTCTAGGTCTATTGTGCTTCTACAACTCTTGTCCAGTACATCCAGTTTAATACAGGATTATAGGAATTGGTCAAATATTTCCAGTGCCAGGTTGGTTCAACACCAGGCTAGAGAAAGCTGAAGTATAATTCTAATGCTAAACACTGTTAATTATAAATTATCCTGTTTCAATATCTAGCATTTATCATCTACAACAACGTTTTCAGAATAAGCATTGAAAAATAATTATATTTGTTTACCTGAACATGTTTTTCCGTCAGCTTGGAGAACTGATCCTTCAGGACAAAAGCAAATAGGCCCTTTGGGTGTCTGTTCACAATCATAACTGCAGTGGATATAATTGCTTGAACAGGAAATCAGTTCTACGATGCATAAAGAACATGTATTTAAAAATTGATAGAAATAAATTGGAGGAATTCAAGCAAGAGTTAAATACAAACTACTTGCCATGTGTTATATAGCTGATATTATTTTCATCCACTCCTTCCCAGTACTTATGTCATATAGGCCAAGAATTGCTTCCAGACTAACTTGATAGGTATTTTTTAAAAAGAGAATATATTTCCAATTTCTAAAGCAAGCTAGTTTCCAATTTCAGAGCAAGCTAGTTAGGTAAAGGCTTCTCTAGAGAAGGTGTGTATATGTGACAGAAAAAAAATGACAAAAGGTAAATATTTGATTTTTCCAGAATAAATATGTAAAAAAGAACAACTAATAAAGCATGAGTAAAAACATCATGGGAAAGCTTCTTCTCATTGTATTCTCCCCTTCCCTTTTATTTGTTTCCTTGTTCATTAACCACTGATGTAACTTTCTTTTAAAATTTGAAGAATTTTAAAGTACCCATATTTTTTGGACTGTAAGGGCGCACCTAGCTTTTGGGGAGAAAAACAAGGGGAAAAAATCTGTCTCTGCCTCCCAGCATCTATCTGATATTCATCTGGCCTGTTTGTTGCCGCCCATTCGCCACTGCCACGGCCCATTTGGTGCGGCCCATTTGCCACAGCGCATTCGACATGGCCCGTTTGCCGCCACTCATTCAGTGCTGCCTATTCACCACAGCCCCTTTGCCACCACCTTTCACCATGCCCCATTTGCCACGTCCCCTTCACCACCACACCTTCGCCACCACTGTGGCATGTTTGCTGCCGCTGCAGCTCGTTCTTAGAACAGTTGATCAGCGCCACACCAAACACCTCACCACCACCACAATATTCAGAGTATAAAATGCACAGACATTTCCACCCATGTTTTTGGAGGGGAAAATTGTGTCTTATATGCTGAAAAATATGGTATCTTTAAACATCAACACCTCATTTTTTAAAAAAAGGAGAACCCAACTTATTTGAATTAGAAGTCTTGGGGCAGGAGCCCCAATTTAGTGTTAGGGGGCATATTTTGAATTTTGAGATTATTTTATAGACACTACTACCAAAAGACCACTACAATTGATATATATGGTTACAAAAGACACATTTATCAGAAGCAAATTAAGGTGTTGTTTCTCACATTATCCTCTATTTTCCCAGGATGATTTCCATGGTCTTCTTTTTTATAAAAAAAGACATACTTTTGAACAGAATCCTGGACTTCTGTAGTCTCCTTGTTTGTCTATGTGTATATGTACAGAAACAACATTTCCACTGGGACTGTGTCGTGTTATATGGGAATGATGTTAGAGACATGAGGGACAAGTTGAACTGTCAGCTTATAAAAGACATAATGGTGGCGCAGTGGTTAGAATGCAGTATTGCAGGCTAATTTTGCTCACACTGCCAGGAGTTCGATTCCTTCGATCCTGACGAGTTCAGAGTTGACTCAGTCTTCCATACTTCTGAGGTCAGTAAAATGAGGACCCAAATTGTTGGGGGCAATATGCTAACTCTGTAAACCACTTAGAGAAGGCTGTAAAGCACTGTGAAGCAGTATATAAGTCTAAGTGCTATTGTTATCATAGTCCACAAAGAAGAGAGAGCATGAGAAAGTTTCAAAGGTACACAATGTAGTTTTCCAGAGAGTAAAAGAAAGGAAGAGAGAAATACAATAGAGTCTTGCAAGATTCTATTGTGTAACCTTAGAATAGAGTTAGTACCTCTGGTTGTTGCTTCTTCTTTGGACTCCCCCTCCGATTTTCAGTGAAACAAATGCAGTTGGAGAGGACAATTTTCAAAGGTGATAAACAAACCTTGTAAAGCAGCGATCCCCAAACTTTTGAGCACCAGGGACCAGTTCTGTAGGAAAATTTTTTTACATGGGGTCTCGTGGTTTCGCATGCTACCTAGATCCTGCACATGCACAGATAAAGCTTCTCTCACTTGTGCAGCCCAGGTCCTAACAAGGGGGTTGGGGACCCTTGTTGTAAAGGACAGGGCTGTTTTAAATTTTTTGAAGAGATGTCTTGTTCACACTAACATATTGTGCAAAACCACCTGTTCTGACCTAGGCTCACTTAAAAAGCAGGAAGTAGAGTCTTGGTCCTGGCAAAACCTCTTTTGTTTACACGATTGTGAATTACTTTCATTCACAGTCAGCAAGTCTTTCAGAGGAATATTTATCAACACATCTTATCTTGCTTGGCAAGCTGCCTCATAAATTGTTTCCAAATGTAGTACAAGGCAAAACTTGGCACAGAGTCTCTCAGAATCACAGAATGAACGAATTGTTTCCTGCAAAAGCCCACTCCCTGTTCGCTCCACTTTTGTTTCATATGGGAGGGGCCAATCACCTCCAAGGTGTGGCTTTTCAACCCTGCTTTCTGAGTTGTTCTTGTCTTCTGGCAGCTCTGTGCATGCGCGCACTGGGAACAGGCTCCAGCAGTTCCTCTGTCTTGCTGCTGTCTAGTTTCCTCTCTGCCTCCAATGTAGAGCCCTTGTCTGAGCTTTCCTCAGCCCCCAGGACTGGCCCAAGTTCCTTCCCAACCTCCTCACTGTCCAACTCTGCTGCCAGCTCTGCTGGCCGGCAGCAGGCCACAACACCACCCTTTCAAATGCTATGCATGCTGCTATCGTGTATGGTCAAAAAGTATTCTTAGAAACACTGTGCTTAAAAGCTGGTCTTCTGCTTTTCACCATGTTAACTTCCCATTTAATTTTTGATTAAGAATAATCAATAGGGATAATGTTCCATTGCTGCTGTATCAAACATCACAGTTTGGCAGTAATTTTTGTATACACTCTGGGGAGGTCATGAGGCCTGGAGGCTTAAATTCCACGCCTCTGTACTACATGAAAAAAAGATTAATGCCCTTGTTCATCCAACAGCTTGCCCAAGGGAAATGCCCCTCTATTATTTGTACTGATAATGAAAAGATTCAGAAAACTCAGCTTTTGTCCATCTCACTATATCCCTAGATAATCCTCTACCAAACTATTTCACAACATATCTTAGTAGTGATACAATCTTATATTAGAATCCTGTGGAACAACAGAATCACAATTTAGGGTATGGTGAAAATATCTGGGAACAGTAAACAGAAACTACAATGCAGCGGCAATATTTTTGAGGATAAGCATCCTTTTGTGAATAAGCCAACCACAACTTCATGTCTTTTAATCTTGATTTTTAGAGATGCAGAATTTATCATCAGGCTGTAATGGAGAAATTCCATAATCCTAAACAAGTTTGCCCAATCTTATCTTGACCAATCTTCAGTAGCAAAAATGTTTACCAAATTTGTTTTGTATTTCTTATCCCACATAGTCGGTATGAAATCAACTATTTCTACCTAGCATGAGTCAGCTTAAAGAATAACCTTAGATACCCACCTACAGTGAAGTAACAAGCAAGTACTAGAACTGATATACCAGATATGCCACTGGAAGACAAAATCACAAAACTGTGTCTAACTTATTTTGGTCAGGTTATGTGGGGGATTCAGTGGTGAAAGCGATTATGTGAGGTAGTGGTAAAAGAAAAGCAGGTCACAAAGGACACCATTAAAGCTGACATTAGCCAGAATATAGTACAACTCAAAGATGTAGTGCAAAATTGGAAGCTATGCAGAGACCTTGCCGATAGAATCGCCAAGAGTCAGACATGACTGAACGGATAACATCTCCTTACCATCATTTATTTGCTTTTTGCCAGGACTCAAGGCACCATATGGATACATCTGCAGGCATAGACTCTAAAACTGGAACAAATTAAGGTTCCCTACAGCTGTTTTCTAGGATCCAGGGTATATAGTCATTCATTTTAACAGAAAATAATAAAAATCATCTTAAAGGTATACTACATAATTCTGATTAAGTCACAGACTTGGTTTTAGAGTATTAATGTCTTAGAACTAATAAATTCAAGTACTGGAGCAAGCAAAATCATTCTTGTGTTATTCATTGTCTTATTTCCATTCATAAAACACTCAACAGAAAGATCACTTACAAATTTGTATTAAGACCAACTATATTCTCTTAATTTTATTTAAGATGCTGAGAGGTTTAGATACTGATTATAAGAAAGGACCAGATTGTTGAAGGATTGATTTATAAGTCTTCAAGATGCAAGTCACAGTGGTTTATCTGTTTTGTTTTCTCACAGGTGGTCAAACAGGCTACAATTAAAATCAAATTTAATCTCTCCTTCAGTCACTCCTCTTCAATATTCATACTAACGTAAAGCTTTAGGAATTGAAGAAATAAAATAGCACCACTGGCAGCTATATGGTATATCTTTACTGTAATACAGTATCTAGTTAAAAAGGAGAACCTATAAGAAACCTATTTTGAACTGTTTATCTATGTTTACTATTATCTATCTCCTTTGTTGCAGGTTTGCAATTTTAGAATATTGCAGCTTTGGCCTTACTAGATAAGAGCAGTAATTCACTTAGGATGGACAGCCAAAAGTATCCCACCCAAGTTTGATTTATACAGACTGTAATTTCATCTTCATTCCTAAAAATTAGAGGTGGGAAGTACCATATTTCTCTCAAACACGGTAATTAGATGTACCAAATAATTATTTTGACATCTATAAATTGGGGAAAAAAGAGAATTTCTATCTTTGACAGGAAACCATGGAAAAGTATATGCTTTAATAGAATTAAAATGTATAAAATCATATAGAGAAACTGCACAGCATAACATTTGCAGTGCTATAGGACGCTAAGATTATTCTCCTTAAATCATAAGTCGCATGGGCCAATTTTTCAAAGGAGAAAAGTAATGATGTTACAGAATGAAACAAGCTGGCCAGAGTAATATATAAACATTTTTGCAATTTTACTTGTGCTAAAACTAACTGTGGGCTGGCTTGAGATTTTTACCAGGAAATTCTAAAAGGTGGCTCGGTACCTAAGATGCTGAGCTTGTCAATCGAAAGGTCAGCAGTTCAGTGGTTCGAAACAGCATTCCGTGTGCCTTTGGCATTTAGTCATGCCGGCCACATGACCACAGAGACTTCTTTGGACAGCGCTGGCTCTTCGGCTTTGAAACAGAAATGAGCACTGCCCCCTAGAGTCAGAAACGACTAGCACATACGTGCAAGGGGAACCTTTACCTTTACCTTACCAGGAAATTGTACTTCCAGTGTTTGTAGACTGCAAAAAAAGGTGTGTTGTTATCAACTGTTCATCCCTGGTTTAAGGAATTCCATCAGATGCAGTCTCCCTTTGCAATGCAGTCTGTCTACAAATTAATAGTTCTTACCATTACAAAATGTCTCTCAGTATTTTATGAAAATCTGCTTTTACACAATTTCCATTCTAGTTCCTCCTCCAAAGCAATAGCAAATAGCTCGTGTCTTCTGCATGATAGCATTTCAGATATTGGTCTGCTATTATGTCTCCCCTTAAACTTTTTATTCCAGCTTTCTTTGCTGTTCAGAATAGAATAGAATAGAATAGAATAGAATAGAATAGAATAGAATAGAATAGAATAGCAGAGTTGGGAGGGACCTTGGAGGTCTTCTAGTCCAACCCCCTGCTCAGGCAGGAAACCCTATACCATTTCAGACAAATGATTGTCCAATCTCTTCTTTAAAAAACTTTCAGCGTTGGAGAATTCACAACTTCTGGAGACAAATTGTTCCATAGGTTAATTGTTCTATCTTGATTGCTTTTCTCTTGATGCACTCGTTTGTCAGTCTGTTTTAAAATATGATGCTTGAAGTTGAACATGGTATTGTAGTGTAATGCAGATAAAAGGGAAGTTTCTTATTTCCTGGGATCAGTAACTTAATTGTCAAATATCACATGGGGAGTATAAGAGAAATTATTTGGAAAACTTTGGGGGAAAAATTGTAGGATGCTACCTACCATAGCATGTTTTCTTATCAGACAAGAGAATAAAACCTTTTGGACATGTGCAATAATAGGATCCAGGGATATTCACGCAGCCCAAGGTACAGCCATGATTCCATAATGCACATTCATTGACATCTGATAAATTTAAAATACATAAACAATTAGGTTACATATGTTTGTGAGTTCTTAATAGCAGTAAGCTGTTATAACAATAATTAAAGCAATAATGTAATTTAGATATTTTGTGAAACTATGTTACAGAAATATTCTTCAATATTTGAAGGGGTTTCAATCTATTTGGATAGATTGAAGGAAATTCAGTTTAGTTATTGACATCATATAATGCTAATATCCTGGAAAGTTCAATGACAGCAATTCAGAATGGAAATGCTTTTCTAAGTAAAGTACTGGGCTGTATTTTAGTTTCTGGTTTTTGATTATTCATGCCCATTGGCAAAACAAGGTAAGGCTTAGTTAATAATCAGATTTGTGTCAAAGAGATTTCAAATACAGACTTGTATGTTTTCAATTACTCTGTCTTGATTCCAAATAATCAAAAAAATATCAAATGACTGAAACTATTAAAAGCTATCCCAATCCAGAGTAATTACAGGAGACAATATTGTTACATATTACATTGCTTGTAGCGTGCACTTATTTTTGGATAAACAGTCATGCTACTCCAAGGGAAAAAAGAGTATACATAAGTCAGAGTTGAACTGTGTCCTTGAAAATTCGATAAACACTCCTTAATCTCACACACGTAGAGAGACTCAACCGTAATTCCAATAGGGAAATTATGAGCCTCCTAGACCAGGGGTCTGCAAACATTCACTCATACTGCTGACGTTACCGAGTCAGGTTATGAAATGTCTGAAAGCAAACAGTCAAGCTCAGAGAACCCTAAGAACTCCAGACTATGCTACTTTATGCTATAATAACCTTCGGTCATCAGGATAGGATCACAGCGTACTCACAGGGCTGTTCATTCTGCAAATGAATGGTAATCCATTTTATTGCACCCTGCATTAAAGCTTGCAGCTATTAAGCCAAATCTGGATCAGGCAAACATTTAACCATTAAAACTACTTCTGTGCTGTAAGTGAAAACTACTGTAATTTCCTTGTCAAGAGCATGTTCATGGTGCATTTTTATTTCTAGCACATCATGGTTTTGCCTCCACAGAGCATAGAGTTTACATGATTTTATCCTGAAATTTCCCTTGCTGTAAGGCCTCATCGTAAATCTAATTTGGACGGTTAATTAGTCTGGTTGGATAAACTGAATAAGGCAGATGCAAAGACTAAAGAGTTCATCTGGACAGGGAAACTTAAGCTCCTTATGAAGCTGCTTTATAAAGAGGCATTTAGAAGGAGAGAAAAGAAGAAAACAAAAGAAGCTTGAGACCAGGACAACCTGACCTTCATATTTCTCTTTTTCAGTCATTTTTGCTGGAAAGAGAATGAATGGATTGCAGTCAACAAACAGTATGCTTTAAAAGCTAAAGCATTATCAAGGAAAAAAACACTCACAGAAAATGATTACATTTCATCGTTATATGCATTGTACAATATATGTGGAATTCAAGAAAAGCATTTGGAAAACAGATAGGTCACCTGAGTTACAGTTAGGGGAAAATTGGCAATTGGGAAATAACTGGGCACTAACATGGAAATGGGGATCCCAATTGCGGATGTGGCCCTTTGGACATAGTTAATGGAATAGATAACACCCACTTTCTTCCTGTATGCATTTGCTCCCTCTCTCTCCATCCTGGTTAGTTACTATTTTATTCAATTCTTATTTTAATTGAATTTTAGATTTATGAGCTTTTTTATTTTTTTAATTGAATGTCTGTAAAGCTGCAGAGAGTTGCCTTTGGAGAGATAGTGGGAAGGAATGGAGGGAGGGAGGGAGGGAGGGAAGGAAGGAAGGAAGGAAGGAAGGAAGGAAGGAAGGAAGGAAGGAAGGAAGGAAGGAGAAAGAAAGAAGGAAAGAGAAAGAAAGTGAAAGAAACAAAATTTGAGGGACAAATTGAGATACTAGAACTAATCTGGTTTAGATTTTATAAACCTGAGTCTTAAATTTCTATTAGCATATAAAGAGAAAATGTCAAAGCAAGCATGTGGACATATCAGGGAAATAACATTTATACAGCTTTTAGTCAGAGCAATGTACATACAGTATTACTTATTCAGGCGCCCTGCCTCTTCACTGCTTGCTTTTGTATTATTTCAGTAGCAGTTGTCTACTCCTGGCCCACACATAGGAAATGTACATTGAAATACTTCTTTTTATTAACAAGCCCCAGCTGAAGTAAGATTAAGCTGCCAGTTACTTGACTTCTAAGTTTAAATCATGGCTTGCATTAGCCTCCAGAACAGATTAACTCATCACCCAATGCCAGGGCTCTTCTTTATATCTACCCATAGTGAGCATTTTTCAGCCCATCCCATCTGACAAGCTGTGTTTTGAAAAAAGCTGAGGGAACCCTGTAGATTCTGCCTTTAAACTCCTGGAGAAAATGTGGGATATAACTCTAAAAAAGAAATAAAAATCTACTCGTTACTTACAAGTAAAGATTAAACAAGGCTACCCACAATATCTTAAATGTCTTTGCATTTGTCTAAATCAGAGGTCTTCAAACTTGGCAGCTTTAAGACTTGTGGACTAACTCCAGCTATGCTGGCTGGAGAATTCTGGGGGTTGAAGTCCAAAAGTTTTAAAGCTGCCAAGCTTAAAGACCTCTGGTCTAAACAAACCCTGTGATTTTCCCATGTATAGATCTTCTATATGCCATAGCATTGGATGCCAGGTTAAGTTATCTATTGAAATAGGTTCTACTACCCTTGAAAATTCATCAGAAATTGCAGTTGGTGTAAAGTAAGCAATTTGAGTTTAAAAGGTCCAAAATAAGGAGGCCATCTAATGCCAGTGGTAAAAACCCTCCATTGCCAATACTGGGCAAAATGTATATTCTTAATACCCAGGTTTAACTCTATAAAGTTACCTCCCATTGTCCGGTACGTCCAGTGCGCGTCCACAGGGAGGGTCTTCTTAGGGTGCCGTCGGCTAGTCAATGTCAGCTGGCGGCCCCCAGGGGAAGAGCGTTCTCTGTGGGGGCCCCGGCTCTATGGAATGAGCTGCCGGTGGGACTCCATCTCCTCCCTGATCTCCGGACCTTTAAACGCGAGCTCAAGACTTTCTTTTTTCACCAAGCGGGGCTGGCCTGATTGATTTTAGTATGGGGGGTTTTAGTGGGTTTTAATAGGGTTTTACTAGGTTTTAGTTTTGATAAATTTTAGCTAATATTTTAAGTATACAGCTATTGAATCAGTTTTTTAACCTTGATATAGTATTTTAATTTGTTAGGACTCGTGTTGTTTTATTGGCTGTACACCGCCCTGAGTCTTCGGAGAAGGGCGATATAAAAATATGAATAAATAAATAAATAAATAAATAAATAAATAAATAAATATAAAGGTCAGATGATTTAAATGATGGCTTCGCAGCTTATAAACCTATCAAGTTGATGTGAAGCCCGAAACCAAGAATGATATGGAGAAATTCTTCATTATATCCATTGAGCACTTTGCTATCTGCATCTGCAATATACTTTGTGAACTATTAGCAAGGGGCTGTTTCACCCTCTGTTCCTCACACATGATATCTGGGCTAAATTGCCCCTTATTTCTCTGGAATGTGCCCCTTCCCATCCTGGAGACCCACGTCTTACAAACATTTCACCCAGAGGTGGGTTTCAGCAGGTTCTGACCAGTTCTGGAGAACCGGTAGCAGAAATTTTTAGCAGTTTGGAGAACCGGTAAATACCACCTCACCCCCACCCCATCTATTCTCTGCCTCTTAAGTCCCAGCTGATTGGGAGAAAATGAGGATTTTGCAGTAACCTTCCCCTGCCACAGCCACCAAGCCACACCCACCAATCCAGGCCATGCCTACCAAGCCAGGCCCACAGAACTGGCACTAAAAGTTTTTTGAATCCCATCACTGATTTCACCACAGCAGGAGAGTCCTTTGTGTGATAGCAGGGCCATCTCCTCCAGCATTACTCCCTGAGTGGACATACATTAGCACTTCACCCCCCCCATTTCTTTTTATTTTCATATTTATTAACCTACTATTCAATATAAATGTCTTTCTAATGTTTTACTAATGTTATTTCTAATGTTTAATATCTTGGTAGTCAGCATTAATTTGTTCTGGAGGTATGACAGGTTCTGGAAAGTTCCAAGCAAACCATGTGAATTACCATGCAACCCTTTGTTTCGGCTGAGAAGAACTTTCTGTCTGTCTTTTTTCCTATTTCAACAACCTTCCCAGCATAGCTGACTTCCTGTCTGTTCCCCATAGCCATCCTCCTCTTCCTATGGCAGCATGTTGAGTACTAAACAAAGGCCAAGTACTGGGGCAACATTTTCACATCAAAATGCATTGAGAACCAAATTCAACAAGTTTTGAGGCAAAGTACCGAGGTACCACTGTATATTCTTCTTGTTTTGAAATTTTGAATTTTTTTTGAAATTTTGAAATTTCAATTGTTTTGAAATTGAAAAAATAAGTAATAATTATGTTTTTTATAAGAAGCTTTTTTAGGCTGCATTGTTGAGCAAACGTTTTTCGTATTGGGATAAGTAAAGTTACCAAGTCCTTTAGAATCCATCCTTTTGCCAATCTGTTTTAATGGGTGCATCACCAATATCTCAGTAGGTTGAGGAAATGGTTGTTTCAAGTTAAGTACAACAATATCCTTTCCGGTGTATTTATTGGCTCTCCGAATAGTTCCGGTCCTTGTGTCAGAATAGTATATATGGTCACCAAAGATAAATAAGTCATAAGCTTTACTTCTGTAGTGAAATAAAACAAGTAGTGGCATCAGTTTATCAAGTTGCTCATGCTCAAGATAAGTAAAATAAATTATCAGTATAGCAAAGTAGTTTAGCATCTTAGAAATATTTGTATAATATTTAATTGGAATCAGTGGGATTTTACAAGTAACCTTTTCTATTTAATTCAAAATAGCAAAAATGAAGCTAAGTTTCTCCTATTTAGAAATAGGATCCTTTAGTTAACTTCAGATAAATTGCACTTTTGGCAAAGAACTTTTTTTTTCTCCTTCTGATTTTACATAATGCTTTAATTTGGCCCTCTTTGGAGGACATACAATAAACGTGTCACATAAGCAATCAAACAATTACTTTTCCATTTGAACAGCACCTCAGTAGACGTCTGCACCCAGAGATAGAGGAGCTATAGCTAATGGGTGCAATTTTGTTTTAAAATGCCATTTTATATCCACAAACATACCGTCCCATTTGTCTGTATAGCTTGATAAAATGCCCATTGTAGTCACAGGTTCCAAAATATGAAATTTCATTAATGGTGTCATGCTGTATCCAGAACAGCTTCACATTGATAAAGTCCAAGGAAATGGTTTTGATTTTTTCTGTGCTCCTTAGAACTCTCCGTATTTTATTTCCAACCAGATCTGCTCGATAGATGCTATCAAAACTGCCTTCAGTAGACCAAAATAAAAACCTGTCAATAAGAATGGTTATCATTATCATTATTTCAGAAATTATCAAAGCAGTTGTAAAGATTATAGATTATTTTATTCTCTGATTTGTTATCTAGTAATTCTTTATTTTGTTTTCATCCAGTGCTTAATTATTAAAAATACGCATCATTTCTTATTATCAACATACAAGTTGTTTACAACACCTGCAATATGCAGAAATGTGTATATGCAGAAACAGAAAGAAAAACAAATTGTCATTTGATTAAACTGGGCATTTACTTACTAAATTGAACATATAAGGAAAGATAGGAAATATTGGTTAATTTCCCTGTTACATTCTCTCCAATCCGTTACTGCATACCATTTAACTTTGATTTTTGCTTCTGTGGTAACTAAACATGGAAATACCTTTGACTTGGGTCAACTGCTATACTTGTAGGATTGTGATTGTTCTTTATAAGTATTCGAGAATTGTTTCCATCCAAGCTGATTACTTCAATAGCTCCTTGGAAGTGAGCCAAATAAATGCCTCGATTTATCCAATCTATTGCAAATCCAGTGACATCCTTTTTTATGGAGCAGATGGTCTATTACATAAGCACAGTCTTATGGTTACACTAAAATGCCACCAACCCTTTTTCAATTACTATTAAGGCATTGGAATTCATGAACTACAACTATATGTTCATTATGAAGGATACTATCATCATTAATTAAATTAAATTAGCATTTAAGGAAATGCCTTTAGGCATTTATTATTAAATTCAGAAAAAAAAGAAAAATCAGTCTAAATCTACATAAATTATTACTCCTGAATCACAAATCTTGAGGTTTTTTTCTGTACTTTCATAAATCTTTTCATGCTTTGGGCAGACAGGCCCTTGGTGGTAGGATAAGAAAAATTCAAGAGCACACTTCATTTTTCATGTTTCATGTTTCTTCAGTCCTTCTCTCCCATTGGCCCAAATTTCCTGCCAATATCTATTGGGAATATCTATTGGGAATCTATTGGGAGAGCCCAAGAGCACAGAATCAGGTGAATACAAAACTACCTTGATTCAGATACTAAACATCTCTAGAATGTATAGTTTTGTCATTGCTATGATTGAAATGACCACTGTTGGAAATGTCCATGCCCACCACAAGACTTGGAAAGATGAGCTACATTTGTCCATGGATCTATTTCTCTTTCTCCTTTATCTGACTGGGGTCTTGGGACACCATCCATGAAAACAGCCTTCCCCACCACCATTCTGAGGCCCTCCAGAGGCTGGAAACAGCCCATTTGCTGGCTTCTGGTGGGCCCAGAAGGCCCACTTTTTGCCCTCCCCAGGCTCCAGAGCCTTTCTAGGAGCCTGGGGAGGGTGAAAACTGCCTTCTCCACCCCTTGGAGGCCCTCCGGAGGCTGGAGTTGAACTAGGGCAACACTCACATGTGCCATAGGTTTATCATCAAAGTCCTATATAATTGCCGGTTTTTTGATGCTGCGCACATGCATAGAAGGTGTGCATGCGAGCAAAGCACGCTCACATTTTCGGTTCCGACCAAACAACCAGTTTGGCCCCTTACAAGGGCAGCAGCCCACAGCGAGACACTGGTTTCCTTCGTCTGTCCTCAAATATAATAAGGAGAAATGATGAGAAAGGTCTGCCATCTAAATAGCATTAACTTCATCAGCCCCCAAGATAAACTATAGCATGTGGTATCACTTCCTTTTCAAGAAGAAACAGAGATACTCTTTTGATAAAAATGCCCCTTGTTATTTAAAATCAGGAAGAATTTTGAAAATTATTATTTCATTACCTCTTGATCTGAACCATCCAAATGTACGCGCTGGAGAAGACATTTTTCTTTGTCCACCCAATAAAGATATTTTGCTTCATAATGGTAATCAATTAATGCTGATAAGCCAACATCAGCTACCAGTCTTTGGTGATTGGTTCCTTCTACATCTATTCTATAGATCGCATTTCCTTGGCTGAAAACTAGGAATGGTACAGGATCTAAAGAGAAAAAAATGTGAAAAGTGAAAAAAAAAATGCCAGGCTCCAAAGCAAATGGTTTTATTTTATATTTTTCTGCATTATATATTCCTTCAAGTTCAATATCTAATGTATCCTTCAAAAATATGCAATGTAGCAAACAATCCGGTGGTGGTTTTTTTACTACCAGTTCTCTGAGTGTGGCTTGGTGGGTGTGGCTTGTCAGAATTTTTACTACCAGTTCTCCGAACTACTCAGAACTTCTGCTACCGGTTCTCCAGAACTGGTCAGAACCTGCTGAAACCCACCTCTGAAACAATCCCATTCAAAAGTTTGGGATAGGGTTAGGGTTACTTTACTTAATTACTTAACTATTGACAGAAACCAGGAGAGGGTAAGTTCTAGTCCCTTCTTAGGCATGAAGAACCAATTGGGTGGCTTTAAGGGTAGTCACTCTTTCTCAGCCCATCCCACCTCACAGAGCTTTGGTGGGGGCGGTGAAAGAGAATGGAGGAATATTGTTTGCCACCTTAAGTTGTATATTAAAAAGGCAGGATGACAATCTATTAAAAAGATACAAATATATGTATTACAGAAGAAAATGGACATCATTAAAACTAAGCATTTTATATTTATTACCCATAACTCATGACTTTGTTTAAAAAAACCTTTATTTAAAAGTTTTGTTATAATTTTACATACATTTCTTGGGGGTCTAAATTCTCAGGCGCCAGGGGCTTTTGTCTAGGGGTAATGTGTAAAGCAGAAGTGTCCAGTCTTTGCAACTTTAAAACATAGTCTTTAAATCCCAGAATCCCACAATCAGCATGAGGTATTCTGGAGTTGAAGTCAACAAATATTAAAGTTGCCAAGGTTGGACCCCTTGATGTAAAGGGTTCAGTCCTGTATCATGGAAGGTAATGTTGATCTGTCTGTCTGTCTGTCTGTCTGTCTGTCTGTCTGTCTATCTATCATCATCTATCTATCTTATGACTAGTCTTCGCATTTATGATTGTCTATGATTGTCTAAGCACCTTTGCAGTCACATGATCAATTTTGAGTGCTTGGCAACCAGCATGAATTCACGACAGTTGCAGCATCTTTGGGTCATGTGATCGCCATTTGCAACTTTCCAAGGAGGCTTTGGAAACTCAAAATCAATGGGGAAGCAGATTTGCTTAACAACTATCAAAAAAATAAATAAATCATAAAATCAGGAGTGACTCACTTAATAGCCTTACCACTTAGTTACAAAAGTTCCAATCCCAATGTGATTGTAAATTGATGACTACTTATACACTCCCACATCTGCTATCTAAGGCAGGAATCACTAATTATGGTGTTTTTAATTATGCTCAAGGGACTATATTTCAATGGATTATTGGTCCAGTATGTGCATGAAATGAATCAATGTGAAGTTGTGTTGGTTTTTTTAGATATGGAGCTTGAAATCATCTGACAGTGTGTTAATCATGGGAAAGTGGAGAGGAACTGTCATTTTCCAAGAGTTTCTTTCTGTCCAAATCAATACAACAGATGGGGCATTCTACAGATGCTGTCAGCCAAAGAGTGTCGAACTAGAAGATAGGCTTTTTCTGCTGTAGCCCCTGGCTTCTGGAATATTCTCCCCTCGGAGTTTAGAATTCAATGGACCCAACTGTTGACCTTTCACAAGGTTTTAAAAATTTGCCTGTGTACCAGGGCCTGCATCTTGCAATGTGTTAAGGGCCTAATTTATTGGCTTTGCTATCAGTTGATTAAGCATCATGGCTGCTGTTTGTACTTATTTATTTTTGTGAAAGTTTTTATTTTTTGATGTTTTCAATTTTTTTTATAGTTTTAGAATTGTAAGCTGCCCAGAGTGATTTTGTTGAGTTATAGAGATTGAATAAACTAAGGAAGGAAGGAAGGAAGGAAGGAAGGAAGGAAGGAAGGAAGGAAGGAAGGAAGGAAGGAAGGAAGGAAGGAAATTACTAAATATACATGGACACACACACACACACACACACACACATCAGGAGTGGGTTCTACTTATCTTTAATACCAGTTTGCAACGGCATGCACAGAAGCTTCCTGATGATGTCCAAGTCGGTGGGCAAAGCCTCCCACCGGTTTTACTACCTATTCTTGTGAATCGGTCCAAACTGGGGGCAACCCACCACTGATACACAAGCATGCCCACATGCCTATGTTTAATAATCTCCTTTGCAGCTATACAGAGTGAAGTCCCAGTGAGACACAGTGCTGGGTGTGTGTGTGTGTGTGTGTGTGTGTGTTGCAAATGCCCTTCCTTTGCTTCTCCACCCCAGGGAAGAAAAAGCTTTTTAGGCTTCTATATGCGTGGGTTCTTATTTCTTCTACCTACAGCAAACTAGTTTTTGCTAACACCAAAGGTTCTGCAACTAACTGTTCCATACCCATGAATTTTAAAATCTGCTAGGCAAATCATCCTAAGTTACGGTATATTATACAAGTAAAAGTGAATCCAAGATTTGAAATGGTCTTTGGCTAAATGCAAGATACAATTGAGTCATTTATATGCAAAGTTTCACACGGTCAAAGAATGCTGAGAGTGGAGCAGCTCTGCATATTCATGGGTGCCAATATGTATCCTGGACAGACACATTCATGTCGAGATGTCTAATTTCCATTTGAAAAGGTATCTTCACCAGTAGTGGGTTTCAATTTAGTTTGCTACTGGTTCGCTTGTGTGCACGCACGTGCTTGCGTGCACATGCAATACTTCTGCGCATGCGCAGAAACATCCAGGTGGATGGGTGGAGCCTCCCATCGCTGCTGCTAGCGGTTCACCCGATCCAGGGCAAACTGATAGCAACCCACCACCGATCTTCACCCTCTCTTCCACAGAAGATGCTGTTTAAATATGTTTTTAAAAAAGGACAATATACAAAGAACAAAAAGCAAAAACAGACGGGGGGGCAGAAATCATACAATAAAGCTGGGAATCAGTAATATATTTAGACAGTGAATTCATTGTAACTAGCCAAATAAGATTAGTCAGATTTCCCTGGGAAAGTATTTCCATTGTTTGGGGGCTGATGTGCAAAAGATGTACAAAATATCACCATCTTCATATTTCAGATGAAGGGTGAAAACCTGGGGAGGGAGGGGGTCAGTGTTTCCTTTCACCAAAATTCAAAAACAACAAACTAACCTTACCGCTTGCATAACAAGACCTCTTGTCATCTGCCAAACAATAGCCTGGCATACAGGAGCAGATAAAGGATCCAGGGACATTGAGGCAATTTTGGCTACAAATCTGAATCCTACCTTCCAGACATTCATCTATATCTGAAAAATAGTAATGTATATGATCAGAGCAGAAATAGGAAGTTTACAAATGTTTTCCTACGTATCAGCTAATGATGTCATGCCTTGATTAGTGACTATGCATTTCAATTCCTCTAGTTCACGGGTGTCAAACTCTGCCCTGTTACGTGATGTATTGTGACCTATCGTGATGTTTTTTGCCTTTGTGGACCCGGGGTGGGCGTCAATAGGGGGTTTCAAAAAATTTTACTACCAGTTCTGTGGGTGTGGCTTGGTGGGTGTAGCTTGGTGGGCGTGTCAGAGTAAGGATACTGTAAAATCTCCATTCCCACCCCAATCTAGGGGAAGGTTACTGCAAAATCCCCATTTCCTCCTGATCAGTTGGTACTTGGGAGGCAGAGAATAGATGGGGGCGGGCGGGGCCAGTCAGAATTTTTACTACCAGTTCTCCGGACTACTCAGAATTTCCGCTACCGGTTCTCCAGAACTGGTCAGAACCTGCTGAAACCCACCTCTGATGGGCGTGGCCTGCCCATGACGCATCCAGCCCATGGGCTATCAGTTTAACAGGTCTATAAGTAGTTAAAACAGCACTGATGACTGTATAAGTCTAAATAATGCTCAGATGTTTTTCCAGAGCAAAATCCATCTTTTTATGCAAGTGCCCTGATCCAACAAGATGGGTTTGACCATAATTATAATGGAGCAGGTGTTCTATTTATATTGCTTTGCATCTATCATTTAATAGTTTCCAGTGAACCAAAGTGCAGAGTACTTATTTTGAACATTGCTTACGTAAATGCCTATGCATTTGAGATATTTATTCCAATACTTCATAAAGCATCTATTTTTTAAAAAATATCATTTCATGGTGATGCCTATTGTATGATCAGGCTGATCAGAAGGGTTACTGCATGGGTACTTGACCTGTTTCCCCACCTATCCCAATCCATTCCCCAACACGACAGCTTCATTCTATCTAACAGTAGGGGATTTTCTGAACTAATGCAGAGATCAGATCTAATCATTTTCCAGAAGGAAGTGGTTCCAAATCATTCTGCAGATGAAAATACCCAAACTCCACCGTCATCTCTTCTGACACACCTGGAAACATAAACTTCAGCTAATGAGAAAAGATGGTTTTCTCATCTTTTCTTATTAGAAAATTTGTTTCTTATTTCAGAGTTGGGCAGCTATGTTTCTTAGTAGCCAAATCATGAAATGTTAACCCAACATCACCTGCTTGTGCAGGATCCAATCTAGGTAAGTCACCTGGACCAGAGGTTTTGTCTTTAAACTTTTCAGACTCGTGCTGGAGCCCATCTTCAGGGAACTTGTTCTGCCCCCCTTAACCACCCCCCAGAAGACACACAAGCTGACTATATTTGCCAGCAATTTATTCTTGCTACAGATATCAGCTCTGGCAACGAACCTGCAATTGCCTGCCAAGTTCTCCTTATCTCTGCAATGCTACTGCGGTCTGTTGCTGGAGCAACCCAGAGTTCAAAAGTAAACAGAAGTCCAAAAAGCCAATTCCTGAGTCTCGCAATAAAGCAGCCGAAGTTTCCAAAAGTCAGCTTTTGTCTGTCACGGAGCCCAAAGGCAGCTCCACCCACTTTTATACCCTGTGAGGTGTGGCTCCGTGACTCAGCACTCCCTGGGCCAGCCCCTTCCTTCCTTTTGGTGCGCACGCTTCACTCGGTATCACTGCCTTGCATCTAGCCACGATTGATTCTCCTCAGCTGGCTCTTAGGGCGTCGCCAGGGGGAAGGAGGGGTCAGGGGAAAGAGGCCATGTCAGCTCCTCCTCCTCCACCTGGCCTGCCTCTGGAATCTGGAGCGGAGCCAGAGATGAAGTTTCTGCAGAGGGAAGCCCTGTCGGCTCTTCCCCCTCACTCTCTGCCAGGAAGCCCAGCTCGGGGCCCGCAGACACAACAGAACTTCTCTCCAGCAGTGTGTGTTAGAGAGAAGTTCCTTGAAGAAGATGGGTTCCAGCATGAGCCCAAAAGCTCAGAAGACAAAACGTCTGGTTCCGCTGACCAACCTAGATTACCGTAGATCCTGTAACATTATCCTGGGACACGTATATTTGCAGTCATCACCTGCTTCTCTTTTATTCTTGAAGTGAAGCAGCTGCAGCTGCCCAAAAAGCCTATCTACAAAAAAACTTGACAGGCAGTAGTGAATGAAAGCCCCGGTCTCTGCTCTGTGTACTCAAAAGCCTCTTTATGCCATCTCAGCAGAGACAGTCTGAGAGAATGAATCTAAATAATGAATCACGTCTTTGCAAAGCTGGCAGTAAAATTCAAAATCCGTAGACACAAGGAACTACATTTACCAAGAATAAAAGCAAAGTTCCAGTTACGGAAAGTGAAACATTAGTATGCATGGTATGAAGGCAGAGAGACTCACTAGGGGACTGCAAAGCAAACCACAGTCCTCTTTCATAAATACAGAACTTCAACATGAGCAAAGTTTGGTGCAACTTTGAAATATACTTTTGAAAAATCAGAATTTCTAGGATTTTTGGGGAAAGAGGTTGGCACATCCTGTCATTTGTTTTTGTTTGTTTGTTTGTTTGTTTAATTTGCCTTTAATGATTTCTGTAGTTATCAGGGTCTCTCAATTTATATAATCAATATAATTTATGTGAGCAAAAAAAAATATCTACAATAAATCTATGTGAGAGTGAAACTCCAGAAACTAAGCAGAACTAGAAATAATAACAGTACTAACCCTAAGCAATAACCCAATGTCTCCAGTCATTTGTATAACTTTAAAATGTAACGAATGCACTGACTTCTCATTTTCAGCAACAAATAATACCATAAAATATTTGGCAATAATAACAAAGGAAGTCCCAAAGGTGCTTTTTTTTAAGAGGCCACTAGACTTTCTGGTTTTTCTTTGAAGATGTTTCGCTTCTTATCCAAGAAGCTTCTTCAGAGCTGAAACTTTGAGACAACCATGACCTGGATGACTGAGAATCTCCACAGACATTTAGCAATAACAAAGAAAGTACACAAGTTATTAAACATTGGAAATCTATTAAGGAATTTTTTTGCTGAAAATTGAAAAAATGAATTGGTGATTAATGGATTTGCTATTTTAAACAGTTGCACACAAAAAGAAGTTAATTATGGTACAAGTCACGCCCTCGTCACTTCTCGCCTGGATTACTGCAATGCTCTCTACATGGGGCTCCCCTTGAGGTGCACCCGGAGACTACAGTTGGTTCAGAATATTTATTTATTTATTTATTGATCACATTTGTATACCGCCCTATCTCCCGAGGGACTCAGGGCGGTTAACAGGCATATAAAAAGGACATATAAATACAGATTAAAACACAAATAAAAAACTTATTCTAACCAGCCTGATTACCAAAACCAATTAAAATCAATATAAAAATTTAAAATTTCAAAAATTTAAAAATCTAAAAAACCTAGTCCACGCGGCCGCGCGGGTGATAGAGGGAGCCACTCGTGGCTCCCATATAACACCGATCCTGCGCAGGCTGCACTGGCTACCTGTGGTTTTCCGAGTGCACTTCAAGGTGTTGGTTACCACCTTTAAAGCGCTCCATGGCATAGGACCGGGATATCTTCGGGACCGCCTTCTGCCACCACATGCCTCCCACCGGCTGGTACGCTCCCATAGAGAGGGTCTTCTCAGGGTGCCGTCAGCCAAACAGTGTAGGCTGGCGACCCCCGGGGGAGAGCCTTCTCTGTGGGCGCACCTACCCTCTGGAACGAGCTTCCCCCAGGACTTCGTCAACTTCCTGACCTCCGGACCTTTCGCCGCGAGCTGAAGACATATCTATTCTTTCGAGCAGGACTGGCTTAAATAGGGTTTTTAAATATGGATTTTATTGGGGTTTATTTTTTTTATATTTTGTATGGTATTTTGAATAAGTTTTTTAAAATGTGTTTTACTGTAATATATTGTATTATTTTATTTGCCTGTTCACCGCCCTGAGTCCTTCGGGAGAAGGGCGGTATAAAAATTAAATTATTATTATTATTATTATTATTATTATTATTATTATTATTATTATTATTATTGTTGTTGTTGTTGTTGTTGTTGTTGTTGTTGTTGTTGTTGTTGTTATTATTATTATTATTATTATTATTATTATTATTATTATTATTATTAAGTGAAATTAGGAATGAGATAGGATTGTTTGTAACTGCTGCAAAGAAAATTGGGAGTTGCTTCCTTATATACGGTACATTTTCAAATTTTTTTCTATTTGTATTTTTTAACCAAATTTCTTAATTTCTCAACACACACTTTTTCTTTCTTTAATCTTACTTTTTTGTTTATCTTTTATATCTGATTGCACGCCAGGTCTATAACATCTGAATCGTTGATCTAATGTCACTACTATGTAGCATTCAGTGTGTAGGATAGGAGTAAATGATGAATTGTTTCCATGACTGGTGCTGACAGGGCCTTAAAGCTCAGGAATTTCAATGAATAATAAACAAAATAGTCATGGAAATCCAACTTTAGTCAGAAAAACCTGATGGACTGATGGACACTGGCTCTGAAAAAAAGACCCAATAACAGTGACAAATAAAACATAGTGAAACCATTTTACCAATAATAATTCATTTGATAAAAATGTATTGATTTTAGGACACTTTCCGCTGAAGCAATCTAAGGAACAAGTCCCCCAGGGTTCATGGGATTTATTTCCAATTTAATGTGCATAACATTGAAGTTAATACACATTAGATGCATAGAAGCCTCTTGTTTTATTGAGGTGTGTGACTATTGCGTCTATAATCCTCAAGCATAATACTTAAGTAGTCTGGCCAATAATCAGGCTGAAGGGGTTATAAGAGTTATATCAAGTAGAATAGCTACTAGGCAAGTTGCTAGTTTAACAGCTATGCCATCTTCCCAAGGAAATTCCCAAACACTAAACCATGTAAGAATCGAGTCATTTCACTGGTTTATATTTCTCAGGTCAGATAGTTTGACAGAACCAACTACTCCTAAAATAATATAAACAAAAAACGAAGTGTGTTATAGTGTAGATTAAGCTTTGGATTTTTGAACAATCACAATATAAAAATATTCAGGTACTTCAAGTCTTATCAGTACCAAATACTTAGTTTCTAGCATCTGAGATTTTATCAGATCTGGAGTGCAAAAATCTAGACTACCACCAGAAAACAAGAAAGAATTAGAGTTCAGTATAGGTCCAGTTTCTTCAAGAAGTAATCCTGATTTTTCCAGATCAACAGTTACATTTATTAAAATGTTTCTCATGGACACTTTTATTTTGTTGACAAGACTTTGAGAAAAAGACTAAAGACCTGCTATCAATCAGTTAGATTATTGTAACACATGTGGTGCATTTACCAAATCAAAACAGACACAATTAAATAAAAGAAATAGAAATATTAATAAAAATGCAATAAGTCTCTGAGGGTGTCTGAAATTCTAATTTCACTCACCAAAGCAAGAGGAATTTTCCTTCCCCACTTGGTATCCTCTGGGGCAGATTCTGATCTCCTGAATTGACAGATCGATAATACTCATTTTAAAAACAACAGTCAAAAGTGTGGAAAAGAGAAACATCATTTTTAAAAGTTTCTTTAAAAAAACCTCTGCAGTAGTACACAGCTTATTTTAACTTTTGTCATACCCTGGCACAAAAAAAATAGCAGGTGTAACAATTCTTCAAGGCGCACTTGTCTGTAATAACCAAAGAAATCTTGTTCCAGCTTGATTATTCATTCCCGCCTCATTTGAAAACTGAGGTGCAGCCTTATCAATAGCTCTGAACTTAGAAGAAATTCCAGGGTGAGCTCTTCAGTGCCTGTGCTTCCACATCCTTTTTATGTAATGGTGGGGGAGTTCTTTCTTCTTCGTCTTTTTTTTCTTTTGGAAACCAAGTATGAAATGCCTGACCCACTTGCTACAAATTTAATGCGGCTTAAAACCAAAGAACATGTCCAAATTCCAGGGCTGAAACAAAGCAACAAATGAACGATCTGTCGAGGTCTTTAAAGATGTTAAGTAAAATGAAAAAAGTCAATTTCTAGGAACCTTTCAAAATAATTCCTTTCTATCAGCTCAGCTGAAATGTTAGAATCCTCCAGAAACAAATCTCTGTTTTACCCTGATGGTAAAATGACTCTCCTCTTTATACGGCTTGTTCCCCAACCGCCTTTTCTTTTCTTTTTAGTGCCACTTGAGTGAAGCTTGTGTTTGCAAATAGAAATGAAGCCAACAACTTGCTGAAGTGGAACCATCCACCCTCTCAGCAACCGACTGAGACCCTTCTTGCGGTAAATGCCTGATTAGGATGGCTGTGTGTTAGGGTTTGATTTTAATCAGATTTTAAAAACTTAAAGTATTTAAAGTAAGATGTTTTACTTTATGTTGCAGTGTTGTTTAAATTTACATTTATAGTTATTTGTCTTCTAATTCTTCTATATCCCCCTCTAATTGAAGCCAGTAGTTGAGAAAGAAAAAGTGTTGGAACCATTGAAAATATAAAAATTACAGGTGGTTCTCCACTTAGAGCAGTTCATTTAGTGACCATTCAAAGTTACAAAGGCACTGAAAAAAGTGACTTATGACCATTTTCCACATTTACGACTATTGCAGCATCCCCATGGTGATGTGGTCAAAATTCAGATGCTCGGCAACTGACTCATATTTATGATGATTGCAGGGTCAAAGGGTCACATGATCACTTTTTGCAACCTTCTAACATGCAAAATCAATGGGGGAGCCATATTCACACAACAACCAACTTAACTTCCACAATGATTCACTTAACAACTGTGGTAAAAAAGGTTGTAAAATGAAGCAAAAATCACTTAACATCTGCAAATAATCCAGCAAAGTACTGAATATCATCTACCGCATTTCAGGAATAAAAAATGATCAAATAGAAGCTGAATATATTTGGTGCCTCCATTTTATTTAAATCCAGGAGAGTCTGTGTGACATGAAAATAATTCTCTTCTACCACTCTCTGAAATCTATTGACCTCTGTCTAATAGGAGAGCTTAGCTTTATAGGTTACATATAACTTTAACATCATCACTGGCTTGATTTATTCCTAGTGAAACTGGGGACTCAATCAACTGCTTAAGTGGGAAACTTCACACATATCCTTGGGAAATGTCAAGTTGACTATCGTTTCTGCTGGAATGGCAGGCCACAGCAGCTGGTCATCCTGGCATTATCAAGAAGACACCACAGCTGTATATGAAACCATTCCTGGGAATGTTGACTTTTTTGGCCCAAATTACCAAGAGTTTATACCCTTGCATGTTGGAAAAAAAATAGCATGAAATACTCATTAGTGGTTGCATCATTCTCTCCCATCCAAAAAACAAGAGCATGAAAAATGTGTTTTCATGTTGATGCATCTCTACATAGCAACGTCTTATTTACTTTATGTGTTCCATCCGTTGCTATAAAGTTGATAAGGGAATCTAATTGCCTTATATCTGAGAAGGTAATTTCTCACTTTCCTTATTTGAACTGTGCTTGGGAACTTCTTAGCTTTTTATACAAATCTAGATGTATGCTCAAAATTCTCTGTAATGGAATATTTTTGCCTTGCTAAAATTATTCAGAGGTATATTTATGTAAATATGGATTTCTACTGTCTTATTATTTTATGCAATTATATTTATCCCCATTATTACGTAGAATGAGGTGGATTCTCTTACGCCGGGGTGTCAAACTCACATCGTCACAGCATTGTCACAAAATGTATTGGGACTTTTTTCCCCTTTGCTAAACTGGGTGTGGACATGGCCAGCATGTGACGCATCCAGCCCCATTGGCCGGGAGTTTGACAGCCCTGTCTTACATGATGAGGACAATAGGAACAGCCTTCCCTGGCACCGTCCCTACTGTTGTGGTCCGCCAACAGCCCGCAGACCTGGCAACGGATTCAAAGAGTGAGGAGGCTGGGGAGGACAATGGCCCAGTCCTGGAGTCAGAGGAAAGCCCAGACGAGGGCTCTGGGTCAGGGGCAGAGATGGGGCCAGGGCCATCTGAGAGTGATGCGCGGACTCCGGAGCCTCCAGAAGTTGACAGCAGAGTGGCAGAAGAATAGGAGGAGTCTGTTCCTAGTGCACGCATGCAAAGAGCTGCCAGAAGGCAAGAGCAGCTGAAGAAAAAAGGATAACTTGGGAGTAAGACCAGAATATGATTGACCACTTCCATAAGGCTTAAAAGAGCAGCAACGAGCCATTGGGTTCTTTGTAGAAAAGCAACGTTGATTTCCATACTTCTTATCAGTGTCTCTTGAACTTTGTGGGGTTTTTGCCAAGAAAAGCCTTTGGCAGGTTGCCAAAGACATCAAAGGTTGGTGATAAGGCCAACGGACTGCTTATTAAGAATTTTGTTTTGGACTAAGCTGAGAATGAATTAATTCACAGCTGTTTTAATAAAATAAGTTTGTTGAGGACTGTATCGTGTTTAGTAATCACTACTTGGGCCTTGGTCACAACATCTACAGCGGAGGCACATCTGTATAGGTAGACCACAACTGAACCCAAAATTTATGTTGCTAAGTGAGAAATTTGTTGAGTTTTGCCTCATTTTACAACTTTTCTTACATTTGTTAATTGAATCACTGCAGTTCTTAAATCAGTAACATGGTTGTTGAGTAAATCTGCTTTTCCAATTGACTTTGCTTGTCAGAAGGTTGCAAAAGGGAATTACATGACTCTGGGACACGTCAACCATCATAAAGGTGAGTCAATTGTCAAGTATCCAATGTAAATCACATGACCATGGGGATGCTTCAACAGTCGTAAGTGTGAAAAATGTCTTGTCACTTTTTTTAGTGCCATTGTAACTTCGAACAGTCACTACATGAGCTGCTGTATGTACCATATCAGTTGCCTTGTACTCCATCAATTTGCCATCTGCCCTTAAATACAATGGACGAAACATTATCATAGGCTGTTTGGCTTATTAGAAACCTATTGTTGACTATAAAACAGTAAATAGATCTCCATGCTATCAAGATATAATATGCAGTGAATAAATACAGTAAATGTCAAGATAGTTTGACCCAACAAAACCTCTTGAGACAGTCATGCCATACCCCAGAGAACCAAATTACAACATGAAAACCATAACCCCAAAGTTGGCATTCTTATTTTTACAGCGTCCAAAAAACATCTACAGCTGTTGTTTCTCTTGCTGGCTACAGATAAGAAACTGCACAACTGGGAAGGGAACCAAAATATTAAAATAAAAACATGTTTTCAAAAATTAGAAATATTGGGGTGATTTTGAAATTTATTGATATTCTGTCTATGCTTTACATAGCTGTCCAACTTTTTGAAGGTGGCGTACATCAATATATCAAAACCCCAAAACAACATGGTAAGTAAATACCTACACATCAACCATCAAAACAGAGCATAAACACCAAACAGCTGGAGGTCACCAATTGTACAAACCATCTCTCAAAAAACAAGCTTATCCACCATACTTGCCTGGTGCCTGGGGTGGGGTAAGGGAAAAGAATGAAGCTTTTAACACATTCCTCAAGGCCAAGAGATTCAGGGCCAGTGGTGGGATTCAGCCAGTTCACACCTATTTGGGAGAACCGGTTGTTAACTTTCTAAGCAGTTCGGAGAACTGGTAGTTGGAAGAAATCTTATTTTGTTTTTTTCCACTTTACAGGGCTAATCCTTTAAGGAAGGCAACATTCTGGTGTTGTTTCTAGCCTAATCTTTATTGGCCTGCTTACAGAAACTGCCTCTCTGGTTTAACCCTTATTACATTGTAACAGCTAAGGCAAAGTGCCCATCGACGTGAGCGGCATTGAGTTGGCCACATCCACAAGGTCACAGGACCACCAAGCCACACTTACCCAGCTGGTCATTAGGGCAGAGAATTATTTGTTAAATTATTTGAATCCCACCACTACTCAGGGCCATCCAGATCCAATGGGAGAAACTGTTCCAAAGGTGATATACTCTGAGTACATCATAAATAAAAGGTATTAAGTCTTCTACTGAGCTCCAGAAAGCTAACTTAATATTTTTCTTATTAAAAGACAAGCAACTTAATGCACTCTTAGGAGAAACCAAAATATGGTGTTTCTGTAATTTTAGCTCTGTTTTATGTGTTTGAATTTTTCATTGGTATTCTACTTCTTTCACCCTATGTTATTTCAGTTTTCATTACTTTCTGAAATTCCAGATCTGTAATCTTCCTAATGTAAACATGTATAAATTTGGCCATTGATCATAATAAGGTAAACATAAAGGTTTCCCATCCAGTCTTTCCCACTCTAGGAGGCAGTAGTTATCTCCATTATTTTAAGCTGAGGAAGCCAGTGTTGTCCAGAGACATTTCTATGGTCACATAGCCAGCATGACCATAAGTCAATGCACATGGAACACTGTTATCTTCACAGCAAAGTGGTACCTGTTTATCTACTTGCATTTGCATGCTTTCAAACTGATAGCTGTGCAGGAGCTGGGACAAATAACGAGAGCTCATTGCAACATGCGGCACTCAGGTCTTGAATCGGACTGTCAGTTTTCCAGATGACAAGTTCAACTGAGTTAACTGCTGAGGCACCTCAGCCTCTTAACCATAATAAAGGCTGATAATGTTACCAATTATTTAAGAAAGGATGGATCAGTTCATTCACATTCCTCAAGAACTGATGCATTAACCACTATTATTTTGAATGGCTAAAAGGAAAATATTAAAATCAACAGCAATAGATCATTGAATAGCAAGTAAGATACTAAGGCCAAATACTGGGGGAGAATCATTGTACTGTGGCCTAGATTCTTTGAAAACCAAAACTACTTGCTTTAATCTTTCAAACTCTCCTTTAATCATTCTTAATATTTTCTTCTAATCTTAATGGATAAGTCCAAAATATGTTCCTCTAGCTTACCTATACAATTCAGAATAGAATAGAATTACAGAGTTGCAAGGGACCTTGGAGGTCTAGTCCAACTCCCTGCTTAGGCAAGAAACCCTATACCAGGGGTGTCAAACTTGCATTATCACAGCATCGTCACATGATGTATCACAACTTTTTCCCCCTTCGCTAAACTGAGCATCGGCATGGCCAGCGTGTGATACATCCAGCCCATAGGCTGTGAATTTGACACTCCTGCCCTATTCCATTTTAGTATATAACAAGTTTAGGTCTTTTGTTGCAACTCTTACTTACTTATGCATATTCATCATTAGCTTAAACTCATAACATGGGTTGATGAAATGCATTCCTCATATGATCCTTCTGAAAATATCTATCATATGAAATTACAAAGCAGGTCCAAGTTATCAAATAAGGGATCTGAGTGGAATTTAGGTGTGACTTATTCCAGATGTAGTTTCTGACTTACTTTGGTTAGCTGCATATACATATACTGCATATACGTACAGTTAATCAGCACATGTATATGTGCTGATTAACTGCATTACACCTTGACATTATAAATATTTATGTGCATTTCCCAAATTTAATATCATATTTTTAATCATACAACCTCTTGACCAAAATACAAAATGAAACTAATTCATCAACCTAATTGAAATGGCTTATTCTGGGTTGTGCCCCATTGTGTCTTTCCACGCATGCATAACTCAGGAGTTTGAGTTTAATTAAATAAAATATTGATCATTACTTTGCACTGAACTGCAGCAGCATATAATTGAAAGAAACGTGGAGAGTAATATGGAAGGAAAAATAAGTATTTTACATAAATCTTTTTTTAAACAACAAAGTATTAATCAAGGAGAAACTATACATTGATAAGTGCTTCAGGAATAATCAAGTGTCATTAAATGTTTTTGAAGAAGCATTTTCCCTTCCTCACCCCATTAGAGTTTAATTTCTATCATTTACAGTGTTTGTCATCCATTATTTGTGATTGGCATTGATCCAGTACTGGGTCTCAGCTTCTTTTGCTTGTATCTAAATTGAAAGTCTTAGGTCAGAGCACTTTTGCTGACTTTGGGTTCTGTAGATTATCTAATCTACAGAACCCAGAGTTAGCAGAAGTACTCTGACCTAGAACCTTCACTTTTGAAGGTCATCTGCGAATCCATACTTGACCTAGAACAAAGTAGTTGTCTTTCAGACTCATCAGTGTTTCGGTGAGTCCAGATCTCCACATTTGCCCCCATGGAATGTGGTCTAAAAGAAAGAGTTTCAAATTTGATATAAGTCTCTTTTGCAAGTTCCTCTTCCTTGATCAGTTTTGGTTTCCTGTGAAGCCTTACAACTTTATACAGTAAGAAAAAAATGAGTGGTATCACTATTGCACAGGCTACTCCACTAGCTACTAGCAAAATGGAAATAGGAGATTTGTCTTCCATATTAATTCCGTCCGTGGAGAAAATGATGCATTGGTCTTTGGTGGGAAGCATCTCTTTGGGGCAGACACAGGCCATATACTTTGTGCTAGGCTCCAAACCATCTATTGTCACTTTGTTTTTTGTGGGATCTGGATTTAGGGACACCATCTCTTTTTCTCCATACTTGGAATACAGCACAGTCAAAGCAGAGCTATTAGAGACGTCAATATTTTTCCACATTAAGGTCACTCTTTCACTGCTTTCAGGAATTACTCTTAGGTTTTTCAGAGTAACATTTTGTTCATCTGCTGACTCCACACTGAGTGATGTATCCAATTGCTTTTTCCTTCCATTAACAATTGTGTTCCCGTTCTTTTTGTATTCAGCCATGAGCTCGGGTTGTTTTGTGTCAGTTTCGCTTTTAGTTGTGAATGTTTCAGTGGTGGCCGTAATGGTAGATGGAGTGGTGGTTGTGGACGCAATTGTAGAAGAAAAAAGCGTCACATTGAAAAATTCTGGTTTGACATCTTCTTGGGTACTATTTGCTTGCTCTGTTCCTGTCTTCTTGCCATACTTTGGGGAAGGTTCCGTTGTGGTAACAACACCAATAACAGTTAGAGTAACAAAAGCTTCTGACATTCCAGCGAAATTTTTGGCCTTGCATCTGTAGTCTCCTGCATCTTTGTAGGAAATGCCTGTCAGACTAATAATGGACCATCTTTCACCTTCTCCTGGACTTTCTTGAATAACTGGGAAAGAAAGAAATACAATATAAATGGCAGTCAAATATATATTATTTATGAATGAATGGATCTGAATACAAAGAAGCTACAGGAGTGATGGCTAACCTTTTTGCCATCCTGTGCCAAAAGTGGGGGGAGTGCAGGAGGGTTGTGTGGGTGCGTGCCCACACCCATAATTTAATGCCCCCCGCCCCCCGCATGTGACCACCCTCACACTCCCCATGCTTTTGGCACGCGATGGCAAAAAGGTTACCGGTCAGCCCAGTAGGCCCAGTTTTTTCTCTCCCCAGGCTCCAGAGGCTTTCTTGGAGCCTGGGGAGGGCGAAAACGGCCTTCCCCACCCACCCATCCCGAGGCCACAAACAGCCCATTTCCCGACTTCCGGTGGGCCTGAAAATCAGCTGGCCAGCGCACGCATGCACGCTGGAGCTGAGCTAGGGCAATGCTTGCGTGCCCACAGACATGGCTCTGCATGCCACCTGTGGTACACATGCCATAGGTTTGCCATTACAGAGCTACAGCATTAGGAGGCTAGGGGACAAAGATTTCAAATGAGAAGCATTATTTTTAATTTGACAACAGTTAGGCACACAATCTGTTAAATATACCATTTTAAACAGTCTTACATTTATCTGGCACAATTAAATTGGCAGGTTTTAGAAAAAGCACCTCTCATTTTCTCTCAAAGATAGTAGTGCTTCTTCTCTGATATTGCTGAGTTTTCAAGATTTATTTCTAATCTCGCCTTTTAAAAATATAATTCAAGGCAGCAGTCATATCTATTTCTCCTATTTAACTGCTTTCCCCACAACAAGAAGAATCTGTGAGGTGGATAGGGATCGGGACAATAATTAGTCCAAGGTCACCTAATTGGCTTTTATGCCTAAAGGAAGTCTAGAACATACAACAGAAAGGAACAAATGATATATTGTTTTTTTTTTATTAGAATTCAGAGCAAAGAAGATACCCACTTGGAAATAAAAAATTCAGGAATTCGTTTAGGTACTAAAACTGAAGTTAGATCCTTGTATTAAAAATGTATCTTCTGGTTATCAGATGTTTTGATAATTTATAAAATCATACTTTATAAAATATAATTGATGGAGATGGATAGTGAATAATTATTCCATTCGTACCCACTGTTAGCAAGTCAAAACTTTTTCCCAGTTTTTACCAAAAATGCACAGCTCTATCAGTGCATCCAGATGCATCCCCTGTCCTGCACCTGGCAGTGCACCTCAGAATCAAAGCCCAAGGTTGTATAGAACAGGTGTCTCCAACCTTGGCAACTTTAAGACTTGTGGACTTCAACTCCCAGAATGCTGCTGAGGAATTCTGAGAGTTGAAGTCCACAAGTCTTAAAGTTGCCAAGGTTGGAGACACCTGGTATAGAACTCCCAAGTAATCAACTAGAGGGCAGTGAATTATAGGGCCTTCTCTTTCTTTCTTTTGTTTGATTTATTTCTTTTAGGTTGCTCATAAAAATAGGTTTCCCTCCCATTCATTCAAATCATCATTTTCATATCTAGCATGCCATGCATTAAGTTCATACTTCATTTGGAAAAGACCACAGTAAAATGAGAAGTTACTTTTTTCTGTCTTTCCAAGAACTGGTTGGAGATAAAGCCAAAATAAGGCTATTATAGTTCTCTTTGAACATGAAAACCAATTTTAGAATTCTTTGTGAAATGTGATGTTATATTGTAAGATTAAGCTAGAAGAAAAGATAATAACACTATATATTTAGGGATGTGTATCAGTTCGGATCCAGTCCAGCATTCCTATAAATTATTTCTTAAAAAATACAAGCAACTTCAATAGTTGTCCTTAGCATGTACAGGACAAGATCCTATATAGGATCTTCTCTACATGTATACATTTGAGAATGTAATTTCCACAAATATAGACAGATATTTGCATATTTTTAAGAAGACAAATGTTTCATGGCAGGGAGTTTGAATGACATACCCATCTACGCCATGACAGATTTCATTTTCCCACCATGCCATGGTACTTGATAAGATCTTTGTATGTCTCTATCTTAATCTCTCTATATATATAAAGAGAGAAGGGGGTGTTCTTTTATTTCTCTAGAAGTAGAAAACATTTCTTGCCAAAAATCAGTTTTATGAAGCAAATTGATAGAGCTGCAATTCAGCGATGCAGATGGTACTACATAATTGAATTTTGAAAATATAAAAAGGAAGAGATCAAAAATCAAAATCCTGATAGAGCCCATGAGAAGACGTCTAAGAGAATAACATCCAATCTTTAGGAACTTATTGTTAAGAAGAAGCAAGGACTGCCACACGATACAATGAGTACTTCAACTAGAAGTCTTCAAAGCAGGGGTGAAATCCAGCAGGTTCTGACAGGTTCTGGAGAACCGGTAGTGGAAATTTTGAGCAGTTTGGAGAACTGGCAGCGGATAGTTTGAGTAGTTCGGAGAGAACTGGCAAATTCCACCTCTGGCTGGCCCCAGAGTGGGGTGGGAATGGAGATTTTGCAGTATCCTTCCCCTGCCAAGCACACCAAGTCATGCCCACCAAGCCATACCACGCCCACTAAGCCACACCCACAAAACCGGTAGTAAAAAAAAATTGGATTTCACCACTGCTTCAAAGGTCTATCAGAGATACTCCAGTGGATTCTTCATTGAGCTGGAGTTCGACTACATTATTTCTATGCTCTCTCCCAGCTCTCTGATTTTAGGAATGATCAAAATCCTTGTCACAAACGTTCAATTCATTCTTGCTGCATTGACTGGGTTTAGTTTATTGGGTTTAGTTTATCGATTAGCCCAAAGGCCATATCAAAGTGAAGAGTTCCAATACTTGAGCAAAATGGTTCAGTTAAGATCGGCATATGTGGGACTGATTGGGGTAGATTATAGGGGTGATACTGAAATGTAATTTTATTTTATTTTATTTATCTATATATTAAATTATTGTATTTTATTCCAATCTCATTTTAAATTGTTTTTATCAGATTTTAGTAATAATTTGTGCTTGGAACTCTGCACTTTTATATGGCTTATGGGATAATCAATAAACTAAATCCATATAATTTGCATTGACTGAAAAATGTTAGGATCAATAGAGAACATTTACACTTTCCAATTTCTAGGCAAATAAGACCTAACTCCTATTTAACTCAAGGCTGAACACAATCTCACAAACCAATTCAAACCTATAAGGTCCAATTCAATCAAAGTTATGATGATGGAAAGTCTGGCAAATTGGCCATACTGCAACTCAGGTTCATGGGTGGCTGTACATTCTGATAAATTATATACATTTCTATTTTTATTTGTGCTGCAGGACATTCAATGCTACTATTCTAATTTTTTAAAATTATATCCTTGACAAAATTTCATATAGAAAATTATGTGGGTTTGAAAATACATTCCCACTTGGCTTCTAGATTTTCATCAGAATATCAGAGAGACTTCTTTTCAAATATTTTTGACTCAAGTGAAAATAAACTGTTTTCTGAGGGTTTTTCGATTTCTAAAACTCAGTACGGTATATTGATTAAATATATATTTTTATTTCTATGAGTAAATTTAAAGCAGCAGTCTTTCTTCATTTCACTTTATAAGCAGAAAACTGAACTTGCTCCTCTCAACACTAAAGAATCACTTTAGCACATCTTTAGCAGGTGGATTTTTAAACATACTGTACCTGTATAGTTCACGGGTCTATTGTTTGATCTAAGCCAGGTGAGTTGTGGCGTGGGATATCCAGTTGCATCGCAGCGTAAAAGCACGTTGCTTCCTAGAGGTGATGTAATCTTTGTAGCTGAAGTCATTACTGATGGCTTCAAACATTGTTCCAACTCTGCTCTTTGAAACAAGATCCCAGACAAGCTTTCAGGTCCATTGCAAGCCACAAAAGGGTCCAGGAGTATAAGAACACTATCCCCAGTTTTGGAAAATTCAATCAGCTTGGAAATACGACAATCACAATACCATGGATTGTCCTGCAGACCTTAACAGGGAAAAATGTCAGCAAACGTACACTTAGATTAGCATAGTATAAGAGAGTTGGATTTCCCTTCTCAGTTTCCAGCTTAAAGTAAATGATTTGGCAAACTATAGGACCAAAGTAGTACCAGTGGTGGGATTCAAATTTTTTTACTACCGGTTCTGTGGGCATAGCTTGGTGGACGTGGCATGGCATGCCATGGCTTGGTGGGAGTGGGAGTGACTTGGTGAGCATGATAGGGGAAGGATACTGTAAATTCTCCATTCCCACCCCACTCCAGGGGAAGGTTACTGCAAAATCCCCATTACATCTATTTCGCTCTGATAAAGCTAATGTCAGAATATTTATTCAAGATTTATGTCACTTAAATTGCAAGCAGCCAGCCTTTTCTATTGTGATTGTTGAAACATTTTGAGGAGCTAAGAAAAAACATTCTAGCTTATTATTTTTTCAACATAAACAGTACCCTTTTCTGAAATATTTTTTTTTGTTACTTATGATGCCTGTGAAAGTCTTTCCCAAAATGTGTGTGTGTGAGTATAGAAGATAGATAGATAGATAGATAGATAGACAGACAGACAGACAGATACACACACACACACACACACACACACACACACACACACACACACGAGTGATAAGCAAAAAAATTAAAATTATGATATTCAGCTGTTTTTTTTAAAAAAAAAACCTACAGTGTTTCCTTGAAAATAAGACCCTGTCTTATATTTTTTTGAACCCTTATTGCCATGCACTCAAAAGCCCAACTGGGCTTATTATCAGGGGATGTCTTATTTTGGAGGAAACAGGGTAGAAAAACATGCTTCTACAATTACAAAAGTAATCTTATAGAGGTGCTCTACTACAAGCAAAAATTGTGAAAATGGAATAATGCATTGCTGTATTGACAGCAGGCATGAAAATGGAAATTTTATATTAGGAGGTGTTGTCAATTACTGTGTTTCAAATTAATTTTTAATTTTAAAAATTAAAAATTTTATTCAGTCTATGATGGAATAAATGTTCCTCCTACCCTAGCTGAATTAAGCAGTAATTCCTTACCCGTTGTTAAGGATAACATATCCTATTGCACATGTCTACTGAGAAGACTAGTCCAGTCTTGAATATACCAATTCAGCATGTTAAATTCTGCACCACTGGGAAATATGGCAGACTCCACTTAACTTGCTGAAGCTTTTAACAAACCAATGTGCTGATCAAAATGGGTTAACTAATTTTGTTACTGAATGTCTATAGAACAATGAAATGCCAAACTCAGTTGTAACAATTGCACATCCAGGCCATCAACAGAACATTTTTTCAGTATGAGAACAATAGCTGAAGCTGTTTGATCACAGTATTTGAGTTCATACTATGGACTAATTCTGGATTCTCTCAGAAGACACAATTCAAAGAAAGAAATCAAATTGTTCATGCTTACCTAATATGACCCTGAGCACCAGGGAATCTGTATTTCTGGGTACTTTCGTTTCAGAAAAAGGAAGCCAGATATCCATGAGGTCTGAGGGCAAGGTCGTTAGTTTGTTACTAGATATATCTAAATAAGTGAGATTTCTCAGATATTTGCCAGCCTCGACTGGAATACTGGTCATTTTGTTATTGTGTAAATCCAGAGTTCGTAGATTGGGCATCTCAGTCAGTGACTCCCAAGGGAAACGCAACAACAAGTTGCCATCCAGACGCAATTCATGTAGCTGCTTTAAGTTATAAAAGCTTCTGCTATCAATGTTGGTGATAGAATTGTAAGTAAGCCATAGATATTTGAGGTCCACCAGGTAATAAAAAGCATCTGCTGGAACTTTTCTTATGACTGTCTTTTCTACCCGGAGTTTTACAGAGTCCACAGGAATATTGAGAGGGATTTCAAACATATCAGGATCATTACAAAGCACAGATCTAATAAAAAACAAAGAGAAGCTGCTAAGGTCATATAGGTTTTCACAATGTATTTTAAAAAATAAACTGAGGTCTTACTGACAAATCAATCCAGCTGTGTCCACTATGGCTCTTTTGGATAAATCTTTCAAAGAATGAGGAACGGTGGGAAAGTATGTTCAAAGAAGTTACATATAGTCATGGAAAGCGATTGATTTGTCTACTGAATTTTGTTCTGTAACACAATAGTTTTAAAAGTATTGCTTCTTTTCAGTAGCAGGAATAAAGTAGCACCCGCATCAAACACCTTTCATGCATCCGTATATAATTTATCTGAAATGTATGGTTAATAACTGGGGCCTTAAGTTATTAAGAAAATAAATGCACATGTAAGAATTGTACCACTTCAGGATTAAGCATAGTGAAATAAGATATGACAGCCTGAACATAGAAGTGACAGAATAAAGGACAATCCCCAAATTAAAGTGGGCTTAAAATACCCCTTCACACAGATATTATTACATTTAATTATTCCTTCAAAGAACTCAGGATGGCATTCAGATATCTTTCCCTCTCCTGCACATTTTATCATTACAACCCTGTAAACAGATGAAATCGATAGATATGATTATCTCTAGGTCATCAAAGGAATTATCTCCTCACTCCTAATCTGAGACGATCTCTTCTGTCAAATAGAAAACATTTTTGTAAAATACTTTTGTTGTTGTTTTATAAAGGAGATTCCTTCATTATATTACTTTAAAATGTAGCATATGTTAAAACTTATTTTCATTTTAAATTAGATGAGCATATAACACCAGTACTATGGAGAAATTTGCTTATTATCTCTCATATTGGGCAAGTGAAGGAATTAATAAGGTTTATAAGCTTATTGCCCTATTCACTTTGAATCATTTTGTTTATTATCCTGCTATTTTTTCTTTAATCAAGAAAAGGTTCAATTTCCACATAATGCAGATATAGCATTGAAACCTTCCCCTTGATTGGATCACATTGGGTAGCCAGTGTGCTTACTTCTCTCTACAAAAGAAAATAAAGCAATTTTTCATAAGATAGAACAGAAAACTGTATCCTTTTACACAATATTTTTACATATAGTGTAATGGAAGGGTGGTTTTTTTACATCTAGGTAACACAGTTCCATTATAACATTAAATGTATAGACTAGATAAGATAAGGAATCTCACTTTTAATGAACTGGGTACATTGCCATAAGTAGATGCTAAGTAAGGAGTAAGTAATATGCCAAATTTGGTTAAAATTTCAATCCCCCCCCACTCTGGGGTGTGTGTGTGCATGCATATGTGTATTTGTACCTCTAGCCGACTAGTTTCTGCTTATCGTCCAATTTGATGGGATACATAACCCATGATTACACCAGATTTTAAAACAGTCTTCCAAAAATACAAATCTTTCCTTAAAGTTTCATTAACATTTTTTGTTGTTATTTGATATGGATAGGAATCTTACAAGTATAACACCAACTTGAAAAGTCAAGGGGAAAAAATACCTTGTTCTGGTTCCATCACTCATGCCGTGATAAATGCAGCTGCACTGAGAAGGGCAGAAACTATCCACTTCTTCCAAAATGCTAATAATGACACAAACAGCAGCAAACAGATGCATGGTTTCTTTCCAAGACAATAAGGTAAATCCAAAATCGAAGATCTTGTATTCCTAGACAATCATCCTGGATGCCAAACTTGTACATGTAGCTTCCATTCAGTCAGAGCTGATTACCCTGGATTATCTGAGAGCTGCAATTACTTAACCTTCAAAGGTACTCTGCAAATGCTCATTTGACATCACTAGTTCTTTATTGTGTCAAAGGAGGAAAGCATTAGTAGTAAAATTATATCCATCTTGAAAGCAAGACTGCTACTAAAAAGGAGCTAGAAACTAATTTTTTTTAAAAGTGCAAGTGTAATTTGAAATTAACACCGACATAGTGAGTATAATTATTCCTCTAAAAATGCAGTTCTGTTGTTTGAATAACTACTACACTATGCTAAGATCACTATAATGCAGGAAAGGTGTCAGCCCAGGAGGCCATCTTGAAATGGAAGTGGAGGCTTGAAGTGGAAGTCTTTGGATCTCCAAAATGCTTTATTATTTACCATATGTTGTTTCAAAATTACATTATTACTTTTTAAACAACAACTGTAGATCTGTAATTTAAAGATATTGGTAATAATGCACAGAAAAGTAATTTTTTAAAAAATAGCCGATGGTACAAATGATCAACTTAACAAAATTTGAGTAAATTATTGACAGAAACTTCAACTGTTTATTTATTTCTAAAGCAAATATTTGCTTAGCTCTCCAACAATTGAAGCATTTTTTTAATAGAGGTTAATATGTTTAGCAATAGTAACTTTGCAAAAAACCCAAATCAGTAATAGAAGTTATAATAAATGCTTTTTTCTCCTAGGATCATTGAATTTTTTTTAGCAATAGAAAGAGAAAATTTCATTACACTTTTTAATGGATTTCTTACTGAAGCAGTTTACAGTTTTATTTAAATTTCAAAATTGAATAATGACTGTGGGGGAAAATACTCACGTATTATTTGTTCAACTATTCTTATCACCTTAATGTTGAATTGATTTAATATATATATATATTTATTTATAGTATAATCCATAGAACCATTATCCATATACAGCAAAGCAGAGAATTGGATACCCAGGAAGCTTGTGTTTCATATGAAACAAAAGACATGGGGTATGCATCATTCTAGTATCATATAGTAACCAAAAGTCAAATAGAATCAGTAGAGGACAAAGTTATTATACATCAATACATAGTTACATGTGAAGTAGTTTTAACTTTCTTTGAAGGCAAAAAACATGATGAGTTGGATAGGCTTTAAAGCTGTATCTTTATGCAATTGAACTTTGAGATAAATGCATTGGCAAGATGTTGATTGTTACCTCCTGTCGTACTTGACATTGGATTAGTGCAAGGATGGCCCTTCGAAACCTACAAGAGGGAAAAATGTTTTAAGTGTGTGGTAAAAAAAGATCAGCAGAAGATCCAGGTAACATAAGAAGAAATCTTTTGCCTAATCTCTAATTCTTTTTTTAAAATAATTTTTATTCCTTTCTTGTTAAAATATTGGACACAATGTGACCATCCTGGCGTTATCTCCACCATACAACTAAAATATGAAACAAATAACATATATCCTCTTCATACATTACTAATTATATATAATTATTCTACCCAATATACTCATTTATATTTACCTATATTACATCACATTCTTGGTTCTACAAATCCTGGTTATTTCCTGTTCCAACTCCCACTTTTCATTTCCAACCATTGGTAAAATCTATTCCATATATCATTATATTCTGTCTCTCTTTTATTTTTTAATTCTAGTATCAATTTATCCATTTCCGCGCAAACCAATATTTTCTTTACTAATCTCTAATTCTTTACTACCATAGGATCATTGTCAAGATCTGTGCTACAAATATGATACCTGTACCTTTGTTGCTGCTTATTCTCATGCTTCTTTCTCTAATCTATACTAACTTCTAGAGCAGTGGGCCAGTACTTTCTTCCCTTGCTTTTTACCAGAGATAGTTTGTGTGAAAGTGGCAGGGCAAAAAAAGGAGAGCAGAAGTAGGCCACTGGCTTGGCAGATGGACAACAACAATGGCAATTCTTGGAACTCTCTTATAAATGTGTAATCCTCACCATCAACAAAGAACACTTAAAATGTGTGATTTTCATAGTTAACTAATCTGCTGATAAGCTTTTTATTAACACATTTTAATGATTTGCATGAAATGTTATATTAATCACAAGCTCAGTGTACCAGTGGTGAAATGGTACGAAGTCTGCTACCGGTTTGCTGCATGCGCATGCGCGAGGGGGGGAACAGCTGTGCCGTGCAATTTAGATTCTCTAGAAAGATGGATTTCCTACTTACTAGCAAATTTAAATCACACGGCACAGCCGATTGTCAGAAATACTGGTTCATCCGAACTGGTAGCATTTTTTTACTACTGGTTCGCCCGAACTGATAGCTTTTATTACTACAGGTTCAGGTGAACCGGTCTGAACCAGTAGCATTTGACCCCTGCAGTGTACATAGTGTATGGTGCTGTAGGAAATGGGATTTTAAGTTGTGAGATAAATGCAAAATTATAATCAATACACAATAAAATTGTAGCAATGATAAAATTCCATTTTAATACCAAATAGTTACAAAGAAGTCCTACTCCAGTTCAAACTTTCTAACCACAGTGGCTTCCTTATCTTTAAAAATATTGCATTCTTCAGGACTACATAAAACTGATGTCTCCCTCCTCCATCCATGCCCACCCCATCCTGCAATAGAGCCACTTACTTTTTGTTTGCGATCACATAAATGCAGGGATTATAGAAGGTAGATGACTTTGCAAACAGTGGGGCAATGATTGCCATCGTGGGGGGAATTTTTTCTGGGTTTCCAAATGCAGACCATAAACACACAATAGAATATGGAGACCAAGCCAACAAAAACATCAAAATCATAACAACAGACATCTGTTAAAAAAAAATGTTGCAACTCCTTAATATTTTTGTTAAGTCTGTCTTAAGCATCTATTTGGTTTCTTCCTCAAACCTGTGTTGTGCCTAGTCATTTTTTTCCCTACATCTTCCAGATAATCTGTGCTGATTAAGAATGTACGTTGTAGAAAATTGCCATATGGCTCATATCTCAATCTGCAGGCAACCTCGGGTTACACAAGCTTTGACTTAAGTAATTCCAATGTTATCCTAGGACACACAAAAATTGCAGCCATCATTTCTCAGTGGAACAATGCGGGTGGACAGGGAGGAGCTAGTTCTGCTATAAAATCATACAAATCATTGCCCACAAGATTCTCTCCCTCCCTCCCTCCCTCTTTCTCTCCCTCCCTCTCTTTCATTCTCTCTAGCTGCTTTGGTCTTATTGCTACTCAATCCTGTAGCCAAATCCATTCTTTTTTTCTTCCCAAGTATCATACCTGGACAGCTGCTCAGAAATGTTCTGTCTGGCCCTGAACTGTTTCTTCATGCAAGTGTGGGAAAAATAAACTTTCAATCCCTTTTTCCAGTTTTTCCTCTGCCCAAGCAAATGTCTTTTTAAGTATAGAATTTAGTATTAAATTCTACAATTTTAATTCCTTGCAATCTATACATAAAACTTTCTAAATGCCCTGCTCTGAAGCCTATGTTTTATGCTTAAATGGTATTGCTTGACGTTTCTTATCTGAGACTTTAAATTAAATGCCAATTTGTTTAAGCCTGTTCCCCTTCACTGGCTTTTGTGATTGATTGATTGATGACTGATTGACTGACTGATTGATTTAGCCACCCCTCTCACTATCCAAAATAACTCTGGGTGGCTGTATTATATGCTGGTTTTGCAATAAATTGTAAACCAAAACTCAACAAACTGAAGCACAAGTGGCTCTGCAAATTGGTATTGCCTCAATATCTTTGGAATTTTTTTCTTTTCACTTGCATGAAGTGAAATTTCACCCAGTGGTGAAGTCCGAATCGGTTTGCTACCGATTTACTGGCCGCACATACACACTGCACACCAAATGGAGGCTTGGGAAGGTAAGTAGAACAGCGAGGAGGGATCAGCTGTGGTGCACGATTTAGCTTTGCTAGAAATCAGGAAATCCTGCTTTCTCGTACAGCTAAACCACATGGCACAGCTGATTGTTGGAAATACTGGTTCAGAGGAACTAGTAGCTTTTTTTAACTACCAGTTCACCTGAACTGGTAGATTTTTTTTTACTACTGGTTCACCTGAACCAGAGCATATTTAGTATCTATTTAGCAGCATCCGCTCTTTGCAATATCTTATGCATCAGGGTTGTGTTTGGGGAGCAGGGGTGTCCCAAGTGCTCTGCCAATGAAAACGGGCTCCTGAGCCCCGTTTTCAGCCACATCAGTCTGCTGCAGCCCTCTGCCAGCAAAAACAGAGGGGGCTGCATGCAGCCCCCCCGGGTTCTGTTTTCACTGGCAGAGAGCTGCAAGAGATCATTATGGCCAAAAACAGAGCCTGGGAGGCTATGTGCAGCCCTCCCGAGCTGCATTTTCGCTGGCAGAAGAACCATGGGCTGGTCATTTGCTGTTTCCAGGGCAGCCCTGCTGGTCAAATCTAAGCACCTTGAGGGCAAGTCCTGGCCCGCGGGCCTTGAGTTTGACACCCCTGCTCTAAAGTAACATCTGCCCCATCTTCCTGTCCTTCCACAACAGCCTGAAGACCTGGCTCTCTGGTTGGGCTAGGGACCAGATGGGGTGATTCCACACTAGTGGGAGCTGCCACACTGATGGCATATTCCACCTCCCCTGCTTTGCTCTCTACTTGTCCATCTTTTTGTTATCATACTGATGTTGTATTCTTTTTCATTGTTTAATTGTTCTATTATTTTATTTCTGTTCAGTTTACACTCGTTTTCATTTCTTCCATTTTATTGTTGTAAGCTGCCTAGAGTAGCCCCATGGAGAGATAGGTGGCAAATAAATTTAACAAATAAATAATAGACCTAAAATACTGTTCATAAAGTTTTCAGTTATTGGATATGCTAAGTATAGTAGACTCAGGCTATCTTTCTTATCTAAAACCTGGTTTCCTCTCCTTAATACATACATATACGCATACATGTTTGGTGTGAACGTAACAGTGTTACATATAAATGTTGTACGTCTCATGTAAGCCACATCACAGGCAATAAAGGAAAAATAGGGTAATGAGAAGAATTTATAATACAAAGAAGGTACAGTATGAGATAGAAAAGCATGAGAATCAAGAGCAAATGATCTCCATGGATAATGTTTATATTTCTTACCTAAAGCAGTATTAACTTTTTTTTGTCTGATTTCCCTTGAAAGAGGAAGAGAGACAGAGAGGGAGAGGGAGGGTTAGGGAGAGAAAGAGAGGGAGGGAGAGAGGGAGAGAGAGAAAAAGAAAGAACATGAAGTATTCTAAGCCCGTGTTGGCGAACCTATGGCACACATGCCACAGGTGGCATGCATAGCCATATCAGTGGGCACGCTAGCTCAGCTGGCCGGAGCTGAGGTCACCAGAAGTAGGGAAACAAGCTGTTTCCTGCCTCTGGAGGGCCTCGAGGGGTGGTGGGAAAGGCCCATTTTTTGCTGTCCCCAGCCTCCAGAGTCTCTGTAGGAGTCTGGGGAGGGTGAAAACGACCTTCCCCAACCCCTCTGGAGGCCAGAAACGGCCCGTTTGCCAAATTCCAGTGGGACTGGAAGACCGTTTTTGCTGTCCCCAGCCTCCAGAGCCTCTCTAGGAGTCTGGGGAGGACAAAAACGGCCTTCCCCATACCCCCAGAGGTTCCACTGGAAGTTGGCAAATGGGCAGTTTCTGGCCTCCGGAGGGCCTCCAGGGGGTGGAAAAGGCCGTTTTCGTCCTTCTCCACCCGTTGGTGAGAGAGAAAAACGAGCCTACCAGGCCATCGCGTGCCAGGAGCAAGGGGAGTGGGGGGGGTCATGCAGGGAGCATAGAATTATGAGTATGGCCACGTGCATGTGTGACCCTCCCTGCCCGCCCCCCCGGCACACGATGGCAAAAAGGTTAGCCATCACTGATCTAAGCTGTACTGCTTATTTTTCTTGGTATCATACGTAGGATAATTTTGAAAGAAGAAAAAGGTATTCTCACGTATTGTCACCTTACCTTTGTAACATCAACTTGATCTGACCAATCTACTTCGATGCTTTCTATATAAGTGTTCCTGGCATATCGCTTTAAAGTTTGAGAAATATTGTAGTAACAGTAAAACATGATGGATAAGGGGACGACAAAATTAACAGCAATTACTGACATAGTGTAAGAAACAAAGGATCTGAAAGTGAAAAAGATCAAACAGATAACTGAAAAACCTTTCTTTATTGATAGTATTACCACAATTACTTGAGGGTATTGTAAAATTACATGGAACTTAAATAGCTGAATTGGTTGATAGTTATTATTCTAAACCTAGCTATTTGTTGGAGTGGTTTAGGTAATAATCCAGTACTCATTCTATAGAAATTCTATTTTTCAGCTTGCTCCCAGGTAAATATATGCAAGATTCAGAAGTGTCCGTTCCTAGCCACAATTACTCCAAATTAATGAAGCATGCATTGTGAGATCACAATGCAAGCTCTATCTTATATCATTTGACACTGCTATATTTGCCCCTGCTAAGCCTACATCCATGTCTAACACAACTGTCTTTGAAAGCAAGGTCTACCCAAAAGTTCACACCTGTTAGAATAGAATAGAATAACAGAGTTGGAAGGGACCTTAGAGGTCTTCTAGTCCAACCCCCTGCTCTGGCAGGAAACACTACAGACAAATGGTTGTCCAATCTCTTCTTAAAAACTTCCAGTGTTGGAGCATTCACAACTTCTGGAGGCAAGTTGTTCCACTGATTAATTGTTCTGTCAGGAAATTTCTCCTTAGTTCTAAGTTGTTTCTCTCCTTGATTAATTTCCGCCCTTTGCTTCTTGTCCTGCCCTCAGGTGCTTTGGAGAATAGCTTAACTCCCTCTTCTTTGTGGCAGCCTCTGAGAGAACCCTATGGTTTTTTTAATTGCTTCTGCTTATCCAACCCTAACTCTAACCCTAACCCTAACCCTTTCCATTGAGTCTTGACAAGACTTAGGCGTATTATGTTGGCCTTTGTTTCCAGCCTATGTAAATATTCTTTTCAAGACATAAATGAAAAGGTTAATACTAAAATAAGTACAACAATGTCATTAATTATTCATCAGAAAACAATAAATGGAGCCAGATTGAATGGTGTCCTGGATGTATCAGATTTAAACATGGTAGACAAAATTTTCTTTCTTAGTGATTTACAAGACGGTTGTTCCCTTCCAAATTGTTTGATGCTTGTTCAAATTTTTAAAGTTTTAAGGCATCGGTGAGATTCTAATAGCGCAAAATTATCATCGTGAACGTTCTACTTTACCATAAAAATAACATACGTGTCATTTTCTCTCCAGTTTATGGTACAGGTAGCTCCAGTTGGATCTGGAGCATAGCTTGCCCATCCTATCACGGGCATGGAGGCCCAAAAGACTGCATTGGTCCAGGCAGCAAAAATCAGGGCAATATAGTTGTGAGTGGTTAATCTGTTACCTGTTGGCAAACCAAAACATCACCACTATTTATTCTTTCCTATCATTTGTACCTTTCTATTCGAAACCAAAGAATACAAAAGTTACAATCAAAATTTTATAAATCCACAACTCAAATGTAATGATTATTCATATCAATATTAAATTCATGTTCATATCCATACAATGGATATACAGTAAGCAGCCAACTTCCCTCATTGAAAATTACATATTCTTTGTGTACATAAAGATGATATGATAGGATATACGATATATATGTTCATATGCACACATTTACAAACATTAATTTAAAAAATGAGAAAGTTGCTGAGAACATTTCCTTAACTATAACCTGAATCTTTTTTCAACTTGGTGCCTTCCAGATAGTTTAAATTAAAAAATAATAATAGTCATATCCATTTGTTAACTTGATGTTAGAGTAGTTGCAGCCCATCATGTCTAGGGATAACAAAATAAACAAAAGCTTTCCTAACCCATAACTGTGCCTTCAATATTAAAATTAATGTATTTTCATTATGCTATACTTAATAAAGAATTGCTGGATAGTCTTCCAACTAAACATTGACTAGACTAGGATGTAACTAGCAAAAATTGCTTCATCATATGCCTAAACTAAAAAGGGGACATCAGAACAAAACAATCGTACAACTCAGACCCCTTAAGCTTTACAGTCTGATTCCAGTCATTCATAAACTACAGATGCCCAATTTTTTTTGATGCATTTGACTCAGTGGTGGTATTTAGTCGGTTCTATCCGGTTTGCATGAACCGGTAGCGATGGGAGGTTCCATCCACCCACCCGGACGTCATCATGTCCCGTTTTTGATGCTCTGCGCATGTGCGTGCGCTCACATTTGCGAACTGGTAACTAAGGTAAGTGAATACCACCCCTGATTTGACCCATTCATAATAGGCACTCTCACAATATGATTGCAACGGTTACACTTTGCTTAGCATTTACAAAACCTATATTTATGAAAAGTTAAACGGATAAATATATTCCCAGCTAATCTCTGCCTGTGCAGGACATGTCTTCTTCAACCTTTATTTCTTGCTGAAAAGGTGAGCCTGCTTCCAAACGTATCAGCTGGCTGCCCTCATGCATCATTTTAATCTTTCAAAATGCCACAAAGATTACAGTGCTTGGCTTCTTAATGGTGTGAAGCATATTATCAGAGCTTCCCATTGATAAAAGAATTTAGGTCATGTGCTTCAGGCATCTTGGCAATTCAGTATTGAGATATTTTCAGGCACTTTGGTATTTACAGAACCAGATTCCCTAGTCAGTTCTTACTCTATAAAACTAGAGATGAGATCTCAATTCCATACTTGTTTATCTGCTGACACTTCCAATCTGATATACACTCTAACCTTCTTGCTCTATCTTCAGTCATTTACACAATTAAGAGTGTGGGTGGTTAAGAAATAGGAAATATAAATTTAAAAAAGTAACCTTATTATCTTTCAATTGAAAACAGAGGTAGGTTTTGATATGTAATCCTCCAAAATACAAGAGCCAAATTAACCAAGTATACTTTTAAAAGGGCAGGTTTTTTAACAGGTTTTGTTTCCACAAATGCTTCTGTTATCTACAAGCAACAGATAATGCAAGTAAACATAAGCAGACAAAAAAACATTCTGAAAAAAGTACTGGGAAACCATTTCAATAGTATTGTCAAAAAAATTGATATGAAATTCAGCAAGAGTCAAACTCAATATGAAGGAGATTTATACTTTACGAAAAAACTGAACAACTCTGTATGCAAAATTCAAATAACATAGAGTACAAAATGTGGGATTTCCCACAAAACAAATCACAAACAAAACAAAAAAAATCTATTCTGAAAAATGGTATGCCTTTATTGCAGAATTCTGAGCATCATACCTATTTGAGGCTTGCAGATGGTCAAGTAACGATCTATGGCAACAACAGTAAGCAAACCAATGCTTGCCATTCCAAAGAAGATATTTAAGGCAGCATAAATCTAGAATTTAAGAAAGAATACATGGTTTAAAATGTTTTAAAATAATATTGTTTGCTTTCAAAGGTCTTAGGCTTTTCTTTTATTATTAGCAATAGCAATAGCACTTAGCGCTTTACAGTGCTTTACAGCCCTCTCTAAGCAGTTTACAGAGTCAACAAAGAAGGCACGCTTTCTGGATTCTGATAGATAGCACTGCTTAATCAATTGGACCCAAAATACATAACTTTGTCTGATCTTACTGGATAGACAAAAAACATGGGAGATAGGCAGTCCCTCAGGCAACCTGACCCTATGCTATGAAGGACTCTATAGTATAGATGATAATAATCAGCATCTGGAATTGCAAACAGGAGCTCACTGGCAGCCAGTGTAATCTTTATAGAACTGGTGTCATGTTGGCATACTAAAGCATGCCCAAAATTGCTGTGGTTGCTGGATTTAGGATCTGATGTAGCTTCCAAATGGTCTTCATGGGTTGTCTATGTACAACACATTTGTTGTTGTTGTTGTTAGTTGCAAAGTCGTGTCCGATCCATCGTAACTCTATGGACAACCTTCCTCCAGGCCTTCCTGTCCTCTACCACCCTCTGGAGTCCATTTAAGCTCACACACCTACTGCTTCAGTGACTCCATCCAGCCACCTCATTCTATGTCGTCCCCTTCTTCTTTTGCCCTCAATCTTTCCCAGCATTAGGCTCTTCTCCAGTGAGTCCTTCCTTCTCTTTAGGTGACCGAAGTATTTGAGTTTCATCTTCAGGATCTGGCTTTCTAAAGAGCAGTCAGGGTTGATCTCCTCTAGGACTAACCGGTTTGATCACCTTGCAGTCCAAGGGACTCGCAGGATTGTAATAACACATTGCAATAGTTCAAGCATTAGAAGGACCTCACAATCTACAAATGAGCAGAATTGATGCACCAGATGTAACTGGGCAAAGATCTTGTTAGCCAAAGCTGCCACCCACTCTTCAAGCATGATCTGGAAGCCCAAGGTGATGCACAAATTGTGTACCAGTTTTGAAGTAAAGACTACAATCCCATCTTAGACTAAAGATAGATTGGCAAAAGATTGGGAGAGGGGAGGCAAAAGTCCACAACTGTTTGGCAGGATAGAATCATGAGTCTGTTTCTCTATCCAGATCCATGCAGTCTCCAGACAATGAGACAGGACTTCTTGTTCATTGGGTAGCCTAAGAGATCATGTAGACCTCAGCTTTCCCAGTTCTTATTGTCAACAATAGTTCAGAAGAGGCCTTTCCTATAATCTAAGCCCACATCCTTTTAACAGCAGCTACTGGGTTTGCATTCATGACCATTGGAATACAAATCATATATTCTGCCTTTAAATCATGCTGTTTCTCCATGAGGTTGTCACAATCAACTCCCTAGTAAACAAGACTTTTTATTGTGCTACTCAACACAGCCATCTAGTGGCAAATGTGATACATTTTATATTCTACTTTGCACACTCATTTTCAGCTACTAGAAAAGAAGTTTGGGTAGACTTTTGAAAGCGAAATAGTAACAAGTTTATAACATATGAAAAAATAAGATCACTTCCTGAAACTTGGTGAATGTGTTGAGACTGTAACTTCAAGAGTTCCCAACCAGCAATATCTCTGGGATAAAGTATTGTAGAAATAGAACTAATAACAATGCTATTTTAAAAAAAATAATAATTCTATATTCCTAGTTCAAGACTTTTTAAATTTTAATCAAAGTGGAATGTCGACACATATTTGTTGGGATCCAGTATATTAATTGATTCTTCTAAAGCAGGAGACAATTGTGATTCAAGTTAGATAGTTATTCCATCTAGTTTTGTTTTTTTGATTTGATATTTCCCATTAGTCAGTTCTTTTAAGAGAAGATGCCAAGAACTCAACAGTCAGGTGGTATGCAAGGTGCTTGTTGTGTTATATTAACAGACAATTCTCTCTTCCCAGAAGATGAAATACTATCTGCTTCTGTATGTATCTCTCTTTCAAAAAAAAAAACCAACCACTCAAGTAAATTAATATAAGTTCTAATTAATAATATAATTTGTAAGTTCACCTAAATAATTCTTTTTATGAAAAGATTTTGTCTATTTACTTTATGAACCAAGAAATACATTTTCAACAATTTAATCTTTTCTTTGGATTTGCTTGTCTTTTGGTAATGATTTCTTTCTAGCACCAAAGCACACAGATATTTAATAGTAATTCACAGAAATGTGTTTTTGCCACAAATGCACTAGTGGAAAGAGATGTGTGATTCAACTCTTCATGCTAAAAAGAACTTGTAGAAACATTTAACACAGTCTGTTTTGTTTGTTTCTGAACACTGATTTGAACAGGGCTACATACAATATGTGTAATATAATCCTTTGTTTTAATACTCAAGTACCTGGCAACCCAGGTAGCCAAATTTCCAGCTTCCATGCAGATCTGAAGCCGCAGACATGGGATAGCCAATACTACTCACTCCAATATCCGTAAAAGCCAGGTGAATAATAATAGTATTGCTTGGTGTTCGAAGTTCCTTAAATTTAATGAAGATGCTTAAAACAACAATATTACTGAGAAGACTTATGACTCCTGTCAAAAGATAAAAAAACAGGGAGTAAATTTTGGAAATTTTAGCCTTAGTAGACCCAATCTGAATTTCATACTACAGTATTTACAAAGAGACTAAAATCATCATCATCATCATCATATCATCATCATCCTTTTAAAAAACTTAATTAAATATTAGTTTTGTGCCAGGTTGGCATAATAGCAATAGCGCTGAGACTTATATACTGCTTCACAGTGCTTCATAGCCCTCTCTAAGCAGTTCTACAGAATGACACTGTGAGTTTTAGTCCTTTCTTAGGCATAAAGCCAGCTGAGTGACCTCATTTCAACCTTAGGAAAAAAGCAATGACAAACCATTTCTGAAAAACCTTGCCAAGAAAACTGCAGGGACTAATCCAGGTAGTCACCTAGAGTCAAAACTGTCTCAAAGTTACCAATAATTAAAAACAGGCTAAATTCACACACAATACTAAACTCATAATGCATCCATAGGGCAATTTATTTGGCTTTGACTTGGCGATGTTTCATGAACCCAACAATTATGATTTTTAATTGTAATGGATGTTATATCAATTACATTGATATGTGAACCAATCCAATTAGAGTTTATATTACATCATGCTTGAGCTTAAGTAAAGCAGGTACGGAGTTAATTAGGTATTTCATCACCAGCCCCTTTTAGATGGTAAAAATCAATAAAAAATACTGAACATAATTTATGGGCAGAAATCCATTACACATTTGCTGGGGAATTCTAGAAGTTGAAATCCACATATCTTAAAAATGCTCAAGTTGAGAACCACTAGACTAGACAATATAATACCCCTTTATATTCTGTGATCCCATCATGAAAATAAAAAAGCAAGCTATTGTTAACAAATACAATGTTACTACTCACTAGTTGCTTAATACAAATTTTATTGATATCATCTCAAAAAACAGAGTAGAATTTTATTTCTACCACCATCACACCACAAAACCACAATATGGGAGAATACAATACAAATCAGACAGGTTGTGTTTACAGCATTAATTTAGTCATCCCAATTTTATGGGTTCACACTAAGTGCATCATAAACTAACTACAAGAATTAGGTTTGCACAATTTATTAGCTTAAAATATGATAGTCTACAAAACAATCAGTTCTGCAAATGTGGCTAATGAATAAGATGCATTTTGACAGGAAGAAGGGAATTAGATACCTAAGACTGAAAGCCAACAATCTTACTATTTATTCTTTGAATTTGTTTCTCTGAGGGGAAAAAGCTCCCATCCTCAACATTTTATTAATCTCAAACATATGCAGCATTTTCTTCTTTTACATATTGACCTTACTTGATATATTTCATTTAGTGGAATATTAGGTTTGTCTACATCAAAGCAAGTTCTAGTGAACTCAACTATGCCAACATCTAGCTAAATGGATTTAAATTAGAAGTCAGGAAGTTACTTTACAAAGTGTCGAATATTATCTTACTTGCAGGTAATAACATAAGCAGGGGAATTCCAGCCCCTTGTTCAGAGCTGCCATGAATACAAGCTTAGTTCTTTTGCATGCAAAACAGGTTTTTCCATCACTGAAGTACTACCCTGCCCAGATTCCAAGTGACTATAGAAGACTTATAAAGATTAGAGTGTGAAGAAATTTTAATTTGAAAGCAAAAACAGGTCTTCAGACTGTATTAGGGAGCAAAAGTAGAATTTGTCTGGAATGCCTTAAAGCAGGGTTCCCCAACCAGGGGTGGGCTTCAGATCCTTTAGCAATGGGTTTGCTGCCCTGTTGCTGGGTGGGTGTAGCCATGGTGGGCGTGGCCAAGTCCCCAGGTGCCAGAGGCTTTCCTTGAGCCTCTGGGAGGGCAAAAACTGCTTCCCTCAGGCTCCGGAGCCCCTCTGGAGGCTGGAAACAGGCCCATTTCCGGGCCTGCAGGAGGCCCATTTTTTGTCCTCCCAGACTGTCCATGTGGCCCCTGCACTTACCTGGAAAGATGAATGGGCCGCGTGAAGACTCCTGGGAGAGGAGGAGTGGGGTAGGAGGGACCAACCAGGGGTGGCATTTGGGGGTTTGCTGAACCCCGGTGATCCTTGGCTAGAGGAACACCTGAATCCTGCCGAACCCCAAGGAGCCCACCTGTCCCCAACCCTCAGTTCGTGGCATGCCAGCAACCAGGCTGTGCAAACAAGCAAAGACCCATCCGCAGGGTGCAGGCAATACGTGAAACCATGCCTCACCCCCTCCAGTCTGCAGAAAAACTGTTCTCTGCAGAACCAATTCCTAGTGCCCAAAAGGTTGAGGACTGCTGCCTTAAAGCAATTCTATCATGAAAAAAAAATACTTGCTTTAAAAAGCTGCACATAGAGGCTATTTGCATATCCCTGGGTATTCTGAAGTACCTTTTGCCTTCAATTCCAAAAAATAGCAATCCATTTTCAACACTTCACATTTCTTTGCTTAAGTTTAATTAAAGCTGAAAAAAAATGAAGTGATTTTATTAAGGTGCCTCAATACTTTATTAATCAAATACATTCACTGTCCATACCTGCTGCAATCAAGTATGCTGCGATAATGTTGTGTTCCTTCTGGGAAAAGGCTGATGGAAGCTCACTGCTACTTTCCACAGTCATAATAGGGTAATTCCAAAATGTGGCACAGCAAAGAAAACTAGGAAGAAACGTCAAGAGCTAAACTCTGAAAGAAAGAAGAAACTTATGCAGTCCTTTTAAGATGAATTGTTATCTTCTAAAATTTCTTACAAATGTCCTGCTCGCTTCAAAGGCTCCTAACAGGATTCTGATTAAGGGGCTTACATTCCTAGCCTTTCCTTCCTTTGGAAGGAAAAAGCTTGTTAGGTCAAACAAAGAACAATATAGAGCTGCTTTTATTTTCAGTAAGATTTTTGTGTCTTGTGGCAAGAGATTTACTATTTTCAGAGAACCCAGATTTTGAACTTCAGTCTTCAGGGTTTTATTAACGTAATTCTTTCAGCACTTTTCTTTCAGCAAGTCATGAAGCAAAATAAACTCAGTTTCTGTCAAAAATGTATTGTTGTTGTTGTCATTATTATTATTGTTATTGTTATTATTATTATTATTATTAGTCTGTTTGCAAGGAACTGATTGCAGATGCACACTGCAAACTGGAAGTCTACCTTGAAATATTTCTAACACATCTGCTGTAAACTGGCATACATAAATTTGGATCGTGAATCAGACATTTGGATTATGAATCAAGCCAGTTGATAGCAGATGTTATTATTGACTTTGTACTTATGCAACATGCTAAGCCAGTGATGGCGAAACTATGAAAAGCATTTCAAGGGTGACATGACATGTAGGTGACAAAGCAGCATTCACCAATACCCAACAGCTATTCTCAAAAGCACACCCTTTTCGCATGATTTTTGGAAGTTGCCAAGGTCGTGTGAAAATGATACGCTCTCAAGAGGTCTCTGGAAGTAATACAAAAACCAATTTGTGCTTTCAGGCAGTTTTCAGAAGCTGTAGAGATAATTGAAGAGCATTCTCTGAAGCTGCTTTAAGAATGAAGGCCTTGTGCAATGCTGTCCGTTCAAATGTTTATATATCTAAAATTGTAGTTGTTCCTATATTTATTTTTTACTATCTGCAAGCTATCCATAATCACCTTATTTGTGAGAGGAGCAGAAAAAAGAAAGGAAGGGAGGGAGAAGGAAGGAAGGAAGGAAGGAAGGAAGGAAGGAAGGAAGGAAGGAAGGAAGGAAGGAAGGAAGGAAGGAAGGAAGGAAGGAAGGAAGGAAGGGTTAAGAGCAGCCTTGCCATAGTACACAGCCATCTGTTTTGTTTCCAACAAGCAGGAAATGAAAACTACTGTATTTTTCAGTGTATAAGACGCACCTTTTCCCCCCAAAAAAGAGGGTGAAAATCTGGGTGCATCTTATACTCCGAATGTAGCCCCACCCAGCTTCTCAAACAGAAGTTTTAGAGGCTGAAAAAAACATCAGAAACAAAGCTTCAGAAAAGAAGCCCCCAAACAGAGCTTCAGAGGCTTTTTTTCTGAAGCTGTTCCGGAGGCTTGCAGAGGCAGGGAAAAAGGTTTTTTTCTGAAGCAGAGTTCCAGAAATTTCAGAGGCAGAAAAAAAAAGCACACATACACAAAAAAAGCAAGGCACAGAGCTCACAACCAAGGAACCTGTTGCTAAAATTCACCTCTGGGAACAGCTGATTGGGAGTATTCTGGGAGACCAATCCACCCACCAATCAGCCTTTTTCTTATTTTCCTCCCCAAAAACTAAGATGCATCTTACACTCTGGTTCATCTTATACTCTGAAAAATATGGTATATAACTCCTTATCTCTATGACTAAACCAACATTCCATCATAACCTGTAGGGTTTGATGGACTTTCCTCTATGACAGGGGTGTCCAAACTTGGTCCCTTTAAGACTTTTGGACTTCAACTCCCAGAGTCCCTCAGCCAGCAAAACTGGCTGAGGAACTCCTGGGAGTTGAATCAAAAATCATAAGATAAAATACTTCCTACCCAATAACATTTCTTTTGGTCTTTGTGTTATCCCCATCATATTGCAGGATCTTTAGCGTTCAAAGGTCTGAACGAAGGCAGGATTAGACCTCACTCAAGATCCAAAACAGGAGGAAAGCCATTAAGACATAATAGGAATTGCCCAACACCCTTTCAGAACACAAGCCTCTTCATTGCATCATCTCACAGCAGCCCAAACTTCAACCAAACGTAGCTTAGACAAACTGACACCTGGGCTCCATGGGAGTCTGGCAACAGCCAACAGAATACATATTCTCGCGCAGGAATAGGAAGCTCAAGTTCAAAGCCCAAGAGAAGGTATAAAAACCCCTTAGTCTCAACTCTGTGTGGTCAGCTGCCCAGAACCCATGTGGTTCTGCTTCATCATTAAACCATCTTTCCAATCAGCCTCCATGTTTCCAGTGCCTTTCTCCAGGCTTTGAACTGAGCCAGATGGATATTTCTTCCAAAACTGCATACCCCAAATTCAAATACACTATTATCCTGTCATTTCTTGTGTTGAACATTAAGTTGTAGAGGAAGTGCCTGCATTGTCTATGGAGATTCTGTCATCCAGGTGATGCTTTTTCAAAAAAGCTTTCTTGGGTTTTTTTTTTCTTTAAAAACGTTTTGCTTATTAATCCAAGCCTTTTGGATGAGAAACAAAATGTCTTCCAAGAAAAAAAAAAACACAAGACAGTCCAGTTGCTTTTTGGAAAAAATGCTTGCATTCTTCTACTAACCAATGATGGAACTAACAACACTTAACCTATACCATACCACTGTTTTCCTCTTTGCGGCTTCCTATGTTTGAGTCTCTCTCTTTTTTTTCTTCTTCACCCCTTTTACTCTTCTGTCTCATACAGAATATTATAGAAACTCAGTTCAGAAGCATTCTTCTTATAAAATCCATGCCAGGGCAATTTGTCTTTTTGTCCTGTTTCATATGCCTATATTTTTCTTCTTTTGTAGCGAGGCCAGCGTAAAACATGTTTGTGTGTCAATGAACAAGACATGGAAATTGTAAGAGAAAATATTTTAAGCAGCTTTTAGAGGTCTTGGCTTTGGGCAAGTCCAAGCTGCAGTCTGACCAATGCACTGTAAAAAGATTACGGTAATTGTTGACATTTTTACTGGGGGAAAAAGATGGTAAGACTATATTTCAAAGCATTCTGCTAGATCCTAATGAACCCTTGCTGAACATTGTGGGAGTTATTGAGTAAATATGTACAACTTTCTTTAAATTACTACTCCAATAAATCAATTTGTAAGACTATCCCTACAATAATTACTATTCATAGGGTAGCACAATTGAAAGCTATCAAACTAGGGACAATTAATGCATATGCATTATTTTTCCTCCTTTCACAGAAAGGACATCTGTTGCTTCATTCAGCAGAATTCATTCATGATACAGAACTCTTACAAATAATTTATTTTCAAAATTCAGAAGATCTGTAAGTATAAAATGCACATGGGATACCTTATGCGCACAGAGATCCACTCATATATACAGATAGCACACTATACATTTCCTGATGTTACAGAACAAGGAACATTTTGCATGGCAGATCTTGAATAGAAAAATAAAAGTAGACTGGAAAATTCTTTTTTCAGGAAACTACAGATAATACTTGCAATGTCTCTCAAAAGTATCTTACGTACCTTGAAACAAGAATAGCATTGACTAAGCCTTTCAGAAACCCAGCTGCTTTAATTTATTAATTTAATTAATAAAAAAACTTGGAGGCATGTTTTAATCAGTTCATAAAAGGGTCTCTGAAGAATTTGTTCAGCCAATCAAGTTGTGAATTGATTTTCTGTTTGTCTTAAAAGCCTGTTATATAAACTTTTCTAGGTAGATAATCAGACATCACATATACTGATGATACTTTTTTATGTTTTGACATTTTGACATTTGAACCAGAGAGCTAAATACAAGATACATTCATCTTCATCTCACATTCAGCATCAAACAAATGGAAGTTAAGACCTTTGAGCATTATTCTGTAAAACTTTATTGGCCACTGCAACTAGAAATGCTAAAATATTATATTTCAAATCCTAGTTGAAATCCCAACTGAAGATGGCATTTAATTTTGTTGTACGGGGTACAATAACAATAAACTAAAAACTAAAAAACTAAGATTTGGAATTCTTGGTACCCTCCGAGTTTGATTGTTTGCCTGAGACATTGCATTACTCAAGTGCTGTGGCCCGTCGGCTGCCAGCAGAGCTAGGTGCAGAGTCAGATGAGGTGGAGGGAGAGCCTGGGCCAGCTTCGCCTTTGGAAGGCTCTGATAAGGAAACAGCATCAGAGGCAGAGACAAAACCGGGGCCTTCCATCCTCCCCCAGGTGGAGAGGCAACCATCTTCGGGAGCGGACCTGAGTGAGGGGGAGGAACAGATGGGGCCCATCCCAGATGCATGTATGCGCAGAGAGGAGAGGAGAGCAAAGGAAAACAATAAGCCGGCTCTCAGGGAAAAGCAGACGTGGACACTAGCCAGTCTCTCCCTGGCTGGGAAATAAATAGTAGGGGTTTGGGAGTGGTCGGTCGTCTCAGACAACTGTTTGTTTTTAGGATACAGCAAGCAATTTGGATTTTTAGGCCAGAAGCACACCTAATCATGTTGGTTTTTTGTTTATCCACATGAATAAAAGACTGTTCCTGTTCTGTTTGAAAAGGAGTTTGTGTTTATTCGTGAGTAAGCAGCTTATCATTACTTGCTAAGGCTGGGCCAGAATACTAACTACATAACATACAGTGCCCTGATAATGTTACGGAGCTAGGTAATGAAAAATCTGCAAGCAAACAAGCAACTCAAAGAGCACCAAGGACTCCACAGTTCAACCCTGAGCTAAATATATCTTTTCTATTGGAACTAATTAAGGTTTTTTGATACATTCAGAGTGGATCAATAAATTATTATTTTAAAATCAACTACCAGAAATCCAAAATATTTTTATTTGATAAAAAAGCTGTTATTTAATTTCACTGATAAGGGGATGAATTCTTGACATTAAAAACAGTCCCTTTAAAAAAGTTTAATAACCTTCCACTTAATGTCTCAAAATAATGACATAGATTGCAAGTCAGATATTTGTAGTTCTTCTTAAAATTGTTGCATATTAAAAGAAACCTATTAACTTTTGGCATGGTAACACTTTACTCCTTAGGGGCTAACTGTATGCTTAAAATTGTTTCCATTTTGTAGCATTCAAGTTCATAAGAAGTCTTCTCTCTTTACATTTCACTAATGAAGCCATAAATTTCCTGTTTCCAGCAGCTCCACTCAGTATCCTCTTCCTAATATGAAAACAAAACAAGAAAAATTAGATCTTCCATATTTAGTCTTAAAAAAATATAAACCTTGGATGTGGCATTGTCTTTACCTCAGAATTGCTTGGATTAATTTTGATATTTCTTTAGTAAAATTCAGCTGTAACCTTTCCAGAGTGACATTTTTTTTCCACGAAAGTGGCAGCCAATAGTCCCCTCACTGAATGTCCCCTATCCCACCACACGAAGCTTACTAAACAACAGTATATAAAATGATTAGTTTCCTAACTGCACATCACTGTTAAAAACTGGATAAGGGAAATATTGCCAAGTCCAGCATCACTGGGTCTTGTTGAAGTACTGGATCTGCGTCAAAATGCTGGGAATTTCTGATTCTGGATTTTTAAATCTTCTACAACCCCATTTCTATACTGTCTTAATGTCCTTCATTTATCATAACATTGTTTTGTAGTATATTGGAGTGTATTAAGACACATATTCATTCCCAATTAGCCAGGCAGGTTCTGTAAGCATTATGATTGTTCATATAACTGTACATACCTTATTTTTCAGACTATAAGTGGATGGAAATGTCTGTGCATCTTATACAGCGAATATAGCGGCGGGGGACCGGGGGGTTGGTGCAGCGCCAATTAGCTGTTCTAGCTCTCTGTTTGTGGTGATCGGCAGCAAGTGGGCTGCGGTGAACGGGCCCCGGCCCTGGCAAACAGGCCGCAGCAAACGGGAGGCAGAGGCAGATTTTTTTTTCTTGTTTTCCTCCTCTAAAACTAATGTGTGTCTTATCTCATATTTTGCCATTGGTATTGGTGTTCACATTTCCAATTTAGGAAACTAATCATCTATGATTGGTAAGTAAACTCTGATTATTTTGCAATCAGGGTCGATTACTTTGCAATTTGGGCCGTGGATAGCTCAGGCTGTAAGGAGCCTGTTATTAGAACACAGTAGCCTGCAATTACTGCAGGTTCAAGCCTGGCCCAAGGTTGACTCAGCCTTCCATCCTTTATAAGGTAGGTAAAATGAGGACCCAGATTGTTGGGGGGGCAATAAGTTGACTTTGTAAATATACAAATAGAATGAGACTATTGCCTTATACACTGTAAGCCGCCCTGAGTCTTCGGAAAAGGGCGGGATATAAATGTAAATAAATAAAAAATAAAAAAATAAAAAAAAGTACTACATTTTCTTCTAAAGTCTGAAGGTTGCTAATTATCTGAGAAGCAAAAAAGCCTAAACATCGCACAGATAATACAGGATATGCCCACAACAAATAGCAAGATAGATAATTATTCTAAATATGAAATATTATTAGGTTATGAATACACTTACCCCTAAATCCTCGGCCACCACCTCTACCTCGTCCTCCTCTGAAGCCTCCACCACCTCTGCCACCTCCAAAACCTCGACCACCTCCAAAACCTCGGCCACCTCCAAAACCTCTACCTCCTACAAACAAATAAAAATAGAGGGGGTCAAATGATAATTACAGTATGCTGTGCAGGGGTCGGCAACCTTAAACACTCAAAGAGCCACAAAGATCCCCGTTCAAATCTAGAGCCAACCGGAAGTCCGGTCCCCCACCATAGAGTCTCCTCCTAGGGCAGCATCTTTTTTCCTCTACCTGTCCTAACCGAAAGCCCTATCAATTGTGTAGCCGACCAGCAACAGGGAGCCGCAGCAGAGGGATGAAAGAGCCACATGCGGCTCCAGAGCCATGGGTTGCTGACCCCTGATCCAGTGAGTGACAATAGCACATAGAAAACAGAAGCCTAAATGAAACAGTGTCGTGTCCCACTCCTCCGCTGACGGCCGGGTCAGGGAAATCCGAATCAGGTGTGCCTCTGCAGCTCTGCCAAAGTCCTAGCAAAGTCCTCAGGGCAGGCAGGAGACCAGAAAGTGACTTCAGCAAGATATGTTTAGACTTTGCCTGACTCAGAGAATGCCAGAAAGCAGATCCTTTATATAGGCCATGAGGTGTGGCTCCATGACTCAGCACTTATCCAGGCCTGCCCCTCCCTTCCTTCTGTTGCCTCTGCCTATCAAGTCTTCTGACGCGAGGGTCACTCCAGTCGGCAGCTATTGGTAATAGACCTCCCTCAGGCTCACATGCTGTGGAGGAGGGGGAGGGGTCTAGTTGCTCCGTTTGCCTGGGCATGGAGCCAGAGCTGGGGGCTGGAGGTATTTCTTCCTCTTCAGCCCAGGGGCCGGGAGGCATACTAGAACATTCCTCCGTGTTCGGAAGCAGATAAGAAGACCCTGGCTGAGGTGAGATTGGACGAGACACAACAAACAGATCCATAAATTCATCCGTTAAACAAGTATGCAGAAACCATTCATAAGAAATTGTAATAAGATTCTTGCTTCTAGATAATGGAGTTCATTGTCAGAGATAGTACCAGTCTTTTAAAGCATGCAGCTGCCTTTTTTTCTTTATAAAAGAACTAAGCTGTTCGTAGGATGGGCCAGTTTAGCACTGCAGGGAAGGCACTCCTTTTCATTTACTATCCCGCCAGCTATCCAAATAATGTGACTTGGATGATGAACTGGGATTAACAGACAACTTAACCAGGGATCTATCTTATGTGAAGGAAACTGAAATCGGCACTTCCCTTCCCACTATGGCATTTTACACAACCGATACATGGGGGTTATTCCTTTTTGCTATGGCTGCTGCATTACCACTATTTTCAGCATCCTAAAACTAAGTAGAGGTTAATTTTATGGAGAATGAAATTCGGCATGCAGTACCGTATTTTTCTGTGTATAAGACACTATTTTTTCTTTAAAATATTTACTTGAAAATGGAGGGGCATCTTATACACAGGAGGCCGAGGGGAGAAGGTGTGGCCATTCCCCATCCTACAGCTCTTCCAGACGAGCCTCTACCTTATATGCAGCTCTATCATTCCTCTCTATTGTAGTTGTTTCCTGTATCACATTGCCCGTCTAGTTTTCATCTCTATTGTTCCTGTGATGCATTACCTGTTCTTGTATTACTCTCCAATAATATGGCTTCTGCACAGTGATGACTTGTAGCGTGCTTACGTACGCTACATGAAACATGGGGCATCCTATACTGTACATGGGGATATCTTATAGACAGAAAAATATAGTAAATTCAGACTCTTCTGTTCAGCCCTGAATAAATTACAGCCTCCTTCCAAATTACTCCATTCTCCTTCATATTTGAAGTTTTGCCCAAATCCAATGAGCAGCCCTAGCTGCTGTCAGGACTACATTGTTTGCAATCTTCTAAAAACTATTTTTCCATTATTGCATATACTTGTTCCCACTGTAAGAAAGAAGTCTACCTACCTCCGCCTCGCCCGCCTCGCCCTCCTCTTCCACCTCGCCCACCTCTTGCGGCTCCTTTCTCACCAGGAGGCCTTGGCAAAAACCTCTGCAGAGGAAGCAATTTTGCTGGATCGATATAAAACTGAAGGAGGAGACGAGCGTTAGACTTTGCCAAGCTTTTGCTTTTGGCTTAAATGTTGCCGTTTTCTTGAATCAATTAAAAATACAGGAAGTCCTCAAGTTACGACCACAATTGAGGCCAAAATGTATGCTGTTAAGTGAAACATTTGTTAAGGGAGTTTGCCCCATTTTACAACTTTTCTTGCCTCGGATGTTAAGTGAATCACCGCATTTGTTAAAGTTAGTAACATGGTCGTTAAGTGAAATTGGCTTCCTCATTCACTTTGCTTGTCAGAAGTCCCAAAAGGTGATCATAAGATCCTGGGACGCTACAACTGTCATAAACATGAACCAGTTGCCAAGCATCCGAATTTTGATCATGTGACATGGGGATGCTGCAATGGTCATAAGTGTGAAAAATGGTCTTAAGCCACTTTTTTCAGTGCCGTTGTAACTTTGAACGGTCACTAAATGAACTGTTGTAAGTCAAGGACTACCTGTAATCAGGACTTCAACTGAGATAAATGCAATAAATTATCCACAAGTAAATCAACCCATACTTCTTTCAAGAGCACTGGACTGCACTTCAAGTACGCTTAATTAAAGACAAATTAAATAATACAATACAGTACAATAAATAGGATGCAATCCTTTGGTTTTGCTTTTTTTGGGGGGGGGAACTAACACTGGGAGACAAGTGGGACACTAAAAACATTTTCAACATTCCACCTTTTTGCACAATTTGTAACTTTTCTCTCCCTTTTAGAAGAGGATTTTGTTTCTTTTAAAAATATTACTGCAAAACAAGGGGCTGCTATTATTACCCTAATGAAAATTTTTAAAATGAGATTACTGATTGGAAGTACTGCAGAGCTAACCCTCAGAAGTTAGCCCCAGGGATATGCAAAAATGACAAAGTGAATCAGAGCAAGCACCAAAATGCACCACTGAGCATGAGAGAATGCCAATGTTTAGTAGTCACAATAGCCATTAATGTAGTAAGTTACTTTTTCCCTGTGTGTCTCTCGGTGTGCCTTTGAATCAGTGTTGACTCCTAGCGCCTGCCTGGACCAGTCTCTGCAGTTTTCTTGGCAAGGTTTTGGAAGTGGTTTGCCATTGCCTCCTTCCTAGGGCTGAGAGAATGATTGGCCCAGTTTCTTTGTGCCTAAAATGGGACCATAATTCACAGTCTCTTGCATTCTACTCTGTTGCCTAGTTCAGTGACAGATATTCAGTCAACCAGCAGTTAACAAACCACTACAATTTTTTATTATTTGTTAAATTTATTTCCCTCCTATCTCACTATGGGGCTACTCTAGGTGTCTTACAATAATAAAAATGAACAAAAGTGAATGGAGTATAAACAAAAATAAAACGACAGAACAATAAAATACACAATGACAAATGAACACCACAAGAATAATATATCAATATGATAACACTAGCAAGTAGGATGTAAGTTTCATACACATTTAGAATTTAGACAGATATTTATGAATATTTAATGGGAAGCAAGATTACATCTCACATAAAGGGAACATAAGCAGGACTTACCTTTTGTAGTTTTTTGAAAGATGAAGCTTTCATGTTTTCTGACAGTTTAACTGAAAAGTACTTTCAAAGTGTCTTAAGGAAAACTCTTATCAAAATTCGTCACGCGTCTTTTTATCAATTTAAAAGTAAATCCTCAATTGTTATGATGATCCAATAGGTAGAAATCTACAAAAGACTTTTTTTTCTTTTTCTTTTATGTACACTGAGAGCATATGTACCAAAACAAATTCCTTGTGTGTCCAATCACACTTGACCAATAAATTCTATTCTATTCTATTCTATTAACCCATTCATGACAAGTCACCTCCTTGGAGTGATCATTAAAATAAATATTATGAAATACAGGAGCAGCAAACTAACAACCAACCTGATGCCTTCTAAATATATTGAAGATGCACGTTTTAAAATCTCTCAACTATCATAGACATTAGAGTTCAATAAGACAGGCTGGAATTACGGCACTCCTTACATTTTTGTATTAAAATGAAAGCACAAGAGCACAAGCTTAGGGGAGAAGTCCTCCATTTCTCATGTCCCTCAAAGAAACCTAAGGAGATCCTCAAAGGTAGAGAGCCTAACTTTCTTCAAGAAGTTCATTAGCCTGCAAGTAATTTCTTATAATATAAAATGACCAGATGAGGCTAAGTTTTTGCATTAGATTCCAAATGCAGGACAGACTTCCGAGAATTAAATGGATTCAAAAAGGATTTACCAGTCCCAAAATAAAATAAAAAACATGCTCCCATCTCTCTCTCTTTCACACACAAACAAATACACACAAAACTAGTAATAAAACTGAACATAAGACTAAAGGATTCAATTACACTGCTAAATAGTTACGATTCTTAAGAAAACATTGCAGTTTGATATATCAAACTTGCAAGATATAAGTAGAAAAAAATATAGAATCTAAACAGCCAACAAAATAGTTACTACATAGCAACTGAAAAGCTATGTCAATATTAAATACAAAGTGGCAAACTAAATATATTTTCCCTTTGTTAATGCAAAGGTCGCATCCAACACCTTGGCTGATCTGGATCAGGTAATTCAGTCCAAATCACAGGTTGGATAGAAGGCAACTAAGAATTTTAATTTAATTGTTATCTAGAAATATAAATAACTATATGAGTACCCAAGGCTCTGTTTTAGGCCCAGTACTCTTCAACATCTTCATCAATGATTTGGACGAGGGGAGAGATAGGGAATTCATCAAATTTGCAGGTGATACCAAGCTTGCAGGAATAGCCAAAACTCCAGAAGATAGGTTTAAGATACAGAAAGATCTTGACAGACTTGAACACTGGGCGCTATCCAACAAAATAAAATTCAATGGTGCAAAAAGTAAGGTTCTACATTTAGGCAAGAAAAACAAAATGTACAGGTACAGTATATGTGGTACCTTGCTAATATTAGTAACTGTGAGAGGGATCTTGGAGTCGTAGCGGACAACCATTTAAATATGAGCCAGCAGTGTGCAACAGCTGCCAAAAAAGCCAACAGTTCTACCCTGCATAAACAGAGGGATAGAATCAAGATCATGTGAAGTGTTAATATCACTTTATAATGCCTTGGTAAGGCCACACTTGAAATACTGCATCCAGTATTGGTATCCAGTATTGGTCGCCACAACGCAAAAAGATGTGAAGACACTATAAAGAGTGCAGAGAAAAGCAATAAAGATGATTAAGGGACTGGAGGCTAAAACATATCAAGAATGATTACAGGAACTGGGTATGTTTAGCTTAATGAAAAGAAGGACTAGGGGAGACATGATAGTAATGTTCCAATATCTCAGGGCTGCCACAAAGAAGAGGGAATCAAGCTATTCTCCAAAGCACCTGAGGGTAGAACAAGAAACAATGGGTGGAAACTAATTAAGGAGAGAAGCAACTTAGAACTAAGGAGAAATTTCTCGACAGAACAATTAATCAGTGGAACAACTTGCCTCCAGAAGTTGTGAATGCTCCAACACTGGAAATTTTTAAGAAGATGTTGGATAACCATTTGTCTGAAGTGGTGTAGGGTTTTCTGCCTAAGCAGGGAGGTTGGGCAAGAAGACCACCAAGGTCCCTTCCAATTCTATATTCTATTCTCTATTCTATTCTCTCTTCTTTTCTCTTGTCTTCTATTCCCATAAAGTCTTCAGGAATTGAGATCAACCTGAAGACTTTATCTTTATTTTACTTTTTTTACTAACCTAGAAGTTTGGTGAAACCAAAATGTCCAAATGTAAAATAGCTAACCTTCTCTTAGTAGACAGAATATACTAGTACAGACAGCTGAAACTGAATGTAACTTTTAGAACCTTTATCTTTTCTTGTATATAAATGAACAAATTAACTATTTTGTTTACTTTGAATTTAGATACATTCAAAAGTACACAATCAAAGGATACAAAGTCTCTAAGTTGCCCAAATATTTCATCTACTTTACCAATCTGTTGTTTATTTTCTAAATAAACTGGTGCATTGAAATAAGGTACTTTGTTTTCTTCAGTGACACATTTACAAACAATATCATCTTCACAAGGATGCATAAACTGTCCAAGAACTGCAAAGAAGAATAATTAAGAAATCGAGTTAGCTCATTTCTCTTATGTCTTCCATTTTCTCTAATATTTAATATACTTACTAACTACACTTTCTGGAGGTCCTTGGTCATAACCGCCTCTATTAAAGCCACCACGTCCTCCTCCACGTCCAAATCCACCTCTTCCACCACCTCTTCCTCCTCTGTTGAAACCGCCACCGCCACCACGGCTGAATCCACCACGATTATTTCCACCTCTCCCTCGAAATGACATGTCTTCTTTCTGTTCAATACGCATAAGAAGCGTAAAAGATCAACTGAACTTCCAGTTATATGTATTAACCAGTATTATCAACTCCGTAATACTGCTTAGGCAGCTGGTAGATAATACAATCATTTCAAAGCAAGAAATAATTTAGCTATAAGTAATACTTCAGGTTTACGGCAATCATAGAAATTATGCATTTTACGCCGCTATAAAATCCTCCATGTGCTGACCATTTTAGGACAGAATAGGATAAAGTCATCAGGTGACACCAATGTATTTTCAATGGATTAGCATATGTAATATATTGGTATGAAATAGCAGTTTTGTCAGGCCTGATAACTTCACAGGGTTAAAAGTAAAATTTTATTGGTAGTCAAAATCAAATTTAACTTTTCCTTTTGCCAGATTTCACCAGTACAATATAACTTTATTGTTATGTTAAAACTAAAAGATAATCTTAATATGTAAAAGTAAGACATCATATCTTGCTTCTATTTCTGATCAATGACCATAATAAATGTTTTGATTTTGTTTCCAACATCTGGAGGGAATTATTTATTGCAAGAAAAAGTAGTACACCTGATCCACCTCTCAAAGCCTAAACACTCTTTCAAAATATCTTCTTTCTTATGAATTATACTCTTGTACACCTAAAAGTTACCAAATGGGGTTTTGTAATATTGTTTCAATATGCAAATAAAAAGCACAAAATACAATATTGTTGGCAATATTTTTATCCATAATACTGTTGGCAATATATTTTTTTAAATCCTCTTCTTTTTATAAGTCAGCAAGAACTAATATTTAAAATGTCCACTCACCTCTTTTGGTGGGCTGAAATGCTATTTTAAATGACTGCAGTGAGGCTTGTCTCTTCTAGTGTGTGGTCACCAAGATACAAAAAAGATGTTGAGACTCTGGAAAGAGTGCAGAGAAGTACAACAGAGATGACTAGGAGGCTAGAAGCTGAAACATATGATGAATGGTTGCAAGGAACTGGGCATGTCTAATCTAATGAAGAGATGAACAGCTAGGTGACATGATGACAGTCTTCCAATATTTTAAGGCTGTCACAAAGAAGAATGGGACAACCTATTCTCCAAAGCACCTGAGAGGAAAACAAGAAGTAATAGATATCAACTTATCAGAGAACCAACCAGGAGAAATTTCTTAAGGAGAAATTTCCTGACAGTGAGAACAATTAATCAGTGGAATGCCTTGACTTCAAAAGTTGTGGGAGCTCCAACACTGGAAGTTTTAAAAAAGAGATTGGATAACCATTTGTCTGAAGTGACGTAGGGTTTCCTGCCTAAGCAGGGGATTGGACTAGAAGACCTCTAAGGTCCCTTCCAACTCTGTTATTCTATTCTATTCTATTCTATTCTATTCTATTCTATTCTATTCTATTCTATTCTATTCTATTCTCTAAGAGGTGTGAACTTTTGGGTAGACCTTGCTTTCAAAGTCAGTTGTGTTATTCTTCCAACGTTATTTTATACTCTAACCAATGGAAAAAATGTGTGGAACGAACAGCTGAGATAATGCCAAATAGAACAACTATGTCCTGAAACTCGGAGCCCTGTTTTGTGCTACCTTTCTTAACCATTTTTCAAAACGCCAATGAAGCTCAATAAATATGCAGCCCTGGGCTCAACTCAAATTTGGGACTAAAAGCCTCTAAGTCACTCGTGAAGAAGAACCCCACTCTTTTTTTAAAAAATTTTTTAATTTTTTATTTGTCAAACACAACAGTATATATAAGCATGAAATAACCATACAAATTGGATACAATCAAAGGGAACATTAGGACAGGAACGGTAGGCAGGCTGGTGCTCTTATGCACGCCCCTTACTCTGGAAGTCAAAACGCAAAAACACAATATTTTTAAAAGTACCACTCTGGCTATAGAGAGGATCGATCCTCTTTCCATTCAATAATTTACATCTCCCAAAAGTGATGTTACATTCCCAACAACAACAAAAACACACATACACAGGAATCTTATGCGTGCGCGTGTGTATATCACAGTCAAACACACACACACACACACTTTCATCTACGAAGGCACCAAGGGGGTTTCGGGAGATCGCAACCGAGAAGCAGCTCCCGTTCCCGGACAGAACTTCCCTCTCAACCCGCAACGGCTCCCACCTACCCGAAACTTGTCCCCCTTCCCCACGTGGCCGCCACTCATTCTCAAAGGCGACGCCACCACTTTGATGATCTCAACAAACTGCGCCAAACGCTTGACCAATCCCAGTCCTTCTGTAAAAAGACACCGCCCAGCGGCGATCATGTTTCCGCTTCACAACAATTATTTTTTTTTCAGTGTGTAGTGTGCAATTTGCAGCCAGCTTTAAGGCTTGGTTCGTCCTCGAGGAAACTCACAGCCCCAACTACTACCCCTCTAGTATCTCTCATGGGTAGTTGAATCTACCTTAACGGTGATGGTTCGGTTTAATCCCTCCTCTCACACCTCTGGAGATTCCCAGTCATCCAGGTCAGGGGTCTCATGGCAACTTTAAGACTTGTGGACTTCAACTCCCAGAATTCCTCAGCCAGCAAAGTTCTGGGAGTTGAAGTCCACAAGTCTTAAAGTTGCCACGGTTGGAGACCCCTGATCCAGGTCATGGTTGTCCCAAAGGTGCTTTTTTCAAGAGGCAACTGGACTTTCTGATTTTTCTTTTGAAGATCTTTCGATTCTCTTCTGAAGAGCTGAAGAAGCTTCTTGGATGAGAAGCGAAACGTCTTCAAAGAAAAACCAGAAAGTGCAGTTGCCTCTTGAAAAAAGCACCTTTGGGACTCCCTATTAAACCTTTCTTTCTATAATGATAAGTCAAAGAGGACTCGTTTTTCTTCCGTTTTACATGTTGCAGGTGGATCTGAGAAACGTTATTTTCCTCTGCATAATAAATTGAAATTTTCCAAGCAGCTGAAGATACATAAATGACTTGACTTCTGCTTTATGTAAATAAACTACTTCATTCTTCATCAGTTAGCCTTTTGTGGTACCTGAATTTGGTTGTAACTTATTAATATTTTAGGTTTTACTGTACAATTTATTTTTATATTGTTAGTTTACTCCAGGATAGACAATTAACTTCAGAATTCATTGGTAATCATAATTTTATGGGGGTTTTTAATATCTTAAATCTAATTTTAAGTATTAGTTTAATTCCTAATCTTAATAGAGTGCAGTGCTGTGTTGTGTATACCTAAATATGTTACACTTGGAACAGCTGGATCTTATTACATGTTGCAGTCTTATCATTCTTCCCTTTTCTCCTTTTTTAAAAAATCTTTGGCACTAACATAGTGAGCATTCATTTCAATCCCATTTTTTGATATAACTATCATTCAGGTACAGATTTTTTATTTATTTCTTCCAGCATGTGATCAGTTCTGTATAAACTCTTTCACTCTATATTTTTTTCTTAAATACTTATTCCTCACCCACCTCCAAGATCCATTCTTGTTTATACAAATAATGGTCTATTCATATTCAGCACCTCTTATCACCCTGGTATCCTTCACTAATTACTTCAGTCTTACCTTAATAAATCAAATTTATCATGTTTTTATTCCTTTGCCAGGCAAATGCTTGACTCATGCTTAAATATCTGTTGTAAAGAAGCAGATGCTAGCCCCAAATGTTGCTCACAAATCTGCCTATAAAATCACTGAATGGGCATATAAAGACTACTTTATACTAGAGGCCAATTTTTGCAGTAAACACCAACATTTTGCTTAGAATACAACACAAAATCTATTGTATGCAACTGCCTCATAAAATCCTACTTGTTCAGAATCATAATCTAGAAGCCCATATTTAAAAGAATTAAATAAAGGACTTCATAATATATATTTTCAAAAGATTTTTTAAAAAGCAGACTAATTGTAGACTAATAGCCTACAGCCTATATACCCACAAACAAACACCCACACACTTTTTTTTAAAAAAGAGGCTTAGTACTCCTCTGAAAGCTCTTGTTTCATGCCTAAATTCAGTTTAAACTGAAAGGGAGAACTGGGCTTTGCCAGCTGACACATTCTCATGGTAGGACATTACAAGCTTTTGTTACTGTTCCCCCAGTTGGGGAAGGAAAGCAATACCAATTAAATAAGTTGGGCAATTTGAAAGACAGCTAAACCCTCCATCACAGTCATTTCCCTATGTTTGTCCAACCGTACACTCCCACATGTTAAATATCACATCTGATAGTTTGTTTGGTTTTTTATATTCTGGAAGCTAGGAAGGATATACCTGCTAATTTCCTTAACTTGCCCCATATTAAAACTGTATGGACAACATCACTTGCTGCCCTGTGTATCAAGGCCGAATAGGACTGGACTATTGGGCAAGCACAAGTAAGGCCAACATATTTTTAGTCTAGTGCAGTAGTCCCCAACCTTTCCAGCTTGGCGGCCTGGCCTGACATGCGGGGGGGTGGGGCAATGTGAATGGCAGGCACATGCATGTGTGTCCTCTGCTCGCTCAAATGGAACTTCATGTATGAGTACAAGTATCCTCCACTTGTATGAGGAGTTTTGCACATTAGCACAAGTGCTTTCTGCTCAAGCACCCTCTGCTCACACGAGCTTGCCCATTTCTCCAGCAGCCTGGTTTCAAACAGACCACAGCCTGGTAGTGGGCTGCAAGCCGGAGATTGGGGATCCCTGGTCTAGAGCAGCAGTCACCATCTGGTGGTCCGTGAGAAAATTTTAGTGGTCCACAGAAAAATTATTTGCATTTTTAATATTGCACTAAATCAGGGGTCCTCTAACTACGGCCCCTGGGACAGATACATGCAATGAACTTTTATGTTGCTGCAGAGAGTCTTCCCCCTTCGGGGTCTTTTTGTATGGGTTGGAGGAGGGCAGAAATTCCGACTTGGAGTCTGCTTCAGCCTCCTGGTGTGGGGCTTTGGGTGAAGGCTGGAGGGAAACGCCACTGGTGGCGGAGAGCTGGAGGACCTTGTTCCAATGGGACTGCATCATGGCCTGGAACTGGCTGACCATCTTAGTCCGCTGAGCCTCCGGGTGCCGGTACCCGGCCTTGCACTCCCGCAGGTCTTCCCTCTAGTTGGAAAGCCTATGCTCATAGTCCTCAGTGAGGTTCTTCTGCTGAGCCTCCTTCTTGGTTAGATCCAATTTGAACTGAGCTGTTTTGCCAGCTCTTTCTTGTAGTGGCTGCTTAGCTCCAACAACTGCTTCCTGTTGCGGCCCTAAGGAGCTCGGGCGGGGAAGCGAGGAGTTGGCCACGCCCACCCAGCTGGTCATTAGGCAGATCATATTAGTGGTCTGCGGGATTTAAAATTATGAATTTAGTGGTCCCTGAGGTCTGAAAGGTTGGTGACCCCTGATCTAGAGGTTAAGGCATCAGGCTAAAAAGGATGAGACCATGGTTCAAGTCCCACCTTAGCCAGCTGGGTGACTTTAGACCAGTCACTGTTTCTCAGACCAACTCACCTCACAGGGTTGCTATTCTGGGGAAAATAGGAGGGGGAAGTTGCATTGGTTATATTTGCTAGCCTGAGTTGTTTGTAAAAGTAATAAAGATGGGATGCAAATAAATGAAATAAATACATTCAAGGACTGAGGATAACATGTTTAGCCCATAGTTTCAAGTGTAACCATAAAATATATCATTAATGATTTACAGTCTGTTCTAAATAAACATTTTAAAAAAAACTTGCACTGGTAAGAAACCTTTGATATATGCAAATATAAAGTTAATCCATCATCTAAAGCTGTTTAACATCAGCTGTTTACAGATAGTTGTTCTTCTGTGGCTGCTTTTCTCTTCTTTTTTCGCCTACCAAGGAAAATGTAAAGTTTGTCCCGGGATTATATCTAATTGTAAAGTAATTAGTCTTTCCTCATTAAAGTATAGTCCAGCTTCAAAGAAGAATTAGAGGTAGAGAATGGGACAGGTGGGGAAGATATCCAGTACAGAACACTTTGAGAAAATCCTGGTAGACATAAAATATACCTCTCTAGCATTGATGGGCTAAGATTCAGAGACCAAGACCGTTGTCATCATCAATATGTATTTCCTCCTACTTTGGCATAATAGTCTATTTACTGAAGTGGGTTTCGGTCCACAAGGATTGCGCTCCACACCCCCTGGAACAGACCACGTGAGTGCAGCCCCTTAGGGAGAGAGTATGGGTGCGGAGAACATACTAGAGCAATCTGTGACTTTCCCAGTAGGTTTCCCTACTGAATTTCTCCCTATAAACTTCGCACCCACAACTTCAGTGGGAAAGCTAGCAGGAAGTCTGAAATCGCTCCCACTCCCACAGCTTCCCCTCCTCCAGTGGTCATTCTATTGATCAGTTTAAGTAAATATTTCTGAAGAGATGGCCCAACAGAGCACAGGTTGTTTAGTGTAAATATAAATCTCAGTACTCTGGACACAGAAATATTTATAAAAGGCAGAATGCAGCCAAACCTGTTATTTAAATCCCTGTTAATCCCGGTTAATAGTGTATGCTGATGTATTGTACAATAGTTCCAAGAAGCATGGGAAGAAAGTAGAATGCAGAACTGCTCAGTGAGAAAATGTCTATAGTCTGATTTGAAACCTCATAAACAAGGGCATATTCATGAGACTCTTACTTCCAAATAAGTATATTGTGAACTAGAGAAGGCTTGAATTTAAATATATTTTATTTCAAAAAACTAATAGGGCAGTCATTTTTTAAAAAAAAACTCAAAAAAACTTCCCTTTCGTTAATCATAATAAACCATACAATAGGACAAAATCATGGTCTGTGCCTCTAGCTATGGGATCCAAAGTTACAGAAAAGGAAGGGAGGGAGGGAGGGAGGGAGGATAGTGGGAATAAGATGCGGCTATTCAGTTTTGGCTCTACCAAGTATCTGGACAATTTCAAGTTCCTTTAGGACTTGCACACACATCTTGATAGATGAAAAACTGAAGGGAATAACAGTTAGACAACTTTAATATTAAAAAGCTTGAGACAATGAGAAAATGAGATTGAGAAAATCTTTAACCAAAGACTATCTACTATTGACCTCACTCCATTCTTCTAACTAAGCTAAACCAGCTACAGGTACCGGAACAGAATTGTTTCTTTCTACTCTCGGCAACAGAACTGGTCGTTCTATCGGTTGTCTTGCAGATATGTTCAAAACAAAATGAAATCATGTAAATATTCTACTATCCCCCTCTCTTAACAGTTTGAAAATCGGTTTTATTAATACCATTTCAGCTACAAGTACCTGAACAGACTTTTAAGTGAATCACAAGCTTCCTAACAAACAGGAAGCAGCAGGTGAAGCTAAGCAAGATCAAATCATATATCTGTACAATTAGCACAGGGGCCCCCCAAGGCTGTGTGCTCTCCCCACTTGTCTTCTCTCTGTATAGCAATGACTGCATCTCCAACGATCCATCTGTTAAACTACTGAAGTTCGCAGATGACACAACAGTGATTGGTCTCATTCGAGACAATGACGAATCCGTATATAGACGAAAGGTCGAACGACTAGCCTTATGATGCGACCGAAACAATCTGGAACTGAATACACTCAAAACCGTAGAAATGGTGATAGACTTTAGGAGAAACCCTTCCATACTTCCACCTCTCACAATACTAGACAACACAATGTCAACAGTAGAAACCTTTAAATTTCTAGATTCTATCATATCGCAAGATCTAAAATGGACAGCTAACATCAAAAACATCATCAAAAAAGGACAACAAAGAATGTTCTTTCTGCGCCAACTCAGTAAGCTCAAACTGCCCAAGGAGCTGCTGATTCAGTTCTACAGAGGAATTATTGAGTCTGTCATTTGCACCTCTATAACTGTCTGGTTCGGTTCTGCAACCCAACAAGAAAGACACAGACTTCAGAGGATAATTAGAACTGCAGAAAAAATAATTGCTACCAACCTGCCTTCCATTGAGGACCTGTATACTGCACGAATCAAGAAGAGGGCCATGAAAATATTTACAGATCCCTCACATCCAGGACATAAACTGTTTCAACTCCTACCCTCAAAACGACGCTATAGAGCACTGCACACCAGAACAACTAGACACAAGAACAGTTTTTTCCCGAAGGCCATCACTCTGCTAAACAACTAATTCCCTCAACACTGTCAGACTATTTACTAAATCTACACTACTATTAATCGTTCCCATCACCAATCTCTTTCCACTTATGACTGTATGACTGTAACTTTGTTGCTGGTAATCCTTATGATTTATATTGATATATTGACCATCATTTGTGCTGTAAGTGTTGTCTTTTGATGAAGGTATCTTTTCTTTTATGTACACTGAGAGCATATGCACCAAGACAAATTCTTTGTGTGTCCAATCACACTTGGCCAATAAAAAATTCTATTCTATTCTATTCTATTCTATTCTATTCTATTCTATTCTATTCTATTCTATTCTATTCTATTCTATTCCTAAGAGGTCTGTAAGGGGCGTGCATAAGAGCACCAGTGTGCCTACCGTTCCTGTCCTAATGTTCCCTTTGATTGTATCCAATTCGTATAGTTATTTCATGCTTATACTTATATATACTGTTGTGACAAATAAAATAAATAAATAAAAACAAAAAATAAAAAATGTGACATTTGCTGTGTCATTTTATCGTATTTCATATGCATTAAATATATCAAAGGTCTTTTATTAGTGTCAGCATCCTGAAGCAATTCCTGGCCAATATCTTGTTACTTGTTACGCAACATTTCCTGGGAAATTCGTTGACTATTTGTTTTAAATTTTGTAATACAAGAAGGCAAGAAAAGCCAATCTTTCCTTGTTCAGCTAAAGATAAAGTAAGTCTGTGTAAAAAAGCACATTGTTTGTATTCCCCTCCATTTCCTTTTCGTCTCTACTTAAAAATTATAAATGTTTTCATTTCTTTCTACTTCCTTTTCACACTCTGCCTAAAAATGAAATTATTCTTGTAGCACTGGTTTTAATAGGGTGATCATCAATCTTATATAAATAGTGCTACACTAATTTGATTTTAATACAGATAAGAATCTAATTGATAATCCTACATGCTCTAAACAAATTGCTTAATATTCCATGGTTTCATAATTTGATTTGTATTTCAATACTATCCTGCATTATTTCTTTATCTCCAACATAAGGATGAACTTATTTGTATTTCTCTCTTTTCTAATACACCTTTCTATTCCAAGGATTTGCGCAACTGACCAAACATAACCTTGATATAAAGTTACTATTTATTATGCAAATAACAGCCAGTCATGATTTATGTATTAGGACTGTTCTACAGAGGCACATAAAGGAGGTGTCTCTGTGGAAAACTGAAAGTGTAGAGGCGGGATTTGAAAGATTCAGCAGGAAACAGTACATTTGTACGAGGCATTTTCTTTATATTAACTTTTTATAACAGCCTTTTCTTGGACTTAGGGTGAAACTGAATAGAAGAACCTTTTCAAAAGAGTCAAGAATTCTAGAACTATCACAGTAGAGAGAGACTTACACTGATTTCAGTATTATATTTTAAATATTTGTTTATAGTTAAAAATTAAACAGGCATCTAAGCGAGGATTTGAGAGTAAGAATCTGTTCTGGGTGTGCAGATTTGTCTTCATCATGAAACAAGGATCAGTTCTTTTGTTTATATTATACCTGTCTCATCATGCTTTTGCACAAGTGGTAAGCTTTTATTTCAATTAAATTGGTTGAGAGACTTTCCTTACTATATTTTAAGGTGCTATTTTAAGCAGTTAATAAACTTTGTGCGAAGTATATATTTAAAAATCTTAAGGGAATGAGTTAATTTCATCATTTGTGTTTTCTGTCCTTTTTCCTAGCCAGAGAGTTACTTGATACAGGAATGTGTGAAGAACAATTACACAGAGCGATCTTGTGAGAAAGTTTTTTGTCAGCCTTGGCAGACGTGTATAACAGGAACCTGTCAGTGTAAAATACCTTACCAGTGCCCCAAAAATGGCACTTCAGTTTGTTCCATTGTCAGAAGGAGCTTCCCAACTTACTGTCAACTAAAAAGTTATGAGTGTCGCCAAAAATTCAGCAAATTTTTGAACAGGGGCAATTGTAACCCTGGAGGTAAAAAAAAAGACATTATTTTTTTGCTTTTTCAGCTATCACTAGTAGGGGGAGACAAGCTTTAAGACTGAAATACAATATAGGAGTATTTTGACAATGATAGGTACTTTGAGTAATTCTGTTTCACTTTGGGCCAAATTCTAGAGATTACAACGTATTTCCCTTTCATATGTCTGGTTTTCTTTCATAAATGGTTCAAACAAGAGTAGGATTGTGAGAAATGGGCTACTATAATGAATTGGAGGGATGGGGATTATCGACTCTTGACAATCAGAAGAAAGTTCTATTAAACTCATATTTTTTAAAAAAAATAATGTATATTTTTGTAGATATTTACATGTCAAGTTATTTTATTGAAGCATTTGTGCCTTACTGCTATAGATTAGCCAGTTTATAGCTAATAAAATCGATCTCTGTCTTTTGTAAGGTGTATAAACATATATATTAATAGATTTTGTTGTGTTTTCTAGATCGTTTTAATATTCTCTTCAGTCACACAAATGTAAGCTCAGAAGGAATTGTTCAAGTTGAACTGACCAACTCAGAGCAATCATACATATGTGGGAAAGGATTAACCATCAATGAAGCCAACGTGATCTGCAGACATCTTGGTTATGCTAGGTAAAATTCCCTAATAGAATAAAATGCTTTTGTGCTAATAACTTAAAATAAAATATTGTTTAGAGAACAGTAGTGCTTCCAATACCCTCCTTTTTAAAAATAAATGAAAATATATTAGAGCAGCTTTCTGCAATGTGTAGATTTACAAATATCATTACAAAAGCACTATCTGTTGACAATACCATCTATGCATAAAAATTCAGTCTCTTTATTTCACATAGCATTGGTAACCTTTGTGAGGCCAAGACCCTCATTCAGTCTTGTGTGATGCAGTGAGGCCAATATTCAAAAGTTGGAATGGTCAGAAAGAAAGAGATGGGGCCAGAGCAAAAATGTGTGATTAAATTCATGTGTAATCCACAACTTGAACAAATAAATATTTTGTAGCATCACATACCTGTTCCTTTACAGCTCACAAAAACATGATGTTTTTTAAAAAGAGGACAGCACTTATTTTATTTTATTCTATTTTTCCCCCTCAAATAATTTACTGCAGGTGAATGAGGAAGAAGTAGTTCTCTATTGGTGATTTACAAAAGAAACTATTAACACAACCAAAAAATAAAATCCCAAAGAAGAGAATATCTATAGCTCACTGCTGAATTACAGAGTGCTTGGTGCACTATGAACTTTATTATTTCTGACAAACATTCCAATACCCAGTTACTAACTTCAATGGCACTGATCATGTTACCTAGTTGGGTAATAAAATACCTGCCAGCAAATAATGAAACTCAGAGAATAGCAGGGGCTCAACAGGAAAAAATAATATTTGCTGCATATTTTGACTTGGAAGGTAGCACATATCCCTGCTGATGCTGATTTGTTGTTGTTAATGTCTAAACAGATCATCCTTACTTTCTTTCTTTTCACAGTTATCTTTTTGTGCACCATCTTTTTCCAGCTTTATTCTTCTCTTTCTCCATTTTTTCATTTCCCAGTGCAGTATTTCTTCCTTTGAACTTCCTTCCCCATCTTCCATCTGCTTTTTTTTCTCTGGGCATATCATTTTTCTGTCTACCTCTGGAGATGGGGTTTGATTTAAATTCATGATAATTTTACTTTGGGGAAAACATTACTTTTGCTCCAATTGTTCTTTTTCCCACCCTGAAATGTAAGATAATCTTAAATAAGATAAATGCCCTAAGTCATAGATAATGATAAATAATAGATATATTGTTCGTCAGGTGAAAAAATAAAAGCTAGTAACTAAGTAACTGTGGATACCAGCGTCCCGGCACAGTCAGCTAATTCCATCGCTGACTATGGGAGGGCAAATCGTTGGCCCCCAGGGAATCGGTGCGCAATTTAGGCATTCTCCTGGATGCACGGCTGTCTTTAGAAGATCATTTGACGGCCGTCACCAGGGGAGCTTTTTATCAGGTTCGCCTGATTCGCCAATTGCGTCCTGTCCTGGATTGGGACTCATTATGCACAGTCACTCATGCCCTCGTCACTTCCCGTTTGGATTACTGCAATGCTCTCTACATGGGGCTCCCCTTGAAGAGCACCAGGAGGCTCCAACTGGTACAGAATGCGGCTACGTGGGGGATTGAGGGAGCTTCTCGTAGCTCCCATGTAACACCTCTCCTGCGCAGGCTGCATTGGTTGCCGGTGGTCTTCCGGGTGCAATTCAAGGTTTTGGTCATCATCTTTAAAGCGCTCCATGGCATGGGACCAGGATATTTATGGGACCGCCTGCTGCCGCCAGTAACCTCCCATCAACCTGTGCGCTCCCACAGAGAGGGCCTCCTCAGGCTGCCGTTAGCCAGACAATGTTGGCTGGCGACCCCCAGAGGAAGAGCGTTCTCTGTGGGGGCTCCGGCCCTATGGAATGAACTACCTGTGGGGCTACATCTTCTCCCTGATCTTCAGACCTTTAAGCGCGAGCTCAAAACTTTTTTCTTTCACCAAGCAGGTCTGGCCTAATGATAAATTTTTAATTGAGGGTGTTAGTGGGGTTTTTAAGGGGATTAATCCATTTTATAATTTTTACTTATTAATTTTAAATTTTTCAGCCCATTGAATTAGATTTTTAAACGAATATTGTATTTTAAATCTTTTGATATTTATGTTTTATTTTTGCTGTACACCGCCCTGAGTCTTCGGAGAAGGGCGATATAAAAATACGAAAAATAAATAAATAAATAAATAAATAAATAAATAAATAATTCGTCTAATTTCAGAATGCTGAGACATGAACATCTGAATATATTTGATTTCATTTGATTTTTTTGCTGAATTGTACAGAGGAGCTGAAAGCAAAGAATCTATTGAGCCAGATGAAGACCAGGGTTCACTTGAATGCCTTAAAGCAACTTGCAGAGGGATAGAGACGAGGCTGGCTGAGTGTGGTTTAAGGAAAATGAGGTTGACCACTGGGAAGTTGGCTAAAGTGACATGCAGTACAGAACGCAGAGGTTGGTAAAATATATTGTGTAAATAACGAGCCATTTCTAATATTATAATTAGAAGTTAGAGACAAAAGTAGTCTGCAATAAAATATAAAGCAAAATGCTGATTTTCAGTGTTCCATCGCGGCATATCCTATTTTAGTCTCTTGCCTTGATTTAGTTATCTTTCTTTCAAGAGAAAATCAGCATTCTGTAACCACTGTAATGATCTGGCCTTGGTATGTTTTTTTTTGTTGTTTTTTTTTTGCGGGTGGATGTGACTGAATCCTAATTGATTCTATTAGAATAGGGCATTATGGTCAATGAATTCAATCTTCTGTCCTACAATGAAGTATCCTTGAAAGATATCTCTCCAGCGTTCACTTAAATTCATTCAAGGAAGAAGGGTTACAAATCCCTCATTAGATGGTTCCATTGTCAAGCTGCTCTTGCTGTCAGAATTTACCCCCCTAAAATTTAACTGATGCTTTCTAGAGGCGTTAACACAATTGAGCCCCAAATTTCTGTTGCTGAGACATTTGTTAAGTGAGTTTTGCCCCATTTTATGACTTTTCTTCCCATAGCTGTTAAGTGAATCACTGCAGTTCTTAAGTTAGTAATATGGTTGTTAAGTGAATCTGGATACCTTATTGACTTTGTTTGTTGGAAGGTTGCAAAAAGTGATCACATGACCCCAGGACACTGCAACCATAATAAATATAAGTCAATTGCCAGGTGGCTGAAGTTTGATCATGTGTCCATGGAAATGCTGCAATGGTTGTGTGAAAAATGATCATGTCACTTTTTTCAGTACCGTTGTAACTTCGAACAGTCACTAAATGAATTGTTGTAAGTTGAAGACTACCTGTAACTTAAAGTAATGTGACCTATCTATACTCCAGCAGATTTGAAAGGCAACATGTTGGAGTAATCCAATTTAGCTATTTTATTTTCCATGCCATGATTAACAAACTATTGGTTTTTTTTTTTATTCTACTGGTCAGACTGTAACGTCAGAGAATTCCCCTGTGTCAATGGAAAATGTATCCATTTAAGTAAAACATGTGATGCAATGAATGACTGTGGTGATTTAAGTGATGAATTATGTTGCAAAGGTATGTTCCTTCTCTACATGTATCTGTTCTATATAAACATATGTATTCATTGTACAGTACTTGGTATAACTTTCAACAAACCCTTACTTATTATGTAATTATTTCTTTTCCAATAGCTTGCAAAAGGAAACATTTCCATTGTAACTCAGATGTGTGTATTCCAAGCAGCTATGTGTGTAATAATGAACTGGACTGCCTAACAGGAGAAGATGAACTCAATTGTAAGCATTGCATTCTAAAATTATATTTGGCTAGGTTAAAACCGTAATTTCCCACATGGATATAAGCACTTGAATAAGGTTCAGATATCAGGTTAGAATCAGCTATTATTGCTATTTAAACCAGCATACAATAGAGGTTTTCATATAGCAATAACACTTAGACTTATAACCGCTTCATAGTGCTTTACAGTCCCCTCTAAGTGGTTTACAGAGTCAGTATATTGCCCCCAAGAAACTGGCTCATTTTATTGAACTCGCAAGGATGGAAGGATGAGTCAACCTTGAGCTAGTCAGGATCGAACTCCTGAAGTGATCAGTGAGTTATTTTGCAGTGCTGCTTTCTAACCACTGTGCCACCACGGCTGTTTCAAGTCAGTGGAGTAACCAGTAATGAAGCGAGTGGGCCGGATAAATCTCATAGTTTAGCATAGTTTAGCAATTCCAAATCTCTGGTTTATACAAGTGTCTTTTTGAGCTTGGTGTACAAATTGCTTAACTTCTCAAGGGCAATGGTGGCTGAAAGTATGCAGAACTGATCAAGAAAACCTGACAAAGATTTCTTTGTTTGGGGAAAACCTGATTACAGAAGGCTAGTATATTATTCATTTTAATATGACTCACATGGGATTTTACTTGGAATGAATGCAATCACATTTTTTTTAAAAAGGGTGACTTTTGTCGCCCTAATTTTATCACGTGGATTGAAACAAGCTGGTTCACTTCATGTCATAGTCTGCATATGTAATTTTGTATAAAAATGGCACTTTTTAACATTTTAAATCCTTTATTTGTATTTATGTTTATTTTCATTAGGTAATAAAACTGGAGGAACTAAAAAAGGTAAAATTCTTTGTATGTTTTTATTTCTCTATTTATTGTTCTAGTCTTAAATGGAATTGTCTCTTTATCATCTCAGCTCTTTGCTGGTAACCACTTAGTAGGGGTGGAAACAAAGTGATTGTTGTCTGGCTTTTGTCTGAGGCAATAATTACTCTGAATAGTTTGAATAAGCTGTATCTGTGTCCTTGGAAATCTTTATTTAGAATAGAATAGAATAGAATAGAATAGAATAGAATAGAATAGAATTTTATTGGCCAAGTGTGATTGGACACACAAGGAATTTGTCTTGGTGCATATGCTCTCAGTGTACATAAAAGAAAAGATACGTTCATCAAGGTACAACATTTACAACACAATTGATGATCAATATATCAATATAAATCATAAGGATTGCCAGCAACAAGTTATAGTCATACAGTCATAAGTGGAAAGAGATTGGTGATGGGAACTATGAAACGATTAATAGTAGTGCAGATTCAGTAAATAGTCTGACAGTGTTGAGGGAATTATTTGTTTAGCAGAGTGATGGCCTTCGGGAAAAAACTGTTCTTGTGTCTAGTTGTTCTGGTGTGCAGTGCTCTATAGCGTCGTTTTGAGGGTAGGAGTTGAAACAGTTTATGTCCAGGATGCGAGGGATCTGCAAATATTTTCACGGCCCTCTTCTTGATTCGTGCAGTATACAGGTCCTCAATGGAAGGCAAGTTGGTAGCAATTATTTTTTCTGCAGTTATAATTATCCTCTGAAGTCTGTGTTTTTCTTGTTGGGTTGCAGAACCGAACCAGACAGTTATAGAGGTGCAAATGACAGACTCAATAATTCCTCTGTAGAACTGGATCAGCAGCTCCTTGGGCAGTTTGAGCTTACTGAGTTGGCGCAGAAAGAACATTCTTTGTTGTCCTTTTTTAATGATGTTTTGATGTTAGCTGTCCATTTGAGATCTTGCGATATGATAGAACCCAGAAATTTGAAGGTTTCTACTGTTGATACTGTGTTGTCAAGTATTGTGAGAGGTGGAAGTATGGAAGGGTTTTCCTAAAGTCTACCACCATTTCTACGGTTTTGAGTGTGTTCAGTTCCAGATTGTTTTGGTTGCACCACAAGGCTAGTCGTTCGACCTCTCGTCTATATGCGGATTCGTCATTGTCTCGAATGAGACCAATCACTGTTGTGTCATCTGCGAACTTCAGTAGCTTAACAAATGGATCATTGGAGATGCAGTCATTGGTATACAGAGAGAAGAGAAGTGGGGTGAGCACACAGCCTTGGGGGCCCCCTGTGCTAATTGTACAGGTATTTGATGTGATCTTGCTTAGCTTCACCTGCTGCTTCCTGTTTGTTAGGAAGCTTGTGATCCACTTACAAGTCTGTTCCGGTACCTGTAGCTGGTTTAGCTTAGTTAGAAGAATGTCTGGAATGATGGTATTGAATGCTGAACTAAAGTCTACAAAAGGACCCTTGCATAGGTCTTTGGAGACTCAAGATGTTGTAGGATGTAGTGCAGAGCCATATTAACAGCATCATCTGTTGATCTATTTGCTCGGTATGCAAATTGCAAGGGGTCTAAAAGCGGATTCGTGATGGTTTTCAGGTAGGAAAGCACTAGCCTTTCAAAGGTTTTCATGACTACAGATGTTAGAGCAACTGGTCTGTAGTCATTCAGTTCCTTGATGGTGGGCTTCTTGGCACTGGGATGATGGTAGAGCGTTTGAAGCAAGAAGGAACATAGCACATCTCTAGTGATTTATTGAAAATATGGGTGAAGATGGGGCCAATTGGTCAGCACAGACTTTTAAGCAAGAAGGAGTTATCTTGTCTGGGCCTGGAGCTTTTCCTGGCTTTTGTCTGAGGCAATAATTACTCTGAATAGTTTGAATAAGCTGTATCTGTGTCCTTGGAAATCTTTATTTGAAAGGAAGCTGTGAATATATTTAAAAAGACATATAAAATAAACTTCATGTGCAATAATTATAAAAATAAGATTTTAAACAAGGGCTTCCATATCTGGATGACAATTAATTTCAGTCAATGATATATATTTTTTAGCATCCATGAATAAACCACAATGGAGATTTTGCCTTTAAATTCCAAGGTTTATATTCATTTTTATACCATAAAAATAACTCCATGAATTTTGTTGTATACAGTTCATTTTTTATTAGTGTCATACTGAACATTAATTGTACAATAATTTTCTTTGCCTACCTTCAAGGTCATATTTTTGACACTATACTTTGGTGTTAAATAAGATTTAAAGGGCAAATAAGAATTTCACCTAAATGTTAACTATTATTCTACTTCAATAGAAACAGAAGGAAGAAAAAGAAACAACAAAGGTAAATTTGGCCCACAGAAAAAAGTAAATGTAGACTGTTAAGATAATATCTTACTAATATCGTAATTTTGTAATTTTATGTTCTTTCATTGTCTGCTTTGTAAGGTAAATTGGGAGATTGTACTTATACTTCCTGTGTTTTAAAGGTGAACATATCAATAGCTAGGCAAAAACAGGTCTGCATTAAGTCCATAAGCTCTACTGTTCACCTTAGACTCTTAGGTTATTTGGCTGAATGTGATTTTAGATTCAAGCTATTGAATCTAAAGCTATTTTAGAATCAAAGTACTTGTAATGCTGAAAAACCAAAGGGTTCAAAGGAGGTATTGGCATTCTACACAAGGAGATATTTAATTATGTGAACCTCTAGTCTACTGCAATCCTAGTAACAATCTGCAGCATATGATACTCTGCTGCAGTCTTAATACACTACTTTACTTTTAAGTTTTTTAAAAACAGATTTTATTTGCATGTGGAGACCAACTCTAATTATTAAACATCAAAAAGCCCTTAAAAGCCACATAAATGGGACAGTTTAATGTTAATAAGTAATCGTTCAATTAAAACCATTTATATTCTCTACTATGGAAATTTCTTTTACAAAACTTTCAAATTAATTGTAATATTTTTATTTTCTTGCAGAAGAATCAAATCAAGTTATAGAGTCCATGGATGAAGGTAAATGTGTAGATAAATTAGTATAAAACCTCATATTTTAAAAACAATCCTCTCTTTTTTTCACATTTTTAAATTCTGGGGATGTGATAATGTTCAAATAGGGTTATGTATATCAGTTGAATGTAAAGCAATTTGATAAACTGAAAGATCATCCATTTTTAAAGTGGCTCTGAATGTAACTCAAATTTTTCACTTGTCATCAGAATCTTACCATATTGATTTTCAGTGGACATCTGGGATAACTCTCTAAAATTAAAAAGATAGCTAATATTAAATCTTTAATAATAAAGACATTTAAAAACAGCATATGAGTATTATGTCACTGCTTATTTGTTTTATTAAAGAAAGAAAAAGGATAAAGACTTTACTTCCTGTAGTATCCTGTGGCATTAGAAATCACACAGTTACTCGTCGGAAGAGAATCATTGGTGGATTTACTGCACAACCGGTAAATGCTAAAGGTGGCATTTGGTTAAACTGTAATCGATAAGAATGCATAAATATTGTACCAATTGGGTGCAATACAGGTAGTCCTCACTACAACTATTCATTTAGTGACCAGTCAAAACTACAATGGCAATGAAAAATGTGATTTATGACTGTTTCACATTTACAACCGTTGCCGCATTCCCATGGTTATGTGATCAAAATTTGGGTGGTTGGTAACTGGCATGTTTTATGATGGTTGCAGTGTCCTGGGGTCATGTGATCACCTTTTACAACATTCTTACAAGCAGAGTCAATCGAGAAGCCAGATTCACTTAACAATCATTGAATTAATTTAACAACTGCAGTGTATCACTTAACAACTGTGGGAAGAAAAATGGGGCAAAACCAGAGGTGCTATTCAGCAGATTCTGACCAGAACCAGTAGTGGAAATTTTTTTTAATTTATTTTTTATTCAAAACGTTTTACAAAAAAAAAATCCCCCCCCCTTTTCCCCCAACCCCCCTCCCTTCACTAAACCCTCCCCCCTCCCCCCTGACTTCCCGGATGAAGCACAAGGTATAGTTAAGAATAAAACAAACATATGCTAAGAAAATTTTCCCCCAAAACTATTATACCAATTTTCCCTTTCTAACTCTGGCTTCCTCCTAACACATCCAAAATCCTTCAAGAAGAAAAAAATATATATAAAAAAAATAAGAAAATTAAGAATAACAAAATATATAAATCAATAAAACAAATTAATCCTAAAGTATATAAAATCAACTAAAACATAAAAATGCAATCCAGTTCATAAAATATCTCCCTTATAGCTTCTATAACCATATAATTTCCCCCCCCAGGTCTTCCTTACATAAACTCTTTCAAAAATATTCTATTCAAGATACAATACAACACATTATAAAATTTCAATACCAAGCGTTACAGTAGCTATTCAAGTGGGCCTGGTCATTGTCTTTCAGGGACAATAATATTTTTGTCTATTAATAATTCAAAGAATAATACTTTTGTCTCTTGCCATTTTTTTTGATGCATTAATCTCTCTTTCCTTCATTTCTCCTTTTGAAAAGTCAGTCACAATATTACCTAGTAAATCCTTACGTTCAAAAATCCACAAAATACTACCATATATTCCATCAGTCCAAAGAGGGAATTCTTGATAAACATTAAGTCTATAAGTTTTTCCAGTTCGGGAGACAGCCTCCTGTAGCACTAATTCTGACATTTCATCCAAACTATTTGAAGGAAGCTTCTTTACATCAGCTTGTTTATTCACGATCATATCTTCATCCATTGCATTTAAGTCCTGTTTCAGTTCGTATTTTTGAGTAATTAAATACATTCTTTCTGTGTAATCCTGTATAAAGTCACGAATCCATTCTTCTGAAAGAACCTTCATAACAAAGTTCTTGCTGAAAATCCCCTTATGAAATACTTAAACAACGTAATATGATCCAACAAACCAGAATCCAACACAATAAGATGATGTCTCCATTCAGTTTCGATTTCACAGCAAGCTATTTGCAGTTAGTCTAAAACGCCATTTTAAGAGAAGGAAAAAAAAGAATAATTTTTCTCTCTTTAAAAAGAGGAGGAAGTCAGGAAATCAACAATACTTGCAAACCAATAATTATTCACTTATGCTTCTTCCGCCTGCTTATAAATCCATAAAAAGAAATCAATTGTTAGCAGAACTTGGACACCTTCCTCTTTTCCTGCTGTTGCAAGAGGTGGATAATGGAGATAGGAGGGATTCGAAGGGACTCACCTTCCAGGACTTTGCATAACAAAAACAAAGCCCCTAAGGGAATCTACCTCTCTCCCCCCTGCTCGTTCCCCTGCTCTCTCAACCAGAGAGGGAAAATTAAGTCGGGAACAGCTGTTTGAAAGCTATTTACACTGGCTTTTACAATATCCAGCGCGGAGTGCCAGAAATTAGCACCCAGCGAGAAAGGTGGAGCCAAGCAGAAGTCCCAGTAGTGGAAATTTTGAGTAGTTCGGAGAACCAGTAAATGCCACCTCTGACTGGCCCCGCCCACATCTACTCTCCGCCTCCTGAGTCCCAGCTGATTGGGAGGAAATGGGGATTTTACAGTATCCTACCCCTGGAGTGGGGTAGGAATGGAGATTTTACAGTATCATTCCCCTACCACACCCATAAGCCACACCCACCAAGCCACACCCACAGAACTGGTAGTAAAAAAAATTGAATCCCACTACTGGGCAAAACTCATTCACTGTCTCTTTTAGCAAGGGTAATTTTGGGCTTAATTTCGTTCATAAATTGAGGACTACCTATAATCTAATAATCGTTCGACAAGAGAAAATCTGGAGACTATAATGAGAAGTTAATTTTCATGTTATAAAAGTCTTTAGAGATTCTCAGTCATCCAGGGCATGGCTGTCCCAAAGGTACTTTTTCAGGAGACAGCTGGTAATTTGCATTCTCTTAGAGGGTCCTTGCAAGTTGTCTGCAAGGAATATAAATCCCTCCATCCCTCACTATCCTGTCAGAGCTGAAGAAGCTTTTTGGATGAGAAGAGAAATGTCTTCAAAAGAAAAAACAAGAAAGTCCAGCTGCCTGTTATAGTTTAAATTTCTAGGTCCCTGCTTTCTTACTTATCTAAGATAGAGAGACAGAATGGACAGCATAATAAATAAAATTAATGTTCTGCAATATTTGAAGAATTGGATGGATAAAACCTTGCTTGGTATATATGTAAATTTTGTCAAAACCTGTTCTGGTTTTTAAAAGTGTATCCGTAATAATCCAGATAGTTACACTGATTTTCTTTGGTCTCTTTCCCCCCTTTTAATAGCTTGAATTTCCCTGGCAAGTGGCCATTAGAGGCGAAGGGCAAACAGTGAACTGTGGTGGGACTTACATTGGAGGCTGTTGGGTTTTGACCGCTGCACACTGTGTTCGGTAGGAGACCTTCTGTATTGTTATAACTTCTTAAAGTTCTAAATTAAGCTGATTGGGACTTTCTTGTAGCGACGATTAAAGGAAAAAAGGAACTTCAGATAAAATCTTATATTGAAACCATAATACCCGGACCATAATTGACATATTAGAGTATTATGAAGTACACCCAAAGAAACAAGCTTCACTGGTTTTCCTTGATGCCCAAAAAGCTTTTGATAATTTAAATTGGAGATTTATGACACAGATTTAAAAGAATGGAATTTGGATTCAAATTTGAAAAGATGATTGAAGAAATATATTCAAATTTGAAAAGATGATTGAAGAAATATATTCAAAGCAAACTGCAAGGGGTGGTTATCAATCAAGACACAACAGATAGATTCAAAATAACAAAAGGAGTAAGACAAAGATGCCCACTTTCCCCACTTCTCTTTATACTATCATTGGAGCCACTCTTAAAAAAAATTAGGGAAGATCAGGAGATAAAAGGATTGAAAATAAAAAATGAGGAGTATAAACTGCAAGCTTTTGCAGATGATATGGTTTTTATTATTGAGGAACCTTTAAAATCAGGCCCCAAATTGATTAAAAAAATAGAAGAATTCGGCACGATGGCAGGTTTAAAAATCAATAGGATGAAATCCAAATTACTAACAAAAACCTCACAAAAAAATGAGAGACAGAATTAGAAAATAACATGAACATTTAGATAACAAAAGAAATAAAATATCTAGGGATTTGGCTAACAGAACAAAAAAGATAACTATGACAAATTAATACTGCAGATTGGGAAAGATTTGAAAAATTGGAAGAACTTACAAATTTCATGGATCGGAAGAGTGGCAGCAATAAAAATGAATATCTTGCCCAAAATCCTGTTCCTCTTCCAGGTTATACCGATAAGAATAGAAAAAAAATATTTTGACTTATTAAATAAATTGACCTCAAAATTTATATGGCAAGGAAGAAAGCCTAGAATTAGACTAAAAACCCTACAGGATAATAAAGATGGTGGGGAGTAGCCTTACCAGATTGAGAAATTTATTACCAAGCAGCATGCCTGACATGGTTAAAGGAATAGATGAAGAATTTTAATAATAGAAGAGTGTGACCTATAGATAGGATGGCATGCATTCTTATGGAGTGAAAAGAACAAAAATCATGGGTATTTTAGGAGACACATAATTAGGAATTCATTATTATTAATTTGGAATAAAATCAAAAAACAACATTATACGAATATACCATCTCTGATTTCCCCCAACGAAACATTAACACATCCAAATTTAATAGACTGGGCTAAAATAATTAGGTACAGGGACATATCAAATGAATTGGGAAAATTAAAAACAAAACAAGAATTTGGAACAAGATTTGAATAGGGAAGTGCGGTGGTCTCTCATGAAGCAATGAGCCAGAAGCAAAGTTTTCGTTGGGATGAGAGCCCAGAACAAAATCTAAGCCTCTCCTTTTATTAGGATTCTTACAGGAAAGCATTTGCATAGAAGACAATAACATCAGAAGGCACATACATCAAAGAGAGTCTATCAGAAAGCAATACATCAAACAAAATCTTGTATATCGATCATGTAGCAAAACATAGCAATACATCCTGTGACATCCTAACCTTGCATACCAATTGATCTTCACATAAAGGGATTCCTTAGATCTTTGTGAGGAAGATCTTATCAAGTAAAGGAAACTGTAAAACTGTAAATGCATCTTCACACCATAGAGGTAAATATCCTGTTCCTCTGATGTGACTCTAACATCAAAGAAGTTTCTACCTATGTGATCCAACTAGCTGGGAGAATCCCACGCTAATCTAGCACATAGGTGATCTCTCAGATGGAATCCGTATGGCTATATTGCAACATCTCTTCCTTTTTTATTTTTTAAGGCCAGACAATCAGTCGGTTTCATTATTAGCCATACTATCCTTGTCTATTTCTGAGTCATCATCCAGGCAAAAGGTTTTAGGTGCAGGCAAGATGTAATCATCTTCGAGTTCCTCTACAGTCAGCAACTGGTAACGGACAGGATCATGCTTATGCCACAATGCCATGACTTGTGCAGTTGCTTTCTTTTCTGCTAGTAAAGATAGACTTTTAGAAATTGTTTTAACAAAAATAGGTAGAATACAAGGTAAAATTATACATCCTAATGCAATCATACCAATTAAAACTATAATAGCTTGTAAACCAGGTAATTTAGGCAACCATCCTGAAAAGGCATCTTCAAAGTTAAGTCCCTTAGTTTATTCATAGAGTCCTGTACAATGCCAGAATGGTCGGCATAGAAGCAGCATTCTTCCTTTAAAGCCACACACAATCCACCTTCTTGGAGGAAGAGAAGGTCAAAGGAGCGGTAAATGTCTCTGGTAGGAAGAGAATCAATTGCTGGTATGACTCTGCAGCAGAAAAGTGTCAATGGTGTCAGATGGGGGAAGGTCCCCTGTTTTTGTTTTTTGATGGTAGGGACGGATATGTCGGCCAGGGACCCACAAAGTCTCACCGTTGGTTTGGATGGCAGCTGCTGACAGAAATCTCAAATACAGTCCTTACATGAATACATAAAACAAGAAAGAACCAAACTGTCTTCTGGGAATTGAAAAAAGTCTTTTGATCGTTACATGTTTACTCATTACATGTCCATTTCTGTATTGGGAAGTGTCTCTTTTGGGGAAAGCATTTTGACCCATGTATTCGACTTCCACAGGTTGAAGTCATCTGCAGGACTAAAAGACATGAGAAGGGATCCCCTCCTCCTCCCTTTCTGGGTGAGAAAAGGCATTGTTGGAGGATTAGGGAGAGGGGCCAAGGGGGAATAGATAGCTTGCAGGTAGAACTTGAAAAGAAACAACAACAGATTAGCATTTAAACAGATAAACTGGTATAATATATTCCCATATGAGAAAAGGTAGCTGGATTCACATGCTTCAGGAGATGAACAGGTAAAATCATTTAAACAAAAGTACAGAGAAGAAAGAAAGTTGAACTCTGTTCTTCATCCTGTCTAGGTAGCCGGTCCATCCTGGGCAAAAAGTCATTTTTCTTCTTTCTAGCACTTTTAAAATTCATACCCACACAAAAGCAGGGACAAAGAAGAGATGACACAACTTGGGGGGGGTTATACACAAATCTCAGTTTTGTTTTTTAACAAAGGTATTATGTGGAAGACAGAGAAAAAGATAAACAATCAACAAAAACCCAACTCCCACCCTTTTTATTCATGTGTGGAAGTTGTTCACTAACAAATCCATACTATCAAAAACTGCCAAAAACAAACTTTTCTAACTCCTAACTCCTAACATTAAACTTTTATTTCAGCTTCATTAACAAATTAAATCTTTCACAGCACTAGTATCTGCTCATCCTTCTAAATCTCTCTTCACATCCTGTAACTTTCTAATTTATCTCTGAAATAGTTCCTAAAACAGGGCACATCTTGTGCTGCTAAAAAATAAAGATACACAATACAAACAGCAAATAAGAGGCACCTTGAGTCTGATTCAAAAAAGGAAAAACATTTTGTAAGCTTTTTGGTGAGTCTGTTATGTGGAAAACCTGAGTGCATTTCCCCCAAAAAAATTTCTGCTTAAAAAAAATTGCATCCATACATAAGAAGATAGCCATTTGTCTGAAATGCTGTAGGGTTTCCTGCCTGGGCAGGGGGTTGGACTAGAAGACCTCCAAGGGTCCCTTTCAACTCTTATTATGTATGTTAACAGCTTCAAAAATACAAAGCTAAATGACACATTTTGAGTCAACTCTGTGCTTTGAAAACATTTATAAATGTATAGGTTTAATCAGGCAGTTTAAACCTCAAAAAGTTCCAGAAACAAGAAAAATTAAAAATTAAAATCAAAACCAAAATTGTATGCAGGGTTAAAAATTAAAATCAAAATTGTTTTCAGGGTTGAAAAGAAAATGCATCTGCATATTTGTCCCTCCCTTCTCAGACAGGCACAGCAGAGAAAAAAAGGTGGGGGAGATGAATGGTTTTCCCTCTTCACCCACCCCCTCCCCTGGCTCAACAAGGGGGGGGGGAAGTAGTTAAGATAAGCCAGCGAGGACAGAGAGAGAAAAAAATTTAAAAGTCCACCCTGAGGGGGTTTTTCCAGCCCCCCTTTCTCTCACCCTCCCAACCTGGCTCAGATACACACACACACATTGCAATCAGGCACATATTTCTTGCAAAAACACTCTAGATACACGCGCGCGCGCACACACACACACACACACACATTTCTTGCAAATCCAAAAGACAACACAGAAATCTCACACCTTCTCAATGAGTTTTGCACATACACACATTCCATGCAAATCAAGCATCACAATTATCTCTACAATTCTTATGCAGGTCTGGAAATGATCACATACATACATACACAAGCACACATATCATCAAGCAACATTTGCAGACCTGGGGAAGTTGCCTCTTTAAATCTTCTTCCCTCAAGTGAGAAAACTCAGCAGTTTAAGTCATGAATGTGATTGTGGATCCTTTTGAGTCATTTTTTGATAAGGCGGAGGTCCTGACAACTTTCTAAGTGACATCTGCAAGTCCTTTTTCATGTAAAATGAGGCATTCAAGGACCATGTGCCACGTGGACAGAATTTTTGCAGGGGCTCTTGGACTTTCATGGAAATAGGTTCCCAATTTCTTCCATGTAGTCACTTTGAGCAAGTCCTTTTCAGGATTGTTTCCAAATATAGGGAAGTAATTGAACCAAATTGGTTGGGCTATAGTCTGAGTGACCATACCCATGGGGGAAAGGGAGAGGCGCTCTGGAGGGAGGGAGGCAGGCAGGGGAAGGGAGGCAGTTTTCAAAGCAGGGATGGAAGAAGCAGGTATATGCTTTGGAGGTGGGATGCAAGGGGCTGAAGGGACAGCAGGCACAGGGTTAATTTTTTAGCTCAGTATGTTTTGAGAGTTCAGAAAGGTGGGGGAAAGAAGAGGACACAGAGAGGGGGAATAGATCAGGTTTTTTTCTTTCATTACCCTCCGTGAAGGTTTCTTCTGACCTGACGGTACTGATAGAAGGGTAAATAGGAGGAGGGGGGAGTGGGGAGGAAACACAAGGGGTTTTGGATGCAGGAGGATTTTCTGCTATCAGGGGGGAGGGTGAAGATGAGGAACTTGAAGAGTTAGTATCAAAAAGGGGCTCCGAAGGACAGGAAAGGATATCCTCCGGGGCAGGAGTGGTCAATTTAGTAGCAGCTTTTTCATGTGGTGGAGGTTGTTTCAAAGGCTCAAGGAGAGACTGATTCTGAGCTGCTAGGATTTCCATAATTATTTTCCAGGTACTTAAGATAGAGGCTGGGGCTCGTGGGGATGCGTGGAGATATTTGCCAATCTGTCTCCACGTTGCTGGTTTTAAAGAGCCTGCCTCAGGATAAGAAGGACAATGATGCTAAATATATTTTAACAAATCCTTCAGTTTTCCTTTTGTTACTTGTTCCTTGTCCGCATGGTTAAAAAAGAATAAATTTGATTTGGTTAGTTCCCTCAGCTCACGTAAATGTTTCTCCTGAGCCTTAGAGAATTTCCCTCCCATACTTACGAAAGGTCCGTTGTTCGCCAGCGATGAACGGATGAGGTGCACCAAGCCTATCCCAGGCGGTAAGGATGGGAGGTCAAAGGATGTGCCAGGAACGTATCCTTTGGTAGAATCTCGTTGAAAGAAAAGATCTTTTGGGAGCGTATCCTTGATGGGATCACACTGAAAGAAAAGATCTTTTGGGAGCGTATCCTTGATGGGATCACACTGAAAGAAAAGTCTTTTGGGAGCGTATCCTTGATGGGATCACGCTGAAAAAAAAATCTTTTGGGAGCGTATCCTTGATGGGATCACGCTGAAAGAAAAGATTTTTTGGGAGCGTATCCTTGATGGGATCACGCTGAAAGAAAAGATCTTTTGGGAGCGTATCCTTGATGGGATCACGCTGAAAGAAAAGATCTTTTGGGAGCGTATCCTTGGGAGGATCACGCTGAAAAAAAAGATCTTTTTGGGAGCGTATCCTTGATGGGATCACGCTGAAAGAAAAAGATCTTTTGCAGGATCGCATTGAGAGAAGTATGTACTTCCAAATTAAATCAAAATACATAGAAGATACAAAAACTAATCAGATACAATTGGAGCAAAATGAATTGGATAAAATAATATATGGGAAGGACAAAAAATTAATCAGTAAAACATATAATTTCCTGTTACGGTATAAAATGGAAGAGGAAATAGTGAAGGAAACTATGATTAAATGGGCAAGAAACTTTAACCATACAGTAGAATTACAGAAGTGGGAAAAGATGTGGAGAACAAATATGAAATTGACTATATCAACAGCATACAAGGAAAACCAGATGAAAATGTTTCATAGATGGCATCTTCCGCCAGCTAGAATAGCAAAGATGTTCCCTAGTAACTCACCAAAGTGCTGGAAGTGTTCTTAATCAACTCAAAATCAAATTGGAGCCAGATTTACTTTCCTATCAAGTTATATACCCTCTTTTTTTCCTTTTCCTTTTTCCTAGGAAGAGCCGTCTTCATGTTTATAAGGTTTGGACTGGGATGTTAGACTCAATAAAGTTCGATACCAGGATAGAAACATTTTCTTTAAAGGACATGATAATACATGAGAACTATAACTCCAAAACATATGAAAACGATATCGCTTTGCTGGAGATGAAAACAAAAAATCAGGGGACTCCATGTTCTCCACCTGATACTGTGCCAGTATGCATTCCCTGGTCACAATATATGTTCAGAGGTGGTCAACAGTGTAAAGTATCTGGCTGGGGACTTGATGAAGGTAATTGTTGCTTACTATATGGTGAGATTATAAAAATATTTTCTTTGGAGTGAATATGCTCATACATTTTGTTGTTATTAGTTGTGAAGTCATGTCCGACCCCTCGTGACTCCATGGACAACATTCTCCAGGCCTTCCTATCTTCTACCATTCTCTGGAGTCCATTTAAGCTCATGCCTACTGCTTCAGTGACTCCATCCAGCCACATGCTCTCTGTCTTCCCTTTCTTCTTTTGCCCTCAATCGTTCCCAGCATTAGGCTCTTCTCCAGTGAGTCCTTCCTTCTCATTAGATGGCCAAAGTATTTGAGTTTCATCTTCAGGATCTGGCCTTCTAAAGAGCAGTCAGGGTTGATCTCCTCTAGGACTGACCAGTTTGATCGCCTTGCAGTCCAAGGGACACGCAGGAGTCTTCTCCAGCACCAGAGTTCAAAGGCCTCAAATCTTTGGCGCTCAGCCTTTCTTATGGTCCAACTTTCACAGCCATACATTGCAACTGGGAAAACCATAACCTTATCTACACACACTTTTGTTGGCAGGGTGATGTCTCTGCTTTTTAGTAAGCTGTCTAGATTTGCCAACATGAGGTTCGAAGATCTTCAGAAAGTAAATGGGGGATGGGTAGGCCCAAAGGTGAGATGGGGGAGAGAGGCAGGGGAGCCGTTACAACATCCGTGCTGAAGGTTGTAAGAGCAAATGACCATGGGACACTATAGCAGCCATAACTTCAAAATATGGTCATAAGTAGCTTTTTCGGCAGGTTGCAATGGTGGGTTTCAAAATTCTGTATACCGATTCTGTGGGTGTGGCTTGGTGGGTGTGGCTTGGTGGGTGTGGCAGGGAAAGGTTATTGCAAAATCCCCATTTCCTCCTGATCAGCTGGGACTTGGGAGGCAGATGTGGGCGGGGCCAATCGGAATTTTTACTACCGGTTCTCCGAACTACTCAAAATTTCTGCTACCGGTTCTCCTGAACTGGTCAGAACCTGCTGAAACCCACCTCTGGCGAGGTGGTGGTGTCTGTCATAACTTCAAACAGTGGCCAGATGTTAAGTAAAAACTACCTGTACCTAGCGAATTCTATTTATTTATTTATTTAAAACATTTATCTAACTACCTGTCTTATATCAAACTCTGGATGATTCCCAATCAGCAATTACAACATTATCAATAAAAGGGCCCTCCGTAGCTTTAGGTCAATGGGAGTACCAGACCATCTTATTTGTCTCTTGAGAAACCTATATGCGGGCCAAGAAGCAACTGTGAGAACTGGACATGAAACCACTGATTGGTTCAAAACTGGAAAAGCTTTCCTCCCCAGGAGCAAACGTCTTTTAATTTCTTGGCTGCAGTCCCCATCTGCGGTGATCTTGGAACCCAGGAAAATAAAATCTGTCACTACCTCCATTTCTTCCCCATCTATCTGCCAGGAACTGAGAGGGCCAGATGCCATGATCTTAGTTTTCTTAATGTTGAGTTTCAAGCCAACTTTTGCACTCTCATCCTTCACCCGCATCAAGCGGCTTTTTAATTCCTCTTTGCTTTCTGCCATTAGAGTGGTATCATCTGTATATCTGAGGTTGTTGATATTAACCTTAATATCAACAATCTTAATTCCAATTTTTGATTCATCTAGCCCCGCCTTTGTCATGATGTGCTCTGCATATAAGTTAAATAGGCATGGCGACAGTATACAGCCTTGTCAGACTCCTTTTCCAGTTTTGAACCAATCAGTGGTTTCATGTCCAGTTCTCACAGTTGCTTCTTGGCCCGCATATAGGTTTCTCAAGAGACAAATAAGATGGTCTGGTACTCCCATTGACCTAAAGCTACGGAGGGCCCTTTTATTGATAATGTTGTAATTGCTGATTGGGAATCATCCAGAGTTTGATATAAGACAGGTAGTTAGATAAATGTTTTAAATAAATAAAATTCGCTAGGTACAGGTAGTTTTTACTTAACATCTGGCCACTGTTTGAAGTTATGACAGACACCACCACCTCGCCAGAGGTGGGTTTCAGCAGGTTCTGACCAGTTCAGGAGAACCGGTAGCAGAAATTTTGAGTAGTTCGGAGAACCGGTAGTAAAAAGTCCGACTGGCCCCGCCCACATCTATTATCTGCCTCCCAAGTCCCAGCTGATCAGGAGGAAATGGGGATTTTGCAATAACCTTTCCCTGCCACACCCACCAAGCCACACCCACCAAGCCACACCCACAGAATCGGTAGTAAACTTTTTGAAACCCACCATTGCAACCTGCCGAAAAAGCTACTTATGACCATATTTTGAAGTTATGGCTGCTATAGTGTCCCATGGTCATTTGCTCTTACAACCTTCAGCACGGATGTTGTAATGGCTCCCCTGCCTCTCTCCCCCATTTCACCTTTGGGCCTGCCCATCCCCCATTTACTTTCTGAAGATCTTCGAACCTCATGTTGGGGAAAGAGGGCAGGCCACCTATTCTTGGGATGTTTGGCTGCTTCCCACCCAGAAGAGAGCACCAATTTCAGCATTCCCACAATTGTTTATAGGCATGTCAAAAGGGCATCTGTTTCCCAGAGGCTGCCATGTGGCCCAGGGACAGATCATACTATTCGGTTTTCCTAATGCAGTCTGTACAGAGTTGTGGAAAGTGCCAGAGCTCTGGAGATCTTCAAATTATAAGTGCGCAATGGATGACAGGGAAGAGGCCAAAGGAAGCGACCTGGTGAAAACGGGGATGTCTGCAGGGATCTGGTGTAGGGAGAAGCAGGCTGTGGGGACCCCAAGGGGCGGAGAATGGAACATGGGGTATCTCAAGGGATGAGGCAGGCCTTGGCTCACCCCTGAAGCACCCCATACTTCATTTAACAATTGCATCAGGGAGAGCAGGGGGTCGTTGAGACTGTCTCGCTTACCTTTCAACACCACAAGGAAAAAATGTGCAAAAATGCAATATTCTTCAATAGGATGAAAAAAAAATGCCCTGCAATGTATACATTTTGAAAAAAGGCATACATGTTTTTGTTTTTTTAAAAACGTGTTTGTCACAAAACGAAAGTCAAACTGAATTTTAAAACATTGGAAAGATTTGACAGCCTACTGGAAATTATTTTGTAATTAAACCTTGGTATTGATTTATCTGATGCTTTCCCATTTCTTTGTTTAGAATCTACAAGGCAATATGTTCTTAAGTGGGGTTATGTTAATCTAATGGATAACTGTTCAGAAATCTACAAGAATCGATACTTCAAAGGAATGGAATGTGCCGGTGAGCATGAAATGTATCATTCTTATCTATATTCTGACACCATTACCTGACCTGGTAGATAGAACGGGCCATCAAATGTTGGTCTCCGATCAAAAATTTCAATATTAAATATATCATCTCAATCTAGAATACATTCCTTTCCAGCCATCACAAACCAATTATGCGTAGGCAATTTAAAACATTGTTTTGAGGAAGAATTTCATTGGCAGCATCCATCCAGCTCTGGGCACACATGTTTTTATGCACTTTGGGTTTTCTTCCAGATTGACATTGTTGTAATTCAGTATTAAAAGCCAGTATAGAATAAAAGTTTGCATATTGAACTAGGGATTTGAGATCTGAGTTCAAGTTTACCTCAGCCATAGAAGCTTAAAGCTGATATTGAATCAATTGCTATCACTTCAATCACAATCTCTCAGTACCTCACAGCAGGCGTCTCCAACACGGCAACTTTACAACTTGTAGACTTCAACTCCCAGAATTCCTCAGCCAGAGCATGCTGTCTGAGGAATTCTGGGAATTGAAGTCCACAAGTTGTAAAGTTGCCAAGGTTGAAGACCCCTTCCTCACAGGATGGTTGGTTGTGGCAAGAATAGGAACAAGGAATCTTGTGTATATACCTTGAACTCCTGGGGGAAAGACAAGATGTAAATCTCAAAAAATAATAAAGTAAAGTAAAATAATAAAATGAGTGATAACAATAATTTAACTGAATGAATTACAAATACTTTAGATTAAAAATCAGAGTATACAATTAATATACTGTGCATATAGAGTAGCATGTTGTCAGTGAATGACCAGCAAATATGTGGAATTCTGCTTAAAAATCTAAAACGAAGAATGTTCATAGGCAACTCTTTTTGTTTTTCTTATTTCAGGTACAGATGATGGTTCTGTAGATGCCTGTAAAGGAGATTCAGGAGGACCTTTGGTTTGTTTTGACCCTAACAATGTAGGATATCTTTGGGGGATTGTGAGCTGGGGTGAAAACTGTGGTGAAAGGGGACATCCTGGTGTTTATACAAAAGTGGCACACTATTTTGATTGGATTGCTCGACATACTGGAATAGATCTCATTTCTAAATATAATGTGTGATTGTTAGAATGCAAACATTTACCAGCATTAATGAAACAAAGTTTTCAACTAGAAAACTGGTGGCTCAGTTCAATAAATATTAAGTACTTTAAGTTTAACGATTTAACTAAGCAACAACAACAGTTCCTATGCAATTTGAAATTTTGCTTTGTTGTTTGTGCTTTTGAGTCAGTGTTTACTCCTGGCAAGCTGCCTGGTCCCTGCAATTTTGGTAAGATTTCAGAAATGGTTTGGCATTGCCTCTTCATAGGGGCTGAAGCAGAGTTGACTGGTCCCAGGTTGGCCAGGTGGCTTTGTGCCTAAGGCAGTTTGTAGCCTGATGCTTTAACCACTATACTAAATTGGAAATGGTAGAATTATTTGAAACATATTCCTAAATAGATATATACTATATATAAAAGTAGAGTTTAAGCCTGTTAAAATCTCTAGTACTTAAAAGCTTATTTCAATATGGATTATGCCCCAGAAGAGGAACTCTAGTGACTTATAAAATTTTACATTTATGGCTTGGTGGTGTTTTAGAAAAATCTGCTCTATTTTTTATGTATTCACTTTGTATAGTCAAATAAAAAATGATGTATGCAACAAGCAATAAGTTTTTCATTAGTTTTATTTTGTATTAAGATCCACTAACTATGCATGTTAGTGATATAACAATATTACAAATATAAATATAAACATAGAGCACTACTATATATACTGTTTTCCTTGTCATTTAAATCCAGAATGTGCTGAAGGTGAAACCTATCAAACTGCACATATTTCTTACAAAAATGCATAGCACATTATAGACAGCTTTATGGCACAGACTGAAAAACATGTTTGGCATTATTTAGAAATAAGCAGAATAAGGCATCGCAATTTGGTAGTACCTGTATCTGCTGAAAAAAATTTAAGAGCCGTGGACAGGCAGCTACAAGTAAGGACAATCTTCTCTTTCTTATTTAAAATGGCAGAGAACCTAAAGTGATGTGTAATTGAACCACAAATGCAAAAAGACAAGCCAAACAGAAAACAAAAAGAAGCTTGACAGGATTAAGATGTTTCTTCTTTTAGCAGTGGATAAGTGCTAATAACTACAAGATTAATAGATGTACAATGCTGGAGGCATTGTTGTGATCAAAAAATGGTTCAGACAACTCCAAGAGATAAAAAATTAGGAAAGAGCTTTCATTTAAGAAACTTTTATAGGGGAAGGGAAGGGAAGATAGTCGTGCTTCCACTGAGGTGAGGAATTTGACAGCTGTCCAAAAGAACTACAGGCATATGGTGGAGATGAGTGAGTCACTTCTGAAGGGAATGGAATTGGCAATCTGCAAAGAAGACATGATACCAAGGAAAGTGTGTTCTTTCCCAGGTGCGAAGAGGTGGGATGTGAAAAAGAGATTGACCTCACTAATCAAAGCTGAAATGTAATAATGTGGATAATCCACCACCCAATGAATTCATTCAATATATGGTGCTTAATGGAACTATGTCTACATGAAGGAAAGCATACAGTGGGATAGTTAAGGGTTCTATTTTCAGCCCAGTTCTATCTTTGGCTGCACCAATGGAAGTATAATGTCAATATCATGAAAAGTTATTGTCCCTCTACATGCTGGTCAAGGGATATCATATCTGTTTTGTTCTACACAAGAAGGATGCTGAGAAAATGGGAAGAGTGTAAAGAAGAGCAATAATGATTAGGGCATAAAGGATGAATTCTATGAAGAATAGAAAAAGAAGAACCTAAAGAAGAGAAAGCTAAAGAGAAACATCAAACAGTCTTTCATTACTAGTAGTCATCGGGAAGAAAGTGTAAATTTATTCTTTATAGTGCCTGAAGGTAGAACAAGAACTCCTATGTGGAAACTTAAATGAGATGCAAATTCAAAATAAGGAGTCATTTCCTGAGCACTATTAAGCAATGAAATTTTTGGAGTTGTTAGTGCTCTATCACTGGATATTATTTTTTTAAAAAGGCATGATCTAAGGAAAATGTCCAAAGAAGGCAGTGAAAGGATTGGGAACCAAAACTCACAAGGAAAGGTGAAAAGACATAGGCTTGTAGAAGAGAAGACTGAAATGGAACAAGGGGCCTCTGTGGCTCAGGCTGCTAATGCAGTCTGTTATTAACAGCAGCTGCCTGCAATTATTGCAGGTTCTAGTCCCACCAGGCCCAAGGTTGACTCAGCCTTCCATCCTTTATAAGGTAGGTAAAATGAGGACCCAGATTGTTGGGGGCAATAAGCTGACTTTGTATATAAATATACAAATAGAATGAAGGCTATTGCTAACATAGTGTTAGCCGCCCTGAGTCTCCGGAGAAGGGCGGGATATAAATGCAAATTTAAAAAAAAAAGATGGCAGTCTTCACTGGTAGTCACATTGTAGAGGCTTAGTATTTGCTCCAGTCCAGAGGATAAGAACTAATGAGATGAAACTTTAGGGATGTAGAGTTACATTATACAATTAAAAGAATTTATTGTAGTAAAAGCTGTCAGTCAATGAAATAGGCTACCACATGGGGTCGATGCTTCCCCTTCACTGGAGATTTTCAAACATAGGCTAGAAAGATACTGGGCTTGTGAGCAGAAGGTTGGTAGTTCAAAACTTCACATGATGGACTGAGCTTCCATTACTTGCCCCAGCTCCTGCCAACCAAGCAATTCAAAAGCATGCAAATGTGAGTAGATAAATAGGTACCACTTTGGTAGGAAGGTAGCAGGGGTGTCAAACACAAGGCCTGGGAGCCGGAGTTGGCCCACGGGGTGCTTAGAATTGGCCTGCAAAGCCCCCCTGGAAACAGGAAATAACTGGCCTGCAGTGCTTCTGCAAGTGAAAACAGAGCTTGGGAGGACTGCTTGCGGCCCTCTGGAGCTCCGTTTTCACTGGCAGAGGATTGTAGGAGGTGGTTGCAGCTGAAACGGAGCTTGGGAGCCCGTTTTCACTGGCAGAGCATTCGGACCACCACAGGTGCCCCCACTATAAGTGACATCGACCTGGCCATGCCTACTCCAGCCCCCCAAGGTCAAACACAACCTGATGCATCTCTCAATGAAATCGAGTTTGACACCCCTGGCATATAGTCATGCCAACTACATGACCATAGAAGCTTCTTCAGACAATGCTGGCTCTTCAACTGTGAATTAAAGATAAATTAGGACACAGTTGGAAGGGGAAACCTTTAACTTTAGAGAATCTTGCAGTGTAGGGGATTGGCCTTGACCCATTTGGTTCCTTCCATCGTCTGTGATTCCTGCTTAGGTAGGGAATTGGATCAAAAGACTTGATTCTTCCTGATTCTATGATGTTATGAAATAAGCACAGAGCACTAGTCAGACATGCCACGGTTGAATACTCAGCTTATTATTTCAAAAGATACCATCCCCTTTAATAAAACATGATAACCATTCACAAATAGAAATATTTCATGAAAACAAAGTCCATGTATATTTTGTCATGATGTGCTATAACAAAGGTAAAGGTAAAGGTTCCCCTCGCACATACGTGCTAGTCGTCGCCGACTCTAGGGGGTGGTGCTCATCTCCGTTTCAAAGCCGAAGAGCCAGTCGAAGATGTCTCCGTGGTCATGTGGCCGGCATGACTCAACGTAACGAAATTATGTGTTTTTCCAGATAAACGATGATTGACCATTTTGGTCTCTCCCCACCCATTATCTGTTCCATAGTAATAATAAAACTTTTTTTATTTCTTCCATTCAATCATTTTCGATTCTTGGATACTGCCTGGACAAGTTCCTGCAGTTTTATTGACAAGATTTTTCATTCCTATGGCTGAGATAAAGTGACTGGCCCAAGGTCACCCTTCTAGTCCCACCTCAGGCACAAAGCCAGCTTAGGGATCCTGGGCTAGTCATCCCTAGGAACCAGGCAGTGACAAATCACTTCGGAAAAACCTTGCCAAGAAAACTGCAGGGACTTTTCTGGGCAGTTTCAGAAAATTTGATATAACTGAATGGGGAAAAAAGGAAAAAAACAGATAGTAATAGAAAGGGATGGAAGAGGGAGAAAAGAAAAAAAAATAGCTTGCTGGAATCAATACTTTTGAACTATTTTTGGAATTACAACACCCAGAAATTCTAGTCAACATAGCCAGAAGTTAGCTAATTACAAGCCAGGTGATGTCAGCCCACATGAATGTTTATGGATCAGTGAGTCAGGTGACCCCATGAGATTCAACGGGCCAACTATGAAAAAGAATTGCCTTTTAAAAATTAGCAAGCTAAGGAAAATGCAAATGAAAAGGAAAAAAACTTTTAAAAATGAGTTTTAAAAAATCCACCCTTCTCCAAAGTTCCCTCCACTCTATTGTACAGTGCCTCCTTTATCCAACGAAGATGGGGAGGTGGGGAAGTAGAGGGAATTATTGACACTATGAAATACTCCCTCAAATGGAGATTGTAGGAGTTCCTTGTTAGTATATGGTAGTAAAAAAAAAAAGTTTGCAGCACATTTCCGACTAGTAAATTGTATTAAAATACTGTCTAAGCTTTTCGTGAGCCACGCCTCACACTTCATCAACACATCTGATGCAATTTGTCAGTCGGGAAAGATGCTACAGACTAATACTTTGCCCTCAAGTGAAGGAGTGCTATGCACAAAGTTTCATTGAACAGAACAGAACAATAGAGTTGGAAGGGACTTTGGAGGTCTTCTAGTCCAACCCCCCTGCTCAGGCAGGAAACCCTATACCATTTCAGACAAGTGGTTGTCCAATCTCTTCTTTAAAACTTCTAGGGTTGGAACAACTTCTGGAGGCAAGTTGTTCCACTGATTAATTGTTCTGTCAGGAAATTTCTCCTTAGTTCTAAGTTGCTTCTCTCCTCGATTAGTTCCCATCCATTGCTTCCATTGAATCCATTGGGTACAGAGGGTCTTCACGCAAGGGATCACCTGGCAGGGAAGGAGCTTTTGTACTGTTTGAGGTTAAAATAATATAATAAACTGTCCCTTCAAGTCAGTTTAGATTGTAAATCACATTTAGAAAGCCTTGAATGCCAAAGAAAATGGCTTCTGTCTCTTTAAGTGAAGGATCCGATGAAAGAATATATGTACAATGAGGCCCTGGGGATCCAAGGAAGAATCATATGTTGAGATAGGACCTAGGTGTGGGTATAATGCAGGGGTGAAATGCTCCCGGTTCGCACCGGCTCTCCCGATTAGGTAGCGATGGCAGCTGCTGGTTCAGAGGACATGTAGCAAAAATCCCTGGCCCCACCCACCCCGCCTCTGCTGAGCTGCACCACCAGCAGAGGTGTTTTTTTTTAACTTTTAAAAGTTTTTCTTCAGCCGAAACATGCCTTTAAAAGTAAAAAAAAAACCTCTGATCAGTGATGGGATTCAGCCAGTTCGCACCACTTCGGGAGAACCGGTTGTTAACTTTCTGAGCAGTTTGGCAAACTGGTTGTTGGAAAAAGTCATTAGGGCAGAGAACCAGTTGTTAAATTACTTGAATCCCACCACTGCCTCTGATGATCGCGGGGCTGAGCAGAGATCATCAAAACTCTTTAAAAGTTTTTTTTAAAAACCCTCTTCAGCCGAAGGGGGGGGAAAAAACGAAAAAAAACCCAGGTTTTAAAAGCCTCCTCTGGCGATCCCAGAGGAGTTTCCTGATCCTCACAGGCTTTTAAACTCACTTTTTAACAGCCCCCACTTACAAGAGCCCCCACCCATGCCCAGCCAATTCCCCCTCCTCACTTACCTATAATTACTGCTCTTTCGGCAAGGCATGCTTTTTCTTCAGCTACTGAAGGAAAAAAGAAAAAAGCTTGCTTTGACTTCCTGCTTTGCTGGCTGAGGAACGCTGGGATTTGAAGTCCACAATAAAATAAAATAAAATAAAATAATAAAATAAAATATTTGTGCAGCTTTCTGAGATTTGGTGTGTTTCTGTAGTGTTTCACTCTAACTACACAAACACACAAAATCTCAGAAAGCTGTATGTGGCATTTTGTATGTGTGTGTGTGTGTGAGTTGTGTGTGTGTAAAGTGTGAAAGTTGGTTTTTGAGCTTTTTGTGGCTGTGTGAAGTGTGAAGTGCAGCTGCTTTTACATTGTGTGTGAGTCTGTTGTGTTGTGTTGTGTGTGTGTAAAGTGTGAAAGTTGATTTTTGATACCTCTTATTGTTTTTTATACTTTATTTTTATTATTTATTGTTATTGGCCACGCCCACTGTCATCTGACCACCAAGCCACGCCCACCAATTAAGCCACGCCCACAGAACTGGTAGGGAAAATTTTTAGATTTCACCCCTGGTATAATGGACATGAGAGTGAGGAGTATGAATTCTGAAAACCATTTACTATTGTCTTCATTTCTTTGCCTCAAAACATACAATCAAACAGCTTTAATTCCTTTTGCTTTTCTGCTGTTAGTAGGAGATTTGCAATACAGGTTTGCTAACAGTTGCCAATACTTGATATTGTAAGGGGCCTGCCATAGAAAGAGGGGGGGCGCAGGGTCCATGAAGGGAGGCAGAAGTAAACAACTCATCTGTCAGAAACTACTTAGCCATGATGTGGGATGCTAGAATAGCTTGCTTACAAGAAACCCCAAAACCGCATAGCTGGAACAGGAAACAAGCTGTGCAAGATACCCGTGTCCTGAGGTAGGCAACAGGTGGTGCGACATTTAGAATAGAATTTTTATTGGCCAACTGTGATTGAACACACAAGGAATTTGTCTTGGTGCATATGCTCTCAGTGTACATAAAAGAAAAGATACCTTTCATCAAGGTGCAACACTTACAACACTTAATGATAGTCATAGGGTACAATTAAGCAATCAGGAAACAATCAATTACAGTATAGCTATTTTGCATAGCAAGCGTAAAAGTTGGAGGGGGGGGCTGTAATCAGGTAACCAATCAATGGTGTGGGTTATATATGCATTATTAGGGGGAGGGCAAAGGGGTGCATGTAATTCACTTTTGATGTAAAAATTGCTGTAAAAACTATAATCAGGGTCTGGGCAGCCTTTCAAAGCCAGGGTCCTTATATCTTGGTACCAAAAATAAAAGTATATTCTTGTTTCACATCTTGTGCTTGGCGATCAATTGGCTTCGACGCCAAGCTAAGGCCCAGTCTTGAGGACAAGATAAAGGCCTTTTCCTCCAATCTGTGCTAAACCAGTCTCGGAGCGTTCCCGCTCGGCCAGACTCTTTACGCCACGACTTCTTTCTTTGCTTTACAAAAGATTGGCAACGCCCCCTATCCCCATTTCCCCCCCTTTCCGCCCAGACGTTCGTGGGGTTGGGGCGGGGCGACCTGACTGTGTTGCGGAAGCAGGTACCGAAAGCTTTTTGCGGCATGGTGGACGCTTTCTGGCCTCGGCTGACTACAGGTGCGAGGACTCCGCGAGACCGCTACCCGCGTGGGCGAGGGGAAGCTACTGGGGCGCCGTGCCCGTAATGAGCGGCCCGTTCGCATTTGGAGCGATCCAGCCTTCGCGTTTCCCGCAACTTTTCGAACGCTGCTGTGCCCAGAGTTCCAGAACCCACGGCTTTCATGCGTGGGAGTTCGAGAACTCCGGCCCCGGGCCGTTCGGAGATGCCCGTAAGGCGAGCGGTCTTGTTGCCGCTGCTCGTGACCGGGGCCCTACTCGCCGTGCTGCTAGAGCCGACCCGGTGCCAGGAGCCTGAAACTCCGGATTGGAGGATGACATTGAAGACGATCAGAAACGGCGTTCATAAGATCGATACTTACATAAACGCCGCTCTGGATCTCCTGGGAGGAGAAGACGGACTCTGTCACTATAAATGCAGTGATGGTAATAATCATACTATATTAGAAGAAATGTATATGTGTTCGACGATTCGTTATAAAGCCAAACGTGTTGAGTGAATTTTAAATTTTTTTTCCTATTCAAAGGTATGTTAAGAGAGGGTCATAAAAATAAATAACAAGGAAAACACATGACTTGTTTTTGCTAAAGTCAGGAAAATCTGAGGTTCCCAGGCAGCTTCATAATAGGCAAAAACAGGTTGTAAATTCAATATAGTTATTCAAATCAGACAGTGTCTTTAGATTGCAGGTGACAGATGTAAACATGACAAACTGGAGATTGAACAGCATACTCCTGTATTTGACTATTGCAGAAATAGTTCATATTAAATTTAGTGGAACTTAAACCCAGATAAATGGTTATAGGATTGAAGTCTCCTGTTTGTACTTTCAAGGGATGCCTAAAATATTTGTTTAAAATATTAGCAATAATATTATTTTGGCTCCTTACTGCATACAATATACCTGTTGTTATAGCTTATCGTGATCTTAAGCATATTCAGTTCATGTTATTTTGTGAAAATGCCAAGGATTATATTGCAGAAGAGATTATGTAATCATCAATTTTGCTAAACAGATTACAAAATTTGAAAATGGATGTGAAACATAATCCCTTCTTCTTTCAACAGTACTTTAAAAGGTTAGGTTAACTCATTGAAACCCAGTTTTCACTTCTGGGTTTCTTTAATTCCTAGAATTTACTGTGGTTTCACAACCTTAATCTTATGCCCATATCATTAGTAGAAGCTTGGCAAATGGTTAGAAATAAACCTCTAGATAGTAAGGCTAAAGTAAATTAATAGAACTTTATTATTAACAAGCCCAAACTGAATAGCTATATTAAAAAAAAAACCTGACTGGCATTTTAATTTCATAATGGGTATCCAGTACAGCACTTCAAATAATTAACAGAAGGTATCTCCAAAGGCAGTAGTGATTCATTTGGTCACAATTTGAGAATTGCATTGCAGTTTTATGTTCATTCATTTGGTAAGTTCATGCAATTCAAGGGGCATGATTTCTGAATAGACATATATAGTACTGTGAGATTAAGTTGTTTCATTTTTGTATACCATAATTAAAATAAAGACTATCTTGTTAAATTCAGACAATTGAGACAATAGATGGATTTGTGGTATGGATATGGAACTAGGGACTTTGGTTCAAATCCAGACTCAGTGGAAATTCAGAGAATGACCTGGTAGCTGCATTTCATCTCATCCCAAGTACTTTACCAGGTTATTGTTAAGAGGAAAAGTTTGAAGGAGAAAGTGCTATGTACAGTACCTTAAGTCCCTGCAAATTGTGATGTATAACTAATGAATATATCTATAAAAATAGATCAATAATTTCTTAGCTTTGTCTTGAGTGAGTCTGGAAAAATCAGAAGCATTTTAAATATTCTAATCCAGGGCTAGCTAACTTTTTCCAGACCGAGTGCCCACCGCACACACACGAACTATCAAAATGCAGCGTGCAGGTGCTCCCTGTGGATGCCCCCCCTGTGGGGGCCCCCCTGCCCCCCTGCGAATGCGTGCACTGCCCTGCATATGCCCTGCCCTTGCGCATGGATGCACGCTCCTCCTCATGTGCCCTGATCCCACACATGTGTGGCAGAAGACCAGCTGGCTGGTGGGAGGTGCACGGGCATGCACAGCAGAGCTGAACTGGGGCGACGGCTCGTGTGCTCACAGAAAGGGCGCTGCGAGCCACCTCTGGCACGTGTGCCATAGGTTCTCTATCATGGTTCTAATTTAAGCACTTAATGTTTTACAGGATACAAACCTTTACCTCGCTACAACTATAAGCCTGTACCACCCAACGGATGTGGTTCTCCACTCTTTGGAGTTCATGTAAGTTACTAACAGATGTGCAGAATATTACATGATCCTTTCACAGAACCCATGGGGGCACTTGGTCTAAACACACATTTTGGATGTTTGGGCTTGTGCATGGAACAAAATGAATTTGTTTTTTTTTCTAGGTAGGAGTGGCAGTTGGGGATACAGAAAAAGTCAAAGGTACTAGCAGTAGCAATAGCACTTAAGACTTATATACCGCTTTACAGTGCTTTACAGCCCTCTCTAAGCAGTTTACAGTCAGCATATTGCCCCCAAAAATCTAGGTCTTCATTTTACCCACCTCGGAAGGATGGAAGGCTGAGTCAATCTTGAGCCTGACGAGATTTGAATTGCCAAATTGCAGGCAGCCTGCAGTCAGCAGAAGTACTCTGCAGTACTGCACTCTAACCACTGGGCCACCATGGCTCACTAGCACCTGAAATGAGGGAGGGAAGGCAACGGGTGGCTGAAGAAATGGGATATGCCATTCTGGGACTTCAGCAATGGCAGAGCGGGTGGGAAGCAACTGAGAAGACGGAGAATGGATGAGTGATGACATGTGCTATTATGTGGAGAACAGGAGAGAAGGGTGAAAGTGTAGCAGCCTTATTTTACACATCCTATTCAGTTTTATTTCACCCAGACCCAGATAGTAAAAGCTTCCTGAGTTTTGGTTAAAGAGTGAGTCCTGAATATATGTTTTGAAGAAAGCGGCAGTGCTAAAACAATGTATATCTGAGTTAAATTTCAGTAGGTGCGCTTTTACAGTATTGAGTTGAATAGCACACCAAATCATAAATAATGAATCCTGTTATCTCTTAGTCTAATATTTCTTAGTGTCTTGTGAAAATATTCTTTATCTATCATGGCATATTAAATTTCTTTACACTCTGAATTAAAGTAAGCTCTTTCCTACTTTTGATAATAGACAGTTGTAGCACCAGAGAATAACTTATAGTGATAACAGGCAAATCAGTGAGGTATAATATAGTAAATCAATGTAATTCTGTTACAGTACAATTTATGGAGGCTCATTCAGTGAAAGTTTAAAGGACCAATTTGAGGTGATTTTTAAGATTTTCACTTATTCACTTGGTTTTGTTACTAAATTTTTTATGGCCCTCACAGTATGATTTTCCTGACAGCTGGGAAATCTATTACCAATATTTGGTATCAGATTGCAAAGTATCAATAATATAATTTCCTGCTGATGGAAGAGACCAAAGAAATTGGGAGTGGAAAGGTTTAAATCAAGTTAGTTAGTGAATTTTAACCTGCTACCCCTTTTCCTATCTCTTCAAATCAGCACAAAAGCCTGAAAAATCTACCAGTTGTTTAACATCATTCCACTATTATCACTTCCTTGTAGTTCCAACTTTCAAAAAGTACAGTTAAAAAGTGTCCTCCCCCGCTCCTCATAATATTGCCCTCTTCAGACATAATGTACTTATTGTGTGGAGGAGTTTTTCTTATTTTTTGATCGATGCATTGCAGCATTCCTATCACCTTTCATCCATTCTCGGAGCTCCTTCAGAAGAAACAATTTCTTAATTTTATGGGATTGAAGCATTTAACTCTCAAGATGCTAATCATTGGAACTTGTTTTTCAGTTTGACATTGGCATTCCTTCAATGACAAAATGCTGCAATCGGCATGACAGATGTTATGACACCTGTGGTAGCAAAAAACATGATTGTGACGAGCAGTTTCAATATTGCCTTTCAAAGATCTGCAGAGACGTGCAGAAGACATTAGGAATACCTGAGTCTGTGCAAGGTGAGCCACTCTTGAGAAATATGGTGTGACAGAGATTTACCAAGATTATATAATCTGAGCCCAACTAAACGAAATTTAAACCAGAAGATCAGGTTAATGTGATTGCATTATCTACAACTTGGTTTTTCTACATGTTCAAATGGATAGGTATGTACTTCTGTTAGTTATTTAAAGGATATAATGTTTAAATGTAGTATATAGCAGAATCACCCATTAGGTTTTACTTAAAACTCTTCGGATTAAACCATCCACTTAGTTTTCAGGATTAAATTAAATTACTTGTGGATAACCATTTAGATATGAGCCAGCAGTGTGCAGCAGCTGCTAAAAAAGCCAACACAGTTCTGGGCTGCATAAACAGAGGGATAGAATCAAGATCACGTGAAGTGTTAGTGCCACTTTATAATGCCTTGGTAAGGCCACACTTGGAATATTGCATCCAGTTTTGGTCGCCACGATGTAAAAAAGATGTTGAGACTCTAGAAAGAATGCAGAGAAGAGCAACAAAGATGATTAGGGGACTGGAGGCTAAAACATATGAAGAACGGTTGCAGGAACTGGGTATGTCTAGTTTAATAAAAAGAAGGACTAGGGAAGACATGATAGCAGTGTTCCAATATCTCAGGGGTTGCCACAAAGAAGAGGGAGTCGGGCTGTTCTCCAAAGCACCTGAGGGTAGAACAAGAAGCAATGGGTGGAAACTGATCAAAGAAAGAAGCAACTTAGAACTAAGGAGAAATTTCCTGACAGTTAGAACAATTAATAAGTGGAACGACTTGCCTGCAGAAGTTGTGAATGCTCCAACACTGGAAATTTTTAAGAAAATGTTGGGTAACCATCTGACTGAGATAGTGTAGGGTTTCTTGCCTGGGCAGGGGGTTGGACTAGAAGGCCTCCAAGGTCCCTTCCAACTCTGTTGTTATATTATATATTATATTATATTACTTGTAGGCTAAACTAATTGTTTCTCCATCTAATTTTTTTTCTTTACTTCCTTTAAATGTGGATTTAAAACTCGTTCTGCAAGCAAGAGGATGGGGAAGAGAATAAAATATCCAAGTTTTGCTAGTTTAAAAAATCATTGTCGCTTCATAAACATATTTGTGATAATTTATTGATATTGTAGGGATGCGATGGCTCAGTGGCTAAGACACTGAGCTTGTCAATTGAAAGGTCGGCAGTTCAGCGGTTTGAATCCCTAGTGTTGTGTAACGGAGTGAGCTCCCATTACTTGCCCAGCTTCTGCCAACCTAGCAGTTCGAAAGCACATAAAAAATGCAAGTAGGAAAATAGGAACCACCTCTGGTGGGAAGGTAACAGTGCCTATGCCTTTGGTGTTTAGTCATGCTGGGCACATGACCACGGAGACGTCTTGAGACAGCTCTGGCTCTTCGCCTTTGAAATGGAGATGAGCACTGCCCCCTAGAGTCAGGAACAACTAGCTCATATGTGTGAGGGGAACCTTAACCTTTATTGATATTGTACACGAACCTTAACCTTTATTGATATTGTAACTGTAAGTAAATTATACTTACAGTTGTTACAAATATGCATTAATATTATTGTGATTAATATTTAATACTGTTTTGGTTTGTTAATGTAGAAATGTTTCAGATGGAGAAATAAGGAAAATTAGCTATTTGCATCGCTCTTCAGATTGTATGTCTATACTCTTAAATTATTAATTAATTTCTCCTATCTTAGCTATCTGGATGAAGTCTATCAAGAAAGCAGTAATGGGAGATGATACTGCATTTTTTTACATTAAAGTAATATAGAAGACATTGTACATTATTTAGCTGCTCCGAAATTCTTCCCAAAGTCATACCAATAAAATAATAAGATATACAATATATGACTAGCAAGCTTCTTGTAAACATGAACAGTTCTAATTCTAAATCTTTGTAGGTTAATCTCTGCAACTTCAGATTGGGTAAAGAACATAATATTAATTGTGATTTGAATCACCCATTGCCCAAAACTATGATTGTACTATGCTTTATTTATCTTTTCTCCTCAAGCAGGTAATGACACCTTTTCTTTATGGTATCATTAAAAATATTTTCCTATCTTGCAGCCTGTGAATCTACCGTACAACTAGTGTTCGATGCAGTCATACATCTTGGGTGCAAGCCATATCTTGACAGTCAAAGAGCTGCATGTGTATGCCAGTATGAAGTCAACAGAGACCTGTAACATGATTTTTCTGAAGTGATAGAGCCCTTTATTGTTACAAAGCTGTCCTAAGGATACAGTGAGCATGCAAATGGACTGTCTACTCACCGGAAGACATTAATGGGTATATTTTTATGTAGCACTTCTTTCATCAGTATGCATTCTTAAACTATAAGGATCTGGGGCACCTCTTTTAGAGATGAAAAGGATATTTTGACAACTGCCTTAAGTAGATAAGATTGTCAATGAATGCTGCTCTAAACTGAAGGAAGTGAATTCTGAAATCCATGGGATAAAGTAAAGAAGAAAAAAAAAAGGTCAATCCTTGGGGTCACAATGAATCAATCTCTCTTTTGGTTGATTTTTGTTTTAGAAGAAAAGTACCCAAAAAGGCAAAAACCAAATATTTGAAAGACTTTAAAAAATATGACTGACAACATTCAGTTACTTGTATACTGACATTGTGTGGTCTATGTAGTATTTTTTCCTACAACAAAATTGCTGTTTTCCACTTGTCCAAGGGTATTGTAATTCTGTGAAAACAATATATATTGTTAACTATTTAAAAAATGTCAATTGAAGAGAAATATCCTATCATGAATTGAAAAACCAGCAAATGTTTGATACAAATATATTTGTCCTTTAGTCTGTATATGCTGTTTAAATATTACATCCTTTTTATCTTGGAATATCTCAAAATTTAATTTTAAAACTAATTTATCATTCTTTCTTATGGCTATGAATCACTTTAACTGTGCAAGAATTCTTTCATGGGTTTTCATAATTTCATTTTTTTACATCAAAGTTTTATATAGTTCTCATTCCCGACGTTTCTATAAATAATCTCTACTGAAGCAAATTCTGCCTTAAGTATAAAAATTATAAAAACTGCTGAATTACTTGATATTACTTGAATGGTCTTTGGTGCAATTTCTTCTAGTGCCTTTATTAATGAAATGGACATTTTAAAAGTGATTAGGTGTGAAATAAAATTACCTGTTTAGAAAGGGAAAAAATTAAACATGCTAAATTGAATATATGTCATGTATTTTTTCCATCAACAACATTTAAGAAAACAACTACTAGAAGAATTTACAGGAGTCGCTTGATAATATTTATTTATTTATTTATTTATTTATTTAGTCGCTTTATTATCTTCTACCATTTTGTATTTGTTAGCCTTTGCATCCAGTTTCTTGATAACTACCTAAGATTTTATGAGAGAAGTTTGATAATTCCTTTGTACTGTGCCAGAAATCCAGCCTGCTATTATTTTATCTCATGGGTATTTGTGTACAGGAAAAAAGGATTGGAAGTTATCCTCCATTGAACACGTTTGCTTAAATTATATACTGTATTGTTGCACTAGTAGAGTCATTAAAGCAAGTAACTCAGGGTTCTATGAATCTGAAGCTATGGCTTGCTTGAATAAAATAAGTTACACCAGTAAAACAGTATAAGATGGCAGCATCGGGTGAAATGCTACCGGTTCACACCGGTTCATGCGAATCGGTGTGATAAAAGCTGTAAGTTTGTCTGAACTGGTATTTCCGACTATCAGCTGTGCTGCGCAATCTATATTTGCTAGAAAACAGGAAATCCTGCTTTCTAGCGAATCTAAATTGCACGGCACTGCTGTTCTCACCCCTCACTGTTCTACTTACTTTGTTAAGCCGCCTTTTCCCGCACAAAGAGTGTGTTTGGTGTGCACTGCGCATGCGTGCACAGCAAATCTGCAAAGGATTTTACCACTGGACGATGTATAATAGTAAATATCTAAAAAGCTGATCTTCAGTGAGCATTCTGGCAACTATGAAGTACTTGTCAGAGCTTATCCAGATCACACTTTTTTTAAATTCTTCTCTTTCTTTTTTATTCTGCTATAGTTGCAGCAATAAGATAGTGAAGTAGTGCAATATGAAATGCCCTAAGATGTATTTAAAAATAAAAGGGGAAATACATTCTGACTTGAAATTCATTTGAAAGGCATACTTAATTGAAATATACATTAGCCAATAGGAGATAAGAATAAGGAATACCTTCAGTCTACCATTTTTCTTAGTATTTTTCCCATAGTATATATGTGTGTTTTTAAATTGTATTTACTTATTTGGAAAATATAAAGGCTGCCCTAATCAGTCATGACTCTGGGTGGCTTGCAAAATGCATAGTGAGGGAATTAAAAGCAAAGAAGCCTTTTTTTGCTAAAACAGAAAGTCCAGCAAAAGTGAATAACCACTCAAAAGACTATCTTCACTTTCAATTGGTAATTTGCATTTTCAATAGTAATAGTTCAGTGGCTAATTAAAATATGTGAATGCACTTGAAAGCTATTTGTAGCTTTCTTTGATTATAACAAAAGTAACAAAATGTACAAATAATTATCACTCAGTTTTAACTATTTTCTTCCTTTAGTTTCCTAGCAAACTCTGTGAGAGTGGTCAGCCAAGAAGATCCTTAATGACAAAGATTTGTATCCAAGCAGGAATTGATTCACATTCTTAAATCTTTATTAAACCTAATTCATAAAGTAGTGATACAGAATTTCCATAGTCTTCAACTTACAACAGTTCATTTAGTGACCGTTCAAAGTTGCAACAGCACTGAAAAAAGTGACATGACCGTTTTTCACTCTTACAACCTTTGCAGCATCCCCCATGATCATGTGATCAAAATTAAGATGTTTGGCACTTGGTTCCTACTTATCGCCATTGCTGTGTCCCGGGGTCATGTGATCAGCTTTTGCAATCTTTTGACAAGTAAATGGAGAAGCCAGATTCACTTAACCACCGGGTTACTAACTTATCAACTGCAGTGATTCACTTAACCGCTCTGGCAAGAAAATGGGGCAAAACTGATTTAACAAATGTCTTACTTAAAAACAGAAATTTTGGGCTCAATTGTGGTTGTAAGTGAACGACTACCTATATCAGGGGTCTCCAACCTTGGTCCCTTTAAGACTTGTGGTCCCTTTAAGCTTTGCTGGCTGAGGGATTCTGGGAATTGAAGTCCACAAGTCTTAAAGGGACCAAGGTTGGAGACCCCTGACCTATATTGTATAAAAACTGTCCTGCCCTTAAAAAGCAGCTACATGTCTCATTCATAAAGAAGACATAGGACTGGGCTCCATAACATGGGACCATCCTATCTGATGGATCACCTGTTCCCAGTTACCATCAACCCATCCCATTAGATCTAATAGAGAAGGCATACTGCGGGAACATCAATGAGGGACATACCATTTCAGAGCAGAAGGCAGGAGACATGCCTTCTCTACCATGGTGCTTACTTTATTGAAGATTCTCTCCTTCCCACCCCTTCTCAAAATAAGATTCGCTCCATGTTTTTGATATTTTGGAAGACCCACAAAACCTGGTTATGTTATCAGATCTGGGTCTCTCAGGGAACTAGAGGCATGCTTGGAAGGATCCATTGTTGAGGTGGCTATTCATATTCTCTCTTTGCCCAGGGTTTGTATATCTGTTTGTATATAACATTTTTAAATGTGGATTTTTATGTTTTTATATCTATTCTTTAACCAATTCTTGTGTGCGTTCCAGAGTCCTTTTTTTAGTGAGATGGGCGGAGATACAAATTTGATTAATAAATAAATGCAATAAATGTTAAGAAGAGAAGTAGGACACAGTATCTGTCTTAATATGTAACAATATATAATAGCATTCTATTTAGGTATTACATACCTAAATAGAATGCTATCATTACTGGTTTCATATTTCAAGTAAAAAAAAATACCACTGTGCCTTGAGAATATCTGTTTTATCCAAATTGAGTGAAATTTAATATTCATTTGACTTTTGTGGAGTGTAAAATACAGAACATTTTATTTTTATTTATTTTTATTTATTTTATTTGTCATAACAATATATATAAGCATCACACAAAAGGTTATATAGTATATAAACATATATATGAGGAAATATAAGGAGGTATAAGCATAAATATATATATATGTATATATGTATATATGTATATATGTATATATAAAAGAAAAAAATAGGACAGGAACGGTAGGCATGTTTGTGCTCTTATGCACGCCCCTTATGGGCCTCTTAGGAATGGGGTGAGGTCAATAGTAGAAAGTTTTTGGTTAAAGCTTTTGGGATTATGGAAGAGACCACAGAGTCAGGTAAAATGTTCCAAGCACTGATGATTCTGTTACAGAAGTCATATTTTCTGCAATCTAGATTAAAGCGGTTAACATTAAGTTTAAATCTATGGTTGCTCTTGTATTATTGCAATTAAAGCTGAAGTAGTCTTTAACAGGAAGTACATTACAGTAGATGATTCTATGAGTTAAACTCAGGTCTTGTCAAAGGCGATGGAGTTCTAAGTTTTCTAAGCCTAGGATTTCAAGTCTGGTGGGATAAGGTATTTTGTTGTTTTCAGAGGAGTGGAGAACTCTTCTTGTAAAATATTTCTGGACACGTTCAATTGTATTGATGTCAGAAATGTGGTATGGGTTCCAGACAGGCGAGCTGTATTCAAGGATTGGCCTAGCAAATGTTTTATATGCTCTGGTTAGTAGTGTAGTGTTTTTGGAAAAGAAGCTACGCAAGATTAGGTTTACAACTCTTAGAGCCTTTTTTGTTATGTAGTTGCAGTGGGCTTTGGCACTTAGGTTATTTGAAAACTCCAAGGTCTTTTACAGGGTGGGAGTTATCTGTAAGGTAACGTCCATCAAGCATGTACTTAGTGTTTGGGTCTTTTTTCCAATATGTAAAACTGAGCATTTGCTGATTGAGATTTGGAGTTGCCAAGTTTTAGACCAAGCGGTTAGATGATCAAGGTCTTTTTGAATGGTAGATGTATTGTCGGTGGTGTTAAATAGTTTGACATCGTCGGCAAAGAGAACACAATTACTTGAGATATGGTCACAAAGATCATTTATGTATAGTATGAAGAGTGTTGGTCCAAGAACGCTGCCTTGAGGAACGCCACAGGATTTCTGTGATCTTCATGAACATGGTGTTCATGATCCAGTGGCTTGAAGGTTTCCTGTCTCTAGCACCAGTGGTGCTATTCAGCCAGTTCTATCCAGTTTGGGAGAACTGGTGGCGGCGGCGGCGGGAGGCTCCGTCCACCCTCCTGGATGTCATCACATCCCTTTTTTGACATTCTGCACATGTGCGGGAGGCCATGCATATGTGCAGAGGTGGCACGTGCAAGCTCCCATTTGCGAACTGGTAGCGAAGGTAAGTGAATACCACGCCTGCACCAGCAGATTTCTGAAATGTTTTCTTGGTCACTATGAAGTTCTTAAATCACTTGGCAAAACTTTTGCAGAACATTTTGATATAAAAATTCAGAAGGGTTCTTTTCAGCTTTATTAATGTGCCATGTAAACTCAATGTGTATCCTATATCATATGTTTGTGGTTGTATTTAAAATCATTAGTAGTGATCTTTAGTAGATAAGTAATCATTCAGGGAAGCTTTCCTGACACACAATTTAAAAATTTCTAGCTTGGCACATGCTGCTATTTTTCAGGTGTCTTCAAAATCCCCTCCGATTAACTTGGGAATCTGTAATTGCATATTAATTATAACTCTACTAACATGAAAATAACAGGGATGCTGTCGCTCAGTGGCTAAGATGCTGAGCTTGTTGATCGAAAGGTCAGCAGTTCAGCAGTTTGAATCCCTATTGCCGCATAACGGGGTGAGCTCCCATTACTTGTTCCAGCTTCTGCCACCCTAGCAGTTCGAAAGCACGTAAAAAATGCAAGTAGAAAAAAATAGGAACCACTTTGGTGGGAAGGTAACAGCGTTACGTGCGCCTTTGGCATTTAGTCATGCCAGCCACATGATCACGGAGACGTCTTTGGACAGCGCTGGTTCTTCGGCTTAGAAACGGAGATGAACATCGTCCTCTAAAGTTGGGAACGACTAGCACATATGTACGAGGGGAACCTTTATCTTTACTTAACATGAAAATGTTTGCAGTGTGTTTTTGATACAGCTCATAGAGATAAAATGGATCCATAGCAAAAGCATTTTAATAGATTAAAATGCTGCTTTATAGATTAAGTAAGGAATTTGACAAAGGACATTTTGATGGTTTTAGCAAGCACTTTTTTAAAAAAATAATCCAGATTTTTAAATATGTAGAATCTGAACAGCATTTTGGCTTGCCACCAACTTTTCTTGTAACATGACAGGAATTTATATGGATTATCTTGATGTAGGTCCAAAGTACAGTACAAATAATCTGTGAAGCACAAGTTAAAAGAAAAAGAGGAAAAGAACAGTTTCTTTTCCTCTTAAACTTTCTTTAACATGTTTTAAAAAGTAGAGTAATTTAAAGAGGAAAGAATTTCAACTGAGATAATCTAGAAGGAGAGTGAACTTGCAATTCTATGTTCAAATCCTGTGCTGTTTTATTTTTATTATTTATGAGGCTTCTTATATGTATTTTAAAAATGCATTGCTCTTATCATAAAGACTTCATCAAGCAATATATAGGAATGGACTATGAGACCAATATAAAATGGACCCTCTGCCAAAAAAAAAACAAAAAAACCAGATCTCAGGAGGGCTGCATTCAGCTCCATTTTTGCTGGCAGAGGGTTGCAGGAAGCCGTACCAGCCAAAAACGGAGATTGGGAACCAGTTTTTGCTGACAGAGCACCCAGACCATCACAGGCACACCAGTGGCACTGAGCTGGCCATGACTACTCTGGCTATGCCCATCCCAGTTCTCTGAGGTCAAACACAACCCTGATGCAGCCCTCAATGAAATCAAGTTTGATACCCCTGTTATAAAGCCTAGGAAGGAGGCAATGGCAAACTACTTCTGAAATCTTGCCAAGAAAACTGCAGGGACTTGCTCAGATTTAGGGCAGACTTGAAGGCACCAAAATACTTACAAAGTTACCTATATATTACCTATAATAAAGGTGGGATAAAAATCTAATAAAACAAATACTATGCAGGTATTAACAAATGTTATGGACATAATTATAAATACTATTATATATTCTAAAATTAAAAATACTGTAGCAAAAGCTTAGCTATTTATTACAACAAATATTTCCAAGTGGATGACTCTTGACATCTATCAGTCAGAAGATATTGGGCATATATTCCAACTACCTTTCCTTAATTTTTTTCTATTGTTAGTTTTGTTTCAAAGGAGGAAATAGGTAATAAAGTAAAAATTAATGCCATATGGGCCCTATCCATGCAGCACTTGAGGCAAAGTTCAATATATCTCATTTATAAGCAGCCATTCTAATTATGGGGCACTTCTATAATCCTGATGGGTTTTGTAATGGCAAAAGTAAAGCCTCCCCCTTTTTTTCATGCAAATACTTGTGCACTCTACGGATTAACCTTTTCACTATGGCTAATATAATTATATATGAAAGCATCCCATGGCATTGGAGACCAAGAGGAGGAGGCAGAGGAGCAGTGTTCCCTGCACGAGGAAGGCTGGCTCTTCTCGAAAGGATATCCCCATTTCCAAATGTGTGGTAAGGATGGTGACTTGTTAGGGCAGCCTTCCTTCATGCAGCTCCCCCCCCCTTTTCTTCTCCAGAGATCTGTCAAGGCAGAAGTTGGACTCAGAGTTGGACTCTGCAGGACTGTGACATGGGCTGCCACAAAGAAGAGGGAGTCAAGCTATTCTCCAAAGCAGCTGAAGGCAGGACAAGAAGCAATGGATGGAAACTAATCAAGGAGAGAAGCAATCTAGAACTAAGGAGAAAATTTCTGGCAGAGGGAACAATTAATCAGTGGACAGTGCCTCCAGAAGTTGTGAATGCTCAGAGGAAACTGCTTCCTGCAAACTTTCTCCTCCATGGTTCCACATGCAGAAGCATTGTCCTCCAGCTCCTGTGGGGGGGCAGGTAAGGCTGGGAGGCGGGAATCCAGAGGTCTCCAGTGGAGGAAGGTGAGACCAAGAAGTCCCAAAGCCTCATCTGTCAGAGGAGTCTTACCGTCCCTCTCAGGCCATGCAGAGGACCCCCAGAGAGCAGTGCGGGTGGCCAGAGCCCTCGGAAGCAGAGGGCAAGGGCCCAGCCCGGCCCTCTAGCTGGTGGAGCACTGGGATCCTGCAGCCCAGCCCAGCCCCGCTTCTGTAAGGGGGTGCCCAGCTATGCTTACCTCTTCCTCGAGGCTGCTGCTGTGCTGTGCTTGCTCTCCTTTGCCAGGTTGCTCATGGTGCAGGGCAACAAAGTGCATGGGTCGATGGGAGGCCTATTCCCTCTCAATGTGAGGAGACCTGGCTTTGTAAGCAAAGCAGCCTCAGCAATAGAATGAAAGACCCTCAGGAGAGGCAAGAGGATGGTGAGAGGGTAGCAGGTGCTAAGTGCTAAGGCAGGACTTCCCTCAGACCCTCCCTCTCATTCCTTCCTCCCTCCCTCCTTTTCCTTTCAATATCCTCCCTCCCTCTCCCTCCTCCTCCTTCCTACCCATCCTCCCTCCTTCCCTGCATCCTTCTCATTGCCTTCTTCTTCCTTCCTTCCTTTCTTTCCTTCCTTCCTCCCTCCCTCTCTCGCTCCCTCCCCCTCCTTCCTACCCTGCCTCTCTCCTTCCTTGCCTCCCTCCTTCTCATTGCCGCCTTCTTCCTTCTTTCCTTCCTTCTTCCCGCCCTCCCTCCCTCCCTCCACACCCAGGAAGGGACAAGGGGAGGGGTAGAGGGTACCAGTGCTGCTGATAGCCATGGCTTTCCCATGTGGGTGGGTGGGTTTGAGCTGTCCAGTGAAAGGAAGGCCCTTGCAGGCTGCAGGCCATCTAGGTGGCGGAGGCACTAGTGGGTGCGACGCTGCTGCTGGGGATCTACATGCTGATCTACAACAACTTTGTGGCGGCCACCCATGCTGGAACACAGTCAGTGAGCGCTTCCCTTTCACTGGACATCAGCCTCTGTCCGACTCCTATGCACAGACCCAAGGGGAGCACCTGTCTGCACTGAGGTAGGCTGGGGCTGGGACGGCGGGAGCCGGCCCCTCACTGTCTCCAGGGCAAGATCTAACCACATTGCGGGTCAGATCTGGCCCGCTTAGCCTTGAGTTTGACATGTCTGCTTTAAAAAAACCTACCAGTTCAGATCAAGTATCCTGAACTCATGGTGATGGTAGGGAGGAAACAGCTGAAAATTAAATTGCAGATTGGTTTGTTCTTATGGAAATTAGGAATTTCCATAGCAGAATTTCTAGCCTGAAAGGAATTTTGGCAAGAAAGATTGGCTGGTGTTTTGCTTTCAATTGCTTTGGTAAGTTAAAGTAACAACCATTTTGTTAGACCTGCCATTCTGAGAGTTTGGAATAAATATAAAACAAGTTTTTCAGTGAAGGTGCCTCTGGGCATCTCCCAACAGAAAGCTTTTTTTAGAAAAGAAATGGTGACAAGACCAACTAGTGGACTTGTGGTAAAACAGTATCTTTCAGCTTGGGTGACCCTACCCTCAAGTTAAGGAAGAGCTAGATTCAGAAGGTCATGTCTGCCATTGGTTTACATATCTACAATTGAAAGAAAGATTCAAATTAGACAAAAAGAATGATGGGTTTAACTTTGTTAAAAATGAATTGGAAATCTTAATGTGTGATAATGATGAATATATTATTGCTAAAGTCTATAAAATATTATTTAAATCTGGAAAATGAACAAGTAAAGCATTTTATGATTCAGTGGGCAACGAACTTTGGATATAATGCAATACTTGAAAAATGGGAGAATATGTGGAAGAAAGATTTAAAAATTACATTAAATTATAATTTAAAAGAAAACTTCTATAAGATTATGTATCATTGATATTTAATTCCAGACAAGTTGTCATGAATGTATAAAGGCATTTCAAATGAATGTTGGAGATGTAAATGTAAAGAAGGGACTTTTATAGGGACATTTATAGTGGATGGGTGATAAAGCAAAGAAATATTGGAGTAGGATTCATACCTTAATACAGAAAATGCTTAAAGTGAATATAAACAGAAAACCAGATACTTTCCTTTTGGGTTTCATGGAAAAATATTTGGGGAAAAAATGGAACTTTGATGTGTAGGAAGTTAGCACTCACTCCTCTCCTAGAAGAATGAAATATTTTGGAGGATATTGAATAGGGCAAGTATTGTGTTTCTCTGGATGAGAAATGGAGAAACCTTTTTTAAAGACAAAGCAACTTCCTGCCTCATCACACCTTTGTCAATGGTCCATTAAGGCTTCAGCCAAGCTCACTCAATCCCCCCCACCTTTGTCAATGGACTATCATCTGCAACACAATAGGACTCATCTAGCAACAGAAACTCACCACATGGCAAGGCTCAAGCAAGCTTGAGAGACAACCTACAATGTTAGCTAAGACCCCTATACCACCTGGGAGTTTGACAACCAATCAGGGGTACATACAGGAACAGGAAACACCAAGGTGGGGCCCCACAGAGTATAAACTCAGGCACCCAACACTTGTTCTCCCCTTCTGCCTTTTTCCCTTCTCCTTTCCTCTCTGGTTCTTCACCCAACACCTTGGACATGTGATCACCATTAAACCATCTTTCCAAGCAGTCTCCATGTTTCCAATGTCTTTTTCCCCACTTGGAACTGAACCCAGATGGACATTTCTTCCAATAGATGTTATACATGTTAATGGCAGCAAGACTACTCTATGCACAAAAATGGAAGGTCACCTCGATCCCTACAATGGACTGCAAAAATTGATGGAGTTAGCAGAGATGGCTAAATTGGCTGTTTTGATCAAAGAAAAAAAATACAAATACTTTTATTTCTACTTAGAAACCGCTTCTAGGCTTTATGCTTGAGATAGAAAAAAATGAAATTTTGATTTTGGATTTTACTGACTAGTTTGGATTTTACTGACTAGATATATTTGTTGTTATAGAAATAACTAGTAGAAATTACTATGTAAAAGTAAAAAGTTGAGGTTTGATGTTAATACTTTATTTTACTGCACCAAAAGGAGTCATAAGTCAATGCCTTTTCTTTCTTTTCCCCCTTTTCTCTCCTCCCCTTTTCCCTTCCCCATTTTTCCTATTAATTACTGTATTTTCTTTGTATGTGATAAGATTAAGTGAATGGTCTTCAAAATTTAATATTGAAAGAAAAAATTAAAATTGAATCTGCCTGTACAATGGAAGCTTTGTAGTAAAAATTAGCAGGATTTTCAGAGTGCAAAAAAGAAGCATACAAGTTGTAAAAACAGCTGTGAGAGTGCCAGAGAAAGATAACTGAATGGGATAACAGGAAAGGCAAAATGAACTGAAAAACAGGAAAGAACCTATTGTTCTAAGGAGCCATATAATATCCCCAGAACTGAAAACTGAGCATGCCCAACAGTTGATTAATGTTAACTGACACACCGTGCATAAATCAATTTCACTGTATTTATGTACAATTGTTGGAAGAAATATCTATCTGGGTTCAGTTCCAAGTGGGGACAAAGACACTGGAAACATGGAGGCTGCTTGGAAAGATGGTTTAATGGTGGTCAGGATCACATGGCTTGAGATCCTGAACAGAAAAGGGCTGAGATCCTGGGTGCTCCCTGGTTTTATGCTTTTTCTGAGCTTTGAACTTTCTGGGGCACAGGAAGAGTATCCTGATTGGTTGTCAAACTCCCAGGTGGTCTAGGGGTCTTAGCTAATGTTGTAGGTTGTCTCTCAAGCTTGCTTGAGCCTTGCCATGTGGTAAGATTCTGTTGCTAGATGGGTAGGGGCTAATCCTATCTTTGTCATGTAGACAATGGACTGGCTCAGGCCTTAATGGCCCATTGACAAAGGTGGGGGGAGTCAGGAAGCTGCTTTGTCTTTAAAACATGTTTCTCCATTTCTCATCCAGAGAAATATATTTTGCCTTTTAAATATTTTCTAAAATATTTCATTCTTCTAGGAGGGGGTGGGTGCTAAATTCCTACACAATGACAAAGGTTATTACTATTATGCAGTGGTAGGATTCAAGTAATTTAACAACCAGTTCTCTGCCCTAATGATTTCTTCCAATAACCAGTTTGCCAAACTGCTGAGAAAGTTAACAACCGGTTCTCCCGAAGTGGTGCGAACTGGCTGAATCCCACCATTGCTATTATCTCTTAATTTTAATATATAAGGCCTTCACTCTGTCTGGGGTCGTTATTGGTCAGATGAGCTTATTTATTTTATTTTTTTAGTTTTTTGTCAAACATATATAACAGGTAAAAGTATAAACATAATTTCAATACATGAAAAGAGTAAGAGTAAAAAGCACGTAACAGCCTATTACCTTATAAACCAATAAAATTGTTATATACTGTATAAAAAGAAAAAGTCCTTTCACAGTATTAGATCAGTACGCCTAATACTGGAAGCCAGGTCAAGATCACAGAAATGGGGGGCAAATCCTTCACTTTTGTCAGCTTTAAAACAACAAGGAGGTATTTATGGAAAGCCTGCTCACTCTTTGGGGACCTCGAGTTGATGTCCTCAGGCGGCTACTTTCTCCCTTCAGGCTATCCCAGCCTCCTTTGCTTCTTTATTATACGAAACGGCAAGGCGTGTTTATTACAGTTCAACTCTCCGCAGACTTTCGCCCCCCCGCTTCTCCCACTCCTCTGAGGCCAAAGCATAGAGGGCTGAGCCTGTCCTCGGAGGAGCGAGAGAAGCGCTCAGCCCGCCCAGTCTTGATAAGAGGGAGAGCTGAGGAGAGGAGGCGCTCCTTTCGCAGGGGAGGAGAAGAGGGAGGGCGGCGGTCTTTCTTCTCTAGGCAACTGGAGGAGGGTGAGGTGGGGGGGGGGAGGAGGACTGTAGTAGCAATAGCCCCGGAAGGGAGAGGGAGACTGAAGGCAGTGTGGGAGCCGAAGCCCAGACATGGCGAACGCCAAGAGACAGAAAAATGACACCAAGTCCTCAGGTAGGCGCAGAAAAGGGCTGCAGTAGCAGCAGCCGCTCCGGGCGAAGAGAATTTTGAACCGAAGGGACTCGCTGGACGTTTCGGGGGCAGGAAGGCTCATGTACGGCTTGACCTTGGTAGGGCTTGGGGACCGCGCTCTCTCCGGCTGTGTCACCCTAAGGCAGGGCTGGCCGGCGGCGGCAGACGGATTCTCCCAGACACGCGTGGGTGGATGCCTTCAGTTGAAACGGCACCCGCAGGCCAAAAGCGTGGGGGAGACGGGAACCCGTCCCAAACAAGGCATCTGAGCACGTGGCTTTTCTTCCAGGGAGGCAGTAAGGGCACGCAAGGTGTGTGTTCGCACAGCACGGTTAACCCGGTGGCTGAATCGCTCCATGGCGCTAGTCCTTGAATGCTTGGCTGTCTGAGCTGGTTGAGATGACTTTGCTCAGCGTGCCACGCAGCCGCTGAACCGAAATTGAAAGGAACGACGTGCAGGTGGGGCAAGGGCAGCTGCTAGGTCTTTCTTCCAACTTGGTGGAAGGGCTTGTGCGAAGATAGACAGACAGACAGACAGCCACCCACGGAGTAAGTGCTTTAGGACAGATCGGCATGAAGGGAGCCTTGGTTTCAAAGCGCCGCCTCTAGCTGGTGAAGGCGTCTGTACAGTGAAATGCAGGGAGAAAGTCGGAAAGACAAAGAAACCCAGCCCTTGGGGGCCGCCATGCTCCATCTTTGCTTGGAATAAAGAATCCAAGCTTTGTGATTTCAAGTGCAGCCGCAGGCAGCTGTTTGCTTCTGCTCTTAGTTCTCTCCTCCGGCTTCTGCTCGTTAAAGGTCCGCAGCTCCTCCTGGCTTGCTGTCCGAGTGGCCGCGGCTGCTTTTTTTTTTGGCAGACCGCCTTCCTTTGTTCTGGCTCCTCTTCCTGCCTTTCCTTTGTTCCGCCTCATTAACTTACACTTGAGCTTGGCTGCCGCGTCGCAGTTTTTACTACTCGACCGTACAAGTAGCTGCTTGACTTGTGTTATAACTTGTCGCTCCCGAGAACAGGCAGCAGAGCGTGTGGTAATGGGAGGCTTGGTCGGAAGAGCATAGAAATTGCCCCCACCCCCATTTTAAATCAGAAATTAAATGCTATAATTTGATCGCACAGCCAACTCGATTGTTTCAGTAATAAGAGGAAGCAATTGGCTTTTTTAAAATCAGGAGCAGATCAACTGTTGGCACTAGAAAAGCATTCATTCATTACCCCATATTGACAGCAATACTTGTCTAACAAGTGTAACATTTATAATTATATTTCTTTATATTGTTCAAGCAGAATATTGGTCTAGAACAGGCATGTCCAACCCGTGACCCATCATTGGCCCTGGACAACTAGTAGCCCCCAGTTGTATATGAAATTTATATACATTAACTATATATTTTACATGACCCAAGATGATTCCTCTTCTCTTAGTGCAGCCCAGGCAAACCAAAAGTTTGGACAGCCCTGCTTTAGAATTATGAAATGGGTGGATACTGTACCACTATCTAGAGTCTCTAGATTGTGGTACAGTATCCTCCCATTTCATAATATAAAACACATTGAGTGTTATCAGGGCACCTTGAAACTTTGTCTCTTCTCTGTGTAAAACTCTGAGTTAGCTCCGAGTCCAATTTCTTTACTATGCAGTTCTAATTCATCCTGCTGTAACACAGTTCTCTTTCCCTGGGAATAGGAAAGGATATTTCCAAAATACTACATAGAAAAAACAAATATACTTCTCTTTCCTATCTCTAAACAGGGAGCAAATTCCTCTTGAGTCAAGTGACAGAAAAAGTATCAAAGCTGTCAAAGAGGCCATCTTAATGTACTTATTGATGAATTAGTATTCATACCCACTTTCTAGGATTCAGTAAACTAACCCACTTTTCCTGCCAATAAACTGGCTAATGAGACATCAGCCATATCTGTACAGTTGCTTGCTGTATTCTTGTCTCCTAGAGCCAGCAGAAAATTACCCTAAATCATGCTGTTATCTCCATAGTGAAAGAAACAGGGCTGGGTTATTATTCCTACAGCTTTCACATGCAAATTCTAAGGTTGTGTTTCCCCTGGCCGAAATTCCAGTCCCACCCAACATCCACCATGAGAAAAATTTATCAAATTAACATTCTGGTAATTATGCACTGTCATGTTTTATTTTCTGTCATCATATACTGTATATGTTGTGTAGTTTCTTTATATGTGTGTGTGTTAAATATGTGTTTATATATAGGTATATATGTATATAATGCATGTATATATGTGTAAGGAACTAAACAACAGAGACTAACACAAGCAATCAGCTCAGAATTGAAATCTTTATTGTGTATTGTTGGAAGAAATAACCATCTGGGTTTAGTTCCAAGTGGGGACAAAGACACTGGAAACATGGAGGCTGCTTGGAAAGATGATTTAATGGTGGTCAGGATCACATGGCTTGAGTTCCTGAACAGAAAAGGGGATGAGATCCTGTGCGCTCCCTGGCTTTATGCTTTTTCTGAGCTTTGAACTTTCTGGGGCACAGGAAGAGTATCCTGATTGGTTGTCAAACTCCCAGGTGGTCTAGGGGTCTTAGCTAATGTTGTAGGTTGTCTCTCAAGCTTGCTTGAGCCTTGCCATGTGGTGAGTTTCTGTTGCTAGATGAGTCCTATTGTGTTGCAAATGATGGTCCATTGACAAAGGTGGGGAGAATGAGTTTCTACCTCTGATCCATTGACAAAGATGGAGGGGGGGAAATGCGTGAGCTTGGCTGAGCTTTAATGGCCCATTGACAAAGGTGGGGGGGAGTCAGGAAGCTGCTTTGTCTTTAAAACATGTTTCTCCATTTCTCATCCAGGGAAATATATTCTGCCTTTTAAATATTTTCTAAAATATTTCATTCTTCTAGGAGGGGGGTGGGTGCTAAATTCCTACAGTATCATATAGTTTTCTGATGCAATTTGAGTTGCTTTTTCTAATGTTATTTTCAATTTTGGATGAAAAAGTCAAGTACAGGTAGTCCTCGTGTTATGACCACAATTGACCCCAAAATTTACCTTTCTTGCCACAGTTGTTAAATGAATCACTGCTATTGTTAAGTTAGTAACATGGTTGTTAACTGAATCTGACTTCGCCTTTGACTTTGCTTGTCAGAAAGTTGCAAAGGTGATTGCATGACCCTAGGACACTGCAACTGTCATGAATTAGTCACCAAGAGTCTATATTTTGATCATATGACCATGGGGATGCTGCAACAGTTGTGTGAAAAACAGTCTTAAGTCACTTTTTTCAGTGTTGTCGTAACTTTGAATGGTCACTAAATGAACTGTTGTAAATGGAGGACTACCTATAATTTTATGCTTGTCATAACATTTTGCATTGTAATTAATGTTGACAGAATATTTATTTCTCCTTATTTCCAATGCATTAACTTACACAAATAATAGACTATCAATAGTTACATAATATTGCATAAATATCATTGTATATGAATAAACTTGAACATTGGGCGCTATCCAACAAAACAAAATTCAATGGTGAAAGAAAAGCAAAATGCAGAGCTATAGTATATGTCAGTGATTGCGAACCTTTTCGGCACTAAGTGCCCAAACTGGAATGTGTGCACATGTGCATGCTGGAGCACCAGAAACCCAAAGACCAGCTGGCCAGTGGGCATGCATGCACCAGAAACCAGAAGAGCAGCTGGCGATGGCGTGCATGCCCACTCGTGCCAAAGGTTCACCATCACGGGTATATGTGGTACCTTACTCAATAGTGGTGACTGTGAGATGGAGTCCTAGTGGACATTCACTTAAATATGAGCCACCAGCATGCTGCAGATGCCAAAAAAGCCAACACAGTTCTAGGCTGCATAAACAGAGGGACAGAATCAAGATCACGTGAAGTGTTTATACCACTTTATAATGGAGTAAGGCCACACTTGGAATACTGCATCCAATTTTGGTCACCATTATGTAAAAAAGATGTTGAGACTCTAGAAAGCGTGCAGAAAAGAGCAACAAAGATGAGGACTCGAGGATAAAACATATGAAGAATGGTTGCAGGAACTGGGTATGTCTAGCTTAATGAAAAAAAGGACTAGGGGTGACATGATAGCAGTGTTCTGATATCTCAGGGGTTGCCACAAAGAAGAGGGAGTCAAACTATTCTCCAAAGCACCTGAGTGTAGAACAAGATGCAATGGATGGAAACAAGGAGAGAAGCAACCTAGAATTAAGAAGAAATTTCCTGACAGAACGGTTAATCAGTGGAACAATTTGCTTCCAGAATTGTGAATGCTCCAACAATGGAAGTTTTTAAGAAGAGATTAGATAACCATTTGTCTGAAGTGGTGTAGGGTTTCCTGCCTAAGCAGGGGGTTGGACTAGAAGACCTCTAAGGTCCCTTCCAACTGTTATTCTATATACAGTAATGTTTTAAAGATTTCTAATAACATAGATTTACAACCATATAATATTTAGAATAAATTTACAATTATATTACAATCGTACACTTAGCCCTTGACTTTATGACCAGTCAGTATAGATTTACTATAACTTTCTAGTTCTGATTTGAAATACTGAAATTCATGTTCATAATTAAGAATACAATATTAAATCCATGTGGCAGAATGTACAAAAGTACTCTTTTTTGCTTGTCAATCTTCATAAGAACATTGAGGAGAAGACTGAAAACCCTTTGGAGAAAAAGCTTTAAGTGTATTTAAAAATTTATTTGCTGATTATATTGTAATATATTGCAATATGCCTCAGTTATGAAATACATGCTGTAAATATTGAGTCCTGTCTTTTTTTCTTTTACAATTGAGTTTGAACATGGTTTATAAGAGAGTTACTCATTGTATTGTTTTCTATTGTAGAAATCCACGTGGACAGCAAGAACATACTACAGGGCAAGGGTAAGGTACCCAGCATTTAATAAAAATATATAATTGACACTTAAACCTTTCAAAATTGCAACGTAATAGGGGAAAAAAGCAAGAGATTGAAACCACCCCAAAATTATGAGGAATGTTTATGTTTACATGACATGGTCATGGTGATCCTCAAAATTCAGGAACTATTGCGGCCCAGCAGCACACAAAAATTGGCATCTGGAAAGATTTGTTCACCACTGATGTTTTAGCTTGTCTCAGATACTCACAAATGGGACTTGATAAGCTGAAATTTCTCTTTGAAATTTCTACTTTTAATTTATTTTCTCCTTAGAGCAGGGGTGTCAAGCTTGATTTCATTGAGGGCCACATCAGGGTTGTGTTTGACTTGCAGGGGAGTGGTGGCGGCTAGCTCAACATCACTCATATCGGGCACCTGTGGCAGAGGGTTGCAGGAGGTCGTCCCAGCCGAAAACGGAGATTGGGAGCCCATTTTTGGTGGCAGAGGCACTGTGGGCCGGTCCTTCGCTGTTTCCAGGGTGACCCTGTGGGCCAAATCTAAGCACCCTTGAGTTTGACACTTCTGCCTTAGAGGGAACAAATAATTAAAAGTCTACATTGGCACAATTTTAGTTGACACCACCAGAGCCAGAATTGTGGGTGCATGCACATAAGTGTCTCTGCTCCCACCTCCCATATGCCTCGGATGAAAAACAAAAGGCAGCAGAGATGGGCCTATATAGGTCTCTCTTTTGTAGGACTTCTTTCTCTGCTTCAGTAATTGATATTGGGAGAGGCTGTTAATGTTCAGAGGAGTTTACATACCATACAGGAATTAGTAGACTAGAAGAGTGATTAGTTAAATCTCAAACAAGGCTATCTGGGATCCAGTCTAGTTTCTGTGGATTAATTGGGTCATTTAACTGTATGTCAGGGATGGTGGGAAGACTACAATATTTGTTCCTCGCTATGTAAAATTAGATTGCTTGTTTTAAAGTAAATTAAGTACAAGATCTTTTAGTTTGTGTCTTTTCTTATTTTTTTGATCACTTACATTTTTTATTTATAGATTTTCATAAAATAGGTTTCCCTAAGAAAATATGCTTTTGCAGTGAAAACATATTTAAAGTATATTTTAAAAATAGGGTGAACACATAAATGTATAACCTATACTTGCACATTTTTTATCATGTAGAAGCGAAATTATTTCGATTTATTTATGTTTGAATTGTTTTCTATTTACAGATGAGCAGCAAAACCTCGCTGAGACAGATGCCTTTGGTGAAAGGTAATTTTTTTTTTGAGTCAGGAGATTTTTGCAGTGTTTTTTTTTCTTATAACCATCATCATTATTTGTGGATCTTGTATGGCTCTACTCCAAGAAGCTTATAATGAAAATAATCAATTTAGGATCAGTTGATCTCCAAGCTAGATAATTGATTTTGTAACCAAATCAGATTCCTTTTAAAATTACAGCGATCCATCAGGGTTGCATTTTTTCCCATTGGATACAAGTATTTCTATTTTGAGTGTTTGAAATTGATTTGCTAATGCAAAACATTCTTTTTCAAATGCAACTTCTAAAGTGAGACTTTATAAAAACTTTGAAATCAAATCTCGCTTCAGATCAGATGTCTGATACCAAACAGAAAAGATGTTATATCTGTATACTTAATTTCTTTTCCATTTCCTGCACATATGCTTTGTTCTTGTATTATTCCTAAGTTTATTGAAAAAAAATCATCACAACCAGAAATTTCCAAGTTAAATTGTACACTTGGCGCTAGTTGTTGATTGAAAATTGTTTTAAGCCACCTTAAGGCTATGGTTCTTGCAGTGTTATTTACATAGTAAATACAACAGAAGAAGAATAGTGATAAATACCAGTGAACAATAAACAAAGAGAAAATAGAATTTTCTATTCTAATATTATTAGAATAATATATATATAATAATAATAATAATAATAATAATAATAATAATAAAACATGTAAATCTTCAGAGTAAGAAGACTTATCTGTTATTCATTGATCAATAAGGACAGGAAAAGAGACAATATGAAGTACTGGTTAAGGTATTGGACCAAGATCATAGAGACTAATATTCAAATTCATCCTTAACCACTTTAAATTTGATGGTTGCCTTTGGGCCACATACTCAATGAATGAATGTGGACAGAGTACAAAACTGAATACCATTATGAAAGTGTATTTAAATAATTCGACCACATGAAGAGAATGAACCAAAATAAAATCACTAAACAAATACATGAAGGAAATCATAAAAAGACTAAGAAAACCATGGTTGCATGGAGTAACTATCCTAAAAAGAGGCAAACGGCAAAGTTAAAGAATGAAAGGCTACACTTGAAACAAAGTATGAACATGTTAGAAAGAAGCATAGTTTCCAAGGACAGAAAGGTATGGCAAGTTATAATGAATGGTGCGGATATAATATAGTTTTAGCTGTAGTACTTTTTTTTCTTTTATGTCTTTAATTTCTTTGGCTTAATATTCCTTTTGCCTTTTTGTACTCTGTATAATGCTGCTTAACCCAAATGGGAATAGTATGATTGGTATGTATGTATGTAGGTAGATAGGTACCAAAAATTGTACCTATAAAATAGTAAAGGATATACTTCTTGTAAATCAAATTAAATTATACAAGATTGTATAACTGTACTAATTGTACAGTTCTTTGAATCCTAACTACTGACTTGCTTAAACATACAGATGTGTTTACTGTATACGAATGAGAAAGACCTAAGTTTATAACTGGGCTACCTTGGGTGTTGTTTGTTTTTTGTGTGCAGAATCAGACAGCTCTTTGATCCATCTGTGGAATACAAAATGAAACACAAGAGAAGAGGACTTGCTTTGATCTTCAATCATGAGAGGTTTTTCTGGCACTTAATGTTACCAGAGAGACGTGGTACTTGTGCTGACCGAGATAATCTGAACCGCAGGTAAAGGAATCATTGTTGTTCAGTGTATTTTCTTTTACACTGAAAAAGACAAATCCAATGATTTTTCAAAAACTAATAACATTTTTTAAGAAATTGTGTGTCAACGGAGAAAATATTCCATGAGTACTGAGGTAGTGCTGACTGTCAGCTCTTTAGGATATAGGTAAAGAATCTTGCAAGTTTTACAACGGGAATAGCTTTAACATAAATCAGGATCTAATAGTTGTTCTTTGGCTGATTTTCAACAGATTTCTGACTTTCAAGTTTTTCAATAAATTAAGTCCCATCCCTTTAATTACCAGCAAAATAACTTCTGTTGCTTGAATTAACATATTTACCGAAATAAAAGCCAATCCTAAACTGAAGTTGACATTTTCCATCATAAAGCAGGATCAGACAGAAAAGCCTCATCTGTATAGATAGTCCTCGACATATAACCATTAGTTTAGTAACTGAAAAAGTGACTTAAGACCATTTTTCACATTTATGACCATTGTAGCATCCCCATGGTCATGTGATCATTCTGGGAGTTGAAATCCAGATTTTAAAGTTAGCATCATTAAAAAATACTGTTTTAGTATATCCTCTTTTCATGCACTGTTTGCACATTCATGCACTGTTTGGAAGAAAGTTCTCAGGAGAATGGTCCCCAGAATGTAGAAACTTTGAGCTCGGGTCAATTCTTGTACTCATGATGGTTAGAGTTTGTTTCAGACTTTTCATCTGCAGAATCAGTCCTGTACTCACTTATGTGACACAACTCAGCTGTGGCTTTTTTACAAAAACTTGGACCCTATTGCTCATGACAATATATTAAATAGATTAAAAATTGGCCTATGGAACACATCCAACTTCTCTTTCTGTGACTTTACATTCCAAGGATAATGGAGCATGGGAGGAGAAATGAAGCAGAAACAGTATGTCTTTATGATAAAAAATGGCTTTTGTAATGTAGGATTACTAGAAAATGTTGAAGGATTCTCAAACATACCTCTGATCTACAGTATCATAGGCTGATGCTAAATATCTATATGAATGTTATTTATTTTATTAGAACAGTATGAATAATTGTGCAATTTCATTATTGATTGTATAATTTATAAATCAGGACATGGGCACAGGTGGTGTGTAACATCACGTCTTTAAATATTTCTGGCCAATATTTCAGATGCTCACATGCTGAGATATTAGGCAAGTAAATAAGGCAATGAAAGAAACAACCCATAGAATTGTTTTCACAAAATGTTTTTCTAATCCTAACTGTACTATGTCAAGAAGTACAGATTTTAAAAGTTGGGGTTTTTTTTAAGGGTACAGATAGAATATTACTGATATTAAGTATTGTATCTTCTTATATAGTTAAGTGTGTTTTAGTTGCATTTATATTTTAATTTGGAACCTAATTTGATTCTGTGGACTGAAAAGGTAGATTCTTCTTTTTTGGGGAGTACTCCTAGCATAAGAATGTGGAAAGTGATGTTTCGGTAAATATCTAAAGCTGGCTGGTTAGATAATGTTGCATCCTCTCAGAGGTCTAAATATTAATATGAGAGTTATTAAGAATATATGAACATGATCCTGGAGTGAAATATTGTTTTGTTTAAAATAGCTTGACTGAACTTGGATTTGAAGTGAAATGTTTTGATGACCTTAGGGCAGAAGAAGTGTTGCAGAACATTTATAATGGTAGGTAAAGCAAGTTTATTTGTTGTAGATGCTTGGCTAGCGGTTATATTTTTTTGGTAAAATTTTTAATATTAATATTCTCAGTGAAGAAAATAATAATTCTGGTTAATGAATTTAATTTATTGAACTGTGGGAGAGCCAACCAGATAGAAAGATCTGCATACCTTCTATGTTTTTTTTCCTCCCAGGCCTGGCCTGTTAAAGCTATTCACATTCCTCCGATCATGATTGTTATTAACTATTGAATTATATATTTATGCTGATAAGCCAGTGTTGACATTTTAAGTTTTTTTAAAAAAAATATTTTGTTTTTACATTGTAATGTTTTTCATTTTTAAAACTAAAAATTAACAAACGATTTTACAGCGAATTTAGTTAGGGTAGGTATGCAAAATTCACCAGTTGAGAAACAGAATGTTCTGCAAAATTCGAGAGCATTCTGTTCGTCTTCCAAATCACCTTGAACCTTCTCCAGATTATGCTATTCCAATAGTTCAGTGGTTTATGGAAGTAAATTATGTTAAACTGGAAATCATTTGAACTGTTTCAGTCACGCCATGCCACGTGAAACAGGCAGTGGTGAGCTGCAAACGGTTTAACAACCGGTTCTGTGAGTGTGCGCTTTGTGCGCGCACATGCCTAACACACTTGCACGCAGTGTTCAAAATACAGCAATTTGAAGCTCAGCTGCTTACCTTCTAAGACAGCCCTGGTAAATAGAACAGTGGAGGTGCGGAAATCAGCTCTGTGGTATGCAAATCAGTCGAGCCAGAAAGAAGGAAATATAGGACAGGATAGGGCATGGCAGGTGAGCGGGGCCAGCTGATTGTCAGAACTACCTATTTGCCCGAACCAGCAGCAGCCCACCAAAGCAGCCCACTGGTTTCATTTCCCATTTGGTGAATTTTGCACATCTCTAATTTTTAGAAAATAAGGTGGAAAATAAGCATTTAAAATATCTTTGCTGCTATCTGCTACCTTTAAAAGGAAGCAGAGAAAGCACAAAAGACTGTAAGGTCTCAAAAGTAAGCAAATCATGGCATCTGATGAGATGGTTTTAATGATGTAGTAGGCACCAGGGAATAATGGAGTGTTGATTGATTTTTCAATTTATTAAATCCAGGTCAGAATAAAATTAACTATTTGTTTAGCATGTGGGAGAACTGGATTGGTTTGATTCATGTCCAAAGCAAGCTAAAGGAAGTTTACACCTCACTACTTTAATAGTCACCAATATAAAAATAACTTCTCTGTATAGATAAATTGCATCATTATTTTTGTAGTGTCCACAGAGCAGCATGAAGATGCAGATTGCTTTATGTGCGTTTTCCTGAGCCATGGAGAAGATAACCATGTTTATGCTTATGATGCTAAAATACAGATACAAAAGCTGACCAATATGTTCAGAGGTGATAAATGCCCTAGCCTGATAGGGAAGCCAAAAATATTCATAATTCAGGTGAGATGACGGAGTTCTTGATTCCACAGCTGGGTTCATAATATGGGATTAAAATCAATCGTTTTAAGAGAAATTAAGGCTGCCATATATTAAAGGCATCAGTTTTAAATGCAAAAAATGCAAACATGAAGTGTAACGTTCGGTGCATTTAGTCAAAACGTGGATATACTTTCATATATTTACACCTATGTAACTTAAACATCCCTGAGGATTTACCATCAAAGTGTGTAAAAATTTGTGTCTCTCTATGACTGGCAATTTGTAGTGGGAAAATGGGTGGATGGAAGAAGTGCCAGAATCACTTTAGACTTTGTCTTACACAAGAGTCCTTGTGTAAGAATAGACTTCACCTTAAAAAAAAATCAAAACATCACCAGTATCTATAGCAGGGCATAATTAAAGGCATTTATATGTTCAATCATTTAAGTGGAACTTTTCTGGATCTACAACGGAGGGTTGGTATTTATAAGTGATTGCAGATGCAGGATTTCATTTCTAGCAATTCTTTTATCTCCAATTTTAGGCATGCAGGGGAGATAAGCATGATGATCCAGTCTCTCCTAACGATACAGTAGATAGCATTACAGACCGCTCACTCGTAAATGAAACCGAAGTTGATGCTGCTGCAGTTTATACTTTACCTGCTGGTGCTGATTTCCTCATGTGTTATTCTGTGGCCGAAGGTAAAAAATAAATAAATATTATGCTAGAACAGGGCTGTCAAACTCGTGGCCCTTGGGCCCAATACGTCACACGCTGGCCAGGCCCACCCATTTTAGCAAAGGGGAAAAGTCACGATACATCACATGCAGTGGTGGGATTCAAATAATTTAACAACCGGATCTCTGCCCTATTGATTTCTTCCAAAAACCAGTTCACCAAACTGCTCAGAAAGTTTTTTTTTTTTTTTAATTACTTTTTTTACAACAAACAAACAAAAAAAATACATTATTACACCCTTGTGCTATACATAAAAGGAAGATTTGGGTCTTCGGATATATCCTCATGATTGCCAAAATCCACGTTCTCGAGGTACAGGTACTGAAGCGTCCAATGTTCCAAGCGCAAAGTCCACAAATGGTTTCCAAGTCTTCCAGAAAATATCTTCTTTATACACACCACTTCTAATTTTAATATCACATGTCATTTTATCATTTAAAGCTAATTTCCACATTTCAGAATTCCACTCTTCTATTCTAAAAATCACATCTAGTTTCCAATATCTAGCTATTATAATTCTACCTATTATAATCATAATTCTAATCAATTCTTTTTCATATTTTGTTAATTCTATTTCCTTAATTACCAACAATAATATAGTTTCCACTCTCAATGTTATTACTTTCCCCATCATTTCAAATATCATTTTCTCCAATTGTTGCCAAAACTTTTTAACCTTATCACAATTATACCACATATGTTCATAAGTCCCCAATTCCATCTCACATCTCCAACATTTTTTACTAGTTTTTTTATCCATTTGTGACAATCTTACTGGAGTCAAATACCATTTCCAAACAACTTTATAATTGTGCTCTTTAATCCTTATAGATAAAGTTCTCATAATTCTACTCTTCCAATTCACATTCCAATCTGATTCTGGTATTTCAATATTAAGATCTTTTTCCCAATTTGTCCTCATCACTCTTTGTAATTTTTCATCAGAATTTATAATCTTATAAACCCTACTAACGAGTCCCTTTAGCCCAATTTCATCTTTCATAATCCGAGATACTAAATATTCAAATTCAGTTTCACATCTATTTATTGAATAATTTTCCTTTAGTTTTTTTGTCCATTTTCTATCTGTATTTTTCAAACCAACTTAACCCTAATTTTTCAATAATTTCTTTATTCCTCCTTTCATTTCCCATAACTTTTATCCAATCTCTAATAATTTCTATATTTTCCTCTTTAATCACTTCATTACGTTTTATATTATTTTTAATTGGCCAAATTCCAGTTGTCTCCCCCAAAAAGATTATATCCGGAATTAAAATTTTAACAAATTTGTTCCACATTTTACTTAATCCCTTTAACCAATAACTTCTACTTACACATTTTAAATTTGCTTTATCTAAAAACCACCTTGATCCAAATTTCTATATCCCTTAACTCTAAATCTCTCCAATAATTATCTTCACCTTTAAGTATTTTTACCACTATCCGGATACCATACGCACAGTAATAATTAAATAATTTGGGGATTCCTAATCCACCTTCCTTTTGATTTTGATACCACATTTTCTTCACTAATCTGGGTCTTTTGCCACCATTGCAAAATTTATCCAGTTTTTTCTGATATCCTTCAATATCTTTCTCTGTCAAATTTAGTGGTAGCATCTCGAATAAAAAGTTGAACTTGGGCAGCAACATCATCTTACACATTGCAATTCTACCAAACCAAGACAACTTTAAAATTTTATATTTATCTATCTTCTTCTCAATTTCGTTAATCACCACATCATAATTAAGTTTTTTCAATTCTTTAACCTTAAGTGAAAGCACTATACCCAAATATTTCAATGTGTTTTAATCCTTATCCCAAATTGCTCTTGCATATTCTCAGACTCATTACCATTACTATCCATCAATAATTCTGACTTTGACCAATTTACTTTCAATCCTGTCATTTCTTCAAATTCTATCAAATGCTTATATATCTTTTTCAAATCTTTCTCTACATTTTCAAAATAATTAAAGTATCATCCATACAAATTTATCTTATACCCTTATATCCTTCTAATTCTTCATCTTTTCTATCATTTTGTCAATATTTCCATAGCCAATAAAAATAATGTTGGGGACAGGGACATCCTTGTCTCGTACCAGCTTCTAATTTTATCTCTTCAGTTAATATTCCATTCACCTTCACTCTTGCACTGCTCTTTTGGTATAATTTTGAAATAACATGTATAAACTTATTACCAAAGCCTAAAGCCTCCACAATTACTTTAATTGTTTCCCATTGTACAGAATCAAAAGCTTTAAAAATATCCAATGATACTATACCAATTTTATCACCATTATATTCAGCTACATCTATAATATTTAATACTCTTCTAACAATATCACTCATGTATCTACCCTTCACAAAGCCTACTTGATTATAACTTATATATCTATCTATAAATCTATTTAATCTATTACTTATAATAGCAGTAAATATCTTTGCATCCTGATTAATTAAAGAAATGGGCGATAGGACTCAATCCTTTCTAAATCTTTATCTGGTTTAGGAATTAGGGATATCACCGTTCTATTCCATGACGAAGGTACTTCCCCACCATGTAATATTCCATTAAATAATTTTTGCAATCTTGGTATTATTAATTCTTTAAATTCTTTATAAAACTCAATAGGTAATCCATCCTCACCTGGAGCTTTCCCTAATTTTAATTTTTGTATTATTCCATTAATCTCATCTTGTGTTATATCTTCTTCCATCAATTCCTTATATGTTTGATCAATTTTCACCACATACTTTTCTAAATAGCTTTGCAATTTTCCCCGATTAATTGGTTTCTTTGAATATAGATTCTGAAAAAAATTTCTAACCACTTCACATTTCTCTAATTTTTTATAACATCTTATACCTCTATCATCTATCAAAACTCCAATTTCTCTCTTCTCTCTTTTATCTTTCGCCATCTTTGCCAATAATTTAGAATTTCTATTACTAAATTCAAAAAAATTCCTATTTAAAAATCTCAAATTTCTTTTTACTAACTCTGTATCTTCTTCTATCATTTTATTTCTTAACATATTAAGCTCCTGAAGAATTTTTTTTCTTTAGTAAGCAAAAATTGATTTTCCAATTCTTTAATCTGATTTTATCTCTTTCCATTTTAATTTTATAATTTTTATATTTCCTACTTGATAATTTAATACTCTCCCCTCTAAACACCGCTTTCATCGCATCCCAAACAATTTCAAATTTAACCTCCCCGTTATCATTTAATCTCCAACTTTCCTCCAGTTTTTTAAGTATCCATTTTTATCCTTTTCATTTTATACAATTTCTCGTCATATCTCCAATAGCTTCTTTTTTTCTCAAAATTAAAATCTAAGTCCACCATAACTTCTGCATGATCAGAATCTTTAAAAATTCCCACATCTACCTTATCCACATTATTCAACAAATCTTTAGAAAGAAAAATATAATCAATTCTAGAATATGTATTATATATCTTAGAAAAAAAAGTGTATACTCTCTCAATTCCTTTAACCTCTCTCCACACATCAACCACGCCATTTCGAAGCATCCACATATTTAAAATCCCCATTTTATTTGCTCCTCCACAGCGGGTGGGATTAGTACTATCTATTTTATCTCTGATTAAATTAAAATCCCCAGCCACAATTACTTTCCTACACTTTCATTCTCCAAAATTTTGTTATTTTTCAAGAAATTCTCTTTGTTTTCATTCGGTAAATATAAATTAACAAGTGTCACTTTTTCCTCATTAAGATTTCCAACAATTATTACATATCTTCCATCTTCATCCAAAATTACCTTATGTTTTCAAAGTACACCCTATCTGATATCAGTGTTGCAACTCCTCTAGCTTTTGAAGTTCCAAATGCTTTTCATATATTTGCATACCTTTTATATACATTCTATTTGAATCTTCAGATTTCTGATGGGTTTCTTGTAAAAATAAAATGTCTGGCAAATCCTTTTAATCTTAAGCTCCAATCTTCTTCTTTTAATCTGATTCCTGTACCCTTCACATTCCATGACATTATTTTTATAACTCCCATTTAAAATATAAATTTTTAATCCTATCCCGCATCTTCCTTTCTGTGCCCACCACCCAACATTAAACTACCATATTTAACATATAAACAACAATAAGAAAACAGAAAAAAACAAAACAAAACAAACAATAAAGTACAAACAATCTTCTTCCCCACATCCTCATCGATTTCGCCTCTATAAAGAGAATGGGGAGAGGGACGTGCCAATGCCCGGCCACTTCTTTCGGGCTGTCTATTTAAATTCATCACTCAAAAAAAGATAACGATGACCCGCATTCAGCTTCAGATTTTCCAAGACTCTTATCTGCTTCTTCTCTTACTGTATCCTCACGACTCTTCTTCTGTTCAACCAACACAGGTGATATTTCTTTCCTCTTTAACCCTTTGGAGTCTTGCCTCCAATAGCCCCTTTTTCTTCTTCTGGGATTGATGTTTCACGTATGTTCCACCCATCTGAAGCATTTGATCTTTTATCTCCATTAAATCCTCCATCTCAATCAGTCCAAGCTCCGTAAATATAATAATGCATCTATATCTGGGGTGATTGTACGCATCCTTCCTTTATAAAAAAATTTCAATTGTTGTGGTGGCCTCCAATTGTATTTAATTCCATTATCCCTCAAAACTTTTGTGATTGGTTTTAAAAAAAATCTCCATGCCCTTTCTTCTCTTGATATATCCGGGAAGACTTGAATAGTCTTCCCTTCGAACTTCAAAGCATCTCCCAACTCTCTCACCTTGGCCATAACTTCCAACTTATCACCAAGATTTGCGAACCTGACAAGCACATTCCTGTTAGAACCATTTTGCCTTCTATATCCAATTCTAAAAACACTTGCCAGGTCTGCTATTGTGAACGTAAGTTGCGTATCCAAATCATTAATCCATTTCAAAACCCGCTGTTTCAATTTATCCTCCTTTTCTTCTGAGATTCCTCTGATAACTAAATTATATTTCCTCATCTCTTCTTCCAAAAGACAGATTCTCTTATCTTGCTGCTCATTTTATAAAATATTTTACCAATTTGCCGATCTACTTTTACTTCATGCACATGCATCTGCTCCATTTCATCTTTAATCATTATCATTTCCTCTTTTGTTTTGCAAAGTTTTCATTCATCTCTTGCTTTAAATTCTGCATTTCAGATGTCAGTTTCAATGTCAAATTATCTATACGCTCTGATAGTCCTGCTATTTTTTCCCCAATTTTATTTAAAGCTGCAGCAAGTTGCTGCGTTTCTGAAAGTTGTTGAGTCATTTTGAAAAAAACCAAAAAATTTCCCAAACTAGGATTCCAAACCAATTTTACAGAGGGTCTTAGTGAAGATCAAAGGACGACTGTCTTTTAATTGAAGCGAAGCGGCTTATTTGCACTGTTATCTCTCAAGTTCAAGGATACTCCACAAAGAAACACAAAACTTCACAGCTAACATTAATCAGCGCCATTTTTCCTCCACGTCAGCAAAGCAGAAAGGAAGACAAACCAACTTAAACGAAGCAAAATCCTTTTTTTTTTTTGTAATATAAACAAGCTATTAATTTGCTCTCCAGAGAAAAAAAAATAAAGAAAAAATTAGCTCAGTAAAATCCTCTTACTACCAAACAATCCAATAAAAATCAGTTTCTCTTCTCTTCAATTAAATTCTTCTTGGCTGAACTTCCGGAAGGCTCAAAAAAAAATAATCTTCTCATTATCAAATTCAGTCCTTCACTTAGCCTCAGCAATAGAAAAATTTTTTTTAACACAGAACAAGATAGTTAATTTTGGAAAAACAAAACACAGCAATTTATTCCAACTTATCTTGTCTGCCGGCTTCGGTCAACCCACGCTGTAGAAACTCCTTAATTCAAGCCGTTTCAGATGACCTACCAGTTTTAAATTCAATCTGCTGGGCTGTTAACACTTTCAGTTCATGATTTATTACTCCACAAAGAAACACAAAACTTCACAGCTAACATTAATCAGCGCCATTTTTCCTCCACGACAGCAAAGCAGATAAATTCTTCTTGGCTGAACTTCCGGAAGGCTCAAAAAAAAAAAAAATCTTCTCATTATCAAATTCAGTCCTTCACTTAGCCTCAGCAGTAGAATAAAATTTTTTTAACACAGAACAAGATAGTTAATTTTGAAAAAACAGAACACAGTAATTTATTCCAACTTATCCTGTCTGCCGGCTCGGTCAATCCACGCTGTAGAAACTCCTTAATTCAAGCCGTTTCAAATGACCTACCAGTTTTAAATTCAATCTGCTGGGCTGTTAACACTTTCAGTTCATGATTTATTAACTTTCGTCCATAACAGTGCATTCCAAACGGCATAAATTCTCATAAATCTTCATTAATAAGCCCTGTGAAGTGAAGGAAAGGTCCTTACCCCACCACGGTCATGGCCACGCCCCAACTGCTCAGAAAGTTAACAACCGGTTCTCCTGAAGTGGTGCGAACTGGCTGAATCCCACCACTGGTCACATGACAAACGTGCGTGTGATACCTATCCTAGAAGAAAAAAAAGTTTAACCTCATCATCAAGCGAGTAATAGTTTCTTAAAGAAAAACTGTTTTGATGTATCATTTATTGGTTATTCATACGTTATTCATATATACGTTGAATAGATACTGACAACCAAGTCTTTTTGTATTTTAAAAAAAAAAGCTAATAAAAACAAACCTCCCCAAAACCAATCAGTAAATAAAAAATGGCAGATAGAAATTCAATCTGCAAGAAGTGGTGGTGCACTTACCATTATGTAAATCACAATTGGAACTTCTTTCCCACCAAGGTGGTGTCAGCTCCCCATATTTCCATCACAGCAGAGCAAATATTAACTATTCTTGACTACATACCAAATTAAATACAAGAAATAAATCTTTAGGGATTTATTATTTATTATTATTAAATTTATATGCCCGCTTGTTTTACCTAGACATAACTCTAGGGGGCTAACAACCAAATAACGTAATATAGCTGTAATGTAAGGTTTCCATGCAATATAAAGAGCCAGCTTCCTAATACTTCCTTGTTGCAGATGCTTGCAATAAATGCAGAAATAAGAATATTTGGCCCATACTATATTTATGAATGCAACTTTGATGATAATATTTAGGTGACGAATTAATTAATGACTTATACTAGCTAGGATTGCACCTCAAAATAGGCTAAAATGGTGTTTGTGGCTTGGCACACTCAAATGAATTCAGCTACAGTAAGGATTCATCTCCCAGTCTTTTTTATCTTCACCTTAGAGAATGTCATCGGGAACACTTTCTCTTATGGCCATTTATCAGCTTCCCTGCTCAGCGTGACAAAAGCCACCATTAAAATAATTGGACTTCACTAGATGCAGTATTTATTAGTAAAATATAGCAGAACTGGATCAGCTAGTACTACTTATATAAACATAGTTAATAAAAGGGGAATATTAGGTGTTTGGGACAGAGAAAAAATCCTCAAATTATTTTTGCCAAGCAAAAATACTACAAATGTTAACAAAAATGTCAGAACGCTGGCATATTGAAAAAAGCTCCCAAAACATTGCACACTTTTCCCCCAACGTTTTGTTTGGTTACTTACTAAATATAGATCGAAAACTAAACCTAATTTATTGACACCGTAATCATTTCTCCCCCTCTTCCAATAGGTTTCTATTCCCATCGGGAGACTGTATATGGTTCTTGGTATATTCAAGATCTGTGCGAGATGATACAAAAGCATGGTGCTTCCCTGGAATTCACAGAATTACTGATGCTTGTTAACAGGAAGGTATCACATCGCAGGGTAGATGTATGCAAAGATATTAATGCTTTAGGGAAAAAACAGATCCCTTGCTTTGCTTCAATGTTAACTAAAAAACTGTATTTCTACCCCAAATCATAGTAGCATGGTGAAATAATTATTATTTTTGGCTACATAGGTACGGGGAAGCGGTGGTGTGCTTTGCAGGAATCAAAGCAAGAAAATACAGTACTGTTAAAATAGATCAATTTTATATCCACTTATCTAAAATATGCTCCATTAAACTCAATGAGAGTTGATTCTGAATAGACATATAGAATTGTACTGATAATTTAAAAGGTGTGTTTAGTTAGTATATAGTCATTATTTTATACTTAAACTGAGATCTTCAGGAGATGGTGAATTAAAATTGTTAGATGAGCAGATCTATGCAATAAAAATCATAGCCAACAATTGCAGGTTCTAAATGTCAAAGAGAAATACAAATCTACATTAAAAATTTGAAAAAGAAAACTTCTGTGAAGTTTAACAACTCAGGCAGAAATACTTTTATACAGCCTTTGAAATTGTTAAATATTCTGCTGTCCTCAGGGAGTTTTAAAAATAAGTTCAAGGCTTGACATTGGGATAATAAAGGAACAGTTAATCAAAAGTTAGCTGTCTGTAGGTTTACATTTTATAATGGATGTTAATGGATAATTTGTACTAATGGCTAAATTTTTATACTTTAGTTTCAACATAGATAGTAATTGTCTTGTGAGAATCATTTTCTTAATCTGTTTGTACTTTGTAAATTGTTCCTGTCCTACTTAACATTTTGGAAAAGTGAATTATGTGACCAATATGAAATTGTGACTCCTTCAGTTATAGCAGCTCCTGCTAACTTGTGGAATTACTTAACTGAAACATTTGCATTATTTTCCATGCAAACCAGCTTTAAAAGTTACTGTTTGAGAAAGGTTAATTTGTGCCTGTGAAACCTGTTTTAATAAATCTTTCAGGTGCTATGCGTGCTACATATGTAACTCATTACAGCATTGGAATATTTTGTGCAAGTGTGAAAGGAACAGTTTCTTAACATCCTAAACAGAACACTCAGAAGACATCCAAAACTAGTATCTGTTTTTATTTAGCTCATTATGAAAATTACATTCAAATATAGGAATCCCAGAATAAAAACCATCCTTTAAAAACATTGTTTTGTTTTATTAAGAATGGATTGGCCATCCAAGATTAAGATGATTATTCTTTCTAAACTTGAATATTGTGGAGAAATGATATATACAAAAAGTATGATTTGGGGTTTTTTTTGTAAAGTCTTGTACATTCAGCTTTAATATAGTGGGTCGAAATGTCCAGTTTGTAATTTTTTAAGGGAACTCAACAGGCTGAAACTTAAAATTAATGTTTGTCATTAATTTCTTGCACTGGGAGCCGTAATTGTAAGGGGTTCCTCAGTCGTTTCAAGGATTCTTCCACCTGATAGTGTAAAAGGAAAAAAAGTGATGAATTTATGGTTTAAATAGTTGTGAATAGTTTCCATCAAATTCTACATTCTTCAGTTATGTATTTTGTTAAATAACTTGAATTTACATGTCTTATCTTAAATGTGATTCAATTACATTTAGCTTTTGAAATTAGGGAACTGATTTAGCTAACAGGCAGCACGACACTCTGAAATAAACTTTTCTATACATTCTATTCTGTATCTATGGATGCTGGACCTACTTAGCCAGACTAGATATCCAATAAATTATTCTTCGCTAAAGGAAAAACATAGAAAAGAATTAATTGAATTGTAAATCAACTGCAAGTGTTGAATTGGGTTTGCAATATGCAACATGTTAGTTATACCTTATAGATTACCTCTACAGGATCTAGACCATAATTTTGCAGTGAGTTTCAAAATACTTAAAAGAATAAAGAAGAAAAGGTCACAGAAAGGAAACGATTATACAAAAGTATATACACTGAATGAATGTGCTGAGGAAGCAAAAGAACCTGTGCATTTGTAATCATTTTGCATTAAATATACAGTTGTTTGACAGGTCCTGACACACGGTAAATGTGCTATGTAACATGGGACAGTATTTTCTCTGCCTGAAAAGGGTACTTCGACTACAGTTATTAGTAGCTGAATTAATCTGTGCAAGACAGACTTAACACTTTGGCTAGATTACCATTTCTGGGATTAGTGACTGTGATTTTTGTGAACAAGTGTTGTAACTGGATACTCTCCAAGCCATCCTTCATCAACTGGAAGATCTGAGTAAACTGGCAGGTTCAATTTACAATCTACTAAAGCTAACCTATTAGCTTCTGCAGGCAGCAAAGCAGATAATCTGGAAGATTTCAAACTTTCATCCCCAATACACTAATTGCAGCTGCTATAACAGATGGAACTGGAAGAACTCCCACAATGTAACACAATTCCTTTCCTTTCTTCTGGAGGACTGTGACCATGCATTAAAAAACCTACTTTTCAGAAGTTAAGATTAAACTGCTTTCCATACACAAGAGAACGGAGTAAAACTGGCAGTGGTGGTTGCAAATAATTGACTTTTAAAACATACTGAAGCTCTTTTCCATGATCTCTTATGGATCCAATATCTCTCCTAATGTTGTTGTGAACCATTCAGAGTTGGGTGGGAAGGTCATATAAATGAGATAGAAAGACAGATCTATGAGATTAATTACCTCGTCTAGGTCCTCTTTTAGCTTGTTATACAGAATCATATTGAAGTTCTGGCTTTTAGCTTTCCGGTGAAAATAGTGAAGGAATTGTCTGTCTCGAGCATCTGGGTAAATATAATCCTTAAAATGACAAGGAACAAAAACCCAAGAAAAAAAATAGTTTGATAATCCTGAACCAAACAGGAAATCTCCCCTGGCTCACATGTGGAAGTCTGCAGTATACAAAATCTCTTTCAAGCTCAGTCCTTGATTTAAAATGAAACGTGAGGCATTGTGGATTTGCATATTTCCTTAAACCAGGTTTTAATCAAGATAACCAAATTCTAATTGCGCTCAACAAGGCTATAAGCTTGGTTATACAAAGTATTTTGTAACAAATGTTATTTTGTGGGGTACTACTTCAACTACCATATTTTTTGGAGTATAGGATGCACCTTTCCCCCCCCCCAAAAGGTGAAAATCTGAGTGCCAAATGTAGCCTCGCCCAGCTTCTCAAACGGAGATTTCAGAGGCTGAAAAAATCATCAGAACCGAAGCTTCACAAAAAAAGCCCCCAAACAGAGCTTTAGGAAAGAAGCCCCCAAACAGAGCTTCAGAGGCTTTTTTTCTGAAGCCATTTCAGAGGCAGAAATAAAAGTTTTTTTCTGAAACAGAAGTTTCAGAGGCAGAAAAAAAAAGCAAGGCAGAGCTCACAACCAAGGAACCTGTTGCTAAAATTCACCTCTGGGAACAGCTGACTGGGGGTATTCGGGAGCCCAATCCACCTGTCAATCAGCTATTTTCTTGTTTTCTTCTCCAAAAACTAAGATGCACCTTATACTCTGGTGTGTCTTATACTCTGAAAAATACGGTATATCTTAAATACTAATACCTCAAAATTTTAGAAACGGTTTCTAAGGATTGATTTGTATGATCAGGTTTCTGTAGAAATAATGTTTACTTACAATTAACGTATCTTAAATAATACTAGAAAACATTGTTTTCAGGATAGGGCAATATGTAATGGTAATGTGTGAAGGACCTTGGGAGACAGGGTGAAGAGAAGCTGCCTAGGGAATGGTAAGATAAGAGACGGCAGAGCCCTCAGCTCTATAATATGCATTACAAGAGGCTCAGAAGATGCCCTCCCTAGTTTATTAGGTTGTAAAGGAGCCAGGAAATTTTACTTGCAGGTTTGCAAGATTCTATTAATATCGCTTTATAATAAAGTAGAATTAATTTACCTGGTTTTGTTTCCTGTGATCTACATAAGGCTGACATAGCCTCATATTATGATTACCACAGAAGAAATAAAAAAGCAATTTTTACATGAAAGGAAATGGGAACAGGGCTAGCAGGACTTTTCTTTGATTCAACCTATTTTTCTTTAAAGCATTAGTGTCCCCAGATAATTGAATAAGGGCTGATATGTCTTTGTATTATTAAAAAGGCTGCTAATTAAAAAAAGAACAGAAGAGTCTAAGATAATCACTCCTTTCTGCACAGCATCCACAAGATACATAAATTGCATTACTTTAGATAGGTGGTACATTATAATAAATAGGTGATTTTTCAGGCTTGCAGAACCTGAAGCATTGGTGTCATTACTGATCAACTGAACTCTCTGAACAATTTGCAGAACTTTTGAAACAAATGCCATACAACTGTGTCTCAAAGGAAAAGTTAAGGATCCTCAGCATAAAGCTTTGTGCATATGTTTCAAATTTCAATCGGAACTGATTTTTGTTTGTATGTATCACCTTAAGAAGGTCCTTACCTGCTTAGTAAGTACAAAGTATGCATAGAATGCCATGGCGCTTCCGTAAGTGATAAAGTAAGTAACAGGTTCCATAATGTCCCATGAATAGACCCACCAGGTGAGCCAAGCCAGGGCTCCACCCTGAGTAGACATTAAGGCTAAACCAATCCATAGAAGGCGAGAAGTCTTTCCATCAATATCTGCTGCAATTCTAGCTTTCATCTAGGAACAACAACAACAAAAAAGCTATGTTACATTCCACAGTGATCAATTATGCTCCTCTCAAATGTAGCATTTAGAACTGCTGTATTCAAACTGATCTTCCCAACTGGAATTTGGAGTTCATCCAAATACATTCTAATAGTTTCTTAAGCATAAAGCTTCACATATAAATTCAATTCTAATATCAACAGCTACTACTTTCAAGGAAGACACTTCAGAACATGACCTGTGATGCAATCTTTCGTTTTTCTAGACACCCTTGGATAGACTTCCAAGCACTGTTTTAGAATAATGCTATTCTCTGTAGATCTAATTTAGAAAAATGCAGCTATTAGATAAGATAGATAACCATTGTAATTTTTTTACTGTGGGCACCCTGGCACACATTAAAAATGAAATTCTGTTGCCTGCTCAAAAGAAAGTGTATGTCTACCTATACTCCTACATAACACGAATATACCCATGCTATGTACATTAATCACTGTCCATCTTGAATACATAGTGGAAAGAGGAAGCTTGAGAATTCACAAGGTTGATGCTAGATGGAACAAAACTCTGGCTGAACCTGGATGTTCTGCTTTGGATCCCACAAAGCCTCCTCCCAGAAGGTAACAAGGAAAACAGGTTGTGAAGAGGACCCTGCGGACCGTGCTCAAGCACCGCTTATGTGCTATTTCCTGAATAGAAGGAAGTCAACTACCAATAACCAACATTCAGATTTAGATTTTCATGAAACAGGACAGATTCAAGATTTAACCTGCTGATTATCAATTTCCACAGGGCTGAAATTTATTAAGAATTTTCCAAACCTGTTCTAAAGGGAGCAGTTCTTCCTTCAGAAGTTCCATTTTTTGCATTAGCTCTTTCTCTTTTCTTGTCTGGTGCTCTTCTAAGTGAAGGGCTACAAATAATTTATGGACTGTTGACTTGATGTCATCTATCTCTGTGGCATGCTCTTTGCTCATTTTATCTGGAAGAAGAGTGAAGCTTGTGTCATTACAATTACTATGGGCATCCACATGATCAGAAAATCTGCAAGGAACTTTTTCCCTGCGTATCCTACACAATTTCTCTTTCAAGTGAAGTCCCAGTAAATAAAGTGGAATTAATTACTGAGCAGATTCTTAGCTTTTCACCAGATTTTAATTTTAAATAGTCTGATAATCCTTAAATATTCCATTTCAGGGTGGTCATAAAGTTATGTACCTTTCAGTGGTGGATGTACACTATATTCTGCATTATTGACAATGAGTTTAAAATCATTCATTAGCAGAACTTCCATCGACACCGAATTTGAAATCCTGCTGCCCTCTGCAGGAGAGAAAAGGCATTTCAGTAAAAGTAATAAAAGGCTACATGGATTTGTTTTAAAATATCTTACCATGTTCATTGCAGCCAGTGCTTTAAGCCAGCGGCCCCCCCAACCTTTCCAGCTTCATGGCCTGGCAGTGTTGGCAGTGGGTGGGAGATGGTTTTGTGCTCACGCGCCCACTACTTGTGCAAATGGAGCTTTGCGCACTTGCTGCTTGCATGACCTGGTTCCCAACAGGCCGTGGACTGGTACCAGACCGTGGACGGGATTTGGAGATCCCTGCTCTTAAATAATCTTACTTACAGCAATGTTTACTGGATTAACTGGCTTTTATGCCAGCCGTATTACTAATGAAATCCATAATGTGAGCAAACATGGGATAATGGCATCTTTCTTCCAAGACCAATAGAATTTTTGATAGTATATACATATGCATTGGCTTCACAGAACAAGGAATGAGTTCAACTTTATAACATAACATAACATAACATCAGAGTTGGAAGGGACCTTGGAGGCCTTCTAGTCCAACCCCCTGCCCAGGCAGGAAACCCTACACCATCTCAGTCAGATGGTTATCCAACATTTTCTTAAAAATTTCCAGTGTTGGAGCATTCACAACTTCTGAAGGCAAGTCGTTCCACTTATTAATTGTTCTAACTGTCAGGAAATTTCTCCTTAGTTCTAAGTTGCTTCTTTCCTTGATCAGTTTCCACCCATTGCTTCTTGTTCTACCCTCAGGTGCTCTGGAGAACAGCCCGACTCCCTCTTCTCTGTGGCATGCTCTTTGCTCATTTTATCTGGAAGAAGAGTGAAGCTTGTGTCATTACAATTACTATGGGCATCCACATGATCAGAAAATCTGCAAGGAACTTTTTCCCTGCGTATCCTACACAATTTCTCTTTCAAGTGAAGTCCCAGTAAATAAAGTGGAATTAATTACTGAGCAGATTCTTGGCTTTTCACCAGATTTTAATTTTAAATAGTCTGATAATCCTTAAATATTCCATTTCAGGGTGGTCATAAAGTTATGTACCTTTCAGTGGTGGATGTACACTATATTCTGCATTATTGACAATGAGTTTAAAATCATTCATTAGCAGAACTTCCATCGACACCGAATTTGAAATCCTGCTGCCCTCTGCAGGAGAGAAAAGGCATTTCAGTAAAAGTAATAAAAGGCTACATGGATTTGTTTTAAAATATCTTACCATGTTCATTGCAGTCAGTGCTTTAAGCCAGCGGCCCCCCCAACCTTTCCAGCTTCATGGCCTGGCAGTGTTGGCAGTGGGTGGGAGATGGTTTTGTGCTCACGCGCCCACTACTTGTGCAAATGGAGCTTTGCGCACTTGCTGCTTGCATGACCTGGTTCCCAACAGGCCGTGGACTGGTACCAGACCGTGGACGGGATTTGGAGATCCCTGCTCTTAAATAATCTTACTTACAGCAATGTTTACTGGATTAACTGGCCGTATTACTAATGAAATCCATAATGTGAGCAAACATGGGATAATGGCATCTTTCTTCCAAGACCAATAGAATTTTTGATAGTATATACATATGCATTGGCTTCACAGAACAAGGAATGAGTTCAACTTTATAACATAACATAACATAACATCAGAGTTGGAAGGGACCTTGGAGGCCTTCTAGTCCAACCCCCTGCCCAGGCAGGAAACCCTACACCATCTCAGTCAGATGGTTATCCAACATTTTCTTAAAAATTTCCAGTGTTGGAGCATTCACAACTTCTGAAGGCAAGTTGTTCCACTTATTAATTGTTCTAACTGTCAGGAAATTTCTCCTTAGTTCTAAGTTGCTTCTTTCCTTGATCAGTTTCCACCCATTGCTTCTTGTTCTACCCTCAGGTGCTCTGGAGAACAGCCCGACTCCCACTTCTCTGTGGCAGCCCCTGAGATATTGGAACACTGCTATCATGTCTCCCCTAGTCCTTCTTTTTGTTAAACTAGACATACCCAGTTCCTGCAACCGTTCTTCATATGTTTTATCCTCCAGTCCCCTAATCATCTTTGTTGCTCTTCTCTGCACTCTTTCTAGAGTCTCAACATCTTTTTTACATCGTGGCGACCAAAACTGGATGCAATATTCCAAGTGTGGCCTTACCAAGGCATTATAAAGTGGTACTAGCACTTCACGTGATCTTGATTCTATCCTCTGTTTATGCAGCCCAGAACTGTGTTGGCTTTTTAACAGCTGCTGCACACTGCTGGCTCATATCTAGATGGTTATCCACTAGGACTCCAAGATCCCTCTCACAGGTACTACTATTGAGCAAGGTACCACATATACGGTACTGGTGCATTTTGTTTTTGGCCTAAATGTAGAACCTTACTTTTTTCACTGTTGAATTTCATTTTGTTAGATAGCGCCCAATGTTCAAGTCTGTCAAGATCTTTCTGTAACTTGAGCCTATCTTCTGGAGTGTTGGCTATTCCTGCCAGCTTGGTGTCATCTGCAAATTTGGTGAGTTCCCCATCTATCCCTCGTCCAAGTCATTGATGAAGATGTTGAAGAGTACTGGGCCTAAAACAGAGCCTTGGGGTACTCCACTGCATACTTCCTCCATGTGGATGTAGTTCCGTTGAGGACTACACGTTGAGTGCGGTTGGTCAGCCAGTTACGAATCCATCTGGTGGTGGTGCTGTCTAACCCACATTTTCTACTTTATCTAGTAGTAGGTTATGGTCTACTTTATCAAATGCTTTACTGAAGTCCAAGTAAATTATATCAACAGCATTCCTCTGGTCTACTAATTTTGTCATTTTGTCAAAGAATGCGATAAGATTAGTCTGGCATGATCTGTTTTTGACAAACCCATGTTGGCTTTTGGTTATTACTTTGTTTGCTTCTAGGTGTTCGGTGATTCGTTGCTTGATTATCTTTTCCAGAATCTTCCCCGGTATTGAGGTCAGACTGATAGGTCTGTAGTTTCCTGGATCTGTTTTTTTTCCTTTTTTGAAGATGGGAACTACATCAGCTCTTTTCCAGTCCTCTGGCAGCTCCCCTGTGCTCCAGGATCTTTGAAAGATATAGTTCAGTGGTTCTGAGATCACGTCTGCCAGTTCCTTCAGAACCTTGGGGTGTAATCCATCCGGTCCTGGTGATTTGAACACGTCTAGGGTAGACAGGTGTTCACTTACCATCTTCTTCCCTATTTTAACTTGTGTTTCTAATCTGTTTTTTGTAGTGCTGTTTTTGATAGGTTGGATTGTCCTTTATGCTATCATCCATTTTGGTTTTTTTGCTCCAGGCTACTGAGGGAAAACCCAACATTTTCCTTGTGGTATAATTAAGAAGAATTTATGCATTTTGAGTCTTGACCAGTAAAACTTGGGACTTTCAACTACTATGCCAACTTGAAAGTTGGCATATCCTAATCGACTGTTAATGTTCTTTTAAAATGCTATTTAATTTAGGTGTTTAATATTGCTTCTATGAAGGAATCTCATCAGTTTGTCCTCATGGATTCCTTGCAGATACTGCAGTTAAAAGAGTTATGAAACTGAAGGCGAAGGAAAAAAAATGCCCAACTGTATTGCACATCCACATTGGAAATATGCTACAGAACAGAAAATTGGTTAAGGCCCAACAATAGAGGGTTTTTTCAGTCTTGAAGGACAAGAGAGAAATATTTGGAAAAGCAAAAAAAAAAAAAAATAGCGTACAGAATTTTTTTATGCATTCAGATTTTTGTTACCTACCAGTGTCATAAGAGGAATCTTGAAAATGGATATGGACATTAAACTTTACTCAACATTTTAAATACAGGAAACTTACAAATCTAGACTAATTGTCCAGTTTTCTTTATTTTTTAGTTTCTCGGTGCAAGTGACTGTCTTGGGAGTCTTTTCCCGATCACTATTTAATATTTTAATTGGAGATATCTAGCACCGTATATGAGACACATGAAAAATAATTCATGGGAAGGCATAATATCCAAAAAGCTTGGGATAAAAGTCCCTCACTTGACATGTTGTGTATTGATGATATCCCAATGGCATAAAACTTGAATCTTCCTCCACTGGGGCTCTGGTCTGCTGCCTAGAACTGCTTTCATGTAGAGAATGCAGCATGTGATGTCTGTAATCGAAGAACCATCAGACTGAGACTACAGAGAAAGTTGCATTCCACTGTGATGCAAGTGATACAGTCGTGAGTGCTCCAATCCCCATCATTCAAATGCTATGAGCTAATGAATCAACCCAGCGTGCTACAGGTGAGTCAGTGATTCTGCTTCTACCGAAGCAAATTACCTTAGAGGTCTTGCCTTTCATTAGCTATATGTGAATAAAGGGTGCCAGTGATCCAGAAGGTGAGATAAGAGGCTAGCCTTCTAATACAAATCAGGGGATTCATCAAGGGAAGCTTTTCTTTGAAGAAGATAAGTTGCTCTGTAAAATCGGTATCCAAGCATGTACAAGGCTTATCAACATGGCACCTACCCTGGAGAACACTTTCTTGTTCAATGCAGATGAACAAGATGGACAAGAGAGATAATAAGGGGCAATCCCAACAAGTTTAGTTAGCCAAACTACCAGCTGCTTAAAATAGGAGGTCTGCATTCTCACTTTCTTTTGGCTACTATTGCATTCGTGTAGAAAGCATCCACCAAGGCGTTTCCAGCTCCTTTCATGGATATTTCAGAATTTTTCATCTAGAATTCTTTCTACCAAGAGACTGTAATTGGTAATGATGTTCTGCTTCACTCTGGACAATACAGGCTAGCAAGCATAAAGGTTTCCTTGCCACCAATTGGTTTTAGTGCACAAATGCCAATGTGAAGTTGGTCTGTCAAATATCTACTACCTTCGGAATCTAAGTTTATTGAAGGACTCTTCTAAACAGAGACAGAATCCAATTTAGCATAGCATTCTTTTTTCTGCTCAAAAAATGTTTTGCAGAGAAAAATTGCAGATGTTTTCAACCATGAGTCCCTAGATCCAGGTATCCAAAAGACACACATATAATGGTTTTGGATGACTAACTAATGACTGACTGCTATTCAAGTAGCCAGTAAGTAGGTGGATCGAGTCTAAGGAGGAGCTAAACAACTGAAGAACCTTGAACAGCTTGCAGTACAGAAGTGAGCCTACACTGGAATTTGTCTTTTGATCTTGGACAACCCCCATTAGTGTGTGGTTAGGGACAAAACACCTCTACTTTATTTGAAATACAAACAAATGGAATAGAGGAATTTTGTTTCAAGCTTGGAACTTTTTGCACGCTTCTATAAAATGTGCACTCTGCTACAGAGTTAGATTTGCATCCCTAAAAATTCAGTGTAAGTGCTCTGCTTTTATATTAGCTCAACAGAGCTCTGAATGAACATGTGAGCATCGGTAGTCCTCAATTTGCAACCATTCATTTAGTGGCTGCTTGAAGTTACAACAGTGCTGAGAAAATAATCTACGACTTGGTCCTCACATTTATGACTTTGGTAGCATTTGGACTCAAGTTGGGATCTTGAAGACTGAAGTCATAGACCTCTTTTTAGCTAATCTCTATTCTACCTACTCTACATTGGATGAAACTTGAGTGAACCTATTTGAAGAGATAAAATATGTAGGGGTCATAAAGTATTTTAACTTTTTTTGACAGCAAGCATTTGTCTCATTTAATTACAAAAGAAAAATGAAACAAAGTTACATCAATAATAACTGCATAAAAATTCTGCTTAATTTCTTCAGGATAAATAGCTAATATTCTTATTTAAATATTTTCCTGCCTAACGAACATTCTGGAATAAACACTATCATGTAGTCTATTATTATATCTATAACATACAAAGTTAAGAAGTTAAATTTCATCTAACATTAACCGCTGATGTTCCTAACTATGAGTTTTTTTGCCATCCGTAGATTTCCTTCCACTGTCTTATTCAGGGCTCCCATTTATTTCATGCACCCCCTTTTTTCCCTTGGTGGTGAGCCAGTAAAAGAATGAAAAACAGAAAGAAAGTGAAGGAATAAAAGTAGCAACAGTGAGGGTTGAAGCAGTTACATTTCAGTGGTTGCCCTGCCAAGATGTAACCTTGGCAGATTTCAAACATTCACAAGGCCTCTTAGATTTTGCAATACCTGGGAAAAGTTGGAACAACCTTGATTTTAAAAGTGATATCAGCATTAGTACCTGTTGTGAAGACTTCTACCTTTTCAATTGCATTATCTTCTCTCTTTATGTCCTGTAAGAAGGTGCCCACAGTTGTTAGCATTGGCTTGATAGTAAACTGGCAACGTTCTTTTCTTGATGGCAATGTAAGTGTTATCACAGGCAGACCATATTTATAATGAACAGTTACTTCTGCAAAGATTAAAAAGAAAGGAAAAGATGTAGGTATGTGGGATGTACGCTTGCATACATACAACCACTCCTGTATAATCAAGTTTTGGTGGTGGTGTTTTTTAAACAGCTAGTCAAGAGTTGAGGTATATTTTGGGAAAATTATGAAATTCAGCATATATTTCTTTGTGCCATTGATAAATTATCTATGAGCTCTTCAGTGAAGAGTACAGTCAATAATTTAAAGACTCAAACTGAGCTCAGCCCTGCTGACTATATGATGTGTCACGTAGTTTTCTTGGCAGCAATTGGAAATATTTTGCTAGTGCTTTCTTCCACAATAATTTTTCAACTTCCTGGTCTATTATACCGTCTGATAGTCTTCCATCTAAGTACTAAACAAATCTGACTTTTAGCTTGACTTTCTTTTGGCTAAGTGTTGACATGTGACATGCACATGGGTGCAAGTAATGACATTATTCTGGAAGCAGATAGATGTAAATAGATCTAATTTACAAGAATATGGAACATGAACATTCAAGCTATACACCACAGTGCTTGCAGGAAAGAGATGTCTGTGGATGGACAGGAAATTGAATTTTACCCTAGCTAGAATTTATGTTGGAGTTAGGCCTTCATGCTAGGCTAGGGTATAATGGACTCTAAACAGACCTAGGATTTAAAGGAGGCAGAACCTGCCAGACATTAAACTATTAGTCTCAAGGCAGTATTAATTTCTGCCTTGCACGCTTCCAAATCTCCAATTACAGCACTATAAACTATTCATTTTAATCAAGAGATATTCATACCTGTGGTATAAAAAGGTATAAACCACTCATGAAAGATGAAGAGGGCACAAGAATGTTATTCCAGAAAGCAGTGAATATTTCAGAGCCAACATAAACTCTGCAGGATTCAAACTGCCTAAAATAAAATAGGAATATGTGGGGATACGCACCTTGAAATTGGTACTATTGGGATATTTGATATGAAGATAGCAATTAGTTAGAAACCATACCATCAGGTGGCACTAGAGTGCTATAGAGGGCTCTTCTGTGGTGCCTCAAATTTCCAGTTCGTCTCACCCACAGCATCTGACAAAGAAGATTGATTCAGATATCATTGTGTTCAACCGAATATCTTCCCAATTATTTGGTTTCTCCCATGGAATCCACTGTATGGTTCAGAAGACCAGGTATCTATGGAGGGTTCCCATTTTATAGCTGGATTTCATTAGCAGAAGTGTTAAACTGGCGGCCCACGAGCATGCGTTACACGCGGCCCACGCCTGCCCCAGCTCCATAAAGGGAAAAAAAATGTCGTGATAAGTCACATGATGCCGTGTGTTTGACACTCATGCATTAAAGAAAGGTGGTTATTGTGCTGTGGTAATCAGCCATGCTACAAATCTTGTGAAAACCAAACACCTGGTGCCACGTTAACCCATTAAATTACAAAGACTTCTGAAAAGTGATACAAAAGAAGGCATTCTAGGAAGTGATGTGCAAAATATGACATTAAATTAATACAAGTATTAAATTAATACAGACAATTTTTTCAGATCTTATTTAGCAATAAAGGGTGATTTAAGGTCAGTATAAGCTGTGATGATGAAAGCAATAACAAAATGTGCTTTAGGTCGGAACAGATTTTTCTCCATTATTCTACCGTGTCAAATTAGATATAGGTCATCTCCACTTAGCAACAGTTCAAAATTATAACAGACTTGCCCAGAGCTACTTACAACCCAGTTCTGAAGTTCCAAAGGTTGTACCTCTTGCAGTCATGTGAATGGGGACTTGGCAACTAACTCATATTTATGGCCATTGTCATTTGATTGCAATTTTCAGCATTTTTTTTTTTTTGCTAGTTCTGACATTCTTTACAGTTTCTGGAAAAGAGCTCCATTGAAGAAAACAGGTTTGTTTAACAACCACACTGTATAGTGTAAACCACAACCACCAAATAAAAGGTAAAATCATATGTGGTCATGTGTTTAATGACTGCCACAACTTACAACCATAATTCCAGGCTCAATTATTGTCTTAAGTCTAGGACAACCTGTTCATTGTGTATAGCAAATTTTAGACATTATAAAGAATGCATCAAGACCCACCTAAGAAAAAAATACTTTTCAAGTTGGATCATTATAACTATATTGGATTTCTGGGCCAATGCTCAAAAGGCCAATGAGAATTGTAGTCCAACACATCTTGAGTACTAAGGTAGGAAAGATTGCTGCTGCATGCTTGGAATATTCAAGTTAACCCAGTAATTTCAGTAAAAATCTGAAATAAGCTTCTGGAAAACAATTGTACTAGAACATATTCACAGATAATTAAATTTTTCACAGAAAGTTGCTTTGGAAGGAACTCACTTTGAGTGTAAGGAGTCAAAAGACTTGAATGCTGCTAAGCAATTTTTCTTCTCACTGAATGCATATTCACAGCATAGGTTGGAAAGAATCTCGACAGTCATCTAGCTCAACTCTCTGCTCAGTGAAATAATTAATAGAGTGCCTCTGATAGATGACCTCTTCTATCTATAAAACAAAAAGGCCCTGAAGGATCTATTTTATCATCCAATGAGAAGGACAATAGGAGACTGCATAATGAAAGGACAAAATTCAACATAACTTAAAACTGAAAATTACTACCAAGGGTTTTTTTAACAGCTTAACTCTCCACAGCAATATAAATTAAGCACTTTTTCCTGATTGATACTTAAAAGAAAAAAATCAGGAGCTGGGCAGCACTTTTTCCAACTATTTTTATGAAGTATAAATTCTCAAGGATTGCAGTTTATTTCATCTGACACTCACTTATGACTTAATATTTTTTTAATCAGAAAAGGTACTACCAGACTGATTTCTCCCCACCATAGACTAACAAGACTTTTCTCCTACAATACTTTTAGTGGAAACTCAGTTTCTGCTTTTTGACTCAATAGCCAATTTCCTAGGTGTATAGTATCTTGTTGTGTCAAATTTTAATATAGGGTTTTTTCATTTCATGCTCAGGTTTTAGCATCTTTTCAAGCAATAACCCATTTTTCTAATTAAGGAATGTAATAATAAATCCATTTGCTTTATATAATTCCCATTAGGGTTAAGCTTATTTATTGCTTGTGAATTGTGCATAAAGATATACACCACAATTCATCATCTTGAATCTGATTTATAGTCTGCAGCATAGCATTTGAAAGATTTCGAATACCAGCATAGAACCCAAAGAATACCAGCATAGAACCCAAAGAAGAAACTGTATTTTATAAATGTAGGTAGTACCATCTCAACTACAGTTAATGGAAAATGCTGTTTGGAATACAGGAGATCTGCAGCTGTGTAGAAGGTTGGAATAATCAGTGAATAGCATCAGTGCTGGTTTTATATACCCATCTCTAAGATACTGCTTCATCCTATATGATAATTGTAATGTTTGTAATGTTTCCTATAAAATACAGTAAGATTAAGGAAAAATGAAGATCTTTTTCTTAGAGAACTTTTACTGGTTCATTTTACACCAACTTTTCTAGAGCTCACATTTGCACATGTTATATGTTAGATTAAAATTAGGAAAAGAATATGTTGAGGAATTGCATAGCAGATGTCCAAATGCAGTCAGTGACACTAACACAAAGTTGTATGTATGTATAAGGTTCACCACCTCTAAAAATGCAGGATGAAAAAGGAATGTATTTTAATTGAATTAACAGCCTATAAAATAAAGTACTCATATTGATCTCCACCTGCATGGACTACCCATTCCTTCACAGAGTATATTTTATATACAAAACCATACAAATGTAAAACTTTTCCCCCCCTTTCTTTGGGACAATTTGCCGTGGCCAATCCTGCACAACCATCTCCCCACAGCCAACCTGCTGCGGGATAACTCAACATGATGTTATTCGCCACTGTTTTTTCAACATTGCTTCCATTGACAAAAAATGGTAATAATGTAGAAGAAACAGTAGTGGACAACATTTACTGTGTTGAGTTATCCCACAGGGATTGTCCTGTGGCAAGTTCTCCTGCAGTGAGTTGGCCACAGTGAGATGGCTGAGGTGAAATGGCCATCCTAGATTGGCTGCCATGAGATGGCCACAGCAAGTTGGCCTCTGCAAGAGAACCACAGCGAGTTGGCACTGGCAAAATGGCCGTGGCGAGTTGTCCACAGCAAACTGTCCTAGATCCCTCTTTCTTTGTATACAAAGGTAGGCAGGTGCAAGATAGGGAAAAAGTTGATAAGAAGGGAAGGAACAACTAGACAAAGATGGAAAGAAAAATGGGAAGACCTGTTTATGGATTACAAAAAAAGTTAAATTTGCCAGGCAATCAGAATCTCCTAATCACAGCTAATCTTCAAAGCAATCTTCAAAGGCACCCCTACCCAACCTTTTGCAGCAGCGAGATTTCTACTACTTTGTACCACTTGAAAATCCTTTGTTTTTAACAGCTACTATTCTTGCCTACAAATTAAGTCTCTCAATTATCTGGTAATTATAGCAGATGATCATCATCCCAGACCCAAGGTCTACCAATCCCCTACAGAGTGAGGATGGAGATTTAAACAAAATTGGCTGGGTTATATGCTTAGATTGTATGGGGTCTCCAATTTCGTTATAATTGTCTATGCTGCACAGGAAGAGTTTTACTTCTAATCACAAAGAGCCACTGTTGGCAGAAAAACCTCTAATTAACTCACGTTTTGCAAAAAAAAAAAAAAAAAGCATGGTAAGTTTGCTGGGTGAGCAACTTTCTTCTCACTCAACCTTGATTCTACACCAAACATCTAAAGTTTGCTTATCGATTTACCCCCACCATATTTCATTTGGTCCATACTCTGCAACCAATAACTAGCATTCTACATTTCATGTTGAGATTATTAGCACAAGCCTTTTATGACTTAGGAAATAAAACAACCAGAGCATTACTACTTAATTAAATTTTTACAGCCACTGACTTACCTTCAGTATTGCAAATTCAATACCTTGTAAAAACCAACCACTGTTCTCTTGCAGGAACAGCACAAATACAAGATTATATCAACAATAAATTTATCAGCAGAATAAAAAGGTAAGCGCAATGGCGGGATAAAGGTTCAGATAATATGATTTAATTGTAATAGAACTCTCACCTCAAAGCTACCTTTAAGTGGTTCATTGCCCCCTACTTTACTCATTCACTGGGGTACACTTATAGCCAAATTTGATTTTGAACATAAACATTGGAACTGTCTCCCAAGGGGAAAAAAAGGATGTAATTTTATTGCATGAATATTGTAATCATGGCAAATGAACATCTTTGCATTAAATATCAGGCTTCCTCAGAGATTTATTATTTATTAAACATATTTTTATGGCTGCCCAGAGGGGCGCAGTGGCCTAGAGATGGAGCTCTCGCCTCACAATCAGGCTGTAAGTTCGATCCTAGGTAGTGGCAGATATATTTGTTTCTGGGCGCAGTTGTCTGTTAATTGTCCACTGCAAACTCCATGTAGGCAGCAGTAAGGACATCCAGCCAGTAACACTTGAGCTCTGTTCAGTCACCCCAACTCCACCCTGATGCAAGGGATTACAGGGTCGTTAAAAGGGGGGGGGGAAAGGCTGCCCAATTCATATACAGCGGCTTACAAAATTAAAGCGAGCACAAGAACTTAGATCACTTCCAACTGCTGAGGCTCCTAGCCATGATAAAAATTAAAAATAACATAAGTAAACTTGAGCCAGTCAAAATTTTAATATTTAAAAAACAAACTAGCACCTAAATCTGAAGCCTCCTTTAAAGTCAGCATTCAACCAAAACATCTGTTCAGTGCTCCAGCCTTTGAAACAGATCTGGATGAATACTAAGTGCCTTATTTTAATAAGGAATCCAATTAATATATCATGAAAGATACATAAAGAACCGCATCCATGCACCACTTGTCCTATTTCAAATGCATGTTCTTGGCTGACAAATATAAATCTGCCCTAACATAGAGATCATACAATAATATATATCAAGAATTATTTATAAAATGCATAGAATAGCTAGAATGATGAAGGGAGCTGCAGCTCAAAACCCTTGTTTTAATAATATTAGCCACAAAGGGATGCCTCCTGGGTTTTTTTGCCATCATAGACTAAAATGGGTCTCATCCTGCAATGTCAAGCATATATAGAAGTATTTTCCACAGCATGAAACTCTTTACATTGATATGCGTTGGATAGTATGGGTGCCATCATATTATTATCCAAATTTGAGGAGGGTCATTTCTGCTGATCTACTTTGGAGCAGATCAAAATACAAGCTTCTTCTCTTGTCTGGACCGACTTGTTGAAGTCTGCAATTTGTATTTCTGCAAATTGAAACAACCATGTTACTTTCTATCCCTTGACATTTCACAGAAAATGTATTTAACATTTTCATGGTATGCTTCTGGAGCATCTGGAAAACCTTGGAGGTGCAACCTAAGCATGATCTAGGACAGGGATGTCAAGCACAAAACCGGTGAGTCGGATGTGGCCTGGAAAATGTAAGGGGCCAGCCCACATGGCTTCAGCCTGGTCTATCCAATGCAAAGAGGAAACATCAGGCCAGTGTGGCTTCAGCCTGGTCTATCCAGTGAGAAAAGGAAACATGCTAGCAGTTTGGGGAGTGATGTCAAGCTGGCCAAATCCACCCAGTAGGCCACACCCTGCAACCAGAGCCCTGATATGGCCCTCAATGAAATTTAGTTTGACACCTCTGTTCCAGGACAACTTGCTACAACCAATTTACCATGGCCCACTTGCCACTGTCAGCTTACTAACACGCCTCTTCCAACTGGCTGGCGCCAATTCAGTGTAGGACAAATCAACACAGCCAACTTGCCATGGCAACAAATTGTTGCAGGCAGCTGAAGGGAGAGTCGATCGGACAAGTGAGCAGGAGGGCAGAGCATGCAGGGTATGACGGGTGGATGACCACGGTGGTGGAAGGAGAACTGGGCAGGTGAGTGAGCAGTGGACAGAGGTGCCTCCACTGGGCCAGGCAGAAGAGGCTGGGGGTGCTGGAGGCAGCAGTGGTCAAGGGTGGTTGGAGGAAGAGCTGGGTGAGCAAGCAAACAGGCAGAACAACTGGGGTGGTGAGTGAGCAAGTCGATAGATAGAGTGCGCCCCCACTCATCAGATTCAAGGTAGAAGAATCTTGGTGCCCTCTGCCTACCCACTTGCTCGCTGCACCCTGTATACTCTGTCCTCCGCTCACTTATTGCACCCCATGCATTCTGCCAACTAATTCACCTGCTGCACTCTACCCACATACTCTGCCTACCTGCTCACTCACCAGTTGCATCCACATGTTGTGCCCACTCCCTCTCTCGGCTCTTCCCTCCAGCTTCCTGTGACCATTGCCACGTCCACTGTCCCCAGTCCTGGAGTTCGGCGCGGCAGCACAACGCACTGCCCCCTCACTCATATACCCCACCACTCTACCCATCTGCTTGCCGCACCCACTGAGTTCTGCCCACTTGTGCTCTTGCCCACCTGCCTGGCTGTCTCTCTCTGGCCACCCGTGATGAGTTGCCCTCACGAGTTGGCTATGTTGAGTTGTCCTGTGGCAATCCTGCATCAAATTGGTGGTGGCGATCTGATGCCGGCGAGTTTTCCCATTCTGCTCTCTGGGATCTCTTCTTTCGCCTTCTGTTAACAACCAGTATTTAGAGTATTTGCACCTTTTCACACTATGCTTTGCTGGGCTTCTATACTTCTTTTACCTGTGGACCATCCACTCTCTTTGAAGGAACACCACCTTCTTTTACTCAGCTGCTAGCTGCAGAGCTTCCAAAACACACATCTCTGCCCGTCTCCTCTCACATCTGTTTCAAGGTTGCAGCTTCATTAGCAACTCTGTTGTGCTGACTCAGGGGAACAGGCTCACATGCAACGGGAAGAAGGCAGCACAGGTGCCTGCATTTTTCTAAGCAGCCTGCTCTTCTACATTTGCTAGGTTTTTGAACATGTATCCAGTTTAGAGAGATTCTTTTGGAATCCTTCATTAACATTTCTATTTTAATTTTCATAAATAATTACATATTCTTAAGCAGACATGATTATACCACCACTGCTCACCCCCTCATTTCATTTCACTTATGAACAAATTAAAAAGAGCAGTCCAATTCAATCAACATCCACTTAACCTGGCTATAATGTTAATCATGTTTCATTATTAAGGAAAAGGTTACTAAGTGATTTGATTTTACATGTAATTATATAGCATAAAAAGGCTAGCAATTTAAAAAAGCAATGCAATAGATTGGTTAGCCTTCAAAAGTCAGCACTGTCAATGTACATACTTAAAAAGTTATTTTAATAACTCAAACTATCCACAGCACTGAAAAATGGTTTTGTCAATTTTCATTTATCATCAGACTCAATTTTTAAGACTAACTGCTGTAAATACGTGCCTGGCTTCATCCTTTTAATAAGAAAAAAAATATCAATCTTTAGCTTCTAGTTAAATGCAACTGGCAAGGTATCTAATAATAACAAAATTAAATCCTGATGTCATTACATAGACTCTTAGATTTCTAATAGCATTTATCTGCATTAACGGACCCAGCTGTACAGGACCATGCTGTGGACAGATTCCATGGGCTGCACTACACAAGATCCTATTAAAAGATATCTATATTTTATCACTATCCACTTTCCTGCATACAGCAATTGCCAGTCCCTGAATGCTTTGAATAAACATGAATGGAATAAGCGGCAGAAATTGGCAAAAAGCGCAAAAGGGAGATTAGTTTTCCAAGTGGGTGTCAAAGATAATAACAAACAGCTAAAATCACTTGAGGATTTCTGCTTCCACAAGCCATATTCAGATTCCCAGTGTGACACATACTAGCAGATGAAAAATGACTGTTTTCTGTTTTGTTCAAAATGAATGAGAGAACATTGCTGAATGCATACACCACAGCAAACGTAAATTAGCAGGTAATAAATAAAAGAATACTAAAACTAACCTGTGTATGAAGAAAGAAATATCACATTACAAAACACAATGAATAAATTAAATATCTAATTCTGTAAAGAGGTTTTCAATGGTTCATGGTTGAAATACACAAGTTCAATATGATTTCCCTAATTTATATATTAAGTAAATATAATTTGAAACCTGTACATCATGCTGTAATATATATACACATCCACTTATATTACTACTTTCATAGAAATAATTTAGCCTTTTGTATAATATTATGATATCTTAAATAATTCACCAACCTTTTTCATGATATAAAAAGGAATGGGTGTCTAGCAGTGCCTAAGCTTACTTTTTGAGGTCCCTGGAGTCCTCTTTCATCATGATTGCTGAAAACATGATATTATGCCAAAGATAGATATTTATTAATTATCAATTTTGGTGACCAAATGTTGCACTCAGTCTTTAACTGGTGTACTAGAGCCATGCTCCAAAAAGTGAAGAATAGACCAGGAAAAATAACCATTTTAATTAAATGTATTAAAACATAATTGAAATTATTAGTCTCCAGTAATATATTTAATGATGTTTCCACGACTGAAGATGTGTGTGTGTCATATAAAGTGCTTTCAGGGATACATGTTTTATATTTGTATTAGCTTTTCCAGATCTCTCTTACTTTGAAATCTTATTGGCTATTGCTAATACAGTTTTCTACTTCTTCAATGAAAAAAAAATCACAAATGATACTTGTTTATTCTTATTTCTTCAAAATAGCTCTTCAATACAATCTTCTAATCTGGAGGGGAAGGAAACTAATGCCATTAGAGTTAACGTTGGAAGAGATAGCATTTGACTATTTTGTCTCAATTGGCTTTAAATGCAAAGAACATTAATTAAATGAAATTGAGGAGCCTTGCATTAATATAAAATATCTAAGTATTTGAGAAATACTTTCAAGAGAAGCAACCTGCAAGGGTTTCCACTTATTGCTAAACATCCATTTATATCCAGTTTTCATCTAGGTCACACCTTTTGTCGTCCACACACAAATTCTGTGTCATATTGAATCCTATTCCTTAGAGAGGAAGGGTATTGTTTCTTTTTTGCACATCAGAAAGATTCTGCCTGTCAGTGAATTTCGCACACCAATCAATATCTGCTTATTTCAGCTATCTCACACTTTTTCCACCAAACAGATTAGAGGTATGGTTATCTATTGAAGGTTGACTGCTGGTTCTGTGAATGTACACATCCCTCCCATAATCACAAGGATATCAACTACTGCAATCAATTATGTCTGGGACATACAAATACTTTTTGGAGGTAACATTTTTAACACTAATGCCGGGCAAATAAAAAAGACAGGAACTAAGACATATTGCTAAAACTATCAAAGAAAGTTAAGAAATGGATCAACCAGGTCCCTACATCACATTAAATTATAATGTGGTTTTACTTGGTTTTATGAACTCAGCTACTGTGATTTGCAAACTAAGGTTTATAATTTCATGCAATTTATTCAATACATCATTGTCAAAAGAAGCTATGTTTTAGCATAATATGTGAACCAAGCTATTAATAGCCAGGCTGGACATACTCAGGAATATAAGCAGGCCAAATATTACAATGAATGCTTAGTCACCTGAAATTCTGAAGAAATCCTGAAAAACAGTATTGCCTTTACAAATTAAATACACAAATAAATCTTTATCAAAAATGTACAAAACATCCCTCACAGAAAGCTGTCTTTATAGCTCACAACATCTTCCTCTGAAATAGCTGTTCATCATCAACAAGACTAGACATAACCTGGAGTCATTAAGAGATGGTGGTAGAAGACAACACAGCTTGATACCACCTTCTAATAGACACAAGGAAGGGTATGCAAAAATCTCAAATTCAAAACAACCATTTCAAATACCAATAACCTACTTCAAATATGAAATGAGTTGACCCCATCATCTGGGATTTAATGATTGACTCAAGGTAATCCAAAACTGTGGCCTTTTCAGCTCCAGTCTGCACTAGGCATTTCAGTATATCAGCTTCTCAATATAATATTAATTGTACTACAGTAAATTTTTAGTGTTTTAATAGGGCTTTTTAAATAAAAGTTTTTCCATCCTGTTCAGACTACATTGAGCACAAATTGCCAAAAATAATTAGAATGGAATGGAAAGGGAGAGGAGAGGAGAGAAGAGGAGAGGGGAAGAGAAGACAAGAGAAGAATAGCAAAGACCTTCACTATGATTCTGCGCAGAAATTTGGTTAGCTGCCATGTGAGAACGTGTGGATTATGTGGATTATGCAGTCAGCCTCAAAGAGTCAAAAAAGTAAAGCGGAACAGTTCCAATAAGTAAAAGAAAGCAATATACAGCAAGTTTGCTGTTTTTTTCTGATCTTAGTTACAAAAATTCTTATTGTTTGAACTTAAAAAAAATTCCTATGGAAATTCCTATGGATTTTGATGCAAATTTTTTCTATAAGTGTATTTTTAAAACACATTTAGAAGAATTTGGTATGTTGCTTTCATTGATATACAGATAGTCCTCACTTACAAAGTTCGTTTAGTGACTCACTCATTTGAAATTACAATGGCATTGAAAACAGTGACTTAAGACTGTTTTCACACTTACAACCATTGCAGCATCCCCATGGTCATGTGATCAACAGTGGCATGAAAAGTCATAATATTGGACAAAATTCACTTAATAACTATCTTGCTTAGCAACATAAATTTGGAACTCAATTATGGTTGTGACTACCTGTATATATTTTATGCAGAGTTTTCCTTCTAATGCACTTCTTTTTGTATGCATCCTTTATTCAAAAGAAGCACAAACAAATTTCCAGTCTGTATTAAAATGCTAAGGAAATTAAAATATTCCTAATTTTACCCTTTAATACTTCATATATTTTGAAAATTTGATGTCATTTACTTTATCTAACATTAGCTTTTTATTACAGCAGACAATATAAGGAAGAAATTATTGTTAGTTAGGGAAAAGAACTGAAAAGTGCCTATATACACAAGATTATACTTCGCTAATGGAAAAGGAAAAACGGTAGGGGATGATTTACTGCTATTTTCTTATTCTATCACGGTCTTCCCTCAAACATTTTTAAAGAAATATACTTATATGATGAGTTGATGTTCTTGCTATACACTGAGATGGATAAAAGATGCAACAAGCATGTTGTATACTGATCTATTAAACATGAGTTAATAGATGGTGGCTGAGAGCTACAGATAAAACAATCCAAGTTAAATAATTCAAAGAGATATGCTTGTTTAAACTATGGCTTGGCCAAGTGATAAGCAAACCAGTAATTGTCTATTATTAATTGAAAACAAGGGCTGACGAAGAGACAAAATTATATAGCTGCTCTCTCCCAACATTTTGCAATATTATTACTTTTTATGCCAACTCTTGTTTCTGCTCCACTTAAAAGCATTTGCAATAGAGCTTGCGGAAGAAAATCCAGAATCAGCACTTTATATCTTAAGGGCAACAAAAGACCAACAAAAGACCAGCATGATCTATCTACTTCACACTTCCACAAGGGACACCTGCAAGCAACTCTTTTCAGTACAACCATTCATAAAACCCCAAAGGTGCTTTTTCAGGAGCCAAGGAAGTCCAGTTGGCTCCTGAAAATGGGGCGTTGGTCTTACCTGACACGCCCTTTCTCGGCGTGGGGGGGAAGATCATCCATGTATGGGTAATATTCTGCTTCTCTGATTGGAGACCGAGTCAAACTTTGTTAGCCACGCCTACTCCTGTCCGGGCGCTCCCCAGTTCGACGAAGGCGTAGCAATGTTGAGACTCACCATCTGTAGACGAAAATAAGAATCCCTCCCGGACAACGGACCAGGCGATCAGCAGGGTGGGGCTGGATGATCTTCCCCCCCACGCCGAGAAAGGGTGTGTCAGGTAAGACCAACGCCCCATTCTCCAGCGTATAGGGGGAAGATCATCCATGTATGGGACATACCAAAGCATGGTAGCCATAAGGGAGGGAAGCCGCCTGGTCCGAATTTCTTCACCCGTCTGTCGCCGCAGATGAAATGCAGTCCTCCCACCCGCAACTACGAGAAGCAAGAAGGAGGACGACCAAACCGTTTTGCCGACTTACTTGCCAGACCAGGTATCGTTACGCCGCCGCATGGTTGCGCCTCAGAAGAATTTCCTGAATCCCGGATCACCTGGAAACAGTAATCCCTCCAGCGATTGAAGGACCACTCAGAGACCAAACTCCCCCGGAGAAAGGACCCTGAGGTGCTTCCAAAAGGAATCCGAAAAGAGAAGAACTCCGTCCTTCCACAGGGAAGGATGGTCAAACAGTATAGGGAAAAACTGAGACGTCCAGGACCAATCAGATGAAATGTCAGATAGGAAGGAGAAATAAACGTACCTTGACCAAAGACACCGAAAGACACTGACTTGAGACATAGCCCATTGGAAAAAAAGGAAAAATTCAGACACCTCTATGTGATATAGAATCCTCGGACTAGCCCCTCGAAGAGACGTCAGCTATGACAAAACCTGCCGGTCGACTTAAAATCACCAACCGTCGAGTCACTACTACCATAACCCCTTCGGTCTGTCCGAGGACCTGAAGACATTGTATGATCCAAAGGGTCCTGACCTATCTGTTCCCAAGGAGATTGGAACATGAGTTCCGAGCCCTTGGTCTATGGATAAAAGAAACAAACCTGAGATAAATAACCAACTGGGAACAAGGAAGATTCCTGAAGAACAATCAGGTAAGAGTCCTCAGGAAGGTAGGATAACACCTTACGTAGTCAGTCAAGGCAGACCTGAACCAACCTGGAAAATTCCTTGCTGTGTGAAGCCCTAGGGACCAAAGAAATCCAGATCTCGCTGCGGGGTTCCCCAGCAGCCTACGGAACCGGCAACGAATCAGGACAGTGACGAGGCTGAGACAAGACCAGTACCCTCAAGAAGCAAAGTACGGACATCAAAATCTCTAGAAACAGGTGCCCTGAGTCAGAGGAACAGGAGGAACCTGGTCCAGGTACATCCAGAAGAAAGATGTCAGAATGCACGAGCAACTCAAACAGGAAGGACAACTTGGGAACAGGACCAAGAGATGAGTGGTCCCTCCCACAAAGCACAAAACAGAACAGCACCAGCCTCTGAGTTTTTGTCAGAAGCTACAAGTAGCTGCGTCTCTGCATCCTAAACCATTTTGTAAATCTCTTTGGAGGTTGCGGCTTCTGGCGTTTGTCCGGAAGACCTGTAGCAGGCCACCCAAGGGGTTGAAGGTCTGAGAGACGAGGAAAAGATTCATGAATGGATTCCTGTGTTAGCTTGGATGAAATGACGCTGGGAAAAGGAACAAGTCCCAGAGTTTGAACAAGTATGGTTTCCCACGGACTGGGTTACTATACCTACTTGGACCTAGGTCATAAGACCCCTCATGTCAGTCTACGGAGCCCTGGTGTCATGTTAATCAAAGGAAACCAGCAGGAAAAAAAACTGAAGTGGAATACCTCAGGAAGTAACTCAGAAACTCTGATTGATCATAGCAGTCTGTCAGAAACTCCCAAGACCTGAACACTGCAATGTCCCCAGTCTTAGGTTCAGAATTGTCAACCCTCCAGGCTGAAAGGCCAAAACCAATATGTCCCCCAACTCCTATGGGGCCAGGATTGAGCATGACCCTCCGATATCTGGGATGACAATGGAAGCGGAACCTAATCTGGAGGTTACCAAAATTAAAACCCTGAAGGAAGTCAATCCATGACCAACTACCAATTGACTGAATGGATCCCTAGTTGATAAGGAAAACTGAAAGGGGAAACCCCTCTGGGAACCAACGCAACCACATGTGATAATACCAAAAGGTTGGGGTCGAAACAACAGACCTGGTCTTTTATTTTATAGGTTAGTCGTCTCTGAAGACCGAAGGCTGTGACTCCTGTCCTATTCTTGTTGCAACTCACGTAGGAGACCTATACAAGGAAGGGGAATCCTCCAATACACCAGTCTTACCGATCAACCAGCACCGTGCCTCAGCCACCGAGCCGTCTATTCAAGCCTCCTAGTGAGGCCTGTGGAGATCCTGCTTGCAATCGAACCCTGGATATCCTCAGACAGACAAGGTCCTTCGCTAGTGAACTGTCACTTACACCTGCTTGGATTCCAAGACAGAGAAAAAAGACAGACAAGGAATAAGATGTGATCTAGACCGTTGCTTTGCACCACCTGGGATGTGATTTCACTAAACCAGCTACTACACAAACGTGAACGACATTCTCCAAGGAACACTCCCCGGTGGTCAGGATCAGAAGGATACGTGGGCAGTCATAGAATGCCCTACCCAGGGAATCATCCAGGAACCACTCTATACAGGGAAGGAATCCCGATGGAAAGTGACCCAAAATAGCCACAAATCTGCGAATAGAAAAATCCACCAGAAGAAGTAAAACACCCTCTCCGGAAGGTTCCAAGTGCTTTCCAGGAAGGAATCTGTGAAGGGAAAAGGAAAATACCTTTGCCGCCCAAATGATAGGGCCTGTACCTGAAGCAACCACACGGAGCCTGTGAGTCATAGGAGAAGCAATCTGGATCTGTAGTGGCGTACTGAAAGAAACAGCAATTATATTAACCTCTAAACAATTAGCTGTCCTCAGGGATGGCAATGGTAAGAAACCTCTGGATAATTGTCCAAGGCCATGGAGAATCCCCAGGACCTGCGCTGGTACCAGGAACTAAAGAGCAACTCCGCTAACATTGGTGGCGTTTACTACCATGGATAGCAGTCCTCGTCCCCTGGGTGGGGTAGAGGAGACTCTCAAGGAGAGAGCCGGGTCCAGAACAGGCTCGTTAATCCTGAACCGCTGAACCAAGGACCTACTGACACCCAAGATATCTAGTAGATGATGTTCTTTTTTTAAAAAAAAATAATTAATTAATTTATTTTATTTTATTATTTTATTTATTTTATTTTATCTCTCTCTCTCTCTCTCTCTCTCCCCCCCCTCTCTCTCTATATATATACCACTGGAGGTTCTACATTATCACGGCCCCATAGCGAGGGTGGAAGTGAAATCCCAAAACACTGCTGTCAGTGAAGTCCTAGGTCTTGCACAAGGACCCCCAAGAGAATGGTAGGTTGTAGGTCAGAAGAAGAACCACAGAAATAACCTGATCATTAACAATAGGAGAAGGTCGGAAGATCTGACCCAGCAACCCCCAAGTGGACTCCACCCCTTAGCAGGGGCATAATGAAGAACGAGGGATAAGGACCTCTAAGGAGTCACGGTTAGTCTAAATATCAGGAATATTTCAAACCTGTGGAACAGCAGTTCCTACTCAGCACCCTTTAACCTGAAGGGGTGGAGGGGGTATGAACGGGTAAACCTCTTAGAGGAAATAAATGTCAATGAATTGCCATTAATATGTGAAATCCTCCAGCAAGAAACTATCAGACCTGGGATACATCTAATTTGTATTTAAATTCATTAGATTAAAAAATTTTCAAATTTATTAAATTCATTAATTTAAATTTATTAAATTAAAAGGAATTAAATAATATGTGAGAGCCTCCAGACCTGGGAAGGACATATGGAATCCGTGTGAAGTATGAGCCTGCCGTACCTGTGACTAGGCCTGAATAAGATTATAAATATTCTTAATATCATCCTCTTCATTATTATTAAAAAATATAATTATATTATTATCATTATTAAAAGGCTTGAAGCTGCTCAGAGAGCAAATGTCAAGAAAACAGAATTAGTAGATCATTGATTGGAAGGATTGCTGAATGAATTAGAGTCTGAGAACCATGGGAATAAATATATGGCATGCTAGCCGTCCAGTTCAAACTGGAGCTGATGCAAAAGTAGCAAATTTCCCGCCGTTAAAACAAGGGGGGGGGGAAGGTAGGAATCTCTAACACTGCCAATGTGGCACATGCGCCTTGTAGCTACATATGACTAAGGAGCACTCTGGTATGACCGTCAATGTATATCCAAACCAGATTGACCGCAGGGGTCCTTCCCGGGCGTCTATTTTCCTATCCTTTGCCCGTTATTTGTAGTGGTCTGAAGCGAGGATTTTCCCTCTGCCATTGCATTACCGCCAAACTTTCCCGCTCCTTACCTTCTGATGGGCCAACCAGTCAGACCAAAAACTCCCCTGTTGTAAACGGGGGGAGGGGAAGGCGATTTGAGCAGTCACAGCCATCATCCCCCGGCAGCCTGGCTCCTCAAGAGCTTTTCTGCCTCAACTTGAATAACGCGAACTTGTCTGGATTGCTCTATGCAAATCCTGCACTTAACTTGTAGATCATGTGGACTCAAAACAACCGCTCCTGTCACAGCCACATGGCGCCAAGAGCGCCAGTCGTTAATTTTAACCAGGCAGCCTGGGAAACATGAGCTCTCCTGCCGAGTCTAAAACAGCGCCGATCGCGCTAGTCACTCCACGAATAGAGTGCAGTATAGGGAATAAGGCTCTGAATGAACTCTGCGGCTGAGGCTGTAAATGGTGCTAAAACTCTCCCTTATTTACTCGAGCAGGGCAGACAGCCTGGCTCGTAATGAGCTGCTCCCGCTGTGGGAGAAACGGAGCCTAGTGCTCTCTTCAGAGGTAGGTAAGCCTGCCTCTTAATGAACTACCCCACTGTGGCTGTAAAGCGCCTTGCGCTCAAGTCACTTCCTCCGTATTCCAGGCAACCAGGCTTGCCATGAACACTCCTGCTGTGGCCATAAAGGGAAATCCTTTTAGCCGCTTTTCCGCAATTCGGATAGCCAAGCTCTGAAGGAGCGTCTTTGCTGCGGCTAAGGGGCGTCTCAAGCGCTGGCCACTTTACCTTAATTCAGACAGCCTTGTTCTTAAGAGTGCTCCTGCTGTGGCTGTAAGGCGCCTTGCGCTCAAGACTGTTCCCTGCAGTCCAGGCAGACTGGCTCGCCATGAGCACTCCTGCCGTGGCCATCATAGCGCGTATCACGCTAGCCGCTCTACCGTAAAACGGATGGCCAGGCTCCTAATGAGCATATCCGTTGCGGCTAAAGGGCATTTCAGCACCGGCCACTTCAACATGAATTGGGCAGGCTGGCCCCTTCTTGCTGCGGCTAAAATGGCGCCTAACGCACCAGCCGCTATACTGCAGGTAGGGCAACCTGGCTCATATGAGCACTCCTGCCGCGACTTTAGTGACGTCCTAAGCGCTGCCGCAACCAGCCTAGATAAATCTAGGCAAGGACCAAGCCCCCTCTCTGCAGATGCAGACTATGCCAGGGGCTGCCTGTTAGCCTGAAATGCCCCCTTTCGCTAAACGCGGAAAAACGGCAGGGGCCTCGGCTGAAAAGAAGATATTTACCGGAAGGAAAAGTTACCAGGGTCTGGTAACCCTCCAGTTCACTTATCAGCAATAGCCGAGCCTCGCTCAGAATAAAATAAAGAAATATACTACTTATGGTATCTTACGTATGAAGGAAAAATCCAAGAATGGGAGTCTCATTTCTCAGTCTCAACTCATCGGAAGACCGAGTCGAACTGGGGAGCGCCCGGGCAGGAGTAGGCGTGGCTAACAAAGTTTGACTCGGTCTCCAATCAGAGAAGCAGAGTATTACCCATACATGGATGATCTTCCCCCTATACGCTGGAGAAAACACCTTTGGGATTTTATGAATGGTTGCACTGAAAAGAGTTGCTTGCAGGTGTCCAGTTGCCTCCTGAAAAAGCACCTTTGGGACAACCATGACCTGGATGACTGAGAATCTCTACAGACATTCTTAAAATTATGCATGTGCTACTTGCATGGAATATTTCTAGAGAAACGAATAACGGTCTAATTTTTAAGGAGTCATTCTAAAACATGGCTACAGGTAGTCCTCGCTTAAGGACCACTCTTTCAGTAATTGTTCAAAGTTACGATGGCACCAAAGGAGACTCATAGTCCTCAAAATTCCAACCATTACAACCTTTTCAGTCATAATTAAGGCACTTGGTAACCAGCTTGCACTTACAACATTTGCAATGGTCATGTAATCATCATTTCTAACCTTCCTTGCCGGCTTCTCACAAGCAAAGTCAATGTGGAAGGTTGCAAGTTGCTCCCCTAAGTTGCTCCTGCTGCATTTCTTCCCGAAGAGCCTGCTAAAAGGAATTTAGATTCCCAGGGATTTGTACTCTGTAGTGTATGCCCACTTACAGAACCCCCACATCTGTCTCCAGTGCCCCTTCCCATACCTACTTGCAATTATGTGGCACCACAGCGTCCCTCCACCAGGCTACACTCCATAACAGTCACCCACTCACTAGCCAGCTTGTAAAATTATCTGGATTGTCAACTTCCTGCTGGTTTCGCAATTAACCATTTGTTTGTTTAATATTTCCTACCTCTAAACTGCCCATCTCCCTCAGAAAAGGGCAGTGCTTTGCTTGTGGGAAGCTGAAAAGACCTCATAAGGCAGGAACTCACAAGTCATGCGAGTTCCTTGCTTAATAAGCCACAATTCTTGCTTAACAGCATCAATGGGACTGCCACCACTAAGTGATGTGGTCAAGTGCCATTTCACTTTATTACTGCACTGCTTAGCAACAGAAATCCAAGTCACAATTACTGCCGTTAAGCATAGACTGCCTATATATGCATATTTGTATCGATTCCCATATTTAGGTTGTAAGAATCTGAATTTAATTGCTACCAGTCCATGCCAGGTACATAAATTTGATTAAGTGGAATTTAAAAGCCATAAAAAGACCAGATAGAGTAGACTTCCACATGAAATAATTATAATTTAGGCTTAAAAATTCAGAATTACCAGCATGTGTTTTTTTTAAGAACACAGCCAAGCTAGCTCACAGATGCAATCAACTGCCACCACTAAATTGTATTTGTTTACATATTTCCTTATAAACAACAATCTGTATCTGTCAACTTGTTAATGTTTAAGGGGTACTGACTAATTTTATTTATTCAGTACATGGTTTCTTTTCAGTTTTCAGAACAATTTCTTTATGAATTACTCCAGAATGTTCCTAGCAATCAAAGTCAGTCAGTCTATTCTGAATTTGCTATCATTAGTTCATTTCAAGCTTTAGTTTTCTTCATATCAATGCTACATTTCTAGGCAACCTGTCTGTACTTTTCCTTTGTATCTAATCCTCTTTCTATTTAATGTGCTCTTAATTTCATTTTCAGCAACTCACTAAGCCTTTTGTGTAAGTCAAATAGTTTTTGTTTTTCTGCTGCTCTCCATTTTTCCAACTATTGTTACTGTTTACAATTATAGTATCTCTTTGTTTAGGAACTTCTACCTATCTTGAGTTATTCTTATCATGGGATCCCACTTACCACTGTCCTGATTAAAATTTTATAATTAAAATATACTTTTTGAAAAACGAGATACATTTTTGTATACTGTTTGCTGTTTTAACTTGAAAGCCATTCTAGCTTTGTGACTTTATGCAGGTCTTTCTGGTCGTTGTTAAATCCTCTCTACTGATAAAATCAAATCAAGAACAGCTAATCTATTTGGGATCTCCGCTACCTTCTGAAAGAGGATGCTGCAGAAAGTCAGGCATTTCCTGAAAGGATTGGGCTTGGCAGAATCTATTCCGCAAAAGTCATTACGGGAAAAGTTGTCCATCAGTACTTGCCTGCCTCCTTCAATCTGATGTATAATTAAAGCTAGCCAAATGTTAAAAAGTATGATTCATATAATACAAATATAAATATGAAAAATAATCAAAGGCATTCTATCTAGTTTCACCAGAGTTTTGCATTCCGGAATGATTCAATAATAACTTTAGTTAGTACATGTGAATTTATCTCCCACTAATTTAATTTATTAATTCATATCTATGGAGTTATATTTATCAATGGAGCTGGCAAGGCTTTGCATTTAGTCCTTTCCAGTCAGCAGTTAAAGTCAATTCAGCCTTTTCACTTAAGAATACTTAAAATAGTTTTATTTTACCCTTTTTTTAAAAAGGATATGCTGGGATCCATTCAGATGTCTAATGATAGTCCTCCCATTAGCCAAAAAAGCCGTTCAAATTCTAAAAAACAGGAACTGAAATAGAGGTGGTGATGTCACAAGCATTGACTGGTCTTCTTGGTATTAAGGTCATCATTCCATTCTTTTTTAGAGAATTTTTTATTTTAAAAAATCCTAATCAAGTGGTAGATTTATATGGGACATACCACCTAAAACAAAAATGTACATTTCTCATGATAGGTTCCAATCGCAAAATCTCAACAAAAAATCTCAGATTCACAATTTTAACATGATTTCTAAATTTATGCCTACTATATGAGCCGCAGTGGCACTCTAACAGTGGTTAGAGTGCAGTACTGCAGGCTACTTCTGATTACTGGCTGCCAGCAGCTTGGCAGATTGAATCTCACCAGGCTCAAGGTTGATTCAGCCTTCCATCCTTCTGAGGTGCGTAAAACGAGGACACAGATTGTTGGGGGCAATATGCTGACTCTGTAAACAACTTAAAGAGGGCTGTAAAGCACTGTGAAGCGGTATGTAAGTCTAAGTGCTATTGCTATTACTATAATCTCTCAAACACATGACACAGCTCATGTAGATAAAGATCTATAAACAATTATTGTCCTTTTTCAGACAGAGGATGGAACTTTCCTCTCAATCCCTAGAGCATGACAATCCTCTTGCTTGTTTCCCTATTATGTTTCAGCAGATATTTTGTTGTGTATTTCATGACTGTAAGTTGAGTGGCTGTTGATTATATAGCTCCATCTCTGCATTGGAAATTGCTGGCTCTTGATGTATTTCTCAAATTCAGAAAGATTTCAGAAACAGGTAATTTTGGATGGCTGAATATAGTTACTGTAGAGATGAAGCAGAAATCAGGATCCAAGTCCAGCCCAACCCAACCCAACCCAACCCTCCAGAAAGCTACAGAGAACTTGATACTAACTTAGAGGGAACAACTTTAGATAATATTTATGATCTTTATTTCATCCAACATAAACTATTGCTTGACTAACTTATTCCTAGAAGTATAAGTGGAAGTATTTATCAAAAAAGAACCATCTTTATTTATGCCAATAATATAGCTGTATCACATAACTCCTTAAATTCCAGGGAACATGAGCATGCTTTAATGCCCTCCCCACAGCAATTCTTGAAGGTAGATTCCAAAAATTCCCATCTATATGCTGCTAAAACTCTCCTGTACTCCCATGAGATTGACATTTGGAAATGTGGCCACTTCAGCAATCAGCCATGGTCTAGTGCAGGGGTCGGCAACCTTAAACACTCAAAGAACCACTTGGACCTGTTTCCTACAAGAAAAAAACACACTGGGAACCACAAAACCTGGGTGGGTGTGGCCAACTCATCACTATCTCCAACCCAGTCACATGACCACCTAGCCATGCCTACCTAGCCACAAAACTATTCTCTATGTCTCTCTCCTCCTCTCCCTACCTTCCCTCTGTGTCTCTCCTTCTGTATCTCTGTCTCTCTCCCTCCTATGTATAACTCTTTATGTGTCTCTCTGATCCCCTCTCTGTGTATCACTTTTTATGTGTCTCTTTATGTCTTTCTCACCCCTGCTCTGTGTATCACTATGTCTCTCTCTCTCTCTCAACGTGTGTGTGTGTGTGCCTCTCCCCCTCCCTTCGGGTGACCATCCTCCTCCCCCACCCCCACCCCGTAACTCTCTGGCTGACTGTGGCTGAGCCGGGAGTGTTCGCACGCACAGGGAGACTCCAGCCTGAAGTGTCAGGAAGCGAAGGCTGCCTTACATGCAAATGTGGCACTCTCTGGCAACCCTCTTCTCCTTCCTCCTTTCAGGATGCCCAGGACAGCTGTGGCTGAGCTGGGAGCATGTGCACCCGTGGGGAGATCCTGCTCAAGCAAGCGCCAAAACTCAGAAAAGGCACACGTGGGACGGGCAGCAGCTCACTTATGGAGGGTCTCTCTGTGCATGTGCACACTCCCAGCTCAGCCACAGCCGGCCAGGAGGTTACGAGAGGAGGGGAGGAAAGTGCAGGAGTGAAGCTGCCCTGTACCTGCCTTCACACCACATTTATGCATAAAGCAGCCTTCGCTTCCTGACGCTTCAGGCTGGAGTCCAAAAAAGAAATAAGAGGGGCAGGGCGAACCAGTGATGGGACAGGGAGCTGTGGCAGAGGGCCCAAAGAGCCGCTTGTAGGCTCCAGAGCTGCAGGTTCCCAACCCCTGGTCTAGTGATTGTCACAACACTCCCTGCCAACTTCCCATAAGGGAAGTCAGAAGGGAAGCCAGTAGGACATTGAAAGTCACTCCTGCTCCTACTGCTTTTTTGCCCATAATTATTCTCTTTTTCTGTTTAGGTAAGTGGCTGTTGCTGGGTTAGGGAGAGAGCAAGGTTATGTGTGAGAGATGCAGAATGAGTCAATAGACAGTATGTTTGATACAATAAAGAAATCGCATCACCTGATTATTTTGATTTCATTCAAATGAAAAAGCCAACGCATCTGAAATTTCTAATCACAAATAATTCCATGAAACCCTTTATTTTTAAGATATTTATATGCACAACCAATAAAAAAGGAAATGATTCTACAACAAATAAAAATGTTCTTCAAAACAACAAATTTAAACTCACATAAGAGATAATGGTTTTGTTTTGTAGGCCAAAAAAAAAGCTTTGGAAATTATTAAAAGAAGTCTGTTCACTATTAATTAAGGAAGGAGGCAGCTCAACTATTGTATTTAACTGCAGAAGTATTTAATTCTTGTACTCAATTGTCCCATTTTCATCTTCAGTGTTTCCTCAGGAGAGCCACAATAAGCAAGGCCTGATTATAATCTGGCCCTATTTTAATTCTCTCACTGCAATTCTGAACATTCACTCCTTGATTCATAGCTTAACAGAAAAGCAAGATTTTCTGAAACATGCACCAGAGCAAGGCAATTCTAGCCCCTGGTCATAAACACATTCTTGTCTTTATTTTCAATTCTTCTTACAAGCTCATCCTACAAGCTCCACGGGGGTGGGGGGTTGGAAGGAAAATTATTCAACCACATGACCTAATACGAAATATTATGACTAACTGGATTGTAAGCCACTGCATGAGACATCAGTATTTTCAAAGGAAATACGCATTGTGCAATGTTTGCAGGCTTTTTCCACTACTTTGAAAATATCTGAAGTGACATCTAAAATGATATATTACATTTTACCATTCTTGGTAATGCACTACCATAAGGCAATCATTCAACATAGCATAGATCTGTTATTACTAACTGAACATTACCTTCCTTAGATTTACCATTGCTCATTCTTCAGTGATCATCTATACATTGAATGCTGCAAATTTTCAATTATACTGAAAACTATTTTCAAGCCATGAGTTTCATATATATAATATTGCTTCATTGGACATACCTTCCTAATCCTCTGTGCTAGTATGTCACAAGTGTTTTGTCTTAAATGTTCTTCCCCTCTGATAAAAATGTGTAGCATCTATTGAGAAGCTTTATTACATGAATTTACCTTTGTTCTTTCTTTGCCTATGTTTAGTTCTGAGAAGAGGGAATTTTTCTCCATTATCAATCTGCAGTGGGGATTATGGCTATGGCATATAATTTTTTGAAAAGTAAAATTGAGTAATAATGTTTTAATATATTAAAAGTGAATTATCAAGACATTTTGTGCAAAAAGCTAATTTTATATAGGACTAGGTAAAAGTTAAAGTACCTAATTTATATTTTTCTGATAAAATCATTTATATAGTTTTTCATTGATCCTGCTTAGCTGCTCCTTTCTCTTGAAAATCTCTCCTCCAGGTTATTACATTCCTGGAATGCAATAGGAATAAGTATGAAATATCTGATATTATCAAAGACAAAAACAAGCCTCGATTCTGTATAGACAATAGCTGTTCTCTTCACATGATACCTCTATCCAAATTTAGAAAGGATTACTTTTTACTGTTGGACGTGCCTTGGTCTCTCAGCCCAACCAAGCACATTTAAAAACTATTTAGTTTTTAGCTGTGACTGAGTTGGTAGTCACAAAATAGCAACAAAAACCTGGGAATCTGTACTTGGAACATTTCAAAGTGAAGATAAATACTACTTTCTCCTTGTCACACTCTCCCACATTATCTGCCTCAATTTAGGAGTATTAAAGGCAATTGCTTCCTTAATTTTGATGAAGTCTCCAGTCTGCCTTTGTAAGAACCCATCAGAAAAGTAAGGAGGCTATTAATAGAAGTATTTCAAATATTACGGATCATTATGTTATGAAACAATCATAAATCAATACAAATCCCAGCTATTCTAAAACTTACATACATAAAACTCTTAAGCAAGAAAAAGGAAGAAATATTACACATTAAAAGCCCACCAAAATAAGAAGCTAAGTAAATTCTAAAAGAACAGTAACAATAGGTTTCAATATTCCAGAGCCATGATACCACCACAGAAGAAATCAACTCCAGAAATGTTTCTGGTATTGATTAATTTAAAACAGATGATATAAGAGAAAGATTCCTTCCAAACCACTTGCTGGATCAAAAAATTTGCCCAGCATATTGAATTGAGTACAAAAATAAACAGGAACCCAATTAAACCGAGCTAAGATCAAACTCATACAGTGTACCTAAGAATATCCTTTTGCATTTTGATATTATGTTGGTCTTTAATGGACTTCAAAATTAAATGGACCATTGATAGACCAATCTAAAATTAATGTGCATCTAAAGAGAATATTTCCAATCCTTGTTTATTTGAATTCTGTCATGCTATAGATATAGTGTGGGAGAAATGTTTTGGAACACAGAACCCATCTACAATCTATTAAAGCAGCTGTAGCAGCATCAGAGTTGCATGGCTGCTGCAGTGAGGCTTCCAGGAAAGTCACTGAGTCTTGAGAAAAAGCACAACTGCTTTAATGAGCCAGAAACAGATGCTACATTCATAGGTCAGAATATTCCATTGCCTCTTTTCTCAATCAAATCGAAATCTGGGACAGCTATCTGGGCAAATCCAGTCAAACGAAAAACCTAAATAGATTTTTCATTAAGCCACAGAATTAGGGCACTGCAGCAAATCCATCTCCAATTTAATACTGCACTTGCATTGTTTCACTTATGAATAGAACTGAAGCTTGAGGTAGCCTCAAAATGTTCTGTAATGCAGCTACTCCAATTCAGTTATTGGAAGGTTATGTTTATAGCATATAAACTTCTTATGAAAAATACAACAGTCCAGTAGCAGCACTTGCAATCATTATATCATTATGCTGAGAAAAATTAAGAAGTGTTATTCCTTCTTGGAAACAATAAATATTAATGAATTCTGTTTCCTGATCCTTTAAATAAGACAACTTTCCACACAGTTTTCACCAAATATGCCATACAGCTATGGTGCCTTTGGGGCACCAGGGACCGGTTCCATGGAGAAAGGTTTTTCCATGGACTGGAGGGGGCATGGTTTCGTGTGCTGCCTGCATCTTGTGGATGGAGCTTTGCTTGTTTGCATGGACTGGTTACTGGCCTGCCATGGTCTGGTACCAGTCCACGGACCAGGGGTTGGGGACCCCTGCCATACAGCATTAAAGTAAAATCAGGAGATTGCAGAATCTGCCAACTAGTGCTTCACATTGGGTCCCTTTATATGATGAATTTTAAATACTATTGAAGAGAATAATTCTCTTGACATTTTATGATTCATATATATTAATACTATACTCAGTCTCTGAATGGTAACTTTACACAGCCAGAAAGACACCTGCTAAACACATTACAGTAGTCCTTAACTTACTGGTTGTTCAACAAGCATTCCACATTATAACGGACTTGGAATGGATGCTTTATGGCCTGTAAAGCACTTATAGGCATTGTAAAATAATTCCCCCCGTCACATGACTACTTTTTGCGTGCTTGAAAACCGGCTCACCTTTATGATAAGTTACAACGTCTCACGGTCATAACTGCAATTTGTGACTTATGCCAGTTTCCAGCAAAAAATGCCCATTTGGAATAATTGGCTCACTTAATGACTTCACATCTGCTTAGTGACTGTGGATTTGCTTAATCACCACAGTGATTCACCTAACAACCACCACAAAAATTCTTCCCAAAAAAGCACTTGGTCATATGAGTATCTTAAGTTATGGTTGCAAAGACTTAGAACCTGACTTCCAGCCCTAACTGTGGTTGGAAGTTGAGGACTGCCTATAAAATGATATTTTATGGTAACATAAATATTTTGAAAACAATAAAATATTTTCAGGGTGGAAAATGCCCGTCCCAAATTGTTAGAAGTGTACTAGCTAGAACTTTCAACAGGAATATTTCTTATTGCTATTGAAATAATAAGAGAGCCAGTTTTGCCTAGTGGTTAAGGTGAAGACGATGAGTTCTAGTCCTGCCTAAGGCATGAAAGCCAACTGATGACTTTGGGTCAGCCATTCTGTCTCAGCCCAACCTATTTCACAGGGCTATTGTGAGGAAAATAGGAGGAGGAAGGAGTATTAGCATATTTGCTGTCTTGAGTTACTTATAAAGTAACAAAGGTATGATTAAAATATAATAAGAAAATAAATATTTATTTGGCTGGTAGGCAACAAACACATGATTTTTATTTTTTTTAGATCATTTTGCTTTTGTAAATTATTTTCAAATGGTGGACTTCTGCAGTTAATTCCAAGAAAAGCTGAGATGGTTATAATGTTATATAATTAAAGTTACAAATAAGCAAATATTTTTCATTTGAAAATAGCAGCCTTCCTCTCTTCCAGCCAAACACGGTGATGGCAACATGCCACTTTCAATTCCATTATGCTGAAGAAAGAAAAAAAGCAAAAGATGGATAAATGTTGTTGTTAGAAGTGCTGAAGGAGGCAAATCTCTTGTAACTGGAATAAGATGATCTGATTGCTTTCTTCAAATACTGAAATATCCTGGAAAAAGGGGATAATTCTATATGTTAACACACAAATGTGTTTAATTTGCTTGAGATTTTTTTAATATATCAACATCTGGCATTTAACCTGCTCAACATGTATATGAATCAGATGAAAAGTATAATATATGCATCACAGATAGAAGTGAAAGCCTGCATTACTTTTTATGAAAAGAACAAGGCAAACCTGAAGTCACTACAATTGTGAAACCAAATGACAAATATCTATTTTTTTTTTTTTTGTTTTACATTTATACCCTGCCCTTCTCCGAAGACTCAGGGCGGCTTACAATGTATAGGGCAATAGTCTCATTCTATTTGTATATATTTACAAAGTCAACTTATTGCCTCCCCAACAATCTGGGTCCTCATTTTACCTACCTTATAAAGGATGGAAGGCTGAGTCAACCTTGGGCCGGGCTCGAACCTGCAGTAATTGCAGGCTTTGTGTTCTTAATAACAGGCCTTACCAGGCAGAGCTAAACCGGCCCATTTTATCCCACACTTAACCCATTCTTTTACTCCACTGCAGATGAAAATGGTTCAAATGTCACTTCTACCAGAAACACATTAGGGAAAATGAATTGTTAATTGACAGATCTATCAAACCAAGAAACGCTGCACATTAAGTCAAACTACTTTGTGATTGAGTAATTATGAATAACAAGATCTGTCACCTGTGAAAACGTGTTAAGACAATCTGACCACTTCCAAGCAATTAAAATGTTATTTTTAAAGGAGACTGGACAATGCAGCATATAGTTGTTTTCGTATCTTGATTAGCTATAATGCCTTTCCCATTTATTAAAAAAAACAAAATCTATTATAAAATGAACTCAGTGGGGTAACAGCACATTAACAAGATACTAACTAGATAGGCATACAATAATGGGTTTAGCAAATAGCAGTCACATAAAGGACTGTGCAAAGCAGCCAGCAATATCCTAAGATGTGGTCATGATACTGTACAATTATATGTACAGAAAAAACTACACTACTATACACCAGGGCATGAGAATATGACACCTGAAGGGAAATAGTGGGCTTTATTTTCCAAACGCATTATTACCCAGCAGTAAGAAGCTGGGGAAATAAAATATCAATTGGCACACTGGTAGCAGTAATTTTTCCTAGTCCGTCCCCCCCCCCTTTTCAAGCCTCATGAACTGCAAAGCCAAAACTCAAAATACAAGTAGTTCTCGATTTACAACAGTTCATTTAGTAACTGTTCAAAGTCAGCATTGAAAAAAGTAGCTCATGACCATTTTTCACACTTACAACCGTTGCAGCATCCCCACGGTCACGTGATCAAAATTCAGATGCTTGGCAACTGACTCATATTTATGATGGTTGCAGTGCCCCGGGGTCATGCAATTTACCTTTTGCAACCTTCTGACAAACAAAGTCAATGGGGAAGCCAGATTCACTTACTTAACAATGGCGTTACTAACTTAATAACTGCAGTCATTCACTTAACAATGGTGGTAAGGAAATTTGTAAAATGGGGCACAATTCATTTAACAAATGTGTCACTTAGCAACAGAAATTTTGGGCTCAATTTTGATCATAAGTTAAGGAATACCAAGCTAATGGCTGTTACAAGAGGTCTAGAAGGCAAAACATTTGTATCTGCATATTACCAAAACTTTGATTCTAAACCTGTAACTAGATAAAATGGTTCACCGTGGGGCAAAACATCTTGAACCAAGGTACTTCAAATGGGCTAGCTTACAGAATGCACCCAAAATCTGGGATCCATGATTACCATGGGGCTTAAATTTGACAAATTTTATAAAATATTTTATGACATTAAAATCGCCACAAAGCAGTTTATGACATAATACAGAATATCTTAAATCATTTCTTGAACATTTCCTAAAGTCAATATAGTCTATTTTCAGAAGATAGTGTCCCTGAATAATCACAGGTTTTCCAGTGAAGGCGGCATATTAAAAACTCGGTCATTGTTAAAGGCACTGAGGAATTTAATAAGGAAATACCGATGAAAGGCTAACCCAAGGAGCCACAAATTGTCTAGTGGACATTTAAATGGCAAGAAAAGAACTTGGTTCACATTTTCCTGCTATGGCCTTTCTTCCAATTGTTTGTTAATGTAACTGACTATAGAGATTCTTAATGTAACATTGTCCTGATGTATGTTTTAATTTAATGGTAACATGATTTTTTCCTGTTGAAAGCTTGGCACTATTAAAGGAGCTACTATAGGAAAAAAGGGAGTTCTGTTCAGATACCAAATTATAATTTCCTTTCTTGGGCATATATGGATTTCACAGAAGTACTGAAATATACCTAATTACTTCCATAATAAACCCAGGCCATAGCATAACACTAGAATACAAATTGGGATGAACAACCCTTCCAACGGTGTGGGAGTATGAACGGATTTCCAGAAAAATTGCAGACTACAGGAAGCATTTGCACTTCAGTTTGAGATACAGACAACACAGACTCATCCCCAACAGCCTGTACCTGTTTTCAACAGTGAAGGGACACAGGACAGAAAACATCCTCCAGCCAAGAAGGCTCCACACCCATTTTCAATATTCAGTTGACCCTGAGGACACAGATAAACCTCCAAGTGGCATCAAAGACTCTCTAAAAGAATGCAAATGACCAGCTATCTGCAAGGAATACAAATCCTTCCACTCCCCACCAACCAATCAGACCTGAAGAAGCTTCTTGGCTGAGAAGCAAAATGTCTTCAAGAAAAAAAACAAAAACATCCAGTTGCCTCCTGAAAAAGCACCTTTAAGACAGCCATGACCTAGAAGACTAAGAATCTCCATAGACTAGAGTACAAAATGACCTAGTCTGTACACAATACATTGTTTGTTTATCCTTCAACTGGATAAACCAGCATGTCAAGACACAATCCATAATCCGCAAATATAAAGACCGGTTAATATATCATGGTCTAATCCAGTTTTATTAACTGGTTCTGGATGACTAGGATCACAGAAGGTTAGTTGCAATATGCAAGTGTAACTTCACACTGTTTTAAACCAGTTTCTGAACTGATGCAGTAACATCCCAATAAGCATTAAGATTATTTTTAATACATAAGCATAATGTATTAGATGCTCTAAACATATTTTATTACGACCACTATTCTAATATTACAAGAATCAGGAACACACATGAACTATAATAGAAGCTTCTTACAAATTACTTAAAAAGGCTCACTTACAATAAAACCAATGTTAACTCATTAAATGAGACATTTTAAAGATGATTAACCAACAATAACTTTTGGTATTTCTACCTGTAATTGCCATATGGATAGTAAAACTATAAGGAAAAATGAACATTATCTCAGACTGTAATCTACTATGGGTTTGATCCATGCAATCTATTCTACCAGAAGCAGCAGCAAAATAGACCCATTTTATGAACAGATTTGGAATAGAAATTTGATAAAGTATTTGGCAATAGGGTGGAGTTGTTATACTGATGTACATGACATAGTCAAAATAAACATGTCTTCAAATTTGCATCCAGTTTCATATTATGCACCCAGCACACCATGGAACAAATTCCTTCCCTCTTTAGGCTTGACCAAGTATAAATGCCATTAAATTCTTAACCCAAGAATGTGATAACATGGTTTGAAGTCCGATAGCTTGGACTGAGGTACCTTCAATTAACCTTCAAAAAGAGAAACAGAACAGGAAAGGGAATTTCTCCATGGATCTAAGAGGTAACTGGTCTGCAGTTCTTCTAATCAGGAAAGCAACATTACATTTTATGTCAATAAAATGTTAGCACAGCAGTTATGAAGCAAAAACAAACGGAAATAATGTGGGATGCTTGTTAATGTGCTACACAATCTGATGGGTTTATATAGATGTATTAATCTCTATATCAGTTTACATAATTCTGAACTGTTTTGATCTCTGAAGTTAGAGAGTGCAGAACTGTGCAAGAATTATTTAATCCATATCTTGTTTCCACTAAAATGTGAAAAGAATTAAGAAAAGGCTATTACGTCAAAATATTGATTCTGAGCTCAACTGCACTTATAAAAATCGTTTAGAACTAAAGTTACAATTTCTGCCATTTTTGCATTGCATTTAACACAATATACCTTTGCCTCCTAATTTAACACTTTTTTCTTTTGAAATATCTTTTAGGCAGGACTGCCTTCAGCATAAAGGAAGTTTTCAAGCTTCATGTGCTAGATCCCCATCAATCAATTTGTTTGAATATACTCCTTCAGTTTTCTTTCCTTTGATGGTACTCTTGTAACAAGGGTCTGGAAGGGGAGGAACCAGCTTCAACTCAACTCTGGCATCTTTCTCTATTTTTCTATTTATAACTTCTGTCTTACTTTCCAGCTTCCATTTTGTCACTACTTTAAGTCCACAGTCAAGTTGCTGTATAGCAGGGGTGTTAAACTCACGTCATCACGGCATTATCATGTGAAGTTTCAGGACTTTTTCTCTCTTCACTAAACCGGGCTGGGCCAGCACGTGACGCATCCAGCCTATGGGCCGTGGGTTTGACACCTCTGTGTATAGATTTTTCGATTTTCTTTTTTTTTTAATTAAAAAAGTTTTACAACAACAATTAAATTTTTCCCCTCCCCTCCCCCTTCCCCCCTCCCTCCAAAACCCCCTCCCCCCCCGACTTCCCGGAGCAAACACAAGGTATAGTTCAATAAACAAACAGTCATACATTAAATTTTTAAAATCTAACACAATTATAATCCTTCTCCTCATATAACCTGACTTCTTCCATTAAAATCAAAAACAACGTCCTTCATTCAAAGGCAATCTGAAATTTCTTAATCTGATATCTATTTTGAATATAATCAATCCAATTCTTTCATTCATTTAGATATTTTTCTTGAGTACTGTCTTTCAAGAAGGCTGAGATTTTAGCCATCTCAGCCAAATTGGAAACTTTCAATATCCATTCTTCTATTGTGGGTAATTCTTTTTTCTTCCAATATTGTCCAATCAACAGTCTTGCTGCTGTTATTAAGTTCAAAATCAATTTAGTCTCAATCACTGTACAGTCTGTTGTTATTCCCAAAAGGAAAAATTGTGGTAGGAACTTTATCTTCTTCTTCAGAACATTCTGCATAATCCACCAAATTCTTATCCAGAAAGACTTAATTTTCTTACAAGTCCACCATACATGAAAATATGTAGCATCATCACAATTACATCTCCAACATTTCGCTTGCATATCTGGATACATACATGATAATTTCTTAGGATCTAAATGCCATCTATAAAACATCTTATAAAAATTTTCCTTAAATTCTGCGCTTGCGTAAATTTAACATTTCTAACCAAATTTTTCCCATGTTTCCAACATTATTGGTTCTTGAATATTCTGTGCCCATTTTATCATACAATCCTTTATTAAATCTCTTTCAGAATCTATTTCTATCAACACAGTATACAATCTCTTTATATGCCCCTGGGTTTGATTTCTAATTTGTTTAACCAAATTTTCTTCATTTTGAATAACACCAATTTTCTGATCTTCTTTCCATCTAGCCTTTAACTGTCCATATTGAAATCAGGTATAATTCCTCCCTTCTTCTTTTAATGTCTCCAAAGATTTTAGTTGTAAATTTCCCCTCTCATTATATAAAAGATCTTTATAAGTAATCATTTCTTGTTCCTGTTCTATATTTATATTCTCTACTGCATGCCGAGGACTTGCCCATATAGGAATTTTATAATTTAACTTATAATAATATTTTTTCCAGACACGCAGAAGAGAAATTCTCAACACATGATTCATAAAAGCTTTATCTACTTTCTTATCATACAATTTCGATTTTCGATTTTCTTAACTTCCTCTTTTATATATTTTTTATTCTTGCAAATCTTTCTTTCATTTCCTTTTTAATCATTGCAGTCATCTTTTTGCAAAATTCTTCGAACATTTTCTGAAAGAATCTGGTGAAATGTCCTTATCTTGGACATTACTAGATTACATTACTCACTAGAACAACTTACAACATGAGCCACTGCACACGTCTCCTAATTTAGCAGCTTTTCTTGTGATTACCATTGTGAGGTGAAAGTATGTGAATTAATTTTGAAAAAGTAAAAGGGAGGTTTCTCTCTGTGTTTGTTTTCTTTACCTTTCTATATATATAACTCTTTAGTCCGACTTAGTCTCACAATTTAGCTCATATCCTTTCCTTGTTTTGTAAACTTCAGCAATTATTTACTATTCTTAATAGTAGAAAATCAGCATTCCCACAAAGGTCTGATCTGCTAGTCTATTTACTATGACTATTTTCAAAGGCACTTCTGTAAAAAAGTTTTCTAGGTTTTTTTTTAAATCACTGTCCCCTTTTGGCCAGCAGAGTGCTCCAGGAGGCCGCCGAGGCCAAAAACGGGGTGCGCAGGGGCCGCCATGGCACCCCTGTGCCCCATTTTCGCTAACAGAGGCACCAAGAGCCGGGGCGTTGCTATTTCCAGGCCGGACCCACGGCCAGATTTAAGCACCCCACGGGCCTTGAGTTTGACACCCCTGTTCTACTAGATATATCCTGAAAGATATATCTATATCTTATTATAGCAAGTGTTGTATAGTTACTTTGAACCTCTTCCTTTCCCTCCCATCATGCAGCCTCTTGATTCCAGTTTCCTTCTAGCAAAAAGATGGACAAATTCTTTCCTCTGCTGCTACAGGTGTGTATATTCCATCACATCGATGATTCCATTGCAGGTGTGTCCCCACATGCAGAGCTACTCACAGGGCATATAACCTGTCATCAGCCCTTACCCGGAAGCCAAAATGAGCAGCAGTTATGAAAACTGTTGAATGTGGTTTGCAGCTATTTGATAATTGGGAATTGAGTTTAATTCTGAAAGAAAAATTCGACACACATTGTTTGGTATTGTTAGAAGCATTTTCATTTAATCCTTATTTAAACATGGCAGAGTATTTCCAAATTACTAAAACCTGCTTAACTGCATTTCTCTTCAAACTGAAGCAAGAGAATTAATAAACAGAAGAGGTGATGTATGGTGACTTACTGAGTAGAAAAGAAAAATTAAAGGAATTTCCCCAAATAGTAGCATACATACATTTCCATAATTCCAAGAAAGGAATTCAATTGGTTCTTCATAAATCTGATTATTTAAGTTTTACAGATTTATGCTTATTTGTTCCAAAATGCTTGAAGCTGTAGTATTCTTTTAAATGCAGCATTGTAAATACACTTAGTTTTAAAAGCAACATGAAAATTCATGTTTATATAAGCATTTATGAAAAAACTGGACTATTTCCAATTCAATCTACATACTCAATTCTAACAAAATTTGAAAAAGAGATTGCTAACTGTGCATCAGACTAGAAGAGTATATTGCTGACATTCTGTGAAATATTTCAGAGGTTTTTCCATAGACCAACATGGTATCTTTGTTTTTATAGGGTTTTGAAGCTATTGTGGATATTTGCTAGTGATTTAAGAATTTACAATGACAAGTTTATGTTTCAATAAAAAATAAGCACAAATTTTTCTCATGTTGCAGATATTATATCAGTACAATAACCAATATTAAACACATGGATGCAGCCTAACCTACTCTAAAAAGATCTATTTGACAAGACAATAGTCATCCCAGTGTCAACTCTCAAAACGACTTTAGCTGAAACGTGCCAATGACGTACCCAATAAAACAGATCTTTGAGAAAAGCCACAGCTTCTGTGGCTGAGTCCTGAACTGATTGGGCCATTACTCGGAACCCAGAGAGAACCCAGTCTCAGTGGTTTTATAGGAGATGACCAGACGGAGCCCAAGGGAGGGGTCAAATGCATCATCAGTCATGAGTCTCTTCGCGCCCACAAGCAATCAAAGTCCTGCTCATCTTGAATGACTTCTACTCTTCTCTATTGCCAATTTCTTTTGGCTGTCAGTAGTTCAGATTCTTATAGAGCAGGGGTGTCAAACTCAAGGCCTGCGGGCTGGATCCGGTTGGCAGGGTGTTTAGATCCGGCCCATAGGGCCGGCCTGGAAATATTAAAGGACTGGCCCGCGGTGCCTCTGCTAGTGAAAATGGGGTGTGGGAGTGCCGTGCATGCCCCCATGTAACTCATTTTTGGCCTGGATGACCTTTTGCAGAATCCTGCAACAAACACAATTCCCTCACTAACCTGCTTTCCAGCTCTGTTCTCTGGCATGCAGGGCAACAAAAGACCATGTGACTACCAGTAAAAACAATGTTCAGTCAGGTCTTCTAACTTCGTGAAATCTTTTTTTCCCTGATTAGTTGGAAGGTCTGATTGTACTTTTTAAAAAACTGGTAGTCACATGGTCTTCTTTTGTTGCCCTGCGTGCAGGAGAACAGAGCTGGAAAGCAGGTTAGTGAGGGAATTGTGGTTGCTCTGGAATGGGATGGAAGTAAGGATTTTGCATTATGATTGCTCGTAAGTAAGAAGCAGTAAAAGGAATGAAAAAATCCATATCTGTATATCAACATTTTTCAGTCCTGGCAAGTTTAAGATGGGTAAACTTCATGCTGCCTTGGGAATTCTGGGAATTGAAGTCTATGCACATTAAAGTTGCCAAAGTTGAGAAGCATGGGTCTACACTAGAGTTTAGGATTTTCCATTCCTGTTTTATTTAGAGTTTGGTGCAATTAAATAAATAAGTTGTGGTTTCCTTAACAAATAGTGATTAAAGTGATATGAACCATTACTGGACTTTTTGTGAGAAATTGAAATTAAAAGTTGATTAGATACGGGATTATGGAAATAATGTAGACAAATGTTAATCTAGAATAAAAGTTTGATATATTTTTTACTTATATCTGTACCAAAGAAAGTTGGAAGTCATTCTTTTTTGGTTTTCCTTCTTGTCTTTCTTTCTTACACTTTCACTCTTTTTCTTTCCTGAGCCTTTTCTTTTTTCAAATCTGCTTTTTATTCGCTTTGTATTTTTTTGATGTATGAAGAATCAAAGACTCATCCATTATAATTCTACATTCCTTATTTACAGAAATCATATCAAAATTTAGAATGAAATCCACTGGGAACCATCTCATATAAGGCAGGCTCTGAGTCCCTCCAACCAAAAAGTATTTATCGATAGAATATTTGTAACGCAGGGTTGAACTGTGGGGTCCTTGGGGCTCTCTGAGCTTAATGGTTTTCTTGCAGATATTTCATTACCAAACTAGGTAACATCATCAGTACTAGAAGGAAGTGGAGTTTGCTCTTGTTTTCATATACTAGTGGCTGACCCTGTCAGTGTTGATCAATTGCTTCACAAAAAGTGTTTTGATTGGTGCTAGGTCTCTACAGCCTCAAGCAGAGAAGGGCTATTCTGCACCCCTCCCTCAAATGTTCTTTAAAATACAGTTTCTCAGCATTCCTTTAGGAACCTCCAACATGCAAACTGTGGTTACTCATCCTAAAATGAATCATCTTTACCTGGAGCTTCAAAATTTGCTGTTTGCTGGGAAGGTCTGTAGCTAAAAGTCAGTCTACATCTAATATTTCCATCAAATCTTACATGAGCTCACATAAGAATATACAAGTAATTTTGGAGATCTGTCGATAGTGCTATATTGTTGATCACTGACCTATAAGCATTAACTCAGGAATGAGCTCAAATTAATTCTCTGAATTATCTGCTGTAGACTATCATGTACGCATGTCATTTGAGTTAACAAATAACTTCCCTTCCCAAATACTATTTAAAACAGGGGTCTCCAACCCCTGGACTGCAGCCCAGTACTGGACCATGGCCTGTTTGGAAGCAGGCCATGGAAGTTGCAGGCGAGCGTGTATGCAGCTCCACCTAAATGTGCAGGGGGTGAGCCCAAAGCTCTATTCATGTGAGTGGCAGGTGTGTGTGCCTGCTGTTCACATAAATGGAGCTGTGCTCATGCGGAACCATCCCCTCTACCCACCTGGCAGTCCAGAAAGCCAGAAAGGTTGGGGACTGCTGATATAAAAGACAATGATAACCGGAAGATCTGACTTATGTGCAAAACTGCTTTGACTATCATTTAGTTGTCCCAAATGTGTTTTTTCAAGAGACAACTGGTTTTTCTTTGAAGATGTTTCGCTTCTCATCCAAGAAGCTTCTTCAACTCTCTAGAGATTCTTGGATGAGAAGCGAAATGTCTTCAATGAAATATCAGAAAGTCCAGTTGCCTCTTGAAAAAGCACCTGTGGGACACTATGACCTGGATGACTGAGAATCTCTATATACATTTAGTTCTGATATTCAAAACAAACATTTCCCATCTCAAACTGGGAGGAAATTCTATTTTCAGCAGTCATAGACAAAGAAGATTTAAAGGGTTACAAAAAAGGAGGTCTGGAGTCTTGGGACTGCAAGATGTTCATCCCAGTAATAAAACTGTAAGCGAATATGACCATCGTAAGGCTTGCCCCTCCAATTCTACCCTTGACTGCTGAACTACTCAATATGAAGAGAAAAACAAATAGAAACTTACACAGATAATAAACTGTTATGACAGGTTCTACTTAGTTACATAATGATGTATCCCAGAAATGCTGGATATATAAAATTTTGGATTAATGTTAACAAGATTAACCTTTTTATATTAACTAAAAGCCTTCTATAATAGCAAGGGGACTCACTAGGAACTTCACATATAAGATCTTATTTAGAGGATTTGTTTTCATGAACAATTATTTTTATTTCAAAAGTGGTAGATATAGTGGGTCGATATTTTGAGCCAAAAAGGTTTTGATGCTGGTTACTTTCAATCCTATTTTCCCCAAACAATGCAATAACCTCTGCCAAATACATTTGTTCCTAAAATGCCCAGAAACTCACAAACAGAGAAATTCCTATTAAACTGTATGAAGGTTTAGCAAAATGTATGTATAAAATTGTTGATAGAGGAACTTCTGTTGATCAGTTTGGAATCATTGGGTTTCAAAAGCACGTAACATTATGATAGAAAGTTGTATTAATTTGGATGCTGGTTCATTAGTACCGTTAATACTGCAGCATCTTTTTCTAAATTTCCTTTTTTCCTTTGATCACAATGTTCTTCAGTTGAAGTGATTAGTCCCTTCAAGTAACTGTCATAGAATTTCTAAATGTTCTGGAGCCTAATTAATGAGGAGAGCATTCAAAAATAGGCAGAGCTACAGATTAAAATGTTAGTCAAATGAAATACATTCTACATTTCTTCATTATTCAGTCTGCTGCAAAAGGAGTATACTATTGAACTTTCTCCCAACTGTAAGTATATTAATAGAAGTTGGCCTAAAACTATGTATTATTTTAGCTTTTAACAGAAAGCAGAGATTACTGAACTATGAATGCCTACATTCTGAAACTACAACAGTTTCTAAGCACCAAAGAAAACAATATGGGTTGGCACACATCCATTTTTAATTAGCAATGAACAAAATCATCTATGGTTTAGCTCTGTACAACACACCAACCTCCAAGTAACAAACCCTGGTTTATTGAATTAATCTATTTTTCTGAATTTACCAACGACAGCCTAGATTAAAAAAAATGCCTGCCTATATTGCAATTCAGAGCACTGGAATAAAGCTCATTCCTTCATTATTTTCATGATCTGTGGCAACTTAGCTATAGCTTGGACACCATTGAGGCTGTCCTTATTTCCCCTTAGCCAACCCAACACAAGACGGTTTGAATTATTCTGATTACAAACCACTAGCGAGGCCATGACTGAAGACTCTTTAACAGGATGTTTTCTGATCCGATTCTGTGGAAATTGTACTCAAGACGCCCACTCTGTTTGAATGCCAGCAGATTAACTTTTCTTTTCTTTAAACGGAAAACTTTTAACAAGGATGCTATTTTTCCTGAACATCCAAGTTATTCCATCAGCGAAAGAATCCAAAATGTTTGCGAGAAGAGAGAAGAACCCGCCAAGGGGGGCTGTTTCCTCCTCTTTCCTCCGCGCCACGAGGACCCGGGCTTCTCCTCCAGGGAGAAACGGCGATTGTCTTCGCCAAATCTTGAGGGGGGGAAAAAAAAGAAGGACGGGGACTGGACCGGGGCGGAGAAAGCGAAAGGAGGCTCATTTACCTCACATCGTCCCTCCCCAAGCCAAGTCCAACTTTCGCCTCCTCTCGCCCAGCGTCTCCCGAAGGGCGGCTTAAGTTCCAGGCTTTCCTGAAGCAACGCCAGAGAAGTTAACGCCGCCTTGCCAGCTTCCCTCCCTTGCCCGGCGGGAAGGGTGCAATCAAAAACTCTTTCCTTAAGGCCTTGAAACCCGAAAGGGAAGGAGAGCAACGAAGTCCGCCGCCGCTCTCGAGAGGGCGAGTTTCTTAGCCTCACCTGCAACCGGACCCTTCGGAGGGGAAGGCAGCCGCCCGGACTTCGCCCTCCCTCGGCCAAAGGAGGGCCAGGAAGCATCGGAATCCGAGACGGGGCTCGCCATCTCCCTCGGCAGCTTCGGAGCAACCGGTGAGCCGCAGAGAGCATCTCTTTCTCCCTTCCCGACGTCTCGCTCTTCCTCCAGTGGCGTCCCCTTCGCCTAAGCTAGGAGGGAAGAAGCATCGGGGAGAGCGCGACGCCCGCGCGCGCCCGCTGAGGGAGGCGATGCTCGCTCGGGCGCGAGACTCCGTCGCGAGCTCGCCTCTCTCCGGAACGCCACTGCCGCCGCCAAAGACAAGGGGCGGGCTTTTAAAGGAAAGGGCGTGGCTTCCTCGCGTTCAACTCCGTACTCCCCTTCTCCCGCCCTTCGAAAGGCGCGCGCGGGGTGGGTCTGAGGGAAAGGTGGGGGGGGGGTTAGAAAGGGGGAGCGTCTCGTTCGAAGCGGAGGTTCGAAGTTCTTCTTTGCTCCTCCCGCCTTGTTCCGAAGGCAGCCTTTTGTCTTGCGGGAAAAGCTTGTTTAAACGGGGTTTGTTGAAAAATCGCAAAACGTGAAGCGAGAGACGTCTGCCCGATGCGGTCCTTAGAAGTATTTATGTGTACTCATTTGATGTGTTCGTGCCCATCTTTATACTTATACCTGTTATCCCGTACATGTTCGACAAATTAAATAAAAAAAATAAAAAGTAACCCGGTCACCCCGAAAAGTTAAGATTTTTTCGATTCGGCCCTAAGAAAGAGAAAAAAAAAAAACACCACGTGAAAGAAGGAATTGCCTTGACCAGAGAGCCACAACCCGAAGTTAACGAAACTTTTCAGCTCCTCAAAGCAGCAAAAGAGCTTGGATTTCTAGCCATCTCCCCATTCGGCTGCTCCAGGGCAGACTTTGAGACTGACTCAATAGTGAATAGTCAGATCAGGCGGCTGCCAACAGCTATGAATTCAGGGCTGCACAATATTAAGAGGAAGCATGCAACAGCCTGTGTAGGTTGGCATATTAACTGGCAGGAAATTAAAAAAATAATAATGGCACGCCCATTATAATTCTAATCTTGCAACAGGAAATAAAATACAAATGTCTGGAGTTTAGCAGTGCTAGTTATCGATCCCTAAACTAGCTTTACATTACCAGGTCTTCCAATCTGGGTTGCTGTTTTTCCACTGAGCGCTCATCCTGCTTGTCCCAGCACCCAGGAAGCCCACTTCAGCATGCGAAGGCATGAACATGGACTTTCACGCTACAACTGTCTGCTCTCTACCTTTCTTTGTCATGGCCATACCGCAGGGCTATGCTTGACCTTTGTCCAGTAGTCCTCTGGAACACTGCAAGTATGTGTCAGTGTGACATGGGATTGGTAGCAATCCGCCAGGGTATTGCGTACATGGATGGACCCCCACCCACACAAGAGCAGTGGGGGGAAAAAAACCACAGCTGTGCTGCTGTAAAGTGCCTATGCTATGGTTTCACACTGGTTGGGTCAGCAGACACTGCAATGCAGGCCCACCATGGGCATCTTTATCGTGGCAGGGTTAGGATTCAAGCTCTCCTGTGGCTTCATTTGTGTGATTGTGAGGGTTGGGACTGTCATTCCAGTGTCAAGAAAAATAGCAATGGAAAGACACACTTCGTCATTTATCCTTTGGTTTTGGGTGGGGTGGCACCTCAAACAAACCCAGTGCGTAATATGTGGGTTCTCCTGGACTCATGACTGCTGCTTGAGTAGGTGGCAGTCATGGGCAGGAGGGCCTTTGCACAACTTTCCTGGATTAACAATACCTGCTCAGGCCTTATCACCTCGAGTCTATTGACTATTGCAATGCGCTGTACATGGGGCTGCCCTTAAAAAGCATTTGGAAGCTCCAATTCGTTCAAAATGCAGTGGCCTGCAGAGTTTTGTGCAGACCCAGGTGTGCACATATATCACCTCTCCTATGGGAGCGGCATTGGGTAACAATTTGCTTTTGGCTGCAATTCAAAGTCCTGGTTGTCACCTTTAAAGTCCTTCATGGCTTGGGACCAGTTATCTGAAAGATTGTCTCTTCCCAGTTACATCTACCCCGACCCATTAAAGCAGAGAGGCAGGGAATGTTGCTGCTCTCATATAGATGTACCTTAAGGAGGTACATCTGGAGGGACCAAAAAGAAGGGCCTTCTCTACAATGACTCCCTTCCTTTGGAACATCATCTCCGCAGAGATTAGAATAATGCTTTTTGAAAAGGCCCTGAAGACTTGGTTGTGCCAATGGGCCTGGAGAATGGATAGAGTGGATAGAGCCCATCAAGTGGCTTGTTGTGTGTTGCTTCTAGGGGATGGGGATTATTGTTTGTTTTTTTAGTCTTTTATATTGGGTTTTTTATTGGTTGTCAGCCAATAAGTCCCTGACAATGAGTTGGTCATACAAATCTTCTAAATAAATAAATCCTGCCACTTGGGGTTGGAGGAGAGAAGCTGGGCCATGGTTCTCAGAACTATGATGTGGTGATCACTCCTCAGGATGGGAAAACTGACAGAAGAGCTGTTTCCTCTTTTTAGTCCGCTAGCGTTTTTCAGCATGGGTGGCTGAAGAGGTTGGGAGAGAAAAAGTGGCAGAGAATGCCATCTAGCAGCATGCTACTCCTCCAATTCCAGGGTATTAAATGCCATTAAAATGGCTGTGTGGGATTCGAGAATTGGCACCAAAGCAGCCATGTCACTCAAACTGAAGTACAGACAAAATGCCTACTCAGCAATTTTGCTGTTTAAAAGGAGTCCTTAAAAATCAGAGTGAAATAACAGTTGGGATGTTGAAGTTGATCTGGCGGAATCTCCAATTTAAATTCATATTCAGCCATGGAAGCTTCCAGTGATGTTGGAGCAAGAGAAATGATTTCCCCCAGACAGATCTGGCATGCAATTTGGGGATCTTCTTAGACTCGGAGTTCCTGCTGGAAGAATAGGTGGCGGAGAAGTCTTTAAAAAAATGCATCTTATGTGCCAGCGACAGTTATCTGATGGGATCTTGGAAGCATGCCTTCTCGTTAAGAAGAAACCTCCCTCTTGGTATTTGAGGGATCCTTACATATTCAGTCTCCCAGAAAGCTGTGAAGACATGGTTATTCCTCCACATATTGGGCTAAAATAAGGGTTGAACTGGGATGACATTTGGTCTCATACAGGGGAGGAGAGGAGAAAGAAGGGTACTTTTATTTTTAGCCATATTTTTAGGGTTATGTCAGGTAGGCAGTCATATAAACCCTAACATTAAATAAATAAATACTGGGAAAGTTACATTGGAAAAAACAATTACAGGTACTCCTCGACTTACAACCATTCTTTAGTGACTATTTGAAGTTACAAAAGCACTGAAAAAAGTGATTTATGGTCATTTTTTACACATAAGATTGTTACAGAATCCAAAAGTGATGATCAAAATTCAGATGGTTGGCAACTGACATATATTTATGAAGGTTGCAGTGTCCCAGGATCCTGAGATCACTTTTTGCGATCTTCCGATAAGCAAAATCAGTGGGGAAACCAGACTGACTTAACAACCATGTTATTAACTTAATGATTGCAATGATTCATTCTACAACTGTGGCAAGGTCATAAAATGGGGCCACACTTACTTTACAACTGTCTTGCTTAGCAATGAAAATTTGGGGCTGAACTGTGGTTGCAAATTGAGGACCTACCCTGTAGTTCTTCAGAGAGACCAGTTATATGTTCAGTTAAAAAGATGCCTTTGAGGTTCAATATTTCTCCCCAAATTATAGCAATAGGAGAATCTACACCCATGATGGCGAACCTATGGCACATGTGCTACAGGTAGTATGCAGCACCCTCTCTGTGGGCATGTGAGCCGCCGCCCCAGTTCAGCTCCGCCGTGCAAGCGCATGCACCTCCCACCAGCCAGCTGGTCATCAGGTCTCTGCCATGATGCATGAAGGGTGGAGCACGGCGCATGCGCGAGGCATCAGGTCTCTGCCACGCATGCGTAGGTGGGACAGGGCACATGTGCAGGGGGGGCGTGTGTGCATGTGCAAGGGTGGGGCGCATGCGTGGGAGCCGGGCATGCATTTCATTTTGGGGGTTCAGGCATGCGCATGCATTCACACGCACACACTTTGGATACTCGGTCCAGAAAAGGTCACTGACCTACACCAAGCTGAAATATTTTCCCCTGGCCTTCCCAATTAGAACATACTATAAAGGTATAAACTGCTATATTAAGAAGCAAGTAACGTCAGATGGTTCTTCAGCTTTTGAGTTGGAAATTTGAGCAGGTAATCTCACAGAATGGAACTTGCCCATCCACAAAGTAGCTATCTGATGCAAACACTGTCCAGATTGTATCCAAGCATTTCTTCCAGCTCCATATTTACTTCATTTTATCTTTCCTGAGTAACTGGTCTACAGTTGCACATCATTTTGATTTATAAAGGAAGCTTTCAAAACCTATTGGAAATAAAAAAATGATGCTGGAGGATAGAGATACACTTTAGAGCATGCCAGCTTCCCAAATGTAGAAAAGTAATGGGCATCTTGCTCTCCAGGACGCTGGCAATTCAAGCATCAAGATTTAATAAACTAGCAATCTGTTTCCATAGTAACAGGTATTAAATGGGAACATTTCAACCTATGTGTGAAGAGGGTTAAACTCATTCCCCTAAACAGAGACCTTTGATGCCTATCCACACTGATTAATATTGCTATTATACAAAGATTATACTTTAAATCAGATAATATATATAACTATTTGAAAATTAAAAAGAGACCCGGTGGCTCAGCAGGTAAGACGCTGAGCTTGTCGATTGAAAGGTCGGCAGTTCAACGGTTCGAATCCCTAGTGCCGTGTAATGGGGTGAGCTCCCATTACTTGTCCCAGCTTCTGCCAACCTAGCAGTTTGAAAGCATGTAAAAAATGCAAATAGAAAAATAGGGACCACCTTTGGCATTTAGTCATGCCGGCCATATGACCACGGACATATCTTCACACAGCGCTGGCTCTTCAGCCTTCAAACGGAGATGAGTACCACCCCCTAGAGTCAGGAACGACTAGCATGTATGTGCGAGGGGAACCTATTTGAAAATTGAAAAATATTTAATCTTATCTATATGGAAGGCATCCTCCCATATCTATTGAGCTAAGCCCCCAAATTCTTTATATCTTCCTAAAACCTCTAGAAATCATGCAAAGCATTAGCTCAGAACAGCAAATAATAGTTTTAGGCAGAACTACCGTATTTTTTGCTCCATAAGATGCACTTGATCATAAGACACACTCCCGCTTTTGGCCTCCGCACACCTCATTTTTGGCCTCCGCGCACCTCATTTTTGGCCTCCATGTGCCCAGTTTGGCCAAAAACAGAGTATGCGCAGGCCAAAAATGGCCGAAGAGTGGGGGCTGGCAGGTAGGCAGGGCTTTTGCAATAATCGTTGCATAAGATGCACAGACATCTCCACCCACTTTTGGGAGACAAAAAAATGTGTCTTATGGAGTGAAAAAATATTCTCTATATAGGTTAAACCAAAGTGAAGCTCCATAGAAACTTATTATATAAAATACATTAAATATTGACCTGGTTGCAATTTTCTTCTAAACTATTCCTTGTTTGGCCCATTACTTTTGAACATTTGTAACGTTTTCTCTAAACAAACGAAACAAAAAAATTTTGTGTTTGGCCTATGAGAACTGATACCTTGTATAATTCCTCTCTTCCAAATAATCTGCTTTGAATATACAAACTAACTTTAAACAAGTCACTTTAACTCATGTTTCAACATCCATTCTTTCCCAACTAATATATACAATCTGCGAATAGTTCTAAATATGTACATAAAGTGCTAATAAATGATGCTATTATGTGTGCAATACATTATTTTGTACAATTCTATATCTGAAAATGATCAAAAGACTCATGGTTAATACAATCATAGATTCAGCAGGGACTACACATTCTTAAACCTATTTCATATCCACAAGTATCCTAGACATATCCTAGACATTTTTTTTAAAGCATTCAACTTTTTAAGTTACACTCAGAACATAGTACTAAATTAAATAGTTTCTTACACTTCAGACTCTGACTGAAGTGTGTGGGAAATGTCACATTTACATGCAGTTTCCCATTTGGGAATTAATTCTCTAGGATTCACCATCAACCAATCAGTATAAAGTGATTGTCCACATATTGTTCCAGGGCATTTATATTCCAATATATGCTGAGTCCTACTTGAAACAAAACAGAAACTTGCCAAATGGCTTGATAAAACAAATGAAATCTGTACATTCTGGGGAATTTGGATGGTGGGTGGGCTCAAACTTTTTCCTGACATTATTTTGAGTAGTATCAAGGATGATATACAGGTAGTCCTCAACTTACAACTTCATTTAGTGACTGTTCAGTTAGAATGCACTGAAAAATGTGACTTCTGACTGTTTTTCAGTTACAACCTTTGTAGCATCCACATGATCATGTGATCAAAATTCAGATGCTTGGCAACTGTTTCGTACTTATGACTGCTGTCGTGTCCCAAAATCATATGATCACCTTTTGCAACATTTTGATACGCAAAATCAATGGGAAAGCCAGATTCACTTAACAATCAGATTACTAACTTATTAGCTGCAGTGATTCATTTAATTATGACAAGAAAGGTCATAAAATGGGGCAAAACACATTTAACAAATGTCTCAACAACAGAAATTTTGGTTGTAAGTCGACGACTACCTGTACAGTTTGGGAAATAGCCTAAAACAAGGTACATTAACAGAACTTGCAAAACAGCTACTGTGTTTTCCCCAAAATAAGACCGGGTCTTATATTAATTTTTGCTCCAAAAGATGCCTTATGGCTTATTTTCTGGTTAGGTCTTATTTTGGGGGAAATACAGTACTAAACGCCTCCATCTGTTGATGAGCTTACCTGGGGCTTATTTTTTGGGGTAGGGCTTATTTTAGGAGCATCCTGAAAGATCATGCTAGGGCTTATTTTCCAATTGGGTCTTATTTTCAGGGAAACTACATAATATATGAAGGACATCACCCCACCCCCAAATACATATTTTAAATATTCTATTGAAACAGTGTGGAGCACAAGGGATAGTTTTACTATATTTTCAGCCATTTTGATAAATTTGCATTCAAAGCTGCAACCACTGGATTCACTTGTCATAAATTAGGTTTATCTACATGAAACATCTCAGATCAATCCACTAGACTATGCACTAGTTAGAACCGGACCAGGAAAACCAGAAGATACATACCCATTTAATTATACAACACGTTGCTGACTTTGGATCAGACATTTTCAACTTAAAACATGCATGGAACTCTTGGAAAAAGACAACAATAAATAAGCGGCATTTAAGATTCTGTTTAATATGCAAGCTTAACTCTTCTACTTGTCTCAATACAGAGAGTAAAGTCAGTAGCTCAGTTCAGCCTGAATATCTATACTTGTAGCTCCATTTTGAGACTTGCAAAAGCATCACAGATGGCTAGTTAAGGATACATACTTTTCAAACACAAGAAACAAGAGATTGTACCATTAACATACAGTTATTACTAGAAACTCCTTTACTTCTAAATAAGCATATGTAATGTGATAATGAGAGCCCTCCATTTTGCCAGCCATACATCAGTAAAGTCAATACATTTGGATTTAAGTAAATTTTTCTACCTTCTTTCAATGAGCGTAAACTAGCTTGAGCTTAATTAACTTCAGCTAAGAATTCTTTCAAATACTGCTTATGTAATTTCTCTAAATACACAAAATCTATTCAGTTAACAAGCTAAAAAGCCCCTGCTTTCCTGCCTTATGTCAATGTATTTACTGCATGCCACTACAAAGAATAAATTCACCACCTCAATCACAATGATTCAGAGGCAATAGAACTGATGACTCTTATGGTAGCTAGCAGGATAAAATATCTTCCTGGTTCATTTATGCATTGATTCACATTTACAATTTTAGCAGAAAATACTGTGCTAGCATGAAGATTATACATATGAAATGATCTGAACAGTCAACATGTTTATTACCAATACTAAATTCAAATCAAGCACAAGAATCCATCAAGTACAGAACCTTTTAGAAAAGGGTTTATTAACTTTCAAAATTGTATTTAAGGCAGTGGCTATGTGCACATACACACATGAAATTAGCCCATAACTAACCCATTAGCCATAAATCAACCATACAGGTTGGGTTTGCAGTCTACTGGGTAACCAGATTTTAGTCCAGGGCATGTTTCAAAATGGAAACCAGTGAGTTGATATTCACTCACCATTCTCCACTTTCATCTGATCAACCTGTGAAGTATTTTATTCAAATATTTGGTTTAGCAAAGCGGCCCCAACCTTTCCAACTTGGTGACCCAGCCCAGGGCGGAGGGGAGGTATGAGTGGCAGTTGCACACCCACACAGCTACATGTGTGTAAGCAGCAGCCGTGCGCGCCCTCTGCTCATGCAAATGGAGCTTTGTGCACGAGCAGAGGGTACTTGCACTCATGCGCGAAGCTCCACTTGCACAAGTGGAGGGCGCTTGTGCTGGCGTGAGTGGAGGGTGTTTTTGCGCAAAGCTCCACTCATGCAAATGCAGCTTCACACACATCCTCCATTCGTGCAATGGAGCTTCATGTGCACACGTGTACCCATCTCTCCCACTGCCAGGTTTTGAACAGGCCGCAACCTGGTAGTGGGCCATGGCCTGGGGGTTGCGACCCCTAGTTTAGCAGTTATGGAGAAAATTTAAAAAATTGACTTGAGATACTTACCAAAACTATCATAAACTTTTCATCTTTTCTGCATAAATCCCTAAGAACCAGTAAAAGTGGTAAAAGAAATTGCATAAGCAGAATTGAGGCAACAAGTCTATAGAATGAGGAGCTACTACCACTGAATTCAATGGAACAATTTTTTTCCTGAGTAGAATATGGTATAAGATATAGGACTGCACCATAAATAAAAGCAAAACATTCTATCAATTTTCTCTTTTTTAATGTTTAATCACAAGGTATTGAATGACCTTTATTTGCAAAAACTCTTACAATTTATGATGCTGAATTTCAGCTAGTAACTGTATGTAGCACTTACCTGAACTCGCCCATCTTTATGTTTTTGGTTATACTGAACTATGAGGAAGGATTACAAGTGCTAAATATTTTCCATCTAAGAGGCATCAAACATCTTACCCAAAGCAAAATACTGCTCAAGTGTACTTTTCATGACAATTTTTATATATAAAATATAGAAGAATAAAACTTTAAGTATTGTTTTACAGATTCATCTACCATACATCATGGCTTTGGATGTTTCTGAATATTCAGTACTAAGTTCCACAAGAATTTTTTTCAAAAAAATAATTGTTAAAATCACACTTAATGCATCTGACACATTTATGGTTCCATATAACATACATTTTCAGTCAATGTATTTACCAAAATATTTGAGGCATTATATCTCTTTAAAACATTAATTATTTAAGTTGTAAGTATTAGGTGTATACTTCTTATTCTGATGCAACATACTTTGATAGATATCTAAAATATGCCACAAATAGAAAAAGCAGTTGATTTGTTTTCTGAGAAATCCTTTGGCATGCTTTAGTAAAAGTTACTGAAAATGGAGTGTCCGGACTGAGTATTCATAAAACTAAAATTGAAAAGTAATTGAATAACTTTGTTGTATAAGCACATTGTTACAAGAAGAAACATACTGGGACATAGATATTTCTCAGAATATATTAGTGCTTGTTATCTGTTTTTTAAAAAAGTCATTTTAAAAATAAAATTTCATTCTATAGCTCTACTTATTTTTACGAAATAAAATGCAAATGTGTAATCAATAGCCCTATTTAGACTTTATGTGCACAGAAGTTTTAACTTTAAAAAAGAAAAGAAAAATGGGGGCAAATATTTGGATCACCTGCTGGAGAAACATCCATTTTTAAGTTCAATTGGGTTTTTCTTTAACATCCTATGGTGATGGGATGAGAAAACAAAGAATCCAGGACCTTAAAATGTTGCAAAAATACCTAAAGTAATCTAAGGCTAAAAGACACTAGTTGCCACTAGTTAGTGTCACAAGCCAATATATCTCTAATCAAAATCCCAACCTGAATTCAAGATTCCTACTAGCCTCTTTTCAGGAGGCCTATAAAATAATAAACATTCTTTAATACAGCAAGACAAATTTGGTATTGGTGTTTAAAATGCAGTAATCACATAGAGATAAAAACACATGATCGAGCAAATACTTTTAATTAGCTGATCATAAATAAATCCACATAAAAGGACCAATTAAATGAGTTACAAAGTTGTATTTTCCTATGTGGATTCAGATCCGTTTTAATATGCACTAGCCAACTCTTATTATTTAACCGAGATAAGTGGTTTGTAACTGACCTACCAGAACCACAGCCATCAAGCAATTCATACTCCTTAAAAAAAAATTTTTTACAAATGTTAACACTTCTGTACATTATACATATTTCTACAATTTTGTAAGTTGTATTAAAATTGTATATATTCTTCACAGAGAAAATGGATAAGCTTTCAAAAGTGAATTATCTCTTTTACAAATTGATATAAACAACATGGAGCTTTGCCTTTTGGCATCTCTGCTGGAAATCATCTGGAAAGGTTGTTAAATGTTGAGATGCTGAGAAAGAGACTCTCTGATTTTAGATTTCATTAATAAATACTATTCCACACTGCCACATATGACCACCAGCTTGAAATAAGAAGAAACACCATAGTGTTGCACTACTGGAAATGCATTTAAAACCAACTGAAAACATATTACTACTATTGTGTCATGTCCATCATTTTTTTAACAAAGCAGAATTGTAAAATTCACCTAGCAATGGGTATTTTGTCCTTTCACAACTGAAAGTCTTTGTGTATGGATACTAAAGAATCTATACTTGGTTTTAATCACTTCCAGTGTGCTTCGCTGACAGGTGACATTTGGATAAAAAGTCCATACAGGGATTTCCCCCCACTTCTCTTTGTTTCCTCTCACTTACAAATTTGTTGTTGAATGTGAAGCAAAAATTCATAGTAAGAAAATGCAGCCTCTGTCTTGTCTTCAATTAACTGCTGAAGAAAGTCTGTCTTCGCTGGGCTTTCATCCCTGAAACATGGAGGAAAAAATAAAAATTATCTGCAGGAGTTGATAATTGATAGAAATAAGGTGGGTAAATATTGTGAAACATCTCAGTGTCATTTCAGTCATGCCCACCAACCCCTTTCAATTCCTACCTACTGTTCTCAAGCCCTCATAACAGATGCCTTTCAAATGTACCAACTCAGGAAATATTTGGCCAATAAGCTAATTTATAAACCTGCCAAGTAATTACAGATTTAAACAGGGACAGCATTTCTGAACACATTCTTTTAAAAAAACCTATTCAAAGGACAGTTTGCCAGAAACCCCCTATTTCATTTAAGTGATGCTATATATGAATACTTACTTAATTACTTGAAGTACTGGGTTCAAAGATTTACTATCCTTCAGCCAAGTTATAAAGGACCTGGTTCGCTCTGAAGAAATATTATCTAATTCTGGAAGCTGTGTCTAGAAAAATGCAATGTGGTAAAATTAAACACTTATAATGTGCTGTTGTATTAGATATTCAAACAGCATCAGTGATACTTTTATTACACTTTCAGAATATTGTGATAAAAATATACTTTATATTTATTATTTTCATCTTATTTAAATGCTGTCTTTCTGTAAACAAAGTTCTGAAAGAACTGTTTACATCATAAATAAGAAAATAAATTATAAAGATAGGAATCAAAATCAGGCAAGCTCTAATAAAGACTGAGAACTACTTCATTTTCAGGCCTGTAGGACTCCTCTATAGCTTTATCTTTGGAAGTTATCAGCTGGATTTAAAATAAGTTCTTACCAGTTTTTGAGGTACTGACAAGTAATTTGGATATCCAAGAACATCTTTAATGAAGTTATTATCACAACTTTTTCCAAGCCAAATATAGAGGATCTAGACAGTGTTAGAAACAAAGTAATTAAAATATACATTTTCTTTGATAACAGATGAAGTCATCAAGATTTTATTGGGATAAAATAATGCTTAAAACTGATCTAAAGACACAATACAATGAGGAGACGAGCACAGGAAACTGCTGCATCAAACAGATGAAAAATAATGTTTTAAATGGGCAACTCACCAAGCCACAATCCATAAGATAAGCTCCTTCTCGTGTCAACTTCTCAGCAGACAATCGCTGAAGAGGGGGCTGGGGTACAACTCTGTCATTGACATGTATTGCACCCTAAAGTAGAATAATTCAATTAAACTCACAATATAATTCAGTCCCATTGCAATATTTCAGTACTGGTGCAATAAGTGCTCATCCAAAGTGTCGTCCCCCCACCCCAATTTTGCTTTTTAACCCATGCTGAACTTTTGTATGGTTGGGGTTTTTTTTTGGTTTTTTTTGCACCACTGAACCTAAGAATGCCTTTTAGCTTCGTTTCCTATTAGTAGCTGTAAAGACAACAACTGTGGAAGAACAGCTAGCAGAGCTAGGAGAGGGAGTGGATTTAAATGTATCATCAACTTAGAGTCCTTACATTGCCACAAACAATCCTAGTCCAGCCTCCCCCCCAAACTCCTTAAATTCCTTCAACTCTTATCTAACACCAATTTAGTGCTGACCATTAGTTGACTAGATGTTTGTGGATAGGCTTGAATAAATCTTCTGTGCTGCAACTTAACATTTAGTCCTGATCCTTTCCATCTGACAACTATTGCAGTGGTGTTTTTTTAAAATAAACTCTGCCATTATGTTATAGTGTTGTACTTATTGCTGCAAGGCATTTTCATTTCTGATGCAGTTTAAAAAAAGGAAACAGTAAAATGTTTGCTTGCCTGCCTGATTTATTTTCCAGCATAAATATATTGTTAAATTCTAAGTGAGAGAAAATACCTAATGAGATTAGCTCTTTCTTTCTGGTCATGTGTTGATTGATAAATCCTTGGGATTTATTTAAATAGTTAAAAAAGATACTTTATTGAATAAAGAACCCCAGAATCTTTTTTGTTAATTGATTTTTACAGTGAAGATGGTGAGAGGTGTGTGTTTCCACTGTTTCCTATAGGATTTTAACGATCAACACGGAGGCCAATTTCCCACAGGATGAAAGGCTAATTACCAACAAATACTTACCTACTTTTGGGGCCCTCAAATAAACAAAACAAAACAAAAAACAAAATGAGGAACAAGGAACTTGTTTCTATTTTTCCCTAGACTAAAATATTGGAAATATTCTACATATTTTCTTCAAATACAGACTCAACTCAAGCTTGTTGTACTGTAATACAGACAACTCAAAATTGTGTGGTTGTTTTATTCTGAGCAGAAAGTGTATGTATGTATATATGTATGTATGTATGTATGTATGTATGTATATGTATATGTATGTGTATATATATATTTGGTTTCATCTATAATCCTAATTTTAAAAAATCTAAGTTGGGCACTAGAAACAACTTTTAAGTTTGAAACCAATGCTTTGAGTTGTGCTACAAAATACATTAAGAGTCAATGCAAGTCTTTCAAGACTAGGTGAAAAATTAGCTAGTTTATTGGTGATACAGTGGAAGTCAAGATTTGTATGCAACTGTCCAAGGTGCTACTAGAATAAAGATAGCAGTGGGCAGACCACCTCTATTTAGCAGAGATAACAATTATACATTATATATACCTGTATACGTACACACACACACAAATATACCTCATCAGTAAGCTTGTCTATCCTATATAAACTGGGATAGATTATCTTCATCAAATGAACCAGAGGCTGACTTTTTATTTGGCACATAGCATATATGCGATCATCCAGACGTGTACTTGTGCCCGTTCTAAAAGCTTTCTGTAAAAAAAGGAGAAGAAAAAGAAAAATATTGTGTTTTTATTGTAGGCTGGCTAAGAACATCTAAATAATAATTGCCTGGAAGAATATTTTCCCAATTAAGTGGCAGATATATATCACAAAAATTAAATATCTCTTAGCTGCTATTGTAAAACACTGTAAACACTGATTACAATTACAGTTTTAATGAATAGCAATAGCATTTTTATATATCTTTAGAGAATATGAAAGCTAAGCAAATTGATGTATGTTATTTGTTCTACATTATAATAAAGCCCACCAAAATTACAAAGATATGGTATTCAACCTATTCATCTGTATAAGTCATCACATTTCTGTAATCAAAACAGATTTTAAACAGATTTTACTTCTTTTGAATTGCTATTTATCAGAGGTTATATACCTGTTTAAAAAGAGCCAAAATATACAGAGGGAACAGCCTGAGAGAATATGGAGCAATCAAAGAAGTTTGTTGGAGGTTTGATGCTGTTGACATATATGCAGACAGCGAATCTACGACCGCATTGACTAAAGCATCTCTAGCGTCTGACAAACTTGATGAAACAGATCGATCCACAGCTGTGGAAAATGAAGTAGTAGCAAATAATTGTGAAGGAACCATATTAAAAGAGGCAATGAAAGTTTATGATTAATATTAATTATTAATCATATGATTAATGTTCTGCTAGCACATTTTCATTTTTCTAGATAGCTTTGAATATATTAAACATTCAGCTGATCCGGAATACAGCGAACAAGACTAAATTATATTGCATTAAAGGAAGCACACCTCATATTTTATAATTATCTAAAACCCTTTTAGAGAGGACAGAAAGGGAATCTACAATTGATAAATTGTAGTTCGTGTTTTATCTTACTTAGCAGCTGTAAAATAAAATTTGAAGTTATAAGCTCTATATCAACTGAGTATGTTGCCATTAATAATCAGTATGTTGTACTCACTGGATCTGTTCCCTGCATGCATTTATAGTAACAGTGTTATTTACCACACACATCCAAGGTGATGAGCAATTTATAAAGTTACTAACAGTTATTGTCTAACTGATATAATATTTAGTTTGATATTAATAGTTCTTTTATAATTTAAAACGGTGGCATTTATTTATTTATTACATCTATAGCTGCCCACATCAACAAATATCCATCCCCAGGAATCCTTCTGGAATACCTGGGTAGTGGAAGAAGTTGTATCCATGACTAAGGAATGAAATGAGTTCTATAACCATGTTTACGGCATTTATAGCAAATGTCTATGGAGAGTCTCAGACATCCAGGTCATGGTTGTCCCAAAGGTGCTTTTTCAAGAGGGAACTGAACTTTCTGGTTTTTCTTTGAAGATGTTTCGCTTCTCATCCAAGAAGCTTCTTCAACTCTGCATCGCTAAATGTCTATGGAGATTCCCGGTCATCCAGGTCATAGTTGTCCCAAAGGTACTTTTTCAAAAGGCAGCTGGATTTTCTGGTTTTTCTTTGAAGACAGTTCGCGTCTCATTCTTGGATGAGAAGCGAAACGTCTTTAAAGAAAAACCAGAAAGTCCAGTTGCCTCTTGAAAAAGCACCTTTGGGGCACTTATAGTAGTTCTTAATATCAGCTTGTTCCACGCCCACTCCCAAAATTTCTCTGATATACAGTATGTAGTGATCATAACATCATTGACTAAAGCCCCTGTAATCCCATGGCAGGGCAGAAGAAAGGTGCCTTCCCACTGCCTATCCGTTTTTAACTGCAAAAAAATGTGATATTTGAACATTTATTTTCAACTTACCCATATTAGCTAGGAGGCATATAACTGCTTGCACATCTGCTCCAGCATAAACATCCATCAAGGAAGTCACTACAGGCAAACAAAGTGTATGCACCCTAATTCTCCGTTCACCTGTATTAGGATCCAACCACACAGTGATAAATATGCAGTGTTTATTTCTGACCAAAATTTTTTAAATATACATTTACTAGTCACATAAGGGCAATATGCCAGCTACTTCAAATCAAAGGGAACACTTTTTCTAAGCCATCAGCCTTTATTTTTGTTCTTTTCTATAGAAAAGATATTAGAAACAATTATTATGCTTCTCTAAAATTACCTTTGCTGGAAGTATACAAAAGCGCTGTTTGAAAACAAACTAGTGATGTATCTGTGAGATTTTCTTCAATGGACATCTGCACAGCAAATCCAGCATCAGGATTTACGTTTGCAAGTGACAACAAATCAGTAGATCGCACAAAAAAGTTACCGTGAAAAGTATGAATGGAAAGCCCTAGAAGAAAAAAAAAAAAGCAAAGTTTCAGTTAACATTCCAGTAATAAAGACGTGATAAATACATCTAATAGCTTTAGCACATTAACTGAGTTTAATGGTGCTTTCTCTCTCTAAAAAGTATACTGCAGACTACAACAGCCAATTTGAAGACAAAATATGTACTGGTGAAAGGAAACATTTGGGTCACTAAACACATTTGTTTCCTCTGGTCCTCCCTCCAACCCACCCCAGACACGAGAGAATTTACAAGAAATTGCAGAGACTGGGAACAGTAGTGGGAAAAATGGTGCAAAACAGTAAGTGTGGGTTTCACCCCCACCTCCCAAAAAATATCCCTGCAAACTTCGTAAACTTTTGCCTTGATTCCAAACAACTAAAAATGAAGAAACATCTTACTTGAAAAAGTAGCTAAAATAGTGCATGTATTATTTTAAGTCTGAAAAAAATACTATCTGGAAGGTGGTTTTTTTTTTTTTTTGGTCAGTTCAATTAGTAGAAAAATCATCACAATCAAGGTAAGGATGCACCAATCTTCATAAATTTTCTTTTGCAGAAGTGATAGAATAACCCTAAACTCTCACAAAAGCACTCAAGGGAATTAATTTATCTGAGTAATTCTGAATCATTTTTTTAAAAATACGCATTCTGAATGATATCTGCATATCCAAACTACCCATATTTTCCCGAAAATAAAACTGGGTCTTACATTAATTTTTGCTCCAAAATTAGGGCTTATTTTCCAATTAGGTCTTATTTGGGGGAAAAATATGGAACTAAATGCATCCATCTGGCTGATGATCTTAACTAAGGCTTATTTTTTGGGGGTAGGGCTTATATTACAAGCATCCTGAAAAATCATTCTAGGGCTTATTTTCCAGTTAGGTCTTATTTTGGGGAAAACATTGTACTTTTATTTCAAATGATGATACCTTTTGTACATCTTATTCTCATTACAGCTTCAAATCCAATCTTTCGTGTAAAGTATCTTTTAAGATCTTTTTGCAGTTTTTCTCTTTGAACAGGGTTGTGGATATGATGGAAAGATGGGTAATAATAGACACATCCAGCAGAATATTTGGACATGCAAGCTTTAGGGAAGGATGAAAAAATGGTTAATATCCAGTCAATACAGGCAGCATATATTCTATTTTTAAAACAAATATTCAATATCTGGAAAACAGAAAATAATTTTTTTTAATGTTTATAGGAAGCGTTCTAGCATCTGATAGACAATGCAAGTTTTTATCCAAAGAAAACCAGGTGAAGACTTTCGATACAACATATGAGGAACAAGCTGCATAAAGATGATATCAATGTTTCCCATTTTAATTTTTGTACTATCTCTTAGACATTTCATAATGCATTTTCCCTTTGTACTTAAAAAAAAATCTGAAATATTACCATACACATTAAATACCAGCTGTGTGCAGTCTTTGGATCTAAGTGAGGAAGCTATTCTAGAACTTGGAATGGGCTGGTTTTATCTACTGCAGGTTCTGAAAGAATCCCAGTCCCAAGGAAAGTTAATCTTTTAAGACACCACTGCCAGATACAGCAAGCATGCTCAGTCCAGATCCAAAGTACTCTTTAATCAATACCTGCTTAACCTGATTGTTGTATCAACATAAAGGAACAATTGTAAAGTACAGTAAGCTTCATTTACTATATTTTTCCTCATTCCAATTATTTATGATACTTATACTCTGCCTTTTTTCTTAGGAACTCAAAATAGTTTACACCAATGGTAGTCAACCTGGTCCCTACCACCCATTAGTGGCCGTTTCAGCTTTCATGGTGGGCAGTAGAGGTTTTGTCCGATACTGAAGCACTTTCCTTTTTTTTAATTTGACTTTTTTAAAAAAAATTCATAGCATTATTTAAAAACATTTTCATTAGGTTTTCAAAAAATTCCCCGTGACAATTTAAATTTCTGAAAATATACTATTTGTATTACTCGCGCATAAGTTTAGTTCACGTTACGTAAGTGAAACTAAATAGTGCTATAGTGCGACCGCAAACAGAAGAGCCTCGTCCCAGAATAGCTCGCGCATCTCCCCCCACACCACCCAGCTGTAACAGACAAGCAGAGCTGGTAGCCGGCGCCTCCCCCAAACCCAATCCACGATGCGTGAGAGGCATACGCAGACAACGATACACGGTGCATTACTGTGGAACCGGTGGGCGGTTAGAAAATCTTACTACTAACAGAGATACAAAAGTGAGCGGTAGGTATAAAAAGGTTGACTATCCCTGGTTTACACAGTAGGGCTTCCTTTATATACTTTACAACAAGTTTGCAGAATTATTATATGAGACGTATCAGGCATGTGAGACAATCTACCGACACAATAATCATATAGAAAAAATTTAAAATTTAAAAATGAGATGCCATCCCTTTACAATATTTCAAATTTTTGTGTGAAGTATTAACCACCTTCTTTCAATGCAAACATGTTTTGAAACTTTATAAAAAAATTTTTTGACAAAGTAAGATGGAGGATTCCTCAAAGCGTTAAACTGTGAAGTAATTGCAAGTTAATCATCCTTACCGAGAGAAGCTAAATCAGAATACTGTGAACTTAAGAGGAACAAATCCACAGCTGTCTGCTGTCCTGAACAATCAAGTGCCAACTTTTTATAAAAATCTGTTGCAGGTCCAAGATGTTGAACAACCTAATACAACAACAACAACAAAAAAAGTAAGATTATTGATGCAATAGAACAAAATTTGTCTAAATCAGGGGTATCAAACGTGCGACCCGCAGGCTGGATGCATCACGTACTGCCCATGCCCAACCCCTTTTTAGCGAAGGGGGAAAAAGTCGTGATACATCACATGATGACAACATGATGATGCTAGTTTGATACCCCTGGTCTAAACTGTCTACAAATTAAATACACTGTTAACATCTGATTGTTATGAATATATTTCAGCATGTAACAGCTGAAACTATATATAAATCTACAGAAATATAATATCATATATAAATAAAATACAACTTATTATATTTCCTGTTTTTTTTTAAAAAAATTACTTTCATCTTCTAATAACTAGAACTTATTATTGAGACAAATTTTCACCGAGTGAATTCCTTTGTGCTTAGGTCTAGCAAAGCAACAATGAAAATTCTTACTAAGGACTTATTCTTCCCCTGTATTTATCCCAGGTATTAAATACGTTACTTATATTACATGATAGTTACTTTAAAAATAAGCTGAAAATTAATAGTTTTAACCTACAGCAACAATGTAAGAAGTGAAGATATATAAACATAAATTATTGTTTTGCTCTCTTATCTGTATTTCTCAAGTTCATATTGCCGCCTCTCTCACACAAAGTGACTATGAGAGGCATATAATAAAATTTACAACTAAAATATTCTACAAAGCCAATTAAAAATAATAAACATGCATAAAACAAGGCCACAAGAAGGAAGAGACTGCATATAATGTAGCTAACAGGTGGACTCCCTGGTAATAGGGCATCCCCAAGCTTGCTGGGGAAAAAAAGTTTTGAGGACTTTTCAGAAGGCTAATCTCAGATTGGGAGAGATGATGTTCCAGAGATCAAGTCTCATGGCAGAAAACAGTCAAATGGAACTCTTCTGCAGATGGGACCCCACAACATGCCTTTTCTGCCAGACCTGATGGGATGGATAGATGTAACTGGGAAGAGGCAGTTCCTCACTTAACCTGGCCCATGCCAGAAAAGAAGTTTTGAAGGTCAAAAGCAGCATTTTGAGCTGGCCCTGGAAGGAAGCTAGTAACCAGTACAGGAAGTGTAACACGTGTTAACTTCTAAAGGCATACTTAAACAATCTCTACAGCTGCAGTTTTGCATCAGCTGACTCTTCCCAATGCTCTTCATGGGTGTTGAGCGCTTTGCAAAGAAACCAATAGAATTTTCCAGTTCTATATTGAAACCATTCATATACTTTCTGAAAACTTAACCTTCAAAAACCCATGAACACTATGTAACATCTTCCTCCAGGACTTTTTTTTTTGATCTGTTCAAATTATGTGATTATTATGTTAGGAATGATGTTAGCAGTTTAGACTGGGCAGTATTCCACTAAAATAAGGCAGGGACCACGTTTATAGTGTTTCATTAAGCATCACATACAGTTTGAACATTCAACATTCGGTTCGTTAGAATGAATATGGAGATTCTCAATCAGCATGCCGGCTAATGTTTCTACCAAACACTTCCAGCCTGTCTAATTAATTCCTTATCTGAAACAAATACCTTGGTGCTTGACCTTTGATTAGGATCTTCCCGGGAGTGTAGGTATCCTGTGCCCACAGAAGGTAACTGTGTCTGAAACACAGACACACGCCCACCAGTTGGAGACATCAGTTTAAAGGCAGCTTGAAGAGCTGGGCCTAATGCACTGTGTGTTTCTCTTGTGTAGGTAAACATATTTGGTAGCGCATTCAGTAAGTCTTTAATTAGCTGGAAAATAAAATGAAAAAGAACACAGAAATCTCAGCAATACTTTTATAGCATATTATTCAATACAAGTCTAGATTTCTAAAAAGTCCATTTTCAGCGATGATCTATGAATCTGATTTTTCTAAATGAAATCCAAGATACCCAAGAGCAGAACACACAGTCACATGCACACACACAGCCCTGTGGTGCCCCCTCCAGGGTACACTGACCTATCTGTATAAATTTTGTCTGTGCTACACCAGCTACTCTTCCCTTTTTTTCTTGCAACGGAATTATTTTAAACTAAGTTCTGAATATCGCAAACATCTTGTTTATTTGATCAAATCTCTTCTGAGTCTCTAAACTATACAGAATTGTAGAAAACAAAGGAAAAATGTATATTCTAAGATGAAGATGAAAACATGCAAGTCCTTTTAAGATACTATCTTAATATCAACACTAATATGCTAAATTAATTTAATCACAAGCAAAGAAGCTACCATGAATATTTTCAGTTTCATATCTATTGTTGCAATGCTATTGTATTTCTCTTACCTCTTTACTTTCATGCAGATTGACAAGTAGACTATCAGGCATAGGCAGGAAAACATCTATGGAGAAGACATGTTTCACTTTTGATTTCTTATGTTAATGTAATATAATTTTAAAAGTATAGTAAAATAGCAAAAATGGTCAGATGCAAATGTAATGCACTATTACAACTGAATTACATTTCTCTATGTGCAAAAGGCTGAGTGCCAAAGAATTGAGGCCTTTGAACTATGGTGCTGGAGAAGACTCCTGTGAGTCCCTTGGATTGCAAGCTGATCAAACCAGTCAGTCCTAGAGGAGATCAACCCTGACTGCTCTTTAAAAGGCCAGATCCTAAAGATGAAACTCAAATAATTTGGCCACCCAGTGAGAAGGAAGGACTCACCAGAGAAGAGCCTAATGCTGGGAAAGATTGAGGGCAAAAGAAGAAAGGGACGACAGAGAATGAGGTGGCTGGATGGAGTCACTGAAGCAGTAGGCATGAGCTTAAATGGACTCCAGAGGATGGTAGAGGACAGAAAGGCCTGGAGGAATGTTGTCCATTGGGTCGTGATGGGTTGGACACGACTTCGCAACTAACAACAACAAATGTGCAAAAGAGAACAAATATGTTATTCCTATACTATCCTAGTCTGTCCTGACTGGTTTTTAAATTAACTTGCAAACATGACTTGGGAAAAGAAAACACCATTCAATTCCAGTATGATCAAACTAGAATAACTGAAGTGATGTTTTCCCACATAGTTGTAATATTCTGTAACATCTTAAAGTGAGCTAACTCATACTGAATTCTGTGTTACCTTTTCTCACTTTTATTCTTCCAACTGTTCAGATAATCTTACCATCAATTTCTGAAACAATGAGCATCTGAGGCTGTGATAATCCTTCCTGCAAATTGTAGAACTGAACAGTGCTATCAAATGTTATGAAGCCAATTTTTGTTCTTGTATCTCCAGGCAACCTTTAGTATTAATATAAAACAAAAGCAAATATGTTCCTGCAGTACAGAGGTATATTCTAGAGGTTTTAATGCTAGTAAATGATAATTAATTTATCTTAGAAAATAATATTCTCCTAATGAACACTATCTAGCACAGGGGTAGTCAACCTTTTATACCTACCGCCCACTTCTGTATCTCTGTTAGTAATAAAATTTTCTAACCGCCCACCGGTTCCACAGTAATGCACCGTGTAATGTTATCTGCATATGCCTCTCACGCATCGTCTACTGGGTTTGGGGGATGGGCGCCGGCTACCAGCTCTGCTTGTCTGTTACAGCTGGGTGGTGTGGGGGGAGATGCACGACTATTCTGGGACTAAGCTCTTTTGTTTGTGGTCACACTATAGCACCATTTAATTTCACTTATGTAACGTGAACTAAACTTAGGTGCGGGCAATACAAATAGTATATTTTCAGAAATTTAAATTGTCACAGGGAATTTTATGAAAACCTAATGAAAATGTTTTTAAATAATGCTATGAATTTTTTTTTAAAGTCAATTAAATTAAAAAAAAGGAAAGTGCTTCACCATGAAGCTACCGCCCACCATGAAAGCTGGAACGCCCATTAGTGGGAGGTAGGGACCAGGTTGACTACCACTGATCTAGCACATTATTAACTAATTTCTATCATGGACCCAGAAGATATGAATGAAACCTGAACATAGCTGGTTCAAATATTCTCTTCCCACCCCACCCCACCCCACTCAGCTTCTACTTGTTTGGTAATTAGAAAACTAGCTATGTAAAATTGCAGCTAATTGTGGTATGGTAAAATATGGAAAAAGAAAAGGAGAAGTTTAAGCTCTCAGTGCCTAGTTTTTCATTAAACATTGGACTGAGCATGCTGCTAAAGAGAGGGGCTGTTTCCTATAGCACAGTCTCACCAAGGAGCTCAGTTCCACAACTACTTGGAAGTCACATTATCATTAGCAATAGCACTTAAGACTTATATTCCACTTTACAGTGCTTTATCTCTACATGGTTTACAGAGTCAGCATATTGCCCCCAACAAAATGGGTCCTCATTTTACTGACCTCAGTAGAGTCAACCTTGAGCTGATCAGAATCGAACTCCTGGTAGTGACCAGTGAGTTAGCCTGCAATACTGCATTCTAACCATTGCACCACCATGACTTTTTAAACACTTCAGTGTCATTAAGACACTTCATTTCAAGTGGAAAAAACCTCCACAAGTTCTATCCAATCTTCCTTATGCTTTTAAAAAAAAGTATTGTTGTGTCCAATAAATACAGAAAGTTCTTACTTGTCTAAGTTTTCCAGCAAAGACTGACACACAACTTCTAAGTATCCAGCTTCTACTGCATTATGGGACACATCAAACACGAATAAATATACTGCAGGTTGAGGGGGACGAAGCTGTAAGATAAGATTGATTTTATTAATGTGCTTATTAGATCTGTTATAGCCTTAAACAGGTTTGCCATTTCTGTAGTCCATTTTTACACATATGTGGACGATAAAATATTACCTTTTAAAACTATAAACTTACCATGTAGTCTGAAGAAGCAATGAACTCCACAGTAGAATTTTGGACCTCTGGACGCTTATGAGGCTCTCCATAAGATCTTGTCAGAGGATTGTACATAAATTCTTCAGGAACTAAATTATAAAATAAATGTATTGCACTTACGTCATTTAAACAATAAAGTTAAAAAATGAAGAAATCAGCATGATAAAACCAAATAGAAAAATCAGCACATACAATTATTTAAATTAGAAATACAACAGTGTGCAAATCTAAAAACACAGACGTTACAATACCTGGAAAAAGATTCTTTGATATTGAACTGAGAAAGTTGGAACTCTGGAGGCATTGGGTATATTACAGAAGGATTAATACTTACCATCATTAACTCTGTAGCATAGATTACATTTCCATCGCCTTTGGTCAATAAAAGACACAAAAGGATTGATGTAGGTTCTGCATGATCTACACCTCACAATGGTGCTTGATGTTATCACAGGCAAGTGCTAAAAAAGCAACAAAATTCTAGAATTAATTTGAGAGAAACTGTTTTCCTTTTATCCTAAACTCCCAGCAACAAATGTTAAGTTGCACTGTTCAGACATTAAGTACTAGAAACAACTATTCTTCTATAATAAGTTAAGTAGTAGTAAGCTGGAGAGCCCAGCCACAGAAAGCAATACTACACGAACTAACATTGTGAATTAATTTTTCAAGATTTACTGAAAATTTACTGAAATTTACTGATTTACTGAATTCACTGAATTCAAGTAAATATATTTAAATCGGTAAATGTCAATATTACCTTGAAAATATTTTCCCGGTTTTCAGTGGTATATTTTTGTTTAGATATCTGACCCATTAACAGCCAACACAATTTACAGCTTCCATCACTTAAAAAACATTACAGTACTACACAAAATGTATGTACTTCTATAACATATAAATCAAAATACTTGATCACCTTATTCAAATTTAGCTAAATAAAAACTTGTGGCAATAAAAAATTGTTTTACCGTTAGATCTCTGAAAGGATGTAGAAGCAACCCCAAGGGAAGTTTTGCTTTGTTTAAAAGTGCCTGAGTCTGAGGAATATTTGTCAAAGTGCATCGAAACGAGCTACAGAAAAATCACAAATACACATGTCAATTATTTTGAACAATAGTACTGATTGTTTTATAGAAAAAAATCCTAAATGTTCAAGAGCCACATTACAGAGCTTGCCAAAAATCCTACACAGGCCAAAATCATGTATGTTCATTGTTCTTATGGCCTGGAAACTCCAGAGACTGAATTCCATTGAATGTATTGGATGTATTGGAGAAGGCCTATTAAGATTAAACTGGCAAATTATTAGTAGAGCAAATGTTTTAAAATACAAAAATAAATTACGACATATACAAGAAATGTGGAATAGAAAATTATATATCTTCTCTTGCCCAATCAATGACTTCAGGCTTTAAGGAAAGTCAAATATGTCTGTCTAGAGCTGGGCAGAAAGTCCTCTGTCCATAGCATCCAACTGCTGCTTGAGCAGGGGCTGAATGTCCAGAATGACCAAGTTAGAATTACTACCTTTCAGTCATGAGAGGACGACTGTATAGGAATGTGGGAAGGACCTTAGGGAAAGAGGAAGAGATGCTACCTAGGAAACAATCAGACAAGAGAGGAAGGAGCCCCTAGTAGCTTAATGGTTAAAGAAAAAAAAACTTAGAATGGATCTTCCTAATGGTTCAAGCAGTTACAAGTGGAAGTGGGCAGCTTTGTACTTTCATCCAACCAAAATATGTGTACTAAATTCTCCTTTGCTCAGACGAAATCCTAGTTTAAAATTAAATCCATTAACAGATTTGACCTGATAATAAGTAGTGGTATCAATTTTAACTGAGAAACAGATAACAATAAAAATTATTTTTTCCATTTCCCTTTACACGTACTAGCTTCATATCTGACTTCACTATTTGTCATTCTACAGCAGTGGTCCCCCACCTTTACGGCTTGGCAGCCTGGTAGGGGAGAGGGGAACCAGTTCACTGCTCACACAAGTCAAGCTGCGCATGTGCGCCAGATCACTGTTTGCACAAGTCAAGCTGCGTGCGCCAGTTCTGAGCAGGCCAAGGCCCAGTAGTGGGCTGCGTCCCGGGAGTTGGGAACTCCCGTTCTACAGGATTCAGAATAAAATGTGGAAAGACTGAAAAGAAGTATTCTTAATTCCCTTCAGTCAAATGTTTTCAGAATAGTTTTCAAAGTGACTTGTATCAATGGCAACCACAGCAAACCATGATGAAGTGAAAATGACACCATCTGTGCAGTGATATCATTATGCAAATACTACCCTTCTGGAGTTGTGTCCTGACATTCGATGCAACCTGTGGTATTTGATTATATCAGGGGTCTGCAAACTTGGCTCTTTTAAGACTTGTGGCCTTCAACTCCCAGAGCTTTGCTGGCTGAGGAACTCAGCATGCAAAAAATTGTTGTGTTATACCTACTCTGGGCTGCAGTTCAATTTTTTCAGATCAGAGTTCAGATTAGGCAAAGGAGGTGAAACTGGAGCAATAGGTAGAATATTTCTTTCTTGAATAAGATTCAATGGTCTCAGACTTTCTGGCTGCTGTATTCCAAGTCCTCCCAAACTAGCTGATAGTTGATTCATGGTAGGATATACCTGAAAAAAGACATTTTTAAAAACTATTAAAATAAACATTCAACCCTTTTCCTCACATCCTCCAATAATATTTTCCAGAACTTCAAGTCCTATTTCCTATGCCACAGTACTTAATTTGCCATCCCAATCCGGGTTGGATTCAGAAGACCACTTTAAGTAGAAGCTCATTCCCCCCTTCCCTGTTTCCTTTAAAGCAAAATGCCCTCTTCATAACAGCTGCTCATCATCTGCTGAGTAAAATAAAAACTGAGAGGGAGCAAAAGCAATCCTGTATCAAAAGTCAGAAGGATAAACATTCTGTCCCATCCCTGCCCAATTTTCAAATCAAAATGAAAACCTGGTAGTAATAGTGGTGGTTAGGGGATTATGAGGGACATTATGGCAGAGGTCAGCTACCTACCTTTTACCCACTTCCACAGCCATCTCTCCCTCAGCCTACAAGCCATTTTTCCCTACCTGCTTTCAAACTCATACACATGAAAATTAGATGTACACAGATCTAGTGACAAGAATTTTCATCTTTACATAGGACCGGGATACTTACGGGACCGTCTAGTGCCATCTTGTACCTCCTATCGACCTGTGAGTTCTCACAGAGAGGGACTCCTTAGGGTGCCGTTAGCCAAGCAATGTCGACTGGCGGCCCCCAGGGGAAGGGCCTTCTCTGCGGGGGCTCCTACCGTGTGGAACGAACTTCCCCCTGGACTTTGACAACTACCAGACCTTCGGACCTTTCGCCGCAAACTTAAGACTTATCTATTCCGTCTCGCAGGACTGGCTTGAATTTTAATTTTGTAGTTGATTTTATGGGTTTTAATTTTTATTAATTTTATAGGGTTTGATTGTATTTTAAAATTGGGCCAAATTTAATAAGTTTTTTAATGTCTGTTTTTAGTATTGTATGTGTTTCCATTGTATTTTATCTTGGCTGTAAACTGCCCTGAGCCCTTCGGGAGAAGGGCGGTATACAAATTAAATAATAATAATAATAATAATAATAATAATAATAATAATAATAATAATAATAATAATAATAATAATAATAATAATAATAACAACATTCTGTATAAATTGGTGTTTTTTAATATTTAGAGGCATTTGACACCCCCTGCCCTTTCTTAGACCATCTAAAACACAACTTGAAAAAATGCTTTATATTAACCAATTACAAACTTGCCTGTCTTGTGGATAATTAAATATTACAGAATATAGTTTCTAGTTTCAATTAAGATTTTCTTTGTTATAAACATTGTGAATCCTCTTTTTTGCTAGGGAAACAAAACCATTTATCTATGTACTCATTTACTTCATTAAATTTGTTATAGTTAGCTGCTTCAGTAGATGTTGGGCAGATTACGATGTCCAAATAAACAGGTAAAAGACATAAAAAAACATAAAGCATACATTTAATATGAATAAACTTTTCCTTTAACTGAACTATGGAAAGTAGTTTTCTAATTCAAAGCACCCACAATCTAAGCCTAATCATGCATAATGAAACATTCTTTCTTATTCAATTTATTTGACGCAAGCTTCATCATGGATACAAGGTTTTCGGGATTCCTAACCTGTGGATACTGCGAAAATCCAGAATTATATCCAGAGTTACTTGGTTGCATGGCAGGAGATGGCAAAGATGGTGTCACATTCTGGTATCCTGGCTGAAGGGGAGGATACCCACAACCAAATGACTTGGAGACTTTAGACATCTGAGGAACAGAGGAAATAGGAGGTGGGCTACTTGCTGCAGAGCATGTTTCTAAACAGGAAAAAAAAGGTTAAAATTTCTTTCTTATAAAACACAAGCATCAAAATAAAGCCGAGCCAAATATAGAAGCATTATACATTTATTATTAGCAAAGCTGTAGACTTACACATGCTATATATCGTTTAATGAATAAAATTAAAAAGATGCATTTGTATTTCTTTTTTCCAAATGGACACATTCAAAACAATGATTTAAACACATTTTAAATGATTTCAAACCAAATAGCCAAACAATCAAACAAATTCTTTTTTAAATTTAAATGGTGTTGACTTTACAAAACTACCTTTTTATCTTTACTGTTCATTTAACTGTAGTCTTAAAACAAATTTATTTTAAGCTACATGGGATAAAAGTAAGAGTATATATGGAATATAACATTTGATTTGAGGTTCTATTTTGGCAATATAATAAGTGAGCATCTTTGACATCAGCTATCAAAAAGATACATCGTAGTCTGAAAGGAAAAAGCTAGATTGCTTGTTCCTATTTATAAATTTCAGGGGTTCTATAAATTACCATCTTTGCAAGTTTTTAAGAATGAATGAAATTTGCAACTGCACAGATCACTCTGATAGAATAAAATGCTGGCAAACTTCCTAAAGAAAGGTGGATCTAAATGCTCTTTACTTTACTTTTTTACTTTACTTATTTTATTTACCCCAAACAGAAATCTGCCTTTTTCTCTCTCTTTTTGGTAGGCATAGCTGATAAGCAAGAGTGAGAAAATACAGGAAATATGACTCTATTTCTGATGCCTGTTTATCTGCCATGACAAAGTTACATAAATATCTTATGCCCAGAGCTAGTATCATTACACTTACGTGACAAAGTTTTTATGACATGCTTAGTTCCTTCAAAAATTTGCTCCTTCGTGGCGAATTCTATTTATAACTTGGCAATAATACAAAGCTTTTTTTGCCAAAGTTTTCTTCTGGGAGATTTTTAACTTCCTAGTTTAGCTTACAGCCCTGGAACTTCCTAGTGATCTTCCACCCAAATATTAACAAGCTTTATTCGGTGGTGGTATTCAGCCGGTTGTATCCGGTTTGGGAGAACCGGTAGCGGCGTCTGCGGGAGGCTCCACCCACCCGCCATCACGCATGCAGAGCATGCTCACATGTGCGAACCAGTAGTGAAGGTAAGTGAATACCACCCCTGCCTTTATTCCTAATTAATTTTTTAAATCTCGTAAAAGTTGATCAGATACAACTATGTGGCTGGCCTTATTACTGTAAATTTATTTTTAAAAAGCGGTACTGATAAATATTACTTATTAAAGAGAACACAATTCACCTGGATAGCCATCGCCTTCAAGAGTGTCATAATTGTTGAGAACAGGAGATGCGCTGCTAGTAGTAGAAGAGCTGTCAATAGCTAGAGAGAAAATACAGACATTCAACAGATAATACGTACATGCTAATAGATGTATAACACTATCTGCTACAAAACTATAAAGATCTTACAGAGAATTGCAATCTATTGGTAATTTCATAAGTTACTAGAAAACTTACTTGTAAAGAACAGCTGAAGTCAACTGAACAAGTATATTAGCATCTATTTAAGTACACTAAAAAGCTAAGCATGGGAAAAGCCAATTCAAAAAGCAGGAATCTGAAAAGTTAGCCATGTTTATTCTTGTTTGTAACTTTTAAGATAGTATCTACATATTATGTCTCTCCACTCAGAAACGTCCGAGTTAGAGGGTCACTTGCAAAGATGAACAAGGGCAATAAAACCTGTTATGCTTTAGAAGCATTTGCAAATACACAACTATGAGAAAAACGATAATCAAGGACCTTTTGCAAAGGATTCCCTTGGTGCAGATTTTTCTTATGTCCTTATACATATTCGAATAACCTCCTTTATGAAGATACATTTCATGGTCATTTCATGAAATACAAACACAAACATTCTTTGATATTAAGTAACTATAAACCAAAGACACAATGGTGTTAATCCATGCAGGAATTCTGTTGCAATAAATGTGCAGCAAACAACGCACACACAGAGGGGCTCCAAAATTTTCTTTCATCGAATGAAAGATTTTTCTGTTGAAGGAAAAATTTGGGCAGAGGATGGGGCCTTATGACTATTACAAACCATACTGTGCTCTTTGTTGAGTGTTGTTAAAGTGCAAAATATCAGGGATCATTATGTTCAATACATTAATCTGAACTGTTCATGTTCTTCCAGCCATTAGGTCCACAAAACAAAGTATAAACATGCAGAGAAAATTTGACACAAACACATGCCTGAAGAGGTTGTGTGGGCTGTATACCTCAAAAGATTATGCTAAAAAAAAAATCACCATTTATAGGTGTTACTTGACTAATTATGACAGAAGCATTCAACTCAAAGGTTGCTTTCTTATAAAGACTTACCAGGAAGTAAGTCCTATTGAACTCAAATGACCTTTACTACTTCCTAGAAATTTACAAAGATTCCAGTGTCAATGTCCAATGTATAACAATTGTTTATTATACTGGGATATTACACATCTGCTCTGTAGAAGGTGAGTCAATACTACCTGCCATTTGCCAGATGGGTTTCAGCAAAAAGATAAACTGAAAACCAAATTAAAAATTAGGTTTCAGTATCAACATTCCAATATTTATATCAGACTTTTGTATTTCAGCAGATTCCCAAGTTAAAAAAAATCTCCAATACATTTGTAGTACTCTAGAAAAATTCTCACATTGCAATGAATTCTCCAACTTTGCAAGCAAATGGATAAAATGTTTGAGGTAGGACAATCTTAAAGCTATCCCACCTCAATTATGAATACATTTTCTAATTCATTTGTGCTTTTTATTCAGTCTTTCAATAATTAGAATAGTAGAAGATGGAACACTATCCCATTACTATACTAATTTTAAGAAATATGATGACCAAAGCAGCTGGAACAGAAATTTCATAGTAATCTTTTTGATTTTAAATAACTTGACTCTCTTAGCATCTACTAAGTACATGAGACTGAATATATTAAACAAACTGGTCAGTAATTAATATCAATTTTTAATTCTTTTAAACGGATTGTGGACATTAATTACACTATATAACTTAGTTATAAGTTATAACTAATATAACTTAGAATATTAGCATCTGGCATTGGTGATTCATAGCATTTTATATGACATAAAACAAGGAAACTGACAGTGCCAAAACTTTTACATTCTATTATGAAAAAGAATAAACCTGTGTTGATGTGAAAACAGAACAATTTTAGCTTGAGAACGGCACTGAAATTTCAAAATCTTTAGGCTATTATTGAAAGCACATTTTTATATGCTAAGTATATAAATATTGCCATACACATTGCGCTAGTCTATACAAAGCATTTATACGTATTGTACATGGTTTAATAACACTCTTCCATTTTTTAAAAAAAAATGTTTTAATTTTTTTTTTACTTTCTTACAAAAAGTTCATTTTCATATTTTAAATTATGTTGTAGGTACACTTTTTAAAGATAAAGCTTTAGTCAATCATCTTTTGATTTCAAGCATCTTCAAGTTCATTTTTCTCAGATGCTTGCCTAAATTTATTAAAACTGAAATAATCTACACATGACAGACAGTCTCCTTTTCAGGAAAGGCAGAATGTAATGTATTGGCAATGGCTAACAATTTATCATATTGCAATATTTGCCTTAGCATAAGATGAAAAGACTGCTTCCATAATGGGAAAGCAATGTGTATTTAGTATTTACAGTGATGCTAAAGGAAGAAAGGATATTTTTAAAAAACACTTCCAAACTACACATATTATATCAAATACTGTAAACCTATTTCTAATGAAGGGGATGCTCATTTTTACAGCCACCTATCCTGAAGTAAGCTCTATTCAATTACATGTGACTAACCTCTATCTAAACATTTAAAATATTTCAATAATGAAGCCCTGGCATCTTTTATTCAAATCTTTTCAACTCTTAAATGTATATTATTTAGGCTCCAAAATGATTGTTTGAATTACTTGCACTGAAGAAATGGAATAATGCCATCAAAAGTGAAAAGTTAGAAATACTGGTGCAAAGCTAAAGCAGACCTGCTTCCTCATCCTCATCCTCCTCTTCCTCATCATCTGAACTTGATGACAAGGGAGCTGCTGAAGAGCTAGCTTGATTATTAACATATCCACCATACTGCATGCCTGTAAAAGTGGAAAGCACAAATACCGGAGTCAAACACACAGGAAAGGCAAGAAATTGAAAGCACGAATAAAAGCATTAAAGTAACACCAATCCAAGCACAACGAAGGACACTAACATGAAGAGCAACCTAGTTAACCCCAGATAAGTTCTCTTTATAGAAGTTAACCACCAGTTTTGAAATGCTGTGGTGTTAGTAACAGGCAGAGAAACTTAGTAGTAGAACAGAACACAATTTACCCATTGTTAAGAGATTTTAAGAAGTCAAAATTGTTTCTTTATTATCTAGTTACAATGATAAACCACTGCTCTTGATGTAGAAATATAAAACAGTCTTTCTCACCCTTGACCATTTTTAAGATATGCAGACATCAACTCCCAGCATTGAATACTGGCTGGCAAATTCTGGGAGTTGAAAGCCACAGAACTTAAAAGTTACCAAGGTTGAGAAACACTGATCTAACACACCCATATTATGTTGAATAGTATGGTGAATTTTAAACTATACTGTGCTTTGTTTTATGACTGAAAGCCATTGGGAGGTAATAGTATATCAATGAAAGGAATAACAAATAATAAAGATTAACCAGCAATGTAAATCCATCAGTCTTGACATAGAGATCAGGATAATATTTTCAGGTCTTGGAAGCAACTCACTATTAAAGCCCATCTAGTTTCAAAATGTCAAGGACTTTTTGCAAGAGATCTTAGGTAATCCTTAGTATCAACATCTATTCCACAGCTTCTTAAGACTGAAGATTCTTCTCTCTTTCCTTCATCCCCTCCCCCAAATGATACTTTAAATGGGATTTTATTTATATTTATTTGCAAAGAAAAGAAGTGAAGTGAAGCATTTCAGCAAAGCTTCAGGTGATTTCTTGATCAAGATAACTGAGAAAGTCTTCTCTGAAAAAATTCTTAAAGAATGTAGATGGATGGTCATGGATCACTGAACAGATCTGAATAAAACTTAGTTACATCAACTCAATGAATTCCAGTTAAGAGTAAAAGAAATTGTATCAGGCTAATAACAAAAGCTTGGTGTACAATATGAGCTGATATGGAAAAACTTGTATATATCTGGCTTTAGAGATGACCCTGGGCTTTTATTTGCAAGTAACAGCTTATAGCAATTGACAGTTTGGGAATTTAGTGTCTACAAAACTGTTAAACAAACTATAGTATTAATTCATGCACATCTGTATATGAAACTGGAAGTTAGCAAGGAGGAGCCTGAATAGCAAGTCTGAGAATTTAAGAAAAAAACAAACAAAATCCAAAAATACACCAAAATCTCCTTCAGGAAGTTTTTAAAATTATTTTTTCCTAATTGGAAATGAGCAGTAATCAACTATTAGAACATTTTGATATCATTAAAATGCATTTTCAATGTGATTATTTTTAAATTATTATATTTTCCTTAATCTGCAGAGTGCCCTCGTTTTTACATAACATTACATTGGAAATTTACAACTTTCATTATACAGAAACAATCATTTACTGGATATTCAAACTATGATGTAGGAAAGAAGAGGAAATGGGGTTGTCAGCAATGGAAATGAAAATTATTTTGATAAAACCTTCTAATTACAGCAACTAGAATGCATAAAGTATACCTGACTTTTTATGAAAGGAGGTTCCACTTATACGTTTAAAACAGATATATGTTTTGAAACATGTTTCAAGATATGACCAACATTCAAATTATTTTTTCCAAATACCCTTGGCTATGTGTTGATTAGGTACCAGTCATTTGTAGTGAAAAATTTAGACAAAATTTAACTCCTGAGACATCACACTAATAACAAAAGTAAATACTGTCAATTTCATGGTTCTCCCACTTATAACATGTGGCTGTGAAATGTAGACCATGAAAAAGCTAAATAAAATCATTAAGAACAACTTGGACCAGAAGAACAAATCATTCAATACTCCATGATGCAAACTCAAGACTGCTCAATGGAAGCTCAATGGGAAATAAGACTTAAATATTTTAGATATGTAAAGAAATGGCAGATATAAATGAAAAACCCTGATGTGCAGAAATCATTTGAAAGCAATAATAAAAGATCATTAGAAAACAAGTTGACAAAATTGATGGCACAAGTCAAAACTTACAAGACTTTAAAAAATATGTCATCAGGAGAAAATCTTGGCAAAAAGAAGTTCATGTAGTCTCAAAGAGTCAGAAGTGACTGAATAACTGAACAATTATTGAGAGTTTTAACTAACTTACAATAGCTATTACTAAAGTCATTTATTTATTAAGTGTAATACCAATATCTAGGCCATCTAACCATTGAAGTGCAGGATCGTTTATATGAAAAAAAAATCAGATACTGGATCGATGTATGACTTCAGCTTATGTGAGGTGCAAAACATATTCAGGATTGTCCATTACTGAAGTGGCACCTTTTTGTGGGGTCATTTATATGTCTACCTACCCTGTTTTCCTTGAAATAAGACATCCCCTGATAATAAGCCCAATCGGGCTTTTGAGCGCATGGCAATAAGGCCAAGCACCTATTTTAGGCTTCAAAAAAATATAAGACAGGGTCATTTTCGGGGAAACACGGTATGTCTGGGTATTCAGTGACCCATTTGGCTTTCCATTGGGAAGAGATATTAAAATTGTTGGGCATATTATTAAACATATTACTAAAGTATAAATAATACCTGATAACAATCAGAATGACTCCTGAGAGTTCTCACCATACAACTTCCTTCTGTATTTCTTCAATAAACTGTATACCATAAACCCAAAACAAAACATTGAAATCTGGAAGTTCTACCCCTCTGTGGGGCTAATTGCACTTTAGCAAAAACAGAAGCTAACATGATTTGCCTGTTATGTTTCAACAAAATCTAATCTCAGAATAGCTACATATGTTTTACCCATGAAAAACAATGGCATTCAGCATAAGCCACTTGGGTCACAAAAATCTGGACAACCACAAGAAAGCAGCAAAAGATGCAGGAAAACTAATCCTCTGCTTACTATTTATTGGCTGTTCTGGAGGCCTGATGTAGTAGCCTCAACCCAACCACCTCTTCCTGGAAGCTGTCTCTGAAGTCTTCTCAAACAAATGCACAGAACACAGTGATGAATGAATAACAAAGTCAAAAATTCTAAATCAAGTAACCAAACCAAAGTAAGTTATTAGCATAGAACCTTGGAGTGAAAAAAATATAATACATGGATGAGTTTTTTGAGGCTGAGTGTGCACGTGAACTCAAGACATGCTCTTTTTCTCCTACCAATTGAAGAACTTTGAGTTCCTTTGGAGATGATACTCACTACACACATACAAAGGCTTCCTAATTCTTCCTGATTTGTAGATATTCTGAGGGATCAGATGTTGAGACATGTAAACCTTAATTAGTCAGTGATCTCTTCATCTGTTCACATTTCAACAGAAATCTTGCAGCACTGGTTCATAAGAGTTTTGGTTGCCAACTGGATGTAAGCTCCAGTCCAGCACTGAATCTAATGGCTCTCACAGCAATTTCTTTCTCTCTAAGATTTTGTCCAATGACATATTAATTCTCTCTGTGCTATGCCCTCCTTGAATCCTATGGTATTACTTCCAAATTAAAACATTATATATCACAACTGGCCAAAGCTAAACAGCAATAGGGACATGACGGATCTCATCTATTACTATGGCCAAAGCAGGAGAATTACAAAAAAAAAACCACAATGGGAACAAGAACAAAAGACATTTTCCAACTATAGCAATTAAAGGAGAGTAAAATATTCAGAACACTCAACAAACAGATTTTGGCTTCCAGTTGAAATAAAACAAACCGATCTGGGTTGATGTCCAAAATCAGACATTTTGGGTTTGAGCATGGGCCACCTAAAAACGTCTGTACTGTCTTGCCCAGAACATTTTGTACATACGTGAAAATAAATTTAATTTTTGTAATTTAATCTGTTTTTATACTTACAATTGTCAAATGTTTGTATGTTTTATCTTGCTCTAAGCTGCTCAAAGTCACTTTGAACTGTGATATGGGCAGCAAATAAATTTGATAAATTTGTACATCCTCCTAAAAATACAGCATGCATTATGACAGTATTTAAAAGATCACCATTGGGACAACTTGATTCTGACGCTATAACTGCAAATCTGAGAAGACAAATGCTGTCTTGCATTAGTTGCAGGCTCTTATATTTTAATTAAATATGTAGTGTTTATTTATTAAATTTATATGCTGCCCATCTCACTGTCCCAAGTGACTCTGGACAGCTTACAATAGTATAAATTACATACATTATTTATGCATTGTAAAACATAGACTATAGTTAAATTAGAACTAAAATCTTACAAATATTAAAATTACAGGCCTATACACTGTTTTCAGGATTACCCATACCAACCAATAGCTGTTTTATTAAAATATAATTTGGAACACATATTTTTTTTTCTTTTAAGCCAATTTCTATACCTTCATGAAGAAAAGAATCTGATGACTGTGTAAGACAAGATGAACTGATAGGCTTTCCTGTCTTCTCTGCAATAGATGTTTTAACTGAAGAAGCTGCAGCTAAAGCCACTCCTTGGTTAGGTTTTACTGACTGGATATTCTGATTTACATAATGTGGTGACCCTGAAAAATCAAACATGGGGAGTATATATTAGAATGGATTGCTTATGCTAATTTACAAATCATTTTCGAAGTGACAGCAATTGAACATTTAAAAACAGATACAGAATGAAATTTCTGAAAATGGCAGGAACAGAAGCATGCAGATAATGGATTCAAAAGTTTGTAATAAAAATTAGGGTCGTTTACAATATGCCTATTAATATAGCTTGATAATTTTGTCTAAGTCTTAAATGACTTAGCAAGAAAAGCAAGCAAAGATGACAAATCCCATATTTACAATGTAATTTTTATTTTCATGAAAGAGAAGATAGCGGAACCTTTTGTCTTAATGACTGAACCCACTCCGATTACACTCAGCATCTAATTCTTAATGCCTGTTATATCACAATAGATTAGGGCTGTCAAAATCGTGGCCCCCGGGCCGGATGTGTCACGCATTGGCTATGCCCATGCCCGGTTTAGAAAAGGGGGGGGGGTTGCAATACGTCACATGATGCCACAAGTTTCACACCCCTGCAACAGATGAATATAATGAAGAATTTTTCAAAAAGAGTTGAGAAATTTATGTAGGATTTTTATCTTTTTATTACTAATTTGCTTCATTACACATATTTGCTTTCTATTCAGGTACTGATTTACAACAGTTTGTTTAGTGACAGTTCAAAGTTACAATGGAGGTGAAAAAAATGACTTATGACCATTTTTCACATTTACGATCATTGCAAAATTTTCAGTCAAGTGATCAAAATTAAGTCGCTTGGCAACTGACTCATATGTATGATGGCTGCAACTTCCCAGGGTCACGTGATCACTTTCTGCAACTTTCTTGTGTTAGTAACTTAACAACTGCAATGATTCACTTAAGAACTGTGGCAAGCAAGGTCATAAAATGGGGCAAAACTGAACTTAACAATATCTCATTTAGCAATAGAAATTTTGGACTCAATTGTCAACTTTAGTCAAGGACTACCTGTACATGTATTTGCTTACAGGCACCCAAACATTGAAACAAATTAGTCTATTGAGGATAATTAATATCAGCAAGAAAATGAAGAATCAGCTTCTAGTTTTTTAAAAAAGCAATAAAGTGAAAGCAGTCTGGGAGTAATGCACAAATCAGTGTTGCCTTCTAAAGGCAACATATTGCTTATGGTTATTATCCTGTAAATAATTTGTAATATTTTAAAGATATGGGTGATCTAAATAGACCAAACAATTTTGCACATAAGCCAAGAATTTATTTTAACAGCACCAAGTTACTTTATTACTATATTATAGTTCAGAAAGAAAAAGCAAACTGGAGAGAAGAGAAAAAAATTGAAAATATGAAGCATTTTTGTAAAAACATTTAGCTTTCTTAGCTTGCACACTTTATGTACAACAACAGTCAAGTCATCTTAAACATATCTGTATTCTCTGTCACATATAATTTCTCCATGCAATACCTGTACTCTTTGTGTTGTTTGCTTCAGGAAGAGATCCTATAAAGCTGCCATGATTCCCCTGAGCCAACTGGAGCTCTGGAGCACTCCATGATGCTGAAGTGTAGCCCAAAGGAACTCTGGGTTGTCCTATAGGTGGGGCTCTAATTTGATTAGAATAAGCACCTGCTGCATTCAAATGGCCATGTGCCATCACAGGCTGGGTACTAGGTATTTGCCCATATGGATTGTCAGTGGACATGGGAGGATATACAATATTAGGATATGCAGCACTAGACACAGGAGGCATGGAATAATGACTAGAGGAAGCAACAAATCCCTGAGATGGAACAGAAGAGCTAGCAGAATGCAAGACAGAATTGTTGTAGGGACCAGTAAATGAAGAATATGACTGTGAAATGCTGGTATGCAACTGGGATGCAGGAGGTACTGTTCCTTGGAAAAGTCCTGGTGGTTCTGCATTATGAGGTGCTCTATTGTACAAGTGTTGTGATCCCTGTGAATTTAACATCTTCGGTGTCACAGAAGAGACATTAGGATTTTGTGCTGGTACAGAACATTGGGGAGAATAATATTCTGCACCATAATAGTTTTCCAGCTGTGAAGGAATCGCTGTACTGGGCACTTGTGAGAAGTTTCCTGAGGGAGCTTTATAGTTTTGAGGATGTGATCCATATCCAGGAGAGAACTGCATCAGATTATGTGATAGTCCTGAAAGAGAGAGTACAGCAATTAAAAGTGCTTACACTTTAAAGGAAATGTATGAACTCAAATATCAGTAGGACATATATAAAAAAGGGGGAAGACACAAATTAGTTTTAGGATGTTTGTTTTTGCCGGAGAAGGTCTATCAATCTAACCACTGACGCTAATTTGGTGACATAAAATCGCTCAATCAGTATAGAGAATGAATAATTTTGAAGAAACCTGCATAATGACAAGTTGCAGCCACTGAAACAGTTCATGTAAAAATTAATATCAAAAATGAGTGGAAAATATCATGTATATAATTTTATAATTACAGAATTCTTCTTATAGACAGAATACAGTAAATGCTCACAACTTATTTCGCTTTTCAATGGAAACTAGATATTTACACAGTGATATATAACAGAAAAATCAAAATTTAAAGATGCTAACAAGAAATATTTAAATTATAACAAATACAGGCAACTCGTGTTTTAGCCTAAGATTTAATCTTATCCTATATATTGTGTTATAGATTCACAGACAGACATAGATATAAATAACATGATGGTACTTCGATTTACTTTGAGGTCCGTGCTGCATCTTTCCTAATGTTCTAGATCACAGGGATAATCTATTCTCTCGGGGCTTCCCGTCCAGTTCAATGTCCCTGTACTTACCCGAGGGAAACAAGTCAGTCGGCCACGATCAAAATTTTTGTTGCGCAGCCTATTCGTTTCTCCTAATGACGTCTCCGACCCGTCTTGTCCCGCTTAGCCGCCCTTCCTCGCCGGGCCAGTGTTTATTTACAGCTCTTCCTTCCCACACCGTTTGCTGAAGTCGGCGACGATAATGGTTGAGGCCCGGACGGGACTTCCTTATATGCCCTTTTGGCCGACCAGAAGGAAACCGCTACCTCTTAATCGTGACCCCGGAAGCTCCGCCTCAGAAAGCCAATGGGCAGCGCCTATTGGTCTAAAATGTCTTCCAGTTTGCGCTGCGAATGTGTGGTTTTGCTGGGACTTCCTCTCGGCCAAGAGATAAGCAGCCCCATGGCTGGTAGAAAAAAACATTTATAGTGGTGAGCGCAGAATTGGAGTAATGTTAGTATTTTCATAATGGTTGGTTTAGTGTTGGTTTATTGAATAAGTTATGGATGGATGGCTTGACTCAATGACAGATAAAAGCCAAAGTTTATAAACGGAAATGACTGTGTTTGCTTGTATTCTTACGATTTATATTGATATTGTTTCCTGATTGCTTATTTGTAGCCTATGACTAGCATTAAGTATTGTATCATTAAGTGTTAAATTTGTACCCTATGGCTATCATTAAGTGTTGTAAGTGTTGTACCTTGATGAAGATATCTTTTATTTTATGTACACTTACTTATTTTTATTTATTTTATTTTTATTTAGTTATTTTGTCACACAGTATATATAAGCATAAGTATGAAATAATTATACAATATATAAGCATATATATAAGTATGGGTATGTAATAACTATATTAATTGGATATAACAAAAGGAAACAATAGGACAGAAATGGTAGGCACGCTTGTGCTCTTATGCACGCCCCTTACAGACCTCTTAGGAATGGGGTGAGGTCAATAGTAGAAAGTTTTTGGTTGAAGATTTTGGTTGAAGATTTTGGTTGAAGCTGAGAGCATATGCACCAAGACAAAATCCTTGTGTGTCCAATCACACTTGGCCAATAAAAAATTCTATTCTATTCTATTCTAAGCTGTAGTTTAACTACAGTATAATGTGAAAGCATTGGTTTCTTTGTGTTGTGCTTGGCTTCTGGGGGTGATTACATGGGCATGTAGTTTCCTTGGCAATATTATAGAAGCAATTTACTGCTGCCTTCTAAGGTTGGGTGTGCGCACGATTGTGTGTTTTACATGTATAACTTACGACGAGGATATTCGCTAACAATCTTCTACACTAGGCTAATCAGGTCTGATTTGGAGCCAAGGTTGCTAGGTGCTGCTACCTAAGTGATCCTGGTATTTTGAATAAACAACTGGTTGAGTTCACATAGCAGTCATAATGTACTTTGTTGCTTAGTATGTTTTATAAAGACAGTGTTTTTGGTTACCTGGCTACGCTCATACTCAATTACAATGCCAACAATCATGTTTAAAATTTCAGTTTTGAGTCAAATCAGAAAAAAACTTTATTGAAGAAAGATATTCTTTAGGAACAAAGAAGGGACAAATAGGTTTGTGTTTTTTTATCACAGAATGACCATGTAATCTTAGATGTGTTATATATGCTTTACATATGTCCCAAACATGTTTAAAGACCAAAAAGGATTTTCCTCATTTTGGCATCTGTGAGGTACTGAGATTGTATTTTAATAATTGTATATATATATATATATACATAACAGATTTCTAGAAGTCACAGAAGTAATGTACTGCTTCTTGCACACTTGAATGTGTGGTTACAAACTACGAGGACATTGATTATCTATTATTTTGCCCAATGAATACAGTCATTAGAATTACTATTTCTATTTATGTTTTGATTACACTTCCAGTAATACCTTTCAAACATTATTTGAAGCACATAATTTTAGAAGAGAATATCAATAAGTTAAATTTCTTGAATTATTCAATAATTGCTCAAGAAAAGTTAAACTACATTGAATTGTTTTGTGAGTGTGTGTGTGTGTGTGTGTGTGTGTATGTATGTGTATATATATATATATATATTTGAATTTAGTTTGAATATTCTATTCTAGTGACAAATCCCCTCTAAATTAGTAAATACTAAGAATAGAATAGAATAGAATAGAATAGAATAGAATAGAATAGAATAGAATAGAATAGAATAGAATTTTTATTGGCCAAGTGTGATTGGACACACAAGGAATTTGTCTTAGTGCATATGCTCTCAGTGTACATAAAAGAAAAGATACCTTCATCAAGAATCATAAGGTACAATACTTAATAATAGTCATAGGGTACAAATAAGCAATCAGGAAACAATATCAATATAAATCGTAAGGATACAAGCAACAAAGTTACAGTCATACAGTCATAAGTGGAAGGAAATGGGTGATGGGAAAGATGAGAAGATTAATAGTAGTGCAGACTTAGTAAATAGTTTGACAGTGTTGAGGGAATTATTTGTTTAATAGGGTGATGGTGTTTGGGAAAAAACTGTTCTTGTGTCTAGTTGTTCTGGTGTGCAGTGCTCTATACCATCGTTTTGAGAGTAGGAGTTGAAACAGTTTATGTCCTGGATGTGAGGGGTCTGTAAATATTTTCACAGCCCTCTTTTTGACTCGTGCAGTATACAGGTCCTCAATGGAAGGTAGGTTGGTAGTAATTGTTTTTTCTGCAGTTCTTATTATCCTCTGAAGTCTGTGTCTTTCTTGTTGGGTTGTAGAACCGAACCAGACAGTTATAGAGGTGCAAATGACAGACTCAATAATTCCTCTGTAGAACTGAATCAGCAGCTCCTTGGGCAGTTTGAGCTTACTGAGTTGGTGCAGAAAGAACATTCTTTGTTGTCCTTTTTTGATGATGTTTTTGATGTTAGCTGTCCATTTTAGATCTTGCGATATGATAGAATCTAGAAATTTAAAGGTTTCTACTGTTGACATTGTGTTGTCTAATATTGTGAGAGGTGGAAGTATGGAAGGGTTTCTCCTAAAGTCTATCACCATTTCTACGGTTTTGAGTGTATTCAGTTCCAGATTGTTTCGGTCGCATCATAAGGCTAGTCGTTCGACCTCTCGTCTATATGCGGATTCGTTATTGTCTCGATAATTCCTCTCAAAAATAATGAAAACATAAGGAAACAAATAATTTCTAACCCCTTTTTATTGCAGTTTACAACATTTATTAACATAAGCTCTAAAAATATAAACATTTAATTTCCCTTTCTGTGTTCTATGTAGTATATATGGGACTATTCTTGCTTAAATTTAGAGAAGCCTCTGTATATACTCTTAGTTTCATCATTGCTGCATATTTTTCAAGATCCCAATCAAATATTGTCACTATATCTTTTTCCCCCCAGTGTTGTGCAATACAACTTGACTCCCTGTGAAATCAAATATTAGATCTTATGTTTTTGTTAAACTAGTCTGGCTTAAATACACTATTGTAGTATTAAAGAATTTAAAATACAGCAGGCAAAATAGAATTCAGCAATTCGAACAAAACTAGAATACTCTTTAAAAGAGTATTAAAGTATTATTTTTAAATCCTTTTAAAGGGAGCTTTAGACTTTTAATGGAATGTTTCATTTGAAACATTTTTAAGCTCCTATTTTGCAATGCAATGTTACCCTGAAATACTTACGAGATCCTAAATGCATGAAAATACAATTATAGCAGCTGCTTTCTTTGTTAATGTAGCCTATGGATTTGAGCGGCTTGGCACTTGCTGCTGAGTAAAAGGAAAAAAAACTCCTCTATTTTGGCCTTGAAGGGCAGCTGCTCTATTAAGAGGCTCCATGAGCTGACCCGGCTGCTGGCCATGGCTGGTGTGGGGAGATTTTATGACAGGTGCCCCATATAACAAAGTTCACAGGTGTTGGGGACTCAAGTGGAGGGGGGCATCCACCTTTTAAGTTACCGTAGGATATACTGTTAATATAACAAAAAATGGACAAAGAGAAGAGGAGTGAAGAGAAGTGGAGGTAAAAGACAGTAATTGCAGTAAACAGAATAGCTGGAAAGAGAGAAATTGGACAGAGAATTGAAGTGTGCTGAACATTTGTTGGTTCCTGTTTAGAGTGAGAAGATGCTTAAAGTGACTTTCTTGGAAGAAAGGAAGTAAAAACCCAGTAAGTAAAAACATGAAAGCTCCACACAAGACCTAAGAATGGGAAGGATGGATTTGGCTGGCTGCAGGTGTCAGCTACATCAAAGTTCCTGGACGGAGCAGAGGGAATCAGCTGTCAATAACCTTAGTTTCTGAGGTGAAACTCGGCAGAAGATCCTGAGAGAGGTTCATCTTCCAATGGAGAAGTAATAGATGTTTCGGCTGTGAGGAGAATATTCAAGCCACATTGAACACACTATGTAAAGTCCAGTCCTTTTATTTTTTACACACACACATCAAGCCAGAAACTAGAGGGAGATATAAAGAAAGGAGGAAGCAGAAGAGAGAGAGGTAGAAGTCACTGAGGAGGAGACCTGGGAGGAAACCTGACATCAGAACTGTGTTGCTTAGCCCTGTTGTAAATACTTAATACAAATAACTAGTAAAAACCATAACATCCAGTATCATGTATTACTGGTCTATTGCCACCTTAGCAATAAATATACCACCAGTATTTTTTTTTTAAAGAAAAACAACAACCCTGTCACACTATGACATTCAGGTAGAGCACAGTTTAATCCAAGGGTCTCCAACCTTGGTCCCTTTAAGACTTGTGGACTTCAACTCCCAGAGTCCCTCAGCCAGCAAAGCTGCTGAAGAACTCTAGGAGTTGAAGTCCACAAGTCTTAAAGGGACCAAGGTTGGAGACCCCTGGTTTAATCAAATGCAGACAGGCTGCTTTCCGAGGCAGCTCCTGCAATATTGGTATTTCATGGCTATTATTAGGCTTGATCTGTTACTAGGCAAGCAGGTACATTTTGAATCAGGCCTGCTTTCTGAATGGTCCTCAAGGGCAAGCGCCACGTAGAGCCGACTGCAGCAGTTATAAGGTGAGAAAAATATAAGTGACCATCAATAAAGTCTCCCATTTTAGAGACAACTGCGGTGGCACACACTAGCCGAAGTTGGACAAAGGATAACATAGGCATGACTTCTAATGCGGCCGAAGCTATAAATTCAGGAAAAGGCTTTGTGTAGCACACTTTCTGTAGTATAGCTCCATTTCAAGTTGGAGTCTGGTTAGGAATAAATGTGAACTTGTTCCTTCCCATTTACTTTCTGAAAGTTTTTAGGTACCAGGTCAGGATTACTTCATTACTTTCTTCATATATATCTTGATATATCTCCTCTCTCCCTCCCTCCTTTCATCTCTCTCCCTCTCTCTCTTTCATATGTATGTATGTATGCATGTATACCGTTTCCCCGAAAATAAGACATCCCCTGATAAGCCCAATTGGACTTTTGAGCGCATGCGCTAAAATAAGCCTCCCCCTGAAAATAAGCCTTCTCCCAAAATATTTAAACACAGAGCTGGAAATTAGGCAAGACAGCAAGAGGAGTGTCATCTTGCTCCACGCACCCCAAAATAATAAGATCTCCCTGAAAATACGGCCAAGCGCTCATTTCGGGGTCCAAAAAAATATAAGACAGGGTCTTATTTTCAGGAAAACACGGTATATATATGAAGCAGAGAAGATATATCTATATATATTTGTTTAAATGTATGTATAAATGTCTATTCTGGGCCAAAGAAGATAATCAAGTAATCCTAATCTGGTACTGAAAGCTTTCAGGAATGAGAAAAAGCAAGTTCAGGTTTATTCCTAACAAAAAATTATATATAATTTTTTAATAATATATATATAGAGAATAGAATAGAATAGAATAGAATAGAATAGAATAGAATAGAATAGAATAGAATAGAATTTTTTTATTGGCCAAGTGTGATTGGACACACAAGGAATTTGTCTTGGTGCATATGCTCCCAGTGTACATAAAAGAAAAGATACGTTCATCAAGGTCTGCTTTCTGGGTGGATGCCCTTATTGACAAACCCGCCCTTATTGACAAACGAGTCCCTAACACGAGGAATGACACCAGACCCACACTCACGAGGTCCACACAGGATGCCACCACCACACATCCACCCAGAAAGCAGACCCAAACCCACACTGATCAGGAAGCACAACCAAGGACCAGAAGCCAGACCGCAGCTGCAACATTAGCCATTTCAAACCCCTCCAATCCATACATGCAGCAGACTGACACCCACTATGAAGATGTAGCACGACCATGAACACGAAGCCAAACAGGAGCAGTGCAGCTCACCAGCTCAAATCCCCCTGCAACTCAGACTAATCTGAGCACAACCAAGCCCCCACCCAAACAGGACACACCCCCAGCCAATCAGAGCACAAAAAAACCCCCATCCAATCAGAGCACAGCCAAGCTCCCACCCAATCAGTTCAAACCCCCACTAGCAGTTAAAAAGGAAGAAACAGCTGCAATCACACATTGCTCCCAGAAGCACGAAGCTGAAGCCTGAAGATGACGAATGAGACTTCGTCGAAACGTTGCCAAGACACTTCCAATTTTACGCGGGAGAAAACCCGAATAACCAAAGACCTATATATATATGTCTGTGGTTGAAGGATCTGGACTTGAGAGATGTAGTCATAGAACCTTTGTCATGGTCAGATCACTCTCTCCTTCGCCTGGACTTTCTGACCGCCACTCAACACCGCAGGGAGACGGAACCATCACGTTGGTTCCGTCCCAGGCGCCTGATGGACCCGGAGAGGTTCCGGACGGAGCTTGGGCCACTTCCTGAGGGTCTGGCTCACGGCACGGCAGAGGAACTAGCCGCAGCCTGGCAACGGGCTGCGGCTGGGGCTTTAGACCGTGTCGTGCCTCTGCGGCCTCTGACCCGCGAGATCCCAACCGCCCTTGGTTCTCCGAGGAGCTGAGGGGATGAAACGCCGGAGAAGACGCCTAGAGAGCTCCTGGAGGTCTAGCCGCTTAGAGGTTGATCGACACTAGTTAGGTCCTATACTAGACCTACCTAGTGGCACTGAGGGAAGCGAGGCGCTACGCCTCCTCATTGCGCCGGCAGATAACCGCCCAGCCGCCCCAGCCTGGGTGACCCGCCTCCTCCTTCACCAGGGGAGCGGGATGACCCGCTGCAGGACGTGCTGAGGAGTTTAACGGTTATCTATACGATAAAATCGCTCAGCTTCGAGACGGTCTGGACCAAAATTGCAGCGACTCAGATGAGGCGCCTGAGGGTGGTCTTGGTGATATTGTTTGGGATGAGTTTGACCCTGTGGCTCCGAGGACATGGACAGGTTGTTGCAGGCTGAATGCCACCACATGTTTACTGGACCCGTGCCCTCCTGGCTGGTGCTGGCCACTCAGGAGGTGACACGAGGCTGGCTCCAGGCGATCACGAGTGCTTCCTTGTTGGAGGAGTCTTCCGCCGCCTTGAAAGAGGCGGTGGTGAGGCCCTCCTCAAGAAGCCTTCCTGACCCGCTGTTTTAGGTAATTATCGTCGTCTCCAACCCGCTGCGGGCGAAGGTTGTAGAGAGTATGGTGGCACATCAGTTTCTGCACCTGGATGAAACTGTCTATCTAGACCTGCTCCAGTCCGGTTTCCGCCCGGCTACAGCACGGAGACGGCTTTGGTCAAGCAGGATGATCTCTGGAGGCCAGGGATAGGGGTTGTTCCTCTGCCCTGGTCCTATTAGACCTCTCAGCGGCTTTTGATACCATCGACCATGGTATCCTGCTGCGCCGGTTGGAGGATTGGGAGTGGAGGCACCGTTTATCGGTGGTTCTCCTCCTATCTCTGACCAGTCGCAGACGGTGTTGACGGGGGCAGAGGTCGGCCCGCGGGCGCCTCACTTGTGGGTGCCGCAGGGTCGATTCTCTCGCCTTCTGTTCAACATCTATATGAAGCCGCTGGGTGAGATCATCAGTGGCTTCGTGTGAGGTACCAGCTGTACGCTGATGACACCCAGCTGTACTTTTCCACACCGGCCACCCCAATGAAGCTATCAAGTGCTGTCCCGGTGTTTGGAAGCCGACGGGTCTGGATGGGGAGAAACAGGCTCAAGCTCAATCCTCCAAGACAGAGTGGCTGTGGATGCCGGCATCCCGGTACAGTCAGCTGAGTCCTCGGCTGACTGTTGAAGCAGTCATTGGCCCCGATGGAGAGGGTGCGCAACCTGGGCGCCTCCTGGATGAACGGCTGTCTTTTGAAGATCATTTGACGGCCGCTCCAGGAGAGCTTTCACCAGGTTCGCCTGGTGCGCCAGTTGCGCCTTTCTAGACCGGGATGCCTTATGCACAATCACTCACGCCCGTGACGTCGCCTGGATTACTGCAATGCTCTCTACATGGGGCTCCCTTGAGGGGCATCCGGAGGCTCAGTTAGTCAGAATGCGGCGCTGGTGATAGAGGGAGCCCTCGTGGCTCCCACGTGACACCTATCCTGCGCAGACTGCACTGGCTACCTGTGGCCTTCCGGTGCGCTCAAGGTGTTGGTGATAGTCTTTAAAGCGCCCATGGCATAGGGCCGGCTATTTACGGGACCGCCTACTGCTACCGAATACCTCTCACCGCCCGTGCGCCTCACAGAGAGGGACTCCTCAGGGTGCCGTCAGCTAGGCAGTGTCGTCTGGCGACGCCCAGGGAAGGGCCTTCTGTGGGGCTCCCACCTCTGGAACGAACTCCTCCAGGACTGCCAACTTCCAGACCTCAACCTTTCGTCATGAGCTCAAAACATATTTATTCATCTGCGGGACTGGATTAGATTTTAAATTTATTGGTTTTAAACGGGTTTTTATTTTTATATTATTTTTAATAATGGGCTATAGAATAAGTTTTTTAACTGTTATTTTAACTTGTATTTATATGTATTTTTTTAATTGCCTGTGAACCGCCCTGAGTCCCTAGGGAGATAGGGCGGTATACAAATATGAAAAATAAATAAAATAAATAAATAAATATATATATATATATATATATATATATAATCTTGTGAAAATGAGACAGCTGCATATGTTTCCAAGAGTAATCGTTGTTTTGTCTTTAAACTGACAGCTAATAAACTACCTTCTAAATGTAGTTTTTGTTTTGTATGAAACCATCTGTTGGTAAATCCAGATGTGCTGACAATTAGCAAATCAGATTTCAAATAGCTCTGTATAAATTTAGCTCACTTTCTCTTTAATAATGTGGTTACATTTTCTGGAACGGTCTGTTCAATTTCGATTCAATTAAAAACACTGTTTGGCTAAAAAAGGCATTAGTATATTTGACAAGTTGACATATTTTTAATGCAGTTTGCCTTATGCAAGGTGAATTCTGTGATGATTGTACTTCTGATTATTGATAAATTATAAAAGTATTTCTAATCCAACCAGTGCCAATAAACTTATCACTTGCTGTACAACATTTCTATTGTGTGGCATAGTTGTTTTTTCCCTTTTATAATTTATTTTATCTTTTCTTAGAGTTTTTAAAATTATTTGGGACCTAATAATTGGTGCAAACCATAAATGCAACATCACATTATTTAGAAATTTAAAAATGTGCTTGGTCCCTAATTTAAAACGTGGGGAAATTTGTGAAAACACATAGTAATAGATTTATGATAATCCATCTCAACCTCAATCAAAGGGGATTTTTTTAGAAAACAATGAGGAAAATTCATTTGGGCTAAAAGCTTTTCCATGGTAGTAAATTTAAGTAACTATTGTATTTCTTTCAACAACTTTCTCTATCTTATATCAGTAACATTTTAACACGGTTACACTTCAGATTTGCTGGCAGAAATGTGTGAGATCACATCACAAAATGCTCATATATATCTGGATAGATCTTGGCTTATTTTCTTTTTTAAAAAAGTTAAAAGAATTTTTTGAAAATGTAAAACCTATTTTGGGGCCTTTTTAGATGCAGTATTTCTATTCTCAAAATACTTAAAATGCTATAGGTCACAAATGTCAAACTCGCCACGTCATGATGTCATGTGATGTATCGTGACGTTTGTTTGCCTTCACAGAGCTGGGGTGGGCCTGGCCTGTGCTATAGGTAGTCATTTAGCGACCAAGGTGACAGCAGTACTGAAAAAAGTGACGGTCCTCACACAACCATCCCATTATCCCCATGTCAGGTTATCAACATTCAGGTGCTTGGTAACCAGCAACATGACAGATCCTGGTTGCCATTTGTGACCTTCCCAGCCAGCACACAATGTTAATGAAGGAAGCTGGCTTCACTTTTGACACCCGTGACATAGAAGATCCACTTTTGTGTATGTTTCCCGCCCACCCCCCGAATTTTGTCAGTCATGGCTAAATATTTGCTCAGTGTTGCAAATTTTTGAGAACTTGAGGAATGCTATTGTCTTGGCACACAGAAGTCCCAGTTCTATTCCAAGGAAGGATGATATCCCTGTCTGGAATTCTAAAGCAACACCGTTGATCAGGTCTGCTAATCTGAGTTAATGGAACCAGGGTAGATTTGATTTAAATCATGATTTAAATCACTGGTAAAAAGGCTTGATTTAAATCAATTCGATTTAAATCATAATTTTTAAAGAGCAACCGTCATCTCTGTCCTGCAGCTGCTCCTCTTCTGACCCGCTGTTGACTCGCCGACAGTCCTATTCACTTTACTGGGATGGTTGGTGACATGGCAGTGACACAACAAGGTGAGGGATGTGGCAGGCAGCAGGTGACACTAACAGGCGCTGCCATGATGGATCTGAAATGACATGTGCTCTATATTTATAAGCTGCTTAGAAGGTTTCATTTTCATTTTTTACTCCTTGCCTTTCCTCTTCATTTAGAGCCTGGTGGTACAGATGCATTTCCCTTCAAACAATCATAGAGTTTGTAGTGTACATAGATTTGCAAAACAATGGGATAAAGGAATATTCCTGAACTTTGTTTTATGATTTATCTCATGGTTACTATGAAATTGTGTGAATGCATCAATGCAGTGCATGTTATCTCAGCTTGCAGAGCTTGGATTTATTGAAAAAGTTTACCAAAAATGTAAGTAGTGCAGAATATACAGCCTCATGCTACATAACTAAGCTCCATTTCATGCTGAATAAACTAAATTATTGATGTTTCTTGAATAGTAAATTGTTTTAGATAAATTTTTGCTCAAAAAGCATTTTATTAAAATAAATTAGATGAAAATAAAATTCAATTTAAAATTTAAAAATATGATTTAAATTTTTTTAAAAATCTAATTTTTTTTAAATCATCCGTTTGTATCCACCCTGAATGGAACAAAAGCCTGACTTGCTTAAAGCAGTTTGCTGTGAGATAAAATCTCTTTTTGTTTGTGTGTTGTGTTGTGTTCCCAAAAATCCATGTACTAGTCAAAAATATAGTTTAAATAAAGACACTGAGAATATATGAGAAATCAGTCTTAATTTTCAATCTGCAAGAGAGCCTAAAAATTATGTCCACTAGGAGATGCTGCTGTACATCAAGAAGCCAAGCATATGTCTGGAGAACACAGTTTCATATCACAATATTAAAGAGAAAGAAATGCAAAGGAACATGGAGTGAGTATAGGTATCTCTCAGCTTATGACCACAATTTAGCCCATTTCTGTTGTTAAGTGAAACATTTGTTAAGTGAGTTTTGCCCAGTGGTGGGATTCAAGTAATTTAACAACCGGTTCTCTACCCTAATGATTTCTTCCATCGACCAGTTTGCCAAACTGCTCTGAAAGTTAACAACCGGTTCTCCCAAAGTGGTGCGAACTGACTGAATTCCACCACTGGTTTTGCCCCATTTTATAACATTTCTTGCCACAGTTGTTAAGTGAATCATTGCAGTTGATAAATTAGTAACCTGGTTGTTAAGTGAATCTGGCTTCCCCACTGACTTTGCTTGTCAGAAGGTCGCAAAAGGGGATCATATGACCTTGGGATGTTACAACGATCATAAGTATGAACCAGTTGGCAAGCATCTTAATTTTGATCGCATGATCATGGGGATGCTGCAAAGGTTGTAATGGTGAAAAACGGTCATAAGTCACCTTTTTCAGTGCCATTGTAACTTTGAACGGTCATTAAGCGGTCATTAAGTCGAGGACTATCTGTACTTGAATTTTATTTTAAAAATCATATGTTTAATTATACAATAATGCTGAAAAAATATGATTGCTGTACTTGGAAAATAATAGTAACACATTATAGCAGTTATCACTATATAGAAGTAAATGTCATTAAGCATACAAGCCTCCAACACAGATAGATTTCCAAAGTAAGCAGGATATAAGCCGTGATGGAGGGGCACAACTACTTTTTGGGAAGCCCAGACATTCTGCTTAGCTAACTGATGTATCTCTGATCTTTCCCATCCGTGTTAGATCCTATATGTAATAATTGCAAATAACAGAAACCCCAAGAAAGATACCATACCTGTAGATAGGTCTCAATTGAGAGAGTGAATGAATCCCAATAAATGGTCACATTATCTGAACTTGCATTATTTGAAGTGATACTTTTCTACGGAAAATGTGGTAATTGCTCCAGCTTGAAAGAAATAAGCAATGAAAAAAATGTAAACATAATGTTTAGTATGCATATTAATGAAATAATATATTTCAGTACAAATTTTTATGGTTAACAAAATTATAGTGTGGTTGTTAAAAAGCAAAATAACAATTATTGTATATTCAGACAGTTTATTCAGACATTGCAACATCTCATCCTATTGTAGCATTGCTATGAGCATATTCATGTTGTTCAATGGCATCAAATTTTTGTTCCAATATAATAAAGAGCCTCTTCTTTTTTATACTTGTATTGTTTTCTCTGGTGGAATCTTCTTTTTCTCCGTTTTGCACACACAAAGATTAGCAGTGTCTAAAACCGTAATCATACCTGTGCACTCATAAGCTTCAATTGTGCTACACTAGCTTCACATTAACTAAATTTTTGATCGTATGAAACACAACCTGGCGTCAATTTACAATTTATATTAACTTGAGTATTGCAGTATTCAAACTTGCCCTAACTGCAACCTAGTTGTGCTGGTATCTTGCTCAATAGTAGTAACTGTGAGAGGGATCTTGGAGTCCTAGTGGACAACCATTTGGATATGAGCCAGCAGTGTGCAGCAGCTGCTAAAAAAGCCAACACAATTCTGGGCTACATAAACAAGAGGGATAGAATCAAGATCACGTGAAGTGTTAATACCACTTTATAATGCCTTGGTAAGGCCAACTTGGAATACTGCATTCAGTTTTGGTTGCCACGATGTAAAAAAGATATTGAAACTCTAGAAATAGTGCAGAGAAGAGCAACAAAGATGATTAGGGGACTGAAGACTAAAACACATGAAGAACGGTTGCAGGAACTGGGTATGTCTAGTTTAATGAAAAGAAGGAGCAGGGGAGACATGATAGCAGTGTTCCAATGTCTCAGGGGCTGCCACAAAGAAGAGGGAGTCAAACTATTCTCCAAAGCACCTGAGGGTAGAACAAGAAGCAATGGGTGGAAACTAATCAAGGAGAGAAGCAACTTAGAACTAAGGAGAAATTTCCTGACAGATAGAACAATTAGTAAGTGGAACAACTTGCCTCCAGAAGTTGTGAATGCTCTAACACTGGAAATTTTTAAGAAAATGTTGGATAGCCATTTTTCTGAAATGGTGTAGAGTTTCCTGCCTGGGCAGGGGGTTGGACTAGAAGACCTCCAAGGTCCCTTCCAACTCTGTTATTATGTTATGTTATGTTATGAAATTTTAAGCATGGAAAGAATTGAATTTTGTTTCATGGTTAATATGATCAGTTTCATTCTAAGAGAAAAGGTATTAATAAAACTGATATTCAAACTGATAAGAGAGGGGGATAGTAGAATATTTACATGATTCCATTTTGTTTTGAACGTATCTGCAAGACAACCAATAGAACGACCAGTTCTGTTGCAGAGAGTAGAAAGAAACCTCATGAAGTTATGTGTACGATGCACTTAACATTTAAGGCAGTGAGTCTTTCTAACTGCCTGGTAAAATAACAATCTGAAAATAAGAAAAGCACAGTTTACGCACACCTGTGAAAATACGGGTGAATGCAGATCCTTTTCTTTGGTTTTCCTTAGTTTTAGCAGGCAATTCCTGTCTGCTCGTCCATCACAAAGTAGAGACAGATGCAGTTTGCTAGGAGATCAGCTCTGGAAAGCTTTGAAAGGAAATATATTTAAGAAGGGATTAGAAGGAGGAAATGAAGGAGGCTTGGCATGTGAGGAGTTCTGATGAAGTATTTCAGTTAGATCCATAAATGACTAGACAGCGTACAAGACAGTTTCATCAAAGGAGTTATCAGATACTTGATCTGCAAGTGTCAAACTTGGAAAGTCCCATTGCTGGTTGTCAGTGACATGCGGATACAGTGGAGCAGACATCTGAAGGAGACTTCTAGATCCCTACATTTTCTGGAAATGCAAAACAGAGATTGCATTTATCTTGAAAGGAACACATATCATTTCTTTCTTTCTTTCTTTAGGAGATTTACTGTATATGGTCACCCAACTAACTCAAGGTGATTTTGGGTTGCCGGTGACAGCATTCAGACAATGGGTTCTATATCAGCCTGGGATCCCCAGAACTGCTCACAAAACCATGTCTTCAGAGCCTTTTGAAAAAGTATGGGAGCAAGCCTTACCTTTGCAATGATGCATCCCACAGGGTTGGCAACCACCAGAGAAAAGGCCCTTCTACTTGGTCCCACTAGAGCAGGAGTGTCAAACTCACTGCATCACGTGACGTATTAGGACTTTCCCCCTTCGCTTAATCGGGCATGGGTGTGGCCAGCGCATGACTCATCTGGCCTGTGGGCTGCCAGTTTTCCAGCCCTGCACTAGAGGGACCTCCTTGATGGGCGAAGGACCATGTTTTCATGCTTATAAAACCACACCATCACTTTCCTGCTCCTCTGAATAACCTTGCAAACCGCAAGAAATTACCAGTGATTTGGAAAAACTTAGACAATCGGACAATTAGCGTTATTTCGAGGAAAGTAATGAGGTCAAAATGAGCCTGTTACCTTTAAAAATCCCTAGCAAGAATTTAGAGAAGCTGAAGTAAAGAACTGCTAAATGCTGCCAAACCATCAAACAAGAACAGGTTGGGTGGGTACACTTGGTGGGAACATGACAAAGTTCGATTTAAATAGCATACATCAGAAAATAATTCTGTATCCCATGGAATCTAAATGTAGACTTTCTACTAGGCTTCTCGAGCAGAAATGCTGAGCCATTAAGGGGCTAAAGGGACCCTCAAACTTTTTGGATCAATGAGCATACTTTGAATTTTCACAGCATTTCATGAGTCTTCACACAAAATAGTATCCAAAGGGATGGTATGGTATTATCACAAGCAACCTATTAATCAAAATACAAATTAATATTACTGCTTCCTCCAAGTTCCATCCCATAGGAGTGTACCTATTGCTGTGCTTGTGGACACAATACAACTTCTAATCTGACAACAATGACAATTTTACTTTCTAAGTAAATGGAAGAAGTCCAGATGAATGCCAAGGACATTCTTGAAAATAAAAACTGCAATTGAAATTGGGGCTGTGAATTATATCAGCTTCCCATTTAATTTTTTTATGATTAAACACAACTCTGTCCTATACTAATATGACCTCAGCTCTTTTCGCTTTCCCCTTCTGCCAATAGTATCCTGCAGGCATATACTAATATTGCAAATTGATACTGCACTGAGAATGCTACACATGCAGAAATAGAATATGTTACGGCAACTTTTTTTTTCCTTACCAAAGCAAAACAACGGTCCTAAATTCACAGAGCAAACCAGCTTTGAAATAGGACTGTGCTACTGGAAAAGGATTTTAAACACACTTACTCAGGTGTAATTTTACAGCTTCTAAGACACTTTTTAGAAGTCTATTTCACAGAGTTTTACAAAGTAAATTTGAGAAATAGAGATCTGTCCATGCTTCAGATAATATTCCTTTTTAGTTTTATGAAAATGCATCCAGGAGCCAGAATTAACTGAGCTCTGTCATGTATTTTGGCATGTTAAGTGATCCTAAGGAATTATAGTATGTAACATTTTATGTTTCAGCGAAAAAGCAGGCACGCTTGTAAAACATTAAATTGGTGACCTTGTAGAAGGTAGGCAGGTAGGTAGGTATCTTTTGTGATAAATAATGCTATGTGCTATATGGTATTACCCTACTAAAATCAGCAGATGTGCTAAAAATATTGAAGGACTTTCTTGTGTTTGTCTTCTTTTTCTTTAACCAATTCTTCTGGTGGACAAATAATTGCACAGATGATAGTTGGCTAGCACATTTGGAGCTCATTTATAGCACAAATCAGATGAGAACTAAAATCCGTAATGACACAAATCTATTCTATATAATGAAAGAAACACTGCAATTTCTGCATTCTACTTTTCACATGATACAAGTGCATCACCCAGAATTAGCAATAAATACACAATTCAGCATACACATAGATTTCAAACATGGCGAAGACTCAATATTCATTAAATCTTTTCCTTTCCTTTCCTTTCCTTTCCTTTCCTTTCCTTTCCTTTCCTTTCCTTTCCTTTCCTTTCCCTTCCCCTCACTTTTGAGACAAAAATCAGATAATGATCTTTTTTATCTTCTATGTACCCAATATTTAGGGATAAATTGTGAACCAGATGATAGTTTACAAGCCCAGACATTCAGTACAAACTACAGTGATGAAAGAAATGATGAAATGTGTTTGTAACATTAGAACACGTCCCAATCTTTCAGATTTACATCCCAATGCCTATCACAAATATGTAAGTAATATGTTTTGCATCACAGTGTTGTTGCAGATTTAATCATTTCCCCTGCCTTTAGTACTTAGAACCCAACATCACAGAATATTTATTGTGGTCAATGACCAGTCCATAAAACACTTCAATACATATGTGGTGTCCCTCCCCAAAGATGTATTTTAGGTAGCCCTCCCATCCCCTGTAGATCTGTAGATACTTAAATGAAATTGCTGTTTCTAAATTAAGGTGGGTCCTAAGCCCGGCATGGTTTAATGGATTTCTGTCAGTGGTGTTTTAGAGAGGAAATACAAAGAGATTCTATTCAAATCCTGACTCTGCCCATCGCATGAAGGGTTCATAGAAACCAATAAATATGCTTTACTGTAGAATGCATTTTGTGCTGACACTTACTGTGAGCTGCTAATTCAGTAATGGCACACGGAAACATCACACGCATATGCATGTGCTTGTTGGGACCACGCTCTGGAAAAGCCGAACTTCCGGGTTCTGATGTGTATGCGCACTCAACAATTGGCTAGCCGGTGTGCATGCGTGCACCTGTTTTTGGCACTGCTGCACGTGCAAAGGACAGCTGATTGTTGCGTGCACAAGCGCACCAGAAACCCGGAAGACAAACAGGCAAGGCCGTGCGTGCCGTGCAACATGGCTTCGCATGCCACTTTGGGTACGCATGCCATAGGTTCACCATCACGGTGCTAATTCCATATCTAATTAAATATCCTGGTCACTCTGATCACTTCCATTTAAATCTCTTATTGTCAGATTCAAATGGCTCATTTCTTTTCAGGGGGCCGAATCCTGTCCCTTTATGTAAGCTATCAGTTAAATCTGTTCACTTAACTAATCAGTACTCGTTATATGTATCCAAAGGTTTTATAGACTGGACATTGACTGCAGTAAAAAATTCTGTGCCTATACTTTCCACAGACAAGATAACTGGAAACACGTGCCTGATGAAATAACCATGATACGATGCAATGTTATGATCCTGAGTTGTGAAGGAAGCACTTAATTGTAACATTGGAGGGATGCTATTATTCTACACATCATTTTTACATCATTGTGGTTTTCTGCAAATGTTGCTGTTAGGATCTTGAGGCAACTCAAAACACTGTGGGTTGTAAACTGTTAAGTTTGGGCAATAACGAGGCAGGAGACCAGGGTAGTGACAACAGCTCTTTAATATACAGTGAACTCAGCAACTAGTACTGAGGAAAACCTCTCCTTATATACATTTCAGCCGGCGGCTTCAACCAATCAGCAACGTGCTAATTCCATAAAACTTTTAAAGATACATTACACTCCTTCCCTCCCAGAAAACACTTTACCATATTTACATAATTTAGCATATTATTTCTCACGTAGTCGCAGGTACGCTGGGCGTTTCCTAACTCTCCCGGACCTCGCGGTTCATTTCTGGGGTTGAGTCGAGCTGACCGGAGGGACTGCCCGTTCCTCTCAGCTCCTCCTCCAGGCCATCCGGCTGGATTACTTGCCGAGTCGAGCCTACTGTCCTCGGAAGGACCGGAGGTGTCGCTGGACCTCGTCTGAACCAGATAAGTCCCCCATTTTTCGGCTGGAGTCAGCTGTGGGTTCAATCAATGAGTAGTCAGGGCCCGTCATCTATCTCTGGTCTAGTGTTAATCCTATTTCAGCTGATCTATGTGATGTCTCCACACTCGGCCGTCCTCTATCTCTACAAGATAAGACTTGGGGCCCGTGGTGTCATGATTGTTCCTTTAACCAGTTTGGGCCATCACCGTAATTGTGTGCCCATACAGGTCCTATGGTTAGTTCTCTTGTTTTGCCTGGTGTTGTTTTGTACCCGTCTGGCGTGTAATTGGGTTTAACCGGTCTAAGGGCATCTTAGTTTTCGCCCATCAGTAGCTCTGCTGGGCTGCGGCCAGTGGCTACACAGGGGTTCTGTGTTGTACCGTTAGGAATATCGATTTTGATTGCCAATCGCCTGGGCCACTTCTGACAATGCCTCTTTGCGCTCCGGACGAAGCGTTCAGCAAGGCCGATTCGCAGGGTGGAAAGGCGCCGAGAGGGCATGTCGGATGCCCTCTTCTGCCAAGTACCCTCAAAAAGTGTCGCGGTGAACTGTGGCCCATTGTCTGACACTAGAGTGTCCGCAGCCCATGCGTGTGCTAAAGGTGCCTTAGTGCTGAAATGACAGCTTCAGCGGTTGTGGATTTCATTAGGATGATCTCCAGCCATTTGGAGAATGCATCCACCACTATTAGAAACGTTTGGCCATGGAAGGGCCGCGAAGTCTATGTGTATATGGGACCAAGGGCCTTGGGGTTTCTCCACTCCCGGACTGGGGCCGTTGGTGGTAGTGGTCTGGACTCCTGGCACCTTGGCATTTGCCAACCTTGTCGCTAATCTCCTTGTCCATTAGGCCACCACACATAGCTTCTAGCTAAACCCTTCATTCTCACGATCCCAGGGTGACCTTCGTGCAGAAGTTCCAGAACTTTCCTCAATTTCTCTGGAACTACCACCCTATCCCCCAGAGCAGGCACCCCTTGCACCGATAATTCCCGCTTTTCTTAACAAAATTCTTTGAAGCGCTCGCCCGGTATGCCACCCTCTTTGGACCCAACCAATTACAGTTCTCAAAGTAATGTCGGTATGACGCCCGAGCCACCTCCTTAGGCGTGACTGGGCCAGAGTCCAGAGAGTCAATTAACAGTATGGGCGTCCCGGAGTGGGGTCCTCGATCGCCCCTGGCAGTGGGCATCTGCTAAGCGTCCGCATGCCCCAACTCCTTTCCTGGCCGATGCCGCAGTTTATAGAGTAGGCGGCTAAAAGATAGTCCATCGGGTCAATCGGGCGAGTGCCACAGGCGTTGGGCGATCGCCAGCCAGTAACCCTAACAGTGGTCTGTGGTCTGTAACAATTTCAAAGTCTCTACCAAAAACGTATTCGTGAAACTTTTTACTCCTGAAACTATAGCTAGGCTTCCTATCCAACTGACTATAGTTCCTCTCTGCCGAGGACATTGTTCTGGAGTAGAAGGCTATTGGGGCTTCTGTGCCATTTGGAAGCCTGTGGCTGAGCACAGCACCCACCCGTGGGGAAGCATCGCAAACTAATACCAATGGCATTGTGCTATGATACTGGATCAGTAAACTATCGCTCGAGTAGGTTTTTACTGCCTCGAATGCCCTAGCTGCCTTTCCCCAAGACCAAACAGTATTCTTTCCCAGTAACTTATGTAGCGGCTCGCAACAGTTGCCTTATTTTTCAAAAGACCCGTAAAGTTCACTAGACCCAGGAATGCCTGTAGCTCTGTTTTGTTTTTGGGCTGGAGCCTTTCTTATTGCCTTGACCTTGCTCTCAGTGGGGTGAATTCCTTCCTTGTCTATTCTGTAGCCCAAGAACTCTCTGGTTCTACCCCTATTTGGCATTTGTTCACTTTAACTTTAGACCGGCTGACGGAAAATGCCCAAAACTTTTCTCAAACGCTCCCCAATTCCTTCTAAATTTTCGGCTGATACCAATACATCATCAAAATAGGGACCACCCCGGGAGCCCTTGCAGAAGTCGCTCCATTAAATTTTGAAATAGACCAGGTGCCACACTCACCCCAAACTGTAACGGGTACACTTGAAAGCACCTCTGTGAGTCACAATTGTCTGGGCTTCGGCTGTGTTGGCGTCTACGGGCAGTTGTTGATAGGCTTGGGCCAAATCTAATTTGGCAAAAACGTGCCCTTGCCCCAGCGAGTGCAGTAAGTGTTGCACCACTGGGACCGGGTAGGCACTTTTTTGCAAGGCTTTGTTTAAAGTTGCCTTGTAGTCAGCGCAGATTCTAACTGACCCATCTGGTTTCACTGGGGTGACGATTGGCGTCTCCCACTTTGCATGATCGACTGGCACTAGTATCCCCTGACTGACTAGTTTGTCTATCTCCCTGTCAATCTTGGGTTTAAGGGCAAAAGGGACCCTCCTTGCTTTTAACCGTATGGGGGCTACCTGGGGGTCTAAATTGAAAGAAATAGGGGTCCCCTTGTACTTGCCCAGGCAGTCCTTGAAAACATCTTCGAATTCGTCCATGAGTGTGTCCTTTAGGTTAAAGTCATTTCTGTAGATGCCAGTCACTCCCATGCCCAATGCTCGGAACCAGTCTAGTCCCAACAAGCTTGGCAGGGTCCCTTCGACTATCGTGATGGGCAGGGTTTTCTTGTGTGGTCCGTACTCGACGCGGACGGATGTTGTCCCTCGAACAGGGATGCGATTCCTTGGTAGTCTTGAACTTTTAGCCGCTGTGTTTGCAGTTTGCGTTTGGCGATGTTCGCAAAGCTTTTAAAAGTGTCCCAGGACATGATTGTGATCGCTGACCCTGTGTCCACCTCCAGTCGGCACGGCACTCCTTGATTTTTGGTTTTGTGAAGATTTTCTTCTCTACGGTGCTGCATCGACCCACTATCACGGTCGTTCGATTTGACTTCGCCCTTTTTGTTTTGACCAATCACGGGTCGCCTTTCCGATCCCGCGCTCTGATTGGTTGGTTTGAATTTTCGGCGGGAAGGTTGGGGTGCTCGACAGACTTGAGCCAGGTGCCCCTTCTTCTCGCACCGCCGACATGTAGCGTCCTTGAACTTGCATTGTTGATGCTGGTGTTGCCCTCCGCAACTTCCGCAGTCGTCCCGGTCTTCTTCTCTCCGTCTCCCGGTGTGGAAAACTCCTTCCAGTTCGTTCGCCTCGAGAAACTCTCGAAGCGGGTCATGTATGTCCCCATTTCTCCTTGGATGGGTCAAGCGGCGGGCGGTGTGTAGCTGGCCATCGCTGCGTTCCGCCCTGAATTTGCTGGGTTCGGTCCTCGTGCTCAGCTCTTTCCTGGTGCTTTTAGCCTCGGGATCCCATCCTCGTCGCCAGTGTTAAGTTTGGGCAATAACGAGGCAGGAGACCAGGGTAGTGACAACAGCTCTTTAATATACAGTGAACCCAGCAACCAGTACTGAGGAAAACCTCTCCTTATATACATTTCAGCCGGTGGCTTCAACCAATCAGCAACATGCTAATTCCATATCTAATTAAATATCCTGGTCACTCTGATCACTTCCATTTAAATCTCTTATTGTCAGATTCAAATGGCTCATTTCTTTTCAGGGGGCCAAATCCTGTCCCTTTATGTAAGCTATCAGTTAAATCTGTTCACTTAACTAATCAGTACTCGTCATATGTATCCAAAGGTTTTATAGACTGGACATTGACTGCAGTAAAAAATTCTGTGCCTATACTTTCCACAGGGGAGATAACTGGAAACACGTGCCTGATGAAATAACCATGATATGATGCAATGTTGTGATCCTGAGTTGTGAAGGAAGCACTTAATTGTAACATTGGAGGGATGCTATTATTCTACACATCATTTTTACATCATTGTGGTTTTCTGCAAATGTTGCTGTTAGGATCTTGAGCCACTCAAAACACTGTGGGTGTAAACCATCCTTTATTACATTGAATCTTGTAAAATTCAGTCAATAGCTTATTCAACAAACTATGATAAAATAATCTAATTTTAGTGCAGTATAGAAATCCATTTTCTGTGCAATGATATTGACTTGAATAAGTAAACAATGTGTACATATTTAATAGGGAGGTATTGTACTGACTTTCATACAACATTTTTTAAAAGGTTATTAAAGATAATGTAAGGTCTGAATGCCTGATATATACTGTAAATATTGTTATTTAGTAAAGTTTTAACTTCATTTGTTTGTTCTGTACAAAACAAAAACATTTAAAAATCAATTAAAAAGTAAACAATTACTTGCATTTATATTAAAAAAAACTAATTCTAAATTTACAGATTTCCTCACTAAAAGCCACTTCCAGAATAAATTTTGCTCCCTAGCTGAAGATATTAATGGTGCATTACAGAAGATGTACAAAATGAGGCTTTTAATGGAAACACAATGAAAGCCGTGTACCATTAGTGCTGCAATTGCTGTATTTTATAGAAAATGTGCTACTGCCTAAGTGAACTATTTACTATGTCATGTAGAAGGAATCTCTAGTTTTCTATTCCCATCCCCAACTTCAAAAGAAATCAACAGGCCGACATGGGTAGAAAGAGTAAGAACTGTTAGCAAACTGAATGCTTTATTATGATTTGTGACTGGAAATTAGCATGCATTTTCAAGTAGCAATCATATGGTAGAACAAGCCTCTCTCTCTCTCTCTCTCTCTCTCTCTCTCTCCCTCTTTTTTTTTTTTGAGTAAAAAAAGATGATGCATTAACTACATTCATGAAATGGAACAGATGTTCCCATCAGAGTTGCAAAGAAGTGGCTAGCAACCAAATCTTCTGTTTTAAAAATATGTAGTAAATTACAAATTGTATGTGATAAAAATGAAATCTAACAAGTTGGACCCAAGTGCAGGTCACTTGTGCAGAGCACATCAATCAGATAGTTCCAGATAAGACCTGGTGCATAATCTGGGGGTTCTTCTGGACTCGCAACTCCTGCTTGAGAAGCAGGTGGCAGTCATGTCAGGAAGGCCTTTGCACAACTGTATGTCAGTGTAATGATGATTTACAGCCGCTGTAAGGCTGTGGATCAGGATGAGTCAGCAGGGTTATTGCCGTATTAATACTGAGGATGAGTCAGCAGGTTATTGCCGCTTTAAGAAGCTATTGTTGTGGTCCGCCAGCAGCCTACGGACCTGGCAGCAGACTCAGACAGTGAGGAGGCTGGGGAGGATAATGGGCCAGTCAGGGGAAGGCCTGGATGAGGGCTCTGCATCAGAGGCAGATATGGGGCCAGGGCCATCTTGGAGCAATGTGTGGACTCTGGAGCCTCCAGAGGTGGACAGCAGAGAGGCAGAGGAACAGGAGGAGCCTGTTCCTAGTGCACACATGAGAAGAGCTGCCAGAAGGCAAGAGCAGCTGAAGCAAAAAGGATGACTAGGGAGTAAGGCCAGAAGATTATTGGCCCCTCCCATAAGGCTTAAAAGAGCAGCAACGAGCCATTGGGTTCTTTGTGGAAAAGCAACATTGATTCCATTGCTTCTTGTCAGTGTCTCTTGAACTTTGTGGGGGTTTTGCCAAGAAAAGCCTTTGGCAGGTTGCCAAAGACAACAAAGGTTGGTGATAAGGCTGCAGGACTGTTTATGAAGAATTTGTTTTGGACTAAGCTGAGAATGGATTAATTCTCAGCTGTTTTAATAAAATAAGTTTGTTGAAGACTGAATTGTATTTGGTAATCGTTACTTGGGCCTCGGTCACAACAGCTGTCTATATAAGGGAGGCCATGAGAGAGCGTCTCTCTCCTCGTGTATCTCTCTCCTTGTTGTGTTCTATCTGCATTGTAGCTCTCCATGTAGAGTTGAAGATTGATTGATTGCCTGGTATTTGCCTACCATGTAATGTCTGTATATAGAAGTCTTGTATATAAACCACTGTTCGTAATAACTAAACCTCTGTGTCCTGTATTTTGCTCCTGGGTTGTCTCAAAATAGTAGTCACTCTGTAAATACTCTGACAGTGTAGCTTGTGCATGGATTATGCCCTTTCCTGGACCAACAAGCTCTTCTCATAGTCACCCACATTCTAGTTACCTCTCACCCTGCATTATACATGGGACTGCCTTGAAAAGTATCCCGAAGCATCAATTGGTTCAAAATGCAGGGCTCCATGTGGAAGTCTAGATTAGGACACATTACCTGTCTTGCAGGAGCTCCATTGGTTGCCAATTTGCTTATGGATCAATTCAAAGTTCTGTTGTCATCTTTAAAGCCTACATGGCTTGGGCCCAGGTTATTTGAAGAACATCTTTTCCCAATTATATACATCTGACCCACCAGAACAGGAAGACAGGCTTTGTTATGAACCTGTTGTGACCCAGGCCCAAGTAGGTAGTAGTAGATGCACTTAGTTCAAAAAGAAACAGACTTTATTAGAACAGCTGAGAATTAACTCATTCTCAGCGTAGTCCAAACTAAATCAAAGCATATTCTTCACAACACAACTCTTCAGTCTTATCACCAACCTTGGTCTAATTAGGCAAACTGCTAAAGGCTTTTCTTGGCAAAAGTTCGAAAGCAGAAGACGCCAACAAGAAATAAATGCAGCAAGACAAGGAGCAAGGCTATCAACGTTGTTTTCCGACAAAGAGCCCAAATGCCGTTGCTGGTCTTTTAAGCCTTATGGGAGGGGCCAATCATCTCTTGGTCCTACTCCCGAGTCGTCCTCTTTGCTTTAGCTGCTCTTGCCTTCTGGCAGCTCTTCTCATGCATGCATTAGGAACAGGCTCCTCCTGTTCCTCTGTCTCACTACTATCAGCCTCTGGAGACTCTGGAGTCCGCACATCACTCCTGATGATCCTGGCCCCATCTGTGCCCCTGATGCAGAGTCCTCATCTGGGCCTTCCCCAGTCTCCAGGACTGGCCCATGTTCTTCCTCAGCCTCATCACTGTCCGAGTCCGCTGCCAGCTCCGCAGGCTGCTGGCGGATCACAACAGAACCCTCTCTATTAAGGAGGTCCATCTAATGGGACCAGGAAGAAGAGCCTTCTCCATAGTGGCTCCCTCCCTGTGGAACATCATCCCCATAGAGATACCATTGGCCCCTACTTTATATTCTTTGAAAAGACCCTTAAGACATGGTTTTGCAGTGGGCCTGGATGATATGGAGCCCACCAGGTGGTTTGGTTGACTGTTGTTACCAGGGAGGTGTGGGTTTCCTGGATTTTGTATTTGGTGGTTTTACTTCTGTAAAACACCTGGAGTCACTGTGAGTGAATTGGATGGCTATATAAATTTAGCAGGATCCATCTTGGTCAGTCACTGGGAACAGAGGTTTAATCTTCTGAACTTTCGGACTCATGTTGGAGCCCATTCTCAGGGAACTTCTCTTGCACCAGAATGTGTGCTTTGGGCTATTCTATGTGTAGCATTTGACCAACCAAGATTGGATCCCTCAACATTATCCTGGAACACGTATATTTGTCTTCATTTGTATATAAATGTAATGCAAATAAAACATAAATGTGATTGGGCTGCTATCATCTTCAAGCACTCTAAGAAATATCTGGGATTCACACGTTGACTTTTTTTTTTAACATCACCTCACACTCACACTGCTTATTCTGACCCTTCTGTCCTGCGAGACAAAAGGATATATGGAAGTGCATGTCATGCCCATTTGCTCAAATGCTGGTATACTATAGTGCTTCACACAGTCACAAACCTTGTTTTATCAGCATCCATGGTTACATTCGGCCATTCCATTTTTGTCCATAAATACTTGGCATAACTTGGGAGAAGAAGTAATACAGGTAGTCCTCACTTACTGACTGCAATTAGAAATATAAAGGTAAAGGTAAAGGTTCCCTTCGCACATACATGCTAGTTGTTACTGACTCTAGGAGGCGGTGCTCATCTCCGTTTCAAAGCCGAAGAGCCAGCGCTGTCCAAAGACATCTCCATGGTCATGTGGCTGGCATGACTCAACGCCAAAGGCGCACGGAACGCTGTTATCTTCCCACCAAAGGTGGTCCCTATTTTTTCTACTTGCATTTTTATGTGCTTTCGAAACTGCTAGGTTGGCAGAAGCTGGGACAAGTAATGGGAGCTCACCCCGTTACATGGCAGCACTAGGGTTTCGAACCTCCGACCTGCCGACCTTTTGATCGACAAGCTCAACGTCCTAGCCCCTGAGCCACCGTGTCCCTATAATTAGAAATATAGTAAGCAAATAATTATCTTGCTTTGTTAAATTTTAATGAAAACTAAAAGAAGTATATCCAGCTTTAATCCAACACATACTCCACAGAATAAAACTTAACCATGATTTTGTCTTAAAGCAATGGTCAACAAAGGAATAGTAACATTTATAATGCTCCAGGACAACCAGGGAATGCCTTACAGCAAATAAAGGCAACACACACACAAAAAGGTTAGGTATCTTGATAGTGAGGTCTCTGTATGTATGGAAAGTCTATACACAAAAAAAGGCGACAGAGAATTAGATGCAGACTAGAGACATATTGAATACAGCATGGGTGTCAAACTTAATTTCATTGAGGGCCACATCAGGGTTGTGTTTGACCTCTGCAGCCAGAGTGGGTGTGCCCAGCTCAATGTCACTCATGTCAGGGGCGCCTGTGGTGGCCTGAGGCTCTGTCAGCAAAAACAGGCTCCCAAGTTCCATTTTCAGCTATGACGGCTTCCTGCAACCCTCTGCCAGTGAAAACGAAGCTTGGGAGAGACACATGCAGCCCTCCCGAGTGCCATTTTCTCTGGTAAAGGCACCGCTGGCCAGTCCTTCGCTGTTTCCAGGGCATCCCCATGGGCCAGATCTAGGCAGCCTGTGGGCCGGATCCAGTCCCTGAGCCTTGAGTTTGATACCCCTGGAGTACAGTATCATTATCCGCTATTTGTGAAACAGCAGATTTCTGGTGTTTTACTAGTAAATTTGTAAATAAAAAAAACACATTGTCAGTTTTGGAAGGCAATTTTCTTTTTGCTCCTTAACTGCCACATATTTTAGCTGGGGAAGTTGGGAGAGGGTTGTTGTTGGAGCGGTAGAAAGTTAGTCATAACAACATTCCGTATTCAAGGACTTTTGCCTGCGTCTGATGTAGACTGCCTGAAGACTGTATCCAGTTGAATGTGAAGAGTTGATTGGACAATGTGATGAACTTGTGGGTGTGGGGCAGGGCTGTGAACTGTCAACTGGGTGTGGAAAACCTGGAAGCTTTCAGTTTTGGGTTTTCCCAATATGACATCTCTAATAAATTGGAACTTTCAAAAACCTCAATTCTCAGAGCTTTATTGCGTTGGGGTTGTTCCTTGCAACCCTGACACACATGGTATCTCACACCCAGAATGGTCTTTGTCCTAAGACGGCTCACACAATATAGTTTCCAGAAAGTTTCCTTCAAATGGAAACCAAGCCAGTGCAGTTCTACCTTTCGAATTTATCCTCATTTACAAAAGTAACAAGTTTGCATGTGCTATAAGGGTTATTGATATAATATTTCAAAGGTTTCAAATACTTTGGGAAAATCATTTATTATTAAGCTATTCTGCAAGCTCAGTTAAATCTTTTCATTTAAAAAAATACATCTAAGTAAAATAAGTTATTAAAGCTTAGCCTCAAAATCAAGGCGATATTGATATTCAACATCATACATAACATATTTATATTCTCTGTTGGTTACATTTCTGTTGAGTCTTTGGTGCTGGCTGAGCGTGATGGTTTGAAATGCAAATTTTCATTACCTAACTATGGTAGGTAACATCTTCAATGCTAGTGAGTATGGAGTTTGTTCCTTTATATACAGTAGCTTCCCTTGCTAGTGCTGGTGGGAATGTGGATAGTTCTGCTTGATTGTTTGTTTGATATTAATCTCTGCTTACCTGGGTATTTGCTGCTGGAGAGAATGCCTTCTGACAGTTACATTTCTAGCCTTGCTACATTTACATTTCACTTGGATAGTAATATTCCTAGCCTTGTTTTCTAATGTGAATGTAGCTTGTTCCAGCATATCATAAAATGTTTTTTTTCTGCCATTTGCTAAGTGCATAGTATATGTCCTGTTTCCCCATTTCTGAGTTATTGTTAATATTTTCATTTAACGAAATTTCATTCTGGTGCTCACATAGTAGGGTCTTTGTATTCTGCCACAAATCTATTCGGAGGGTAGTGGAAATAATTACTGGTGAAGGTGATGCTTCAGTCACGGCCTAATCTTGTGACATGAATTTCGTAGTAATTTTGCAGGAAAGTAAGAAACAAAAACAGTTAACATGCATGGATGGTGCAATGTATGCCTGAATGTCTGTCTGTCTTTGCTAATGTTTTAGAGTTTGCTTTTCAAAGTGGTCCAACAATAGCATCTCTGTATCCTTTCTAATCTGTTTTCCTTCCATCTAACTAAAGAGAAACAGAAGCTATAGAAGGGATTACTGCATGCCGGGGCACTGAATCATCATGCGGTTTGAGTCTCTCCCCGTTTCTCTATCAGTCTGAAAGGAACATGGATTAAGCTTTTAAAAGAGAAAAAAAAAATTCCTCAAAATTGTGCCATAGCACCTTCTATGATGATCTTGAATCTTGACGCCAGAAATTGTTTCTCCACTTCATTCTTTCATTTCTTTTGCATACAATAGAAGGCTTGGTGTTGGTGTTGTGTCGTTTCTAGGCCAGTCCAGCCAGTGCATACTCACCATCCTTTTTCAATGGAGGCATCATTAGGAACAATTGCTTATTGTTTAATAAACTGTTGAGGCTTCACTTTTTATCCCCAGAATTCATCTCTTAGTCCCTGCAATTAAGATGTTCTCCTCAGGGGTCTTTGCTGTGTGTCTGTGTTAATGAATGCATTTGGTGTCAGTGTTTACATGTTCAGAAAATATTTCTAACTCCTGTTCAGAATATACTTCTCACTGGCAGACAATCTACAGTTCACTTGTACTCTCATACTTTGGAGAACTTCAGTTCCCCTCTCCTCTAAATATACCCTTGGCCAATAGCGTAACTGCAACCACTTCCACCTCGTGATTCATTTTATGTCCCACATCACTTTTTTAGAGAGTGTAGAGTGATTAATGTAAGTGTAAAATCCTTTTTAATATCCTTTCTTGAAAACCTTAATAGGCATAGGGTTTCAACACCGAATTTTCTGTAATTCAAACAGAGTTGTAACTTGCTATAACAAGTACGTAATAAATAATGGATTTTACTGGGACTGACAATCTGAGCAAGACAGATTTTATGCTTTAGAAGCAAGATAGAGCCTTTTTTTCTCCCTTGTTGAAAAGCTCTACAAAGGCATATTTGAGCTTTTAAACTTGGTAGATTAGATGACATTTCTTTAACCAAAAACACACTTTTTTTTTTGCTACTGGTGCCAGAATTAGAAATGAGTGCAGTTTAGCTGCTCTGCTGTGAATTTAGGATGAAAAAAAAGTTATACATGATAACAAAATTCCATGGTACATGGATGTCTCTGTTGTTAGGCCGAGATCTCGGGGTACTTATTTATTTTAGGCAGAACAGTTCACTCTTCAAACAGAAAGAAAGCAGAGAGTTTTCTTAATGAAGCTGTTAGAGTTTACCGGCCCCAAAGGTGCATATTTTCACTCCTATTCTTGGCAAATGATAAACTGAAGGGGAAACAAGTCTTGGTATTCCCAGGCCAAGCTACATTGTTCATACTTACATTCGTGGCGTGCACATGACTTAATAAGGATCTGGAAATCTCTTTTGAGATTCAGGGGAGAAACCGCACACATGCATATTCTCAAGATCTTGAAAACCTATCCATTGTCAGACACTTAGTTCAGAAGGGTTGGTGCAGATGTTATTTCTTAAGTGTCAATCCAGAGCATGTGTCCGTGCTTTGAAGATGAAAGAAGGCGCTGTGTGAAAAGGAAAGCCTAAGGAAGTGGAAGTTGCTGACTGTCTCCTAAAGAGATGATCCATGACTAGTTTGTGTGGGGAAAGGAACAGAACAAATTTATCCTAGCTCTTAAGAGATGTCAAGCAAAGGTTAGGGCAAAGACAGGTACTCATTCGGATGCCCTCCACAAAACTCCCAGAACTCCTCACCAGCCTTCTGGCATGCTGGTGGCATATCCAATTTTCTGCTCCTTCTAAATAAGATGGAGTATGTTGTTCTGATTGGGACTGAGATCCTGGATGGGGAAGCTTACACTTTTCCTCTCAACTTGCTTGCGTGGATGATCATAGACATGTGTCTTATGTAGGCTCAGACAGGGGTGCTATTCAGCAGGTTCTGACAGGTTCTGGAGAACCGGTAGCAGAAATTTTGAGTAGTTTAGAGAACCGGCAAATACCACCTCTGGCTGGCCCTAGAGTGGGGTGGGAATGGAGATTTTGCAGTATCTTTCCCCTAGAGTGGGCTGGGAATGGGGATTTTGCAGTATCCTTCCCCTGCCATGCCCACCAAGTCACGCACACCCACCAAGCCATGCCCACAGAACCTGTAGTAAAAAAAATTAAATTCCACCACTGGGCCCAGAGATGGGGAAAAAAACCTAATTAACATAGAAGAATTAAAAGAAAAACATCATACCTGAGAAAGAAATGTGTGGGTGTTTTTCTTGAACCATATACAAGAATTTCAGCTCAGATTAAGACTTTGAATAGACTAAAGCAAGTTGGGGGGGAAGCTGAATACTATGCATTTTATATGTCGTGCAGTTTATCCCTCGATTATCTCAACATTATGATTGGCAAGTACCACTGTAGTCAAGATATGTGCTGAATCAGGTGCCGCAGACACAAAAAGGCAGATGCATCTGCTAATATTTCTGACTTCTGTTTGATGATTTATGGTGATGTTTCTCATCAAGGTTTTTCTCTTTGATTCAGAGAACACAAATGGCTGGTTAATCTCCAGTTTGTTAAACAAAAAAACAAACAAACCCACCACCATCTAATGTTTTGTCTGACCGCCTTCTCAGAATTAATGGGAGGCCGCCAGTGTCTTTCCACAGCTGTTGTCTTGTTTACAAATTGTAACACAGAAGGACATTCCCATTGTAGGCCATATGGGGCATATATGTTAGACTAACGTTCTGCAATGCCTTGTTACAACTTAATTTTATGACTGTACGTTCTAAGTCCCTTTTCAGACAAGAGAGACAGGTGTGTCATGGATTCTAGTTGGTGACAAGTTTCCCAATTCATCCACATTCTTAAAACCACAAAGCAAAAGGAGCAGCTGGTGGTTCGTGAGCCTCTGGGATTCTGCTGGAATTTTTTTACATCAGAAAGAATGAGCTAGTCTGTACCGCCTGTGACCACCAGCAGACACGGTTCTGTAGATATGGGACTTGTGTTTGATCTTGTCAGGTGGACCATCTATAAACTAGCACTCTGGCTTAACTCTAGACACAGTCTCTGGGTCTGGAAGGGGGAGGAATGGGGAGGTATTGACTAATCCCTGCTCCTGTTAAGATCAAAGCCATTCGAAAGTGATGACTAAGTTTGAAGATAGAGGCCTCAATACTTACCAGGAAAAATATAATGTGAAAAGAGAAGCAGATCACAGACTATTATACTACACAGATAAAGTTCTTTTATGACTGCAGTTTTATCACAATTGCTTTTCCATGTAAAGTTTATACTGCTTTATTTGAGGAAGAAAAAGAATGTAAAAGGCAGGAGTTGATGGGAGAACAATGGGTGTCTTCTAAAATTGAATAAGGATCCAAATACCCAAAGATGTGAGATGGTCCAAGACAAGGCTGGTGTTCAGGTTTTGCAGCAAGTATATATAGAGAGAATATGGTTACGTTGGATGTCCTTAGTTGTATTTAGGTAATAGTTTTTTTTACTCCATCTGTCATAATTATCTATTGAAAAATAACGTGTTGTATTCAGCGGTGATAAATGGACCACTGTAAAGGTCCATTTGCATAAAACTGCAATTTGCTGCCCTTATATGTGATAATGGCAGTGGTGGGATTCAAGTAATTTAACAACTGGTTCTCTGCTCTAATAATTTCTTCCAACAACCAGTTTGCCAAACTGCTCAGTAAGTTAACAACCGGTTCTCCCGAAGTGGTGCGAACTGGCTGAATCCCACCACTGGATAATGGCTACCAGTTTAGACAGTTCTAAATGAGAACTGGGGAATTTCATGGAGGCAAGTGGTTGATTAGAGTTGATGGAATCTTTATTGCAGGGGTGAAATGCTCCCAGTTCAGACTGGATCGGCCAATCTGGTAGCAATGGCAGCGGGTGGTTCGGAGAATTGGTAGCAAAAACCCCTGGCCCATGCCCACCCAATTGCTTGGTTGCCTAGTTGCCGGCTTGCCAGTTCTTTTAAAAAATGCTTTTAAAATGTTTTTAAAAAGGCTCTGATGATCACAGCTGAGCCACAAGATGCTAAATAATCATTTCAGGGATGCTAAATCATCATTTCAGTGATATTTCCTTAGCAGATTCCTCAATGCCTTCCATAATGGTAGAGCTCATAATGTACTATCTTCACTGGAAAAGTTCTTAAAATTCAGGAGATCTTTAGAGATATATTTGCCTTAAAAATAGGCCACATTGAAACAGTCAAACATCAGGAGTTGACCACAGGAAATATTTTATGACAGTTTGTATTATTCATAAAATGTTTTATAAAATTTGCCAAGTTTCAATTCTACAGGATTCATGCCTCCAGATTTTGGAACCATTCTGTAATTTATTTTTTTTGGTCACAACAGTATATACAAACAAATGTCATAGATAAAACAGCAGTTTTATTTTTTAAATGTCATAGATAAAACAGTTAATCTATTTGAGGTACCTTAGTTCAAACATTGTTGCTCTATTATGTACTGTTTTGCCCAAATAAAGGTTACACAAAGAGAAACAGGAGAGGTTTAGTATTATGTAGATAATACTTGGTTTTCTGAGGAATCAGAGTATTGAAGGCATAAAAATAAGGATGGGAGGCTGATAGCAAGAGACACAGACTTTAAATTACAGCTAGCAATAGAAATTATTGACGCAAAGTATCCTATAATGTCACATAACCAGTGATATGAAAAAGTTTATAAGAAAGTACAATGTATTTCTGTAAATCCAGTGATTCCTGTCTATCAATAGAAATAGTAGGTTATGGAAGGATATACTTTTTATGCTGTTCAGATGCATGGATATAGCTGCATGAGTGCATATATACAAAAAGTGCTTCCATTAGGAAGAAAAATCAAATTTTGCTTAACTTCAGCAAGAATGAATTGCCATTTTTAAATCTTGGAATCATATGTGACTCTGGCATTCAAAGCTGGCTATAGAAGGGCAAAATATTAATCAGTGCTATACTGTAGGTGCTATTATACATTTCCCACTCATTAAACAACTGGTTATTGGCTGATTGGCCTGGGAAGAAATGGGATTACCTATGGAGAAAATAATACTTCTTTTCTCTCCTCTCCAAATGATTCCAATCAAGATCCCAGTCCCCACTTTGCATTCATCTGCCAGGTTAATAGAAGACTTCCAAGGTCCCATCCAACGCTGTTATTCTATTAATGGTTTAAGCCATGATTTACTGAAATCTAGCAACATGGTCCGAAGATGCAGCAGCATTAGAGTTCACAACAAATTGAACTGATTGCATTTTGAATGTTGAATAATTTAACCTGATTACCTCATTATTTTCCTTGGCTCTGCCAAGTTTCCTGCTGCTGAGTTCCCATATAAACATATCAAGAACTAACATTTGCAAGGAACCCTTGAGTTATGAACCTAAAATATGTTTAGAAACAGGTCAAGCTGTTCCAACGAAATTACCCAGCTATAATACATGATCATGAAATAAAAATACTCTTTAACAGCAAAACTCATACATGGAGATAGATGATAGGCCATAAGTGATAGGGAATGGATGGATGGATATAGATAGATAGATACCCTGTTTCCCTGAAAATATGACCTACCCTGAAAGTAAGTCCTAGCTTGATTTTTACATGTGCGCCCAATATAAATCCTGTCCCCAAAATAAGCCCTAATTAAGATCCCGCCCACTCCAGAGTGCACGGGTAAAAATTAAACTAGGGTGGGGATGGGTGGGTGGAGCTGCCTTACTACTTACCTTTGGACAGTTGTAGCACATCCCGACACCTGCCTTGCTGGCCCATTTCTTCTGCAGCCGGCAAGGCTGGCAAGGGTTTCTGAAGGCCTCTGTAGTTGATAACAAAACTCTGGATTGATCCGGAGCTCTATTATTGGCTGCAGGGGCCTCAGGAAAGGCTTGCCGGCCGCAGAAGAAGAAATACCTGAAGGCCTCTGACAGCGAAAAGGAGGCTGGGGGTGACGCTTGCAAGTGAGGTTACTCAGGGGATGACATCCTCAGAAAATAAGACCTGGTACCTGGTGACAGGGTCTTATTTTCAGGGAAACATGATAGATAGATAGATAGATAGATAGATAGATAGATAGATAGATAGATAGATAGATAGATAGATAGATAGATATTCAAGTGAGAGGGAAAATAACAACGGGATGGCAGTCGAAATATTATTATTTAAAATAATACTTTATTGACCTACTATAGGTATTCTTGCCATCTTCTAATGATTAATTTAATCATAAACCATCACAATATTTTTACTGTATGCAATCACAGGAAGGGTGTTTCCTCCTCCCCCCCCCCGACTCCCATGGCACAATAAGTCCATTGGTGCACAATTTCATTCCAACCATGGTAATTTAGCAAGAGAATTATTATATCTAACCCGTTGTTTGGGTACAATGAATCTAAATAAGTGTGGGTGGTGGTGGTAATCTTGCAATGTTTACATGTTAACAGGTTCCCATCAAAACATAAAAGGTGTTGGATATGAAAAGAAACAATATGAATACTCTGGCTGAAAAGCACTATTTTCTATTCAGTGACAGGAAACAATGTTGAATAATCACTCCATCCCATTTCCAGTGAGTAAAGGCTGAAATAATCATGCACCCTAGATCAGGAGTGTCAAGCTGGCGGCCCGTTTGCCAGATACATCACATGCAGGCCACACCCACCCCAGCTCCACGAAGGGGAAAAAAGTCATGAAATTCTTGAATACAGCTTGACTGTTTGGAACCCATACCACATTTCTGACATCAATTTATTTATTTATTTATTTATTTATTATTTAAATTTTTATACCGCCCTTCTCCCGAAGGACTCAGGGCGGTTTACAGCCAGATAAAATAAACAGTACTATTACAAAATAAATACTATTAAAATACCACTAAAAAACTTATTCAATTTGGCCGCAATTAAAATTTAGCAAATAATAAAACCCATTAAAAAACCCATTAAAAACCCATTTAAAACCCCTTAAAAACCCACAAATTTAAAAACTAATCCAGTCCTGCGCAGATGAATAAATGTGTTTTAAGCTCGCGACGGAAGGTTCGGAGGTCCGGAAGTTGACGAAGTCCTGGGGGGAGTTCGTTCCAGAGGGTGGGAGCCCCCACAGAGAAGGCTCTTCCCCTGGGTGTCGCCAGACGACACTGTCTCGCTGACGGCACCCTGAGGAGTCCCTCTCTGTGAGAGCGCACGGGTCGGTGAGAGGTATCCGGTAGCAGTAGGCGGTCCCGTAAGTAACCCGGCCCTATGCCATACAATACAATTGAACGTGTCCAGAAATATTTTACAAGAAGAGTTCTCCACTCCTCTGAATACAACAAAATACCTTATCCCACCAGACTTGAAATCCTGGGTTTAGAAAATTTAGAACTACGCCGCCTTCAACATGACCTAAGTTTAACTCATAGAATCATCTGTTACAATGTCCTTCCTGTCGAAGACTACTTCAGCTTCAGTTGCAACAATACACGAGCACAACAGATTTAAGCTTAATGTGAACCGCTCCAATCTTGATTGCAGAAAATATGACTTCAGTAACAGAGTTGTGAGTGCCTGTAATAAACTACATGACTCTGTGGTCTCTTCCCAAAATCCACAAAGCTTCAACCAAAAACTATCTACCATTGACCTCACCCATTCCTAAGAGGTCTGTAAGGGGTGTGCATAAGAGCACCAAAGTGCCTACCGTTCCTGTCCTATTGTTTCCTTTCGTTTATATCCAATTAATATAGTTATTACATACTCATACTCATATATATGCTTATATATTGTATAATTATTTTGTGCTTATGCTTAAATATACTGTGTGACAAAATAAAATAAATAAATAAATAAATAAATGTCCTATGTGTCAGCATTCCAGAAAAACCCCACACCAAGTAAAAACTCTAAAGCAGGCATCTTTCAAAGTTCTTTCACTAGGATAGGTAAACTGGCACATCTGGGAAAATCTGAATCTGAGAGATCCGGGTTTTCCCTCAATAGATCAAAACTCCAAACCCAACCCCTAATTTCTCTGCCGATCACATGCTCCAATCGGCAGTCGTCCCATCTCAAAACATCATTCCGACCACTCCTTCTCCAGATGCAGCCGGCCTGACCTTGACCGGCAAGAAGAATGTTATTGTTTCTAATGGGCCCCTCTACTAATTCCCCCCTCCTACTTTCCCACACATTAGAAAGTGGCAGCAGGGAAGCTTCCGGCCTAGTATTGCTTCCAAAGCTGACAATATGATGGCAACATGATGCTGCGTGTTTGACAGCCATGCCCTAGATAGACCATGAGATAGAGGGAGTTAGAGGGAGAGCTCACTTTGCTATCTACTGTACCTCATTCATTCATTCATTCATTCATTCATTCATTCATTCACTCAATATTTCAGGGGCTGCCACAAAGAAGAGGGAGTCAAGCTATTCTCCAAAGCACCTGAGGGTAGGACAAGAAGCAATGGGTGGAAACTAATAAAGGAGAGAAGCAACCTAGAACTAAGGAGAAATTTCCTGACAATTAAATTAACCAGTGGAACAACTTGTCTTCAGAAGCTGTGAATGCTCCAATGCTGGAAGTTTTTAAGAAGATATTGGACAACCATTTGTCTGAAATTGTGTAGGGTTTCCTGCCTGGGCAGGGGATTGGACTAGAAGACCTCCAAGGTTCCTTCCAACTCTGTTATTCCATTCATTTTCTACCACCAATCTGTCAGTGACTCTGTGCAGTTTATAATAAAAAAAAAATTACAATTAAAAATACTAAAGCATTTAGTATACAATGCTTTTATTACAATACAATGCTTTTATTGTAAAGCAATAAAAACACTAAAAAAAAAATCAATGCATGATTTCTTTCCAAGCATTCCATCTTCTTGTCCATGTACCTGCTTATAGTATATTTCCTCACACGGTTGTGAAATTAACAGGTATTGAAAGACAAGGGTTGCAGCAGTTTTCTGCTTTGGGATGGCATGCTGATTGCTGGCCAGGTAACTCCACGGAGGGCTGTCTTAAAGGTAGAAGTATTTTTGAACATGTGTAGATAGCTACTGTTAAGTTCGGGAAGTAACGAGGCTGGAGACCAGGGTAGTGACAACAGCTCTTTAATATAGGGTGAACCCAGCAACAGGCTGGGGCAAAAACCTCTCCTTTTATACAGTTCTGCTGGAGGCTTCGTCCAATCAGCAACGTGCTGATTACCCGCTCAAATATTTAAAGGCACAACTGTTAATACATAACACTCCTCCCCTCCCAGAAAACACTTGGTCTTATTTACATATTTATTTACATGTTATTTTTCGACGTAGTCACGCAAATAACCTGGGCGTCTCCTAGTTCTTTCTGACCTGCGCGGTTCAGTTCTGGGTGGTGTTTTGAGCTGGTCGGAGGGCTGTTTCTCCTCCCAGCTCTTTCTCTGGGCCATCGGGCTCTGGATTATTGGCCGACTCTTTTCTTGGCCATCCGGCCTTGGATTAATTTTGGAATTTTCCTTGCTGTTTCCCTCGGGGACCTGATGGCGTCGCTGGAACTCTGGGACCTCAGCTAAGTCTTGCGCCTCCCCCGGGTCATTGTCGGCTGTGGATTCAAAGTGGTATTGGTCATTACCTGTCTCTGTTGGTTTGGTTTGGTCAGTTAGTCGTTTCCTTAACTGATCTATGTGGCGCCGCCACATTCGGTTGTCTGGTAGCTCTACCACGTACGATTTTGGCCCTGTTACTTTTGTTACTTGTCCGGCGACCCAACTCGGGCCGTCCCCATAGTTTCGGGCCCACACCCGGTCGCCTATGCTCATTTCCCTTGTTTTTTCTAGCTCCCCCTTGTAACCCTCGGGTGTGTAATGGGGGTTCAAACGGTCAAGTGGGCACCGGAGTTTTCGTCCCATTAGCAATTCAGCTGGGCTTTTTCCCGTGGCTGTGCTTGGGGTTCTGTGCTGGACGGCTAGGAAAAAGTCTATTTTGTTTGCCAGTCACCTGGCTTGAGCCTGGACAATGCCTCCTTAGCGCTCGGACGGAACGCTCTGCAAGGCCATTCGGCGCGGGGTGGAAAGGTGCAGAGAGGGCATGTCGGATGCCTTCCTCTGCCAGGTACTCTTCAAACTGGGCTGCCGTGGTGGGGCCCATTGTCGGACACCAGAGTGTCCGGCAACCCGTGAGTTGCGAATAGGTGGCGCAGGGTTGCGATTACTGCTTGGCTGTGGTGGACTTCATAAGTATGATCTCTAACCATTTGGAAAATCGTCCACCACCACTAGGAACGTTTGGCCGTGAAAGGGCCAGCAAAGTCAATGTGGATTCTTGACCAAGGCCCTTGGGGCTTTTCCCATTCTCTGACTGGGGCTGTTGGGGTAGCGGTCTGGACTCTTGGCAAGCTTGGCATTTCCCTACCCTCTCAGCAATCTCTCGTCCATGAGTGGCCACCATACATAGCTTCTAGCTAACCCCTTCATCCTTACGATGCCTGGGTGACCCTCGTGGAGGAGGTCCAATACCTTGCCCTTAACTTAACAGGAATTATTACACGATCACCCCATAACAGGCACCCCTTGAGCCGAGAGCTCATCACGTTTCTTAACAAATTCTTTGAACCGTTAGCCGCGCAGCGGCCACCCTCTCTGTACCCAACCGAGTACAGTCCTTAACACAATGTCGGTATGATGCCGAGCCACTTCCTTTGATGTGACTGGGCCAGAGTCAACGAGTCAATAAGGAGGATGGGTGTCCCGGGTGGGGTCTTGATCGCCCTGGCAGTGGGCATCGGCTCAATCGTCTGCATGCCCCACTTCTTTCCCGGTCGATGCTGCAGCTTGTATGAGTAAGCGGCTAAAAATATAGTCCATCGAGTCAAGCGTGGCGAAAGTGCCACAGGCGTTGGCGATCGCCAGCCAGTAATCCCAGTAACGGTCTGTGGTCAGTCACGATTTCAAAATTCCGCCCAAAGACATACTCATGGAATTTTTGACCCCTGATACAATGGCTAATGCTTCTTTGTCTAATTGGCTGTAGTTCCTCTCTGGGAGGACATCGTTCTAGAGTAGAATGCTATAGGGGCTTCTGTGCCGTTTGGAAGTCTATGGCTGAGTACAGCCCCACCCCATAAGGGGACGCCATCGCAAACCAGCACTAGGGGTAGTGAGTCGTGATATTGGATGAGCAGGCTATCACTTGAGAGCAGGTTCTTTACTGCTTCAAAAGCCCTATTTTCTGACTTTCCCCAAGACCAAACAGTATTTTTCCCTAAGAGCCTATGCAGCGGTTCCACAACGGTTGCTTTGTTCTTCAAAAAGACCGCGTAAAAATTAACCAATCCCAGGAATGCCTGCAGCTCTGCTTTGTTTTTGGGCGCTGGAGCCTTCCTAATTGCCTTAACTTTGCTCTCAGTAGGGTGAATTCCTTTCTTGTCTATCCGGTAGCCCAAGAAATCGACCGATTCGACCCCTATCTGACATTTATTTGTCTTGACTTTTAATCCGGCTGTCCGGAAAATGCTCAAGACCTTTCTTAACCGCTCCCCCAATTCCTCCATGTTTTCCCCTGAAATTAGGACATCATCAGTAGGGAACTACCCTGGGAGCCCTTGCAGTAGTCGTTCCATCAGGTTTTGGAACAGCCCTGGTGCCACACTAACCCCAAATTGCAATCGGGTGCACTTGAATGCCCCCTGTGCGTCTGTCGTTTGGGCTTGGCTGTGCGGGCGTCTACTGGCAGTTGTTGGTAGGCTTGGGCCAAGTCTAACTTTGCAAAGACTTGCCCTTGCCCCAAGGAGTGCAATAAATGTTGCACTACGGGAACCGTGCAGCTTTTCTGTAAGGCTTTGTTAAGCGTCGCCTTGTAGTCAGCGCAAATTCTAATTGACCCGTCCGATTTGATGGGGTGACGATTGGCGTCTCCCACTTTGCGTGATCGACTGGCACCAAAACCCCTGATTTATGAGCTTGTCCAGCTCCTTATCAATTTTGGTTTTAGGGCAAAGGACTCTCCTCGCCTTAAGCCTAATGGGGGCTACCTGGGGTCTAAGTTGAAGGAAATAGGGGTCCCTTGTACTTGCCCAGGCAGTCCTTGAAGACATCTTGAACTCGTTAAAGAGAATGTCTTTCAAATTGCAGTCACTTCTGTAGATGCCAGTCACTCCCATGCCCAGGGCACGAAACCAGTCTAGTCCCAACAGACTGGGCAGAGTTCCTTCGACGATCGTGATGGGCAGGGTCTTTTGTGAGGGCCGTACTCGACTCGGACGGAGGTGGTCCCTCGAACAGGGATGCGATTCCCTGGTAGTCGTGCACTCGTAGCGCTGTGCTTGCAGATGGCGCTTGACGGACGGCAGCGACTTCGCCAGTGTCCCAGGACATGATGGTGATCGCTGATCCGTGTCTACTTCAAGCCTGCACCGTACTCCCTCGATCTTGGGCTTTGTGAAAATCTTCTTTTCCACTTTGGTTGAGGCGCGCCTATAATGACAGTCGTTTGGTTAGACTTCGCGCCTTTCTTGTTTGAACCAATCGCGGGCCGCCTTTCCGTTCCGCTTTGATTGGCCGATTTGAATTTTCGGCGGAAGGTTGGGCGCTCTGCAAACCTGAGCTAAGTGTCCTTTCTTCCCACACCGCCGGCATGTTGCGTCTTTAAACCTGCAGCGTTGGCGCTGATGCTGCCTCCGCAGCTTCCGCACTCGCCACGGTCCTCAGTGTCGCGTTTCTCGGTCCGGCAGACCCTTCCTCATCCTCGCCTCACCTTGATTCGGACTGAATCTCCTCCTGGTGTACTGGCGTTGGCTTTGCGCCGCCTTGGATTGAAGAGGCTTTTGCAGAGTCTCTGCTGCTTTAGTAGACATTTCGTGTGCTCTGGCCTCGTCCAGAGCGGTGGCTAGTGTCAGGTTGCTCCTGGCTAACAGTCGCCGCCAGAGGCGGATGTCCTTGACCTCGGATGAGTTGCTCGAGTAGCACTTCGTCTAAGTCTCGGTATCCGCAGTCCTTGGGCGCTCTTCTTAAAGCGGCCATGTAGTCACCGATGGACTCGCCTCCATCTGTCTCGTTCTCAATTCAAACCGCTGCACGTATTTGGACGGCGTCGGTGCGAAATGGTTCTTCAGCAAAGTCTGCAGAGTCGGCCACGATACCGATTGTATCGGCGTTGGCTCTGCCAGGGCTTCCGCAATCTCGATTACCTCCCGCCCGCAATGGCTTAGGAAGTAAGGCCGCTTGCGGTTATCAGGGATCCTGTAGTTCGTTGGCTTCTAGAAAGCTTTCAAACGGGTCATATATGTTCCCATTTCTCCTTGCCGGGTTGTAATGCGGGTGGCGTGTTTGCCATTTCCGCGTTTCTGCCCTGAGTTTGCTGGGTTCGGGACTAGCGTGCTTCAGCTCGGTTCTGGTTCTCCTTAGCCTCGAGATCCCACCTTCGTCGCCAATGTTAAGTTCGGGAAGTAACGAGGCTGGAGACCAGGGTAGTGACAACATCTCTTTAATATAGGGTGAACCCAGCAACAGGCTGGGGCAAAAACCTCTCCTTTTATACAGTTCTGCTGGAGGCTTCGTCCAATCAGCAACGTGCTGATTTCCCGCTCAAATATTTAAAGGCACAACTGTTAATACATAACAGCTACCATGATGGGGACACAGAGGAATTTTTAACTTCCATCTGGAAAATGGAATAGGGGTGGAATAGAAAATTACCTGGGAGTGAAGACTGAAATAGTAATTGGCAAGGGAATAAATATGAGAGAGTTTTAGAAGCCGAAAGGGTTAGCAGGCTTCCTTCCTATCAGTTTGCAGCCTAACTGGGAAAATTATGGTGACAGTAATAGTGATCTCTCCAGCATAAATATTCTGCTTTTCAGTGCTGGTAAAATATTAATTCTAGATGAAAATTTTGACTTGAAAGTTTCGACCTGCTTGACAGAAGAGGGGGAAGTTCACCCCCGCCAGCGCTACAGGCGATGACTTGGGGTGAGAGATGGAATGGCTGTCATCTCTAGTGATGTTCTCTCATTCTCCAGATGCTTCATGTGGCAGCGTGCCAATATTTAGTGCATGCTGTTGTATTTGGGATGCTATTCCTACAATATCCACCATGCTGCATAGTAGTCTTCTCCCCTGAGCTTCCTCCCAAAATCATCTCAGGCATTAGATTACTTAGATTCCTTGTTTTCTCAGGGTTCATGCTGGGAGTGGCTCTGGATTTGGGGCTTCCCATGATGGCCATAGGCCTGTCACAACTAGCATCTGTCTCCATGGATATAATGGAACACATGTTTTATTTGGTTTTCTGTCCAGGTGGGTAATAGTCTCACTGAGGTGACCCAGGGTGATGTTGTGACCCAGGCCCAAGTATGTAGTACGAAACTCGGTCCATGAAAAAGCGAACAAACTTTATTCGAACAGCTGAGAATTACTTCATTCCCAGCATAGTTCAACTCAAATTAAAGCAAATTCCTTTCAACACAAATTCCTCAGTCCTATCGCAAACCTTGGTCCAATTAGGCAAACTGCCAAATGCCTTTCTTGGCAAACGTTCAGAAGTCACAAAAATAAATGCAAGACGTAGACAAAGAAGAAGACAAAGCTACCAACGTTGTTTTCTAGCAAAGCCCAAACGTTTTTGCTGGTCTGTTTTAAGCCTTATGGGAAGGGCCAATTATCTCTTGGTCCTACTCCCGAGTTGTCCTTTTTGCTTTAGCTGCTTTTGCTTTCTGGCAGCTCTTCACATGTGTGCATTAGGAACTGGCTCCTCCTGTTCCTCTGCCTCACTACTATCAGTTTCTGGAGGCTCTGGAGTCCGCACCTCACTTCCCGATGGCCCTGGCCTTACCTCAGCCTTATCGCTGTCTGACTCCGTTGCCAGGTGTGCAGGCTGCTGGCAGACCACAACAGGTGAGGCACGGAAGCAACACAGCCAGAGAACAGTTCTAACTCCCCTTTATTGCTCCAACTTTCCCCCAAACATTCCCATGTTTACTGCAAGTCCTGGAGCAAAGCTCTCACATGCACGTCTGGCAGCCTCTGGCTGTGAGTAGTCCAGCAAGCAAAGTTAGCAAGGCAGCAACCAAGGCAAGAAATCCAACAAGGTAGGCAAACTGGGTATGGCGAACAAGACAAAGCACAGCAAAATCCAGATGTTGACAATGGCATGTGAGGCTCCAAGAATTCAGCATTTGTTCCCAACAAATGCCTCTCCCAACTGTGTCTCTTTAAATTGCATTCCTCAGGTAAGCCTTGTGAAGATGGGTGATGTGCCCTCCTCCCGAGTCATCAGGTTGCCCTGCACTAATTCAGCCTTCTCTCCATTCTTTGTCCTCAGGGATTGGGTGGGGGGAGGTAATTGCTCATTGTCAGAGCTCTGTTGCTCCTCTGCTCGGCTTCTGCCTTGTCCTCCCTCCTCGCCTGGTCCTCCTTTTCCCCCTCTTCCTCATTGGTGACCCTTCCCAGGCCCGAGGAACCCAGGACTGTCTCATTCTGCCCCTCCAGTCATTCCTCTGTTGGCCCTACCTCTGTCTTGTCCTCCTCCTCAGACTCAGGCTCCAATGGAGCCATGAAATTCACAATGAAAGAAGCTTCTGTCATGGCAGATCACTCCCTGGTTAGTTTTAGATTGACAGTCACTATAAACTTTTTCAGAGTTGGAGAACAGGCTAAAATGAACTGAATCATCTGATAGAATAGAATAGAATAGAATAGAATAGAATAGAATAGAGTTTTTTATTGGCCAAGTGTGATTGGACACACAAGGAATTTGTCTTGGTGCGTATGCTCTCAGTGTACATAAAAGAAAAGATACCTTCATCAAGAATCATAAGGTACACTTAATTATAGTCATAGGATACAAATAAGCAACCAGGAAACAATCAATATCAATATAAATTGTAAGGATACAAGCAACAAAGTTACAGTCATACAGTCATAAGTGGAAGGAGATGGGTGATGGGAACGATGAGAAGATTAATAGTAGTGCAGATTTAGTAAATAGTTTGACAGTGTTGAGGGAATTATTTGTTTAGCAGAGTGATGGTGTTCAGGGAAAAACTGTTCTTCTTGTTCTGGTGTGCAGTGCTCTATAGCATCATTTTGAGGATAGGAGTTGAAACAGTTTATGTCCAGGATGTGAGGGGGTCTGTAAATATTTTCACAGACTCCTTTTTGACTCGTGCAGTATACAGGTCCTCAGTGGAAGACAGGTTGGTAGCCATTGTTTTTTCTGCAGTTCTAATTATCCTCTGAAGTCTGTGTCTTTCTTGTTGGATTGCAGAACCGAACCAGACAGTTATAGAGGTACAAATGACAGACTCAATAATTCCTCTGTAGAACTGAATCAGCAGCTCCTTGGGCAGTTTGAGCTTACTGAGTTGGCGCAGAAAGAACATTCTTTGTTGTGCTTTTTTGATGATGTTTTTGATGTTAGCTGTCCATTTTAGATCTTGCGATAATATAGTAGAACCTAGAAATCTGAAGGTCTCTACTGTTGATACTGTGTTGTCTAGTATTGTGAGAGGTGGAAGTATGGAAGGGTTTCTCCTAAAGTCTACCACCATTTCTACGGTTTTGAGTGTGCTCAGTTCCAGATTGTTCTGGTTACACCATGAGGCTTGTTGTTCAATGTCCCGTCTGTATGAGGATCTAGATTGTTTCTTGAGCGCATTCAGCTAATTTTCCAGTTTGCTGGAGATACATGGCTTCCAGTGGCCACTATTGTTCCTAAACATCTCTTTTCCTTTTACACAGATAGATCACTCCCTTAGTTTTTTAGAATTCAGCATATCAAAGCCCATAGACTGTCAATTAGAACAGATGTGAAGGAAATCTGGGATATATGACATCTATTATTGAGTAAAGCTCAATGCAACCAAGGCAGAAAAATACGTCTGCTTCTCTGTGTCCTGTAAATCTGTATAAAATGGGCAGGCGCTACATCTTTGCATTGCCCTTTAAATAAAACCTATAATAAATATGGTAGAGTTATTATTGCACACTTCTTTTTTGATGAGTGCTCAAGGCAGCTATGAAAATGATAGAATGCACGCAATTAAAAACCAATTAGAACTATCAATAAAGTAAGCACTAAAATTACTTAACAATGAAATGTGCCTTTATAGATTTTCTGAAAGCAGAAATGGTGAGGACCAAATTCAGCTTTCAAGGGAGTTACATAGTTTTTGTAGTCAAACATTCCATTGCTGTGAGGATTTATGGAATTCCTGGGGCAATGCAGTCATCAGAGAAGTTGCTAAGCTTGGTCATTGCTCTAGATACTTAGGTACTGGAGGCATCTCCAGTTGCTTGCCCTCAGCCCTACAGAATCTAATTAGTAGTGTGGCGTAAGGCATTCTTTTGAATTGAATCAGAGTAATTCCATGGATGCAAATTACACCTAGTTATTTGGAAATGAGCCACCACTGAACATGGATTGGATCGCCATGTACAATAGAATTCCACACATCACTTTTACATAGGTCATTGTTCATTTTTTGTTTTTAAAAGCCGTACAAAGTATAAGAGTTGGTGCTCTGTCCGCGAGGAATGCTTAGTGCAGTAGAGCATACACAACAAATTGTTTCCATTCGTACTCTAAGTGGTGTAGTTCATTCTGTCGCCGCCATCAGCTCATTTAGCTCCATGCAACACCTGCTCCTTCTAGCTTCAGAGATTGCCAGCTGATTGCCAGAGGATATGGGACAATATAACGAAAGAGACCAATTGCCTTCCGACTCTGCTTTTGGGCTTTCCAACAGTATCTAGCAACCCCTGCGGCATATAGGATACTAATTTAGATGAATTATTGATCTAAACCAGCAGGACACGCTACTTTATTTATAAAATACCTAACTCACTTTTCATTGATAAAAATCATGCTAAAGAAGTTACAACATATTAAAACAATTTGCAGTCAAATGGTATTATGCATCTTAAAATCAGAAAGAAACTATCATCTCGGCAAGAAAATTAACAACAAAATGTGGAAGTTGCAGCAGCACAAATTTAATCAAAAGTTGGGGTAAAAGAGGCATCATGTGATGGCTATAGACATTAACAAGACTCTGCTCCTATTCAATTAATTGAAGCAGGATTTTCATAATCGGGGTAATTTTTTTTCAAGAAGATCCTCTCTAGGGCCATCACATAGTGAATTTCTGGCAAAATACGACACTTCCAAATGGGGTTTTCCAAGACACGACCATAAGGCAAAAAGTGCTCATTTAGATCCTGAACTATGTTGCAAGTAGCTTTCATGCAATTCCTTCAAAACCTGTGCAATATGTTCTTGACCATTTTCCCTGATAGTAACCTTGCTGTGACATTTTTTGCTAGCTGAAACTTGGGAACCAACTTTAAGGACACTCATCTACAATAATCCACCCTTCTTATATCCATATACTGTATGTGGATAAAACATCATCAAAGTTGGCACTAGCCAGAACATAGTAAAACTTAAAAAAGTTAGAGCAAGATTGGAAAATGTGAAGCAGGTTTGTCAAACTGGCAGACCACGGGCTGGATGCATCACACGTAGGCCAACCCACCCTGGTTCCGCAAAGGCAAAAAAGTCACAATACGTCACATGACACAATCAAGTTTGACACCCGTGATGTGGAGAGACCTGCCTCACAGAATTGCCAAGAATCTGGCGTGACTGAATTGATAACATCACCATCATCGTGTGGATAAAACCACATTGGGATTTCTCCGTTAACATAGCTTGGTTAGCATAATAGCACATCTCACACCTTCTATTGCTGCATAGGAAAATAGTTCTTTTTTGCAACAGAAAAAAAATGAATTCATGATTTTGGTGAGTGGAAGCATTTAATAATAAAAGGAGGGAGTTGTAACCATAGAGTAAGAAATAGTATTGTATTTAAACTTCTAATTGCTTGAAGAAAATTAGAATAGAATAGAATAGAATAGAATAGAATAGAATAGAATAGAATAGAATAGAATAGAATAGAATTTTTATTGGCCAAGTGTGATTGGACACACAAGGAATTTGTCTTGGTGCATATGCTCTCAGTGTACATAAAAGAAAATATATGTTCATCAGGGTACAACATTTACAACACAATTGATGGTCAATATATCAATATAAATCATAAGGATTGCCAGCAACAAAGTTACAGTCATACAGTCATAAGTGGAAAGAGATTGGTGATGGGAATTATGAGAAGATTAATAGTAGTGCAGATTTAGTAAATAGTTTGACGGTGTTGAGGGAATTATTTGTTTAGCAGAGTGATGGCCTTCGGGAAAAAACTGTTTTTGTGTCTAGTTGTTCTGGTGTGCAGTGCTTTATAGCGTCGGTTTGAGGGTAGGAGTTGAAACAGTTTATGTCCTGGATGTGAGGGATCTGTAAATATTTTCACGGCCCTCTTCTTGATTCGTGCAGTATTTTTTTCATTCTTTCTTTTCACAGTTTTGACTTTCTTGTTTCCTTCTTTCTTTATTTTATATTAGTCCTTGTTTTCACCTCCTTTTTAAAACTCTTAATTAAAGTTATATGAAAAAAGGAAATAATTATACATGGAATAAAAAAGTGTACATCTTAATCCAATTTCCTAATGTATGAGTTTTTAGTAAAATGAATGTTTATTTATTTCCATCATTTATATAGCTGTCCATCTCACATTCCTAAACAGTATAACCCCTACCTCCCAATAAGGCTAGACACATAGTACAAAACATTAAAAACAATTAAAAACCATAAAATACAGTCAACAAGAGATTACAGTCATTGAAGGACAGTGCAACCATTTTATTACTTAGTGTCTGTCACTCTCAGGAGTGGGATTCAGCCTGTTCTGACCGGTTCGGGTGTACCGGTAGCTCCGACGATCAGATGGGCCAACCCACCCGTCCCTGCGCTATAAGCTACCTATATTTCATTTGTTTCAAGCCAGCTGATAGGCACGGCACAGTGGATTGCCGCACCTCAGCTGTTTTACTCACTCTGGATTCAGTAGAAGGTAACTTTCGATCATAATGTGCATGCGCAGAAGTGCGAATTTGCAGTGAACCAGTTGTTACAACTGGTGAATCCCACCACTGGTCACTCTTCCCCTGTATTAGTAGGACTTTTTTTTTTTTTTTTTACAAAAGGCGTAGCAAAATCCTTGCAACTATCATTCCCAAGTATCTCAGTCAAAATAAATCACTCACAAGAGATACTAAAGTGCAGCAACATCTGGTCACAGGTTCTGCACTCTTGCAATACAGAAAAGTATGGAAAGCAGTTCTGAACAGACCTTCTAATTGTGTAGAAGAGTCAACTGCAGATGTTGCCAGGATCTGCTTCATCTTAACTAGATATATTTAGCACCATGTCAGGGAACAAGCAGCACGTACGCAGAATCAGGCTCCTTTTACTCATGGAAATAATGCAAAGCTAGCAAGAAAAGGTTTTTATTACTAACCCAAGTGCAACAATAGGGTCCAAAAAAAAAGAAAGAAAGAAATTCTGCACTGAATATAAATTATAGTTATGTGGCAGTTTTCTGCCAAACAAATAAGGGGACAGAAACGCTTGGAATCCAAACCAAAACAGTGCATAATGCGTCAAACTGGATTTTTACAATGCCATAATGAAGAGTTGGGAGGGACATGACTTTCCATTTTATGCATTTGTAATTTCCAAAACTCCTCTCTGCCTCTGAGGAAGTCAACAGAAAATGCTTCATCAAATGGCAATAATATAAAGAAAATGATGAAGATAGGGATGAAATCTACTTACCTTCCCAGCCGGTTCAGACGTGCGCGTGCATGTCACGTGCACAGTTTTACCCTCTGTGCATGCGCAAACCCTTCTGCGCATGCGCAAAAGGTAAAAAAAAGTCTGTTTGTATGACGACTGGGTGGGCAGAGCCTTGCGCCGCCATCGCTACCGGTTCTCCGAACCACCGGCCGCCATCGCTACCAGTTTGGTCAAACCGGTCTGAACCGGGAGCATTTAATCCCTGGATGAAGATCTTTGGGTCTTGTCTTATGATGACTGGAAGAAATGATCCTTATGGGGTCCATATGGTTTTTCATCACTTCCAAATGTAAACAGTCTTATCATGGCCTTGTGAATAATCTCTTCCTATTAGATCTGTTCAAATACTATCTTCCTTTCTAGACTTTTCCCTTTTCCTCCTTAAAATCAGCAGGTAATGAAAAATAAATTTCTGAAGCCACATTGTTGCTTGGTAACCACAAACTAGGAAGCACAAAAGTCGAACACAGACAGTCTCCTGGAGCCTGTGAGGGCGTCACATCTCATACACATCTGGATGCTTTGCAGTTTCCTGAGGATCAAGAACTTTGAACATGGATAATTCCTCTAAAGCAGCTTTACTTTATACACTCTGAACACAACAGCATCCAGTATCTATTGTAAACCTACAAGAATTATTCCATGAATGATGCCATTCATTCCTATTTCAATAGCAGGAATTATCTGAACAAGAACAACAAAAAGAAAAAAATGTTAGAAAAACATCTAAGAAGTATCAAATCAACAGTTCAAGAAGTGAAAACTAGAATCCCCAACGTGGAAGAGATGGGGATATAATACAGTATGTCTGCAACCATCTTCCTTTCTAAATGTAAGGTTCCTGGCTCGATGACTTTTCACACTGAATTATTTTAATTAATAATGAGAAGCTGCCATGCTCATAAACAAGAGTTCCATCTTTCAACACCAATCCTTATTTCAAGAATACCTTTGGGATTCAAATGGATCCCATATGTTATTTGGAAGTGAGTCCACCTACCCTGAAAAAGAACAATTATAAGCAGTAGTAAATGGCTTCATGTGTTGGGGAAAAATATGGGTTGAGTAGGGCAACTATTTCACAATTGATGCTTCGTAATCTATGGCAGTTGCTTTCTGATAGGCAAGCATGCTGGACAGCTGCTGAACGATTCAGTGCTTGACAAATTTCTAATCTAATACCTAATGGAATCCAAAGGATAATAGGAAATGGTTGTCTATGGAGATTCTCAGTCATCTAAGTCAGGGTTCTCCAACCTTGTCAACTTTAAGACTTGTGGACTTCAACTCCCAGAATTCCTCAGCCAGCAAAGCTGGGAGTTGAAGTCCACAAGTCTTAAAGTTGACAAGGTTGGAGAACCCTGATCTAGGTTATTATTATTTTTTTAACATTTATATCCCGCCCTTCTCCGAAGACTCAGGGCGGCTTACAGTGTATAAGGCAATAGTCTCATTCTATTTGTATATTTTACAAAGTCAACTTATTGCCCCCCCAACAATCTGGGTCCTCATTTTACCTACCTTATAAAGGATGGAAGGCTGAGTCAACCTTGGGCCGGGCTTGAACCTGCAGTAATTGCAGGCTACTGTGTTCTAATAACAGGCTCCTTACAGCCTGAGCTATTCCGGCCAGGTTATGGCAGTCCTGAAGGTGCTTTTTCAAAAGGCAAGTGGACTTGCTTTGTTTTTGCTTGAAGACATTTCACTTCTCATCCAAGAAGCTTCTTCAGTTCAGAACTTGGATGAGAAGCTAAACATCTTCAAGCAAAAACAAAGGAAGTCCAGTTGCCTTTTGAAAAGGCATCTTTGGGACATGAAATGGTTGTTGACTTTGCAGCCTATTTGGATAGGCTTCCCAAGGCATCTGCTGGCCCATTGGCAAAAACAAGTTGCTACATTGGCTGGATCTACAAATCTAATTATGTTCTCAGATGGATTAATGGGTAGACTTATTTACATTGAGATTCAATCAAATGGAGAAGAATTTTTGCCAGTAATTTTTATTTTAATCATCCTATGAAAATTAGAAACATTCCACTCGCTCTTCATTCTAGGATAACTTTATCATATTTTGTAAAAATGCAGAAAAATATCTGTAATTGGAAAACATGAAATAATTGAAAATACATTATTTAACCAAGTGCTCTTATTTATGCAATGTTAAAATAGTTAATTTTGACTCAATTTTAATCATGAGAATATGGTGCGTTATTTACAATCGATAAAAGCTGGGGAACTAGATCTCTATCAAAATTTGGACGAAATTAGTTAAAGGTTTATCCTGAAGATGAAAACAAGCCAGCACTCCATGTTGAAACAGACTGAATCTATCAGTGGTGGGATTCTACCAGTTTGGACCAGTTCGGGCAAACCATTAGCTCCGATTTTCAGCCGTGAGTGAACCGGTTCTCTCTTTCTTTGACATGGGCCAACACACCCGCATGCCCCTACGTTATACTCACCTATATTTCTGCTTCCAAAGCCCAGCTGATCGGGGGTGGCAGAGTGGATCGGGGGCGCTCCTCAGCTGTTTTCCTTGCTCTCAGCAACGCGGAAGTTCAATTTTCCACAAACAGCACACACACATGCAGCGAACCAATTGTTAAACCAGTAGGATCCCACTGGTTTAATTTAATTTTTATACCGCCCTTCTCCCGAAGGACTCAGGGCGGTGAACAGGCAGATAAAATAATACAATACATTTCAATAAAAACACTATTTAAAAAACTTATTCCAAAAGCCTAAATTTAAAATACAATACAAAATATAAAATAAACCCTAATAAAATCCATGTTTAAAAACCCTATTAAGCCAGTCCTGCTCGGAAGAATAGATATGTTTTAAGCTCGCGGCGAAAGGTCCGGAGGTCAGGAAGTTGTCGAAGTCCTGGGGGAAGCTCATTCCAGAGGGTAGGTGCCCCCACAGAGAAGGCTCTGCTCCTGGGGGTCGCCAGCCTACACTGTTTGGCTGACGGCACCCTGAGGAGGCCCTCTCTATGGGAGCGTACCAGCCGGTGGGAGGCATGTGATAACAGAAGGCGGTCCCGAAGATATCCCGGTCCTATGCCATGGAGCGCTTTAAAGGTGGTAACCAACATCTTGAAGTGCACTCGGAAAACCACAGGCAGCCAGTGCAGCCTGCGCAGGATCGGTGTTATATGGGAGCCACAAGTGGCTCCCTCTATCACCCGCGCGGCTGCATTCTGAACTAACTGAAGTCTCCGGGTGCACCTCAAGGGGAGCCCCATGTAGAGAGCGTTACAGTAGTCCAGGCGAGAAGTGACGAGGGCGTGAGTGACTGTGCATAAGGCATCCCGGTCTAGAAACATGGCTATTATCTTGACTTTTTAAACTCTTCGGTGTATATGTCCCTGCATGGAACAGCTCCCCAGATACCATCACATGATTATATATTGATATTCATTTCCTGCTCTGCATTTTTAAATCTGCATTTTGTTTTCCAAACTTTTAGTTCTAACCTATCCAGTCCAGTGACTTTCAAATACCATGGTCCTACATGACCTCCTGTCATACTGGTAATCACAGACATCAATATGCTGACCGCTTCCACAATTATTGTTATCATATTCAATTATTCAGCTTCCAAAAAAATGAAGCTTCAATGAATAGTTCCTGAAAATGAGGCACTTCACATGGGAAAAAATGATAAAACAACTTTACAACTTTACAAAAGTTAGTCAAACAAGATTTTGTGGCTTTAGTACTTCAACAGTAGATACAGAGCCTGAATTATCATCCATATCATCATCTTTTCATCTAAAGATGCATGTTCACAAACAGGCAACACCTCCCCCATTATGATGGCTTTTTAAAATGATGCAAAGTAGTATATGATCTGCCATCTTTATTTTCTCAGTCAGGCAAAACCTGTACAATGTACTGATAGGACATTCATAATAATTCAGTAATTAATATTATTAATTCTTCTTCACTATGAAACATGTTCAAATAACCAGATGTACTTTCTTATTCATAACTTAGTCAAAGCAAGAAAATAATCACAGCTGATTTTTGCTGGCAGAGAAAAAGAACAATAAATCAGGGGTGTCAAACTCACGTCGTCACAGCAGTGTGACGTGACATATTGGGACTTTTTTCTCCTTTGCTTGGGCGTGGGCGTGGCCAGCACGTGACCATGAGTTTGATTTCCCTGCAATAAATAGAAGAATTATAATTTATAACAGTTAAGAGTCAACCAGATATACCATATAAAGAATTATGAATTGTGAGTATATCTTGGAGTAATAATGGATTTAAAACTCGAATAGTGAGTCCTTTTAGAACAGAGGTCTCCAACCCTGGCAACTTTAAGCCTGGCAGACTTCAACTCCCAGAATTCCCCAGCCAGTTTTGCTGGCTGGGGAATTCTGGGAATTGAAGTCCACCAAGCTTAAAATTGCCAAGGTTGGAGACCCCTGTTTTAGAAGGTAAGCTTTCAGAGGTAACTTAGGTGTGTAAGATTAGTAATTTGATTTGATGTGCACTCTATTTTTTAAAGTTTTTTTTATAGTAAATTTTTGTAACTTTTTATTATTTGATTTAACTTGTTTGTAGGTTTGTTTTTAGAGAGGTACAAGTTTGACATACTCCTTATTCTGGGGGCATTCTAAAGTTCTAAATATAGCACATATTTTGTACATTTTTATAACATATATAACACTGTTTTGCTCCTTCATTACCAGGCAGTTTCCTTTAGTGCCCATGGCGACATCTGAGCGAATGTCACAGGGTTTTACCTTTCCATGCTTCCAATACTTATAGAAGACTGCAAGAGGTCACCCGCTGGCCTTTCGGTAAATATCATCATTATACTGAAGATAATCAATTTTATATCACTGTTTCAGGAAGAGCTGAGGATGGTGTGGAAATCTTGGCCAAGTGTTTGAAAACTGTGTGGAGAAAGAAAGGTTAAAGAAAATCAGATTAAATCCAGATGGAAAGACTCTTTGCCAGTGATAAATTTGATTCTATTTCAATTTCAGGGTTAGCTTTTTGTGAAAACACTCTCTCCCCATATGGAGTATATCTATAATCTGGGGATCTTCTTGGACCTTCTGCTTGAGCAGCAGGTAGAAGCTGGGACCAGGTAGCATGTGTGACACATGTCCTTGATGTCATGTGGTTAGGCTGTTACATTGTTTTCAACTTGGGTCTGCTTTGAAAGCATCTGGAAGGCTTCAATCAGTTGGCTGTCTAACCAGAAGTAATAGATTTAGCCATTTAACACATAGGCTTCAGTTGCTGCATTGATTAATGCTTTTTTGCTGGCTCAACTTCAAAATGCTTTTAAAAAAAGTTTTACATGATTTGGCTCCTGAATATCTATTGAACTATTTTTCTTGACAAGATATGCCTTGCCCTGTGTGTTCCGATGGAGGCAGACCTAGAGTTTGTATTTAACAAGTGCTAACAGAGAACAATGCTGTGCAAGAATTGTACTTGACAAGAATGCCACTAACACTGTCATTGTGTGAGGAAGGGCATCTTTGAACTGAAGGTTGGAATGTATACTCACTTGTGGGGTGCCGCAGGGGTCGATTCTCTCGCCCCTTCTGTTCAACATCTATATGAAGCTGCTGGGTGAGATCATCAGTGGCTTTGGTGTGAGGTACCAGCTGTACGCTGATGACACCCAGCTGTACTTTTCCACACCGGGCCACCCCAACGAAGCTATCGAAGTGCTGTCCCGGTGTTTGGAGGCCGTATGGGACTGGATGGGGAGAAACAGGCTCAAGCTCAATCCCTCCAAGACAGAGTGGCTGTGGATGCCGGCATCCCGGTACAGTCAGCTGAGTCCACGGCTGATTGTTGGGGGCGAGTCATTGGCCCCGATGGAGAGGGTGCGCAACTTGGGCGTCCTCCTGGATGAACGGCTGTCTTTTGAAGATCATTTGACGGCCGTCTCCAGGAGAGCTTTTTACCAGGTTCGCCTGGTTCGCCAGTTGCGCCCCTTTCTAGACCGGGATGCCCTATGCACGGTCACTCATGCCCTCGTGACGTCTCGTCTGGATTACTGCAATGGTCTCTACATGGGGCTCCCCTTGAGGGGCATCCGGAGGCTTCAGTTGGTTCAGAATGCGGCTGCCCTCGTGGCTCCCATGTGACACCTCTCCTGCACAGACTGCACTGGCTACCTGTGGCCTTCCGGGTGCGCTTCAAGGTCTTGGTAACGATCTTTAAAGCGCTCCATGGCATAGGGCCGGGCTATTTACGGGACCACCTGCTGCTACCGAATACCTCTCACCGACCCGTGCGCTCTCACAGAGAGGGACTCCTCAGGGTGCCGTCAGCTAGGCAGTGCCGTCTGGCGACACCCAGGGGAAGGGCCTTCTCTGTGGGGGCTCCCACCCTCTGGAACGAACTCCCCCCAGGACTTCGTCAACTTCCGGACCTCCGAACCTTCCGTCGCGAGCTTAAAACACATCTATTCATCTGCGCAGGACTGGATTAGATTTTAAATTTATATTGGTTTTAATGGGTTTTATTATTTATATTGTTTTTTAAAAATTCGGCCATGTAGAATAAGTTTTTTAACTGTTATTTTATTCTGTATTTATATGTACTTTTTTACTTGCCTGTGAACTGCCCTGAGTCCCTAGGGAGATAGGGCGGTATACAAATGTGATAAATAAATAAAAAATAAATAAAATAAATACAGAAACACAGCATATTTTAGTCTGCTAAGTACGAGTTCTATAATATAGACTTTAGAACAGAATAATAATAGAATAACAGAGTTGGAAGGAGCCTTGTAGGTCATCTAGTCCAACCCCCTGCTCAAGCAGGAGACCCTATACCGGGGTGTCAAGCCAGTGGTGGGATTCCAAAATTTTTACTACTGGTTCTCTGGTATAGCTTGGTGGGCGTGGCATGGGAAGGATACTGTAAAATCTCCATTCCCTCCCCAATCCAGGGGAAGGTTACTGCAAAATCCCCATTTCCTCCCGATCAGCTAGGATAGGGGTGAGGCCAGTCAGAATTTTTACTACCGGTTCTCCGAACTACTCAAAATTTCTGCTACTGGTTCTCTGGTTCTGACCAGTTCTCCAGAACCGGTCAGAACCTGCTGAAACCCACCTGTGTGTCAAACTCACATCGACACAGTGGCGTCACGTGACGTACTGGGACTTTTTTCCCCTTCGCTAAACTGGGGCGGGGCCATCACATAATGCATCTGGCCCGTGGGCAGGGAGTTTGACACCCCTGCCCTATACCATTTCTGACAGATGGCTGTCCAGTCTCTTCTTGAAAGCTTCCAGTGATGAACCACCCACAACTTCTGAAGGCAAGCTGTTCCATTGATTGATTGTTCTCACCGTCAGAACATTTCTCTTTATTTCTAGGCTGAATCTCTCCTTAGTCAGTTTTCATCCATTATTCCTTGTCTGGCCTCCAGGTGCTTTGGAAAATAGATTGACCCCCTCCTCTCTGTGTAACAACCCCTCAAATATTGGAAGCTTTCATATAGTTTATTCTAATCAGACTGTAGCAAATGAAATCTGAAATTTTCTGAAATCCTAAACCAAAGATTATTTGGCTTATGCTTAAACAGAGATCTGAAAGATATTTTACTGAAGGTCCCGATGTCGTTTAAGTCAGCGATATGGGAATATGGGGACATGTTGACATGCTTTTTCTGTAGCTCTTCTTCAGGTGTGGTACACTCTGAATCTCATTACATTTCAGATTCTTCTACTCTGGGTATTTGGGATCTAATGGCATCTATGATGCCTATTAAATAGATAGTTGGGTATTATATGGGGTATCACATAATTATGATTATGTGCCATGAAGGCATTTTCTTTTTTTTTCTTTTTATAATTTTTATTAAACAGTTTTATCTTTAAAAACAACATAAAAAACAACCACAAATACAAAGAAACAAAACAAAACACAGCAAACAATACCTACCATCTAAGGTCATTTAGCAAAGCCGGCTGGGGAATTCTGGGAGTCCTCCAGGCTTAAAGTTGTCAAAGTTGGAGACCCCTGTTTACAGCTTTCTGTATTGGCATATGTATTTTGCTTTTGTGGTTCTCTATTCTATCATATCTATTTATTTCTCGATGGTAGTACAATAACCTTACATCAACGTATATATTAACACATATATTAGTATTCATTATTCTTGTCTACCGATTTATATTCATTTACATTTACATCTCTTTGTTTAATGTTGTTTAATTACTCCAATTTAGGTTTCATCAGTACTAAGTTAAACATTCCTTGTTTGTGTTAAGTTCGGGAAGTAACGAGGCTGGAGACCAGGGTAGTGACAACAGCTCTTTAATATATGGTGAACCCAGCAACCTGGCTGGGGAAAAACAACCCTTTATATACTGTTTAACCGGCGGCTTCAACCAATCAGCAACGTGCTTGTTTCCCGCCTAAATATTTAAAGATACATAACACTCCTCCCCTCCCAGAAAACACTTTACCACTATTTACATATTATTTACATGTTATTTTTCGACGTAGTCACGCAAATAACCTGGGCGTCTCCTAATTCTTTCGGACCTGCGCGGTTCAGTCCTGGGTGGTGTTTTGAGCTGGTCGGAGGGGCTTTTTTCTCCTCCCAGCTCTTTCTCTAGGCCATCAGGCCCTGGATTACTGCAGACTCTTTTTCTTGGCCATCCGGCCTTGGATTACTTTGTAATTTCCCTGTTGTTTCCTTCGGGAACCTGATGGCGTCGCTGGACCTCCGGGACCTCAGCTAAGTCTTGCGCCTCCCCCGGGTTATGGTCAGCTGTGGGTTCAAATAAGGAATTGTCATGATCTGTCTCATTTGGCTCGGGTTGCTCAGCTATTCGTTTCCTTATCTGATCTATGTGGCGCCTCCATACTCGGTTGTCTTGTAACTCGACCAAGTATGACTTTGGACCGGTTGCTTTTATGATTTGTCCTGCGAGCCAACTTGGGCCGTCCCCATAGTTGCGGGCCCACACTCGGTCGGCTATGCCCATTTCCCTCGTTTTTTCTAGTTCCCCCTTGTAACTCTCTGGTGTGTAATGGGGATTCAAACGGTCCAGTGGGCACCGGAGTTTCCGTCCCATCAATAATTCGGCTGGGCTTCTGCCTGTAGCAGTGCTTGGGGTTCTGTGCTGAACGGCCAGGAAGAAATCTATCTTTGTTTGCCAGTCACCTGGCTTGAGCCTGGACAATGCCTCCTTAGCGCTCCGGACGGGACGCTCTGCAAGGCCATTCGGCCCAGGGTGGAAAGGCGCAGAGAGGGCATGTCGGATGCCCTCCTCTGCCAAGTATTCCTCAAACTGGGCTGCCGTGGTGCGGGCCGTTGTCGGACACCAGAGTGTCAGGCAACCCGTGGGTTGCGAATAGGTGGCGCAGGGCTGCGATTACTGCCTCGGCCGTGGTGGATTTCATGAGTATGATCTCCAGCCATTTAGAGAATGCATCGACAACCACGAGGAAGGTTTGGCCGTGGAAAGGGCCAGCAAAATCAATGTGGATTCTTGACCAGGGCCCTTGGGGCTTTTCCCATTCCCTGACTGGGGCCGTTGGGGGTAGAGGTCTGGACTCTTGGCAAGCCTGGCATTTCCCTACCCTCTCAGCAATCTCTGAGTCCATTAGTGGCCACCACACATAGCTTCTGGCCAGCCCCTTCATCCTTACGATCCCTGGATGACCCTCGTGGAGGAGGTCTAATACCTTTCCCCTCAATTTATCCGGAATTACCACACGATCACCCCATAACAGGCACCCCCCTTGAGCCGAGAGCTCATCACGTTTTTTAACAAATTTTAAACTGCCGCGCAGCGGGCCACCCTCTTTGTACCCAACCGAGTACAGTCCTTAACATAATGTCCCGGTATGATGCCCGAGCCACTTCCTTAGATGTGACTGGGCCAGAGTCCAAAGAGTCAATAAGGAGGATGGGCGTCCCCGGAGTGGGGTCTTCGATCGCCCCTGGTAGTGGGCATCTGCTTAACGCGTCCGCATGCCCCACTTCTTTTCCTGGTCGATGCTGCAGCTTGTAAGAGTAAGCGGCTAAGAAAATAGTCCAACGAGTCAAACGTGGCGAAAGTGCCACAGGCGTTGGGCGGTCGCCAGCCAGTATTCCTAACAGCGGTCTGTGGTCAGTCACAATTTCAAAGTCTCGCCCAAACAGATATTCGTGAAACTTTTTTACCCCTGACACAATTGCTAGCGCTTCCTTATCTAACTGGCTATAGTTCCTCTCTGGGAGGACATCGTTCTGGAGTAGAAGCTATAGGGGCTTCTGTGCCGTTTGGGAGTCTGTGGCTGAGCACAGCCCCACCCGTAAGGGGAGGCATCGCAAACCAGCACTAAGGGCAATCGCTATGGTACTGGATGAGCAGGCTATCGCCGAGAGCAGGTTTTTACTGCTTGCCCTACTTTCCGACTTTCCCCAAGACCAAACAGTATTTTTCCTAGAAGTTTATGCAGCGGTTCAGCAACGGTCGCTTTGTTTTTAAAAACCGCGTAAAATTCACTAGCCCCAGGAATGCCTGTAGCTCTGTTTTGTTTTTGGGCGCTGGAGCCTTTCTGATTGCCTTGACCTTGCTCTCAGTGGGGTGAATTCCTTTCTTGTCTATTCGGTAGCCCAAGAATTCGACGGATTCTACCCCTATCTGGCATTTGTTCACTTTAACCTTTAGTCCGCTGACCGAAAATGCCCAGAACTTTTCAAACGCTCCCCAATTCCTCCATGTTTTCCCTGATATTAATACATCATCGAAGTAGGGAACTACCCCTGGGAGCCCTTGCAGAAGTCGTTCCATTAAGTTTTGGAACAGCCCTGGTGCCACACTCACCCCAAATTGTAATCGGGTACACTTGAAGGCCCCCCTGTGAGTTACAATCGTATGTGCTTCGGCTGGGTTGGCGGTTACGGGCAGCTGTTGGGAGGCGTGGGCCACGGCTAACTTTGCAAAGGCTTGCCCTTGCCCCAAAGAGTGCAGCAAGTGTTGCACCACGGAACTGGGTAAGCGCTTTTCTGTAAGGCTTTGTTTAGCGTCGCCTTGTAGTCAGCGCAGATTCTAATTGACCCATCTGGTTTTACTGGGGTGACGATTGGCGTCTCCCACTGCGTGATCGACTGGCACCAAAATCCCTGATTTATGAGCTTATCTAGCTCCTTGTCAATTTTGGTTTTAGGGCAAAGGACTCTCCTTGCCTTTAACCTAATGGGGGCTACCTGGGGTCTAAGTTGAAGGAAATAGGGGTCCCCTTGTAGTTGCCCAGGCAGTCCTTGAAGACATCTTCGAACTCGTTCATGAGTATGTCTTTCAGGTTACAGTCACTTCTGTAGATGCCAGTCACTCGCATGCCCAGTGCACGAAACCAGTCTAGTCCCAACAAACTAGGCAGGGTCCCTTCGACGATCGTGATGGGTAGGGTCTTCTTGTGTGGTCCGTACTCGACTCGGACGGAGGTGGTCCCTCGAACAGGGATGCGATTCCCTTGGTAGTCGTGGACTCGTAGCCGTTGTGTTTGCAGGTGGCGCTTCGCGACTGACGGCAGTGACTTCGCCAAAGTGTCCCAGGACATGATGGTGATCGCTGACCCGGTGTCCACTTCGAGTCGGCACCGGACTCCTTCTATTTTGGGTTTGGTGAAGATCTTCTTCTCCACTCGGGTTGAGGCGCGGCCTATGACCACCGTTGTTTGGTTTGAATCCGCGCCTTTTTTGTTTGAGCCAATCGCGGGTCGCCTTGCCGATCCCGCGCTCTGATTGGCCGATTTGAATTTTCGGCGGGAAGGTTGGGGAGCTCGACAGACTTGAGCTAGGTGCCCTTTCTTCTCGCACCGCCGACATATTGCGTCCTTAAACTTGCAGCGTTGGCGCTGGTGTTGACCCCCGCAACTTCCGCATTCGTCCGGTCCTCTTTGCGCGTTTCTCGGTTCGGCAGACCCTTCCTCATCCTCACCGTCGGATTCGGTCTGAATCTCTTCTTGGTGCACGGGGTTGACTTTGTGCTCGCCTTTGGCGTGAGAGGCTTTTGCAGTGTCTCCGCCGCTTGGGTGGACATTTCATGCGCTCTGGCTTCGTCCAGGGCGTTTGCCAGCGTCAGATTGCTCTTTGATAGCAGCCGCCTCCGCAAACGCATGTCTCGGACCCCCCTGATGAGTTGCTCCAGCAGCACCTCGTCCAGGTCTCGGTACCCGCAGTCTTTGGAGGCTTTCAGGGCGGCCATGTAGTCGCCGATGGATTCGCCTCTGACTGTCGGCGCCTCCAATTCAAAACGCCGCACGTATTTGGACGGTGTTGGCGCGAAATGGTTTTTTAGGAGGGTTTGCAGAGTTTGCCATGATACCGATTGTAACGGCGTTGGCTCTGCCAGGGCTTCCGCGATGTCGATGACCTCGGGACCGCAGTGGCTCAAGAAGTATGCCCTTTTGCGGTTGTCTGGAACTCCTTGCAGTTCGTTGGCTTCTAGAAAGCTTTCGAAACGGGTCATATACGTTCCCCATTTCTCTTTAGCTGGGTCAAACGGTGCGGGCGGAGTGTAACTGGCCATCTCCGCTTTTCTGCCCTGTGTTTGCTGGGTTCGGTTCTTTCGTGCTTCAGCTCGGTTCTGGTGCTCTTTAGCCTCGAAATCCCACCTTCGTCGCCAGTGTTAAGTTCGGGAAGTAACGAGGCTGGAGACCAGGGTAGTGACAACAGCTCTTTAATATATGGTGAACCCAGCAACCTGGCTGGGGAAAAACAACCCTTTATATACTGTTTAACCGGCGGCTTCAACCAATCAGCAACGTGCTTGTTTCCCGCCTAAATATTTAAAGATACATAACAGTTTGGTTTCTATTTTCGAGCCAACTGTACATTTTATTCCATACTTCATAATAGTCATTATTAGCTATCAAGCCATTTTCAATTGCTAGTGACCACATAGCTAGGATATTGTTTACTCCCAATTTTAGTGCTTGTATTTTCTTCCTCTTTGTAAACTGCTTTCAGACTTATGGAAAAGGGACTACATAAACTCCTTATTAAACAACTATCAGCATTTGCAAGACGAGAGCCAAAGCTGGAGAATCTAGACAGCAGCTACCAGTGGGAGCTTACAGTCAAACTAAGAAGACCAAGTTTTAGATGGTTTCTTTTTCTCAGCTGTGAAAAAAATAAATAAATAGGGAAGCCAAAGAAAATTTTGGAAGTTGCTTTCCTAGACACAGGATTGTGCTGAACTCTAAATAAACTGGAGGCACAGCCAATTCTGAATTAACAATCTTAAGGTAATGACTGTTGGAGTCAGCAATTGTGACTCCCCTTTTGTCATCTTGATGTTGCCCTTCACTCCTAGTTGTCTCATAATTATCTATTACCTAGCAATAATGTGTTTGGAAGTTCATACAGATGCCTTCCTCCAGGAGGGAGAATAAGTGATTGAAAAAATACACTAAAGGCAGGCTCTTCAAGAGATCTCTGCTAATTCACAGCAGCTGTGCATCTGATCTCTCTTTTGTGTTAAGGGAAAATATATATATATAATGGAGCAGGAATTGCAAGGTCAGCTACCCCAGCATTCTGCAAAGATGCCAGAAACTAATCATGTGCTGCCAAAAAGGTTTTCTACCTCCGTATGTTGTAAATCTGACACAGGGAAGTAGTACACACATTTGGGAAGCAAGGGATTGTCTTTTATGTCTCTCATTTAAAATGCTTCTCTGAACTGAGAATCAAATAACGGGACCAAAGCAGGCTCCAGAGTTAAATTAGTTCTGTCAAGCGATGACATCTGAGAACATCCTGCCATAAATGGGCCAATTTTTCAGCCTGTTTAACAATGAACAAGATTTGCATGGTAGTAAAATTGTCTGGATTACACCGTGTAAGCCTGGATTATATTGAATAAAGTTAGTTGGAGCGATGGAGTTTGCCACATTAAAAAGAGCATGTTTCTCTTTAAATTGTATTAACTTAATTACAAATAGCAGTGTGTCGGATTGTATCTATGATTGTAAGCAGAACCTCTTTAAGATCCCAAGAGGTACAGGAGAAAAACTTCCACTTTTTTTCTCTCCTTGACTCCTATGTCAATATATGTTTTTTTTTTCTTCATTGCTTTTCTCCACTGAAAAGAGTGGAGGAGGGGTGTCCATAGGGCGTGGTCAAGAAAGTTAAGATGATGTTGGAAGAAATATCCATCTGCTTCAGTTCCAAGCTTGGAGAAAGACACTGGAAACATGGAGGCTGGTTGGAAAGATGGTTTAATGATGAAGCAGAACCATCAGGCACATGATCCTGATGCAGCTGACCATATGGAGTTGAGAATGTGGGGTTTTTATACCTTCCCTTGGCCTTTGCACTTGAACTTCCTGTTCCTGTGCAAGAACATGTACTCTATTGGCTGTTGTAGGGAGTCATAGCTGGCTCTATAGATTGTCTGAGCCAAGCTTAGTTTAAGCTTGGTCTGCTGATGCAATGAAGGGGCTTGTTGGGCAATTCCTATTGTGGCTGCGGGCTAATCCTACCTTTGTTCAGATCTTGCTGCAGGGAATTTGCTTTGGAATAGAGCTACCTAGGTCTCAATAAGCTCTTTATCTCTTAAGTGCTGACATCTGTTGAGGGCCATCAAGAAAGGTGGGGTCTGTTTTCTGTCTCCAAGAACATATTTCTCAATTTCTTATCCAGGGAAATATAATATTCTGCCTTTTTAATACTTCTCAAAATATTTCATTCTTCTAGGAGAGGGGGGTGGGTGCTAACCAGAGGTGGGTTTCAGCAGGTTCTGACCAGTTCTGGAGAACCGGTAGTGGAAATTTTGAGTAGTTCGGAAAAATATAAATACCACCTCTGACTGGCCCCGCCCCCTCTATTCTCTGCCTCCCAAGTCCCAGCTGATCGGGAAGAGATAGGGCTTTTGCAATATCCTTCCCGTGGAGTGGGGTGGAGTGGAGATTTTACAGTATCCTTCCCGTGGAGTGGGGTGGGAATGGAGATTGTACAGTATCCTTCCCATGCCACGCCCAACAAGCCATGCCATGCCCACCAAGCCATGCCCACAGAACTTTTTTGAATCCCACCACTGGTGCTAACTTTCTACAATGGCAACCATAATATGCCATCAAAATTTGTCCATTGGAATAGAAACTGGAATAGAAACTGGAAAACCCTGAGTTCAGGATGGAGCAAGGTGACTTTGGGCCAGTCACACTTTCACATCCTAAACCATCGCATGGGATCGTTGTGAGAAACAACAACCTTATAAGGATTCATTGTTGTGAGAAACACATTAAAGTAGGCAGAAGCATTATGTATGCTGCCTGGGGTTGTAACGACAGGCTCTAACTGATATATTAATCTGAGGTGATATAAATCAGGGGTCTCCAACCTTGGGCACTTTAAGCCTGGAGGACTTCAACTCCCAGCTTTGCTGGATGGGGGATTCTGGGAGTTGAAGTCCGCCAGGCTTAAAGTGCCCAAGGTTGGAGACCCCTGATACAATTGTACTTAGGTATAAACAAGCAATTGAAGAATCCAGGATCTTTGGAAACTGAGTAGTTCTTAACCACTTTCAGTCAATGCTATTTCGCAGGTTACCTGTGAACAAAAATATTAAACCACATCTTTAAAACTCCCCGCCTCCCCTACACAGATTGTTTCCGGTCATAAAGACTGAATATTTATACGAGTTTTAAACTGCTTGCAATCTTAAAAGATCCTAGGTAGTAGAAAGAGAGGAACAGAAATGAGACACTGCAGCAATGAAGCCATAGAAATATAGGACTATAACAATTATATTAAATATTTTATTAACAATTAGAAAATCACCTACGATGCCTGTGTTTCCTACCAATTAGGACTAAAAGTATTCCAAAACAGCCATTTTCTGGAAAGTGGTAAGGAGAGAAATGGGGGGGGGGAGAGGAAGCCCTTGCCTTGGACATAAGCTATTCCTTGGGGGGATCCTCATAGAGAATGTGTATTTTCAAACCCTCTCCTTCTGTATTTTGCAGTATGTAGGAACCATTATCAGGTGTTCTATAATTATTCAGACTGTAAGGGCAGAATCTGGCTTCCATAGGCAGCCCTGCAGATGTTCAACATCTACTTTGTAGCCTCGCCTTCTACTTAAGACTTGCAAAGCAAACCTTCTACTATTTTAGTTCCCACTGATCCATGGTATCATTCTCCAAATCTATTGGGTTTCAAGCCCCTTCACCTCCATGATAAGATTATTGTACTACATATCAGAAGGCGATCAGATTGAATCAGTGGTGGGTTTCAAATTTTTTTACTACCGCTTCTGTGGGCGTGGCTTGGTGGGTGTGGTATGGCTTGGTGGGCATGGCTTGGTGGGCAGGGCAGGGGAAGGATATTGTAAAATCACCATTCCCACCCCGGAAGGTTACTGCAAAATTCCCATTTCCTCCTGTTCAGATGGGAATTGGGAGGCAGAGGATAGGGGCGGGGCCAGTCAGAAGTGGTATTTACCAATTCTCTGAACTACTCAAAATTTCCGCTACCAGTTCTCCAGAACTGGTCAGAACCTGCTGAAACCCACCTGTGGATTGAATCAGAGGCATTTGATCCTCAACTCTGAGGTTTTACCAGGCGTTCAGTTGAAGAACCTTTTCTGCGTTTTATTGTTAAGTTAAAAGTTATTTCTGACACCTGTGCCTTTATTTTGGTTTTTATGGAAGTTATTATTGTATTTTAATTCTGTTAAGGATGTGGTCTATTTTGATGCATTTCATGGTGTGCTGCCCAGAGTGAGATGGGCAGTTTCTAAATTTTTTTTAAAAAAATTTTATTTGAATTTCTATCCCGCCCTTCTCCAAAGACTCAGGGCAGCTTACACTGTGTTAAGCAATAGTCTTCATCCATTTGTATATTATATACAAAGTCAACTTTTATTGCCCCCAACAATCTGGGTCCTCATTTTACCTACCTTATAAAGGATGGAAGGCTGAGTCAACCTTGGGCCTGGTGGGACTTGAACTTGCAGTAATTGCAAGCAGCTGTGTTAATAACAGACTTAGTCTGCTGAGCCACCAGAGGCCCTTTCATATGTAAATAAAATAAAATAAATTAAAAAAAAATTATTTATTTATTTATTTATTTATTTTATTAGAATTACTATCTGGTTGTGTTACCAGTTTTTTTTTACAGGCAACCAGAGCCATCTGCAAGTGGGAGTGGAGTTTCAAATGTGATCTGCATTTGATCTACTTCTGTACCTTTGTTGTGATGTTGGAGGAATGTATGAAAAGAGTGAAGGTTGTTTTACCACCATGCAAAGTTGCTTTATCATTTTGGTGAAAATCTCTCTGGATTTCTTTTTAGGAGAAATATGAAAGTACAGGTAGCCCTCGACTTACACCAGTTCCGTTTCTGACCATTCAGAGTTACAACCACACTGAAAAAAGTGACTTATGACCGTTTTTCACACTTATGACCTTTGTAGCATCCCCGGGATCATGTGATCAAAATTCTGATGCTTGGCAACTGGTTCATATTTATGACCGTTGCTGTATCCTGGGGTCATGTGATCACCTACTGCAGCCTTCTGACCAGCAAAATTAGTGGGGAGGCCAGATTCACTTAACGACCCTGTTAATCGACTGCAGTGGTTTATTTATCGACTGCAATGGTTTATTTATCGTAAAATGGGGCACATCCAGTGGTGGGATTCAGCCAGTTCGCACCACTTCGGGAGAACCAGTTGTTAACCTTCTGAGCAGTTGGTAAACTGGTTGTTGGGAGAAATCATTAGGGCAGAGAACCAGTTGTTAAATTACTTGAATCCTACCACTGGGCAAAACTCACTTAACAAATGTCTCACTTAGCAACATAACTTCTGGTCGTAAGTCGAGGACTACCTGTATATCGGTTTTTAAAATCAGTAGTACTAAACAGCGGCCATACAACATTACCTTTATTCCCAATAGGCTTTTGGGAAAGCCAATTTGTTTTTCAATCTGCATATACATGGACCTATTCATACAATATGTTACACATTTTAACTGTATCAGGAAAGAAGCCAATAAAATAGAATGGGAGTTAATCGTTTCCCCTTTCCTTGTGGAAGCAATCAGTTTTTCTCCAAAGATTTTTTTTTAAAATGAAGCAATTGTGTGTGGTATCTTTTCAGATTTCTCAGTTCTCTAGTGAGTTTATTAAAAGGAAGTAAAAGAGCTTCTTTTTAAAAAAAAAAACAGAATGTGTACAACAGCAAATCAACTGCAACAAATATTCCATTCCAGTTTCCCCTTTCAATGGTTCAGTGGAGCTAAAAAGGAAACATAAGGGGCACAGATCCTCAAAAACAGAATTTCTATGTGGTAGGTTGCTATTTCACAGATGTGGAGTTTTATGGATTAAGGTGCAATTAACTCTAACAGATGGATTCACATTTCAGTCCCTTAGCAGTCTTCTACCGGTGTAAATAAAAAGTTAGGAAAAAGAAAATGAAACCCATTTTTTAATCCAATTGACACTTTAAGTGAATTTTTGCCTCTTACATTTGGAAATCAGTGCGTTTTAATATTCTAAAATTCAGTGAGTATGTCAGTTTAACAGATAAGGTCAATGCTCATTCAGTACATTTGACTGGGATAAGATGGAAAAGAAGACCAATCTATCCATTGTTTTCATAGCACATTGTTTTACATGAAGCAGAAGTATTATATTATTATCCTAGCAAATCTCCTTTGTCTATGTAACCTTCTATCAAAGTGCTTATTAAGATAGCAATCATGATACATTAATCCCCCAGATATTTTTGTCCTATTTTGTAATAGAAAATTGAAGCACAGCCAACATGCAAAAATCCTTTCTATTATTGAACATAAGGAAAACAAAAATCTCTCTAACATTAACAGCAAGTTGAAGAATTATTTAACCACAGAGACTATCATCTTCCCTACACTGTATATATTCAAGCATATTTTAAATAGCTATCGCTTGGGAATGCTTTACTTTGAGTTATTTCAATCAATAAGGGGTTGACTTCTAACTCTATGATTCCATAATTTTCAATCCATTCTCCTATATACTATGGATAAATGTGCAGTGCATTTCTGCAGTGTGATTTACTTGCTGTTGTCTGGCAGTTTTAAGATTTAATATTGGAAGTGATCGCAGTCAATTTCTGCCCATTGCAATTTTTATTGTTTTCTCAATATTTTGGGAAGTAAAAGTAGCATATTCAGCAAACACTGAAATAATAAAAAGTTTATTTCTGAAAGGTTATTTCTATTGTTTTACAATGGTTAATTAATTAGTCTCTTCACAAACAAGATGTAACAAAAACTATACTCTAAATTTAATTATTCTAAACAGTCCCAAAATGAGGGCAATTGGTATGTTAGTTGTCAGGTTGCTTTATGGATGCTAAAATTTGACACAGATGAGAAAAGAGAGGGGGGTGGGGTAAATATCCAGAAAGATAACTGGTGGAAATACAAAATCATTTAAATTAGGGGTGTCAAACTCAAGGCCCCGGGTCCTTAGATCTGACCCATGAGGCTGCCTGGAAACAGCAAAGGACCGGCCGGCAGTGCCTCTGCCAGGAAAAATGGAGCTAGGGAGGGCCGTCTGCGGCCTTCCCAAGTTCTATTTTTGCTAGCAGAGGGTTGCAGGAGACCATTGCAGCCAAAAATGGAGCTTGGAAGCCCATTTTCACTTGCAGAGTGCTTGGGCCATCACAGGTGCCCCTGACATGGGTAATGTTGAGCTGGCCACGCCCACCCCAGCCCCCTGAGATCAAACACATCCCTGATGCAGCCCTCAATGAAATCAAGTTTCACACCCCTGATCTAAATTTTTTTTTTAAATTTGCATTTATATCCCGCCCTTCTCCGAAGACTCAGGGCGGCTTACACCATGTTAGCAATAGTCTTCATTCTATTTGTATATTTATATACAAAGTCAACTTATTGCCCCACAACAATCTGGGTCCTCATTTTACCTACCTTATAAAGGATGGAAGGCTGAGTCAACCTTGGGCCTGGTGGGACTAGAACCTGCAGTAATTGCAGGCAGCTGCTGTTAATAACAGACTGCATTAGCAGTCTGAGCCACAGAGCCACATCCTTTTTTGTTTTTTTTTTAAGAGCCCATTCATCTATTTGTGTGTACTGGAAAAAAGACAGGGCGCATTAATGGAACATTTTGCAACTTAATAACAAAAGCATCCCACCCAATATGTTTGCATAACAAGCAAGATAAATCTCCTGCAACTCATTCCATTTTTTTGCAGCAACAGACTGTGCAGAAAATGCAGAGGAACACAACGTTTCTTATCGTATGTAAGCCAATGCTAGTATCCACAAGACAAAGTCGAATTTCATTCTAAGCATATGGTTAGATATTCCAGGGGGTAAACTTCCTAAAAATTAGTTCCAGAAGAGATTCTCAAAAATCACATAGTATGATGAAACCTTGGCAGGAAAGCCTTTAAGTGTTGCCAGAGGCAAGATCTCAGGCATATAGGCAAATTTGGCCCCTTGTTGGTCAATGAAAAATAGTATTCTTGTACCATCTCGTCAGTAAGTTTTCGACATTGGTAAAACTCTGCAAATCTAAGATCTGACTATATCACCAGTACCTTCTGTTTTCTTGCATTAACATCCACAGGAAAGCAGTTGGGTAACTGCTTTCAGATGATCACGTGAAGCCCTTGCAAAGGATGAGGCTTTCTGCAGCAATCCCAAATGTCATTTCTCTGAACATTTGCAGATGCTTGCCAAAGCTTAGGGTTGCATATGGCAGCAGTTAGAGATGATTGGAGAGCATCAGGCAGGTCATGAACATGCAAAATAATTTCAAAAGCTACCCACTGAGTAAATGAACAGAACTTTCAATCCACTATGGTTAAGAATCCAAATGTTCTGGTACCATAAAGAATAATGTTGCGCCATCTTTTAACTTGAGCTGTACATAGCCTACGGTCGCAAATGCACGTGGCACTTTAGTAAGGAAAGAAATCAAATTCTTGTGCTAAAAGACTGACATTCTAAAACAGGGGTCCCCAATCTTGGCAATTTTAAGACTTGTGGACTTCAGCTCCCAGAATTCAGAACTCAACTCCCAGAATTCAGAACTCAGCAAAGCTGGCTGAGGAACTCTGGGAGTTGAAGTCTACAAGTCTTAAAGTTGTCAAGGTTGGGGACCCCTGTTCTAAAACACTACATAGCAAGGACAGTTCTTCTGTTTCAGAAATTCATGCTTTATTTATACTTTGACCAGTGTGTTTGCATACTTGATTAGGGTGAGGGTACATGACTTCACGATACAAAAGCCTACCCTTGACCTTTGAGAGGTATACTAAAAGCTTCCAAAAATGTGGTTTAAGGATAATAACAGAAATAGAAATTCCTTCCTCTCAGGGGGCACCCATCAACAAGGCATGGTTCTTAGAAGCCATAAAGTGGCAGTTTTTAAAAAAAGGAATCAGGGGTACATCCTCCTTATGGTAATGTGTTGGGGGCAGTTAGATGTTTTTGGGACAAGGCAGTCCTGCAGGTAACTTGGTCCTATGTCATGTGTGACTTAAAGGTGATAACCAGCACAGTTGGAAGCCTATTGGGAGCCAGAGTAATGGGCGGTGTCCATAACTACCTGCATCATTGCATTCTGGACCAATTGAAGCTTCTGAATGGTCTTCAAGGATAGTCCTATGGAAAGTGTGTGGCAGTAGTACAACTGGGAAGGGATTGAAGCATGAGTGACTATGAGCAAGGCTTCAGTTCAGGAGGGGCATAACTGGTGTCCAAGCCATAGTTATACCAAGACCCCCAAGTGCAACAACTAACTGTTCTTCAAGAGAGGGCTGAGTCTAGCAGAACACACACACACACAATTGTGCACCAAGTCTGAAAAGAACAATGCTAAGAGAGGTATGTAAGGACACATTGGTTCTTAAAGGTACAAGCTAGGGAATTCTGAAGTAGCATTCAAAATACTGAAATTCCTTTGCACTTTTGAGACTAGAGAGTATTCTGCCTAATAAAGAGAGGGCATGTTACTTGACTTACTGAGCCAAGTAATATATGTGTCAAAATAATGATTTTTTTTGCTGAGTTAATTTAAAACAGGGTTTTTGTCATCCAAAAATGGAAAAAATGGATGGAAAGCCAGTTTGGTGTAGTGCTTAAGGTACCGTGTTTTCCCCAAAATAAGACCCTGTCTTATATTTTTTTGAGCCCCAAAATAAGCACTTGGCCTTATTTTTGGGGAGGTCTTATTATTTTAGGGCGCGTGGAGCACAACGGGGCTCCTCTTGCCATATTACCTGATTTCCAGCTCTGTCTCCCTAACCCTAACCAGAGGAAATGGCGGGGACTAGCTGCGCATGCGTTTTAATATTTTCAGGGAGGGCTTATTTTAGCGCATGCATTCAAAAGCCTGATTGGGTTTATTATCCGGGGAGGTCTTATTTTCGGGGAAACAGGGTAGCGAGTTAGAAACTGGGAGGCTGTGAGTTCTAATGCTGCCTTAGGCACAAAGCTAGCAGGGACAGTGACTTTGGGCCAGTCACTTTGTCTCAGCCCTAGGAAGGAGGCAATGGCAAATCACTTCTGAGAAACCCTGCTAAAAATCTGCAGGGACTTGTCATTCCGTGTCATTTGTCATGAAAGAAAACAAATAACACAAATGATTAATTTCTGGGACTTTAGAATTAAAGTTGGAACATATTACCATTTTCTCCGTATTTTCTTCTTTTTGAACAATATATTGTTTTGTTTTTAAAAAACAGTTGCTTAGTCCCATCATTGTAAACTGGTTGCTACGGTAGCATTTTACGCAGATGGCATGCATTTTTGCTTTGTACTTAAGCTTTAAGAGAAAGCAAAAGTTCTATCTTACAACCATCAGTTAGAAATGATTTCTTTTTATACAGCATTTGCATTTTAAAGAGTCAAGGCAGAGGAAAAGGTTTTGACAAACAAATATATTAGTAAGTATGTATTATAGCAGATTATAAAGGGATTTTTTTTAGCCTTTCAGTTATTGCTGGTTCCTGGAGAAAATCTAAGAGTCAATGATGTCTTGTGGCACCTAATCATTATCAAGCACAGCCTGTCCCCTTCCTACTTTGTTGCCTGAAGCTGAATAAAGCCAGTGTCAAAATGAGACAGCTTGGATAACTTCTTCCACTGTGGTCGTTGCCCAATCCCCCACTTGCGGTAGTCCTACTTACGATGTACATTTATTTGGGATTTTTTAACGTATCAGATTTATATGGCCACCCCATCTCACAAAAATGTGCCTTTTTTTGACTTCCAACAAATTGTCATTACGAGAACCAAAAAACCCCCCATACTGATTCAAGTTCTACCACACACAATTAGAGTAGTTCTTAGATGAGAAATCACCAGGAAACGTTCAGGCTGGATGTTTAAAAATCAAACTCAACTCTAAGGAGATTTTGTATATATTTTTTTATACATAAGGCATGCATAAATCTTGCTCAACATTCTTTTTCCCCTCCAAACGAAGGAGCAGGAGCCAAGGAAAAATATGTTATTTTTAAATTTACAGGTTAATTTATTTATCTACAGAAGCACTTCCACATTGTTCTTGCACACTTTTTTTTTTGGAAAAAAAAAAGGTATAAATAAACAAAATTGGTATTAACATGCTACAAATAGAAGTCTGTTAGAAACTTCTATTTTTGTGCTTATCCTCTCGTTTCCTGTCAAAATGATGTTAACCTGTTATATTTTGTTTTTCTTTATAGTCTTGCTGTAATAAATCTAGTTGCTGACTTACCAAATGCTGTCAACAAGAATAGCTGCAATGTGCCCAGGGTAGACAAATGGATATTGCAGTGTTAGCTGCAGTATTTAACCCCAGTGTCAAAAGATATTACCAAATACTGGGTCATTATAGCTGAACTGTGGTGACCGCCAAATGTCTTTATAATGATGCATAGAGGAATTCCCACACTCCAAGATTCAGAATTAGAGATTGCATGTATATAACCTCTGGAGGGCTCTATAAGCTGCAACGGTGGTGGGACACGCATCCTGAACATTCTTTTAGATGACATCTGATCTCCATCAATTGTCTATGAAACATAATATACTCTGCTGGTTATAGGACTGGCAAATGTCTATTTTAGCCCTTATCGTATCTTGATATATTTGCTCTCTGCCCAGTTCTCTGTATCTTGTGTATTCCCATGCTTTATAGGTATTACTATTGATTATATATTATGATGGATTGCAACAAAGACTCTCAGTTTTGAGAATATATTGTGACCCTCAACATAAAAAGACTGGTGGGAAGACATACGTTTTTATGAAGTGTAGATTTTCCAGAATGATCTCTCTCTAGTCCCATCTCCCAAATGCTCTCTGCAATCCTTCCTTACCATTTCTCTTTCCTGATGCTTATGAGGCTAGTGGGCAAATTTGCAAAGAAAGCACTGGGATGTTGTTGCCTATCACTTTTACTTTCTAATCAGCTTTATAAGGATTATTTGGGACCCAAAGGAATCCTTAAAATAAGGATGAAGCTGGAGCATATTAGCTTGTTTTTCATGTACATGTAAAAAGTGAGGTGGGAGAAGGTACCTGTCAGGCACCACAAGATCAATAATCATGCTCTAAACATGATTTATTAATTTTATTACCGAACATTTTCTTGCCCTTGTTAACAATAATTTCATAGTTAGCTGGCTATAATAATCTTACTTAGTATCCCATGTTTTTTCCAGGCATTACATGATCACATCAACTCTATGAACAGGTAAATCTGTTAGATTTTGCAGAGTTTGCTAAACACATGTATGGTAAAATAGCACATTTGCCATCTGACTATGTTACACAGTATTGAGTGGGGAAATATGCTGCCTTTGGGGATTATTGTTAATGAATAAATAAATCACATTCCATCCCCCTAGTTCCATAACTGGAAGATTCTAATTTGGATCAGGATCAGCTACTGCAATATTTCAGTGGACAATTGCTGAGATAAACACTCCTTCCTTCTCTCATTTCATTTCAGCAGGTAAAACACTGCTTTGGTTAACCAAAAGATAATGTGTGGCTTGCTCAAATGGTACATTTTTTTGTTTATTTTCCCAATTTGTACCCAGGCAATTTTGTCAAAGCCAGCCTGCAGTAGTTAAAACTGGACATATGGGGCTGTGAAAAGGAAAGCAGAAAACACTTTAATTCGACACCGCCTCGTTCTGTTTCAAATATATTTAGGAAATATCTTGCCCTTGTTGTAATATTATATTTCATAACCCAATTGTCTCCACTGGGTTTACCATAGCACTAGCAACAGCACTTAGACTTATATACTGCTTTAGAGTGCTTTACAGCCCTCTCTAAGCGGTTTACAGAGTCAGCATATTGCCCCCAACAATCTGGGTCCTCATTTTACCAACCTTGGATGGTAATTCAAGGAGGCTGGAAGGATGGAAAGCTGAGTCAACCTTGAGCCTGGTGAGATTTGAACTGCCAAATTGCAGGCACCCGGCAGTCAGCAGAAGTAGCCTGCAATATTGCACTCTAACCACTGCGCCACCATGGCATCTTGCTGTACCACCGTGGCTAAAAGCAGCAGCAATGGCATTTTCTGTGGCAAACATCATATAGCAGGGCTGTCCACAGGGAAACAAGGTCAGAAAAGTCAAGATGGCAGTCACAGCCATGTGATTAATGCACGAAAAGGTGAAGCTTTGATCACGTGGTTGTGACCATACAGTATGTTGATCTTTTGGGTCCCTCCCCGTGATATTCATGAATGTGACCTTAGTCTTCAGACTTTTGTCAGTTTAACTCCAACTTTCCAAAGGTTCATGAAGAGACACAGTAGAGAAGATTGAGGGAACAAAGACCATGTAAAGTGCTCTGAAAAATTAGAAAAGCAGGCAAGATAAAAACGGAGTACTCATATTCAGTTTTTTTGGCATACCTGAGAAAGAAATGCAGGTGTAGTTTCTCACTGACTGACCACTTGTTCTGTCCCCACTACATGTTAGTCTGTGTGCAGCTCAACCTATCCTCCAATAAAACAGACTGTGTGCGTAGATCTGAATGCTTTATTGAAAGAACAGAATATGGTGAAATCAGGGAAAATAGGGATACGTACAATGAGAAGCAAGCACAAGGTAGACAGTATTATGTTACTGCTGAACATAACAATTAATAAATACAAGCAACTTAAATCTCACCAGCGATGCTCTGTGTGTGGGATGTAGGTTTGTCCTTGGATGACCATGTGCCACAGATTAAGATGGATTCTTCTTTGTGTTTCTGCCTTCTCCAAATGCTAAAGGAAATGGAGTCTGGCTTCCCAGCGTGCACTTGGTTTGAGAGTGTGGGCTGATGGGTAAACGGGTTGGGTCTTCTTCAAACAATATACTTGGTATTTGTCTCTCTGCTACTAGATGGGGCTAGAGAGCAACAACAGTATATAAAAGTTATTTGCTGGGGCATGACACCACTCGTACAGCAAACTGTGCAAAGTTATGATGGGGCTAACTTGTGGTTATTACAGCATCCCTATGGTCACATGATCAGTATCCGGTATCTAGATTATAGGAAAGAGATACAGAAAACTCATTGCTACTTTCCAGTGGTCATTTGCAATTGAAATATCTACTGTATGTTTATTTTGTATTTATAAATTTAGATCCTGCTGTTTGTTCATTCTGACACTGAAAGCTACATCTTGCACCAACTGCAATTTCTGGACAGTTTTCAAGACTACTGTGTACTTTCACATAGGTAGCCCTGGACCTAGGATCATAATTGAGCCCAGAATTACAGTCATAATTCATTGTATTTGATTTTTGACATTTTTTGCTGTGGTTGTTAAATGAACATGGCAGTCATTAAACACACACCATGATTAGCACAGTGGCTAGAATGCAGGATTGTACGCTAATTCTTCTCACTACCAACTGCCAGCAGTTTGGCAATTCGAGTCTCACCAGGCTCAAGGTTGACTCAGCCTTCCATCCTTCCGAAGTCGGTAAAATGAGGACCCAGATTGTTGGGGGCAATAGGTTGACTCTGTAAACTGTTTAGAGAAGGCTGTAAAGCACTGTGAAGCAGTTATGTAAGTCTAAGTGCTATTGCTATTATTAAATCCATTTTCCCAAATGTGAATTTTTTGCTGCAGAGTAGAAGCAAATGCCAGATAGTGGCCAAAAACATTGCAAAACAGGGTCATGTAACCATGGGATAAAAAGCTGTAAAGGGGAGCTGGTTGCCAAGTGGCTAAAGTTTGATTACGTGACCAGAGTGTGTGTGTGTTGCCATCATAACTTTGAAAATGGGCCACAAGCAACTTTTGGATGGGGGTCCAGCCAGTGGTAAAATCCTCCCCAATTTGCCACTGGTTTGCTGCCTGCACATGCACGGTGTACGCTGTGTGCATACTGTGCCTGCACATCTGCGGTCTGTGCCAAATGCATACTGCATGTCCACAGTGTGCCAAATGCTGCATGCGCAAGTGCAGTGTGCACCAAATACTGCATGCGCATGTGCAGTGTGCACCAAACGCATACTTCATGCAGAAAGAGGAAGCTTGGGAAGGTAAATACAACAGCGAGGAGGGAAAAGCTTTGCCGCGCAATTTAATTTGCTCACATTTAAATCGCGTGGCACAGCTGATCGTCAGAATTACTGTTTCAGACGAACCGGTAGCTTTTTTTTACTACTGGTTCACTCGAACCGGTAACTTTTATCACTACCGGTTCGTCCGAACTAGTGCGAACCGGTAGCATTTTGCCCCTGGTCCAGCCTAACTTTGAATGGTCACTTAGTGACTGGTTTTAAGTTGAAGGCTCCCTGTAAACTAGCAGTTACTGAGAAGCACTCCCAAAGAGTGAACTGAGGTTTTGTGGGGAGTAGGAGCATGACCCCAGCCAGAATAGACTTATTCAGTCCCAGAATCTATCCTTTTCCTTACAAACAGTACCTGCATGTGATGTGGATTTTCTTTCAGTTGATTTTTCTTCATCCAGCCCATTATTAAGATAAGGTAGCTTATTTTTTCCACCTTTGGAACGACATGGAGTAATACAGCTAATTCATGTGGGTTTTTATATCGTTGGCATCCACTCTTTAACCCCCCCCTCCCCAATTTCCTGTAGACGCTAAACAGCATGGGAGACAAGACATATCTGGAACATTATAGATCAGCAGGTGTTGGAGCAATAGTCCTTCAGTCCTGTCTTCTGGTCTATTCCTACTGGAACTATTGCAAGTTCCCAAAGACCAACCCTTCTATCACCACCAGATGGATTTGTAACTGGCTGACCAATCACATTTAGTGTGTAGTCCTCAATGGAACTGCATTTACATGGAGGGAAGTATGCAGTGGAGTATCCCAAGGCTCTGTTTTAGACCCAGTAACCTTCAACATCTTCATCAATGACTTGGACAAGGGGATTGATGGGGAACTCATCAAATTTGCAGATGACACCAAGCTAGCAGGAACAGCCAACACTCTGGAAGATAGGCTTAAAATACAGAAGGATCTTGACAGACTTGAACATTGGGCGCTATCTAACAAAATGAAATTCAACAGTGAAAAAAGTAAGGTTCTACATTTAGGCAAGAAAAACAAAATGCACAGATACGGTATATGTGGTACCTTGCTCACTAGTAGTAACTGTGAGAGGGATCTTTGAGTCCTAGTGGACAATCACTTAAATATGAGCCAGTAGTGTGCTGCATCTGCCAAAAAAGCCAACATAGTTCTAGGCTGCATAAACAGAGGGATAGAATCAATATCGTGTGAAGTGTTAATACCACTTTATAATGCCTTGGTAAGGCCACACTTACTGCATCCAGTTTTGGTTGCCATGATGTAAAAAAGATATTGCAACTCTAGAAAGAGTGCAGAGAAAAGCAACGAAGATGATTAGAGGACTAGAGACTAAAATGTATAAAGAACGATTGCTGGAATTGGGTATGTCTAGTCTGATGAAAAGAAGGACTAGGTGACATGATAGCAGTGTTTTAATATCTCAGGGGCTGCCACAAAGAAGAGGGAGTCAAGCTATTCTCAAAGCACCTGAGGGTAGGACAAGAAGCAATGGGTGGAAACTAATGAAAGACAGAAGCAACTTAGAACTAAGGAGAAATTTCCTGACAGTTAGAACAATTAATCAGTGGAACCTGCCTCCAGAAGTTGTAAATGCCCCAACACTGGAAGTTTTAAAGAAGATATTGGACAATCATTTGTCTGAAGTGCTGTAGGTTTTCCTGCCTAAGCAGGGGGTTGGACTAGAAGGCCTCCAAAATCCCTTCCAACTTCTATTCTATTCTAAATGGTCCAGAAGGTGTCATGGTTGATGGCATCAAAAACCACCCAGAGGTCCATGGGAAGTAGCAGGGACTCACACACTTCGAGGATAGATCACCTATCAAGGTACAGTAGATAGTCCCAATACCAGTGGTGGGGTTCAGCCAGTTTGCACCACTTCGGGAGAACTGGTTGTTACCTTTCTGAGCAGTTTGGTGAACTGGTTGTTGGAAGAAATCATTAGGGCAGAGAACCGGTTGTTAAATTATTTGAATCCCACCACTGCCCAATACCATCTTCTTACATATACATGTACATATACTCTTGTCCCATATCTATCCTATATCTATCCTATATCAATATCAGTATATCTGTCTCTATATCATCTATCAATCATCTGTCGATTGCCTATCAATCATCTACCATCTATCGGTATCATCTATCATCTATCTCCTATGTCCTATCTATCCTTACCAGCTATATTTTACTCCTCCCAAATATAAGTCCCTGCCTCCTTTAAGCATGCAGGGACGCATACCTTATTCAAGGAGAATTTGGGGGTCTCTCTTTGCCAGAAAAGAAAATCCCAGCCGGGACTATTTAATCCTCCAGGAAGGGCAAGGGATGAGAAAGGAGAGGCAAGCGCAGCAAACGGTACCTCTACGTATACCCTTGCCCACAGCCACACGGACTTCTACCAAGCCGAACTACGCGACTGCAGCTTAGCCTACCTTGCCTGCTATGAGGTGGTTCTCTGTGTCAGAGGGCTCTAAAACGCCGAATGACAGGAGTCACCACAGGGGAAGTTATTCATGGGTTAAGGAAGGTGATATGCAAAGACAGCCGCTGAGTTCAATGGGACAAAGCCACGATAAACGATCCAGGAGTTGGTCTTCTACGGCAGGGGTCTCCAACCTTGGCAACATTAAGCCTGGCGGACTTCCACTCCCAGAATTCCCCAGCCAGCAAAGCTGGCTGGGGAATTCTGGGAGTGGAAGTCCGCCAGGCTTAAAGTTGCCAAGGTTGGAGACCCCTGTTCTACGGGACAACCGTTTTTTCTCTGTCGTAAATCTGATCGCGACGTGAAGTCTCTCTCGCCTTGGAGTTCAAGCCCCCGTTGCGCCAGGACGTCCGTCTGTCCATCCTCTTTGCTTCCCAGGAAAGCCATCGGAGCCCTCCTTAGCAAAGCTCGGAGACCTGACCCCGCCCCCCCACCACTCCGCAGTCACCTCTTTCTTGTAGTAACAGGCGGCTCGATCCCGCCGAATCCAAGCAGCCAGAGGAGAGGAGCGTGGCTCAGCGGCTGGGTGCCTGGGTTGGGTGCCTTGGGTGGGCGGGCGGGCAGGCGGCCGCAAGCTTTGCATAGATTATGCTTAAAAGCCGAATCTCCCGCCTCCCCGGGTCAGGAGCGCGGGGGGGAGGAGGAGGAGGAGGAGAAGGGGGGCACCCGGACCCGCCCCCCTCGGTCTAGGTGAATAAATTATGCTAATAAGACTCCCGAGGTTCTGGCAGGCGCTCGAAGGCGGCGTGCGCGGCGGCGTTCAGCCCAGAGAACCAAGCGGGAGGCTTCGCAGACGTTTCTCGCTGCTGCTGCTGCTACTTTCCTGACAGCCGCTACTAGAGGCGCCTACGCAGGCAGGCAGGCTGCAAACGGACTCCCGGGCGAAGGGGGACGCTTCTGTTCTCGCCCGCTCTCGACTTGGATTTAAAGGGCGTTGTGTGTGTGTGTGGATGCTGAAGTAAACTCCGAAGTTGTCCGGCTTCGCAGGGCGGCGAGAAAAGCGCCGAGGAAACCCGGGAGGGGAGCCGGAGAAGCAACAAGTCCGTCGGCGCCGTCGGGGAAAAGAGCCTGGCAAAAAAAAAAGCAGCACCTGACGAGGTTTGCCAGCCGCCTCTGGCCGGCAGATGCCGTAAAAGGCAAGCGGCTGGCGGGTGGGTGAAAGGCTGCCCTGCTTCTCGGGGTGTGTGGGGGGACCCTCCCTCCCCGGGAGCCTCTTTGGGCAGCAGTTTGAGAGCCGCTTCGCAAATCCTGCCCGCCGCTTTTTTTGGCCCCGAAAGTGCCTTTTCTCGGCTTTTGGAGGGACCCGTTTGAATTTTTTTGTCCCGTTCTTGTGGTTCCTGTTCTTGGTTTCTTTTATTTTTTGTGTGTGGCGGAGATCTTCGGGCAAAGCAGCCGCCCACTGAGGAGGAGGAGGAAGAGAGGGATTTCTCTGCTGCCTCTTCCCAGCCAAGCATGGTGGGGAAAAGAAACCCCGATGCCAAGGGGGAAGCCGGCTGCTTTGGCGGACAGGGCTTCTGCTCCGTCAGGTCCGCTCCGCCCTTCAACTCGTTGCTGGCTGCCTTCCTTCTCTCGGTGGGATCCATAGCTTCCTGTGTCTATCTGGGGATGAAGACCAACGACCTTCAGGCCAGGGTCTTTGCCATTGAGGCAGCGCAAGGGGACATGGGCGCTGCTGCTGCTGCTGCTGTTGCTGGCTCCTACCGGGCGCTGCCCAGCTATTCGTTGGATCAGCTGAATTCCCTGATGCAGGAAAAAGTGGAGCAACTTCTGGCTCAGGTGAGGTGGCCTTGAAAATGGAGGATGGGATTGGCCGTCCCGAGGAAAAGAGGCTATCAGCCAACCAGTCAGCTCAGAGATAACCTGTGTATTTGTGAAATGGATTGGGCCGTCTAGGTCCCCTCTAGGAAAATAGCGGGCAACGGGTCGTCTTTCAGACATCAATGAGCTCTAGCGTAGCCTAGTTGTGAGGGATGATGGAAGCGGCAGCTAAGCAACATCTGGAGGGCCACACATTGTTAACTCCTGCCCTGGTCTTTAACCAAAGGCAACGTGTCAGACAGAGCGATGGTGTGCATCTTGGTAGTGGTGGGAGCTGGTATGGTGGAGAAAAGTAGGAGAGCAAAATGCTTTTGTTAGGAATTGTCTGATTGAAGAGATAAGGCGGCAATCAAATTTATTCACTTTGTAATAGTATGTGCTGCATTTACTTCTCCCCTTTTCTGCACCAAGACAGTATGTAGAATACCCCAGTACCTTCCTATGTGGCATTCAGTATTAGGTGAGAAAACTGTGGCTGTCCCCATGTGACCCATTGATGTCACAGCTAAGTGAGGATTGAAACCTGTTTTCCAAATCCTAGACCAGCACTCTAACCACTACCCTACACTGGTTTTATCTATATTAACTAATTTGAGGACAATATAAGTTAGAATGCACTTCAGTCTTTTTTGGAATGCCAGAATAGGTTCTTCTCTCTATTAGCATCACTCTTTTTGTAGAATAACAGTTATAACAAAGAGTATCCTAGGCCCATATGGACTTTTCCTTAAGTTATCATTACCATCTACCACCTCCACAAAAATTTAGAAGAAAAAGAGGGCCATGAATCTATAAACAAGTATGCTGCCTGGAGTTTGGACATGGGAATTGTGCTCAGTTGAATAAACTAAATAAACAAGTGGTAGCTATCAGTTGCCTGAACAAAATTCTTTAAAACAAGGGTTATTATAGTGCTCAGTGGACTGCTATGAACTGGAGGCAATATGGGGCATTTGTTGCATTCCAGAAATAGCTTGGAAAAAGAGACAGCGGTAACATTAGCGGGGCTCCGTGTTACATGTTACGGAATGATATTCTTCCAACTGCATTATGTTTTCTTATGCTGTGTAGGAGATGACCAGCCTGACCCGTCATCTCTTACACGAGGGTTACTTGGTTAGCATTATGGTTGACGAGAGTGGCACACAGACATGTGTTTGTAAAGTAGATATTTAAGTTTCAATGGGCAGCCAGTACCAGTCCAGGAGATTGCTTGGCAGCAGCAATTAGAATTCAACATGCAGGAGCTATTTCTATAAATGTGGAAGCAGCTGACCTGCATATACAAAATATTCATTGCTTTTAATCTCTAATTTTCAGATATTTGCCCAAACAAAATTCTCTGTATCTGCGTAGATATTATGGGGAAAGTTAAGCAATTGTTTTCATACGTAGGAGATAGCGCAAGGGGACATGGGTGATGCTTAATTATTATTATTTTTTGAGTTTATGTGTGATATTTAAATCAGGGGCAGCAATCAGTGTGACTCCAGAAGTTGTTAAACTCTATTGCTCATCATATCCTCTGCCAGGATAGCCAATCATTACGGATGAGAGAGTGGGCCTTTAAGAACATCTGGAAATATATGCTTGATTCACTTCTGATTTAAGCTGTGATTACAATTACAGTGAGCAAGTGAACATACAGAAACTAGAAACGATGCAAGTTAAATGGGCTAATAAATATCAGTTTATTGTATATCTACTCCTTATAAATAGTGTAGAACTTTTGACACTAGTCAAATTCAGCTTTTGCTGCAAAGGAATGTTTTTCAGATGTTCTTTTTCTTCCCTATAGAAGACCTATGAACATATGGCAAAAATCAGAACAGTAAGAGAAGCTTCTTCAGAATGCAACTGCCCACCAGGTAAACGAGAAGAGCATCTAAAAATATTCTAAAACAATTTGATGCTGCTTTTATGTAGTATGTATAGATGTATATTTAGTATTGCCAGATATTGAACAATGTGTTCTCACTATTCCTTTGATTATTTTATGGGTGAAAGACTCAGGAATAAAATACTGTACAGACAAGTTAATATAAGCGAAAGATTAGGGAAAATATTAATTATGCTAAGCAATTTCTTACCTCCTGCTCCAGTCCTCGAAAGGAAGTTCCTTTAATTCAGTTAGTTATTTCTGGATGGGCATGGGTAAGATTGCACAATAATAGTTAAAGAGAATCATAAACAAAATATAGCAAAACGAATCTTATTGTCTGTAATGTGTGATAAGGCCTTGAACCTGTATGACTGTTCAACGTGAGTTTAAACTTTCTTGTCTAAAGCACAATAAAATTTATGGGATTATTCCCTAGGAAATCCTGTTTAAGGTTATAGTCAGTCATTTTAATACTTCCTTATCAGAGAGGAAGCCCTACTGAATTCAATGATTTCTTTTTTAGTAGAAATATATCTGATTGCACTGTGTGACTACAATCCCTTGGGTTTCTGTCTGTCATAAGCAGTGAGATGTTTTTAACATAGGAAAGGATATAAAAATGACTTAAATAAATAAAGAATAATTGAACCCAGTGGGATGCACTTTTAAGTAAATAAGCATTAGAAGAAGGTTATAAAGCTAAAATCCCTCTCACATTTATTTAGCATTAAATCATATTGAATTGTGGCTTGCTTTAAGTAGATAAATGTTCATAGGCTCATGCTGTTTATTCATCTATTTCAAAGCACCTAGAAACTTATTTCTAAATAAATGTATTTAAGAATGTTCAGTGAATGACCACAAGTAAATGAAGCATTCCAGAAATGTTTGCATTTTAGTGGTAGATTCACATATTCTGTTAATACACAGTAGAAGTCATTATCTGTGACTTGCCTTATTGAAAAAAGGAGAAAGTCAAGTGCACAAGTTAAAACCAAACAAAACTTTAGTTAATAATTGTTTTTCAATTTGTATTGTAGAATATGTGCATTTGTGTTGCATTTGCATACAATGTGTGTGCATGTGTGTATTTTTGAATTAGGAATTATTAAATGTAAAAATGAGATCAATAATTGTGGGAATTTATTACTTCCCTTTTTTAAAAAGAAAATTTTCAGTACAGTACTGTTTATGTGTATATATTTTTAACTATCTTCAGAAATTAGAGTCTAAATAATGCTATTTTTGATGGGTTTTGTGAAGTTAGAGTGGCAAATAAGCTATTACAGTTACTTATTTATGGTGTACTCTCTGCCAGGATGATGCTCACACAAAAAAGTGGATCCTATGAACTATTTCACCATCAAGACTTAAAGAGAAGTATTGACCTTTTCAGGGATATATTAGGAATAAAATTAATTTGGTAGTTAGGTCATTAAAGCAGCCTATATTTCATTCATACAAACATTATGGAGTAAGTCTAAGGTTCTGCGGGTATATAGCTTCTTTGCTGCAGATGGATAGAATAATGTAAGGATATTGGAATCAGAGACAGAAAGTGTGCCTGAGACCAGGGCTTAGAGCAGTGTTTTTCATACCTGAAAATTCTAGCTGAGGAATTATGAGAAGTGAAGCTCATTACAACTTAAAGTTGCCAAGATTGAGAAACATTGGCCAAGAGCTTGTCCAATCTACCATATGATGGTCCATTGAAGAATATGAAAGTGCTTTGGAGAATAAAATAACCTGAAAATCATTTCACTTATTACTACAGTAATCAGTTATCTGTATCTGGAAAAAAGTTTGCAGCTTGTAGAAACTCCTCATACCATGACTACTGAAAATTGATAGTAATTTAGGTGGAAAATACTTGAAAACTACAGATTATGTTAAAATAGCACAAATCAAGAAAGATCTCCCAAACCCAGCCTTGCCCATGTGTAATGTGGCTCCATCCACTTTGTAGTTCTTATTCCTTCCCCCAAGAAATGTTAATTATAATTCTTAGACACCAAAAGGGGCATATTGTAGAGAAGCAACTCATTTGCTTTTGAGCATATTGCCAAAAGAAATCTGCAAGCAATTATGGTTTCTTAATGAGCATATATGTATGGTATATATATCTGAAGATGTGTTTTTCAAATGTATGTGTTATTTATGTGTTTTTAAAATATCTTGAAGTGTATCCAAATACATTAATCACAGAAATTTTATTGTGATATGTAGTGGCCATATTTGAACTTTGAAAGGTATTAATATCCAACTAAAATTATGCTGGTATTAATATACTTTAGGTATTAATATCCAAGTAAAAAAATGCTAAATAAGATGTTTGATAATCGTGCTAATCCTACAGATCAAAAATAAAGAGTAAAGAGGATATGATTCTTTTTATTGGCTCAATTAATATTCAAAATGCTGATATGTGTAACATTTGAGTATCAATTGCCGAGCCTTTATTCTGAATTGTTTTTCAAATATAGATATTGGAATACAAGCAAGCAAACAAATGTTTTGAGGCAGATAATATTATGCTAGTATAAGAATCTTTAAATCACAATAAAAAACAGGTGTAGTGTTTTAATATAATTTTGCATGCTCTGAAAAATGAAAAAATAATAGTATGTATTTTAATTATTTCTATACAATAGAAGGGATGTTCTGATTTGGGTGTAGATATATATGCATATTACTGTGTATACAGTAATGGATGAAGTGAAATTAATTAGAATATCCTGTTTCTTTTATAAATGCTATGATCTCATATGTGGATCTGATATATAGCATGACGAATATCTTGATCCTTGCAAACCTGTTCTACTTTTATTTTAATATAATTTCAATGTTTATCCTTTTTTTCATCGCTACCTAGACCCCAGCCTATGAGTTAAACAAACAAGTGATCAGTAATGAGACTAATATTAAAGTACCATTCCCCTCCTTAAATTGACACTATCCCACCAAAGCTTCAAGATGAATAAAATTCATAATCTTTTGCTACCTGTTATTTTGGACTGAAGTGTGATCAGAGGTTTTTCTTTTTCTTTCTTCTTCTTCTGAGGGATGTTGATATCATGCCCCTTTCCTTCTGGTCACTAGCTAGCGTCTTCCTCAACATTTTCTTCATTGGCACTTTGTTTCTTAAGTTCCTTTCATACCTGTCAGCTTGACTCCCTGTTTTGATACCAAGTTTTCTCTAGGCTTTTGATCAAGAAAAGAGAACAAGCCACAGAACTTCAGAAAGTAAGAGAAGAGAGGTCTTATTAATCTAATTCTGCTTTACAGTGATCTGAAGTGACCAAATTTCCAATGTTTTATCTGAGGAAGATGAGGGGGCTTTTTGACAATACAATGAAACATATGTCTAACTTTAAATGCTACAGATTATTGTTCTCTATGCAGTGTCCAGAAAATAACCAGGATACTGAACTGGGCTTTGTTTATTTGTAGTTTCTGTATATATTTGTCAAAATCAGTCACTCTTTCTTCCCACTTGAAATACAATAACAATCAATCTGAGTTTCAATTCTTCTGCCCTACAAGATTTAAACAAACATGGGTGGTCTGTCTTTGTGATTTCTGGGACTGTTTTTGCCATGATGTACTGTATGCCAGCGTTCCTTTACTTCACTTTATTTTAATGGGAGTGTTATCTAAATAGGGTATGAGAAGGAGGGCAGAGAAATCAACTTGGAGCAGTGCTTTCCAAATTTTGATAGATTATCCAAAATTGGGTAAAAGTGGTTTTCTTTGGGTAGCCACACACAAGCACATTACCCAATCATGACAGTGACATTAAATTGACTTAAAGTGTTTATCAGCATTGGATAAAAAAGACTTTCTAATAAGTGGTTTTGAGTAATGAAGGAAAAAGTGTGGGAAGCACTGCCCTAGAGAATCCAAGCCAGACTCCTACAATCGGACCGACCTAATTTTTCCTCAAACACTCCTATCTGTGGTTGTTTTAATCACATCTCACATAATGAATTGCACACACACAAACTATTAGAAATTGTTGTGTTAGCTGAAGAATAGCAATAGCACTTAGACTTATATACCACTTTACAGTGCATTACAGCCCTCTCTAAGTGGTTTACCGAGTCAGCATATTGCCCCCAACAATCTAGGTCTTCATTTTACCCACCTTGGAAGGCTGGAAGGCTGAGTCAACCTTAAGCCTGGTGAAATTCGAACTGCCAAATTGCAGGCAGCCGGCAGTCAGCAGAAGTAGCCTGCAGTACTGCACTCTAACCACTGCGCCACCACAACTGAGAATGAATGGATATCACTTTAATTTGGAGGTGGGAAAGTCTAACTCAGACAGAGCCTCTTTGTTATACATGATGCTTTTCTTGGTCATCACAAGCATTCCATATCTTGTGACAAATACCTGAGTATCCTCTGCTGCGTTTATTTGGGGAATTTCATGCTTGTATGAAAATTTATCTTACCTTTTTGAAAAATGAACTTACAGACAATGGTTAGTTAAATTTATCTGAACACAACTTTGATTTAAATTCAGTAGCCAAGAAAAACGTTGAGGTAAATAGAAATAGAACTGTAGGAACTCTGAATGCGATGGAGGTTTGTTGTCTATGTGATGAATACTGTAATGTGTGGATTGTTTTTTTTAAATTATATTTTATGCCTTCACTTGAGTTGTATACTTTAAAATTACATCTACCGGTACTTTAGGTTTATTAAAATAGAGTTCCTGTAGCATTTTGCTCTTGTCTTTTATATACATATTCTGTAGTTCACCTATTTTATTTTATTTATTTATTTATTTATTTATATTTTATTTATTTATTTATTTTATTTTGTCGTAACAATATATACAAGCATTGCATAAAGGGTTATATAATATATGAACGTATATATGAGGAGAAACGAGGTACTATAAACATATATATACATAGGGGAAGAAACAATAGGACAGGAACGGTAGGCACGTTTGTGCTCTTATGCACGCCCCTTAGAGTCCTCTTAGGAAAGTGGTGAGGTCAACCGTGGACAGTTTTTGACACCTATCATGTAATTTCTAACTTTCTGCTACTTTGCTATTTGATAGGGATTTTTTTCCCCATATTCTGTTTGACAACAACAGTCTCTTTATCTTGTAAGTCTGTTTGAAGCTCTGGAAATATAATATTGAAAAAATATAATCATTGTCTCATGGTGTTCCAAGGTAGGGAAAATCCGGGGCTAGATAACTTTACTGTTTTTATTTTTTTAAAATAAGACTTGAACTACAACAATGTCGTATCTTTCTGGCTTTCTTGTTGTTATCCGTGTGAATCTTCTTATTAGTCTGAGTAAATAGTTTCTTCAACCAAGATTACGTTTTTTTTCCAGACATACAAGGGAAAGCAATATCAAGATTACTTTTATATTGAATTAAAATCACATGAAGAAAGAAGACAGTTAAAAAAATACATAATCTTTGAATCCTTTGAATAGTTACCTGAGTGTAAATACCAGATGCTTTGCAATTGGTTCATATTTATGACGGTTGCAGTAACCCAGGATCATGTGATCCCCTTTTGCAGCCTTCTGACAAGCAAAGTCAATGGGGAAAGCCAGATTCACTTAACAACCATCTTATAAACTTAACAACTGCAGTGATTCACTTAACAACCGTGAGAAGAAAGGTCATAAAGTGGAACAAAACTCACTTAACAACTGTCTCGCTTTGCAATAGAGATTTTGAACTAAATTGTGGTTGTAAGTCAAGGACTACCTGTATATGATTGTGTTGATGATAAGCATATCGTCTTTGTAACTTGCTAACTTATATTCATTTGGGGAATTTCTGATAGTACTGTCTATTATATTATTAAAGTGCTGCGGTGTTCACAATGCAGATTGTGACTGTTGGTAATTCACTTACTTGGACTGTTGCTGTTGTCCTTTCCCCTCGTAAGATTATTAGTACAAATGTAATCATGTTGGTTCTAATGGATGTTATATAATTAAGAGTTATCATTGGACTTAATATTTAGAAGTGTTGCTAGGGTTGTTAGCCCTTTAGCAGGCCCCCTTATTCACAGATGACTTATAGTAAATTTGTTTATGAATGCAACACACACACACACACACAAACACACATATACTGAATCCATAACTATTGCAATCCAAGCAGAAGCAGTCAGGGAAATGTCTTTCTTTCTGATATGTAGATGTTAAGTACAAAATCTTTAGATTTAAAGAAGGCAATTTTCTTTTCTCAGTTTGGTCATAATTTAGGAAGATACTACTTGAATTAAGATTATAGGTCATAATCTTATATTCTACATATATTTTCTCAGCAGAAAACTTCACTGACAAAAATGAAAGCAGGATTAGATTTTAATGCCAGTTTGATGCATTATCGTTTCACTAGGATTTACTCTGTACAAAACTTACTTAGGATCGTATTCTCAGCCTTAGTTGAATTCATCTTAAAAAAAATAGAAACGTAATTTAAGGTAGGGTAATATCACAAATGTGAAAACACATACTAGTTAATACCAGTGTACTAATCTTGCTAAAGTCAAGGCCTTGGACTCAACTCTCTCTTTTAAATGAAATTATTACATTCTAAGAACTATTTCTGGTGGTACTGAACCTATTAACTGAATACTTCCCGATTTCTATTCAAATAGTTATGCAAATAACTCATCTTGTATTTAATGAAATAATTATTCCTTTATATAGACCAGAAGGCTGGGGCAGAAAATATGCAGACATTATGGTTTCTTGAGGTTTACAGACAATTTCAGAAGATTTAAACCCTCAAATACAGAGTGAGTCATCCTGCAGCAAGTACTGAAGTTCACTATGTGACCACATAGTAGCTTTACAGACAGCTTTTATAGTCTGTCAAGAGTGGAATGTTATATGGTTATTCAAAGTTTCTGTAACTTTTCAAAATATTCATTTTAGAGTCAAGGATAATGCTGCTGTTGAAAAAGCGATCTGTATAACCACTATAGTATTTTAAAAAACTTGTCATAAACTTTAATAAAATTCTATATTTACAATAATTTCTGATTTGGGGACTAAAAAGAAAGGTGACAGCACATGTATATTCATTTCTAAAATGCCATTCATAAAGAACGAAAGGGGAAATGAACGAAGTTGTAAATATAGAATAAAAGATGGAAGTGGGGGGAGGTTAAAGATAACTGGAGCTCTAGAGTTTAAGGTCCAATATGTTTTGATTCCAAACATTCTAAACCAATGATGACTAACCTTTTCTGGATTGAGTGCCCAAAGCGCACGCATGTGCGTAGAAACCTCCAAAATGCAATGTACATGCGCCCCCCGCATGTGCCCACTTTCACATGCACGCGCAAGCCCCTTGTCCCCTGAACATGCGTGTGTGGCTCCCCACATGCTCCCCCCCCACATGCACGTGAACCCTCTCATACATGCCATGACCCCTGCGCACGTGCGGCAGAGGGCCGAAGACAAGCTGGTTGGTGGGAGGCACACTTGCATGCACAGCGGAGCTGAAATGGAGCAATGGCTCATGTGCTATCAGAGAGGGCGCGGCGTGCCATCTCTGACACGCATGCCCTAGATTTGCCATCATGGTTCTAAACCATGGTTTATTTTTACCGTGGCTTTTTAAACCAGCCATCTAAGCCTGATTCATATTACACTAATATTACACATATTCTAATTATACTACAATTAACTCATTGTAAATTTTACAATAGTTGGATTCATTAATTGCTCTAAGCATAGGCCTAACCAATCAGATAAAATATGTTGGTTCTTTAAGTCCTTGATGGCTCAGGGCTTGGGTATCTTCCAGATGGTGTGTTCCAAGTAAACATTTGGTGAAATTGGGAAGTGGGGTTTTCTGTGAGTTTCAATTTTTAGAAAATGTCATCTTCAGTGATCCTGGAGGGGGATCGCTCTTCCTGATGCCCTTGTTTGGGACAGCTGGTACCATAGTGAAGGACTGTTGCTCATTTTAATGATATAATCCTTAACCCAGTGGTAACATTGCAGACTATATAAGCCACTCAGAGTAGAACTGATTTGAATAAGGCAAAATAAATAAAGGCTTAGCATGAAGTGGAAACTCAACCATGAAATATAAGTGTCAAAAACTGTTAGCTGATCATGGAAGAAAAAAAATCATAAATGCCTAATGTTTGATGGTGAAGTTGTAGGACTAAGATTAAGTTGTCATCAATAGTTTGGAGAAAGAATTCTTTCAAGTTTTATCTATTGAAACTGAATCCTGGATTGATTTCTGGATAATATTTGATTTGCTGCCTGAATGGATACTTCATAAACTGATGTGAACTGATGTCAATTAAAGATGGAAGTATCCTGGGTGGAAATCATATGCTTCTCTGAATTGGTTAAAAGGAAGTCTGGTTGAATTGGATTCAGCTCTTGGCAGCCCTTTTTAAATACATACACAAAACAGACTGTGTTCCCAGTGTAGGACTTAGCTATTATTGTCCCTTTTCACAGGAAGGGAGGGAGCCTAACCCAACTAAACAGAAACTGTATGCTACCGTTATTGACTTAAAGCCAGCCTTTGACATAATCCTTACAGATAGAGTGAGGTATAAACTCAGCCTTTCAATCATGATAGAATATCTACTTCTGCAAATTGGAGCATTTTATACCAAAAACATATTGTCTAATAAAATAAAAATTTAAAAAGACCATGGAAAACTTGGAAGATGGTATATAAAAATTATACTAAACACAAAACAGGTATGGCATATAATTGGGAGGAACTGAAGAGGCCCCAGGAATGATAAATTATACAGAAAAGTGAGCTAAATGAGAGGTGGAAGAGGAAACTATTATAAAAGAAAACAGCAGTTCCTCAGTTAAATGAGGAAAGGAAAGAGATGGTCAGGAAACCTGAAGATGAGCTAAAAGAATGGAGTGGAGCTAGTAGATATTTTTAGAGATGTACAAAACCTGAAGATTTGGGATACTGTGCCTAGGCGAACCCAAAACATTTGCACTTTGGAGAATTTACTATACTTTCAGGAACTGATCCCAGAATGGCATAGTATGAGAGGTGGTGGGGCATGGTATAAGGACCAAATGCAGTTTCTGGAGCACTCCAGGATATTCACCTCCTGAATCAGTGAGTTATTCCTAGAGGTTTATAAAGCTTAGAAAAAGAAGTATTGGGTCTTAGTAACTAGAGAAGAACAAGGTGGCATAATGTTGTTTAGTTGAGAAAAAAAGCACAAGGGAAGGAAGAGAAATCCAAATAAAAAGGAACAAAGTCAGCAAAACTTTCTAAATTCCTCCAAAGGCATCACTTTTTTAAGTACCACAGCATTCATTTAATTGTTAATGATTAGGCAGGTTAGGGCACAGTATTTAACGGGAACATATAAAGGGATATAATGTTGACAATTCAGTTCTATACCAAACTATTTCTAATTTCTCAGGTTTCATCAAGATTGCTTCCTAAGGCATTACTATTAAGAGAACAAAATCAATTTCGTGGATTAAAAGAGTCTAGAAATTGATATCAGCAGGATTTTATACTATATCATGACTAAAGCCAGACAGAGATGCTGCAAAAGAGGAGTTGATAGTATAATGCGGGCTTCACCAACATTTCAATCCTCAGGGACCACTAAATCCATAATTTTAAATCCTGTGGACTACTAATATGATCTGCCTAATGACCGGCTGAGTTAGTGTGGCAAGGTGGTCATGTGACTGGGTGGGCCTGGGAAACTCAATGTCATTCACATCGAGGGGTGCCTTGCCATCCTCTACTCGCTACTCCTTGCCTGCCCGGCCGGGCTTCTTAGGGCCCAACAGGAAGCAGTTGGGGCCCTAAGCAGCCACCATGAGAAAGAATTGGCAAAACAGCTCAGTTCAAATTGGATCTGACCGAGAAGGAGGCTCAGCAAAAGCACCTCACTGAGGACTACGAGCATAAGCTTTCCAAGCAGAGGAAAGAGCTGGAGGAGTGCAAGGCCAGGTACTGGTGCCTGGGGCTCAGCGGGCTGAGATGGTCAGCCAGTTCCAGGCCATGAGGCGGTCCCACTGGAACAAGGCCCTCTGGCTCTTCGCTACCAGCAGCACTTCCCTCCAGCCTTTGCCCAAAGCCCTGCACCAAAAGGCTGAAGCAGACCCTGAGTCGGAATTTCTGCCCCCCTCTGATCCGCACAAAAAGACCCCAAAGGGGGAGACTCTCTGTAGCAACACAAATATTCATTGCACGTATTCGGCCAGGGGCCGTAGTTTTAAGGAAAATTAATTTAGTGCAATATTAAAAAATGCAAATAATTTTTCTGCGGACCACCAAAATTTTCTCACGGACCACCAGTGGTCCACGGACCACCAGTTGGTGACCGCTGGTATAATGAAAGGAATGGGACACTGCCATTTTGTTAGTAGCAGAGTTGTTTCATTACTATTTCCCTGTTGTTATTTATTAAGGCATAATACTTTTAAAAATTGTGAGGGTTTTTGTCAGTATTTAAATAATTTATTAATACATATGTCTGTTGATGTACAGCAGAGTAGTCTGTAGCCACTATTAATTTAAGGGTACTGATTCTTTCCTTCACAGTAGGAATAAATTTGTTTTATTGGTTAAGATAAAAATCTTTTGGTTATACTTGCCATGTGTTGGGGTAATCTTAGAAGAACCTTAAAAGAAGATTTAATTGAAAGTTTCAGTTTTAATTTTTAACTGTGGTTCATTGTTGTCATTTATAGGCAATAATGCTGGAAGTTGTTTAACTTGAATGATTACAGTTCTATAAAACTGTCTATTTAAAATAGTGTTTTCTATTTTTATCAGTCTCATTCAACAAGAAACGTAATTTCTGATATCAGAAAATGTATAAACAGTTGAACAATAGTGTATATGCTTAAAATTCATTTGTCGTTAATATTTTAAATCAGAATTACACAAGTCAGGTATAGACTTCTAGAAATATATTTTTAAAATTGATATAATATGAAAGATATTTTAATGTGCATTTGCTCGATCACTCAAAGTCCAGTTTTCAAAAATTGGATTTAGAAACTGATTTCACATAATACGATAAGCCATAATGTAGTTTTCTATTTTGTTATAATGTGCTGTGTAAACAGAGCTGTAACTTTTAAATTCTTCCCTCTCTCAAATGAATAAAATGTGCTACTGATTTTAAGTAATTTAAGCAGTTCAGAGCACTAATGGATGTCTTAACTTTTTCAAGACCATAGAACATCTGGGACTATTTTTTTAAATGAAGACAATAAACAAGAGTATTGAAATAATATATATTTCATTAATAGTCTTCCTCCTGCCTCTTTACTTTAATATATCAGTTGTAAATCTTAATGAGATTTGTGAGCTTACTTCTGATGGCATATTTCAACAATGCCTGGAGTGAATTTTTTCTTGGTTGTCGTAATGGTTGAAAAACCACTTTCTCAAAAAATTGCTGAAAGAAAACGCAACAGGAATTTCAGCACTTTTTTTATTTAAAAGCTTATACTCTATGTCTATGAACTTTAATCCAGAAGACTTGTAGGAGCACCTCCTCCTCACCCCTCTCTGAATTGTTTCATGATGACATCTGAAACAACCTATCCCCTTCATTCATGTTTTATTTGGCTTGTGAAATTGAATAGATTCCAAACCCACAAAAAAGCTTCTCTTGAATCTTGGAACCAGCTTAGTTGGATTCAAGCTAATAATGAAATAAATGACATTAGAAACTTTTTGTTTGCTGCAGGCTGGATTTGATTTAAATCAACTCGATTTAAATTGTAATTTTTAAAGAGCAACTGCCATCTCTGTCCCGCAGTGGCTCCTTCTCTGACCCGCTATTGACTCACCAACAGTCCTATTCACTTTAATGGGACGGCTGGCGACATGGCGGTGACACATCAAGGTGAGGGGCGTGGCAGGCAGGAAGTGAGTGGATGCCCATTAACAGGCGCTGCTATGATGGATCTGAAATGACAGGTGCTCTTTAATATTATATTTATAATCTGTTTAGAAAGTTTCACTTTCATTTTTACTGCTTGCCCTTCCTCCTCACATTTAGAGCCTGGTGGTATAGATGCATTTTTCTTCAAACAATCATAGAGTTTGTAGTGTACATAGATTTGCAAAACAATGAGATAAAGGAATATTCCTGAACGTTGTTTTATGATTTGTGTCATGGTTACTGAGAAATTGTGTGAATGCATCAATGCAGTGCATGTTATCTCAGCTTGGAGATTCATTGAATGAGTTTACCAAAAATGTAAATATTGCAGAATATACAGCCTCATGCTACATAATTAAGCTCCATTTCATGCTGAATAAACTAAATTATTGATGTATTTTAAATAGAAAACTATCTTTAGATAGATTTTTACTCCAGAAGCATTTTATTAAAATAAATTAGATAAAAATTAAAAAAAATCCAATTTAAAAAATCCAATTGTTTTAAAAAACACCATGTGAAATGCTACTTCTAGAACAAAATTTCCAACAGTGATAGTTTTCAAGGGAAATGTTAATATGAATTTAGAACAAATTAAAGATTTAGAACAAATTATAGATCAGCTGGATAAGTTGCTCTAAAGCCTTACTGGGCCCCAGTGGGAGCTCCCCTTGAAATGCAAATATGAACTTCAGAGAGATGATTTCTGGGCTGGGAATGCTAGGCTGAGAATAACTTAAGCACCTCCTTCAACCTCTGCAATTCCGAGGCTGATTTGGTTTCCCTTCAAGTGTCAATTACCATATTTTTCGGAGTATAAAATGCACCAGACTATAAGACACACCTACCTTTTTTGGTGAGGAAAACAAGAAAAAGAAATCTGCCTCTGCTTCCCAGCAATTTTCCTTCCTTGCAGCAAACAGCAAACAGCCTTTACCTTCATTTTTGTTTTCAGCATAGCTTGATTAGCACAAGGAAAAAAAATCTGCTCCCAGCAATTCACCTCCTTGGACCAAGCAGCAGAGGCCCGTGCAGCAATAGGCAATGGCAATCCCTGCAGCCTGAAACAGCTGAGAGTTGGGAGGCCAATCCAATGGACAATCAACTTGTGCTAATTAGGCTGTGTTGAAGCTGAAATGGGCTGTTTCTTCTTGCTGCTTGCTGCAGAGGTAAATTGCTGGGAGGGAAAGGCCAAAGGATGGGAGCCAGTGGGTGGGAGGGGCTACATTCAATGTATAAGACACACCCAAATTTTCACCCCCTTTTAGGTGGGAAAAAAGTGCGTCTTATACGCTGAAAAATATGGTAAATGCACAAAAAAAGTATTCATCACCTGCATTTATAAAATTAATGTCATGTCTAGATTTGCACTGACTGGCCTTAAGCAAATATACAACTAGAATATGGTGGGAAAACATCAAGCATACACCCTTTTTTCCTTCATGTTTAAGTGAAATGGTTTTGATGAGGCTCTGAATATTCAGTGCGTATTAAGAAAGTTTGTGTCTCAGTGCCTACAGTATGTAGCCACGATGGTGAACCTATGGCATGTGTGCCCAAATTGACTCATGGAGTCATGTAACCTGGCACGCGCAGCATCATCCATTCCTCTTCCAGGTTTCTGGTGTGCATGTGCGCATGATGATCAACTGGCCTTCATGCATGCGGCAGTGCCTGAAATTAGAAGAGCTGGTCTTCTGTTTTCCTGCCTGATCATCCGCGTCGGCCAGCTGATTGTCACGCACACATGCTCACAAAAAACAGAAGGCTAGCTGGCCAGTGCGCATGCGAGCACTGGTAACCAGAAGTTCATTTTTAGGTGCACGTATCGTCCTGGGCAGCTCCTCTTCCAGGTTGCAGCCCATATAAGCGTGCATGTGCGCTTGGTGCTGAAAAGGTTCATCATCACTAGTATATAGCTACTGACTGGTCAGCCCAGAAGGACATTAGGGTGGCTAGGTATTATTTACTATTTTGGGGACAGGGACAAGTGAAGTGATGCTAAATAAATAGGCTTCTGTAACTGGATCAGTATTCTTGATTTCTTTCTGTTTTTGATTTGTGGTTTTTTAAAAAAATTTAAACTGTGCAAGTTTTGATAGTCCAGTGATGGCGAACCTTTTTGGCACTGAGGGCCCAAACTTGAATGCATGTGGGCATGCGCACCAGAAATCCGAAAATCAGGTGGCAGCTGGTCTTTGGATTTCTAGCGCTCCAAAGAGCAACTGGCAATGGCATGCATGCCCACAGAGAGGGCTCTGCATGCCGACTCTGGCACACGTGCCATATCATCACGGTGATAGCCAATCAGCAACTGCGTTTTTTAGCCAACAGTGAAGCTCATAAAACCGCCAGCCAATAAATGCTCACCAGACTGTTTATTGGAACAGAAGGTCTTTCAATGGCATTTGCTGCTGATTAGCGGAGTGTTTGCAACTGGCTCAGGTATATTCTGGGAAAACCTGCTGTGGTATTCATCCATTTGTGGTGTCATCTGATTAATGGATAACTCAACCTATCATACTTTAAGCTGCATCTGGAAAAAACCCAGTTCTGATATTAGAGGATATGGTCAGATGGCATCAGATAATAGACTTGGTAAAACAATACTGTTTATCTGCTTCCAACCTCAATTTCTGTTTATATTTTAAAATCAAACAATTGGAATAGCAGTATTAGTTTCTTTTTTTTTTTTACATTTTGATGATATTACGTTTACAGGTATGCCTTATAACTATATGTCTACAGGAGGTCAGAAATAGATACAAAATAAGGTAAATTAAAAAAAATATGTGCCGTATTTTTATGCTTTTTATACAAGCATTTAATGCTTGTATGTATATGTGTATACACACACACACACACACACACACACACACACACACACATATACAGGGGTGGGATTCAGCCGGTTTTGATTGGTTCGCATGAATCAGATATTAATTTTAATCTGGTTCACCAAACCAGCAGTTGCAAGGACTGGCTGACCCTGCCCATTCCACTCTGCCCCTTCCAGGAGTCTCCATGCAGCCTGCTTTGGATGCCAGTTAAGTGCAGGGCCCATGCTAAGCCTCTGGGTGGACGAAAAACAGGCCTCCCGGAAGTACCAGAAGTCAAAAAATGGGACGATTTCTGGCCTCCGGAGATCCTCCGAGCCAGGGGGAGGTCATTTTCATCCTCCCAGAGGCTCAAGGAAAGCCTCCGGAGTCTGGTGAGGGTGAAAAATGGGCCTACCAGAAGTACTGGAAGTCCGTTTCCGGCCTCTGGAAGGCCTCCAGAGCTTGGGGGAGGCCATTTTTTTATTATCTTGCTGAATCTTTTAAAAAGTAGAATTTCTAATGAGGCCTTTGGAGCAGTGTAAGTGTTTTGCAACTCAGACACTTTAAATAAGGAAGGAGATAGATTTAATATTGAAGAACTTACAGAGGGCTGAGCCTAAGCTTACAATCTGTTTGTTTTGTTGCTTCCTAACTATTTCATCACTTGTTGCAGCCTCTGTCTCCTCATATTTTGGTTGGAGATAGTAAATAAGGTGCAACTGTGAGCATGCCTTTTCTCTAGCATGAAAAATTGTGGGACCTCCATTTTAATAACTAATTTTTCACTTGACAAAATTTGGAATATTGACATTAATATACAAGATCATATAAACTCATTATACTGTACATTAGCAAAGTCTTATGTATGTAAATTAATATGGACTCTGCAGCTTAATATTCAGAATAAAACCATTAATTAGCACAGAAGATCAGGACTATGCAAGTTCTTCCATAGTTTTTTTTTGTTTTTCACTGATTAGTACAATCCATGTTTACGCAAATAACATTGAGTAACTTAGAGGCAAGAGATCATGAAGAGATACTGTATCTTACATTCTATTGACATGTCCTGTTGTGGCTCCAACCCCCGAACCTGGCCCCATGCCCGAAAGTGACTCCGAGTGTGAGGGGGAAGGGCCGGTAAGGCTTACCTCAGAAGCACCGATTCCTTTAGCCCGGCTCCAGGAGCCAGAACCAGGCCAGTCAGAGGACGTAATGAGGCCGACATCCCCTGATTCCTCCCTTCCTCAGGCTACGCCCACAGACGCAGCTGATAATCATACTAATCAAGCCTGGATCGAACCGCGCTTCAGAAGATTAGAGAAGCGGCGTCATCAGAGGGAAGGATATATAAGGAGCTTTGGGACTGCTCTCAGTTCCACGGGAAGCAAATTAGCTGAACCGTGTCGAAGTGAGCTGAAGTCTTAATCTGTTTGAACTTTTTGGCAGGCAGCTGTGTTTTCTCGGCCAGGACTGATAGGAGCTGTGAACTCACTGGCTGTAGGCCAGCTCGTTACTCCAGAGTGAGGACGGAGACAGAACCTGTCCATTGACTTTGTCATGGGACATAGTACCCTGCTTTTCTTGAATCCACTGGTATGGTGTAACATTCTCTGTTTCCACTTAATCCTCATATATCACCATGACTTTCTTCCACCCCTTCCTAATTTATAACAGTTGCAAGTTGTAGCTTTAATAACTCATGTACAATCCTACTCCTCTTTTTTGTTGCCAGATGTAGAGTATAAATTGAACATCCAATTAAATTTTGAATTCCTTGAATTTATGTTACTGAAAGGCAAAATGATATTAGGAATTGCTCCCAACATTTGGAATAGGTAAATCCAATGAATGTCATAGTACAATGCTGATTACATTTTGTTGTGATTAAAAAGCCACCTTAGACTATTCAGTGACCCAAATACATCTGTCATCACTTTTGGATAAATATTTGACATTAAATATTTAATAAAAAATAATTATAGTAGAAAACATGGTTGAATTATCCTAGAGTCTATAATTATCCATATGTGGGATAGCATAATTAAGAGATATTCTTTTTTCCTCAAGTATCTTTATTGCAGTTCATAAACTAACATTAAATACAGAATAAAATACAAAATAAAATAAAGGGGAAAAAAGGGAGAGAAGTAACAGGATAGATTAAAAAATGGCAAAAAAACATGAAACAAATATAAAACTAAATAGGCCTCCAAATTCTTTTCCTAATTTTAATCTAACATATAATAAATTGTCAATTATTGTCTACAATAATATTTTTAACCATAATCGTATCCACAATATTTTCCTAGTCAGGTTATCCCCAAGCTGCTTTTTCGGGAGGCGACTGGACTTTCTTGTTTTTTCTTTTGAAGATGTTTTGCTCCTCATCCAAGAAGCTTTTTCAGCTCTGAAGAAAGAAAAGAAAAAACAAGAAAGTGCAGTTGCCTCCCGAAAAAGCAGCTTGGGGATAACAATGAGCTGGATGACTGAGAATCTCCATAGACTAGTTAGGTTAAATTTATTCTTGAAAGAAAAAAAAACATTTTCTCTTATAGATTGAACTCAGTCACAGGAAAAAAGCCCAACCCTGATTGTTGATATAAAATGCAAAGCTCAGCAAAAATTAGAATATTGAAATTTCTATCTATTCCATTACGTTGCAATCATTTTTAGTGTCTTAAAGAATTTGTAGTATTCCTAACAATTTCATGTAAGATGTAAAATATTCAATTGTATTAAATAATCAGTAACAACATTAATTAATAATATTAAATAATCATAAAGAATGTATTTCTATGAATTTAAGTTCCCCAACTAAAAAAAGGAAACTTTCAAAATATCCAGGCTCCATTTGCTATACATGTTACATGTAATTTCTGTTTTTGTATTGCATTTCATGACTTGGTATTTTCACAGATAATCCGATATGCCAATTCCCATCTCATCTCTGAACTTGATAGAGACTCTTCTCATTATTAGTATTCAGCACTCTATTACGGATAATGTAAAATAGCTTACTATATTTTCTATCCTCTCATCTTCTCTCCTTCTTTCTCTGTTTATCTGGTAAAAAATTTACATTTACTGAAAAAGCTTTTAGAAGAGTGGGGGTGGGGATAGTTGGAAATAATCGTATGAAGAATTTACTGATTTTGAAAATGTATCTTATTTTTTTCTTTCTATCCAAACCCTACATAAATCAGAATATTCTAAGCTCCTCTGCCTATCTTTTCTAAAGCATTACAAATGCTTCTAATATGCAAATTACCCATATCTTCCAAACAGCACAGCCTCTCATGTCAGGAGCAGACATAACATAGTAGGCTGCCTGCCACTGATCATACTGAGAATTCAAGTGGATAGCCCATTCGGTTTAACCTAATGAAGTACTATAAATAGCTCTTGGACTGTGAATAATGGCCCATTGATTGTCAGTATCTTTGGGAAAATACATGGTAGTCTTAACAAGCATTTGTTTCTAACTAAAGCCAGATTTCTCTTCCCCACCTTCCTAATAATGTTCTTTCTTGCTTGTGGAGTATCTGACTATATCCTTTCTCACTGCATTCAGTGTTCTTTATAGGATGGTGAATTTAGAATTTACAGTGAAGGTTATTGCTATCTTTTTATTGCATTGTAGGCATAAACACTAATTTATTTGTTTATGAGCTATGATGGGTCACCTCAATCTAAACCTTATGAAGCTCCACTGAGTAGAGTAGATTTAAGAAGAGCTTTATTTGGCATGGAGACTTCAATTCAAAATCTGGTAAGATATTATGGCATTCACTGAGAAAGAGCTTGATGCTGGCCAAGATACTTTTTATATGCAGAAGTGCATTGACTGTAATACTTGATACCTACAATATGGATTTGGAGGTTTGTGCATGACAGGATTATAAATGTTTTACATGCGTAATAATGGGAGTTCTGATTTTATTGATTTTTTTATAGTAAGGTTAGCAGTTTACTTTTTATGTAATTAAATTAAGAAGCATTAATTTACTATCAGATAAGCATAAATATAAAGAGAGGGAGAGCAGACGAGAGAGAGAAATATATAAATGTATTTTTTTAAACAGTAAAGATAATTTCTTGAAGTGCAGTAAAAAGAACTATGATAAGAACTGAATTATCATTATTATATTTTGCAGTTCTGTAATTCATTGTTTAAACTGTGCCAGCGAATAATGGGAAGAATTAATTGGATTTTTTTATCAGAGAAATTTACTATGTTTGTATTCTGGAAACATAAACATACAGCCACCATAACTTAGCAATATGAAAAAATTAATAACTATCCACAGAAAATAGAGAGGTTTTTTTCCCTTTTGGTTATAGAGTTTAAATACAATTATTTTATAATTCCCCTCCACCCACTTTTCTGTTCAGCGATTTACAATGTTTTAAAAGTAAAAACTGGTTCTTCATATCCTGTGAAAAACGTTCAGCTTTAAGTTATCTTTGATTTAATTACAAGAAATTTACTTTCCAACATTTCTTAAGATGACTTGAAAATAATCAGAAATTAATAAAAACATTAATGAGGACATTGAAACAACCAAAAGAGAGGAACAACAGCAATAACAAAACAGAGGAAGTAGAACATGTGGATTAAAATAAATAGTTTATGAAAAGAAAGGCCAGTCTGTTGACTTCAAAATAGGAAGGTACATATTTTGTGGTCAAGATATTTCCACCAAGAACATCAGTTTGAGGAGACTCACTCATTTCATCTTGATTGGCAGAGGGGTACCTGTATATTGGTATTTCCTAAAGATACTGTAGTATAAAATATTATGGAGAGATGCAGTACTTCTGACAAGTTCCCAAAGTATCAATTAATTATGAAAAAATATAAAAAAGGAAGCAAGGTATTATATATTTCTTTTTCACCTTCTTACAACTCATATTTCCCTGTTGGTCGTATTCTTAAACATTCATAGCAAGAGAAGGGGAACGCATAAGTTATAATTCAATTCATTAACTCTTCAATTCATTGCACATCTCTGAACATTGCTAATTTAAAGTTCATAAAGAGGAATAGTGAATCCTGTTGGATATCTGGTGATTAGTTTACCAAGGAAGTTATTAGCTTCTTTGGTAACCTTTTCAAACATTTTTAAATCCATTATGTAGTAATTGCTATTAACCTGGTAGAAATGAATTAGCAAAGTGAGGTTGCTTTTGAGTCATCAGTTTATTAATAAAATAAGTTTACACAAAAAGTGCTAGTATACATGCATGGAATAATTCTTAGGCAAAAATGTTCATTTCTGCATTTAAGAATGAACACATTTTAATGGGAATATAATAAAAATATGATTCAAAAATATATTAAAGCGCTTTATTTCTATTTATTTGTATGCTGCTCATCTCAGTCTGCAAAGCAGTTCTGGGCAGTTTACAATTAAAATTCTGACAGAAATGGTTAAATACTTTTGAAGATGCTTCATTTGGTTTCCTTTTGAAAAATAACAAAATAGCATTGAAATAATCATATTTAAATTGTGCTGTCAGTTTTTGAGGTAGAGATAATTAAGGGAAGGTAGAATAGTTAATACAGGAAGTAAGGGCGGTGATCTTGAGTATAGGCAAGAACTGTTATATAAGCAAAAAAGGTAAAACATTATGTTAGTCCTGGGTAGGAGTGAAATTTACTTACCTTCCCTACCAGTTTGCCAATGTGCATGCGCCGTGAGTGCAGTCACTCCACTAGCACGTGCCGTCATCTGTGCATGCGCCATCATCTGAGCATGTGCAGAGACTTAAAATGTCACAAAAAAGCAACACGATGACTTCATGGGTGGGCGGAGCCTCCTGCAGCTGCTGCTACCAGTTCACCCGAAGCCGGATAGAACCGGCTGGATTTCACCCCTGGTCCTGGGTGATAGTTAGTATTTGGAAGACTTTTAATAAACTGGGATATATGAGGGAAGGCATGTAAAACACAGTCTTGCAAGATATCAATTAAGATTAGGTCTTTCTTGACCTTGTCTACCCTGAAGGATTACTTGCATTTGCTTATGTTGGAGGTTAAATATGATGGATATTTGTTTTTAAAATCCCATCTAAATAGCCTCCTAAGTTCAACTGTGTTATAGATAGTTCTCCAGTTTTCTAAGTTCTCCAGACATAACTGCAAGAATGATATTGTTTTCTGATGTATGGATATATGATTCTCTGCCTGAAAAATCTTGATAATGTGTTATATTCTTCTGATATTATCTTGATAATGTACTATAGTAGAATTAATCAGAATATTATCTTATCATTTTATTCACTGTCAAAATATAGAAGCTAGAAGAGAGCAATCTTTGACTGTCATTATTTCGATATCATCATTTTTCACTTCTGCCTTCCCTTTTACAGTTATGAAAATTATATAGTATCTAATAACAATATGCTTCTATTTTTCATTCCTGTACTTTTTTCAGTACGGTCTAATTTTCTCTCTTGTAAATGAATGAAGAACAGTTGCAGGAATTGAGTATGTCTAATCCAATGAAAAGAAGGACTAAAGGTGAACATAATAACAGTGTTCCAGTATCTGAGGGGCTGCCACAAAGAAGAGAAGGGATCAACCTATTTTCCAAAGCACCAGAAGGCAAGACAAAAAACAATGGATGGAAACTAATCAAGGAGAGAAGCAACCTAGAACTAAGGAGAAATTTTCTGACAATGAAAACAATTAATCAGTGGAATGGTTTGCCTTCAAAAGTTGTGGATGCTCCATCATTGGAGGCTTTTAAGAAGAGATTGGACAGCCATTTGTCTAAAATGGTATAGGGTCTCCTGCTTGAGCAAGGGGTTGGACTAGAAGACCTCCAAGGTCCTTTCCAACTCTGTTATTTTGTGTTCTCAGGTGGACAACCTGACACCTCAAGGAAACATGTGGCCTTTGATACCTTTTTTGTGCCTCTGTTGGTCTCTCATTCCTTTTGCCAAAAAGTAGTGGCATTGTTTCCTATCTTCCAGACCAAAGACCAGAGGTGGGCTGCTACTGGTTCGGTTCTCCCAAGCCAGATGTTAATTTTCTGAGTAGTCCGGAGAACCAGTTGTTGGAAGAAATCTTGTCCCACTTTACAGGGCTAATCCTGCAAGGGAGGCAGGAAGGAAACATTCTGATATGCCTGTATTTCTAGCCTAATCCTTATCTTAATTTCTCTGCTGCTTTAAGTGTTTTCAGAAACTGCCTCTGGGTTAAGCTTGTTACATTGTAAGCCTTATGCCCAGACTTTCTGTCTGTAGACTGAACTTCTCCAGAGTGGTTCCCCCCGCCCCTTCGGAGATTTTTGTGGTACTTTTATTCCTGGGCTTGACTTTCTTAAAGATTGTTAAAGGGTTGTTTTAAGCTTTTTGGAATATACTTTCAACACGGCTGGAACAGCTATTTACAGAAGGGTTGGTATAGCCATAGAAGAAATGGCTGAGAGGCAGGATGCAAGCTTGTATTCTGTCTTATTTTTTTACTGTGGGCATGTGATCTTTCCTTAGATCTGGATGATTACCTTAGGATATCTTTCTTATTTATTTATTTATTTATTTATTTATTTATTTATTTATTTATTTATTTATTTATTTATTTATTTTGTCACAACAATATATGTAGGAATCATACAAAAGATTATATAGTATATAAACATATATGGGTAAATATAAGGAGGTATAAGCATATATATAGAAAGAAGAAAAGAAAAACAATAGGACAGGAACGGTAGGCATGTTTGTGCGCTTATGCACGCCCCTTATGGTCCTCTTAGGAATGGGGTGAGGTCAATAGTAGAAAGTTTTTGGATAAAGCTTTTAGGATTATGGGAAGAGACCACAGAGTCAGGTAAAGTATTCCAAGCACTGATGATTCTGTTACAGAAGTCATATTTTCTGCAATCTAGATTAAAGCGGTTGACATTAAGTTTAAATCTATTAGTTGCTCTAGTATTATTGCAATTAAAGCTGAAGTAGTCTTTAACCGGAAGGACATTACAATAGATGATTCTGTAAGTTAAGCTTAGGTCTTGTCGAAGGCGATGGAGTTCCAAGTTTTCTAAGCCTAGGATTTCAAGTCTGGTGGGATAGGGTATTCTATTGTTTTCAGAGGAATGGAGAACTCTTCTTGTAAAATATTTCTGGACACGTTCAATTGTATTGATGTCAGAGATGTGGTGAGGGTTCCAAACAGGCGAGCTGTATTCTAGAATTGGTCTAGCAAATGTTTTATATGCTCTGGTTAACAGTGTGGTGTTTTTGGAAAAGAAACTACGCAAGATTAGGTTTACAACTCTTAGAGCTTTTTTTGCTATGTACTTGCAGTGGGCTTTGGCACTTAGATCATTTGACATGAAAATCCAAGGTCTTTAACGGGATGGGGGTCATCTGTAAGGTAATGTCCATCTAGTATGTACTTAGTTTTTGGGTTCTTTTTTCCTATATGTAAGACTGAGCATTTGCTGGTTGAAATTTGGAGCTGCCAATTTTTAGACCAAGCGGTTAGATGATCAAGGTTGTTTTGAATGATAGAAGTATTGTCTGTGATGTTAAATAGTTTGACATCATCAGCAAAGAGAACACAATTACTTGAGATATGGTCACAAAGATCATTAATGTATAGTATAAAGAGTGTTGGTCCAAGAACTTTGCCTTGAGGAACGCCACTCTTGACAGGAACAGGATTTGATAGAGCATTGCCAATTTTGACCACTTGTTGTCTGTTAGACAGAAAAGCAGATATCCATTTGTGGAGGGGTCCTGAGATGCCATAGGATATTAGTTTTAGGAGAAGTTTGTCGTGTACTACTGAGTCGAAAGCTTTGCAGAAGTCTATGTAGATTGCATCTATTGATTTGCCTTGATCAAGATTTGAAGTCCATATGTTTTTGCAGAGCAGAAGTTGTAAGTTACATGATAATTTTTTTCTGAAACCAAATTGTTTGTTGGAGAGTAGGTTGTTTGTTTCTAAGTATGAGGTAATGGATTGGTTGATAGATTCCATGACTTTGCAGGTGACACAGCAAAGGGAGATCGGTCTGTAGTTTTCGACTAAGCTGGGGTCTCCTTTTTTGAAGATAGGGATGACTGTGGCTAGTGACCAAAGTTTGGGAAGAGAACTGGTAGTGAAAGCTTTTTCAAAGATAATACTTAGGGGTTCTGCTATATTAATGGAAAGTTTTTTTAAGAAGTATGCGCACAGTCCATTGGGTCCAATAGATAGCGATGGTTTTAAGTTGTGAAGAGCTTTTCCAACTTTGTCTTCTGTGAAATCTATATGAGTTAAATCATCATAATCATTGCTGGTACGTTTGTGGAAAGTTGGATATGTGTTATCGGAGTTAACAAAAACTGAGCCAAAGAAAATGTTGAAGAGGTTTGCTTTAACTGTTTCGTCATTGCATTCTTTGTTGTTAGAATCTTTTAGTGGTGGGATGGATCTAGAGTCTTTAAGTTTATTGTTAACAAAATTATAAAAGGCACGATTGGAATTTGTGCGCAGAAGATTCTCTTCTTGCTTGGTGTGAGTCACCTTATGAGGTGAGTGAGATCAGCTGGTATCTTTAAATGGTGCAAATGGATCCAATGATTGCTTCTCCTGGGTGGGAAACTGTGCTTTGTCAGTTCACTAACCACAGAAGTCTCTTGTCTATGGGGATTCTTCAGTCATCCAGGTCATGGTTGTCCCAAAGGTGCTTTTTTCAAGAGGCAACTGGACTTTCCTGGTTTCCAGAAAGTACAGTTGCCTCTTGAAAAAGCACCTTTGGGACAGGAGTCTCTTACATTGCTTTGGAGTGGGCAAGGCACATGATTGCTCACTGATAATAAGTGGATCCTCCTTCCAATTCGTTTTAGTTTTCTGTCATGATATGGCATAGTAACTGTAATGTATTTGAATTTTAGGAGGGAAATTTGGGCGGGAAAATGCACGTTGCTGATTGGCTGATGCCTCAGCCAATATACTATTTAAAGAGGGGTTTTTGCCTGTTGGCTTTTGCTGGGACCACAATAAACTAAAGAGCTGCTGTCACTTGTATCGTCTCCTGCCTCTTCATTGCCCGAACGTAACAGTAACATTGCACCAATTGTAGAAAGTTAGCATCCACCCCTCTCCTAGAAGAATGAAATATTTTGAGAAATATTAAAAAGGAAGAATATATTTTTCTGAATGAGAAATGGAGAAACATGTTTTCTTAGAGGGAGAACGCAGCTCCCACCTTTTTAATAGCCCACAGAAGATGTCAGCAGTTAAGAGATAAAGCGATAGATAGCTATATTCTTAAGTAAATATTCTCTGCCGCAAGGTCTGAACAAAGGCAGAATGGGATTAGCCCTCACTCAAGATGTTAATTTGTTAATTGTCTCTTTAGCTCGGCATTTTGTAGCCCAAATACGCTCACCCACCTTCTGGAGATCTTAAATGACCTCTCTGCTAAAGGGTTTCACTTTATGAGCAAGAGTAACTTGGCTGCTGATAGTTATCCTTGTATTTTAACTATCTTAATTACTCAATGTGCTCTGTCAACCTGCCTGATTTGTAACTCCGGGTTATAGCTATTGCTGAGGAAAAGGAAGGTATTCAGACAGAATGGTTGAGGTTTCCATGAGGGCTGTGACTCATTGATCTTCAACGTGTATTCCCTCATTTCTAATCTAATGACTGGTATTTAGGGCAGCTTTTTGAAAGCAAAGAAGCTTTTTGTATTTTTCTACAGGCAATCCTTGACTTACAACAGTTCGTTTAGTGACCATTCAAAGTTACAAGGGCACTGAAAAAATTGACTTATGGCCGTTTTTCACACTCACGACCCTTGCAGCATCCCCATGGTCATGAAAGGGCGGGCAAGGTGAAGTGCCCCTCGATGTAAGTGATATCGAATTGGCCATGCCCATCCAGCCACACCCAGCCACACCCAGCCAGCCAGTCATTAGGGCAGAGAACCAGTTGTTAAAAATTTGCAGCCCACCACTGCCGAAGACCTACCAAAATCATAGTGAAAATGATTCAGAAAAAGAGAAAATCCTATTTTTAAGGGATATGGTCCTGTCCTTTGCAGCCTCTGCAATGTTATGGTTGGTCCTCAGCCACCAAAATATGGCCTGTTTTTGCACCAGCACAATAGTATGTAATACATTGGAAAACATTCTTTGATTTATTATCATTGGTGTCTGCCAGTGCAAAGGGACTACAGAACAAACTTATTCTAGTTTAGTATATCATTTAGAGAGAGGATTACATTGGAAAAACTTTTGATGAGGGCAGATGTTCATGTTTCCCTCTTATTATCAAACCTCATTTAAATGTAAACCACAAAGTCATATTATGTGCAAAAACTTATTTCTTCTTCTTTTTTAATGTCTCATTTATAGCTTTAAAAGTCCTTTCCATTTTTTCCTCAGACAATTATTTTCTCTTACCAATGTGAAAACAGGTTCTTCCCTCCCTGAAGTCTCATTTATGGAGTGAAGGTTGCATGAATTATATCTTGTTTATTGCTGATGTTCGGCAAGATTCTATTTTCCATAAGAAAATTATCAGATCAAACTTATCTGGTCTTCCTTCTCCCATTAGTCATCTCAAATGTCTCATAAATAGGAATGTATACAAATTTACATTAACTTAAATAATATAATATATTTGTCTTTGAGTGCAAGAACAAGCAGAAATTGAAGTGTGAATAGCATGTTTCCCTTTATATTAAATGTTTGTAATTTCTAGCAAATGACAGCATTCAACAAATTGTCTGGTCATGTTTTATTATGGAAGTTGGCACACATAGGATGTGTCCCATGGTTGGAAAAGTCTTATCTTGATTAAATCACAAATGATTTAGGATTACACATTAAAGTTAAATCATGCCATAATGTCTGAATATGCACATTACTCCAGGATACAAGTAAGGAAGCCCTATTATAGCTTAGTGATATTTGTGCAACTAGCCATAGTTTTTCCTTTCCTTCATCCAAGGAATATTATATAATCGCACAATTATTAAGATGTTTTTGTTTTTTTTGTCTTAAAAAGTTTTATTTTGACATTCTTATCCAATAACATATCCAATAACATATTTAATGTACCCTCATATACAATTAATCGGATCTGCCTGGTCACCACCCCCTTCCTTTTCCTTTTACTCTCCTTCTTTACCTTCTTCTACTTTCCATAACCATCCTCCCCCTCTCTTATCTACATCCTCTCCTCTTTCCTCCCTATTCCTTTCTTCTCCCTCTTCCCCTCTTCCTTCCTTCCTTTCCTCCTCCTCTTCTCTTTTCTCTTTCTCTCTTCTACTCCTTCTTTCCCTTCATTCTAAAGTAGTAACCAGGCAGGTCCGATCTTACATTAATTATACATCTTCAATCATCTTTGTACATTAACTATCAATCCATTTTCTACCCCTCCCCTCCCTTCCTTCCTCCCCACCCCCAGGACTTCCGAGAACCGAGTACAGGGTATAAAACTAACAACAAAATTAAAATCTAGCACAAATCATAATCCATAGTCGTTCCTTAAAACCTCCACTCCTTCCAAAGACAAAGAAGATACTTTTCTTCCACTCCATTATATATCAGACCATTCCACTCCTAGAATTCTCAAAAGTTTCCGATTGAGTTAGTGTTTATTCTTGAATAAAGTACGTAGTTTTAATATCCAACCTTCATCAATCAATATCAAAACAACGTTCCATCTTCCAATATTCACCAAGGTTTCTTCTAAAATGTCTTTCTTCCTTAGCAGTCTCTCAAAATAGTTCATATTTCCAACTTAGTTTCTTTAATTTTTCTGTCCAACCTTCAGGGTAAGCAATAGTCCATCTTTTCACATCTTTAACATTTATATATACAACAAATAATATTACAAATATCCAAAGTGTCAATTGTAATAATTAAAATCTTCACTTTACCTTACTTATGTCAAATAACATTGTTAAAATTACACCTATAACATCCAAAATATATCTATTATAACAATTACATTCTAATTAACATTACATCCATCTCTTAAATATAATATTTAATCCAAGTTCCTAAATTTTACTATCTATCCTCCAAAATTAAACAATATTCCATCTTCCTATTCCTTTATACCTTTAATATATCATATAGTACCCCTAAAATTACACATTTATATCCACAATAAATCATTTACAAAAATTAACCATAATCATATATAATAAAATTAAACATTCTCCTCCTTCTTCTATCTTACACATTTTCAACCATCTATTCACCATTCAACTTAACATCTGTTAACAAAGAATTCCCAATCTTTAATACATTAGTATAAAAATCTCGTGCTTTACAAATTGTATTGAGAAAATACTTTCTTCCTTTATAATTCAGTGTTAAACCTGCTGGAACCTCCCATCTAAAATATATCTGATGTTTCTTAAGCTCATCCACCAGAAAGGCAAATTCTTTTCTCTTTCTTAACATTTTAGGAGGAATTTCCTTCATCATTATTATATCTTGTCCTAATATTTGAAATTTATTTTTATAAAATGCTCGCAAAATTCCATACCCAATCCTCTTATTTGTAAAATAAATAACCACATCTCTCGGTAAACACTTCTGCCTTGCCCACCAGGAATTAACACGATAAATTTTTTCAATATTAACTTCAAAATCTTCTGGTTCCATTCCACTATCTGGGCAAAGGCCTGAATAAAAATCTCTTTCAAATTTTCCTCTTTAAATTCTCTTAAACCCCTTACCCTTATAGCATATTCCATTAATTTATATTGTAATATAACCCTTTCTTCCTCTGCCTTATCAGCCTTAACCTGAATATCATCTATTTTATTTTCTAAATTCAAATTAATTTGAACTTCATCTATTTTCCTTTGCAAATCTAAATTAATTTGGTTAAATTCATTCAGTCTTTCTTCTGTCTGTGTACTAGATAACAATAATGGAGTAATTGATTCCTTTAATTTTTTCATCTCCTTACTCTGCTCTTCCACCAAATCTTTAAAATCCAGTATTTCTTTCTCCATTTCATTAAATTTTTGATCTATTTCTGAAAGATGAGCCTCCATAAGCTCCTGTAAAAAATTCCTTAGACTTTCTTTAATATCCTCTCTCAATTTCCGTACCTGAAGTGAAGATATTTCCAATAATTTAGAAGTGGTTAAATCTCTTTGCTTAAAAGCCATTTTTAAACTAAGTAATATCAAGAAGAAGAAGAAGAAAAAAAAAAGGGGGGGAGGGAATAAAAAGAAAAAAAAACCCAATAAATTTTTCTTCTTAAACACTGTAAAAAAAAAGATAATAAAAAAAGAAATAGATTTAAAAAAAAAAAAAAAAGAATTCCATTTAGAAAAAAAATTATTAAGATGTTTTAATGTTGGGTACTCAATCGCTTTTTATTAGAAGTGCATTTATTCCAAGTGTCAGGCAATTGCCAAGTGCCAGACAATTGGTCCTTAGAGGATCCAGAGTCAATAAACTACCAGTATATAAGGAGATTTTAAACTGTTAACTTTAGCAGAGAGATTTAAACAGAAACACAAAAGCATTACATACCAAGCAAGACGATAACAAATCTCCCTTCAGCTATTGAGAGCCCTAGTGGAGCAACAATGGAGAGACCACAAAACAGCCCACTCACCCAGCACCAGGTCTATGTTGAAACTTCAAACTGAAGGGCAAGATCAGGATCTTTTAACCCTATCTTGCAAGAGACCATATGATTGTTGTATAGGTAGTCCTTGAGATACGACTACAATTGAGCCCAAAATTTATGTTGCTAAGTAAAACATTCGGTAAATGAGTTTGCCAGAATTGTTAAATGAATCATTGCATTTGTCACACGGTTGTTAGTCACACGGTTGATAAGTGAATCTGGATTCCCCATTGATTTTGCTTGTCAGAAGGTCGCAAAAGCTAATCACACGATCCAGGGACACTGCAACTGTCATAAATATGAACCACTTGCCAAGTATCTGAATTTTGATCATGTGACTATGGGGCTGCAGTGGTTGTGTGAAAAATAGTCATAAGTCACATTTTTCAATGCCATTGTAACTTTGAACAGTCACTAAATGAACTGTTATAAGTTGAGGACTACCTGTACCTGGTCCCTAATTTTATGACCTGTTTACATGACACAACTGCCTGACTTTAATTAGATCGTACCTGTGTTCCTCATACAAACTGATAGGACTTGGGATGTAAACCATGAGTCTGATAACTGTATAGAAAAACAGGTGCTAACTGAAGAATAGAATAGAATAGAATAGAATTTTTTATTGGCCAAGTGTGATTGGACACACAAGGAATTTGTCTTGGTGCATATGCTCTCAGTGTACATAAAAGAAAAGATGCGTTCATCAAGGTACAACATTTACAACACAATTGATGATCAATATATCAATATAAATCATAAGGATTGCCAGCAACAAGTTATAGTCATACAGTCATAAGTGGAAAGAGATTGGCGATGGGAACTATGAAACGATTAATAGTAGTGCAGATTCAGTAAATAGTCTGACAGTGTTGAGGGAATTATTTGTTTAGCAGAGTGATGGCCTTCGGGAAAAAACTGTTCTTGTGTCTAGTTGTTCTGGTGTGCAGTGCTCTATAGCATCGTTTTGAGGGTAGGAGTTGAAACAGTTTATGTCCAGGATGCGAGGGATCTGCAAATATTTTCACGGCCCTCTTCTTGATTCGTGCAGTATACAGGTCCTCAATGGAAGGCAAGTTGGTAGCAATTATTTTTTCTGCAGTTCTAATTATCCTCTGAAGTCTGTGTTTTTCTTGTTGGGTTGCAGAACCGAACCAGACAGTTATAGAGGTGCAAATGACAGACTCAATAATTCCTCTGTAGAATTGGATCAGCAGCTCCTTGGGCAGTTTGAGCTTACTGAGTTGGCGTAGAAAGAACATTCTTTGTTGTCCTTTTTTAATGATGTTTTTGATGTTAGCTGTCCATTTGAGATCTTGCGATATGATAGAACCCAGAAATTTGAAGGTTTGTACTGTTGATACTGTGTTGTCAAGTATTGTGAGAGGTGGAAGTATGGAAGGGTTTTTCCTAAAGTCTACCACCATTTCTACGGTTTTGAGTGTGTTCAGTTCCAGATTGTTTTGGTTGCACCACAAGGCTAGTCGTTCGACCTCTCGTCTATATGCGGATTCGTCATTGTCTCGAATGAGACCAATCACTGTTGTGTCATCTGCGAACTTCAGTAGCTTAACTGATGGGTCATTGGAGATGCAGTCATTGGTATACAGAGAGAGAAGTGGGAGAGCACACAGCCTTGGGGTCCCTGTGCTAATTGTACAGGTATTTGATGTGATCTTGCTTAGCTTCACCTGCTGCTTCCTGTTTGTTAGGAAGCTTGTGATCCACTTACAAGCCTGTTCCGGTACCTGTAGCTGGTTTAGCTTAGTTAGGAGAATGTCTGGAATGATGGTATTGAATGCTGAACTAAAGTCTACAAAAAGGACCCTTGCATAGGTCTTTGGAGACTCAAGATGTTGTAGGATGTAGTGCAGAGCCATATTAACAGCATCATCTGTTGATCTATTTGCTCGGTATGCAAATTGCAAGGGGTCTAAGAGCGGATCCGTGATGGTTTTCAGGTAGGAAAGCACTAGCCTTTCAAAGGTTTTCATGACTACAGATGTTAAAGCAACTTTGGGGTCTTCCCTAATTTATTACAGCAGTATTAAGATCTCTTTCTTGGCAGAAGCAAGAAAGAACAAGGAATTTAGACACTATCATAAGTCAAACTGAACTCTAAATTTAAATATCTTCTTAATATGAAGGAGAAATTAAAATTCGTGGTTTTCCACATTGCCATCACAGTGCTACTAAGAAAAAAATGTCTTTAATCCAATGGGAGAATTAGATCTATTGCTGCAATGCAATTTGGTCCCCAACCATTTTTTGGCTATGCCCCACCTAACATCTCTAAAATCCTGATGCCCCCCCATGACATATAATTCTTCAAGTCTTGTCTATGCATATATTAAAAAGTGTTGCTAAAGTCTAGAATCTAGATTCCAGACATCACACATTTTCGAACTGCCCCCATTAAAAATCAAATTGCCCCCCTGTGAGGCCTGGGCCCCATTTTGGGAATCACTGCTCTAATTATAAATAGAGGGCTGGGAAGTGGCTCAACAGGCTAATGCAGTTATTAACACACAGTTGCCTGCAATTATAATTACTGCAAGCTCGAGTCCCACCAGGCCCAAGGTTGACTCAGCCTTCCATCCTTTATAAGGTAGGTAAAATGAGGACCCAGATTGTTGGGGGGGGGGCAATACAAGTTGACTTTGTATATAATATACAAATGGATGAGACTATTGCTTATACAATGTAAGCCGCCCTGAGTCTTCAGAGAAGGGCGGGATATAAATTCAAATAAAAAAAAAAATAGTGATAAACCTACTAATGGTTATTCTTTCCGATAGCTTTACAAGATACCTAGAATCAGAGGAATTGTGCTTTTGAAAGTCAGTTGCTGATGAATAATTCAAAATGACTTTATAAATATTAGAATATTAAACTGGCAATACATTCAATTAGCTACTATAAAAAACTTGAAGAATGTTCAGAAGCTATTGTTATTTTGTAATGTGTCAGAATTTGATGGTGCTTGACTTTATAATCCTATGTTTAAAATTTAAATTACTAGATTACTTAGATTGAGATCATCATGTGGATTCCTTCTTCCAAATGACACTTGCTTGTCTACTGCCATTATTTGAGAATTTTATATCTATCTATCTAACTACCTACCTACCTACCTATCTATCTATCTATCTATCTGTAGCCTATGACTATCATTTAGTGTTGTATCATTAAGTGTTAAATTTGTACCTTATGACTATCATTAAGTGTTGTAAATGTTGTACCTTGATGAAGGTATCTTTTTTTTATGTACACTGAGAGCATATGCACCAAGACAAATTCCTTGTGTGTCCAATCACACTTGGCCAATAAAATTCTATTCTATTCTATTCTATTCTATTCTATTCTATTCTATTCTATTCTATTCTATTCTATTCTATTCTATTCTATTCATCCATCCATCCATCCATCTATCTATCTATCTATAGACAGACAGATAGATAGATATACATATACATATACATATTTATTTAATCAATTGGTATGGCTGTCTATCTCAACAAGTAATTCTGAATGGATGAACAAACATAATTTGAGAACAAATTTCTATCATAATACAAAAATTAAAATGCAGAAAACAGAAAAAGCAGGTTTAGGTTTTGGATTTTCAAGAAGGTTATAAGTACTATAAAGTACAATAAATGTGTGTATCTAGGGCATCGTTGCATTTTTTTCCTTACAGATTATTAGTATTGTGAAATGCTAATAAAGGAAAATATTTGTTCTCAGCTCATGGTTGAAATGAAGGGTCCTCTCTGAACTTGATAACATCATCAGTTTCATTACCCTAGTTTGAATAATGAAACTTCAGCAAGAAAATAACCAAGTTCAGAGAGCACCAAGGATCCCTCATTGTGGAATGCATTGTATTGTACATGATAACTATTTCATTGTAAACAATAAAATCTTTCCTTTCCTTGAAAAATTAGATCAAACTGTTTTGACTATAAAAATGGGAGTATAATATACCAAGATTATCTCCAGAATAAGGTGCTTTCTATATTTTAGGTGCTTTCTATATTTTAAAGAATGTTATGTTTTAATGATTAGTATTGTTAACATTTAGGTTTTTTTCTGAATGTAAGTTTTTTAATTTTAGCATAAGTTCTTTCATTTGTCCTCTCTGTAGAATAAAGCTAAGATTGTGGGTGAGATTTTTACATGACCTTCTGCTAGGACCTAAGGATCCGAAGAAAGTGTGTGCCTGTTGCAGAAAATTGAATTGTATAAATTAATATAATTAAACAGTTTTCTGTACATTTTTTAAAAATCCTTCTTTTTATTTTTTCCAATTCCTTTAAAAACATGATTAACATTTAAACAGACTTTTCTTTGGCTTCATTAAACATACCTTTTGGGAGACGACTTCCGGTATCCAGCGGCAACGGACGTCTGGAAGGTTTCTCCTGCCTCCAGCGCCCGAATCCGGCCGCCGCCGAGGCCCTCAGGGGCCAGGTGTTCCGAAAAGGACACCTGCCGTACGGACGGCTCGCCAGGGGTCTCCCAGCCGATATACAGGACTGTGGGGACCGATGCTGGCGCGTCCTAGGCTTGGCGGGGTTCGGAGGCCACAGGCCGCGGCCATTATTTTGGTCGTCGCCTGGGCCGCTGTGCCCGTGATACCGGGCATTGGATTTATAATTGCAGCAGCCTGGTGGTGAACAGGGCACGGAGAAGAATTGAGGAGGAGAAGGAAGGGAATATCGGTGGCGTGGTGGAGTGCTCCGGAGTGCGGGGGTTTTCTCCCCTGCGGTTGGAAGGAGCACGAGTTATTCTGGAGAGAGGAGAACTTAAAATAAGAAGATTACCGGTTTTGTGGAGCTCTGGAGAGAAGAGGTGATGGAGAAATTTAGGAGGGAAGGTTTGAGGCCCCTCCTTCTGGGGAACAGTGGTGGCGTCCAGCTTCGCCTTCACTATGAGAATTTTGATGACATCACTTCCTTGACTTCCTGGTTGACTAACTGTACTCTGGACTCGTTGCTCCTGTGAGTGCCCCTGGTGGATCCGGAGGAAATTACAAGGATACTGTGCTTGCCTGAGGATTTTGAATACTTTTTTTCAAATGGCAAAGGTCAGAGACCAACTGCTGGAGAGATGGAGAGAATTCTGGAAAAGTTATCCAATATGGACAAGAAATTGGATGATTTGCAAAGAGGCCAAACGGAAATAAGAGCAGAAATTGTGACTATCCAAAAGGATTTAAAGGATACTCAACAAGTCTCAGCAGAAAACAAGCAGAAAGTGGAAGGTCTGGAGGGTGATATGCGCGCAGTGCAGAAAAGAGAGGAGTCGACAGGCAATGCTGTGCTTGGACTACAGATGGATAAAATGTCTTATTTCCTTAGGTTTCAAAATTTGGAAGAAGTGGACCAAGAAGATTTGAGAGATGTTGTGACTAAATTGTTGGGAGAATTTCTTGGGAGAGGTGTTGATTTCATGAATTGGGATGTGGATCGAGTTTATAGAGTTAATTCGCAATATGCACGCACGCATGCAGTTCCCAGAGAGGTTCATGTCAAATTTGTGAGAAGAGAGACGAGAGATGAAATTCTTAGAAAACATAGGAGTGGGGCACTGATTTACAGGGGCAGGGAGATAGCCATTCTGAGGCAGATTCCCAGACAGGTACGTGAAAAAAGAAAGAAATATTATTTTTTGTCAAGCAAATTGTACCAGAAGGGAGTGGGCTTCAGATGGCTGATGCCAGAGGGATTGATGATTTTCCGGGAGGGCATTACGAAAAAAATCAGTACAATTGTGGAGGCTACGGCCTATGTGGAGGAACACAAAGCCTTCCTGGAATTAGATGATCCAGGAATTGAAGAAGGGGAGGTTATAGATCATGGGGCTGAAGCGGCTGCCGCTGTTGCGGCCCTGGAGTTGGGTCAGGCTGAACCCAGAGTTCTGAGATCCAAAACTAGGAAGTGATAAAGATATTTGGGATTGTGTTGGTTTTCCTTATTCTCTTTTGTACGATATTCTGATTATTCTTGACTCTTCTTTATTACGTATTTAAAATTTGCAAACTTAGCTACTTCGTGTCACCTGCTTGCCTTATGGCTGTTGTATGTGTTAAAAAATTTGAGTAAAATTCTTATTTTAGATAAGAAAAATGAAAATTTACCATACCTGATATGTATTTGTATAAACCTTTTTTGACTAATAAAAACTTTTTGAATAACAAAAAAACATACCTTTTGGCCTTTCTCCCCCATGGTGATGAGAAACTGTAGCTGCTCTGCAGTATGTGAAAGGTTTTTATGGTTATTAATGACGGAAAGCAGAAATTATCTCATTCATTCTCTCTGTCTCTCTGTCTCTCTCTCTGTCTCTGTCTCTCTCTCTATATTTGAGAGAGAATATTTGAATGCACACATGCAAACACACACACACACACACACACACACACACACACACACACACTACATAGGACTGGTGGCTAGAGACACCAGATAAAATACATGTAAGTTATATGAGCTACCCACTTACAGGGCATACTTCTTTTAAATAAAACTTTAGGACTGATTATAACAGATGAAAAACTGCAAGAAACAATGGTGCGTTAGAGACAAGTACATATGAAAATAAAGCCAATTTGGTCTGGTGATTAAGACATCAGGCTAGAAAGATGGAAACATAAGTGCAAGTCCCCCCTTGGTCATGAAAGCCAGCGGGATAACTTTGGACCAGTCATTCTCTCTCAGTCCACCCCACCTAACAGGGTGGTTGTGGTGGAAAAAAATGGGAGAAGGAAGGTATGTTAGATATGTTCACTACTTTGAGTTATTTTTAAAAATAATAAAGGCAGAATGTAAATAAATGAATAAGTCATCATTTACATTTTTAACTGCCCTTTTTCTGCCTTTAAGATTTGTTTTATTACTGCTAAATATATAATGGGTACTTGGTAAATTTGGTTTTCCCAAATTTGAACAATATAACACACTAAAGCTAACACGTAGCTACAATTCAAATTAAATTTTCCAGCTTCTGGCAAAAAAACTAGGAAAGAATCTTATCAGAAAGAGATGTAGCACATGCTGTGTCTCCTAGGGTTAGGATTACATATCCCTAAGATCAGTGGTGGGTTTCAAATTTTTTTACTACCGGTTCTCTGAACTACTCAAAATTTCCTCTACCGTTCCAGAACTGGTCAGAATCTGCTGAAACCCACCTCTGTCTAAGATTTATTAATTCATTGAATAAACTAAAATTGGTTGACTATGTGCAATGGTCTAAGTCAGATAACTGACCATAGTTGACATATTGTGCTGTGACAATACAAGGACTTTGCATATTGGTGTACATGTAGTTGCTCATCTCTCTTGAAGTGTTAAATCGATTTTGGATGTGCCCATTGGAATGTTGGCAGATACCAAATCCTTTGAAAGTTTCATCCAGCTGACTGGCTGCATATATGTGTGCCTGAAAAACTGTTAGCTGATCAAGTTGAAGTCTTGTCTTGTGTAGCCCTGCAAGTCTTACAAAAGGTGTGGCTGCTTCACTTCTTTACTCAAACTAACTTAGTTCTTACAACAACTCTTTACTTTAACGTTGCATAGCTATAAGATCTATGTAGCTTTGGTTTAATGCAGGGGTAGTCAACCTTTTTATACCTATCACCCACTTTTATAACTCTGTTAGTAGTAAAATTTTCTAACCGCCCACCGGTTCCACAGTAATGCACCGTGTATCATTGTCTGTGCATGCCTCTCACGCATCGTGGATTGGGTTTGGGGAGGGTGCCGGCTACCAGCTCTGCTTGTCTGTTACAGCTGGGTGGTGTGGGGGAAGATACGCGAGCTATTCTGGGATGAGACTCTTTTGTTTGCGGTCACACTAGCGCCATTTAGTTTCACTTATGTAATGTGAACTAAACTTATGCACAGGCAATAGAAATAGTATATTTTCAGGAATTTAAATTGTCACAAGGAATTTTATGAAAACCTAATGAAAATGTTTTTAAATAATGCTATGATTTTTTTTTAGTCAATTAAATTAAAAAAAAAGGAAAGTGCTTCAGTATCAGACAAAACCCGTACCGCCCACCATGAAAGCTGGAACGCCCACTAGTGGGCGGAAGGAACCAGGTTGACTACCACTGGTTTAATGTGTTGTGTGAATCCAGCCAAAAGAACTAATTAACCATAGTTAAACAAGAAAATTAATCAAGCCTTGTTAAATAAGACTTAGTGCAAAATGTGAATTATGTTATTAACAATCCAAAGAAATCACATTGTATTGAAATCTTGACTTAGGAGTCTACTTGGTAGCTATCTCATGCAACAGCCAAAATCTGACTTTGCCTCAAAATAATGGAAAAGTACATTGCTTTTGCAAATTAATCTGCATGATTTATGTGAATTTTACATAAATTACAATCATTTACATAAATTACATATTTGGATATATCCTTTACTTCCATCTATCTTTTACATTTATGTTTTACAGTACGGATTACTGCATTATGTTTTTACTCTATATCTTTTCAATTAATGAATTGAACCTGGCAATTGGATCCTCCCTTAAATTATAGAGCTTAATTATGTTTAAAAGGGAATGGAAAAATAGAATAGAATAGAATAGAATAGAATAGAATAGAATAGAATAGAATAGAATAGAATTTTTTATTGGCCAAGTGTGATTGGACACACAAGGAATTTGTCTTGGTGCATATGCTCTTAGTTTACATAAAAGAAAAGATATGTTCATCAAGAATCATAAGATACAACACAATGATAGTCGTAGGGTACAAATAAGCAATCAGGAAACAATCAATATCGGTATAAATCGCAAGGATACAAGCAACAAAGTTACAGTCATACAGTCATAAGTGGAAGGAGATGGGTGATGGGAATAATGAGAAGATTAATAGTAGTGCAGACTTCGTAAAGTTCGACAGTGTTGAGGGAAGTATTTGTTTAGCAGAGTGGTGGCATTTGAGAAAAAACTGTTCTTGTGTCATCCCAGCTAAAGTAACCTTCCTGTATACCATATATTATTCTAGGTGTGGCATGTTTATTCAAATTTATCACTTGTCCCTGTACTACCGTGTGAGTTTTCAGTTAGGTTATATGGGCAGCATCTATTTTTATCCTTTAATTTTGGAAGCATAGTTTATCACACAAAGAACATCCCTAGTGAAATTGCCAAAGTTTATTTTCATTTCAAGTAGGTCTGGCTAAGATCAGTATTGTTTAATGTATTTAGTATTTTCCAAAACATAGATAAATTATGTTGTAAAAATGATCAGACATTGATCTAATAAACATTTTTCCTTTTAAACAGATTGTTTAAATAAATGCTGTTTATTACATATAATATTATTACTGTGCAGATTACATTAATTTATAAGGCAGTGTTTATTTATAATATAAAGTGACTTGATTATCATTTATGCTGAATATAATTACAGTTTTGTGAGATGGTATATTTAAAATTCATTCTTCTATATATTCACTCTGTAAATGCAACATATGAGAAATTTATTCCAGTAATTTGAAATAACTTAAAATAAATAACTACAAGTAAACTTGGAAGAAATACATTACCTTCTTTCTTGTATCATATATATAACACAGTGTTCCACAAATCTGGGACTTTGTAGGGCAATATTTACATAAATAAGATATCAAATATAACAATGCAACTGTGACCAATGATTACCGTATATACTCGAGTATAAGCCGATCCGAATATAAGCCGAGGCACCTAATTTTACCACAAAAACTGGGAAAAACTATTGACTCGAGTATAAGCCGAGGGTGGGAAATGAGGCAGCTACTGGTCAATGTAAAAAATAAAGATAGAGCCAAGTAAAATAACATGAATATTTATTTGAACGAAAAACAATAAAAGTGCAAAAGGGGGAAGGAGGATTCCCAGCTTTAGAAAATTTAGAACTACGCCACCTTTGGTATGACCTGAGCATAGCTCATAAAATTATCTGCTACAATGTACTTCCTATCAATGACTACTTCAGCTTCAACCACAACAATACACGAGAACACAATAGATTCAAACTTAAAAGTGAACCTCTCCAATCTAGATTGCAGAAAATGTGACTTCAGTAACAGAGTTGTTAATGCCTGGAATGTGCTACCTGACTCTGGTCTCTTCCCAAAATCCCCAAAGCCTTAACCAAAGACTATCTAGTATTGACCTCACCCCATTCCTAAGAGGTCTGTAAGGCGTGCATAAGAGCACCAGCGTGCCTACCGTCCCTGTCCTAATGTTCCCTTTAGTTGTATTCCTTTTATGTATTCAATTCATGCTTATATTTATATAATTATTTAATATGTATTTGACAAAATAAAATGAATGAATGAATGAATAGAATAGAATAGAATAGAATTTTTATTGGCTAAGTGTGATTGGACACACAAGGAATGAATGAATGAATGAATGAATGAGTGAGTGAGTTACTTCAACAACATTGTCTCACAGAAATTGACAATACAACTGCAAGCATGAAAATGAGTCCTCCTTTAGCTTCCAAGGGACCAGGGTGCCTCTGAAGGTCAGTGCTCTAAGCACTAAGAACCCAGCACAAATCTAAGCCTGTATGCACACCAATAGTGAAAATACCCTGCACAGTGTCTCTTGGCAGAGAAGGTTAATTTTCATAGACGTTGGGGTGGCTCTTTTTTTTTTTTGGCAGGGCAATAAGGATCTCTAATATCATTAAACCCAAGTGTGAGGAAAAAGACAGCAGCTAAAATGTTAAGGCCAGTTGTGTGACCTTCTCCAATACAGTTGGCCTGGCTGTTTGCCAAAACTTAAAACACCCTCCCATCCCCCCCTCCCTGCTAAAGCTTCTTTCTTAAAACAATTGTGGTCTTTGCCTTTCATGTCGCTCAACCTTTCACCTGCCAGGTTCCTAGCCCTTCACCCTTGACCCACTGCTGTGTTTGCTTAGCATTGTGCCAATCGACTTTAGAAGTCTGTGTGTGTGTGTGTGTGTGTGTGAGAGAGAGGGAGGGAGGGAGGGAGTGCAAAAGGGGGAAGGAGGATTCCCAGCTCTAAACAAAGGGAAATCCCGGAATGCCAGCGCGAAAGGCGGTGCTCGCGTTCCTCCTCCCTTGCTCAAAAGCCCCAATAACCTTCACCAGCAAGGCAGACCCCCACGGTCTGGCTGAAGAGCAGCTGCTCCAGGTCGCCCAGCACGGTGAAGCACGGAGGGAGAAGAAAGAATGAAAGAAGGGGAGGAACGGCCCCTCCTTTCTCTCTCTCTCTCTCTTCCAGCGCCACGGAACAGAAGGGGACTAGGGCGCGCACACACACGCCCAGCTTCTGAAGCACGGAGGGAGAAGAAAGAATGAAAGAAGGGGAGGAACGGCCCCTCCTTTCTCTCTCTCTCTCTCTCTCTTCCAACGGGAAAACGCTTCGCTTGGAGAGGAGGGAGGGAGGAGGAGGTTGGCTTGCTTATTCAACCCTTCCGGCTAGCCATCCAGCCCTTCCCAGGAGAAGGCGAGGAGTTTTGGGCGGCGACCTTTTGCTAAGCGGCAGCTGCTGCCCCAACACCACCAGTTGGGGCGGAGCCGGTGAGCTGCAGTAACTCCGCCAGGCTATGCATTGGCGCTGGGAAGCCCTGGCGGTGCAGTCCTTCTCGGCTGAGGAGGAGGTTTTCCCCTCTTCTCTCTCCCGTTGCGCCTGAACATCTGCCTAGCAACAATGACGACACGGGAGAACCTTTTTCTACTGGTTGAGCTTCCAATCGCCGCTTGCTCTGAGTTGCTGCATTGTTTGTTCACCGGGCGTCTCAATTTACCAGAAAGCGGAGCAGGTTTGAGGGTCGCGCGGGATGGCTGCGCTCTGCGCCGCCGGAGCCACCCAAAGGCCAGAAGAAAGGTCATTCCAGCCGGAGTAATGGAGGCTCCTTCCGGAGAGGAAGGAGCCTTGCTCCATTACTCGATGGAATGACCTTTTCTTCTGGCCTTTGGGTGGCTCTGCAGCGCGGCGCCGCCACCGCCGCTCGCGCAGCCTCTGCCGTGGTGCGGCTGCTCAGAGCAACGGCGATGGGCAACCAGAGCTCCCTCACGGCATGCAGGCGGAGAGGCGCTCAACGTCACCCACTTCCCGCCACAGAGCGAGCCCGACCTCCTGCCCGAATCGCGCCCGTCAGAGTGCTGATGGGGAGCTGCGAGTCCGGCCTGAGCTTGGCGGCTGCAGAGCGCGAGCCCGGGAGGCTGAGGAAGGAGCGGCGGCGGGTTGCAGCCCAGCCGGCTCGCACAGCATGGGTAAGGCGGAGAGGAAGGAGCCTCATTACTAATGACCTTTTCTTCTGGCCTTTGGGTGGCTCTCGGCGGCGAGCTCTCGGGAAACCTCCTCCCTCAGCCGAGAAGGCTGGCGGCTCCCTGCCCAGCCCTCTCACTGCACCACCAGGGCTTCCCGCGCCAATGCACAGTCCGCCAAGTTTGCGCCCCCGCCCACCAGACACGGGAATGGGGGCGGCCTGGCGACAAATCGCGAGACCTCGGCGGGCCCGCTCCCCGTCCCTCCCATGGGAGTCCGTTCGGTACCCCCTCCTGTGCGGGGTTCCCGAAGACGTAGACTCGAGTATAAGCCGAGGGGACGTTTTTCAGCACAAAAAACGTGCTGAAAAACTCGGCTTATACTCGAGTATATACGGTAATTCTGAACTAGGTCTGAAAGTTATACTAAGAGAAATGGGTTGTAATGTTAGCCAAATCCTATTATCCCTATATATTCAGATCTCTAAATCCTACTATCCTTATGTACGTTGACTTTGCTGCTCCATCTGTAACCTTGCTGGGCTGAAACCAAGTATAGTTCCTTGATGCATTTGGAATATTTGAGGTATGGCAAATATATTCTTATCAGTTGTCTACCATCCAGTAAATTCTCCAAATTTTAGCATGTCCAGTCACATATCCAATTAAATATACCAAGCTGGTGAGTTCACAACCAGCTTATTTTACTTTATTTTCTGGACAGATAAGCAGAGTTTCAAATGATCAAGGGGCTTCAGCCCTCCACAATTTTAGTTTGCCAACAGTATTTCTGGATCCTGTATGGGCTTCATTTCTATTGAAGAAGAGCACATGACCTGGTACCTCTTAAGTGTTTGTGCTAGTTGAATGGAATTAAATTTAGATTAAATGTTTATCACAGGGCTGAATATTTCTTTCTTCTTGTATACTCCCTTCACTCTAAATGGGAGGAATTGAGAGGGTGAAAATCTTTTATCTATTACAGATTTCCTCTTTTCAAAATTGCTGTGCATAAAACTGGAAAAATAGCCAGGATATCATTTTGCAGGTTACATCAAACATTACTGACCCTGCAGTTTCTGTATTATAATCTTGATTCATATTTTGATGGTTGCATAAAGTATGGTTATTGCTACTGAAATAATACATGACAAAAGTAGTAAATATTAGAGGCACAATTGAAAAGTCTGTTTTTATGGTCAGGAATTAGCAATTGGTGTGAGCTCATTTGAATTTTGCTAGTTTCTCCTCCTCCTTTTAGTGTCATGTACAACAGTATCTGCCAGATCATCTATTCCAGTGGTCACCAACTAGTGGTCCGTGGACCAAAATTTTGGTGGCCCGAGAAAAATTATTTGCATTTTTTATATTGCACTAAATTAGAGGTTAAACCATGCATTGCAATGAACATTTGTGTTGACAGAGAGTCTTTTGTCTTTATTACAGAAATTCTGACTTGGAGTCTGCTTCAACCTCTTACCAAAGGCTGAGGAATGACTGATCAAGAGCCAGACCTTGTTACAGTAACAATGGCCTGGAACTGGCTGACCATCTCAGCCTGCTGAGCCTCCAGGCACCAGTACCTGGCCTTGCACTCCGTCAGGTCTTCCCTCTGCTTGGAAAGTCTATGCTCGTAGACCTCAGTGAGGTGCTTCTGCTGAGCCTCCTTCTTGGTCAGATCCAATTTGAACTGAGCCAGCTGTTTTGCCAACTCTTTCTCTTGGTGGCTGCTTAGCTCCAGCAACTGCTTTGTTATAAGGAGCCCATACAGGCAAGGAATACAGCACAGGCTGGCAGATTGAACATTGATTAAATAGTAATGAATTGACAAATAGTCATTAGGCAGATCTATTTGTTATGTATTAACAGTTGTGCCTTTAAATATTTGAGCGGAAATCAGCACGTTGTTGATTGGACAAGCCTCAGCAGAACTGTATAAAGGAGAGGTTTTCCCCAGCCTGTTGCTGGGTTCACCCTATATTAAAGAGCTGTTGTCACTACCCTGGTCTCCAGCCTCGTTACTTCCGAACTTAACATTGGCGACGAGGTGGGATCTCGAGGCTAAGGAGAACCAGAACCGAGCTGAAGCACGCTAGTCCCGAACCCAGCAAACTCAGGGCAGAAAAGCGGAAATGGCAAACACGCCACCCGCACCGCTTGACCCGGCAAGGAGAAATGGGGAACATATATGACCCGCTTCAAAGCTCCATCTGTAACCTTGCTGGGCTGAAACCAAGTATAGTTCCTTGATGCATTTGGAATATTTGAGGTATGGCAAATATATTCTTATCAGTTGTCTACCATCCAGTAAATTCTCCAAATTTTAGCATGTCCAGTCACATATCCAATTAAATATACCAAGCTGGTGAGTTCACAACCAGCTTATTTTACTTTATTTTCTGGACAGATAAGCAGAGTTTCAAATGATCAAGGGGCTTCAGCCCTCCACAATTTTAGTTTGCCAACAGTATTTCTGGATCCTGTATGGGCTTGGTATTTGGCGATTGAAGAAGAGCACATGACCTGGTACCTCTTAAGTGTTTGTGCTAGTTGAATGGAATTGAATTTAGATTAAACGTTTATCACAGGGCTGAATATTTCTTTCTTCTTGTATACTCCCTTCACCTCTGAATGGGAGGAATTGAGAGGGTGAAAATCTTTTATCTATTACAGATTTCCTCTTTTCAAAATTGCTGTGCATAAAACTGGAAAAATAGCCAGGATATCATTTTGCAGGTTACATCAAACATTACTGACCCTGCAGTTTCTGTATTATAATCTTGATTCATATTTTGATGGTTGCATAAAGTATGGTTATTATTGAAATAATAATTCATGAAAAAAGTAAATATTAGAGGCAATTAAAAGTCTGTTTTTATGGTCAGGAATTAGCAATTGGTAGCTCATTTGAATTTTTTTCTCTCCTCCTTAGTGTCAGTACAACAGTATCTGCCAGATCATCTATTCCAGTGGTCATAACTAGTGGTCCGTGGACCAAAATTTTTTGGCCAGAAAAATTATTTGCTTTTTATATTGCACTAAATTAGAGGTCTAAAGGCCCTGGGCTGATAATTGCAATGATTACAGAGAGTCTCTCCCTTGTCTTAAATTACAGAAGACTTGGAGTCTGCTTCAACCTCCTGGTCTTTTAAAGGCTGGAAAGTGCCACTGATCTAGCCAGACCTCAGTGGGACCATGGCCTGGAACTGGCTGACCATCTCAGCCTGCTGAGCCTAGGCACCAGTATGCCTTGCAATCTTCCTCTGCTTGAAAGTCTGCTCAGACCTCAGTGAGGTGCTATAGCCTTTGGTCAGAATGAACTGAGCCAGCTTTTGCCAACTCTTTCTTGGTGGCTGCTTAGCAGCAACTGTTGTTTAGCTTCACAGGCAAGGAATAGCAGTACAGGCTGGCAAGATTGACATATGTGCCCACACCCATTAGACCACCTTGCACCAAATCATTAGGCAGATGTATTTGTTATGTATTAACAGCCTTTAAATATTTGAGCGGAAATCAGCACGTTGTTGATTGGACGAAGCCCAGCAGAACTGTATAAAAGGAGAGGTTTTTCCCCAGCCTGTTGCTGGGTTCACCCTATATTAAAGAGCTGTTGTCACTACCCTGGTCTCCAGCCTCATTTCGAACTTAACATTGGCGACGAGGTGGGATCTCGAGGCTAAGGAGAACCAGAACCGAGCTGAAGCACGAGTCCCGAACCCAGCAAACTCAGGGCAGAAAAGCGGAGATGGCAGTTACACGCCACCCGCACCGCTTGACCCGGCAAGGAGAAATGGGGAACATATATGACCCGCTTAAAGCTTTCTAGAAGCCAACGAACTGCACAGGAGTTCCAGATAACCGCAAGGGCTTTCTAAGCCATTGCGGTCCGGAGGTCGAGATTGCGGAAGCTGGCAGAGCCAACGCCGATACAATCGGTATCGTGGCCAACTCTGCAGACTTTGCTGAAGAACCATTTCGCACCACGCCGTCCAAATACGCGGCGGTTTGAATTCGGAGAACGAGACAGATGGAGGGCGAGTCCATCGGTGACTACATGGCTAAGAAGAGCGCCCAAGGACTGCGGATACCAGACGAGGTGCTACTCGAGCAACTCATCCGAGGGGTCAAAGACATCCGCCACGGCGACTGCTAGCCAGAGCAACCTGACACTAGCCACCGCCTGGACGGCCAGAGCACATGAAATGTCTACTAAAGCAGCAGAGACTCTGCAAAGCCTCTTCAATCCAAGGCGAGCGCAAGCAACGCCAGTACACCAGGAGGAGATTCAGTCCGAATCCGGGTGAGGGCGAGATGAGGAAGGGGTCTGCCGGACCGAGAAACGCGACACTGAGGACCGCGAAGTGCGGAAGCTGCGGAGGGTCATCCAGCGCCAACGCTGCAGGTTTAAAGATGCCGGGCGGTGTGGGAAGAAAGGGCACCTAGCTCAGTTTGCAGAGCGCCCAACCTTCCGCCGAAAATTCAAATCGCCAATCAAAACGCGGAACCGGAAAGGCGGCCCGCGATTGGTTCAAACAAGAAAGGCGCCAAGTTCTAACCAAACGACTGTCATTATAGGCGCTCCAACCAAAGTGGAAAAGAAGATCTTCAAAGCCCAAGATCGAGGGAGTACGGTGCAGGCTTGAAGTAGACACGGGATCAGCGATCACCATCATGTCCTGGGACACTTGGCAAGTCGCTGCCGTCCGTCAAGCGCCACCTGCAAGCACAACGGCTACGACATCACCAGGGAATCGCATCCCTGTTCGAGGGACCACCTCCGTCCGAGTCGAGTACGGCCCTCACAAAAGACCCTGCCCATCACGATCGCCGAAGGAACTCTGCCCAGTCTGTTGGGACTAGACTGGTTTCGTCCCTGGGCATGGGAGTGACTGGCATCTACAGAAGTGACTGCAATTTGAAAGACATTCTCTTTAACGAGTTCAAGATGTCTTCAAGGACTGCCTGGGCAAGTACAAGGGGACCCCTATTTCCTTCAACTTAGACCCCAGGTAGCCCCATTAGGCTTAAGGCGAGGAGAGTCCTTTGCCCTAAAACCAAAATTGATAAGGAGCTGGACAAGCTCATAAATCAGGATTTTGGTGCCAGTCGATCACGCAAAGTGGGAGACGCCAATCGTCACCCCATCAAATCCGGACGGGTCAATTAGAATTTGCGCTGACTACAAGGCGACGCTTAACAAAGCCTTACAGAAAAGCGCTTCGGTTCCGTGTGCAACACTTATTGCACTTTGGGGCAAGGGCAAGTCTTTGCAAAGTTAGACTTGGCCCAAGCCTACCAACAACTGCCAGTAGACGCCCGCACAGCCAAGCCCAAACGACACGCACAGGGGGCATTCAAGTGCACCCGATTGCAATTTGGGGTTAGTGTGGCACCAGGGCTGTTCCAAAACCTGATGGAACGACTACTGCAAGGGCTCCCAGGGTAGTTCCTACTGCGATGTCCTAATTTCAGGGAAAACATGGAGGAATTGGGGAGTTAAGAAAGGTCTTGAGCATTTTCCGGACAGCCGGATTAAAAGTCAAGACAAATAATGCAGATAGGGGTCGAATCGGTCGATTTCTTGGGCTACCGGATAGACAAGAAAGGAATTCACCCTACTGAGAGCAAGGTTAAGGCAATTAGGAAGGCTCCAGCGCCAAAAACAAAGCAGAGCTGCAGGCATTCCTGGATTGGTTAATTTTACGGTCTTTTAAAGAACAAAGCAACTGCTATGGAACCGCTGCATAGGCTCTTAGGAAAAATACTGTTTGGTCTTGGGGAAAGTCAGAAAATAGGGCTTTTGAAGCAGTAAAGAACCTGCTCTCAAGTGATAGCCTGCTCATCCAATATCACGACTCATTACCCCTAGTGCTGGTTTGCGATGCCTCCCTTATGGGGTGGGGCTGTACTCAGCCATAGACTTCAAACGGCACAGAAGCCCTATAGCGTTCTACTCTAGAACGATGTCCTCCCAGAGAGGAACTACAGCCAATTAGACAAAGAAGCATTAGCCATTGTATCAGGGTCAAAAATTCCATGAGTATGTCTTTGGGCGGAATTTTGAAATCGTGACTGACCACAGACCGTTACTGGGATTACTGGCTGGCGACCGCCAACGCCTGTGGCACTTTCGCCACGCTTGACTCGATGGACTATATTTTTTGGCAGCTTACTCATACAAGCTGCAGCATCGACCGGGAAAGAAGTGGGGCATGCAGGCGCATTGAGCCGATGCCCACTGCCAGGGGCAAAGACCCCACTCCGGGACACCCATCCTCCTTATTGACTCGTTGGACTCTGGCCCAGTCACATCAAAGGAAGTGGCTCGGGCATCATACCGGGACATTGTGTTAAGGACTGTACTCGGTTGGGTACAGAGAGGGTGCCCCTGCGGCTTGACGGTTCAAAGAATTTGTTAAGAAACGTGATGAGCTCTCGGCTCAAGGGGTGCCTGTTATGGGGTGATCGTGTAATAATTCCTGTTAAGTTAAGGGCAGGTATTGGACCTCCTCCACGAGGTCACCCAGGCATCGTAAGGATGAAGGGGTTAGCTAGAAGCTATGTATGGTGGCCACTCATGGACGCAGAGATTGCTGAGAGGGTAGGGAAATGCCAAGCTTGCCAAGAGTCCAGACCGCTACCCCAACAGCCCCAGTCAGAGAATGGGAAAAGCCCCAAGGGCCTTGGTCAAGAATCCACATTGACTTTGCTGGCCCTTTCACGCCAAACGTTCCTAGTGGTGGTGGACGATTTTCCAAATGGTTAGAGATCATACTTATGAAGTCCACCACAGCCAAGCAGTAATCGCAACCCTGCGCCACCTATTCGCAACTCACGGGTTGCCGGACACTCTGGTGTCCGACAATGGCCCCAATTCACGGCAGCCCAGTTTGAAGAGTACCTGGCAGAGGAAGGCATCCGACATGCCCTCTCTGCACCTTTCCACCCTGCGCCGAATGGTTTTGCAGAGCGCTCCGTCCGGAGCGCTAAGGAGGCATTGTCCAGGCTCAAGCCAGGTGACTGGCAAACAAAATAGACTTTTTCCTAGCCGTCCAGCACAGAACCCCAAGCACAGCCACGGGAAAAGCCCAGCCGAATTGCTAATGGGACGAAACTCCGTGCCCACTTGACGCTTGAACCCCATTACACACCCGAGGGTTACAAGGGGAGCTAGAAAAAACAAATGAGCATAGGCGACCGGTGTGGGCCCGAAACTATGGGGACGGCCCTAGTTGGTCGCAGGACAAGTAACAAAAGTAACAGGGCCAAAATCGACGTGGTAGAGCTACCAGACAACCGAATGTGTGGCGGCGCATAGATCAGTTAAGGAAACGAATAACTGACCAAACCAAACCAACAGAGACAGGTAATGACCAATACCACTTTGAATCCACAGCTGACAATGACCCGGGGGAGGCGCAAGACTTAGCTGAGGTCCCAGAGTTCCAGCGACGCCATCAGGTCCCCGAGGGAAACAGCAAGGAAAATTCCAAAATTAATCCAAGGCCGGATGGCCAAGAAAAAGAGTCGGCCAATAATCCAGAGCCCGATGGCCCAGAGAAAGAGCTGGGAGGAGAAAACAGCCCCTCCGACCAGCTCAAAACACCACCCAGAACTGAACCGCGCAGGTCAGAAAGAACTAGGAGACGCCCAGGTTATTTGCGTGACTACGTCGAAAAATAACATGTGAATAAATATGTAAATAAGACCAAGTGTTTTCTGGGAGGGGAGGAGTGTTATGTATTAACAGTTGTGCCTTTAAATATTTGAGCGGGAAATCAGCACGTTGCTGATTGGACGAAGCCTCCAGCAGAACTGTATAAAAGGAGAGGTTTTTGCCCCAGCCTGTTGCTGGGTTCACCCTATATTAAAGAGCTGTTGTCACTACCCTGGTCTCCAGCCTCGTTACTTCCCGAACTTAACAGTATTAGTGGTCCGCAGGATTTAAAATTATGAATTTAGTGGTCCCTGAGGACTGAAAGGTTGGTGAACCCTGATCTATTCTATGGTCTTTGAGGCTAAGAAGAGCTAGGCCTGGCCTGGATCACCTAGACTAGAGACCAAGGGAGAATACCAGGTTGGTAGATTACTGTAGTCTGAAAAGTTTCAAACCATACTGGAAGAATACAGAGACAAATCACTTCATGAATTTGCCAAAAACACCTGCAAAGTTTTTCTCAAGCAGTCATAACAAATTGAAACTGACTCAAGGATGTCTTTCCTTTTACTTTTTATGGGGTAGTAAAAATGTTGAACTTCCTCCCTGTGAAAGAAAAATATAGTTATAATTTTTGCAGATAACAGAATTTAGACGTGCGTGACTGCAGGTACACCTCGATTAACAATGGCAATTGGACTGGAATTTTCATCACTAAGGGATGCAATCTTAAAGCCGACATTATGTGACTGAATAGTTTAACTATGGCAATTCCAATAGTCCCCATTGCTATTGTTAAGCAAGGATTGCAAGTTGTTCAGTGAGTCCCAGGTGACTTCCAAGCAGACTGGCAGGCAGATATGTGTTTAACTATTGTGTTATAAACTGAACAGAGTCATTGAATTGTGAGATGGGAAGCTAGGTAGGTAGGTAGATAGAGGATAGATAGTGTGAGAGAGTCTGAAGAATTGAGAATAGCACTAATTGAAGAAATATGCTCAGAATTTATTTGTTTTAAAGAAAGATTGATTGAAAATTTAGAAAGTGTGAAAAACTGGCCCAAATTAGTAAGAAGTAATACCTTTCAAGATAAATCATTACATTACAATTTGCTGCTGTACAATTATCTTGAATGTCACTATATATTCCTGCACAGCTGTGACTCCAAAATAAACAGTTTGTAGTGCAACTCGTGGTATTTTTTTTTTGAGGGGGGGAGTGGTAGCCTCCTGGCTAATAAAGCACAAATTGATTTCTAATTAGTAGTTTTAAGAAATCTCTAAACCTCTGCAAAAAATGTAGTTTTAATTTCATATACATAAGCAACTTACTCTTTTCACTAATGAACCCATACAAACAACTATACTTGATGCTCCATTTATATAATCGCTTAACATATGAGCATCTCCCATTTTGAGGGAGATGGGCGGTTCAAAAGTTTGAATTATTGTAAAACAAAATGTTGGCAATTTTTTTCTGATGTAAAGTTCTTTTGATGTAAGAACTTTATACTGTACTCAATTCTTCCTCGAGCCTTAGATAAGAGAGGTATCATATATACAGTAATAACATAAAAGATATGGAACATTCTCAACAGTATCATATGGGCAAGTATGTCCAAGTGTGATATATTTTGGAATGTACTGTTGCAGAGGCTGTTGCAAATTCATTAAAATATGCTCTTCTCTAACTAATTACAGTAAGATGATATAGTGCCTTGCTGCCATAAAAGTCTCCTTAGAGCCATTAGCCTTATTTTGATTAGATGCCATACTCTTATTAGACTGAAGGCTATCATTCCTTATGTGCTAATTAAGCATTTTGTTAATACCTAAAGTCTTCCATAGACACACATTTTAATATATGCAGTGGTGGAATTCAATTTTTTTTACTTCTGGTTCTGTGGGCGTGGCTTGGTGGGCATGGTGTGGCTTAGAGGACATGGCAGGGGAAAGATACTGCAAAATCTCCATTCCCTCCCCACTCCAGGGGAAGGATACTGCAAAATCTCCATTCCCACCCCACTCCTGGGGGAAGGATATTGCAAAATCTCCATTCTCACCCCACTCTGGGGCCAGCCAAAGGTGGTATTTTCCAGTTCTCCGAATTACTCAAAATTTCCACTACTGGTTCTCCAGAACCTGTCAGAACCTTCTGAATAGCACCCCTGGTTATACGTGCTTAAATCTTTATTTTGATTCTCGGTGCTATTACAGTTGTCAGTATGGCTATAGTATGACATGATACATTTATCGAACATTTTTAAGTTCATTGTTGACCCTCTTACATTTCTTTGATATGAGAAAGTTTGCTTGATATGTGATGCCCTCCAGAATCACTGCTGATTCTATAATGAACTAGTTACATAAGTCTAGTTACATAAGAAAAGGTGATTGCTCTAGTAGTAGAAATAAAATTTTATTCGGATAATATTATATATTAATAATAGCTTCAGTAATTAATCATAGTTTCAAACTAGCCTTGGCATTTATGAAATTGCGGAACATATGTTGCTTATTTTTTTTTAATTCAAAAAGTTTTACAAAAAATTTTCCCCCGCTTTCCCCCAACCCCCATCCCTCCTCCCTTCACAAACCCCCCTCCCCACTCCCCCCTGACTTCCTGGAAGAAACACAAGGTATAGTTAAAAATAAAACAAACATATGCTAAAAAAATTCCCAAAACTATTATACCAATTTTCCCTCTCTAACTCTGACTTCCTCCTTACAAAACCAAAATCCTCCAAAAAAAATAAAATTAAAAAAATTAACAATTAACAATAATAAAATATATAAATCAGTAAAATAAATTAATCCTAAAGTATTTAAAGCCAGCTAATGCGTAAGAGTCCAATCCAATTCAGAGAATATCTCCCTTATAGCTTCTATAAACATATAATTTTCCCCCCAAATCTTTCTTACATAAGATCTTTCAAGAATATTCTATTTGCAATTCAGTAGAACACATTATATAATTTGAATACAAAAAATTACAGTATCTCAACTTTATATTCAAAATCCAATATAAATCCAAATATTTAGTCTTTTATGATAGATGTGAAACATGTAATCAACCCATTTCTTCCAGATCTTTCTCACATAAAGTCTTTCAGGGACGCTAATGTTTTTATCTGTTAATATTTCAAAAAAAGATTCTTTCAAGGATAATACTTTTATCTCTTGCCATTTTATTTGATGCATTAGTCTCTGTCTTTCCTTCATTACTCCTTTTAAAAAGTCAATCACAATATTTCCTGATAGTTCCTTATGTCCAACAATCCACAAGTTACTGCCATATATTCCATCAGCCGGAAGAAAACTCTTGGAAAGCATTAACCCTGTGAATTTTTCCAATTCGAGACAACCTCTTGTAACACAGATTCAGGCATTTCATCTATACTTAGATCATCTTGTTTATTCACGATCATATCTTCATTTTTATCCATTTTTGTTTGTACCTCCATTCCATCCAAGTACTGATTACACTGGTTAATTTCCTCCAAGCTTTCATCAAAAACATCCCCATTTTGTATCAATTCGTATTTTTGAATAATTAAATACATTCTTTCTGTATAATCCTGTATAAAGTCACGAATCCATTCTTCTGAAAGAACCTTCATGGCGAAGTTCTTATGGAGAATCCCCTTATGAAATACTTAAACAAACTAATATAATCCAACAATCCACAGTCCAACACAATAAGATAAAATCTCCATTCACTTTCACATTCTCAGCAAATAAACGCCTTTTTTCCTTTAAGTATAGGAGAGCTCAATTCGTTACAATCCACAAATAGTGTTTCCCAGCTTCTTAATTATGCAGCTTGCTCTTTACTTTCAATTCCTCAAACGCCATTTTAAACAATCAGTTAAAGCAAGGGAAAAAAAAGTTTCTCTTTTTAAAAGGTGGAAGTCAGGAAATCAAAAATACTTGCAATCCAATAATTGTTCACTCGTGCTTCTTCCGTCTGCATATAGAAATCCACAAAAAGAAATCATTTGAGCAGAGGTTGACACCTTCCTCTTTTCCTGCTTTTGCAGGCGCGCACTGAAGACCGGAGATAGCAGGATTTCAATGGGATTCAAACCCTTCGGGACTTTGCATAAGAAAAACAAAGCCCCTAGGGGAATCTACCACTCTGTTGTGTCTTGTCCGCTCTCACCGCAGCCGGGGTCTGCTTATCTGCTCCCGAACACGGAGGAATGTATGCCTCCCGGCCCCAGTTCTGGCTCCATGCCCAGACAAGCTGCAGAGGAGGGGGCACCTCCCGGTCCCAGCCCTGGCTCCATGCCCAAGCAGGCTTCAGAGGAGGGAGCATCCCCCGGCCCCAGCCCTGGCTTCATGCCCAGGCAAGCAGACAGCTAGAACCCCCTCCCTCCTCCACAGCATGTGAGCCTGAGGAAAGTTTACTTCCAACAACAGCTGATTGGAGTGACCCTCGCATCAGAAGATTGGATAGGCGGAGGCAACAGAAGGAAGGGAGGGGCAGGCCTTAATGAGTGCTGAGTCATGGAGCCACACCCCATGGCCTATATAAAGGATCTGCTTTCTGGCAGTCTCTGAGTCAGGCAAAGTCGAACTTATCTTGCTGAAGTCACTTACTGGTCTCCTGCCTGCTCTGAGGACTTTGCTAGGACTTTGGGCAGAGCTGCAGAGGCAAGCCTGATTCGGATTTCCCTGACCCGGCCGTCAGCGGAGGAGTGGGACACGACACACTCCCCCCTGCAGCTCTATCCTCTCTCTTTCAACCAGAGAGAGAAATCGAAGCCGGGAACAGCTGTTTTTCGCTGTTTTCACCGGCTTTTACGATATCCAGTGCGGAGTGCCTTAAGTTAGGCACCCAGTGAGAAAGGTGGGGCCAAACCGGAAGTCAACGTATGTTGCTTATTGTATTGTATGACAATGCAAAGTAGATTAGTAGACTAATGTTTGGTGTCTCTTTGAAATTATCTTGTCATCAATAGATATATATGAATTCTTCATACTTAGCTTTATAATCAGTGTTATGGTTATTTTAAATCAGACGAAAAGTATTTGCCTGAAATTCTAGGATATTGGAGTGATTCATTTTCATAAATGAGTGTGAAATAAAGACATTCAACAATAGTTTAGTTTGAATTTCTGATTTTCCAGCTGAACATCAAAATGTCACTTGTTCCTATTGAAATTACTGAATCGTAGGCTTTTCCATCTCAGTGACATTGTTAAAATTGGAAATGTCAAAAATGTCAAACTATGAACATGATGTATGGATACATGCCTTAGTTTTATTACACTTTTAAAAATGATTTTGCAAATGATCAGATTAACTTTAAATTATGATGAATTAACTACTCATGTTTACATTCTATAATTTATTTGCTTTGAATATACATGTCTCTCATACATTAGACCTTGGGAGTTGGATTAAAATATTAATTACTTTTCACTGCAGAACACTTTGGCATGCCAAAAATAGGAGACTCAGGGGATTTTTAATTAATTATTTTAATAGGGTTTTTAAGGGGAATTTTAATGGGACTTTTAAGGAGGTAGAACTGGGCGGGTTGGAAGGGGAGGTAGTGTTGGGTGGGGTGGAGGTTAGGGTGGGTGAGGGGTAGCCCGTCGGGAGGAAACCAGTTCAGCGCATGCTCGTGGCGACTATCAATGGGTTCGGAGGTTATGAGTGTGTTCCTTTGTGTGAGGTGAGTCTATTTGCACGGTAAGTGGGAGGGGCAGATATGGCGGAAGGGGATCGTATCGACATAGGGGTCACGCGTTCGATGTTTGCAGGCGATCGCGTGCCCGATCTGACTTCTCCGTTCCCGGATGGCCAAGACCCTCAGAGCCTGGGCCTTGTCTGATGTTATGCAGCACGGTCCGTGGCAATAAGGCCCCTAATACATGATCTGATTCAGGGGTGCAGCGGATATTATAAGCGTTCGGAGACCTGGTTGGGCACTGAAGGGGTGTGCCCTGGTGAGATGTGCCCACCGGGTTTCCGTGCATTCCATCAGCCGAGGCCCAGGGTAGGGGTGGAGGGTGGCGGTTGCTATTAAAGAGAGTCTAGAGCCGTGTACCTCAGATTGCGGGTGTGAATCCCTCTTTGTGAGGTGGGGTCATAGATGTCAGATGGGCTTGCTGGTGGCGTACCTGGCTCCTTGCTGCGTGACAGCTGCCCTGCCCGAGCTCCTGGAGGTGCTTGCGGGGTGGCAGTGGAGACCCCAGACTTTTAGTCATGGGGACTTTAACTGCCATCTGCCGGCTCGTCATCGGCAGTAGCTCGGGAGTTCCCTGACTCAAGTAGTGGATGGCCCCACTCACATGGGAGGCACACTGGACCTGATTTTGTCTCTGGTCAGTGGTTGAGATCTGGACTTAAAGGAAATAGTCATTGAACCTTTGTCATGGTCAGATCACTCTCTCTTCGCCTGGACTTTCTGACCGCTACCCAACACCGCAGGAGACGGAACCATTACGGTGGTACCGTCCCAGGCGCCTGATGGACCCAGAGAGGTTTGACGGAGCTTGGGCCACTTCCTGAGGTCTGGCTCACGGCACGGCAGAGGAACTAGCTGCAGCCTGGGAGCGGGCTGCGGCTGGGGCTGACCGTGTCGTGCCTTTGCGACCTCTGACCCGGCGCAGATCCCAACCGGCTCCTTGGTTCTCCGAGGGCTGAGGGGGATGGCCCGGAGAAGGCGCCTAGAGAGTTCCTGGAGGTCCAGCCGTTCAGAGGCTGATCGGACACTAGTTAGATCCTATACCAGGACCTACCTAGTGGCACTGAGGGAAGCGGCGTTCTCGCCTCCTCCCTCATTGCGTCGGCAGATAACCGCCCAGCTGCCCTGTTTGGTGACCGCTCCCTCCTTCACCAGGGGGCGGGATGACCCGTGCGGGGCGTGCTGAGGAGTTTAACGGTTATCTATCGATAAAATCGTTCAGCTTAGGGACGGTCTGGACCAAAATTGTGGCGATTCAGGCGAGGTATCTGAGGCGGTCTTGGTGATGTTGTGTGGGATGAGTTTGACCCTGTGACTCCGAGGACATGGACAGGTTGCTGGGTAGATTGAATGCCACCACGTGTTTACTGGACCCGTGCCCCTCCTGGCTGGTGCTGGCCACTCAGGAGGTGACACGAGGCTGGCTCAGGGGATTCTGAGTGCTTCCTTGTTGGAGGAGTCTTTCCGGCCGCCTTGAAAGAGGCGGTGGTGAGGCCCTCCTCAAGAAGCCTTCCTGGACCCGGCTGTTTTAGGTAATTATCGTCCGGTCTCAACCTTCGCCGGCGGTTGTAGAGAATATGGTGGCATATCAGTTTCCCCTGCACCTGGAGGAAACTGTCTATCTGGACCCGTTCCAGTCCGGCTTCCGACCGGTTACAGCACTGAGAGCGGCTTTGGTCGCGTTGGTGGATGATCTCTGGAGGGCCAGGGATGGGGTTATTCCTCTGCCCTGGTCCTATTAGACCTCTCAGCGGCTTTTGATACCATCGACCATGGTATCCTGCTGCGCCGGTTGGGGGTTGGGAGTGGGAGGCACCGTTTATCGGTGGTTCTCCTCCTATCTCTCCGACCCGATGCATGAGCAGTGTTGACGGGGGCAGAGGTCGACCCGCGGCGCCTCACTTGTGGGGTGCCGCGGGGTCGATTCTCGCCCTTCTGTTCAACATCTATGAAGCCGCTGGGTGAGATCATCAGTGGCTTTGGTGTGAGGTACCAGCTGCACGCTGATGACACCCAGCTGTACTTTTCACACGGGCCACCCCAATGAAGCTATCAAGTGCTGTCCCGTGTTTGGAAGCCGTGCAGGTCGGGATGGGGAGACACAGGCTCAAGCTCAATCCCTCCAAGGCGGAGGGGCTGTGGATGCCGGCATCCCGGTACAGTCAGCTGAGTCCGCGGCTGACTGTCGGGAGCGAGTCATTGGCCCCGATGGAGAGGGTGCGTAATTTGGGCGTTCTCCTGGATGCACGGCTGTCTTTTGAAGATCATTTGACGGCCGTCTCCAGGAGAGCTTTCCACCAGGTTCGCCTGGTGCGCCAGTTGCGCCCCTTTCTAGACCGGGATGCCTTGTGCACAGTCACTCACGCCCTTGTGACGTCTCGTCTGGACTACTGCAATGCTCTCTACATGGGGCTCCCCTGAAGGGCATCCGAGGCTGCAGTTGGTCCAGAATGCAGCTGCGCGGGTGATAGAGGAGCCCTCGTGGCTCCCAGTGACACCTATCTCAAGAGGCTGCACTGGCTACCTGTGGCCTTCGGGTGCGCTTCAAGGTGTTGGTGAGCGTCTTTAAAGCGCTCCATGGCATAGGGCGGGTTACTTACGGGACCGCCTGCTGCTACCAAATACCTCTCACCGACCGTGCGCTCACACAGAGAGGGCGTCCTCGGGGGGCCGCGGGCGCGACAATGCCGCCGGGCGACACCCAGGGGACGGGCCTCCTCTGTGGGGGGCCCCGCCCTCTGGAACAAGCTCCCCCCAGGACTTCGTCAACTTCCGGACCTCCGAACCTTTACGCCATGAGCTCAAAACTTATTTATTTATCTCGCTGGACTGGGTTAGTTTTAAGTTATGGGTTTTTAAATGGGTTTTACTTCCAAATTTTAATTATGGCCAATTTAAATAAGTTTTTTATTAGTATTTTAATTGTATGTATTGTGCATTTTACTTGGCTGTGAACCGCCCTGAGTCCTTCGGGAGAAGGGCGGTATACAAATTTAAATAATAAATAAATAAAATAAATAAATAAATAAATTTGGATAAAATTTTGAACCAGCAAAAAAAAAAAACTCACATACTTTAGGCAACCATTATATATGTAGCTACTTCCAGGGCAGAAATCACATTGAACCTCAGTATCACATTGAACTTATATAAGATTGATTTCCCAAATTGAAGTAAAATTGCCTTTTGTACAAAGGATGTAACCCATTTAAATGCACTGGAGTTCGTACAATGGTTTCAGTTCACAAATTCACAAATCACAATCTAATGACACAGAAAGCCATATTGAGGTTTGGCTTCCAAATCTGGAAATTTTATCATTTTGTATTTGGTGAGATGCTGTTAATCACTATCTAAAATTATTATGGTTGTTTGCACACTCAACTAGATTATTAAATTGTATTTGACACTTTTATTTACCTATTACGTCCTTCCCAAGGACCTAGGGCAGCGTTCACCAAGTGGTGGTCTGTGGATCACTGGTGGTCCGCGAGAAACTTTTGGTGGTCTGCAGAAAAATTATTTGAATTTTTTATATTGCACTAAATCAGAAGTCATCAAACTACAGCCCCTGGGACAGATACATGCAATGAACATTTGTGTTGCTGCAGAGTCTTACCCTTCGGGGTCTTTTTCTGCAGGTCGGAGGGGGGGGGGAGAAATTCTGACTTGGGGTCTGCTTCAACCTCCTGGTGCGGGGCTTTGGGCGAAGACTGGAGGGAAGCGGCACTGGTGACGAAGAGCCGGAGGGCCTTGTTCCAGTGGGACTGCATCATGGCCTGGAACTGGCTGACCATCTCAGCCCGCTGAGCCTCCAGGCGCCGTCACTTGGCCTTGCACTCCTGCAGGTCATCCCTCTGCTTGGAAAGTCTATGCTCGTAGACCTCAGTGCGGTGCTTCTGCTGAGCCTCCTTCTTGTTCAGATCCAATTTGAACTGAGCCAGCTGTTTTGCCAACTCTTTCTGTTGGTGGCTGCTTAGCTCCAACAACTGCTTCCTGTTGAGGCCCTAAGGAACCCTGGGCAGGCAGGGAGAGGAGGGGCGAGTAGAGGCTGGTGAGGCACCCCTTGACATGAGTGACATTGAATTGGCCACGCCCACCCAGTCACAAGACCACCTAACCACACCCACCCAGCCAGTCATTAGGCAGATTATATTAGTGGTTCACGGGATTTAAAATTATGAATTTAGTGGTCCCTGAGGTCTGAAAGGTTGGTGACCCCTGATGTAGGGACCATAAGGAAGGCTGACTGCAGGGAAATCGAAGATTTTGAATTGCATTGGAGAAGACGCTTGAGAGTTTTTTGGACTCCAAGGAGATTAAATCAGTCAATTCTCAAGGAAATCAACCCTCACTGTCCTTTGGAAGGAGAGATATTGAAGCTGAAGCTGATACTTTCACCACCAAATGAGAAGAGATGATTCTTTGGAGAAGACTCTGATGCTGGGAAGGATTCAAGGCAAAAGCAGAACGGGAGGGCAGAGGATGAGGTGGTTAGATAATGTCATGGACACAGCAGGCATGGGTTTCGGTGGACTCTGGGAGACAGTGGATAGGGGGTCTGGTGTGCTGTGGTCCATGGGGTTGCGGGGACTGAGACAAGACGGAACAACAGTAATGATCAAATCAACATTGTGCCATAAATCAACATAATTCATTGTACATTATAATCACTTACGCATCTTAGATTATAAACCTGAAGCTATTTTCTTTCAAATAATTTATTAAATGGATATGGAACCAAAAAACAAAAACAAAAAAACAAAATAGAGAGATATTGTTAAATTGTATAAGATGCATTTTTAATTTTTTTTTCTTTTGTTAGAAATTGGTGGACTTTTTCAGTGTAATTATTTCAAAGGTGCAAAATGGCACACTTAGTAGTATCAAGTGTCACAGGAAAAGTCAATTATCCCAGAAAGGATCCAACTTCAGTCTGAAATTTAAAAAGACAAGCTATAAATCAAGTGTCCAAAATTGATTCCTTTGTACTGTATGATGAATATATCCCCAAGGTTAATATGGGCTTACTGAATGGAAAAATGAATGTTTTGCTTTCTAAGTGTATATTCTCTTTATGAAAGTATAATTTTCTGCTGGTAATATAGTTTACAATGGAAGTATCTTTAAATAAGAGATAATAAAATCATCTGACTTTTTGGATGGGCAAATTATAAAGCTTGCTTTCCGAGGTATCTGAGGGATACATTAATATTGCTCTGAGATATGCATATTTTAATATTATGTATTGGATTATAGAATATTTCATTTTAAGGTTAAGTAGGAATCTTTCTGAACAAGGCTTTTTGGTACATAAGTATCGTTTTTGTACATTGTATATAACAAAATTAAACCTTGTTTGTTCTGAGACCTGGCTCTTAATAAATATATAAATATAAATTAAGGGGTAGAATGTATTAGAACAAAGAAATATGAACAACTATTCAAATCTGTTGCTTTTTCTTTTTCCTCAGGGCCTAGTTGCTTTCTTATGCAATTGTCACTTGGTTTCATAAAAAGACACAGCTGTTTTAAAGTGTTATAGGGAGGCATTGCATTTGTATTCCCAAGCACTCCGCAGCATATTTTGGAATCAAATATGAAATGCTGCACAGTCCTAGTACATATGACTAAATCCTGAATACTATGCAGTGTTTTTCCAAGTCTGATTTTATATTGCTCCATTGGATATGACCAGAGAGTCTTCATTGAACCAATAATTCCTTCTTGTTATATTTTAGTTCCATTAACTTCATGAGCTGTACTGAATTGTTATCACCTCTCAATCTAAATGATATAGGCCATGCAGTTCTATGTGCTTAATCCAATTTCCGGCTTGATTGAGATTCAAGCTGTATTCAATACTATATTAAGCCACAAAAAGACTTTCTATATTTCTTCCTCAACATATTAAGTAATCTCATATATCATAGTTTGTAAATTATGGTTTATGGTTTAATAGTTTTAGTAAATCAGCTTTTGTAGTTTTTCTACAATTAGAACTGAGTCATACTGAAGCCACTACTGACTCATTGCCTATGTCCAATGAAGATTTTTTATTTGTGAATATAATTCCTTTCATTTTCTTTCTTTCCTCATGTGTAGGTTTTTTATTTTCTTCTAATCTCTTCCATCAGTAAGAGATGGAAGGGATCTCTTACAATAAGGGTTTCTTATTGTGTGAATCAATTGTTTTTGTTGATTGTTCTTCAGTTAACTTTTCAATAACACCAGTAAACTGATTTTGCTCTGGTCTGAGTCTAACAAGGTCCTTCCCTCATCATCATTAGTGAATGATCATTTGATCAGTTTACCCATTTATGTTGTCAAACTATTTACTGAATCTGCACTACTATTAATCTTCTCATAGTTCCCATCACCAATCTCTTTCCACTTATGACTGTATGACTGTAACTTTGTTGCTGGCAATCCTTATGATTTATATCGATATATTGACCATCAATTGTGTTGTAAATGTTGTACCTTGATGAACGTATCTTTTCTTTTAGTACACTGAGAGCATATGCACCAAGACAAATTCCTTGTGTGTCCAATCACACTTGGCCAATAAAAATTCTATTCTATTCTATTCTATTCTATTCTATTCTATTCTATTCTATTCTATTCTATTCTATTCTATTCTATTCTATTCATTTATGTTGTTTTGTGTTTCCCAGCATTCAGCTCTTGAGTCACTTGCTACAGACTTAGTTCTGGGACATCTACACAGCCTTTTGAGGGCTAAAATGATGGGAATCAAAAATGGAAATTTATTCACAAATATATACAGAGAACTCTTTATAAGAGTTTATATATTAATCAAATTTATATAGCTGCTAATCTACCCAAGGAGGTCTGGGTGGAAATAGAAATAAAAAATATACTGTACAGAGCTGTTAAAAAAAAACTGTATCAAGGCAGCCACATCATTTGAATTTATCAATTCAAAGTTCCATTGAAATTCCTACCCCTGTGCCTCAGGAAATAACAGGTCTTCACGGCTTGTCAGAAGGGCAACATGGTTGAGACTGTCTACACAGTGATGGGATTCAGCCAGTTCGCACCACTTTGGGAGAACCGGTTGTTAACTTTCTGAACAGTTTGACAAACTGGTTGTTGGAACAAATCATTAGAGCAGAGAACCGGTTGTTAAATTACTTGAATCCCACCACTGTGCCTACATCTAAGGAACAAGATTATTCTACAGACAGACACTGTGACAGAGAAGCCATGCTTTCTAGGATCCATCAATGGAGCTGAATAGGCAGAAACCATTGAAAACAGGAGGTCCTGCAACTAACCTGGCTCTGTCCATGTAGAGCTTTAGACAACCAGTACCTTCAATTGCATCCAGAAGCCTCTTGGAAGCCATTTCAGCACATGTAGCAGCAATGTTACATGGGCGTATTGGAGACATACTATTCATTCCACTATATTCTGATCAGCTGAAGCTTTTGAATGTTCTTCAGGGGCCCCATGTAGAATGTATTATAATAATCAATTGGGACATTTATTTTATCTATCTATCTATCTATCTATCTATCTATCTATCTATCTATCTATCTATCTATCTATCTATCTATCTATCTATCCATCCATCCATCCATCCATCCATTTTATGTTGCCCATCTCCCCTCTAAGATGATTCTGGGGAGGCTTTGTCCAGCAAAACCTTTAGGTTGCATACCAACTCTGGCAGGGAGAGCTTTACATCATCCAGAGTTAATTATGGAAAATCACTAGATAATGGGACTGTAAACTCCATAGTCACTCAGTCTCGTCACAGTTGAATCAAAACCAGTTCTTCCCCATTGAGACCTGTACAATGTCCAAGCACTGAGAAAACATCCCAGTAGCATCACTTGGAAGGCCAAGGCAGAGATGCATAACTGACCATCATCAACTTAATCCATTTAACTGATGATGTCACTTAGCAGTTTCAAATAGGTATTAAATAGAAGTGGGGGAAAATTTAAGCCCTATGGCACTCCATAAGCAGAACCCCTTCTGGGACCTACCTAGAGGGAAGGAGGAGAAATATTGAAGAATCATGGATTCTATTTCAATAAATTTATTATGACTCATGGCTTTGAAAGCTGCTGAAGTATTAAGAAGGACCAGGAGTTTATACTAACCCTCTTCCAGCCTGCCAGAAGCCATTCAAAAGTGCTATCAATGTTATCTCCATACAGTTATTTCCTAGCTTGAAACCTGATTGAAATAGGTCCAGATCATAAGATCTGATCACTCTTGCAATGGAAACCCTCTTCCTGCCCTTCAACTAGCTGTGCAGTGGACTAAGCTGCTTTTCAGTGAGAATAAGTGTACTTTTTCATAGTTCAGATTCTTCAACAGCCAGATTTTGCTAAGTTATGGTGATCAAGAGTTGGCAGTTCATCAAAAATAGCATCAAGATAGAATATGGATGAAATCATACTAACAATACTGTTTGTCTTGCAGTCTAAAGATTGATTTGACTGTCTGCCTATCCCAGGTCTTTGGGAAGGACTCGAAAAGTAGGCAAAAATTCCAAGATTTGGATGACTGTGCGATCAGCCATAATACAAAAATTCATGGCTAGGTGAATTGTTGAGCTTATAACTTATTTAGCTGTTTCAACTTGCAAATGCTGTATATTCATCTATACCTGGTGAAGGAATTGGGTTTTTTTCTTCTTCTCAGTGTTGAACTATAGCACTCTTTCAAATTTCTGGCAAATGGCTTAATGATTTCCACAGCTGCAGGATGCTGTGAAATCAGAGCAAAGCTGAAGAACTACGATAGCAGACAGAAGAGATCTAAGAAAATCCTATCTCTGAAAGAAATATGGCTGTAAATAGGATGCAATTTTTTTCTATTACATTACTGCAAAGCTCTTTTGAGCAAATGATCTGATATTCTAAGGGAATAGATGATAAGCATAAGTTGCTATTCATTCACACCTACCTGTGGATGTTTTTTCCTCTTTATATTAATAAAAAGCCTGAAGGCAAGATAGCTCTAGTGTCCATTGATATAAATTGCTTCTATGAATGGTTCAAAGGCTTAGTTCACTTTTAAGATCAACTTGAATCAATGCAATTATTCCTATTTCTTAAATTTAAAGGCTCATCACTTACCTTATTCACTATTTCCAGTTGCTTATCTACTTTGCCAGCTTGTGTCTTAAAAGACACATTTCATGGAACACCTGTTGTTTTAAATATATCACAATGAAATGCATTTTTAACATTGCATAAGAAAATTGTAAAATTATAACTCAGACTTTTATGGTGCTGCACAGCATTGAATTATTCTTGTAGCTACATAATCATCACAAGCACACACAGATAAATGTTTAATTAAATCCAGAGCTGCATAACCGATGAAATATGGAACTTTTTGCCTAACTTATAATTTACGTTATTATGAGCTACTCTAAGTGCTATTTATGAAGACTTTATTTCGGTCTATTTTTCCTCTTTTTGATGTATAATAATAGATTTTAATGTATGTCAGCCTACAACTTTATAATTACCTTTTAATGCATAGACATGAATTCCCTTTATTATTACAATAAATCCATTGACACAATAGACAATAGCTGTTACTAAAGCGCCCCCCCCCTGCTTTCTTCCTACTGGATGCTGGATAAAAAGAAAATCATGAAAGAAAGATGGCAAAAGTCTAGCAGGTTGACCTTTTCCGTTTCTCAGGACCTTTTCAGTTAGTTTTAAAAAATGACTGTGGTTCCCTTTATGTATGAGTACAAAATTTAGTTGAGCTATAACTTATTCTAAAACCTCTGTCATAATGTAAGCCATATTTCGTGCATTATGCCAAGCTAGGCTGCAGTTTAATAAGAATAACTATTTATATAGGAACTGAACAGTCACTGATTACCGAGTGTTGCTGATTTGTGTGTTTTCTTCTGCAATGCAACTACCGGTAAATCTTTTCAATACAGAGAAGTCAAAACAAACAGACCATGAAATTTAAAGGATTTTCTAACATATTCTAAAAGTACCTAGTAAAATCTAATTTCATTCCTTCAGTCATTTTAACTCTAGACTTTGCTTCTACATAGTATATAGTCCGTGCGTAAACCTCACTGAGCTTTTTTGCTGACTACTGGACCAAACATATAAAATTACCATTACAAAGCTGAATGTGAAACAGAAATATGCAAATCACTGAGAGCATATGCATCAAGACAAATTCCTTGTGTGTCCAATCACACTTGGCCAATAAAAAATTCTATTCTATTCTATGTATGCTATATGAAGTAGCAGATTATTTCTTTTTCTGGAAATAATGCGTATGGAAGCCTGGTTCAATATTTAAACCCTAATGTTAAAGGGCAGTTAAAGCACTCTTTGTATGCTCCTGCTCTAAATATATGTGGAGAGCAAACATGGTGTAAAGCTGAGGAAACACAGGGGACTTTCTCAGCTGTTTGTGGAAATTGTTTGGAGGAGCAGCCTTGGAAAAAACATGGAAATCCAGTGCAAAAAACCCCACCCATTTTATGGAAAATCTTGATTATGTCATAGTAATAGAATGTGGAGTAGATGGGAAAAAGGAAGAAGAAAAACACTTATATTTGTTATGTTCTGGGTGAAGACTGGCAGTGAGGCTAGATTTCTAACAGCTTTTTATTCAATACTGTCTGTGAGGCAACTGCTGCTCCCTGGCTGACACAGCTCCTTTTATAGGGAAGCTGATCAGCCCACAACCAATCTGGAGAGAGTATTTTCCCACCTCAACAGAGGACCAGACTGAGAACTTCAACTGATAACTATATACAATACATAACAATATTTATATTTCTGAACTGTGGTGTTTTTTTTTTAGTTTAATTTCTGCCATGAAAATTTAAGAAATAAAGGAAATAAAAAAGCAAGATGACATGTTGTAAAAGTGAAGTAAGTAGTTAATTATGATTCAGGTGATGGGCAGACAGTATTAAAACTGGGGCAATTAAAAACACATTTTCAACACATAAATTTTGAAAGAAATTTCCAAGGTAGGAGGAAGTCAAGGTTTTCACTGATTCTGTTGAATCAACAAATTAAATCATTTCCAATGCTGCAGATATGAATTATACTCCAATTAATGTCTTTAGGAATGCTAAAGGGCTGGGAATTTAAGGGTAGTGTAAAAGTAAAAATAAGATGTATAACTGCATAGTTCTTTTAGCAAAAAATCCACTTCTGTAGAAGAATGGCAGAATTGGGGGCTGGAGTAAAAAGAGAAAACAGTCTAGAATCTCTCTGTAACCACGGGAGAACTAAGTCCCTTTGAGTGCGCTTAACGCTTATCTAATTCTAAGCAGGTGCTGACCATTAATTGAGAAGTTTCCTATAAATAGATTTCTAGCAATAAATAAATTTAATTGAACCTTCATATGTAGACCTGGTCGTTCAGGTCTGACAACTTCATGGCAATTGTTAATTTTCGTGATGTGATTATTTTGTTTTGTACATGTTGATTTTTCAATGTTGCAATGTCTTAGGGGGGGAAAAGCCAAGAGATGAATTTTCCATTAAGAATTAATTTTAAAATGTTTCTGGAAAATTAATATATTTTGGTCAGCCTCCTGAAGATTCTCTCTACTTTGATATCATTCTATCAGATGGGGAATAATTAGGACTGATTTAGGCTTCAGGGACAATGCTTGATGTTTTCAAAGGCAGAGCACCATGCAAGAAAAGAATTTATTTATAGGAACAAAGAGTAGGATTTTGTATTATGTTATGCCCTTGTGATCTCTCTGGACTACTGCAATACCCTCTACATGGAGCCTTTGGAAAGTTCAGCTGATGCAGAATGTGGCTGCATGGGTAGTGTTGGATATTCAACACATGTAACACCATTGCTTTATGAGCCGCATTGGTTGCTAGTGTGTTTCTGGATACAATTCAATGGACTGGTTGTCATCTTTAAGGCTTTCATGGCATGGAGCTGAATTACCTTAGGGCTATCTTCTCCCAGCTGTTTCTATCTGTCTATTCAATCAGGCAGGTTGGCCAATGATCCTATCAACCAAGGAATATTGAGGCAGCTATAGAAATCAAATATATCAGCTAAAGAAATCAAATAAAGTAAATGTAAAATGGATGAATTATCAATCTTTATCTACATACTGTATATTACACCCAAGATTTTTATTGCTTGAGAGATAATTTGCAACATTTTGAACTGTATCTGAAAAAGACAAAGAATCTGTGCAAATAATGCTGGATGCGTATAGTGTTGTGGTAGGTTATTTGTGTTCATTGTGTTTGGAATCAAAGTATCAAATATTTGTCCCGAACTGAATGTGGTGCAAAAGCTTGATCTAGTTATAACTATGTCATGTGTTAGTTAGTACCACTGTCTTCGTAGGACACCTGTCATGCCAAGTTAAGCTATGTTGATACTTTCTTGGCTACCACCACCATTTGAGCATTTTAATACAAATAAACTGCTACGTTGCAAGGAAGTTGTTTAAGGAGAATACAATTTTAATCAGTACAAACCAGGTTTTTAATTCAAATTCACTGTCTTGACAAGGAGCAGGTCTTCCTTGCCTGGATTAATCCATGGTTTATGCCTATAAAACCAAATTCGATAGATGGTTATCTGTTCTTCTTTATGCCTTTAAAACCTGAGGTTTTATAATTTATAATTTTTACTTTGCAGGGAGGAATATTTAAAAGATCAGTTATTTGTTTTTCACAATTGTTTTCTTTTGGTAAACTTTAAATGTGATTCTTCTGTAAAGAAAGTAAAATATTCAGAAACTCGGTTAACGGCAACAATCAAAATATAGAATGAATGTATATTTGATAAAAGACATAGCAAGATAATTGATAGTTGTGGACTGTGTACCTCTCTAATATACGGCAGGAATTGTAATGGATATAAAAATGCCTTTATTAATTAATGGCTACTGAAGAACAATGTAGAAGAGAATTACTATTAAATTATTTTCAGTGTCTAACTGCAGTAGTCATGAACCAAAGTCATATTGTATTCAATGCACTCCAGAATGGAAAATGCAGCGCAAGACTGAAAACATTTGCAGGCAATGTGCAGGAGACAAGAAGTGGATACAACAGACAGACCTGAAGATATCGTAAGACAATGAATCTTTACTCAAATAAAACAAAGAAACTCCATAGATTTATATATTATTCATTCAGTATTGCTGGAGAGTTTTGATGACAAAATGTATTTTAGACAATCTGAAGATCACAACCATGAAATAGGACAAGAGATGAAATGCTATACAATATTTTGTACTGTACTGTGTGTGTACAGTAGTTTCACTGTTTTTAATGTTGTAAGCCATCCCCTTGTGTTGAGGTGAACACCAAATGAATAAATGAATGAATGAATGAATGAATGAATGAATACAAAGTACTCATTTTTAATTCAAAAATGAAAATCTATGCAAGACTTGGCTTTTTTCCTTGCTCTTTTGCCACAATCAAATTTACCAGGATAGTCAAATTAAGTAAAAGACACTTAATGTTCTAAATGCATTTATACAGAAAAATATAGATTATCTATAATGTGAAAAAAAACAAATATATTGTTATATGTGCTCAAGATAATGCACTGTGAATAAATCATATGCTGTAAATTCTACAGCCTTTAAATGATTAATCATCATACTGTATTCATATTCTCATTCTGTTTCAGTAGTCTAAGTCATATGACAAAACTTGGTTTGAAACAATAATGCTTTAGTTTTCTTGTCAATGAAAATAGTTTTCGGCAAGTTGCAATTATTTTAAAATCCTTTCTTTGTGGCAAAGTAGAAGTAATCACACATCACAGAGGCAATTATGTTTGATGCAGAATGGACAAATTAGGCATCTGATTTTCTTCTTAGTTAATATTTGTTCAGTAGAATCAGTGTGATAGATCATCAAATATTTGCCAAGTGCAGAAAACCTAATTGCTGGAATTGTGATAGAATCAATATAGGTATGTCTTCATATAGTACAACTGTAGCTTAAGATCTGTTGATGAAAGTCAGGGAACATTTCTCAATATGTATGCTGATGTTCAACACCATGTGTTAATTTGGTACAGCCACTTTCTCTGTGGCTTTCTCTAGCTCACAAGATTATTTTGGGAGGAATAGAATTAGTAGAATGTACCCTGCCCTCATGTATGCAACTGCAAATTCATGCAGAAAATATATAATATAAATGCAATGATAATAAATTTGCAACAATGCATAGTTATGTAACTAAAATGGTCACCTGTTATCAGTCTCATCTCTTGACAAAGAACTGTTATGGGATTTGTATAGCCACATGCATTTTTAGGATAATGTATAATGTAATAAAGTATAAAGGTTGAGGCTTAGAATGATGGCCATTATGTTTTGTTTTTAGGTTTTCCAGAGATGTCAGGCTGATCCTTCATTCATAGATGGTACTGGGCTAATAGTGTCTTTTTGTATGACCTAAAAGGATTCTTCTTAGGGTTCTACAGGCTTGAACCTAACTTAATGAAATAAATGTACTTTAAAATAAAGATTGACTTAGTTTTGAATGAAAATAAATTGACAATATACACCAATAATAACATGGTATCATGAATTAAAATGAACGCCTGACATAATTATAGATTTTTTTAAAAAAAATTGCAGGTAGAATTGAGTGAATAAGAAATATAGTTCAATTTTCTTTTTTAAAAAAATATTTTTATTAAACATTTTTTAAAAACAAAAAGAAATTTTGACAATTTTTTTCTTTTCAACGGATTCGCATCGGTAACAAATTTTTTACTTACACATTCTTTTTCCCTTCTTCTAATGTATCTTTTATACATATAAAGTTTTACATATACATATTTTATATGCTTCTAAATACATATTTATATGCTTCTAAATACATATTTACATATAAATGTATTGGTGGATGATCTCTGGAGGGCTCGGGACAGAGGTTGCTCCTCTGTCCTGGTCCTACTAGATCTCTCAGCGGCTTTTGATACCATCGACCATGGTATCCTGCTGTGCCGGCTTGGGGAACTCGGAGTAGGGGGCACCGTTTATCGGTGGTTCTCCTCCTACCTCTCCGACCGGTCGCAGACGGTGTTGACAGGAGGGCAGAGATCGGCCCCGAGGTGCCTCTTGTGTGGGGTGCCGCAAGGGTCGGTTCTCTCGCCTCTTCTGTTCAACATCTATATGAAGCCACTGGGTGAGATCATCCGTGGTTTTGGGGTGAGTTGTCATCTATACGCTGATGATACTCAGCTGTATATTTCCACCCCAACCACCCCAACGAGGCTGTCGAAGTGATGTCCCAGTGTCTGGAAGCCATACGGGTCTGGATGGGGAGAAACAGTGTCGTGTCCCACTCCTCCGCTGACGGCTGGGTCCGGGAAATCCGAATCAGGCTTGCCTCTGCAGCTCTGCCCAAAGTCCTAGCAAAGTCCTCAGAGCAGGCAGGAGACCAGTAAGTGACTTCAGCAAGATAAGTTTGACTTTTGCCTGACTCAGAGACTGCCAGAAAGTAGCTCCTTTATATAGGCCATGGGGTGTGGCTCCATGACTCAGCACTCATTAAGGCCTGCCCCTCCCTTCCCTTTGTTGCCTCCGCCTCTCCAATCTTCTGATGCGAGGGTCACTCCAATCAGCTGTTCTTGGGAGTAAACCCTCCTCAGGCTCACCTGCTGTGGATGAGGGGGAGGGGTCTAGCTGCTCCGTTTGCCTGGGCATGGAGTCAGGGCTGGGGCAGGGAGATGCTCCTTCTTCTGCAGTTTGTGGGGGCATGGAGCCAGGACTTGGGCCGGAAGGCATACATTCCTCAGTGTTGGGGAGCAGGTAAGAAGGCCCCGGCTGCTCTGAGGGCGGGCAAGACACAACAAACAGACTCAGGCTCAATCCCACCAAGATCGAGTGGCTGTGGATACTGGCAGCCCGGTACAGTCAGCTAATTCCATTGCTGCCTGTTGGGGGCGAGTCATTGGCCCCCATGGAGAGAGCTCGCAATCTGGGCGTCCTCCTGGATGTACGGCTGTCTTTAGAAGAACATATGACGGCTGTCGCCAGGGGAGCTTTTTATCAGGTCCGCCTGATACGCCAGTTGTGTCCCTTTCTGGACCGGGTATCCCTATGCACGGTCACTCATGCCCTTGTTACATCCTGCCTGGACTACTGCAATGCTCTCTACATGGGGCTCCCCTTGAAGGGCACCCGAAGGCTCCAACCGGTCCAGAATGTGGCTGCGCGGGTGATAGAGGGAGCACCTCGTGGCTCCCATGTGACACCCCTCCTGTGCAGTCTGCACTGGCTCCGGTGGTCTTCCGGGTCCAATTCAAGGTGCTGGTTATCACCTTTAAAGAGCTCCATGGCTTAGGACCTGGTTATCTACGGGACCGCCTACTGCCACCAGTAGCCTCCCACCGACTGGTTCGCTCCCATAGAGAGGGCCTCCTTCGGATACCGTCAGCCAAACAATGTCGGTTGGCGACCTCCAGGGGGAGGGCCTTCTCTGTGGGGGCTCCTGCCCTCTGGAATGAGCTGCCTCCGGGGTTTCGTCAACTCCCTGACCTCCAGACCTTTCGCCGCGAGCTGAAGATGCTTTTGTTTCGGCGTGCAGGGCTAGCTTAAATGTAGTTTTAATTGGGGTTTTTAATTGGGTTTTTTAAACAGGGGTTTTAATTGTATCCAAAAAAATTTAGGACATATATCGAATTAATTTTTTATATTGTTTTTAACCTGTATCATATGTATTTTCGGATTTTATTGGCTGTGAACCGCCCTGAGTCCTTCGGGAGAAGGGCGGTATACAAATTAAATAAATAAATAAATAAATAAATAAATAAATAAATAAATAAATAAATAAATAAGCATGTACACAAATTCCTTTCTACAATTTTTGTTTCCACCTCTTTGTTCTTGTATTTCTATTCCTATTTCAACCATTATTTACTCTTTCCTTGCCTTTTATCTCTTTCCTCCAACCATTTATACCATTTCTCCCAGACTTGGTAATATTCTGTTTCCTCTTTTTCCTATATCTCCTTTGTAAGCTTATTCATTTCTGCACATTCCAAAACTTTCCTATAGTGAAAATATAGTGCAATTTTCACAGTAAAATGGGAAGAAATAACAATACCTGTATTATGTTTACTCCCCCCCCCCGAACAGAATAAATATTTAATTTTTATGGAATACTGTTGACATAAAAGGATACAGAACTTTATATCTTTTATATTAAGTTTAGTGACTCTTAGAACAAAGCTGTGATGTTAGAATCACAGCCAAATGACTCAAGTATCCTCTCTAATTCTACCTACTATATAGTGGACTTCCTCTTTCTTAGAACAGTAATTAGCACTTTCTTAAAACACTTTGAAATCTTAGAAGGAGACACATGATGGATATCACTGAACATGCTTGAACTTTTGGGGGGAGCATTCTTTTGCACATACCATTATTACCAGCTGCTCCTTCAGTTCTGACCAAATTCAGTTTCTGTTGCTTCAAAGAATGCACCTGTTGAACTGAGACTATGACATATATTGGCAGTTTTAGCATTTTATAATGAGCAATATCATAAGGGTATACTTTGCCATTTGTTTATCTTTCTATAAGTATTCTCTGAATTTCTGCTTTGGTTCTACCTTAAATCATAATTAAACTGTTATTTGCTTTTCATTTATTAATTCATATACATGTATATCTTTATAAAATATATTAATTTTAATTATAAATAATTCCAAAGTGGAAGTGAAGGAGGGTTTCAAATATAAAATAAAAAGAAATTAAGTTAATAGGAACACATTAAAATACGTGGTATACATTCCTCTAAAAAATGGATAAACAAGTCAGTTTTATCAAATAATTACAAGTACCCTTGCTAATTGAAAATGATTAAGGGAAGAAATCACGGAATTGAGGTAACACTCTTGGAATAAAATCAATGAATCCCTGGCAGATATGATACCAGAAAGAAATAACATTTAGTAAATCTTCGTATATTAGTGAATACTCAGCGGAAAAATCAATTGATTAAACATCCAATGAAAAAAATACAGTGGTTATATGCAGGCTAACTCTGCTGACTTCCAGAAATTTGATCCTGACCAACTCAAGATTGACTCAGCCTTCCATCCTTCCAAGGTCAGTAAAATGAGGACCCCGACTGTTGGAGACAATATGGTGACTCTGTAAACCGCTTAGAGAGTGCTGTAGAGCACTATGAAATGGTATATAAGTGCTATTGCTATCTCAACAGATTATCTCAGTTTAGAATCTAGAGTTCTAATTTTAATATAATGATTTCAATTGGTTCAGTGATACTTACAGCTTTAAAATCATTCATGTATTGAAGACTGACCATTAAAAGAAAAGAAAACTCCGTAATAGCATCTGTTTCTCAATAGTACTGATTTCCAACACTGTTGTCACTTTCTATTTCTCTTCCTTTTAGGTACATGTGTATGTAAAAATAGTTAGTGAAAAATGTTTTAAACTGAATCTTTTCAAAGTTAAAACATTCTGTTTGGTGACAAGAATAACAGTTTTGAATGTGAAATCACTGTTTTTAAGTGAAACAGCTTTTTAAGAACCAATTGGGTTAATTCAAGCACTTCAGAAGTATGCCCAAAACACTCATGACCAAACAGCAGTTTCATATTCAATGCAGGGTATATTTGAAATGTATTGAAATAATGGTTAAATTGTATTTACCTTTTTCAGACCCTATTTGAAGTATTGTGTTCATTTCTGACCACCACAGATAGAATAGAATAGAATAGAATAGAATAGAATTTTTTTTATTGTCCAAGTGTAATTGGACACATAAGGAATTTGTCTTGGTGCATATGCTCTCAGTGTACATAAAAGAGAATATACCTTCATCAAGGTACAACACTTAATGATAGTCATAGGCTACTTAATTGATCAGAAAATTGATCAGAAAACAATCACTATATTATTTATTTTAATCAAATCAGTATAAATCGTAAGGATACAAGCAACAAAGTTACAGACATACAGTCATAAGTGGAAGGAGATGGGTGATGGGGAATGATGAGAAGATTAATAGTAGTGAAGATTTAGTAAATAGTTTGACAGTATTGAGGGAGTTATTTGTTTAGCAGAGTGATGGCTTTAGGGAAAAAACTGTTCTTGTGTCTAGTTGTTCTGGTGTGCAGTGCTCTATAGTGTCGTTTTGAGGGTAGGAGTTGAAACAGTTTGTGTCCAGGACGTGAGGGATCTATAAATATTTCCACAGTCCTCTTTTTGATTCGTGCAGTTTACAGGTCCGCAATGGAAGGCAGGTTGGCAATTGTTTTTTCTGCAGTTCTAATTATCCTCTGAAGTCTGTGTCTATCTTGTTGGGTTGCAGAACCAAACCAGACAGTTATATAAGTGCAAATGACAGACTCAATAATTCCTCTGTAGAACTGGATCAGCAGTTCCTTGGGCAGTTTGAGTTTTCTGAGTTGGCGCAGAAATAACATTCTTTGTTGTCCTTTTTTGATGATGTTTTTGATGTTAGCTGTTCATTTTAGATCTTGCGATATGGTAGAACCTAGAAATTTGAAGGTTTACTACTGTTAATACTGTGTTGTCTAGTATTGTAAGAGGTGGAAGATGGAAGGGTTTCTCCTAAAGTCTATCACCATTTCTACGGTTTTGAGTGTGTTCAGTTCCAGATTGTTCCGATCGCATCACGAGACTAGTTGTTCAACCTTCCGTCTGTATACGGATTCATCATTGTCTCGAATGAGACTGATCACTGTTATATCATCTGTGAACTTCAGTAGTTTAACAGATGGATCATTAGAGATGCAGTCATTGGTATACAGAGAGAAGTGAGGAGAGCACACAGCCTTGGGGGGCCCCCTGTGCTAATTGTACAGGTATCTGAAATTCAGGGAAAGGCTACCAAAATGATGACATATGGTAATTAAGCCTTAAGAGGAGTCATTAAATTATCTCTGTATGTTTAGCCTATAGAAATGAAGTATTAAGAGGTGATATGATTGCAGTCTTCAAATATCTGGTTGTTCTTGCTTTCTATTGCTCCAGGGGAATCAGTGGATTAAAATTGCAAGGAAGAAGGATCAAGCTAGGCATCACAAGTAACTTCCTGATTGTATGATCTGTTAGCCATTGGAACAGATTCCTGAATGATATGGGGGGTTCTCCTCTACTAGTGGTCTTCAAACAAAGGCTACATAGTCATCTGATAAAGATGTTCTAGAAGATTCTGCACTGAGCTGGGGATTGGAGTATATAACCCCTAAAATGCCTTCCAGCTCTGTCTTTCTATGATCCACTTTGTCTACTCCTAGCCAATGGGGTGGCTTTATTTTATGCTACTATCTCCTGTTCATCTTTTTTTTGTGGAAAAAGGAAACAAAGTATTCTGTATATAAAAACATGACAACTGCTAGTTGAGTTATCAACGGATCCATCCATCCCTTAATAATTGCAGTCCAAAATGATAGATGTATTCTGATACAGGTAAACCACAAGGGGTCTAAGTTATAGGTGGGAGAATCAATACAAATTGCTTCTGCAAATGTTTTAGAATGACTTACATAAATCTTCCACTGAATGCAACACTCATTTTTCTTGCTTGTACTATAGATTTGTCAAATTTAATAGAAGGGCACAGAGAAAGATCTTTCAATTAAAGTAAAGTAAGTCTTTCAATTAAAATAAAATGGGTTGTATACTATCCATTACAGTCAAAGGGTTTCTATTAATGCCAACACATTTTAATATAGACCAAACAATTATATTTAGTATTTGAAATAATACTGTTTTTCTTTGCTTAGTTTCAAAGATGACAGAGTACAATTTGTTATACTTTGCAGTTAAAATTAACTTCAGATGTTTTTCTATTTCTTCAAATCCAGACAGTTAAAGGATACTGAACATTTTCCCAAATGTTATTACAATCAATGACTTATATGGGTATAATTTCTACCACATTCATCCAGTAGTTGTATTAAACATATTCTTGGAGCAAAAACATTCCATGGCTTCGGACCAATAATGACAAACAGCATGATTCCTCCATGGCTTTGGTACAGCTTTATGACTGCACAAATTTGCCTGGTAGGGAATACCCCATTAATCATGATGGAATCCTTTCTCTTTTCTTCCTGTTATTGGATGCTTGACATAACTTGTATTCATCCAGAAGAAGAGAAGGTTTGACAATATTTTAATGGGAATCTATTCACTCCAACATGGATTATATTAAACCTGGGATAATATTCCAAAACTCTCAATTTTCTACCATTTGTTTCTTTTCTGTATTTTTTCTAAAAAGCTGCTTTGGGAATACAGTATGGAACTGTTAAAAAAAACATTTCAAGAAATATCTGTATACTTTCTGATCATATCTACTTATCATTCACTGCAGCTGACACATAACTTTTAGTTTTTAAACAGTAATATTGGGGATAGAATCTGAATGGCTTTTTTCAGAACTATAGTTTTTTTTTCCAGAAAAAGTAGGACTTTCTGCAGGCAAGCATGAAAACAACAAAATACCTTATACCACCAGACTTGAAATCCTGGGTTTAGAATACTTAGAACTCCGCCGATTCCGACAAGACCTGTGTTTAACACACAGAATCATCTATTGCAATGTCCTTCCTGTTAAAGACTACTTCAGCTTCAATCATAATAATACAAGAGCAAACAATAGATTCAAACTTAATGTTAACCGCTCCAATCTTGATTGAAGAAAATATGACTTCTGCAACAGAGTTGTTAATGCTTGGAGCACACTACCTGACTCTGTGGTCTCTTCTCAAACTCCCAAAAGCTTTAACCAAAAACTGTCTACCATTGACTTCACCCCATTCCTAAGAGGACTATAAGGGGCGTGGATAAGAGCACAGAAGTGCCTACCGTTCCTGTCCTATTGTTTCCTTTCATTATATATACGCTTATATGTTGTATAATTGTTTCATGCTTATATATACTGTTGTGACAAAATAAAAAAAAAGCATCTATAAAGTCCACAAGTCACGTACAAAGGGATTTTATTTGAACTAAATAAAAATCTATTACCATTCATGCATATGAATAGTGCTATTGTTAAACAGTTGTTAAGTTTCTCTCCTCATATAGACATTTTTTTTCCTAATATACACATGTATTTTGTACAGATCTTTCAACAGTATATGCAAAGTTTAAGTGATGTAGGAAGAGCCTGAAGGCAAGGTCAAATGTGTCATTAATTTGGAATCCTTATGCAGCACAAGAGACCTAAGTCCAACTCCAGCCCCTTGTGAATTCCTTGTGATACTCTTATCTAGCACCAAGTTGTCATAACCATTGGTAGGTCAGTTTCTTATGTAAAAGTAGCAGGTTTAGATTTAGTAATTTGAACTCATCTCCTGTTCTTGGTTATTTGCATCTGACAAGTGATGATGTATGGAATCTTTTGATCTGCAAGGCTGCTCAAAAAGCTTGTTTTTTGTTTGTTTGTATATTTTGTTGAGTACATATTAGATAATATATATAAGTATAAGCATGAATTGAATACATAAAATGAATACAATTAAAGAGAACATTAGGACAGGGACGGTAGGCATGCTGGTGCTCTTATGCACGCCCCTTACAGATCTTTTAGGAATGGGGTGAAGTCAACAGTCTTAGGTTAAAGTTTTGGGGATTTTGGGATGAGACCAAGTTGGTTAAATGTCTAAATTTTGTAGACATCCTAAACACAGAAAAGCTTGAATGTTATATTAGAGTTTCAAAACCAGATCTGTCTTTGGAATATTATATTGGCAAAAAGGACCTGTCAAAGTTTAGATGTCTGTTCATCTAATGAAAAAATAATACCTTGTTAATCTCTAAAGGGAGAAGTTTTATGAAGTAAGGGATTGATAGTACATTTCTTCAAAGTTTATTAGGTCACACCAAAATAATAGTCAATCAGCTAAGATAGGGCCATAATGACTTCACAAAAATACAAACAAAATGAAGAAAGAAATGTTATTTTCAACAGAATAGGCAATGGATCGTCTACACCATATTTAAATTATAGGTTGCACAAACCCTTTGTTCCAGATTATTAAACACCAGAAAAAAAAACAGCTGTAAAACTTTGCTTCTTCCCAACTCTTTCTCAGGAGAAAACTCAGTCAACAATGAGACTCAATGCATCAGTTTGGAATAAAAGCTTAGTTAAACATAGCATTTTAGCTACTTGAAGGAAAGCTATTAACATGAACCCAACAGCCTGGCTCAGCTTGTTCAATTGGTTCAGTGTCATTAAGATTCTGTGGTTTTTAAAAATCTTTTCATTCTAAAAGTCATTGTGAATGCCCTTTTGCACAGGATCAGATTGTCTCAATTGATAAGTTTTGTTAAAAAAAAAAAAGATGTTTTCACTGTCATTTCTGAATGTCTCTTCAGTATGAGATCTATGACTAATAAAGTACCTAATGGGAACGAGAAGCCTGTTTATTCTCAAGGAGACTTAAACTTTGTGAAGAAGGATCTGTTGGGGCCCAAGCCAGTCAGTCTTTTTTTTTCATGCAACCAAATAAAGAAACCATAGTTCGCAGAGCTGAGATCATACTATAATATCTCAGACAACTCAAGATCTCTCATAATACGTGCTTGATGGTTTCTCATACTTTCTAACTCATTTCTCTTTCTGCCTCTCCCCTTTTCTATCTTGTTAAGCAAACAAAGATTTCATTTGATAAAAGCAATTCAGACATCTTGATGATGCTTTGTGCAGAATGATGTTATCAACCATCTTTTATTTTTTTATAGCTTATGTGAACCCCTTAACATAACAAATGAAATCAACATTTTTTGCTGATTCATTTAATTCATGGCAGCTTTTGTAGACTGATCCCTAATGAAAAGATGCAAAGATTAAAAAAAGATAAAGAATACTTTATCATGCTGCCCACTTATTTCAGTTAGCTGTTTTATACATCATGTGACATTCAACATGAAAATCTGCATTCTTCAAGCTGAAGAAATTTTCAACTTGACCTAGTTTATTTTTCTATTAGATTTCTGTGAGAGACTAGAACTGACATTCTGTATCACCATTCCTTGATACTTATCTTTCTCCAAAAATAAGAAAAATCTTTTTTTTTTTTGGCTCCAAAAGATGCATTAAGGCTTATTTTTGGGGAAACACAATTTTTTTTAATTTGCATTTATATCCCGCCCTTCTCCGAAGACTCAGGGCGGCTTACACTATGTTAAGCAACAGTCTTCATCCATTTGTATATTATATACAAAGTCAACTTATTGCCCCCAACAATCTGGGTCCTCATTTTACCTACCTTATAAAGAAAGGAAGGCTGAGTCAACCTTGAGCCTGGTGGGACTTGAACCTGCAGTAATTGCAAGCAGCTGTGTTAATAACAGACTGTCTTAGCAGTCTGAGCCACCAGAGGCCCACAATATCAGGGTGATCAGCCCGGCTGGGCGCCCCACTCCCAGGCTCACAAGAGGCAGCTAGCACATGGGGGCCAATGGTGTCTAGTAGCAACTGCAGCCCGCCAGCCCCTTGGTTAATGTATTCTGGGGCTGCCAGCCCACTCAGCGCTGAGTTGATAACCTGTCCAAGCAGCAGAGGGATGCAAAGGCATGGGGAGGGCGCACATGATCCGGAACTGCTGCATGGGCCGCAGGAAAGTCGAAAGTTAGTGGGCTGGAGTGGCCAACTGGCCGCGGGAGGCTCGTGTTATATCAAGAATTATATAAATCATAATTCAACATCTCACATTTTCAAGAAAATTGCTGCTAAAGCTATAAAAATTAGGGACAACTGTTTCTGTTGCTTTGCTCCAAATGTTATCATCAATTAAGTGTTTTAGTTATTTCCTTTTCTCTCTCTGTTTTACAAATCCCCCTCCTCTCAGCATCAAACTACTCTTTAATTTTCTTCCTTAAATAGAATGTCCCTCTTAGTGCAATAAAATTATTTACAGTGCTAAAAAACATCCTTAATGGGGGAACAAAATAAAAATGGAGGAGATAGCCCTACCAGCAGAGAGTTCACACTATGATGGTTAAATCAGAGATTTAGAGGTCATAAAGATTATAGATTCTAGAGGACCTACTGTCAAGGTTCCAGAAATACCTCTTCTACGTAAAAGAGACTCGGAGGCATCTTTTCTTTTTCTCAAAGTCCTTTACTAGCATGAGGAGACTGGCACACGATGAGTGCAATTCCCAAAACTGAAGTTCCGGATTCGTTTCCCCAGTTATACAAACCCCAATAGTCCCACCCCCCTGACCCCTCTGACGATCACACGGTCCCACGTTCTTCCAGTTCATTCGAGTAACTTCTTGCCACTCTTCCTGCAGACGTGAACACCATCCGACCTTGACCGCTGGAAGAATGTTACCATACCCCTCAACCCCCCCTCCTCCCCTCAAGATAAAAATGTGGCAGCGTCTGGAAACCTAAAGTTTAATATGGTTTCCAGGCCTGACAGGCGTCCCCTCTTGGAAAAGAAACTATATCCTAGGAAAGAAAAACAAAGAGTCGATAAAAAAAAAGTGCCAACGGTGCATAATTCCCTTCTACCCCCCCTCCCCCCTCCAAGAGGTTTCTTAGGTTTGTCAGGGAAAGTGTCGTGAAATTGTTTAACTAAATTGTCCGCATTCACTTTCCAACTTTTGACCCAAGTAGATTCAGATAATGGGTATCCCTTCCAGTGGACTAAGTATTGTAATTGACCTCGGTAGAGTCTAGAGTCAAGAATCTTCTTGATTTCATAGTGGGTTTCACCTTGGATTATCAAGGGGGGTGGGGGAGCGGTAGGGTGAGGCCTTAGGCGGGATTGGCTAGCAGGTTTGAGTAAGCTGGTATGGAATACCGGGTGGATTCGTCCCAACATGCGAGGGAGTTGGAGTTGGACGGTTACGGGATTAATAATTTTTACAATGGGGAAAGGACCCAAAAATTTTGGACCGAATTTCCTGCTGGGTATTCGTAATCTTAGATACTTAGTAGACAAAAAGACTTTATCTCCAATGCGAAAAGGGGGTTGAAGGGAACGGTGTTTGTCAGCTTGGGCTTTGTAATTTCGAGCTGTTACAGCCAAAGCCTTTTTTGTATTTTCCCAACCTTTTTTTAATGAATTCATCCAGTCTGTTAGGGAGACTGAAGTGGGGGGTTGAACGGGGAGTTTAGCTGGCCTACTTGATGCCGCGTAGAGGGATTTGCGTGGGTGGGGTTGCTGCTGTTGTAGCTGGCTGTTGGGCTGCAAAGGGGGGCGGCATTCCCCTTGGCTGCCGAGAAGAAAATCCTTCAAACGCTTCAGCAGATGAAACAACCATCGATGTGAGGCCCACAGGGAAGGAAAGGGCTGAACTAGCTGGTTGCCATTGATACTGAATCCACCCTTGTCCCGGATAAAACGCCCACCCAGGCGGGATAGGAGTTGCTGGAGGCAGCGTAGGCCTCTGCTGGCGGGAAAGATCAATTGGAGGGGGGAGTTGCGATCCCCCCCAAGCTTCTGGTGCTGCTTGAATTTCCTGCCGTTTGAAAGAGGGAGGGGGGGTTTTCTTGCGTTCATCGGAACGGATTCGAGGTTCAGTAATTTCTCTCTCTCTGGTGGGAGGGAAAGTGAATCTAGGCTGAGATAAAGGCTCTCGAGGTCTCACCTCCAGCCGCTCAAAAGTTTCAGGGAGGTCTAATAGAGACTGGGATTTCAGGGGGTTTCTCAGGTCCCAATCTAGGGACTCTACCGATTCTCCAGGTTTTATTGCCCTCCAGTGAGGTTGAGAAGAGGGAGGGGGCTCTCCATTCCCCCCCGGGGAAATGTTTTCTCCCGACTGGCAGCTCACCCATGAATCAGAGTCCTTGGGGCGTGCTCCAAGCGGACAAGCAGGCTGTTCTTTTTCGGGGCTTCGGGTCCTGTCGTCAGATGGGAAATAGGTGACTTCTATTAAATCGTTAGAATCCTGTTTCGTGGCTCCTTCTACGCTTTCAATTTGCTGCTCTTCCATCTTCACTGGGTCTTTGCACCGCTGTGGAGGTTGCGGAGACTGGGGCCCAGCACCCCTCTAACGGGCCCCCTCTGAGAGGAGGAGAGGGTACCGTTAGCAAAAGAAAGTTTTTACGGTTTTGGAAATAATGTCAAGGTTCCAGAAATACCTCTTCTGCGTAAAAGAAACTCGGAGGCATCTTTTCTTTTTCTCAAAGTCCTTTACTAGCATGAGGAGACTGGCACACGATGAGTGCAATTCCCAAAACTGAAGTTCCGGATTCGTTTCCCCAGTTATACAAACCCCAATAGTCCCACCCCCCTGACCCCTCTGATGATCACACGGTCCCACGTTCTTCCAGTTCATTCGAGTAACTTCTTGCCACTCTTCCTGCAGACGTGAACACCATCCGACCTTGACCGCTGGAAGAATGTTACCATACCCCTCAACCCCCCCTCCTCCCCTCAAGATAAAAATGTGGCAGCGTCTGGAAACCTAAAGTTTAATATGGTTTCCAGGCCTGACACCTACCTTCTTTGGCCTCTTTCCATGAACAGTTGGTGAATAATATTATAGAAGCAACTGTAGATGGGATAATGACAATAAAAGTATATCAAAATGGTTTACAGGATGAAGTCAGAAAACAAAAGACAAATTCAATTTAGCTTTTAGTGAATGGTAGCTAGATTGATACACTTGTATAGAGTGGACAACTTCAAAGTAGAGTTGAAAAGGATTTACATAATCTAATTTCTCTTTATTGCCTCCTCAAACAATAATGAAATCCACTTAAATAAACACAGTGGCTGATAAATGAAGTATTAGGCTTGGATGTGAAATCACATACACAAAAGACCAATAAAAAATATAACATGGCCGTTATATAAACAGCAGTTCAAGTTAAGGAGTTTCTCTGTAACTTGATATCACTTCTACTTATATTATATTTATAACCGTGTTTTCATAAAAAAGGAACATTCCTCTGAGGAATCTGCAGGACTATGGAAAGGAGGAATGGTATGCATTATACAAGATGAGAGTCCCATTCTGTCATTGATACTAGGAAGTGTATGAATTTTTTCATCATAAAGGGGGGGTGTTGCCTGTCTGCAGTGCATTATTCATAGCAGGATGCAAATCAAACTACTTTCTGTTGAAAGCAATGCAATGCAGGGAAATCTATGGATCCCAGATGTATATTTTGATGTATATCTAATTCAGCTTTAGAGTTTCAATGATACATGAAGTTTAAATGGCAGTAGAAAAGAAGGAAACTTCTTTCTTTTTCTCTTTTTTTAATTTGACTTATACTAAAAAAAAAAAAATCCAGTAAAATCCAACCTATTGAAGCTGTGAAAGAAAATGTGAAAGTTTAAGTAGTATTTCTTTTACTGAATTCACTAATGACGTATTTAATGCTGCATTTTCAAGAACAAAATGTGGGAAGCTAAATTCTTCAGACATTTGAAAGGCTTTGAAATGACAGTAAAATATCTAAGTGTCAAATCTAATGATAAACAATGTCACTAAAAACAACTATGGCACTGATAAAAACATAAGAGTATGATAAAGCATTTCACCCCAGTAGTTTAATACTGAGTTAAACCAATGATTAAATATTTTATTATTTAATAATAATAATAATACTTTATTATTAGGCAAATATGCAAAAATACAAAAGATTCATATTTACTTGGCCATATCATCAATCACAACTCCTTCACAGAGTTGTAGGAAAAGGAAATGTTTGCGCCTGCACAACAAATCTATCAATTGTTAAGATAACAATCAATTAATGAATTATTCCTGTTTTCTAGGTTCATGTAGAACCACAAGCTAACATTACAGGCTTGGTTAACACAATACAATAGGCTAAAATTTGATTAGTTGGTTTGTGGGTTCTGCATGTCATAACAACAAAACCGTCGTGATTCATCTATATTAAAAATAAAGAAATTAAAAGATTATAAGTAAGTGAATTCACTGCTCACTCCAGGAGTTCGATTCTGAGTGACTCAAGGTTGACTCAGCCTTCCATCCTTCCAAGATCGGTCAAATAAAGATCCAGATTGGTGGGGGCAATATGCTGACTCTGTAAACTGTTTAAAGAGGACTGTAAAGTACTGTGAAGTAGTATATAAGTCTAAGTGCTATTGCTATTTAGTTTGGAGAATTATGTATAAGTTACTTGAATGCTCAATGAAGCTTTATACTGATGTTTCTCAAGTCTAGTAACCAAAACATCTTATCTCACTCTCTAAAAAAAGTTATATAGTTTGCATATTTTGCATATTTATCCTTTATTATGGACAGGTATTTGGACTCAGATTTTGACTATAACATTAAAATCCTTTATGTTGAATCAAGGGTTTACTACACTAATATATATACTAATATATTATGCTAATATATTTCTTTCCAACTTCTTAACATTTGGGGAATAATTTCAGCTGGCTTCTTTCCATGGGGCAATCAACTCAGGAAGGCAAGTTAATTTTAGGAAGTGTTGTATATAAAATGTAAATGTTTTACTCTGCTTTAGGTGATGTTAAATAAGATTATTGTAGCTTTTTGTTGTTAAAGATATTGGTTTTATATTCCCAAGTTACATAGCACTGTATTGTAAACATTTTAAATTGTTGTATATTAAGTAAATTATTTTTAAAAATGAATTGCACTTTTTTTTTACAAATGGCCACAAATATTAAGAGCATCTTGATGTATTGCTGGAGTGAAAAGTTACAAAAACATTGTATATGACAATGTAAAATATTGTTCATGATGATGGCTGATCTTCAGAGGTATAGACATATCAGTGTTCATATTTCTCATGTAAACATGTGATGAAATAGTTCTCTGCTTCTGATCAAACTACTAAATAAAGAAAAACAGCAGGAATCTAACAATCGTGTCACCACTGCAAAAAATGTCTATCCTAGTCAACTTGTGGGGAAGAGTAAAAAAACAAAGAGAACAAAGTATTTGTATCTGCACAATATCACACTTTCAATATGAAATTAGAAAACCAACATGTCAGTCTCACTGATGAATATTTATGGGGAGAGGCAAGGGGAGGCATGATAACATATACATGATGACATGAAATAAAGCAACTTATGAACGTATGACAGATAATGTGGTGGTCTTCAAGCTTTGCTGTCTCTTTGCTGCCTGTGAAAGGCCTCTCCATCCTATTACTCTGGATTACATTCCATTGCAGACACAGTGATACAAGTACTAAATTACTCTTTGACTGATGTGTCATGTTGAAAGTATTGTCAGTTTGATGCCATCATGGCTTGCCATGGATTCCACTAACCCCACTGCATTGAATCATGGCATACACTGTCAATATCTATAGGAAGAGAGGTTTTGTGATTGGCGGTGAAATTATTCTGTTCTATTTTACCAATGAATTTAATGAAGTGATTCAATGAAGTATAATCCTCTGGGTAACATTATGTGAGCTGAGGGAAAAGGATATGTTTATTTCCAAGTGTGATATTTGGCATAGGATATGCGATATTTTATAGTCATTGTCATTACACGTAAAAATGCAAGTAGAAAAAATAGGGACCACCTTTGGTGGGAAGGTAACAGCGTTCCGTGCACCTTTGGCGTTGAGTCATGCCGCCCACATGATCACGGAAAGGTCTTCGGACAGCGCTGGCTCTTCGGTTTTGAAACGGAGATGAGCACCGCCCCCTAGAGTCAGCAACGACTAGCACGTATGTGCGAGGGGAACCTTTACTTTTACTTATAGTCATTGTCTTCTTTAAGCAGATAAGCAGGATTTATGTTTGTAAACTATTAATGAGGAAAATGATTATAATCATTTTCATTAAGTCAACATTATTCTATAATATTACTGCCATTTATAGTCACTTTGATTTATTTATGTATTATGGCCTAGGGAAAGATACCTTATCTGATCTTCAAACTTCAGTCTAGATTTCCTCAGTTCAGTGAATGATAGATGTTTTATGTGCCAGGCAGTGATAGCTTCAATATTTTCTGGTGTCTCTTTTTCATTTTGTGGCTTGTTCCATCTTTATATACTTTTATATATACCATTTCACTTGAGAGGCTAACTAAAATTATTTTAACTATCATTTTGACTAAGTTCTTCAAAAAGGACTAAATAAATGCAAAAGCTGATGTGAACAAATCTTCACATTTACCCTGTATTGGGAGAGAAAAGGAAGAAAAATAAAGGGCCTGTAAATTTGATTATTGCCAAATATACATAAAATACGCAGTATTATAAGGGTCTTGCAAATCATGATGTCAGCAGAATATAGCCAAGGTACTGAGTTATGGGTTGGAAAAGAATCTCTTTTATGAACTCACAAACTTCTGAAGTTCCCAAGCCTCTGAAATAAAAGGTTTAAAAGTCTGGAATTGTTGAAGGTACCTGTCAACCTTCTCAGGAAGACTGGACAGAAAACAGACCAGATGAAATACTTCTACTTTATTGCAAGGCTACATTAATCAATCTTGTAAGTCCGAAAGTGCAACTCTTCCACTGTCTCTTTTTACAGCCTGGTAAATTAGGGTGGATTTTAAGTTTTTTCTCTGCCCTTATGCAATTATAGGCTCTTTCCCTCTTTTATCTGATTGTTCCCTAGGTCAGGGGTCTCCAACCTTGGTAACTTTAAGACTTGTGGACTTCAACTCCCAGAATTCTCAACCAGCTTTGCTGGCTGAGGAATTCTGGGAGTTGAAGTCCACAAATCTTAAAGTTGCCAAGGTTGGAGACCCCTGCCCTAGGTAGTATCACTTTTCTTCTGGTCTTCCAAGATCACTCCCACTTATGAATACTATGCTTAATTTATTTACTTTTTACAATTGTGTAACAATTGTGTAAAATCAAGAGAAAATCAAGAGCAGTATAAAGAGAAAAAAATATTTTCTAAAATTAAAAATTCTAAAGCATGTTGGGTCTCTCAAGCTTTCATTATTTACTGAGATCTGAGGCAATCAAGGAAGTTGGAATTGTTTGAGAAAGATTAGATGGAGTAGAGAAAATTTGAGAATTAAGATAAACCAGGTTAAGGAGTCTCTTGAATAATAGGCAGGAGGAGCTTTTGAAGGAGACTTGGATGCTTGTCTTTCTCAGAATAGTATTTCGCAGAATAGAAAGTCAAAAGCGAGAAGAGAAAAAGCATGCACATATACATCATTTCCAAGTGATGACTTATAGTAACTGGTGGAATCATGCATCAATTGTTGTCAAAGCAGCTGTCATGTGGACAGGCTTTCTATCACCTCAACAATAACTGAAGGATTCTGTGAATATACTGTAACTCTCTAGTGGGGAGTTAGCCATACTCATTTCAGGATTGGGGGTGAAAATGTAGACATCTTTGCTGGGAAGCAGACATTTTCCATCAAGATAGAACTGCTGATTCAAACATTTATGATCTGCTGTTCTTTATCTAGGAGTTCTTAAGCAGATGCTGGACCAGTCTGTAGAACAGCTAATAAATGGAATTAGTCTGAATATTGGCTACAAAATATTAAAAAGAGTTCAAACAGGAATTCAAATGCTCTGGGATCAGTTTTCCTATCCCTTCTTAGCTAGGACTTCATTATTACAATGTTCCTTTTAGTATATCAATTCTTTGTTTATTGAACATTAAAACACTTTTTAAAAATGCAAAGATAAAAAAATCAAATACAAATGAATAAGGCATTTATAATTTTACACACTAACTTTAGTTAGGTGTAAATAACAATGCACTTTACATACTTGTTTATTTGCTGTTATTGCTGCCTAACACACCTAAGTAACAGACTAAAAATACTATTAATCTCCAAATTAAGATTATATAAATGTCTTGAGGAGCTTCCCTTGAGTTTTATTCAAGTATATGTACATATTAATTCAGGTGCAGCTATGCAGGCTAAGACCTTTTGGAACAGTAGGCAGGTAAAGTTAGTCCTTCCTTAATTATAATAATTGGAACCAGAACTTCCATCACTAAGTAATGTGGTCATAAAATGTGATGTCACATGACCACACTCCTAGGGACAACAGCTCTGGCAATTCCCAGTTACTGTTGTTAAATGATGATAATGTTGATCTTTAAGTGAGAGCCTCACCTGATCATGACTTCTGACATCCTGCCAGCTTCCCCACTGACTTTGCTAGTGGGAAGTTGGCAGGGAAAGTTGCAGATCAATCTCCTGTAAATCTGTGAGGGAGATGGATGGTTTCTAAATACGTGCCATGGATCTGCCCCTGCATCCCTCTCCAGTTGTGAGTTCAGCGGAGGAGAGTGAGTTTGAGTCTGCAGAGGAAAGCGCGTATTGGTCAGTATTGGGGTCAGAGAATGGTAGCCTGATGGAGCAGCTTCAGTTGGAGAAGTGATAGATTGAGGCTGAGGGAGGCGAGCCACAGCTGCAGCAAGTTGGCCAGGAGGCTTCAGGTGAGAACTGGGAGCAGTTGCTACCAGTTACCAATGAGGAGGAGGTGGAATCCATACCTCCTCCTAATCCAAGGAGAGGAGACAGACACAATGCCAGTCAGCTAGACTACATTAGGAGGCAACCTTGCCTCTCATGAAAAGCTGCACTGGCGTTGCCTACTTAATCCTTCCCTGAGGACTGGAGAGTTGCTCGAACAATGTGCCCAGTTCTGTGCCTTTTGTGCTTGTATCCTGATCATTAGAATCAAGGACTACTTTCTTGGACTTTGTATGTGCTCATTGGACTCAATTACCCAGTGTCTGGATCTGCACAAGGAGGTGCCTTCCGAAGACCTGTTTGAATAAATACTTGTAGAACTCCTGTTGTATATATGTGTGTATTTGGGGGGCAGGACAGGGCTGCACAGTATGATAAATAAATGCATGACCATGTCACTTTGGGACACAGCAGTGGAAATCTGGACAAATTGCCAGATGCCTCATTCACAATCACATGACTTCAGGGATGTGATGGTTAGAACTTTAAGAATGGCTTTTTGTGCTTTTGCAAGTTCAAACAGTCACTGAGTAAGTGGTTATTATACAAGGACCACCTATATAGTTTATCTGAGGAAGCACGAAAATGTGTTGTCAGTCTATAGAAGCTGTATCATTGGGAATATCAATTATTTCAATAAAACAGCATTTATTCCATTTCATTACACATACTACCACTAGCCTATATTCTCTTTGGAATTCTTTGGAAAGATTGGGACAATAGAGGGCAGAATTTGGGGTATCGGTCATTCATTTTTGCTTTGCTAAAAAAGTGAATGCCAAATTTGTAGTTTGGATTTTTAACAGCCAGTTTTTGGAGGAGAAAATGAAGATAAACATTCAACAGATAAATGAAGATATATACTGAGTAGAGGGAATGTAATTTGCCTGCTGTATTACAATACCATATGTCCATTTTTCCCCCAAGATTTGTTCAAGTTTGATATTGAGAATGAGATTCATTGCTTAAGGGGACCCAGCATTTTATTTTCATGGGACTTTTAAGTGTTAAAAGGAAAAGTTTATTGTAGCATCCCATGTTCTGTAATCTCTTTGGGTTTCAGGTGTAAATGTATCTAGAGCAGATATATAGCAGATAAATAATTTTGCTCAAATTCTAAGGCTCAAAAAAGATATTTATGCCAAAAATATAGCACTATAGAAACCATTATTCACTACTATTTCTCTAACTTTTGCGTGTTACCTATTCAATGAAAGCATATTTCACTATAATATTTGGTATTTTTTTTAACCAATAATTATTTTATCGTATTTATCTATTATTAAAGTCTTGAATTCAAAAAGAAAGTAATCTGCCTGTATTTTTTACCATATCCATATCTATAAGAATTTTGTGAGGTGTTTTTGCTTATATTGTGCAGATTAATTGCTGGATGCTGTAATTGCTAAACTTCTGTTTCCATTTGTTTATTATATAATTTAATCAGTAAAAATATATCAATCTCCTTTATAATTATAAATGCATATCTTATTTTGTCATATGGAAGCTGTATCATATCTTGCTGACTAAACTAGAATATAGAATTTATAAATTTGTTACAATTTGTGTGAGAGTCCTGGAATCTTTACAATTAAAACATATTCTGAGCCATTCTTAATCTCATCTACCTTCTGTAACCACCAGCCTCTTTACCAATATATTTTCCCAAGGTTGAACATCAGAACAAAAGACAATAGCAAACATATTATAGAGCTGAGACCCAACTAACTCCAGAGAAAAGAGTACAGAGTATAATTAAAGACTATAGCACACCTTAGTTGAGGATAATCTGTATTTGATTTGTTCATTTTTAATGGGAAAGAAAGTTGATTTTTCTCATACCATTAATACACTGGTGTCAATGTATAATTTAAATAACCAAGTGAACTCTTGGCTTTATATGCTGTTATCTATAATACATTAAATGTGATCATTTAATGACCACAATCCCTGCGTGCATGCTTTCTTTCTTTCTCTCTGTCTCTCCCTCTCTCTCTCTTTCTCTCTCTTGTAATTATGGCCATTCCCAAAATGACACCTGGTTCCAAGATGGAAACACACATGCTCTATATACACTGAAATTTGTTTATGTAATTTGGGGTACTGAGCAGCCATAACTTCAGATTTTGTAAGTTTTTTTGTTCAGTGCCATTGTAATTTCAAACGGCTGCTGAAGAAATGGTCACATGTCAAAGATTAGCTATATTTGTTGGAATAATTAAAACCTAGCAATCACAATCAGATTCTGAAGTAATTGACACCCAAGACTTCTAATTCCACCTAGGATAATGCTTTCCAGTTGCAATATGCTTCTCCTTATTGGCTACGAAGTAATCTAGTCTTTACTGCATTGTAACTCTTTATTGCATTGTTAAGTATAGAATGCAAATCAGGTGAAAACACTGTCTGGTAATGTGTTGTTAGAGGTCTTTTTAACATGACCTAGTTTAACTCATAGAATCATCTATTACAATGTCCTTCCTGTTGAAGACTACTTCAGCTTCAATTGCAACAATAAAAGAGCACACAATAGATTTAAACTTAATGTTAACCGCTCCAATCTTGATTGCAGACAACATGACTTCAGAAACAGAGTTGTTAATACTTGGAACACACTATCTGATTCTGTGATCTTTTCCCAAAATCCCCAAAGCTTTAACCAAAAACTATCTACTATTGACCTCACCCCATTCCTAAGAGGTCTGTAAGGGGCGTGCATAAGAGCACAAGCGGGCCTACCGTTCCTGTCCTATTGTTTCCCTCTATTATATGTATAGTTATTTCATGCTTATGCTTATATATACTGTTGTGACAAATAAAATAAATAAATAAAAATAAATGTGGGTTCTCTGCTTGCATAATCTATATTGTTATGTAAATGATGTCAAAGACTCTCTCCACATGGTAGAAATTGGGTGACCTCCAAATCCTATTTCCATTCTAATAGTTGCAATTTCAAAGTCCTAAAGAGATTTTGTCTTCCTCTTTACTTTTCCTTAATCTCTGCTTCTACTCCATGTGGTTCCTAATTTTTCCAGCTCTTAAAGAAATGCTGATTTAAACAATCCATCCATCATTTGTGTGTGATATATAAACAGACTTCTTTTGTTTTAACACATGTATATTTTTGAGCAGAACATTTAAATCCAGATGATTGTGTCCTCTGAGTTTGGTGTCCCCCCCTTTTTTTCTATTATATAGGAATTGTAAGGTAGTTGAGATAGAAAGAGACTATGCTAAATACATGAGATGCCCTGGGAAGGGAAAAAGTTGGAGGTTTACAACATGTGAACCAAACATATCTTATGCCATATTCACTTCCCCTATAGACTTTAGCTAGATGAAAAACACATGGAATGACTTGTTGAGTCATAACACCATTCTTGTTATGGATTTGTTTGCTGAATCCAGAATTTTGAGTGTTTCATGCTGATGTTAGTAGGGTTGAAAATATCACAGCATGTGGGACCCAGTAAAACATGAACTTCATTTATTTTCCTTGGCTTCTGTGTGTCATGAAGTATTCAGGATTACAGTTTCTGCAAAACTATACATTTTAGTTAGGTCTCGGTTGAATTTTGAACTTTGTCCTATGCAGCTTAGAGTGCCAGATACCTTGAAACTGGTCAATTTGATATCCAGCTTCCTCCCTGAGGATGTATTTAATTCAACATGGAAGCATATGAGATCATAAGCCTAATAGACCTTAAACGCAAATAATAATTTGGGTTATAGACTATATCATATTAAATAAATGACAAATTTATAATTTATTTTGATTGTTATGTTCTGAAAGCATTTTTTGAAATGTCAGGCTTGATTGACAACAAGCAAAGGGTCACTTTGTAGCCTTTCAATGGCCAGGAATTGTTCTGGGAAGGGCAATGCAATGGGATGGATAGGGCAGTGATATAAACAGATGTAGCTATATTAAATTCCATTTTCCCTCCAGTTTTAATTCCTCACAAAATAATGAAGGAAAGAGCAAGTGATCTACATCTAACCATCAGATGTATTATCATTATCAAGAAAATAAACAAAAAAAGAAGGAAAAAATAAAACAATAAAAACATTTTAGGAAACTTGGTTAAGAGAAGTGTTCCCCTCTTTAAGATACGCCCACTTGTGGTTTAGCCAAGAATCCATAGCATGGTGAGGGAATGACTATGGTTATCTGAGAATTTCTAGTAACTGTTCCATAGGTTGAGGTAGTGTTGGGTTGGGCTTTAGGGATCAGTTGTCATTGTTGTCAGCTTCCCTGCATTGTAGTATCCTCCTTGCAGAAGTGACTGGACTTTGTAGCTGTCAATGGAGGTCCCCAGGTTTATGATCCAGGGGGACTTAAACTTGCCTTCTCTGAGCACAGATTCTGGAGTAGTTCAGGAGACCATGGTCATCATGACAGAAATACTCCATCTCAGATCAGTGAGAACTCAACACATAATAGCAGTTATATGCCTGATTTGATTTTCTGTAGGAGAAGTGGCAATGTTATCTGTATTGAGGAAAACATATTACTCCCCCATCATGACCCAATCACTTTCTGATACTATAAGTGGTATCGGAGCTGTCTGGTGCTGCCCTCTACTGCAGTGCACTGAAGGGAATACTTAATTGCTTCACCCAGTTTATTGAGTCCAAGAGAAAGCTGGCCCTTTTCCTGAAGGTCTGTTCATGGACCATTTGCAGTGCTGCCTCTAATCCGGGTTCCTTCAGTGAGGATATGGTTTGGGGGAAGCCACTTGAGCAGCTCTGTGGGTTAGGTTTAGGTTTCAGGTGTCAGTATTTATGAAATAAAGAAAATAAAAGAAGTGTGAAAGAACAGGTCTGGATATTGATGTGAGTATTTTAAAAGCAACTTACCGTATATACTCGAGTATAAGCCGAGTTTTTCAGCACGTTTTTTGTGCTGAAAAACGTCCCCTCGGCTTATACTCGAGTCTACGTCTTCAGGAACCCCGCACAGGAGGGGGTACCGAACGGACTCCCATGGGAGGGACGGGGAGCGGGCCCGCCGAGGTCTCGCGGGATTTGTCGCCCCCAGGCCGGCCCCCATTCCCGTGTCTGGTGGGCGGACGGCGCAAACTTGGCGGGCTGTGCATTGGCGCGGGGAAGCCCTGGTGGTGCAGTGTTCCCGTTCGCCCTGGCCTCCGTCCTCCGATCTCCTGCGCTGGGAGGCGGCGGCGAGCCAGCGAACGCCGGGCACCGCGGACTTTGGCAAGGAGGAAGGTGGGAGGAAGCGGAGCTGCCGGCTGTGTGGGGGTTGAGGCGTGCAAGAGGAGTGGCGTGGAAAGGCCTTTTTGTGTGTGTGCGTGTGTGTGCGTGTGTCTCGAAAGAATCCTAATACCAGTCGCTGCGAGGCAAGCCACAGACCTCCTCACTGACCTTCCATCGTCCAATTCGCCTGCCGACGACTCAACCCAACCAGAAAACGACCCAATGGTGAGTGCACCTATTCCTCCTTTTGCCATCAAAGTAAACTTAATAATTCCAGGAGGGCCAAAAACTTTTAGACGCTATTGTGGACACAGGATGCACCAGATGCCTGATTTGATTTTCTGTAGGAGAAGTGGCAATGTTATCTGTATTGAGGAAAACATATTACTCCCCCATCATGACCCAATCACTTTCTGATACTATAAGTGGTATCGGAGCTGTCTGGTGCTGCCCTCTACTGCAGTGCACTGAAGGGAATACTTAATTGCTTCACCCAGTTTATTGAGTCCAAGAGAAAGCTGGCCCTTTTCCTGAAGGTCTGTTCATGGACCATTTGCAGTGCTGCCTCTAATCCGGGTTCCTTCAGTGAGGATATGGTTTGGGGGAAGCCACTTGAGCAGCTCTGTGGGTTAGGTTTAGGTTTCAGGTGTCAGTATTTATGAAATAAAGAAAATAAAAGAAGTGTGAAAGAACAGGTCTGGATATTGATGTGAGTATTTTAAAAGCAACTTATGTGAAAGGCAAAATGTAAGTAATGGTATGCAAATGTTATATATTTTGAAAACAAGAGAAATACTTGAGTTGGAGAAGAGAAGAGCTATTTGTCAGGCCTGGAAACCATATTAAACTTTAGGTTTCCAGACGCTGCCACATTTTTATCCTGAGGGGAGGAGGGGGGGTTGAGGGGTATGGTAACATTCTTCCAGCGGTCAAGGTCGCATGGTGTTCACATCTGCAGGAAGAGTGGCAAGAAGTTACTCGAATGAACTGGAAGAACGTGGGACCGTGTGATCATCAGAGGGGTCAGGGGGGTGGGACTATGGGGGTTTGTATAACTGGGGGAACGAATCCGGAACTTCAGTTTTGGGAATTGCACTCATCGTGTGCCAGTCTCCTCATGCTAGTAAAGGACTCTGAGAAAAAGAAAAAATGCCTCTGAGTTTCTTTTACGCAGAAGAGGTATTTCTGGAACCTTGACATTATTCCCAAAACTCTAAAAACTTTCTTTTGCTAATGGTACTCTCTCCTCCTCTCAGAGGGGGCCCGTTAGAGGGGTGCTGGGCCCCAGTCTCCGCAACCTCCACAGCGGTGCAAAGACCCAGTGAAGATGGAAGAGCAGCAAGTTGAAAGCGTAGAAGGAGCCACGAAACAGGATTCTAACGATTTAGTAGAAGTCACCTATTTCCCATCTGACGACAGGACCCGAAGCCCCGAAAAGGAAGAGCCTGCTTGTCCGCTTGGAGCACGCCTCAAGGACTCTGATTCATGGGTGAGCTGCCAGTCGGAGAAAACATTTCCTTGAAACACCCAATTAAATTCCACCAAGTAGATGGAACCTTGACATTATTCCCAAAACTCTAAAAACTTTCTTTTGCTAATGGTACTCTCTCCTCCTCTCAGAGGGGGCCCGTTAGAGGGGTGCTGGGCCCCAGTCTCCGCAACCTCCACAGCGGTGCAAAGACCCAGTGAAGATGGAAGAGCAGCAAGTTGAAAGCGTAGAAGGAGCCACGAAACAGGATTCTAACGATTTAGTAGAAGTCACCTATTTCCCATCTGACGACAGGACCCGAAGCCCCGAAAAGGAAGAGCCTGCTTGTCCGCTTGGAGCACGCCCCAAGGACTCTGATTCATGGGTGAGCTGCCAGTCGGGAGAAAACATTTCCCCGGGGGGGGAATGGAGAACCCCCTCCCTCTTCTCAACCTCACTGGAGGGTAATAAAACCTGGAGAATCGGAAGAGTCCCTGGATTGGGACCTGAGAAACCCCCTGAAATCCCAGTCTCTATTAGACCTCCCTGAAACTTTTGAGCAGCTGGAGGTGAGACCTCGAGAGCCTTTAGCTCAGCCTAGATTCACCTTCCCTCCCACCAGAGAGAGAGAAACTACTGAAGCTCGAAGCTGTTCCGATGAACGCAAGAGAACCCCCCCTCCCTCTTTCAAATGGCAGGGAATTCAGGCGGCACCAGAAGCCTGGGGATCGCAACTCCCCCTCAATTGATCTTTCCCGCCAGCAGAGGCCTCGCTGCCTCCAGCAGCTTCTATCCCGCCTGGGTGGGCGTTCTATCCGGGACAAGGGTGGATTCAGTATCAATGGCAACCAGCTAGTTCAGCCCTTCCTTTCCTGTGGGCCTCACGCGATGGTGTTTCATCTGCTGAAGCGTTTCAAGGACTTTCTTCTCAGCAGCCAGAATTCCACCCCTTTGCAACCCAACAGCCAGCTACAACAGCAGCAGCCCACCCCCGCAAATCCTCTGCAGCCGCAAGCAGGCCAGCTAAACCCCTGCACCCCATCTCTACAATGGGGTTCTTGTCTACTTAGATGATATTCCTGATTTCAACCTCCACAGTCGCCCAACTCCATATAAAACATTTCCTTGAAACACCCAATTAAATTCCACCAAGTAGATGGAACCTTGATTGGTGGCGTTCCAACAACCGAGTCACACAACTGGTTCGCTTAGAAATTGGTGCCCATCATGAACTTATAAGATTCATAGTAATTCCTAAAATGTCAGAATCCATCATCCTGGGTTTAGCTTGGTTGGACAAATGGGAACCCACAATTAAATGGGAGGATGGATTCAGGAAAATTATATGGACCTTCGGACCCTTAGACCAAATCCCCCCCCGCTAACAAAAAAAACCCTTACCCAAAATGACCACCAGATGGAACCAACAACCACCATGTCCAAGCCATCTCCTAAAGAACCCCGCATCCCTAAAGCATACATGGATTTATCAGATGTTTTTAGCGAGGATGAATGTAACATCTATACCCATCAGAAAGAAGCCTAATCAACGCCATCTCAGATCAGTGAGAACTCAACACATAATAGCGGTTATATGCCTGATTTGATTTTCTGTAGGAGAAGTGACAATGTTATCTGTATTGAAGAAAACATATTACTCCCCCATCATGACGCAATCACTTTCTGATACTATAAGTGGTATCGGAGCTGTCTGGTGCTGCCCTCTACTGCAGTGCACTGAAGGGAATACTTAATTGCTTCACCCAGTTTATTGAGTCCAAGAGAAAGCTGGCCCTTTTCCTGAAGGTCTGTTCATGGACCATTTGCAGTGCTGCCTCTACTGCAGTGCACTGAAGGGAATACTTAATTGCTTCACCCAGTTTATTGAGTCCAAGAGAAAGCTGGCCCTTTTCCTGAAGGTCTGTTCATGGACCATTTGCAGTGCTGCCTCTACTGCAGTGCACTGAAGGGAATACTTAATTGCTTCACCCAGTTTATTGAGTCCAAGAGAAAGCTGGCCCTTTTCCTGAAGGTCTGTTCATGGACCATTTGCAGTGCTGCCTCTACTGCAGTGCACTGAAGGGAATACTTAATTGCTTCACCCAGTTTATTGAGTCCAAGAGAAAGCTGGCCCTTTTCCTGAAGGTCTGTTCATGGACCATTTGCAGTGCTGCCTCTACTGCAGTGCACTGAAGGGAATACTTAATTGCTTCACCCAGTTTATTGAGTCCAAGAGAAAGCTGGCCCTTTTCCTGAAGGTCTGTTCATGGACCATTTGCAGTGCTGCCTCTACTGCAGTGCACTGAAGGGAATACTTAATTGCTTCACCCAGTTTATTGAGTCCAAGAGAAAGCTGGCCCTTTTCCTGAAGGTCTGTTCATGGACCATTTGCAGTGCTGCCTCTACTGCAGTGCACTGAAGGGAATACTTAATTGCTTCACCCAGTTTATTGAGTCCAAGAGAAAGCTGGCCCTTTTCCTGAAGGTCTGTTCATGGACCATTTGCAGTGCTGCCTCTACTGCAGTGCACTGAAGGGAATACTTAATTGCTTCACCCAGTTTATTGAGTCCAAGAGAAAGCTGGCCCTTTTCCTGAAGGTCTGTTCATGGACCATTTGCAGTGCTGCCTCTACTGCAGTGCACTGAAGGGAATACTTAATTGCTTCACCCAGTTTATTGAGTCCAAGAGAAAGCTGGCCCTTTTCCTGAAGGTCTGTTCATGGACCATTTGCAGTGCTGCCTCTACTGCAGTGCACTGAAGGGAATACTTAATTGCTTCACCCAGTTTATTGAGTCCAAGAGAAAGCTGGCCCTTTTCCTGAAGGTCTGTTCATGGACCATTTGCAGTGCTGCCTCTACTGCAGTGCACTGAAGGGAATACTTAATTGCTTCACCCAGTTTATTGAGTCCAAGAGAAAGCTGGCCCTTTTCCTGAAGGTCTGTTCATGGACCATTTGCAGTGCTGCCTCTACTGCAGTGCACTGAAGGGAATACTTAATTGCTTCACCCAGTTTATTGAGTCCAAGAGAAAGCTGGCCCTTTTCCTGAAGGTCTGTTCATGGACCATTTGCAGTGCTGCCTCTACTGCAGTGCACTGAAGGGAATACTTAATTGCTTCACCCAGTTTATTGAGTCCAAGAGAAAGCTGGCCCTTTTCCTGAAGGTCTGTTCATGGACCATTTGCAGTGCTGCCTCTACTGCAGTGCACTGAAGGGAATACTTAATTGCTTCACCCAGTTTATTGAGTCCAAGAGAAAGCTGGCCCTTTTCCTGAAGGTCTGTTCATGGACCATTTGCAGTGCTGCCTCTACTGCAGTGCACTGAAGGGAATACTTAATTGCTTCACCCAGTTTATTGAGTCCAAGAGAAAGCTGGCCCTTTTCCTGAAGGTCTGTTCATGGACCATTTGCAGTGCTGCCTCTACTGCAGTGCACTGAAGGGAATACTTAATTGCTTCACCCAGTTTATTGAGTCCAAGAGAAAGCTGGCCCTTTTCCTGAAGGTCTGTTCATGGACCATTTGCAGTGCTGCCTCTACTGCAGTGCACTGAAGGGAATACTTAATTGCTTCACCCAGTTTATTGAGTCCAAGAGAAAGCTGGCCCTTTTCCTGAAGGTCTGTTCATGGTCCATTTGCAGTGCTGCCTCTAATCCGGGTTCCTTCAGTGTGGATATGGTTTGGGGAAGCCACTTGAGCAGCTCTGTGGGTTAGGTTTAGGTTTCAGGTGTCAGTATTTATGAAATAAAGAAAATAAAGAAGTGTGAAAGAACAGGTCTGGATATTGATGTGAGTATTTTAAAAGCTCCTAGCCGCCAAGCTATATGTCAAACTTTCCAAATGCGAATTCCATAAGGAATCCCTGGACTACCTAGGTTACCGGATATCAAACAAAGGTATCGAAATGGACCCAGCCAAAGTAAAAGCAGTGTTGGATTGGCAACCGCCACGCACACGTAAGCAACTTCAAAGTTTCTTGGGATTCGCAAATTTTTACCGCAAATTCATTCCTTCTTTTGCAGAAGTAGCTCTACCATTAACGGAATTACTAAAAACTGGACCATTACCCACTAAACCCAAACCTAACCAACCCCTACCTTGGACAATGGACTGCCAACGTTCCTTTGAACACCTGAAATGCCTCTTCTCGATGGAACCGATTCTTCAACACCCGGATCCAAATAAACCTTTTGTGGTCCAAGCTGATGCAAGTGATGTAGCAATAGCCGCTGTCTTATTACAACAGAATACCGAGAACAACCTTATGCCCTGCGCGTACGTGTCTAAAAAATTGATGGACACTGAACGCAGATGGGCAGTTTGGGAAAAGGAAGCCTTTGCGGTATGTTGGGCACTCCTCTCCTGGAGGCACTTCCTTGAAGGGGCGAAAGAACCATTCGAGGTGTACTTACTCGAATACTAGGGTGTGGGAAACAGTCATTCTTTCTTCCCCTAGTCTCTCCCGAGATCGCACTGCAGCGCCCATCATCCCCAGCCGGCAATCTGAGCTCGTGCCATGGCCGGGCGTGGAGGTGTGGTGGTGGTAAACGGCCAGGAGAAAGCTTTCGCTCTTTTCGAGAGGTCCTCTTGGAAGGCTGCCTTGGAAAGGGAAAGTGGGAGGGGCAGAGATTTCTCCTCAAAGGTCCCTTGGAAGGCTGGGTTGGAAAGGGAAAGTGGGAGGGGCAGAGATTTCTTCCTCGGGTCCTTCTAGAGTCCTTGAGAAACTGATATCATACAAGGTTAATAAATTATACTCCTCCTCCTCATTGATGAGTTTTCATCCTGAAATTGATTGAAACATTGTACCATCATATGCTGCCATAGTATAGTGTTAACAACATCTGTAAAGATGATATATGAGCATGACACTAAGTTTTTTCTATATTTCCCCCTTTATTGAAAAACTTCCATCATGCTTCTTTCTGAAAACAAAGGTCATTATAATATACCTCATTATATATTTGATTTGATGATATTTCAGTTAATAAATACCATTTAAGGTGTTAAGCTTCTTTTCTTTTTCAGCAGCAAAGTGAATTACAACTTTAAAGAACTTTATTACTTTATATTCATTTATTTTAAGTATAGATTTTAGATTTTTAAACAAATATGTTTAGAGCTTTTATATCTTTCAAGTTATTCAAATTATCCCCTCAGCAGGTATATAATGGCATCCAATTCCAATATCATGTTGGGGCTTTTGAGCAAGGGAGGAGGAACATGAGCACCGCCTTTCGCGCTGGCATTCCGGGATTTCTCTTTGTTTAGAGCTGGGAATCCACCTTCCCCCTTTTGCACTCCCTCCCTCCCTCTCTCTCTCTCTCTCTCTCACACACACACACACACACACACACACACACAGACTTCTAAAGTCGATTGGCACAATGAAAGGCAAAGACCACAATTGTTTTAAGAAAGAAGCTTTAGCAGGGAGGGGGGATGGGAGGGTGTTTTAAGTTTTGGCAAACAGCCAGGCCAACTGTATTGGAGAAGGTCACACAACTGGCCTTAACATTTTAGCTGCTGTCTTTTTCCTCACACTTGGGTTTAATGATATTAGAGACCCTTATTGCCCTGCCAAAAAAAAAAAGAGCCACCCCAACGTCTATGAAAATTAACCTTCTCTGCCAAGAGACACTGTGCAGGGTATTTTCACTATTGGTGTGCATACAGGCTTAGATTTGTGCTGGGTTCTTAGTGCTTAGAGCACTGACCTTCAGAGGCACCCTGGTCCCTTGGAAGCTAAAGGAGGACTCATTTTCATGCTTGCAGTTGTATTGTCAATTTCTGTGAGACAATGTTGTTGAAGTAACTCACTCACTCATTCATTCATTCATTCATTCCTTGTGTGTCCAATCACACTTAGCCAATAAAATTCTATTCTATTCTATTCTATTCATTCATTCATTCATTCATTTATTTTGTCAAATACATATTAAATAATTATATAAATATAAGCATGAATTGAATACATAAAAGGAATACAACTAAAGGGAACATTAGGACAGGGACGGTAGGCACGCTGGTGCTCTTATGCACGCCTTACAGACCTTTTAGGAATGGGGTGAGGTCAATACTAGATAGTCTTTGGTTAAGGCTTTGGGGATTTTGGGAAGAGACCACAGAGTCAGGTAGCACTTTCCAGGCATTAACAACTCTGTTACTGAAGTCACATTTTCTGCAATCTAGATTGGAGAGGTTCACTTTAAGTTTGAATCTATTGTGTTCTCGTGTATTGTTGTGGTTGAAGCTGAAGTAGTCATTGATAGGAAGTACATTGTAGCAGATAATGAAATCAGATGTTGAAGACTACGTCAGGAGCTGTGCTACCTGCGCCACCATGAAGTTCAGACCAGGAAAAACCCCGGGACTCCTACAACCCGTAGCCGAACCCACCCGACCATGGGAAGAGATTGCCATGGATTTTATTGTTGAACTCCCACCTAGTGGAGGAAATACAGTGATATGGACCGTAGTGGACTTATTCTCTAAACAGGCCCATTTCACTGCGTGCAGCGGATTGCCATCGGCTAGAAAATTAGCAAAGCTCTTCCTCAAACACATCTACAGACTACATGGAGTTCCTAAAAGGATAATATCCGACAGGGGTGTTCAATTCACAGCCAAGTTCTGGAGAGAATTCCTACGGTCCATTGGGTCGTCTCAAGGACTTAGTTCTGGTTTCCATCCGGAAACTAACGGAGCGGCTGAAAAACTTAATTCCATGGTGGAACAATACATACGGTGTTACGTAAATTACCAACAAGAAAACTGGTCCGACTTGTTACCATTTGCAGAGGTTGCATATAATAATGCGGTACACAGTAGCACGGGGTTAACCCCTTTTCAAGTAACCAGTGGCATGGACTTCGTTCCAATGCCTGAACTCCCCATTCAACCCCCCACTTCAGTCTCCCTAACAGACTGGATGAATTCATTAAAAAAAGGTTGGGAAAATACAAAAAAGGCTTTAGCTGTAACAGCTCGAAATTACAAAGCCCAAGCTGACAAACACCGTTCCCTTCAACCCCCTTTTCGCATTGGAGATAAAGTCTTTTTGTCTACTAAGTATCTAAGATTACGAATACCCAGCAGGAAATTCGGTCCAAAATTTTTGGGTCCTTTCCCCATTGTAAAAATTATTAATCCCGTTACCGTCCAACTCAAACTCCCTCGCATGTTGGGAAGAATACACCCGGTATTCCATACCAGCTTACTAAAACCTGCTAAACAATCCCGCCTAAGGCCTCACCCTACCGCTCCCCCACCCCCCTTGATAATCCAAGGTGAAACTCACTATGAAATCAAGAAAATTCTTGACTCTAGACTCTACAGAGGTCAATTACAATACTTAGTCCACTGGAAAGGATACCCATTATCTGAATCTACTTGGGTCAAAAGTTGGAAAGTGAATGCGGACAATTTAATTAAACAATTTCACGACACTTTCCCTGACAAACCTAAGAAACCTCTTGGAGAGGGGGGGGGGGTAGAAGGGAATTGTGGACCATTGGCACTTTTCTTTATCAACTCTTTGTTTTTCTTTCCTAGGATATAGTTTCTTTTCTAAGAGGATGCCGGCCAGGCCTGGAAACCATATTAAACTTTAGGTTTCCAGACGCTGCCACATTTTTATCCTGAGGGGAGGAGGGGGGGTTGAGGGGTATGGTAACATTCTTCCAGCGGTCAAGGTCGGATGGTGTTCACGTCTGCAGGAAGAGTGGCAAGAAGTTACTCGAATGAACTGGAAGAACGTGGGACCGTGTGATCATCAGAGGGGTCAGGGGGGTGGGACTATGGGGGTTTGTATAACTGGGGGAACGAATCCGGAACTTCAGTTTTGGGAATTGCACTCATCGTGTGCCAGTCTCCTCATGCTAGTAAAGGACTCTGAGAAAAAGAAAAAATGCCTCTGAGTTTCTTTTACGCAGAAGAGGTATTTCTGGAACCTTGACACTATTTCAATTCAGCTGGTATTGTTCCTTCCAAGTTTCCTCCTAGGCCAGTTGGGAATTTCTCTTTCTATTACCTTATCTCAGGAAGAGAAATATTGTTTGATTAGAATCTATTTTGGAAGAGTTTTTAGCTTAGTTCCTTTTCATGTTTTTTGTTTATCACAGATCCCCTGGAATAACTCTACAGCCCTGCCTCCAGATTAGGAAGCTGTGATCCAGTTTATAATAAAAAATATTGCATGAAGGGCTGTAGTATAAAAACTGAGTTCCATGTAATTTAACTAGGAATACAACATGTAAATATTTTAAGAGTATTTTTTACTCCTAGTCACAAAATTATGATTAAAAAAATCTATAAGAACCATTTTTATAGATGAAGCAAAGATCTGAATTCATTGCAACATAGTTCTCAGAAGAATTAAATAAAATAAATTATATCTACAGGCATATCTTTAGTTTTCATATTCAGATGCTTATAAAGTAAAAAGAGATTGCAGTATGTTTTTAAGGTCAGAATAACACAGCAGAGCTCATATAACTGCAATGAAATCAGGTTGAAACTCATGTGCATAATTCAGCCGTAAAGGGTTTGGAAACTAGGAGATTGATTGGAGCTGTCCAAATAGTTGTGTCCGGTGCTACAAAGTCTAGTTAAACAAAATTGTCTGGAAGGCCAGCTATGATGTGATGGAGGATGTGCTGCTCTTGCCAGCTTGGAGAAATTCCAAGCTCGGATGCCCAAGACATCAATCTAGCAAGATGCAGTTGGCATCACCTTTGGTGATCATGATGTACTCAGAGCAAAGTTGGAGTCTTTGGCACATGCTGAGAAGGATTTAAGGATATGATTCTCTGCATTCCTAGACCAGGATGGAAAAAGACAATCTGAGAATGTCAACTGCCAATCTTCTTTTTATAAATGATTAAAAAAAGTGACATTAGTCATGTTGCAGGTAATAAAAGCTGGAGATTATCAGGAACTGGGCTGGAACTTCCTTGATTTGGATTCCCTGAATGGTTTGGGTGAGCTCCAAATCTGGCACTAGCTGCTACTAAAAATGTAATACACTGAATTGAAGTGGGAACAAATGAAATCTTTTTGCTGACCAACAATTTTTTATTGTAGCACCTGCTATAAGAACAGCATATGGCCAATAAACATGGCGGAAGTATGAGTTTCACTTACACAACCAGTTCCTCTATATGTGGTAGTTATATAATCCCTAAGAGTTGCTTGCTTCTGTCTACTAAAGTATGTAATAAAATATCTAAGCTTGCCACGTCAGAGTAATGGGAATATAAAAGGTCAGGCCAATAACTTTCTATTTCCGCAAACTGCTGCTTATTAACCCACGTGTCTATACCACTGCAAAAAGTTTTATTTACTTATGTGCTGCTCAAGTATTTGTTTTCAAAGTAAACAAGGAGGAAGAGCATCTTTTGATGTTTTGAACAGCTAAGCATATAGTGGTTGTATGTAAATGTGAGAAATATATAAAAATGTAAGCTGATGTAGCCATGCTATGCTTACTGGCTTTTGCTGAATAATATACCACTAAATGTGTTGCCATTTCCTATAACCTTAATTTTCATTTTAAAAAATGAAATCTAAGATGAAAAGTAAGTATCCTGGTTCTTCTTGAAGCATTTCTGGTATCAGATTGAAGCCCAGAAACAAGACAGCAAGATCCAATCAAGTCCAATCCACCTAATGGACAAAATCTTGACAAACGAAAACTAAGTTTCTTACTTACTAGATATAGTCTCAGAGATTCTAGGGTGTGGCTACCCTGAACCTCTTTGCTCTTCACCCATCCAGCTCAGGACTGCACAGTCACTTAAGCTAAGAAAGCTCTGTATTATCAAAACTCTCCCTCGCTGCTCGTGCATCCCATCATCTCTGTGGATAAAATATGGAGAATAATATATACAATTGGTCCACACATTGAACTGCAAAATAATAAGATTTCCTTGGCTTAACAATGTTGTTAAGCAACATTGAGCTTAATAAACTATGATATATAGTTTAACGTGTTGACAAAATAAAATAGTTGTCAATAGGAAATAATTAAGCAATCCACAACAAAGAATGGGCTTTGAAACAGTATGCAAAACCAAAGTGCAAAATCATTATTACAGTGTTCCTCAATAGTGGAATGCACTAAATAAGAAGGCTGGTCTAATTTGACTGTATATTACAGGAACGATGTAAAATAAATCTGAGCAAAGTTTTCAGTATTAATTCAATAGCTGAAATAAAAAGGGAAAGTTTCTTAAAGTCAGCCTCAACCTTTGGTGACTTTATAGACACCTTCATGTAATTTTCTTGGCAGTCGTACAAAAAAGTATTTACCTTTGCTTTTTTGCTTTTAGGATTTTTCTTTACTTTCCAGTAGTTAAAAGAAAAAGAAGCATTGTTTTAAAAATCCAAGTGTTGTTTTAATTTGGGCATGTCAGTTGTATGAGACCCCTGACTGTGCAGTATCATTGTCAGCTAGCAAAATCTGTGAAAACTTATTTATTTTAGTTAGTTAGAAATCTTATATAGCTGCCTACTCGCTCACAGCGACTCTCGTGTGAAAACTTGTCAGCTAGTCCAGTATGAAATATTGCAGAATTGTTTTTTATTTTTTATTTTTTGACATTTATATGAAGCTTCTAGGAAGGGTCATCTGTCAGCCTGGGGTGAGGTATCATCAATACTATGATTTTGTATTGTCATAAACACTGCTAGATAGGCAGCTAGAAGCTGTGACTAAATGAGCTTTTTCTGAGCTGCAGCAAGTGGAAAAATTATGATCCCTTATGGAGAAGAAGGCCTTGGGAACAGCAACTCACACACTTATTGTTTTATAGATTACTAGATTACTGCAATGCAGGCTACATGGAGCTGCCTTTAAAGATTAGTGGAAAACTGCAGTTAGTGCAAAATGTGTGATTCTAGTTGCTGGTGAGTAAGAGTTACTACTCACACATAACAACAGTGCTCCAGGTTCTGCATTGATTAACAATATGAATCTGAAAACAATTCAAAAATCTACAAAGCCTTCTATGACTTGGTGACGAGATACTTGCAGGTATCTGTATGGCATCCCCCAAAGGTGGGCTTCAGCAGATTCTGACCAGTTCTGGAGAACCGGTAGCGGAAACTTTGAGTAGTTCAGAGAACCGGTAGTAAAAATTCTGACTGGCCCCATCCCCATCTAGTCTCTGCCTCCCAAATTCCAGCTGATCGGGAGGAAATGGGGATTTTGCAGTAATCTTCCCCTAGATTGGGGTGGAAATGGAGATTTTACAGTATCCTTACCCTGCCACGCCCAGCAAGCCATGCCACGCTCACCAAGCCACACTCACAAAACCGGTAGTAAAAAAAATTGAAACCCACCACTGGCATGCCCTCTCTATTAAATAGTTACAGGCTATAATAAAATAATTTTGAAACCCTGACAGTTTCCCTTTGTTTTTCTCAAGTAAAACAACAACAAAGTTAAATTGTCTTGAGCTTCTTTCTCACTATCAGTTCTTCAGGGTAGACCAAACTAGGAAACCAAAGTCATTGATGCTAATACTACTTGATTATAAAGTTATAAAGTAGCAAAAAAATCTTGAAAGTTGGAAAGCATTCCTCCCTCTGCTCCTTTTTCTTCCTGAAGGTCTTGCCTGAGATGCTTTCTTGGGGTTTGTCAGTGTATAAAAGTTCATAAATTGGAATATACTTGGCAACAGGTCAGCCAATGGGGACTGTTTGGTGACTCAGACAGTTTGGAGCCTGGGTGTGGCTTAGCTTGACTGTTATGTATAAAAGAGTTGGTTTGTCCTTGCATTATTGCTTCTGTGATTATATTAATTCTGTGTTTCTGAATTACTAGTTCTGGTTCTGATTCTACTGCATTGATATTGTATACATGCATCATGCTTTATATTACTGTATATAAAGAAGTTTTTTTTATACATGAATCCTGCTGAATTATTTACTTGTGTGCTGGTTGGATTGCTGCAAACTCTTGACAGGGCTCAGGCTGGGATTACTTTTATCTGACTGTTATCTTAGTTGTGGCTCTTCTTCCTGTTCCTAAAGGTTATTTCTTCTTCCCATTACATGGATGCCCTCTCCCTTCCGGAAGCTATGCTGATGTTTCATTCATTCCTTCTCCATATTCTTATACATCATTAGAATCTTGGCTTCATTTTATTTCATATTAAATAATGCTGTTGTGCTATTTTATGTTGCAAGTCACCATTATCTTCCAGGAATTATAAATAAATAATTTGTATTGTAATAACATAATCAAGGGTTAGGAAATTACTTTCATCTTTAACCATTGATCAATTTTGTTGTTGGAACCTAGAGAAGCTCTGTTAGACTGATTCCTATATTCTAATTGATTAGATAACATTAAAAAAAAAATCAAGCATTTCTGTGACAGAGCACTGGTACAGTAATAACATTTTATGCCTACATCTTTCCAACAAATTTGCTTTAACCAGATTTTGATATATTTTTTTAAAAGAATCTGAAAACCATGTGCTTAAAGCTATATATCACTTACTCTGTTTTAAGGAACAGAATATGATGTGTCTAGATTTTGGAATCTGGTATAAAAGTGTTTTCACTATTCAAAAGGCCATCCAAAGAGGAATCTGGAGTCAATTTCTAGCTGCTCACATAGGAAAATAAGTGACCAATGCAGTGGTTAGGATTATTCAGTGAGGTGTTCTTCTTCCCTGAATTTGGCAATTCAGTGTTTCTTGGCAGCAGCATACTAAATGAAGATTTAACTGTCCAGCTACTGACATTTTCCTTCCACCCACATCAAATATACGTTTTTCCTCTGGCTTAATAAGAAGGGATGGAAATGCTTTACCCTTTTTCACACGGTTGCAATAATTTTTTTTTGCTTAAAAAAAACTGCATTGAAAATGCACATACATTTCGTTGGCAATCTCAAATTTCATTGGCCCAGCTTTTCAAAAATTGAGTACTCTCTAGATGTGTGTGCATGTAGTCCCAGAATTCCACAATCCACCTAATCATTGCTGAAAATTCTGGAAGTTGAATAAAAAGGGTTAGAAAAGGTTATCTTAGGATAAGCTTTACCGTGCTTTTGAATTACAGTCTTAGAACATCATTCCAGATGGTTTAAAATTACTTTTGTCCAAGCTACATGACTTATTCACAGGAAGCCTGATTTTCATATTCAAGAAAAATGTTTTTTTGAAAGGATTGATATTTATTGATATTGATATTTATTATCATTGTGTAGTTAGTGAGCGGTGGGATGCAGTGGCTCAGTGGCTAAGATGCTGAATTTGTCGATCGAAAGATCAGCAGTTCAGCGGTTTGAATCCCTAGTGTCGTGTAATGGGATGAGCTCCCGTTACTTGTCCCAGCTTCTGCCAACCTAGCAGTTTGAAAGCACATAAAAATGCAAGTAGAAAAATAGGGACCACCTTTGGTGGGAAGGTAACAGTGTTCCATGTGTCTTTGGCATTGAGTCATGCCGGCCACATGACCACGGAGACATCTTCAGACAGCACTGGCTCTTCAGCTTTGAAACGGAGATCAGCACCGTCCCCTAGAGTCAGGAACGACTAGCACATATGTGAGAGGGAAATCTTTACCTTTAGATAGTGAGCATTACATCTCCCTTCTCCGAGGAGATGGGCAGTTAAGAAATGAAATATAAATAAATAAACAAAGTAAATAAACATTACGGTGTGTTTATATTCGGAAGCGCAACTGTTTTGTTTTAATTGCATTTTGCTTATATTCTCTTAATTTTGGAAGAGTCACATATTTCAGGTACAATTAAGCTTTATTGAATTGGTTTCCTATAGTGAGGAAGGCAAACATTGGCTTTCTTCTAATACAACCTTAATAGATTTCCTCTTTTTGCATTATTTATGAAATTAATTTTGACAGCAGGCAGTGGTTTTTTTAAAAAAAAACTACTGTTGAATAATGTTTGTTGGGAATGCATGGAAGCATAATAGCTGTGTGTTTGGTAATTAAACAATGAATCACATTATCTGCCACATCAAGCTCTGAAGTTTTCAATTATTTAGAAAAAATGTTTTTAGTTAGGAGCTGTCACATCCTTATTAGTATGGATCTGTTTTAAATCATCATGCACAGACAATTCACAGAATGCCAGGTTTGTCAGCTATAGTTAGCTCATAAGATAAAGTTAGACTAAAACAGAGAATGAGGAAAGCAAATGGTACCTACAATATTTGCCTGGTTTAGATATAATAGTAAATGATTGTTTTCCTTTATAAAAGCAGATACAACACCAAACATCTCTAGTGTAGAAATATAATTTTAAAATATTATTTTAAACTCACAAGTAAAACATTAAGCACCTATATGGCACTTATATATTTATTATTTATTTGCAGGGCATGTATGGCTGCCTCATGTAATGACTCTAGGTGGCTCCCAACAATCTTTAAAACGTAATTAAAAACGAAAGGTTCCAGACCAATAACCCTCCTTAGCTCAACCCCCATTTTAGCCCAATGGAGGATATGTTAGGTCTTCACAGTCTTCCAGAAGTAAAATGTACTCCTGGTACTAGTAGGATGAATGTACCATGACCAAATCTTGCTTCCTATTACTGAAAATGTTCAGTAATGAAAGATGGCTAGAAGCCAACTCCTGAATAGGCACTGGCAAAACATAATGGAGTTTCAGTAAAAAATGCACTACTATCACACTTTCTATTAAATACAGGGCCAATTTAGTACTATGGTTAAGAGCCTAGTTTTTCCATGGAGGCATAAGATCCGTATGCAAATAGAATACAGGTAGTCCTCGACTTACAAAAGTTCCTTTAGTTCAAAGTCACAATGACACTGAAAAAAGTGACTTATGACCATTTTTCACATTCTTAACTACCACTGCATCATCCTCATGGTCATCTGATCAGAATTTAGACGCTTGGCAAATGACTCTTCTGTATGATGGTTGCAATGTCCCAGGGCCATGTAACCACCTTTTGCATCCTTCTGACAAGCAAAGTCAGTGGGGAAGCTAGATTCATTTAACAACCCTGTTACTAACTTAATAACTTCAGTGATTCACTTAACAAGAGCGGCAAGAAAGGTCATAAAATGGGGCAAAATTAACTTAGCAATTACCTCACTTAGCAATAGAAATTTTGTGCTCAATTGTGGTCATAAGTCGAGGCCTACCTGTATTCATATTTTTAAAAATGTAAAGAAAAAGGGCCCAAGGAACTACAGGTAGAGCTTGACATCTCTACTGGGCATAGTCCTCAAACAACTTACCCAGTAGGTAATCTAATGAGAATCACCCATATCACTAACTAGACAAAACACCACTTCAAAGAAAGATGATGGGCTGCAACTATGATAACTCCAGAATTATTCTTTGACTCATAGTTCTTAAACTTCAGGTACGAAATCTCTTAAACTAGCTACGGCACTAATAGTTCTCTCCACCCTGACTATGTGGAATACCACATATGTGGTATTTTAGTTTAAGGCTATCTAAAACCTCAAGCTTCACGACAATTTATGGAAGTAAAATCCATAAATTAAATATACATTGAAAGCAGAGGTGGTTTTCAGCCAGTTTGGACAAGTCGGGCGAACCGGTAGCAGAAATCGTGGGTGGCTCTGCCCACCTGCCCTGGTGCTATATTGTCCTAGTTAGGCACATTTTTGAGGCTGTGTGCATGCGCGGAAGTGGCACATACGAGTGAAACGAGCACACGCTCACATTTGCGAACCGGTAGGGAAAGTAAGTAAATACTATTCCTATTGAAAGAACTATTACCTTTTAAAATATATTCTCATCTATTGTTACTTTCAGCTTGTTAGATGCTATTTGTGGCATTGGGAGACAGAGTGTGGAACGGATTATTTTACCTATTTGCAGAGACATTTGTCTGGGTACAGACTGTGTGTTAAGCCATAATGTAGCTTCAGTACTTTCAATTGTGTATTCATTTCAGACTGGTTTCAAACTGATGCTGTAGTTTTAAGTTATTGGTCAGTTTTCTATATTCCCAGTCAAACTTAAATTTCAAAAGAATTCATCCAGCAACCAGCACCCATTTTAGGAAAGCCACTATATTCTCTTGAGGGAAATCAGGACTTCAGTAGGGAGGAAGAAAACCCCAGATCTCTATTGATATTTGTATTTTTTTTAAAAGTTGTGTGTCTCTGACCTATAAGAATTTCAGGGCCAGTGTCATGTTACAAAGCACAGAACAGCTGTTCAAGGCATGACATGAAAACCTACCAGAAGTATGAAACAATACATTTTTGTACTGTTTAGAAAGATGAAATACTTATCTTAACCTGTATTAAATCTGTGCTATGTAATTTTTGGTATTAATGCCATTATCATAATAAAAAAATTGCATGAATAAAACTGTTCTTGATTGGTCATTTGCATTGGATTCATTAGGTGTAAGAATTGTTAAATTTTACAAATTTCTGCAACATGATATTGTTGAATTAGTTTCTGTTGGTGACAATTAGGAATCAACTTTGGGGACCAGTAGTGTCCTTAGAATCACTGAGACACACAAACATGAATTTGCAAATCATCAAATCTGTTAAAATTATATTTTCAATAGCTGCTGTCTTTTTATTTGTAGGATTTTTTTTAAAAAACAGGTTTGAAAACAAATTCAACACGCTTATTGTAATGTTAAAACTAATGATCTGCTATATTTTGTAGGCCTGGGACTCATCACAGATTTAGCTTAGCTATTGATTGCTAGCATAGACCCTTAGGATAGAAGAAGAGAAAAAGTTTTGGGGAAAGTTTTGTATAGTATGGTCAGCTTATACTTCTGCCTGCTCAAGTTGATAATGTAAAATTTAAATGGGCATGCTGGGAACTCTATAGCATTTTTCAGCCATTCTTTCTAAAGCAGAACTTCCAGTGTGTAAAATCTGGAGGGAAAAAAAGAAAAGAAAACCAAGAAATAAAACAGGACAGTAAAGCTCCTGCCTACAGCCACATTATCCCAATGTGATATTACAAACCTGATCTGGTTTTCTTGTTGCAGTGTCAATGTGCTCTGGAATTGTGGGGGGATCGCTGTGGCTTCCCTGTAAGATCACATCTGTTAATCATGGGATTTTTCAATGCTACCACGCACTTCAAATTTTTTTTTACTACAGGATCTGTGGGCATGACTTGGTGGGTGTGGCAGGGGAAGAATACTGCAAAATCTCCATTCCCATCCCACTCCAAGGGAAGGATACTGCAAAATCTCCATTTCCATGCCACTCTGGGGCCAGCCAGAGGTGTTATTTGCTGGTTCTCCGAGCTACTCAAATTTTCCGCTACCGGTTCTCCAGGGTTTGTCAGAACCTGCTGGATTTCACCCCTACCTCAGGGAGTCAGGAACCATTTGAACCACTCTGCCCCCAGTGATTGATAGACCCTGAGGAGTTTCAAAGGGAGTTGGGGTTATTCCTGAGGGTCTGTTGTGTGGTCTGAACTGAGGCCCTGGTTGTTACTAGGAAGGCACCCAAAGCTTGGGTTGGATTTTACCTAGGAGATTTCTCCCCTTTTCATAAATCCTCTCATTCTCTGTGGTTTATGGAAGAGCTGCAGTACACGAAGTGGATTAAAAGATGCTTAGCATGCTGCTGATGGGGAGCATAGATGTCCAAACATGGGAGAGAGCCACTATTACTGTCTTCTTGTGGCAGTAAGGATGCTGAAACATTGGCACCTTGCTTTATTGTATCCACATATAGTGAATGGTGGAGTGATCACAGCGCTCTTAGATAGAGGGAATTCTGGGATACATTTTCAGAGCCACCTGAGGAGAGCATCTGTTGGACAAAATCATTTGAATTTGTTCTCAGCTGGATGCCAATCTTGGTATAGTCTTCTGGAGATGCTTGGGGCACAATCTTGCCATGTTATCTGGGAGGAGTTTGAACTGGATAGTCCCAAGCAAGTGGATGGAGTCCTTATAAGCTCAGCCATTTTTCTTGTTTGGCAAAAGCTTCCATGGATATGACATTGGTTTGGATTTCACTGATGGTGAATTCTTCTTTGAGAAGAGTGAGTGGACTTAGCAACCATTAAAAAGGTGTTAATTTGTCATCTCCTCAAGTAGCTATTACATGACCCAACCATTCTGGACAATTTTTATCCACCATACAATCTTCCCTCTTTAGAAAAGAATTATTGAAAATGTGGTTGTGCAACAGCTTCACTGGATGAAGTCCATTATTTGGATCCCTTTTACTCAGGGTTCAGGCCTAGATATTGGAAAGAAACAGCATTGGTTATTATTATTATTATTATTATTTATTAGATTTATAAACCGCCCTTCTCCCGAAGGACTCAGGGCGGTGTACAGCCAGAATTAAAAAAAGCAATATACAGTTAAAATACAGTTAAAAAACTTATTATACAATGTGGCCGAATTTAAAATAATTAAGAATCTAAAAAACCCCAATTAAAACCAAAGAGAAATTTAGAAGTTAAAACTAAACAATTTAAGAAAGCCCCGCACGAACAAACAGATATGTTTTCAGTTCGCGGCGAAAAGTCCGAAGGTCAGGTATTTGGCGTAAACCAGGGGGGAGTTCGTTCCAAAGAGTGGGGGCCCCCACAGAGAAGGATCTTATTATGATTTTTGATGACCTCTGGCAAAAGCAGGATGAGGCTAATGCATGTATACTTCTTGTTCTTGACCTTTCAAAGGCTTTCAGTACTATCCACCATGATATCCTTCTGGACTGGCTGGGGATTGTCAGTGGATGGTCCTCTATTCAGCTGGTTCTCTTACTTTTTTAATGGCCAGTTTCTTTTTTTTGATAATTATTTTATTTTATTTCCAAAGATAAAACCAATAATAAAGCTAAACTTCAAAGTTCCCGTTAACAATCTAATATTGTATTTCATATACAGAAATTCCACAACAGTTTCTAATCTACCATAAACCACTACACAGTCATTGTCTCTGACCTGTCCAAGATCAAATATCTTTGATTGATTCTTAACAATAAAACTTTTTCTTAACTTTTTAAGTGGGATCTTTCCAAACAATTGTGTCTCATTCCCCAAAGTCATAGATCTCTGTGGTGAATATCTCTGAAGCACTTGTTGTTCAGACCTTTTTAATACAAGTTGAACCACAACATCTCTTAACAATTGACTTTTGATCAGAAGTGGCCAGTTTCAATTGGTATTGACTGGGGGCAAAAGATCGTGTCCTCAGACCTGAAATTGTGGAGTGCCATATGGATCAATACTCTCTCTTCCAGATGATCTGGGGATCAGAGTGTGATCTGACATTTGCCATTTGGCCTGGGTATCTGAGTATGGTATGGTATGGTATGGAAAGGAAAGGAAAGGAAAGGAGAAAGGAAAGGAGAAAGGAATTAAAAGGAAAGGAAGGGAAAGGAAAGGATTTCCAAAGAATCAGAACAAAGAAAAAATGTCTGTAAAAGTCTGGGGTAGAAATTCAAGGTACTCATCTCTCCATCCTTCTAGATATCCACAGTCATCTTGCAAGAACTGATTCAAAGCTTGGATATTTTTCTGTCTATCGTCTCCCTGGGGAAGGTGGCGATTTATCTGTTCTCTCAAGTGTATTAGAGTAGAGGGGGGAGCGACTTTGGTATTTCTCACAGGCTTTTTATTTATATTCTTTAAACTTTATCTGAAGAAAAAAGGGTGCCTTCCAAAGTTTTTTCTGGTATCAAAAGTCTTACATATGATATAAAATATATGTTCATTTACTATGGAGACTTGCAAGCCTTCCTAACTAAGTATGCTGTTATTAGGCATGATATTTTATATTATTAAGAAACACAGAGTTTGAAACTAAAATCACAACTGCCTTATTATTTTCTAAAATAAATGGCAATATAATTAGATATGTCTGCGGGGTAGTCTGTACTGTTTGTGCTTAATTGAAGATGCCTAATTTCAAAATAATTTGATAGTGTTTCCTCCTAATGTTATACATTTTAATATTGAAATGAATGTCTCTTTGCATATGAAAAGTGTTTGATCAGCCTTTGGGGTTTTTTATCCCCATCGCCCCCTTCCCCCCGCCCACCTCCCAAGATGTTTCCTTCACATTTATCTTCTGTAGATGAGGCTGTGATTTTTAAACAGTTGCTTTGAAAACTCTTGCAAAAAGAAAATTAGAATTCAGATTGGAGGATAGAAACTTAAAGGTGGTTAAACCAACAATGAGAATACATAATTTCAATTCTTTTCCTTACCTTTGCTGAAAGCACATTATCTGCTCTAAACATAAACTACTTGATTATAATTACATAATGGAAACTTATTTTAATACAGTAATTGAAATATTTAATGCAACAGCCTTCCAGTCTGCTAAAGGAACTGGCTGTAATTTAAATCCCATGATGAGAAAAACATCAGGGAAAAGTGTAGAAGAATATTTGTTTAATTTCCTCCTAGCCAGTTGAAACATTAAGGATTGTCTGGAAAAACTATTAATCATAATGACCATGGTAAGTGTTCTCTCAGCTCATTCAGAGGTCAAGACACCAATTCATGGACAGTCATTTGGGTCAATAAATAGGTCACATACAACTCCTTGACTATTGGCTCACTGTGTTCATTCTCATTGGATTAACAACAGTGGCTCTTTTACAAGTAACGGGCTATATAACAAAAAATCAGGCATGAAAGAAACTTGTAATGTATGAAATTGAACTTCCGTGATAAAATCCCAAAATAAATTGCTTTAAATTAACATTAATCAAAACAAAATTCTATATTTATTCAATAGCTTAGGCCAATGATTTCTTTGTATTCTTTCTTAACAAAGGTTTCTACGTTCCTTTTTTTTGGTAAAATATAGTTTTTATTAAAACTTCTAAAGAAGATAAAAACTAATATAAACCAATATAAAAGAAGGAAGGAAGGAAGAGAAAAAAAATAAAAGAAAGAAATGAAAAAGCAAAAAATGCAAGAAAAGAAACAAGGCAAAATTAGAAAAGAAAGAAAAACTATAAAAAGAGGTGGCTTCTGATATACCTCACAGCAGTTATAAGCACAAATGTGTAGTTTTCTGCATTGTGTCAAACAGACTAAAAAATCTTATCATAAGCATTCTGGAAACAGGTCAGTATTTTCCTCAAGTATTACAGCTGGACTCAGATCAGGCGATTTGAGTGCATTTGTTTTTCCTTTAACCACCCACCAACAGGCAAGTCTCAAGAATTCTGTAGCCAACTCAACGCAAGTAGGCTTTTTGGGGAAAAAATCAGTAGTATGGTTTGCTGTGCTCTAGGAAATAACTTATTTAGTTTAGTGGGCATACACACTTCTGGGACACTAAGCCATGAGCATTTTATAGCTTTCAAAAACGTTGTGTGGTTTGGACCCTTTAAGGCTGAAAAGTGCTTGGCTTTGTACAGCTATGCAATGAAAGGTGGTCTCACAAGGGCACAATGTTGCACAGTTTTTTTTTTCAGACCAACAGGTGGCTTGTCAACATACCATAAGTGTAATTTTATATGGAGATATTTAAAAGCTTTAGTCTACAGGCTGCAGCATTTCAATTATGTCCATGCCTTTGATACTACAGTGCAGTGTTGGGAATGGAATAGCATTATTTGCTCATGGCGTATGTCACTGTTTGCTACATAAGTTTGTGCTTGGTACCAGATACTTTCTCATGTCAAATGCCTTCCAACAATGAAGAGTTGTATTGCAAAAACAAAACAAAACAGGTTTATATTGATTTTTGAATAATTTTTGGATAATATACCAATAACTTTTGGATAATAAATTAATTAAATTAATGTGGATAATAATTTAAAATTGACTAACATTAATTAAGTAAATGCAGTGAAATTATACTCAAAAATATACTAAAATCTTATGAAAAAATATTTAGCATTTAGAAATGTAATCTATGCACAATCTACCACTATAAACAAACAACATCAGGATTATTTGTTTTCTAAAATAAAAATTATAAGTATGTGGGCTGTCAGCAGCAAGATGGTACCACTAGCAAGAAGAAATCTGGCATCTCCAAAACTGGATCTGCATAAAAACTTAAATTACTTAAAAACTTTTTAAAAAAGCTTAAATTACTGTATTTGGAATTTATTTTAATTTTGTCCAAAATTTTAAACTTTTTGCTGTCGTATGCCAAAATCTGGGGCGGGCGTTGTGCATACGCACGCATAGATCCATAATTTAATGTCTCGAAGCCCTGCCCCTCCTGCGCTTGTGCATGTGACCCCCCCACCCTCCCCACGCTTTTATGGTGATGGTCCCATAGACCTGTTTATCGCCTCCCGAGCTCTAGAGGTTTTGTAGAAACAGCCTTTCCCACCCCCCCGGCTCCCTCCAGAGGCCAGAAACAGCCCGTTTCCCAACTTCCAGTGGGCCCAAAATGCCCGAATATCAGCTGGCCGGTGCATGCATGCTAGCTGGAGCTGAGCTAGGGTAATGCTCGCGTGGCCACAAATATGGCTCCATGTGCCACCTGTGGCACATGTGCATAGGTTCGCTATCATGGGCCTAACGGTTTCCTGCATGTAAAGAAGTTGCCAACTCTTGCTAAACTGCATTTTGATGAATGGGAGACACTAATCAATCATTTTTCTATGTTGATTGAGATAGATAGATAGATGACAGATAGATAGATAGATAGATAGATAGATAGATAGATAGATAGATAGATAGATAGAAATGATAGCTAGATAGATGATAGATAGATAGCTAAATAGATAATAGATATAGAAGATAGATAGATAGATAGATAGATAGATAGATAGATAGATAGATAGATAGATAGATAGATAGATAGATAGATAGATAGATAGATGATAGATGGATAGATCTTCATTTGATAGGTTTTCAAACACATAAAATGGCAAGATTATTGGTAATTTGGAAATGTTTGTCATGTAATAAAAAACCTCAATCCATACTGGCATATTGTTGCAAGAAAACAGGATTAAATTTAGACATAAACTCAAATTACCGTATATACTCGAGTATAAGCCGATCCGAATATAAGCCGAGGTACCTAATTTTACCACAAAAACTGGGAAAAACTATTGACTCGAGTATAAGCCGAGGGTGGGAAATGAGGCAGCTACTGGTCAATGTAAAAAATAAAGATAGAGCCAAGTAAAATAACATGAATATTTATTTGAACGAAAAACAATAAAAGTGCAAAAGGGGGTCCCCAAAAAGAATATGGTATCAAAAATACAGTATCTTTAAAAGTAACAGCAACCAAGCTAACGAGAGCTAAAATCCCTCAAAACTGGAGTTCTCCTCCTCATCATCTGTTTGTCCAAACAGAGCTTCAGCTACTTCAGCTTCTGTGATGTTATCCGCATATACGTTGTCGTCATCACTGAGTTCACAGTCGTCATCATCACTGCTGTCACTCTCATACAATGCGCTGTCTTCACTGCCATCCATAGCATTACTAATGCCACATTTCTTGAAGGCACGTTGCACCATGTCCTCTGGAATATCTTCCCATGCATCACGAACCCACTGTGCTATTAGTTCTATGTCTGGCTTTCTCAGATTTCCAACTTTTGTCAGACGAGCTTGACCAGATGTCATCCATTCATGCCACATCCTTCGCACATGGTCCTTGAAAGGTTTATTTAAACTGACATCTAGGGGCTGCAATACAGATGTAAGCCCACCTGGAATAACGGCCAAAGTGACTTGAGATGACTTTGCCAATTTTTTTATGTCATCAGATGTGTGGGCTCTGAACATATCCCAAACTAACAGTGATCTTCTAGTCCAGTCCCCACTCCTCAAGCAAGAGATCCTATACTGTTTCAGACAAAGGATTGTCCAGTCTGTTCTTTAAAAACCCTCCAGGAATGAAGTGTCCAATAAGGTTCAAATTGCAAGTACCGGTAGTCCTCAATTTAAGACTGCAATTGAGCCCAAAACATTGTTTTGTTATTTTCCCTAACTGTATGTATCCCCTGCCCCCATTTTACGTGAGGCTGCCATCAAAGCGAAGCACGGCTGAATATTATTATTATTATTATTATTATTATTATTATTATTATTATTATTATTATTATTATCATTATCATTATCATTATCATCATCATCATCATCATCATCATTATTATTATTATTATTATCATTATCATTATTATCATTATTATCATCATCATTATTATTATTATTATTATTATCATTATCATTATTATCATTATCATCATCATCATCATTATTATTATTATCATTATCATTATTATCATTATCATCATCATCATTATTATTATTATTATCATTATCATTATCATTATTATCATTATCATCATCATTATTATTATTATTATTATTATTATCATTATTATTATTATTATTATATGATGATGATGATTTTTTTGCATTGGACAGAGCGAGCTTCAGTTTACCAAACTTTGTATCTTTTAATGAAACGTGTTAGTCTGGAAGGGACTGTTTGAACTCACAAAACACTTGCAACTTTTAGTTCCGTGCTGAGGATTTTTGGAAAGCAGCCCAGCAATATTTATTTATTGCTCGGACTGCTCTTATTTTCACTCCCCCTTTTCTTTTCTTTTCCTTCCTCCTCCTCCTTCTCTGCCTCTCTTCGTCCCCCACCTCCCGGGATCCTTGCGGGTCAAAGGTTCTGCCCTGCCTTACACCAGCCGCCCACCTATGCCAAGGTCTCCTGGCTCTTTCGCTCTCTGTAAGCAGCGGCTTCTCGGCAGCGCCGCCCCTCCCTCCATGGATCGGCTCCTTCCCCAGCACTGAAGGCATCCTTAGGAATACACCTCCACCTCCAGGAAAATAAAAAGAGGCAGAGAAGGTAAATCGCCCGCCCCGTTCGGAAAGGAAGGGGAGAGGACTCCAATGGAAGAAGGGAGAGGAGAATTACCAATAACAAACACAAAGCGCTGGGTTAGAGGTGCCTTGTCATGTACAAGGAGATCAGAGAGGGCAACCACTGTGAAACAATAATCAGACTCAAAACGGGCTGCTTATTTGCCATTTGCTCTGGGTAGAACGGGTGTTTTTTTTAAAAAAAAATTGGTTTGGAGAAGGAAAGCTAATTTGCTGATCTGCGCGAGGGTCGGTTTCTTTTGCCTCCCTTCTTCCTCCTCCTTCTTCCCACCCTAGCTTGCAATGCCCCCATCTCTCCTCCTCCTCCTCCTCCTGCCCCCTCTCGGGGAGAAATTGTTTGTTCTTGCCGTATTTCTCCGCTTTCCAAGAGGCTTTTCTTTTCACCTCTTTCTCCCCACCTCCCCAATTTCCATAGGGAAAAAAACCCTAGGAAAACTTGGCAAAAATAAAATAAAATAAAAAGTACTGAGTGCAAATGTTTTTTTATACTGTAGTTGGAGTTTTCCACGTTTCTTTTCACATTCAAGGCAGCATTCTCCCCCATCCTCGCTGCTTTTCCAAAACATGCTTTGAAACCTTTGCATTTTATTGGGATGTATTCGTGACAACGCCCCTCCGCCCCTCCGAGGCGAGAGGAGGACGAGTAAGAGGAGGCGAGTGACAAACAAATAGAGTTCTTCTCGCCCCTTGGCGTTTGACACACTCGCCGTCCTCTCCGAAAAGCCGAAATTGAGTGCGAAGCGGCAGTGGGGGTGGGTGGGTGGGTGGGGGGAGGCCGCCGTGAAGTGCCGGCTGGGGGAGCCCGGGATTGGAGTGCCGGCATGCTTTGCCAGCTCGGCCGGCTCGTTTTGGGGCGGCTGGCCTCCGGCGTTTTCTTCCGCCGCTTTTTGATGGCGGCGGCGGTGGTCGGCGGAGGCGGAGGGGCGTTCGACATTTCGCCTCTCACTCGTCCTCCTCTTGCCCGTGGTGGGGGCGGAGGCGTTGTCACTCGCCCTCCTCTCCAGCGAAATTGAGTGCGGCGGCAGGGGAGGCCGCCGTGAAGTGCCGGCTGGGGGCCAGGGCCAATCCCGGGCTCCCCAGCCGGCACTTCACGGCGGCCTCCCCACCCACCCACCCCACTGCCGCCGCACTCAATTTCGGCTTTCGAGAGGAGGCGGTGACAACGCCTCCGCCTCCGAGGGCGAGTGACAAACAAATAAAGAGTTCTTCTCGCCTTGGCGTTTGTCACCTCGCCCTCCTCTCCGGCCGAAATTGAGTGCGAGCGGCAGTGGGGGTGGGTGGGGAGGCCGCCGTGAAGTGCCGGCTGGGGGCCGGGATTGGCTCGGGCTCCCCAGCCGGCACTTCACGGCGGCCTCCCCACCCCCACCGCCGCCGCACTCAATTTCGGCTGAGAGGAGGCGAGGGTGACAAACGCCAAGGGGCGAAGAACTTATTTGTTGTCACTCGCCCTCCTCTCCAGCGAAATTGAGTGCGGCGGCAGGGGAGGCCGCCGTGAAGTGCCGGCTGGGGAGCCGGGATTGGCTCGGGCTCCCCAGCCGGCACTTCACGGCGGCCTCCCCACCCACCCACCCCACTGCCGCCGCACTCAATTTCGGCTGAGAGGAGGCGAGTGACAACGCCTCCGCCCCACCGCGGGCAAGAGGAGGACGAGTGAGAGGGGCGAAAATGTCGAACGCCCCTCCGCCCCGCCCCTCCGCCGACCACCGCCGCCGCCATCAAAAAGCGGCGGAAGAAAACGCCGGAGGCCAGCCGCCGCCCCAAAACGAGCCGGCCGAGCTGGCAAAGCATGCCGGCAGCATTTGGGCTCGTCCTGCCGGCCCAGCTGTTGCCGAGGGCAAAAAACCCTCTCCCTGGGTCGGCTCTGCAAGGGTAGACTCGAGTATAAGCCGAGGGGGCGTTTTTCAGCACAAAAAACGTGCCGAAAAACTCGGCTTATACTCGAGTATATACGGTAATTTTGCTGTGTAGTTGCATATGTATAATAGTTTCAGCTTCTTCCATACTGCATGAGCAGAGATGGCAAGTTAGGAAAATATTGTTGTATCTCCCTTGTAGATCCCTCCCTTGCAGAGGGAAGAACACCGGACTAATGCTTTATTACTGTATAAGGCAATATCTTGTCAGTAGGCATTCCAGTTTTTTCAGAAGTTCTTGGATTCTATTCTCTTATTTTTTATTCTTTTTATCATTTCTCAATTTATAAGTTCATTTAGATGAACTGAGTAAGATTGATTTACAGAGAAGTTTTCAAATAGGTATATATGGAATTGATAAAACTTTTTAATTTAATACTGAAATTTTGAGTATGTATGATTGGTGGATACACCAAATGGATGTAGAAAACATTTATTTTCCAGAAACCAAGTTAATTTCTCATTACTTTTGCTATCATAATTCTAACCATATAACATTGCTGCAACTATTGTGGAACATAGTTCATAGGATTTCAGATTCCTATGTAAGTATGTATGTATATATGTATGTATGTATCAGGGGTAGGTTCTACTTACCTTTACTACCGGTTCGCATCTGCTCTGCTCTGCTCGCACGCATGCTCTTCTGCACATGTGCAGAAGAGTTTTGATGACATTTGGGTCAGTGGGTAGAGCCTCCCACCGGTTTTACTACCGGTTCTGTAGAACTGGTCCGAACCGGGGGCAATCCACCACTGGTATGTATGTATTTATGTATGTATGTATGTAGATAGGTAGGTAGATATTTTATTAAACAAACCTTATTTAAAAACTCAGAAGGAAGAGGGAGCTTAGAAAGCAGATAATAGGTTCCCTTTCAGTGTATGTGAGCAGGCTGGAACTCACAGGTATCCTATCCTTGAATTATTAAACTGGTTTGAATTTCTTAGGTTAAGGAAAGATAATGTAAAAATAGACTTATTGTGATCTGTCAGTATATGGCAGCTTTCTCTCATCCTCTTACTTGAAATTAATCATGAGTTTTAGAATCTTCTAACATTGATAGGATGCAGTTGGTTTCTTCCTCCAAAAATGTTAAAACACAAATCTGCAATATACATTAGCTCTTTTTCCATAAAATAAAAAAACATATTGCTTGCTAAGTAGAGGTATTGCTGGATTGATACATTAGTGAAATATGTGCCTTTTGCTAGTGAGCATTCCTATATACATTGGCAAATAAAGAGAAACTAGTAATCTGGATACATCTGGCTGGAAAAAGAATTATGGGCTTCATCTGATCATTCAGGTGGTAAATCCTATTTGTGAGTTGTACTTTTAAGTAAATGGCTATAGGATTGCAGTTGTGATCTACAGCATGATCATATTGCATTCCCACTGTAAGAACACTTAATTGTTTTTCAGTGTGGGAAAAGGGAATAGAAGGTTAGAAGTAATTGATCCCCCAAATAATAGAACATACAATCAGCCAGAACATATATCTAGCTGCCAATGGGCAAAAATTTTTGACAATTCATCTAGTTGCCTGATAGGAATTAAAAATATTATGGAAGGAACTATTGAATTTCTAGTGTATAAGCAGGGTGGGTCAGTTTTTTCTTTAAGTCAGGTTTTATTGATTTAGCACTTAGCACTTAAACCTATATGCCATTTCATAGTGCTTTACAGTCCTCTCTGGGCAGTTTACAGTCAGCATATTGCCCCCAATAATCTGGGCCTCATTTTACTGACTTTGGAAGGATGGAAGGCTGAGTCAACCTTGAGCGGTCAGGCTTGAACTCCTGGCAACGGTTAGAATTAGTCTACAATACTGCATTCTAACCACTGTACCAGCATGGGTACTAATTTACTTATTTATCGTATTTCTATAACCACCCATTTTACAAAATAATAAGAACCAAGCCACAAAACAAATAATCGTAAAACATTCCACATTTAAAACCATCCATCAATGTTACTATTGACATCCATCAATGTTACTATTGACATCCATCAATGTTACTATTGTTAAAGTATCAGAGAAGATTTCATATTGCAAGCAATGCAGCCATCTCACTAATTCACCATTTCCTTGACACCCCAGGCCTGTTCATACAACCACCATTTTAGGGAACTTCCAGAAGAATATCAGCGATGAGACCAATCTCATCTCAAATTGGAATGAGATTCCCTTTGATTTCAGGCAACTTTCTGGACAAGTCCCTATAGGCAAGGTTCTTCAGAAGTGGTTTGGCATTACCTCAGATCATAGAGTTGTCATTTTCTGCCAACTGTTGGCTTTGTGCTTAAGGCAGGGCTAGAACTCACAGTGTCCTGTTTTCTAGCCTGAAGTTTAACTACTACACCAAATTGATTAGTAGATTACTCATTACTTATTATGTTCTGTGAAATTTTGTTTTTTTGGGAGATAGGGAGTATCTGGTACTGTTTCCTCCCAAAATGGATTCAGCTATTTTATAGAAGCAACTTTGGGAGGGGCAGATATGGCGGAAGGGGGGGATCGCATCGGTTTAGGGGGTCACGCGTTCGATGTATACAGGCGATCGCGTGCCCCGATCCCCCTGACTTCTCCCGTTCCCCGGATGGTCAAGATCCTCAGAGCCTGGGCCTTCGTCTGATGTTATGCAACGCACGGTCCGTGGCCAATAAGGCCCCCCTAATACATGATCTGATTCAGGGGGGTGCCACGGATATTATAGGCGTTACGGAGACCTGGTTGGGCACTGAAGGGGGCGTGCCCCTGGTTGAGATGTGCCCACCGGGTTTCCGTGCATTCCATCAGCCGAGGGCCCAGGGTAGGGGTGGGGGGTGGCGGGTGGTATTAAAGAGAGTCTAGAGCCGAGGAGACCACTGTACCTCAGATTGCGGGTGTGAATCCCTCTTTGTGAGGTGGGGTCATAGATGTCAGATGGGCTTGCTGGTGGCGTACCTGGCTCCTTGCTGCGTGACAGCCGCCTGCCCGAGCTTCTGGAGGTGCTTGCCGGGTGGCAGTGGAGACCCCCAGATTTTTAGTCATGGGGGACTTTAACTTGCCATCTGCTGGCTCGTCATCGACAGTAGCTCGGGAGTTCATGGCCTCCATGACGGCCCTGGACCTGACTCAAGTAGTGGATGGCCCTACTCACATCGGGGGAGGCACACTGGACCTGATTTTCATCTCTGGTCAGTGGTTGAAGGATCTGGACTTGAGAGATATAGTCACAGAACCTTTGTCATGGTCAGATCACTCTCCTTCGCCTGGACTTTCTGACCGCTACCCAACACTGCAGGGAGACGGAACCACTACGTTGGTACCGTCCCAGGCGCCTGATGGACCCAGAGAGGTTTCGGACGGAGCTTGGGCCATTCCCTGAGGATCTGGCTCACGGCACGGCAGAGGAACTAGCCGCAGCCTGGGAACAGGCTGCGGCTGGGGCTTTAGACCGTGTCGTGCCTCTGCGGCCTCTGACCCGGCGCAGACCCCACCCGGCGCCTTGGTCCCCCGAGGAGCGGGGGGGAAGAAAACGCCAGAGAAGACGCCTAGAGAGTTCTTGGAGGTCCAGCCGTTCAGAGGCTGATCGGACACTAGTTAGATCCTATACTAGGACCTACCTAGTGGCACTGAGGGAAGCGGCGTTGCTCGCCTCCTCCCTCATTGCGTCGACAGATAACCGCCCAGCTGCCCTGTTTGGTGACCCGCTCCCTCCTTCACCAGGGGGAGCGGGATGACCCGTTGCAGGGACGTGCTGAGGAGTTTAACGGTTATCTATACGATAAAATCGTTCAGCTTCGGGACGGTCTGGACCAAAATTGTGGCGGTTCGGACGGGGCGTCTGGGGGCGGGCTTGGTGATATTGTCTGGGATGGGTTTGACCCTGTGGCTCCGAGGACATGGACAGGTTGCTGGGTAGATTGAATGCCACCACGTGTTTACTGGACCCGTGCCTCCTGGCTGGTGCTGGCCACTCAGGAGGTGACACGAGGCTGGCTCCAGGGATTACAGTGCTTCCTTGTTGGAGGGAGTCTTTCCGGCCGCCTTGAAAGAGGCGGTGGTGAGGCCCCTCCTCAAGAAGCCTTCCCTGGACCCGGCTGTTTTGGGTAATTATCGTCCGGTCTCCAACCTTCGCTTCGCGGCGAAGGTTGTAGAGAGTATGGTGGCATATCAGTTTCCCCAGCACCTGGAGGAAACTGTCTATCTAGACCCGTTCAGTCCGGCTTCCGGCCGGTTACAGCACTGAGGCGGCTTTGGTCGCGTTGGTGGATGATCTCTGGAGGGCCAGGGATAGGGGTTGTTCCTCTGCCCTGGTCCTATTAGACCTCTCAGCGGCTTTCGATACCATCGACCATGGTATCCTGCTGCGCCGGTTGGAGGGATTGGGAGTGGGAGGCACCGTGTATCGGTGGTTCTCCTCCTATCTCTCTGACCGGTCGCAGACGGTGTTGACGGGGGGGCAGAGGTCGACCCCGCGGCGCCTCACTTGTGGGGTGCCGCAGGGGTTGATTCTCTGCCCTTCTGTTCAACATCTATATGAAGCCGCTGGGTGAGATCATCAGTGGCTTCGGTGTGAGGTACCAGCTGTACGCTGATGACACCCAGCTGTACTTTTCCACACCGGGCCACCCCAATGAAGCTATCGAAGTGCTGTCCCGGTGCTTGGAAGCCGTACGGGTCTGGATGGGGAGAAACAGGCTCAAGCTCAATCCCTCCAAGACGGAGTGGCTGTGGATGCCGGCATCCCGGTACAGTCAGCTGAGTCCACGGCTGACTGTTGGGAGCGAGTCATTGGCCCCGATGGAGAGGGTGCGCAACTTGGGCGTTCTCCTGGATGAACGGCTGTCTTTTGAGGACCACCTGACGGCCGTCTCCAGGAGAGCTTTCCACCAGGTTCGCCTGGTGCGCCAGTTGCGCCCCTTTCTAGACCGGGATGCCTTGTGCACAGTCACTCACGCCCTTGTGACGTCTCGTCTGGATTACTGCAATGCTCTCTACATGGGGCTCCCCTTGAGGGGCATCCGGAGGCTGCAGTTAGTCCAGAATGCAGCTGCGCGGGTGATAGAGGGAGCCCCTTGTGGCTCCCGTGTGACACCTATCCTGCGCAGACTGCACTGGCTACCTGTGGCCTTCCGGGTGCGCTTCAAGGTGTTGGTGAACGTCTTCAAAGCGCTCCATGGCATAGGGCCGGGTTATTTACGGGACCGCCTGCTGCTACCGAATACCTCTCACCGACCCGTGCGCTCTCACAGAGAGGGACTCCTCAGGGTGCCGTCGGCGCGACAGTGTCGTCTGGCGACGCCCAGGGGAAGGGCCTTCTCTGTGGGGGCTCCCGCCCTCTGGAACGAACTCCCCCCAGGACTCCGTCAACTTCCGGACCTCCGAACCTTTCGTCGCGAGCTCAAAACTCACTTATTTATCTGTGCTGGACTGGGTTAGTTTTAAATTTATGGGTTTTTAATGGGTTTTTATTCTAAATTTTTAATTTTGGCCAATTTAATAAGTTTTTTAAATTGTATTTTAATTGTATTCATATTGTATCATGGTGTATTTTTACTTGGCTGTAAACCGCCCTGAGTCCTTCGGGAGAAGGGCGGTATAAAAATTTAAATAATAAATAAATAAATAAATAAATAAACTTTCAATGTGCAAATATTTAAAGAGTCAGCTGATGTTTCACTGTGTCCCCAGTTGTTCTAGTATGACAACTATAGCATTCTTAATCTGGTACTCTGAGTATACTATCTGGAGGGATTAGAGATTGAAATCTCAAGAGATCTATCAATTGAGAGAGAGTGCTATAGGGCTAGTGTGTCTTTAAGAGACTATTTACAGCAGAGGTCTTCAAACTTGGCAGCTTTAAGACTTGTGGACTTCAACTCCCAGAATTCTATCCCCTGATTTACAGTATTATATTGGTTTTTTTTAATGCATAAAATGTATGTTCAGTCTGTGACCATTTTTAGGTCAATTTTTAAGATATACAGTACTATTGAGTATATTAGTGAGCTTGAATTTATTTTAGAAAACATATTTCAAAATCTGAGTTCAAAAGGTCTTTAGTTTTTGTCATGAAGAGACAAAGGTTTTCAGAAACTTTTCCAACTTTTATAGTCACTTGACATGTACTTGGTTTATATCCTAGAAAATTATTTCTAAATTACTCTTTTTACCTGTGTGTTGGCTTGCTTTCACAATGGGTCAACCGGAAACCTATGCTCTGAAGCAGGGGTGAAATCCAGCAGGTTCTGAAAGGTTCTGGAGAACTGGTAGCGAAAATTTTGAGCAGTTTGGAGAAATGGCAAATACCACCTCTGGCTGGCCCCAGACTGGGGTGGGAATGGAGATTTTGCAATATCCTTCCCCCAGGAATGGGGTGGGAATGGGGATTTTGCAATATCCTTCCCCTGCCACCAAGCCACACCACACCCACCAAGCCATGCCCACAGAACCAGTAGTAAAAATTTTTGGATTTCACTACTGCTCTGAAGTCTATGATTTGGGTGCCTTTTAAAACAGAAATTTAATAAATCTTCTCCTAGCTGCAGATATTTTGAATTCCAATAAACCTGTTTGTCCTCTAGTTCAAGACAAAGGGAGTAAACACACAATCTCACATAACTTTAAGTTTCTAGAAAATCTGGAAATAGATTTCTTATCAGGTTGTGGACAACTAGCTGAAAGGAAAGTAAGTCTTTTTCCAAAGAATGAATCTTACAGAGTTTTCACTAGGAAGGTTGGTACAGTGGGAATATTACTAGAATTCCAGGAAATGAAATTACCCTCCACCTAGAAACAAACAACCTACTCTCTAATAAACAATTTGGTTTCAGAAAAAAATTATCATGTAATTTACAACTTCTTCACTGCAAAAACATATGGACTACAAATCTTGATCAGCGCAAAGCAATAGATGCAATCTACACAGACTTCTGTAAAGCTTTCGACTCAGTAGTACATGATAAACTTCTCCTTAAACTAAAATCCTACAGCATCTCAGGACCCCTCCACAATTGGATAACAGCTTTTCTATCAAACAGACAAGTGGTCAAAATTGGCAATGCTCTATCAAATCCTGTTCCTGTCAAAAGTGGCGTTCCCCAAGGCAGCGTTCTCGGACCAACACCCTTCATATTATACATTAATGATCTCTGTGACCATATTACAAGTAATTGTGTTCTCTTTGCTAACGATGTCAAACTATTTAACACCACCAACAATGCAGCTATCCTCCAAAAAGACCTTGACTTTGTATCTGAATGGTCTAAAATTTGGCAACTCCAAACCAGCAAATGCTCAGTCTTACATATTGGAAAAAAGAACCTAAACACTAAGTACAAGCTTGATGGACATTACCTTACAGATGACCACCACCCTGTTAAAGATCTTAGAGTTTTCATATCAAGTGATCTAAGTGCCAAAGCCCACTGTAACTACACTGCAAAAAAGGCCTTAAAAGTTGTAAACCTAATCTTGCGCAGCTTCTTCTCCAAAAACACTACACTGCTAACCAGAGCATATAAAACATTTGCTCGACCAATTCTTGAATACAGCTCGACTGTTTGAAACCCATACCACATTTCTGACATCAATACAATTGAACGTATCCAGAAATATTTTACAAGAAGAGTTCTCCACTCCTCTGAATACAACAAAATACTTTAGGCCACCAGACTTGAAATCCTGGGTTTAGAAAATTTAGAACTACGCCGCCTTCGACATGACCTGAGTTTAACTCATAGAATCATCTATTACAATGTCCTTCCTGTCAAAGACTACTTCAGCTTCAATTGCAACAATATAGAAGCACACAATAGATTTAAGCTTAATGTTAACCACTCCAATCTTGATTGCAGAAAATATGACTTCAGTAACAGAGTTGTTAATGCTTGGAATACACTACCTGACTCTGTGGTCTCTTCCCAAAATCTCCAAAGTTTCAACCAAAAACTATCTACCATTGACCTCACCCCATTCCTAAGAGGTCTGTAAGGGGCGTGCATAAGAGTACAAATGTGCCTACTGTTCCTGTCCTATTGTTTCCTTTCGTTATATCCAATTAATGTAGTCATTACATACTCATATTCATATATATGCTTATATATTGTACAATTATTTTATTCTTATGCTTATATATACTGTGTGACAAAATAAATAAATAAAATAAAATAAATAAATAAATAAGAAATGAAATACTGTATTTTCTTTTCGGAATGAAAATGTATCTTTGTGGACTGTGGACTTTCTCATTCTTTTTCCCATAGCCTTATAGTGCAATAACAGAAGGCATGATGCCTTTATATAATACCAAGAATTTGCCATTTCTATTGTATTTATATTATTACAAGTTTTATGATACACTGGTTGTTATAAATATCTGCCTTCACTTTACTGCAATTTTTGAACAGTCCCAGTGGCTCATGTACTTATTTCTTTGTTTTGTTAGGTTTGTCATTTATTAGATTTATAGCCTATCTTTCAATCAGGAAATCAAAGTGACACAAACAGTATCCTTCACAACAGCAACCCAAAAGGATAGGTTACTCTAATAGAGACAAACCTTACTGATTAACAAAGACAAACCTAACTAGCTAACTAACTCCAAATCACCTGATGTGTCTCAGGGCAGACTTAAAACTGTATCTATCCAATGTCAGTCCAATACCTTTTCCACTACAGAACCCTGGCTCCAGTTTTGTAAAAATACCTCATGAAAATTGTGTTCAGAATCATGAGACCAAATAGAAATACCACTCATCAAACATGCACACTCTGCATAATCTCCAATCCAAATGTGATGTTGCCGTACAAATACTTAAAGTTGCAGGCATCTTCTATGAAGAAAGCTTTCAGATGAAATTATACTTATATTGGCTGGGTAAGCAAAGATATTGGATTATTGCTTTAAAAAGCAAAGCTATGCCTGCAAAGAGTGACAATATCAGAGGTGCTAGTTTAAGCTGAGCGTTCTATATTTATAATGCCTGACCTTGTATTCAGGCAGATTTTAAAATGATTAAATTGCTAAATAAAAAGAGAAATTAATTTATAGCACTTCTTGTTTATATTTCAATATTTTTAGTAGATAGCTTCGGAAGATGAAGCTTCGAGATCAGTTATTTGCTTTATTTTATTAATGTTCCAATAATTTGCAGAACATTTCTTTTATATTGTGTAGAATGGCATGATGTAGTCAAGTGGGGATGTGTTTTGTCCTCTCTTTGTGGACTGATAGCTGTGAAAGTTGTTTAACTACAGAAGAGCCCTTATTTTAACCATTAATTATATAGAGAGAATGCTATCTTATTTTTAAAAAGTTTGTTTTTATTGTGTTCTACAAGTTTTGCACAGATTTTTTAATCTGTGCTAACATTACTTTAGATTTTTCTACATCTCTTGAGATCCTAGTAAGCTGAAATCCAACTCTGATAACTTGACTAGGTTATGGATTAAACTGTCACTTAACTTCCTCAGAAAGTTTAAATGTTACTAGCATAAATTTATATAAATGCTCCTCTGTTTTCCCAGAGTGACACTTTGAGGTTGGAATATCATAGATTTTTTTTTATTAGTGTCATTGAATGTCAACTTTTCTGTCTAAGTTAGAGACATGACTGTCATGGTTGATGAAACATGTTGTGTGGGGTGATCACATAACTTTTCCTCTCTGAGGTTTACGGCATCTGGGGAATGGCAGATGAAACAAGTGAGTTGGAAAGTAGAGGAGAGTATCACATAAAATTACATAGACACACAATGCTAAAAAGTAAAGACATAAAGATTTGGAAGTTATAATTATTCTTGACTTTCAAAATATTTAGGATAATCTATATATATATATAAAAGCGAAAACCGCTCATGCCGTAATCACAAAATCTCCAGAACCGTAAAGCCTACAAACTTGAAATTTGCCACGTATGTTCCTCTTGGCTTCTATGTGCTCACTAAGAAAGGATTTTTTGAAATGACCATCAGAGCATTAGTATTTCCTATACTGTTATTAACATGTTCTGTTGCTAAAGGGTTCTACCCCCTCCCACCTGAAAAGAAATCTGTTTTAAATGCAAAATACAAGCAGAGGAGAGGAGTTTCATTTGCAGTTTTACTTTCACAGCAGCAAGCAGCTTTACTACAGAACAGTTGAGCTAAGCCATGCCCAGCCTCCTTCCTGTCTCCTACTTGCTCACACAGCAAATACTGTTTGAGTTTCCAAACACCCCTCAACTCTCTCACATACTGACAGGATGCTAGCCAGATGAATACCTGCGGGCTGGGACATTCTTATCCCCCTCCGCTTCTATTCTAACTGACAGTTGCATTATATTAACACTCTGATGCTATAGAGTTACACATTTTACATTAAGTTTCAGGCTGTAAGTGTCATTTTATCCAGCCCGAGCACATAGTTTCGTAGTGAATCATGGGCATCGAGCTAGTAACCAGTGGTGGGTTGCCCCTGGTTCGCTCCGGTTCTGTAGAGCCAGTAGTAAAACTCTGCTGGTGTTCGGAGAACCGGTAGTAATGGGTGGCTGGCCACGCCCTCAAACCGGTTCTCCAATCATCAGAGGTTTGTGTGTTTTTTACTTTTAAAAGCCTCTTTTCTTCAGTCAAAAAAAGGCTTTTAAAAGAAAAAAAACCCCTCTGATGATCGCGTGGCTGAGCAGGGATCCTCAGAGGAACCTGTTAAAAACTTTTTTTCTCTGGCCCACCCAATACCCCCTCCTCACTTACTTAATTAAGTAAGCTCCTTTTGGGCTCGCTTTCCTTTAAGCAGTTACATTAGCTCTAACTGATTATGCATTCCTGCAATCCATGTCTTCAGAGCCTTTGCTGGCTGAGGAACTCTGGGAGTTGAAGTCCACAAACCTTAAAGTTACTAAAGTTGGAGACCCCTGGTATAAAGAATATAAATAAAATAATAAAATATTTGCGCAGCTTTCTGAGATTTGGTGTGTTTCTGTAGTGTTTCACTCTAACTACACAAACACACAGAATCTCACAAAGCTGTATGTGGCATTTTGTGTGTGTGTGTGTGTGAGTCTGTTGTGTTGTGTTGTGTGTGTGTAAAGTGTGAATGTTGGTTTTTGAGCTTTTTGTGGCTTTGTGAAGTTCTTGCTTGTTGCAGGGGCCCTTTTGGGTGAAGTGCAGCTGCTTTTACATTGTGTATGAGTCAGTTGTGTTGTGTTGTGTTGTGCTGTGTGTGTGTAAAGTGTGAAAGTTGGTTTTTGAGCTTTTTGTGGCTTTGTGAAGTTCCTGCTTGTTGGTTTTTGAGCTTTTTGTGTCTTTGTGAGGTTCCTGCTTGTTGCAGGGGCCCTTTTGTGTGAAGTGCAGTTGCTTTTACATTGTGTGTGAGTCAGTTGTGTTGTGTGTGTGTAAAGTGTGAAAGTTGGTTTTTGGTACCTCTTATTGTTTTTTATACTTTGTTTATTATTTTTATTATTTATTGTTATTGGCCACGCCCACCCAGCCACATGACGGCTAAGCCACGCCCAGAGTCACAAAGAGAATTCAGGAGTATTGTAGTGTAGGTAATCTTCAACTTAAAATCACAATTGATCCCAACATTTCTGTTGCGAAGTGAAACTTTGTTAAGTGAGTTTTGCCCAATTTTACGTCTTTTCTTGCCACAGTTGTTAAGTAAATCACTGCAATTGTTAAGTTACAGTTGTAAAGTGAATCTGGCTTCTCCATTGACTTTGCTTTGCTTTGAGTCAGTTGCCAAGCATCTGAATTTTGATCATGTAACCATGGGGATGCTGCAATGGTTGTAAGTGTGAAAAATGGTCATATGTTGAAGCATCTGGTGGGCTTCTCATGAAGGCTGCTAACGAACGACAGACTCATGGACTTCTCGGGATGAGAGCCTGGAGAAAGTCTGGGATGATGAAGCCCAGAGCAAATTCCAGAGCCCCCTTTTATTGTGTTTAGGTAAAAATGGGTGGTTACAAAAGGTAAGCAGGGGAGGTTACATATTAGCATATATTCAACATGTGAACACGTGACTACAAGCACATCCACAAGCCTATGATTTTGGAAGAAAGCTCGTGATTCTTGGGAGGAGTTTTACCATGAGGTGGCTCTTTGTTCTCTGCCATGAGGTGGCTGCCCTTTGTTCTCTGTTTTTGCCTACGTGGTACAGTTGCATGGCAACCTACACAGGCTACAAGGACATCACTCCCACATGTGTCTAAGGCGTTCTACAGTTACACTATTCAAGCTACACGTAGCAAACAGAAATACATCTTGTACATCCTGACTCTGCATGTTAACAAATCTCATATAATTGTATGTAGGAGAAACTTCTAAGAAGCTTTGTGAAAGGAACCTTATCAGAAAAGGAATGTCCTGTGGCTATCACAAAAGTGTTGATACATTTCACACCATCGTAGAGGCAAACATCTTTGCAGCCTTGACATGACTGACATAAAACAAGTTTCTGCTTATTTCTTTTGTACGTGATAAAATTAGCCAAAGTGACTTATGCTGATCTTTGCACATAAGCAATCTCACAAAGGAGTTCATATGGTTTAATATTGCAACAGTCATAAATCAATTTTTTCAGTAATGTTGTAACTTTAAATGGTCACTAAATGAATTGTTCTAAGTCAAGGTCTACCTGTATGTAAATCATCTCTGAAATCTGCACTTGAGCTTGAAGAACTCCCTTTTCAACTGTTTCTCCAGCTATTTCATCTTCAGGGAACTAAAGCTTTGAGGATTGTCTCTACATTACTTGTTTTTTTATTATATTTTAAATACACATGTATTGTTTTTCTTTTTCTTATTTTTCATGACAAGAGATTGGCTGGTATATATTTATGGTGTACACCAGTGGTGGCAAACCTCTTACTTACCAAGTGCCGAACAAGAATGTGCTTTGCGTGCTGCATGCACTCATGTGCCAAACATGCTAACACAGAGCTTGTCCCCAGGCGCTGCGCCTGCAACCACACCATTTGCGCATGCGTGTGGTTTTCATGTGTGCAATGCACGCATACGAATGTTATCTGCGCATGCGCACACCACGCATCAGTTGTCTCACGCGCATGCACAAACACGCACACATGCGCAGGAGAGCTCCGAAAACCAGCTGGGTCCCCTGAATTGCACGCATGCGCACCAGAGGCCTGAACACCAGCTGGGCCACGTGCACATGTGCAGCTTCAAGTGAGTTTGGCGAAGGCTCGCGTGCCAGGAAAACTGGTTCTGCGTGCCACTTCCGGCACGCATGCCATAGGTTCGCCAACACGAGTGCACACCGAAGCCATTCTTATCTCATCAGTTAGATAGTTTATATCAGGAATATTATTTATACTATAAATGTAATATTAATACAGGTGTAAGAAGAAGATTAGCTGTGTTTCTGATTCCAAATTATTTAACAGTAGCAGCAGCAAAAATATTTTATTACATAAATTAGACTGTTAAAATATTTTGGACTTCTGTGTATAAAGAGAGTAAGATCAGATAATTCTGGTTCTGAATAGAAATGTTCTTTCTTTCTTTCTTTCTTTCTTTCTTTCTTTCTTTCTTTCTTTCTTTCTTTCTTTCCTTCCTTCCTTCCTTCCTTCCTTCCTTCCTTCCTTCCTTCCTTCCTTTCCTGCCTTTATTTTTACAAATAACTCAATGCGTGAACAAATCCAATACACCTTCCTCCTCCTATTTTCCTGACAGCAGCAATCCTGTATTTATAATAATGTGTTTCATTAGTATTTTAATGCACATAATGCAGTTAACAACATTCTGCAGATGAAAATATATAGTTTTCTGAACATTACCACAAAATGCATACAAATGTGTTCATTAGGAGAAGTTTGTACAAAGAATAATATATCGATAATGAGAAAAAAGTATTATTTTAGAAAAAATGTATATTAAATGCATGAAAATGCATTGAATTTATGTAAGTATTTAATATCCACAAACTGAATTGGAAGCAGAATGCTAAAAAAAATTGGACATGGAAAAAACACTTGTTTAAATTGCATTTTTACATATTTGCCTTTCCAAAAGTTTAGGAAAACAAGTTTAAAAACATTTTGTGTCAACACAATTACATAGTAACCTGGAATCACATTCTGCAAGGAATAACACGGATGTTAATTTATCTTCTGTAGCACTTATGTCTACACAGTGTTCCAGACAACAAACTGTTTATTATGATGAGTTGAGGATTTTCTGGTTATCGCGTGGAGCCTTGTTTGAATTGAATCCAAGTCTGTCAATTAATTGGACTGACTTGAAGCAACAGAGAAAAAATCTTTCTACAACTGCAAATGTATGACTGTATTTTAAACAACTGTCCCTTATAATTAATTTTTCCAGTGGAACGTTTTAATAGGCACAGTCATAACATTTATTATTGGCACGTTTTATAAAAATTATAGCCAGTAGCTTGGCACAGTGTGACAGGGAGATCCCTGTTGGTAAGTGATTTTGCTTGTAAAACATGCAGCCAAATAATTTTTGGTAGCTGGAATGTGAAGGGTGATGAAAGGGCATTTGTGCTACCAGAGTTTCTGTTAACTGCAAAGTAATTGTTTAATTCATCAGGTGGTTGCTTGTCTCAGATCTAAAACTCAGTTCAGGGACACAGAGACAGCAATAGTGGTTTTGAAGAGGGAGGAACCAATGGTGAAATCCAAATTTTTTTATTACCGGTTTTTACTACTGGCTTGGTGGGCGTGGTGTGCTTGGTGGGCGTGGCAGGGGAAGGATACTGCAAAAACTCCATTCCTACCCCACTCTGGGGCCAGCCAGAGGTGGTATTTGCCAGTTCTCCAAACTGCTGAAAATTTCCGCTACTGGTTCTCCAGAACCTGTCAGAACCTGCTGGAATTCACCCCTGGAGGGAACTATGTGGTAAAGTATCTGCCTCTTTTTTTGTGATCTTCTTTTGGTTGATTTCAAAGATTTGCAAAGGACAATATCACATTCTTACCCAGGATTATATAGTTTATACTTTCATTTATGCTCTAGTTTTGTGAGACAAGTTGCCTATTGCTAGGTGAGCTGTCATACAAATAAATGTAAGTCAATTAACAACTGTAGGCATTTTGCAGTTCTCCGTAATAAAGAAGATGATCATGACAGGAAGCTGATTTACATCTAACTTATATATTGATTATTTATTAAATTTATTTGCCACCCATTTCTTTTCAAGGTTTTAAAAATGCAGATTAAATAGCAAAAAGTACATGGTAAAGGATACATACCATGGTTTCTTTACCACTGTTAATTGTAGATGGGTGTGAACAATTTTGGGTGTACGCTGAATCCTGCCTTTATTAATAGATCCATTCAGGTACTATATTTATGAGCAGATTTCAAAAAGGGAAGGAGATGGAAGAGCTACCATCCACAGATGCTGTGCTAAAGAGATCATTTATTACACTTGAAAGCTTTCATACAAACTGGAATACTTTTGAATGTTTCATTCTTTCTTTCTCACTTGTCTGTCCGTCCATCATCTATCTACTGTATCTATCTATTTATCTACTGTATCTATCTATTTATCTATCTATCTATTTATCTATCTATCTATCTACCAAATTTATTTGCCACCTATCTTGTATCTGACGACTCTGGGTGGTTTACAGCATTATTTTTTTTTAATCAGTTGCATCCTTACCTTGTGTGTTTTATTTTGCAGATTGATGCACGCTCAGCTATTTAATTTGTTGTTAGACAGTATTATTTAGCCCTGATATGCTTTTAAAAGAAATCACAATAATGACACTTACGCAAATAAAATAAAAATAATGTATATTGTACCAGTTTCAATGTTGTATCTCTTAAACTATAGGTAGTTCTCAACTTGCAACAGTTCATTTAGCGACTGTTTGAAGTTACAGCGGCACTAGAAAAAAAGGGACTTACGACTGTTGTAGCAACCCCTTGGTCACATGATCAAAATTCGGATGCTTAGCAATTGGTTCATATTTATGACGGTTGCAGTGTCCTGGGGTCATCTGATCACCTTTTGTGACCTTCTGACAAGTAAAGTCAATGTAGAAACCAGATATACTTAACAACCATGTGACTAATTTAACAATTGCAGTGATTCACTTAACAAATTTTCGCGTAGCTCCCACGTAACACCGCTCCTGCGCAGGCTGCACTGGCTACCTGTGGCCTTTCGAGTGCACTTTAAGGTGTTGGTTACGACCTTTAAAGCGCTCCATGGCTTAGGGCCTGGGTACTTACGGGACCGCCTGCTGTTACCGTATGCCTCCCACCGACCCGTACGCTCTCACAGAGAGGGACTCCTCAGGGTGCCGTCCGCCAAGCAATGTCGGCTGGCGGCCCCCAGGGGAAGGTCCTTCTCTGTGGGGGCTCCCACACTTTGGAACGAACTTCCCCCGGGCTTACGCCAAATACCTGACCTTCGGACCTTCCGCCGCGAACTGAAGACACATCTTTTCATTCGCGCGGGGCTGGCTTAAATTTTAAATTTTAAATTTTAAATTACATAAATTTTATCAATTTTAAATTTTTTACTAATTTTAAATGGGGTTTTGGTTTTTATAAATTTTTAAAGTTCTAGGCTAATTATAATAAGTTTTTTAATTTGCATTTTAAATTGTATACTGTAGTGTCTGTATTTTATTGTTGCCTGTACACCGCCCTGAGTCCTTCGGGAGAAGGGCGGTATAAAAATCAAATAAATAAATAAATAAAATAAATAAATGTGGCAAGAAAAGTCCTAAAATGGGGCAAAACTCACTTAACAAATTTCTCTTACCAACATAAATTCTGGCCTCAGTTGTGGTCGTAAATTGAGGACTGCCTGTATAAGCGAACATTTAGTAGTGGTAGATACAACATTGTATTACTGTAAAATCTTGCAAAACTCAAACAGCTGCAGAACATTTTATCAATAATAAGCAATATGTCCATATGAGACTACTGAGAAAATATTTTGCAGTTAACAGTATGACTCCTTCTTGCAAGCATGTGTTCTGAGTTCTGTAGTCACTGCAATAATTAACTACACTTATTGGTTTTGTAAATAATGAATGTTCATTTGGATTCTGCACTAATAATGCAGATTATTTGACATTTGGCAGATACTTTAATGAAGTAATATATTAAAGGTTATATATAATTGTATAGTATTCTTATACAAAAATATAATATTTTTGTATAAGAATATAATTTCCAAGACAGTATCCTTATATATTACAAAACTGAAAAAATGAAACAATACATTTTAATGAATAGTATATTGTAGACTCAATAATACAGATAATTTTTCTATTATGCATGAGATCTATTATGCATGAGATCTCAGGGGTTGCCACAAAGAAGAGGGAGTCGGGCTGTTCTCCAAAGCACCTGAGGGTAGAACAAGAAGCAATGGGTGGAAACTGATCAAAGAAAGAAGCAACTTAGAACTAAGGAGAAATTTCCTGACAGTTAGAACAATTAATAAGTGGAACGACTTGCCTGCAGAAGTTGTGAATGCTCCAACACTGGAAATTTTTAAGAAAATGTTGGATAACCATCTGACTGAGATGGTGTAGGGTTCCTGCCTAGGCAGGGGGTTGGACTAGAAGGCCTCCAAGGTCCCTTCCAACTCTGTTGTTATGTTATGTTATGAGATAATTTCATGAATGAAATATAAATATTTCACTAGATATATGCCAAAACTGAATTTTGTTAGCAGGAGATTATCTTATTAGATCTTAACTATATTTTCATTCAAATAAACTGTTACTTATTCATGATTACAATTCACATGGCTGTCCATCTCCTATTCATGCCTCTGATTGGCTAACAATAGTTTAAAACAGCATGAAACCATAAAAACAACAAACAACAAGTCAACCTTAAGATAAGTGAACTTCAATTCTTGGAATTTCCAAGCCAGCATCTCTAAGGAGCTTCAGTACTGCTTGAATGCAAGCTCAACCTGCCAATATGAAAATAACCACCAGAAACTCAGCAGAGCTAGAGATAGTAACTATCAACTCTGAATATTTACTAGCCTAAATATAAAATAATTTTTATTATATCATTTATAATATATACTAAATATTATATATTGGTATAAAATAAAAGTAAAACAGGCTATATGATTCCAATAGCTTCAGTGCATTAGCAAATGTAATCTCTGCTGTAGAAAGGACACTAAACTGAGCAGGAAGAATGCCTGTTTATGTTTAAGGAGAATGCTTGACTTAGATATCTGTCAAGACTAAATGAAAAAGGATCAGCTAGTTGGAAACATATCCTTGAGTTGTAATATATGCTTATATGTAATATATATAATATATGCAAAACGAACTTCTTTTAATCCCAAAGGTGCTTTTTCAAGAGGCAATTGGGCTTTCTGGTTTTTCTTTGAAGATGTTTCACTTCTCATCCAAGAAGCTTCATCAGCTATGAAGAGCTGAAGAAGCTCCTTGGATGAGAAATGAAACGTCTTCAAAGAAAAACCAGAAAGCCCAATTGCCTCTTGAAAAAGCACCTTTGGGACAACCATGACTTGGATGACTGAGAATCTCCATTGAATCCCCTCTTTTAAGCACAGTTCCAAGAGTTAGATAATTGAGGCAGTATAAAACACTTGTAACAGTTATTTGCCAATTTCAATTTTCCTTTTATTTTAATTATTTCTGATTCACAGAGCCATATGAAAACATCTTTAAAAAATGCCCACAATTCATTAAATATCATTTCTATCCTCCTGGTTGAATGTATTTTATTTTAATGTTTGATATTAATTTCACTTACATAATTTCTAATGGGTTTTTTGTCTTTGTATGCCAAAAATTACTGATGTACATGGGAGAAATGTTTTACCTCAGATGTACTCTGCCACTATTCACTCCCAAATGGTAGCAAAATGATGGGAATTGAGAAAAGGAAAATCAGGATATTGCAATTGTATAGAAATACATACCTATGTATTTAAGGGAAATTGTCTGGATGTGGAATATATCACTGCTTGTCTCTTGACAGGGTCACCATGGAGAGAGATGAATTAAATCTTTCAGTTGAAGTTTTGAAACTAAGAGTGTTTGACTTATTTGGGCTCTGAATGGTATTTAAGGAATAAAGAGAAAAGAGCAGGAAGTTCTAATTGGCAAATTACTCCTTGTTATTTAGCTTGGCTTCCAAGTTGGAAATTACAATAATGAGGACTTTGTGGAACATGCCCTTGAGCAAATCCAGGAGGCTTTTTCTTTAATTACCATTTAATATGAAGATAGTCTGACAACATATTGTAACATTTAAGCTGTCACTTTCTATCAAGCAAATATTTTAATGTAATGATTTTAAAATTCCTTTTCGTGATTTTATGATTTATGAAGGATTTCAAATGAACGATAAACAAAAAGACTGAATTTATTTCCTCCCAACTAGAATTCATTCAATTAATGAATGGTCCTCCATGATATTCTTAAGAAGACATGTGAACTAACAACGAGTACATTTAGGTTATTGTAATGTGTATAGTTAGTAAGAACTGCAACAGCACACAACATGGACTTTTGCTGGTTAAATTTCACTTTTTTTTTTTAATTTGTATTTACATCCCGCCCTTCTCCGAAGACTCAGGGCGGCTTACACTATGTTAAGCAATAGTCTTCATCCATTTGTATATTATATACAAAGTCAACTTATTGCCCCCCAACAATCTGGGTCCTCATTTTACCTACCTTATAAAGGATGGAAGGCTGAGTCAACCTTGACTTCCACATGCTTCAATTTATGGTAATTTATATCAGAATGTCCACTTCCATTTAATAATCAATATAATAAAAACAAGCTAAACAAATCATTTTCTTATTTTAAGAACCAATTATCAAGACATAGATTCAGAGAATTATCAATACATAGATCCAGAGAAGCAAAATCCATACTTTTCTTTCTATTATAGAAATGTTATCAATAAGATTTTATTCCTTGGTAATATTGGCATCATTCTTATTGTATTTGTATTTTCAGAACTAGGAAAATATTCAGCACACATATACCCTCACCCCATACTAGGTGTAACTTGCCATCAATAATAACTATCAGTAACAACTGTATCTACTGTACCACCACCATATATTATGCTTGTATACAGCTCTATCTGAAGTGACTTATAGTAACTTATTGTTGGGCATAAACAACCAGGTCCTGCTCTTATTCCCTTGTCATTTTTATTGTCAGTTAAAACTTCATTACGATCAAAGATCAGCATAAGGAAGGATGGGTACATCAATTAAAATGTATTTTAGCCAGTCCTCCTGTTTGAAAAATTCCGCCATTACAGACTGATGATTTTACGTTGATAATCCATCTTTTCTCTTTTCCTCACAGCTTATTTTAGTAATGCTTCTCTGATTTTAAGAAACTGATTAATTGGGTCATATTAAAATTTTATCTAAAATTTGCTTGGTAGGCATCCAAGCCAATGTTTGTGTAGTCTACATATAAAAACCACCCTCCTGAACTAACCCTTAAGGGTAAATTGCCATTATTTCATATTTTGTAATATTGTCTGACAATTTTGTAGTAGCAATAGCAATAGCAATAGCACTTAGACTTATATACCACTTCAGAGTGCTTTACAGCCCTCTCTAAGTGGTTTACAGAGTCAGCATATTGCCCCTAACAATCTGAGTCCTCAGTTTACCGACCTCGGAAGGATGGAAAGCTGAGTCAACCTTATTTTATTTATTTATTTATTTATTTATTTATTTATTTATTTATTTATTTATTTATTTATTTATTTATTTATTTATTTTGTCAAATACATATTAAATAATATATATATGCATAAATTGAAAACATAAAAAGAATACAACTAAAGGAGATGGTAGGGCATGCTGGTGCTCTTATACACGCCCCTTACAGACCTCTTAGGAATGGGGTGAGGTCAACAGTAGACAGTCTTAAGTTAGATTTGGGGATGAGACCACGGAGTCTGGTAGTGCATTCCAGGCATTAACAACTCTGTTATTGAAGTGATATTTTCTACAATCGAGATTGGACCGTTTCACTTTAAGTTTGAATCTATTGTGTGCTCGTGTATTGTTGTAGTTGAAGTTGAAGTAGTCATTGACAGGAAGGACATTGTAGCAGATGATTTTATGAGTTAAGCTCAGGTCATACCGAAGGCGGTGTAATTCTAAATTTTCTAAACCCAGAATTTCAAGTCTAGTGGAATAAGGTATTTTGTTGCGAGCAGAGGAGTGGAGGACTCTTCTTGTGAAATATTTCTGGACACGCTCAATTGTATTAATGTCCGATATGCAGTGTGGGTTCCAGATAGATGAGCTGTAATCAAGAATTGGTCTAGCAAATGTTTTGTATGCTGTGGTTAGTAGTGTAATCTTACTGGAGAAGAAACTACACAAGGTTAGATTTACAACTCTTAATGTCTTTTTGGCGATGTAGTTGCAGTGGGCTTTGGCACTTAGATCATTTGATATGAGAACTCCAAGATCTTTGACAGAGAGAGGGTCATCTACAAGGTCATGTCCACCTAGCTTGTATTTTGTGTTCTGATTCTTTCTGCCAATGTGTAAGACAGATCATTTGTTGGTTGAGATTTGGAGTTACCAAATTTTTGACCATTCTGACACAAAATCAAGGTCTTTTTGAAGGGTAGCAGCATTGTTGGTAACAATGGTAACCAACCTTGATCCTGGTGAGATTCGATCTGCCAAACTGCTGGCAGCCGGTGATCAGCAGAAGTAGTCTGCAGTACGGCACTCTAACCACCTTGCCACTGAGGCTCTTTGTATAATGTACCTGTAATAATCATGGATTTTTGCCAGGTCATTAGGTATCAATATTTATGTGGACATCCATGTGCAATTTTTATAAGCCATCCTGATAAGGAATGTAGATACTAATTCTGTTTTCATAGGAGAAGACAGAGGGAAGACAGATGAGATGGTAAAAAAAACCTTCAGGAAAGGTTTTTTCCCTGAATAATTCCTGAAGCTCAGAAAAGAAGGAAGGGACAAAAGAAGGAAGGAGGAATGCAAAGCAGATCATGGGTGGTCTCTATGATAGAATGTCTTCTCTGGCTGCTGAGATGTATGGTTTTACTGTAGAATATTGCAAGCTGCTAAACCTGAGTTGGATTGCAGAGGGTTTAAACTGTTAATAGTTTTGTTAGTTCATGGGTAAACCCTTAGGGACCATTGAAGAGAGTTGTTGGGCATGATCCAGAAAAAAGTGCTGAAGACATAAAAAGGAGGATGGTCTACCTGCATGGATGATTCTCCAGGGATCAAAGAGGATGGGAAGTTCAGCTGCTTTATCACCGAAAGGCCAGCTACCAGCCTAACTTACAGAGAGAATTAATATCATTGCGTGCATTTTCTTAATTCTAAATTAGGAAACAGAATTAGGAATAGAAGAATACACAAATCTATGAAGCTTAATTATTGTCTGCAATATCAGCTTAGAATTGCTTTAGGCTAAAGCCTTGAACAGAGAAAAACTATTTGGGCTATGTTATCAAAGCTGCGGAGGAGAAAAGAATGTGCAATGGATTGCAATGCAATTAGTTAGGGAGGCGAGGGAAATGAAACTATTTCTGCTGTCTACTTTGTTAATAAAACAATTTAAAAAAGGAGTTTTCACTGAATTTTCTATTGGATCCTGACTATCCCCAGGATGTACTGTTACATTGTACCATTTGATTCACATGTTCCAATAGTATTTATTTTAGAAATGTAATTGAAGAAACTATAAATGATTTAAGTTTGAAATATCAATATTAACAAAATAAAATATATTTATTTATATTCTCCTAGCACAGGAGTAGTCAATCTTTTTATAGCTACTGCCTTTTGTATCTCTGTTAGTAGTAAAATTTTCTAACCGCCAACCGGTTCCACAGTAATGCACTGTGTATTGTCGTCTGCGCATGCCTCTTGAGCATTGTGGATTGGGTTTGGGTAGGGGGCCGCCAGCTACCAGTTCTGCTTGTCTGTTACAGCTGGATGGTGTGGGGGGAGATGTGCGAGCTATTCTGGGATGAGGCTGTTTTGTTTGCGGTCGCACTATAGCGCCATTTAATTTCACTTACATAACGTGAACTAAACTTATGCGCGGGCGATACAAATAATATCTTTTCAGAAATTTAAATTGTCACAGGGAATTTTATGAAAACCTAATGAAAATGTTTTTAAATAATGCTATGAAATTTTTTTAAAAACTCAATTAAATTAAAAAAAGGAAAGTGAGTCAGTATCAGACAAAACCCCTACCGCCCACCATGAAAGCTGGAAGGCCCACTAGTGGGCGGTAGGGACCAGGTTGACTACCACTGCTCTAGCAGGATCTTTAATCCTTAAAGAAAAGAACATCCTCCCATCATGCTTTCAGTCAAGAATTAAAATGAAATCACTGCTTATGGCATGATGTTTATTTCTTTATTGCTTCGTTTGTTGGATTCTTTATATCTCTTTGTTTTTACTCCAGGAAACAAAGGGATTTTCCCTCCTCCATTTTCTCTACAATCCAGATCATAGCTGAACCAAAAGAGATCCTGCGTTTTGTTCTCATCCTATACCTAAACCATTATATATTTGTTAGAAAGAAGTGGTAAGAATGGTAACATTTTCTTTCAAGTACAGATAGTCCTCTACTTACAATAGTTCATTTACTGATTGTTCAAAATTACAATGGCAATGAAAAAGTGACTTACGACTGTTGCAGCATCCCTTGGTCACATGATCAAAATTTGAATGCTTTGCAATTAGTTCATATTTATGACAGTATAAGTATATTTTCTCCTTGCATATAACATAACATAACATCAGAGTTGGAAGGGACCTTGGAGGCCTTCTAGTCCAACCCCCTGCCCAGGCAGGAAACCCTACACCATCTCAGTCAGATGGTTATCCAACATTTTCTTAAAAATTTCCAGTGTTGGAGCATTCACAACTTCTGAAGGCAAGTCGTTCCACTTATTAATTGTTCTAACTGTCAGGAAATTTCTCCTTAGTTCTAAGTTGCTTCTTTCTTTGATCAGTTTCCACCCATTGCTTCTTGTTCTACCCTCAGGTGCTTTGGAGAACAGCCCGACTCCCTCTTCTTTGTGGCAGCCCCTGAGATATTGGAACACAGCTATCATGTCTCCCCTAGTCCTTCTTTTTGTTAAACTAGACATACCCAGTTCCTGCAACCGTTCTTCATATGTTTTATCCTCCAGTCCCCTAATCATCTTTGTTGCTCTTCTCTGCACTCTTTCTAGAGTCTCAACATCTTTTTTACATCGTGGCGACCAAAACTGGATGCAATATTCCAAGTGTGGCCTTACCAAGGCATTATAAAGTGGTACTAACACTTCACGTGATCACTAATACTTCACGTGATCACTAACACTTCACGTGATCCAGTATATATGTCATATTTTCCCCATAAGTACTATAAAGAATATATTGAATTTTCCCCTTCTGGGACCAATTATAGATTCAAGGAGGCTTTACATATTGTGTTTGTCTCATTTATAGGTCAATTAGCCATACACAATAAGTCAAGCAATCTATAGATTAGCTGGATTGGCCCAATATATTAGCCAGTAAATTTCAGCAGGAGTGGGTTTGGGTAGGGGCCGCCAGCTACCAGTTCTGCTTGTCTGTTACAGCTGGATGGTGTGGGGAGATGTGCGAGCTATTCTGGGATGAGGCTGTTTTGTTTGCGGTCGCACTATAGCGCCATTTAATTTCACTTACATAACGTGAACTAAACTTATGCGATACAAATAATATCTTTTCAGAAATTTAAATTGTCACAGGGAATTTTATGAAAACCTAATGAAAATGTTTTTAAATAATGCTATGAAATTTTTTTAAAAACTCAATTAAATTAAAAAAAGGAAAGTGAGTCAGTATCAGACAAAACCCCTACCGCCCACCATGAAAGCTGGAAGGCCCACTAGTGGGCGGTAGGGACCAGGTTGACTACCACTGCTCTAGCAGGATCTTTAATCCTTAAAGAAAAGAACATCCTCCCATCATGCTTTCAGTCAAGAATTAAAATGAAATCACTGCTTATGGCATGATGTTTATTTCTTTATTGCTTCGTTTGTTGGATTCTTTATATCTCTTTGTTTTTACTCCAGGAAACAAAGGGATTTTCCCTCCTCCATTTTCTCTACAATCCAGATCATAGCTGAACCAAAAGAGATCCTGCGTTTTGTTCTCATCCTATACCTAAACCATTATATATTTGTTAGAAAGAAGTGGTAAGAATGGTAACATTTTCTTTCAAGTACAGATAGTCCTCTACTTACAATAGTTCATTTACTGATTGTTCAAAATTACAATGGCAATGAAAAAGTGACTTACGACTGTTGCAGCATCCCCTTGGTCACATGATCAAAATTTGAATGCTTTGCAATTAGTTCATATTTATGACAGTATAAGTATATTTTCTCCTTGCATATAACATAACATAACATCAGAGTTGGAAGGGACCTTGGAGGCCTTCTAGTCCAACCCCCTGCCCAGGCAGGAAACCCTACACCATCTCAGTCAGATGGTTATCCAACATTTTCTTAAAAATTTCCAGTGTTGGAGCATTCACAACTTCTGAAGGCAAGTCGTTCCACTTATTAATTGTTCTAACTGTCAGGAAATTTCTCCTTAGTTCTAAGTTGCTTCTTTCTTTGATCAGTTTCCACCCATTGCTTCTTGTTCTACCCTCAGGTGCTTTGGAGAACAGCCCGACTCCCTCTTCTTTGTGGCAGCCCCTGAGATATTGGAACACAGCTATCATGTCTCCCCTAGTCCTTCTTTTTGTTAAACTAGACATACCCAGTTCCTGCAACCGTTCTTCATATGTTTTATCCTCCAGTCCCCTAATCATCTTTGTTGCTCTTCTCTGCACTCTTTCTAGAGTCTCAACATCTTTTTTACATCGTGGCGACCAAAACTGGATGCAATATTCCAAGTGTGGCCTTACCAAGGCATTATAAAGTGGTACTAACACTTCACGTGATCACTAATACTTCACGTGATCACTAACACTTCACGTGATCCAGTATATATGTCATATTTTCCCCATAAGTACTATAAAGAATATATTGAATTTTCACCTTCTGGGACCAATTATAGATTCAAGGAGGCTTTACATATTCTGTTTGTCTCATTTATAGGTCAATTAGCCATACACAATAAGTCAAGCAATCTATAGATTAGCTGGATTGGCCCAATATATTAGCCAGTAAATTTCAGCAGGAGTGGGGAATTGACTCCATGCCTCTCAGTCTTAATCTACCTTGAGCATAAATTAGAATGAAAATTATGTATCTATACAAATATTTTAATTTGGCTTTATGGGCCAGTATTACAATTGTTTAAAATAAAGGCAATTTATTTGTGTTTCAAAGAACCCACAATTTTTCTTTGTTTCTATTGGCATTTAATTTGCCAGTAATAAAATTAGTATTCCAAGTCAATGAATGCATAACTGTATTGATATTATCTGGTGTTAAAAGAAATTACTGACAAAGACATGCTTTTTCAACAGACAATTAGCATAATTAGTATATATCAACAATATGTATAATTGTTTTTTTTTTTATTACTTTTTTTACAACAAACAAACAAAAAAAATACATTATTACACCCTTGTGCTATACATAAAAGGAAGATTTGGGTCTTCGGATATATCCTCATGATTGCCAAAATCCACGTTCTCGAGGTACAGGTACTGAAGCGTCCAATGTTCCAAGCGCAAAGTCCACAAATGGTTTCCAAGTCTTCCAGAAAATATCTTCTTTATACACACCACTTCTAATTTTAATATCACATGTCATTTTATCATTTAAAGCTAATTTCCACATTTCAGAATTCCACTCTTCTATTCTAAAAATCACATCTAGTTTCCAATATCTAGCTATTATAATTCTACCTATTATAATCATAATTCTAATCAATTCTTTTCATATTTTGTTAATTCTATTTCCTTAATTACCAACAATAATATAGTTTCCACTCTCAATGTTATTACTTTCCCCATCATTTCAAATATCATTTTCTCCAATTGTTGCCAAAACTTTTAACCTTATCACAATTATACCACATATGTTCATAAGTCCCCAATTCCATCTCACATCTCCAACATTTTTACTAGTTTTTATCCATTTGTGACAATCTTACTGGAGTCAAATACCATTTCAAACAACTTTATAATTGTGCTCTTTAATCCTTATAGATAAAGTTCTCATAATTCTACTCTTCCAATTCACATTCCAATCTGATTCTGGTATTTCAATATTAAGATCTTTTTCCCAATTTGTCCTCATCACTCTTTGTAATTTTTCATCAGAATTTATAATCTTATAAACCCTACTAACGAGTCCCTTTAGCCCAATTTCATCTTCCATAATCCGAGATAGTAAATATTCAAATTCAGTTTCACATCTATTTATTGAATAATTTTCCTTTAGTTTTTTGTCCATTTTCTATCTGTATTTTTCAAACCAACTTAACCCTAATTTTTCAATAATTTCTTTATTCCTCCTTTCATTTCCATAACTTTTATCCAATCTCTAATAATTTCTATATTTTCCTCTTTAATCACTTCATTCGTTTTATATTATTTTTAATTGGCCAAATTCAGTTGTCTCCCCAAAAGATTATATCCGAATTAAAATTTTAACAAATTTGTTCCACATTTTTACTTAATCCCTTTAACCAATAACTTCTACTTACACATTTTAAATTTGCTTTATCTAAAAACCACCTTGATCCAAATTTCTCTATATCCCTTAACTCTAAATCTCTCCAATAATTATCTTCACCTTTAAGTATTTTTACCACTATCCGGATACCATACGCACAGTAATAATTAAGAAATTTGGGGATTCCTAATCCACCTTCCTTTTGATTTTGATACCACATTTTCTTCACTAATCTGGGTCTTTTGCCACCATTGCAAAATTTATCCAGTTTTTTCTGATATCCTTCAATATCTTTCTCTGTCAAATTTAGTGGTAGCATCTCGAATAAAAAGTTGAACTTGGGCAGCAACATCATCTTACACATTGCAATTCTACCAAACCAAGACAACTTTAAAATTTTATATTTATCTATCTTCTTCTCAATTTCGTTAATCACCACATCATAATTAAGTTTTTTCAATTCTTTAACCTTAAGTGAAAGCACTATACCCAAATATTTCAATGTGTTTTAATCCTTATCCCAAATTGCTCTTGCATATTCTCAGACTCATTACCATTACTATCCATCAATAATTCTGACTTTGACCAATTTACTTTCAATCCTGTCATTTCTTCAAATTCTATCAAATGCTTATATATCTTTTCAAATCTTTCTCTACATTTTCAAAATAATTAAAGTATCATCCATACAAATTTATCTTATACCCTTATATCCTTCTAATTCTTCATCTTTTTCTATCATTTTTGTCAATATTTCCATAGCCAATAAAAATAATGTTGGGGACAGGGGACATCCTTGTCTCGTACCAGCTTCTAATTTTATCTCTTCAGTTAATATTCCATTCACCTTCACTCTTGCACTGCTCTTTTGGTATAATTTTGAAATAACATGTATAAACTTATTACCAAAGCCTAAAGCCTCCACAATTACTTTAATTGTTTCCCATTGTACAGAATCAAAAGCTTTAAAATATCCAATGATACTATACCAATTTTATCACCATTATATTCAGCTACATCTATAATATTTAATACTCTTCTAACAATATCACTCATGTATCTACCCTTCACAAAGCCTACTTGATTATAACTTATATATCTATCTATAAATCTATTTAATCTATTACTTATAATAGCAGTAAATATCTTTGCATCCTGATTAATTAAAGAAATGGGCCGATAGGACTCAATCCTTTCTAAATCTTTATCTGGTTTAGGAATTAGGGATATCACCGTTCTATTCCATGACGAAGGTACTTCCCCACCATGTAATATTCCATTAAATAATTTTTGCAATCTTGGTATTATTAATTCTTTAAATTCTTTATAAAACTCAATAGGTAATCCATCCTCACCTGGAGCTTTCCCTAATTTTAATTTTTGTATTATTCCATTAATCTCATCTTGTGTTATATCTTCTTCCATCAATTCCTTATATATTTGATCAATTTTCACCACATACTTTTCTAAATAGCTTTGCAATTTTCCCCGATTAATTGGTTTCTTTGAATATAGTTTCTGAAAAAAATTTCTAACCACTTCACATTTCTCTAATTTTTTATAACATCTTATACCTCTATCATCTATCAAAACTCCAATTTCTCTCTTCTCTCTTTTATCTTTCGCCATCTTTGCCAATAATTTAGAATTTCTATTACTAAATTCAAAAAAATTCCTATTTAAAAATCTCAAATTTCTTTTTACTAACTCTGTATCTTCTTCTATCATTTTATTTCTTAACATATTAAGCTCCTGAAGAATTTTTTTTTCTTTAGTCCACAGCGGGTGGGATTAGTACTATCTATTTTATCTCTGATTAAATTAAAATCCCCAGCCACAATTACTTTCCCTACACTTTCATTCTCCAAAATTTTTGTTATTTTTTCAAGAAATTATCTTTGTTTTTCATTCGGTAAATATAAATTAACAAGTGTCACTTTTTCCTCATTAAGATTTCCAACAATTATTACATATCTTCCATCTTCATCCAAAATTACCTTATGTTTTTCAAAGTACACCCTATCTGATATCAGTGTTGCAACTCCTCTAGCTTTTGAAGATCCAAATGCTTTTTCATATATTTGCATACCTTTTATATACATTCTATTTGAATCTTCAGATTTCTGATGGGTTTCTTGTAAAAATAAAATGTCTGGCAAATCCCTTTTAATCTTAAGCTCCAATCTTCTTCTTTTAATCTGGTTCCCTGTACCCTTCACATTCCATGACATTATTTTTATAACTCCCATTTAAAATATAAATTTTTTAATCCTATCCCCGCATCTTCCTTTCTGTGCCCACCACCCGACATTAAACTACCATATTTAACATATAAACAACAATAAGAAAACAGAAAAAAAACAAAAAACAAAACAAACAATAAAGTACAAACAATCTTCTTCCCCCACATCCTCATCGATTTCGCCTCTATAAAGAGAATGGGGAGAGGGACGTGCCAATGCCCGGCCACTTCTTTCGGGCTGTCTATTTAAATTCATCACTCAAAAAAGATAACGATGACCCGCATTCAGCTTCGTATTTTCCAAGACTCTTATCTGCTTCTTCTCTTACTGTATCCTCACGACTCTTCTTCTGTTCAACCAACACAGGTGATATTTCTTTCCTCTTTAACCCTTTGGAGTCTTGCCTCCAATAGCCCCTTTCTTCTTCTGGGATTGATGTTTCCGCGTATGTTCCACCCATCTGAAGCATTTGATCTTTTATCTCCATTAAATCCTCCATCTCAATCAGTCCAAGCTCCCGTAAATATAATAATGCATCTATATCTGGGGTGATTGTACGCATCCTTCCTTTATAAAAAAATTTCAATTGTTGTGGTGGCCTCCAATTGTATTTAATTCCATTATCCCTCAAAACTTTTGTGATTGGTTTTAAAAAAAATCTCCATGCCCTTTCTTCTCTTGATATATCCGGGAAGACTTGAATAGTCTTCCCTTCGAACTTCAAAGCATCTCCCAACTCTCTCACCTTGGCCATAACTTCCAACTTATCACCAAGATTTGCGAACCTGACAAGCACGTTTCTGTTAGAACCATTTTGCCTTCTATATCCAATTCTAAAAACACTTGCCAGGTCTGCTATTGTGAACGTAAGTTGCGTATCCAAATCATTAATCCATTTCAAAACCCGCTGTTTCAATTTATCCTCCTTTTCTTCTGAGATTCCTCTGATAACTAAATTATATTTCCTCATCTCTTCTTCCAAAAGACAGATTCTCTTATCTTGCTGCTCATTTTTATAAAATATTTTACCAATTTGCCGATCTACTTTTACTTCATGCACATGCATCTGCTCCATTTCATCTTTAATCATTATCATTTCCTCTTTTTGTTTTGCAAAGTTTTCATTCATCTCTTGCTTTAAATTCTGCATTTCAGATGTCAGTTTCAATGTCAAATTATCTATACGCTCTGATAGTCCTGCTATTTTTTCCCCAATTTTATTTAAAGCTGCAGCAAGTTGCTGCGTTTCTGAAAGTTGTTGAGTCATTTTGAAAAAAACCAAAAAATTTCCCAAACTAGGATTCCAAACCAATTTTACAGAGGGTCTTAGTGAAGATCAAAGGACGACTGTCTTTTAATTGAAGCGAAGCGGCTTATTTGCACTGTTATCTCTCAAGTTCAAGGATTCTCCACAAAGAAACACAAAACTTCACAGCTAACATTAATCAGCGCCATTTTTCCTCCACGGCAGCAAAGCAGAAAGGAAGACAAACCAACTTAAACAAAACTTTTTTTTTTTTTTGTTATATAAACAAGCTATTAATTTGCTCTCCAGAGAAAAAAAAAATAAAGAAAAAATTAGCTCAGTAAAATCCTCTTACTACCAAACAATCCAATAAAAAATCAGTTTCTCTTCTCTTCAATTAAATTCTTCTTGGCTGAACTTCCGGAAGGCCCAAAAAAAAAATCTTCTCATTATCAAATTCAGTCCTTCACTTAGCCTCAGCAGTAAAATAAAAATTTTTAACACAGAACAAGATAGTTAATTTTGGAAAAACAAAACACAGCAATTTATTCCAACTTATCCTGTCTGCCGGCTCGGTCAATCCACGCTGTAGAAACTCCTTAATTCAAGCCGTTTCAAATGACCTACCAGTTTTAAATTCAATCTGCTGGGCTGTTAACACTTTCAGTTCATGATTTATTACTCCACAAAGAAACACAAAACTTCACAGCTAACATTAATCAGCGCCATTTTTCCTCCACGGCAGCAAAGCAGATAAATTCTTCTTGGCTGAACTTCCGGAAGGCTCAAAAAAAAATCTTCTCATTATCAAATTCAGTCCTTCACTTAGCCTCAGCAGTAAAATAAAAAATTTTTAACACAGAACAAGATAGTTAATTTTGAAAAAACAGAACACAGTAATTTATTCCAACTTATCCTGTCTGCCGGCTCGGTCAATCCACGCTGTAGAAACTCCTTAATTCAAGCCGTTTCAAATGACCTACCAGTTTTAAATTCAATCTGCTGGGCTGTTAACACTTTCAGTTCATGATTTATTAACTTTCGTCCATAACAGTGCATTCCAAACGGCATAAATTCTCATAAATCTTCATTAATAAGCCCTGTGAAGTGAAGGAAAGGTCCTTACCCCACCACGGTCATGGCCACGCCCCACAATATGTATAATTGTTACAGAGCAAATATTGTGGTATCATAGAATTCAATAAAGTTGGACATTTGTGAGGTGGTTTATGTTTTCTCAGATATTGCTCCTTAGTTCTAAGTTGCTTCTTTCTTTGACCAGTTTCCACCCATTGCTTCTTGTTCTACCCTCAGGTGCTTTGGTGAACAGCCTGACTCCCTCTTCTTTGTGGCAGCCCCTAAGATATTGGAACACAGCTATCATGTCTCCCCTAGTCCTTCTTTTTGTTAAACTAGACATTTATTTATTATTTATTATTTAAATTTATATACCGCCCTATCTCCCAAAGGACTCAGGGCGGTTCACAGGCATATAAAACATCAGTGTACAAAATTAAAATAATCTTTAAAAAACTTATTCCAGTGCCCTATCATTAAAAATAGAAATATAAATATTAAAATCAATTTAAAACCCCTATAAAATTTAAAATCTAAGCCAGTCCTGCACAGATGAATAAATGTGTCTTGAGCTCGCGACGGAAGGTTCGAAGGTCCGGAAGTTGACGGAGTCCTGGGGAGCCTGCCCAGAGGGCGGGAGCCCCCACAGAGAAGGCCCTTCCCCTGGGCGTCGCCAGACGACACTGCCTAGCTGACGGCACCCTGAGGAGTCCCTCCCTGTGAGAGCGCACGGGTCGGTGAGAGGTATCTGGTTGCAGTAGGCGGTCCCGTAGATAACCCGGCCCTATGCCATGGAGCGCTTTAAAGGTGGTCACCAAAACCTTGAAGCGCACCCGGAAGGCCACAGGTAGCCAGTGCAGCCTGCGCAGGATGGGTGTTATGCGGGAGCCACGAGGGGCTCCATCTATCACCCGCGCAGCCGCATTCTGGACTAACTGTAGCCTCCGGATGCCCTTCAAGGGGAGCCCCATGTAGAGAGCGTTGCAGTAATCCAGGCGAGACGTCACGAGGGCGTGAGTGACCGTGCATAGGGCCTCCCGGTCCAGAAAGGGGCGCAACTGGCGCACCAGGCGAACCTGGTAGAACGCTCTCCTGGAGACGGCCGTCAAATGATCTTCTAGAGACAGCCGTTCATCCAGGAGGACGCCTAAGTTGCGCACCCTCTCCATCGGGGCCAGTGACTCGCCACCGATGGTCAGCCGCGGATTTAGCTGACTGTACCGGGATGCCGGCATCCACAGCCACTCTGTCTTGGAGGGATTGAGCTTGAGCCTGTTTCTCCCCATCCAGACCCGTACGGCCTCCAGACACCGGGACAGCACTGATAGCTTGGGGTGGTCCGGTGTAGAAAAGTACAGCTGGGTGTCATCCGCATACAGCTGGTACTTCACACCGAAACCACTGATGATCTCACCCAGCGGCTTCATGTAGATGTTAAACAGAAGGGGCGAGAGAATCGACCCCTGCGGCACCCCACAAGTGAGGCGCCCGGGCTCGGTCAATCCACGCTGTAGAAACTCCTTAATTCAAGCCGTTTCAGATGACCTACCAGTTTTAAAATTCAATCTGCTGGGCTGTTAACACTTTCAGTTCATGATTTATTACTCCACAAAGAAACACAAAACTTCACAGCTAACATTAATCAGCCATTTTTCCTCCACGACAGCAAAGCAGATAAATTCTTCTTGGCTGAACTTCCGGAAGGCTCAAAAAAAAATCTTCTCATTATCAAATTCAGTCCTTCACTTAGCCTCAGCAGTAAAATCAAATCAAATAAAATAAATAAAATAAAATAAAATAAATAAATTTGTGAGGTGGTTTATGTTTTCTCAGATATTGCTCCAGATAGTTGAGTAATGTCTACATGGTCTGACAATAGCTTTTTAGAAAGCCTTCCAGGCATAAGCTAGTGACTTCTTTTTATTGAAGACAATAGGATTAACTCTGCATGCAAGGCATGCAATCTATATATAGTTTATTCCCCAGTATTGCTTTCCGTGACATTTTGAGCATGCAGATGTTCCATATACAATCCTTATTTTGTTTACCGTGTCTCACCAAAAACAATTTTTGAATTGTTATAGTGTAAGATGAGCTAAGTTTGTTCATGAATTAAAATAGGAATTATCAAGAACACACAGATAACAATATTAAATGAATGATAATCAGTGCTGTTATCTTACACTACTAATATTAAATGAATGATAATCAGTGCTGTTATCTTACACTACACTACTAACCAGAGCTTATAAAACTTTGCTAGACCAATTCTTGAATACAGCTCACTGTCTGGAACCCATACCACATTTCAGACATCAGTACAATTGAACGTCCAGAAATATTTTACAAGAAGAGTTCTCCACTCCTCTGAATACAACAAAATACCTTATGCCACCAGACTTGAAATCTTGGGTTTAGAAAACTTAGAACTCAGCCGCCTTGACATGACCTGTGTTTAACTCATAGAATCATCTATTACAATGTCCTTCCTGTTGAAGACTACTTCAGCTTCAATCACAACAATACAAGAGCAAGCAATAGATTTAAACTTAATGTGAATCGCTTCAATCTTGATTGCAGAAAATATGACGTCAGTAATAGAGTTGTTAATACTTGGAATACACTACCTGACTCTGTGGTCTCTTCCCAAAATCCCCAAAACTTCAACCAAAACTATCTACCATTGACCATGGTATCTTGCTGCGCCCGGCTGGGGATTGGGAGTGGGAGGCACCGTATATCGGTGGTTCTCCTCCTATCTCTCCGACCGGACGCAGACGGTGTTGACAGGGGCAGAGGTCGACGCGAGGGGCCTCACCACCGCCTCTACAACCTTCGCCGAAGCTTAAGGTTGGAGACCGACGATAATTACCTAAAACAGCGGGTCAGGAAGGCTTCTTGAGGAGGGGCCTCACCACCGCCTCTTTCAAGGCGGCCGGAAAGACACCCTCCACCAAAGAAGCGCTCGTAATCGCCTGGAGCCAGCCTCGTGTCACCTCCTGCGTGGCCAGCACCAACCAGGAGGGGCACGGGTCCAGTAAACATGTGGTGGCATTCAGCCTCCCCAACAACCTGTCCATGTCCTCGGGAGCGACAGGGTCAAACTCATCCCATACAATGTCACCAAGACCACCCTCAGACGTCTCACCCGTATCACCGCAATCTTGGTCCAAACCATCCCGAAGCTGAATGATTTTATCGTATAGATAACCGTTAAACTCCTCAGCACGTCCCTGCAACGGGTCATCCCGCTCCCCCTGGTGTAGGAGGGAGCGGGTCACCCGAAACAGGGCGGCTGGGCGGTTATCTGCCGATGCAATGAGGAGGAGGCGAGGTACGCCTCGCTTCCCTCATTGCCACTAGGTAAGCCCTAGTATAGGACTTCACTAGTGTCCGATCAGCTGCTGAGCGGCTAGACCTCCAGGAACTCTCTAGGCGTCTTCTCCGGCGCTTCATCCCCTCAGCTCCTCGGAGAACCAAGGAGCTGGTTGGGACCTCGCTGGGTCAGAGGCCGCAAAGGCACGACCGGTCTAAGGCCCCCGCCGCGGCCCGTTCCCAGGCCGCAACAAGTTCCTCAGCCGAGCCATGTGCCAGACCCTCAGGAAATGGCCCAAGCTCCGTCCGGGACCCCTCCGGGTCCATCAGGCGCCTGGGGCCGGAACCAGCGTGTCGGCTCCGTCTCCCTGCGGTGGTGAATGGCGGTCAGAAAGTCCAGGCGAAGAAGAGTGATCTGACCATGACAAAGGTTCAATGACTATTTCCTTTAAGTCCAGATCTCTCAACCACTGACCAGAGACAAAAATCAGGTCCAGAGTGCCACCCCAACGTGAGTAGGGCCATCAACTACTTGGGTCAGGTCCAAGGCCGTCATGGAAGCCATGAACTCCCGAGCTACCGTCGATGACGAGCCGGACGATGGCAAGTTAAAGTCCCCCGACTAAAAGTCTGGGGTCTCAACTGCCACCCAGCAAGCACCTCCAGGAGCTCGGGCAGGGCAGCTGTCACGTAGCAAGGAGCCAGGCACGCACCAGCAAGCCCATCTGACATCTATGACCCCATCTCACAAAGAGGGATTCGCACCCGGCAATCTGAGGTACAGTGGTCTCCCTCGGCTCTAGACTCTCTCTAATCACAACCGCCACCCCACCACCCCTACCCTGGCCCCTCGGCTGGTGGGATGCTCGGGAACCCCGGGGGCACATCTGGACAAGGGGCACGCCCCCCTCTGGGCCCAACCAGGTCTCCGTAACGCCCATAAGGTCCGCGGCACCCCCCTGAATAAGATCGTGAATTAGGGGGGCCTTATTGGCCACGGACCGTGCATTGCATAGCATCAGCCGAAGGCCAGGGCCCTGAGGATCCTGACCATCCGGGGAACGGGAGAAGTTTGAGGGCTCGGGGCGCGCGATCGCCTGTAGGCATCGAGCGCGCACCCCCCTAACACGATATGAGCCCCCACTTCCGCCATATCTGCCCCTCCCCCTTACCGTAGACATACCCAGTTCCTGCAACCGTTCTTCATATGTTTTATCCTCCAGTCCCCTAATCATCTTTGTTGCTCTTCTCTGCACTCTTTCTAGAGTCTCAGCATCTTTTTTACATCGTGGCGACCAAAACTGGATGCAATATTCCAAGTGTGGCCTTACCAAGGCATTATAAAGTGGTACTAACACTTCACGTGATCACTAATACTTCACGTGATCACTAACACTTCACGTGATCCAGTATATATGTCATATTTTCCCCATAAGTACTATAAAGAATATATTGAATTTTCACCTTCTGGGACCAATTATAGATTCAAGGAGGCTTTACATATTCTGTTTGTCTCATTTATAGGTCAATTAGCCATACACAATAAGTCAAGCAATCTATAGATTAGCTGGATTGGCCCAATATATTAGCCAGTAAATTTCAGCAGGAGTGGGGAATTGACTCCATGCCTCTCAGTCTTAATCTACCTTGAGCATAAATTAGAATGAAAATTATGTATCTATACAAATATTTTAATTTGGCTTTATGGGCCAGTATTACAATTGTTTAAAATAAAGGCAATTTATTTGTGTTTCAAAGAACCCACAATTTTTCTTTGTTTCTATTGGCATTTAATTTGCCAGTAATAAAATTAGTATTCCAAGTCAATGAATGCATAACTGTATTGATATTATCTGGTGTTAAAAGAAATTACTGACAAAGACATGCTTTTTCAACAGACAATTAGCATAATTAGTATATATCAACAATATGTATAATTGTTACAGAGCAAATATTGTGGTATCATAGAATTCAATAAAGTTGGACATTTGTGAGGTGGTTTATGTTTTCTCAGATATTGCTCCAGATAGTTGAGTAATGTCTACATGGTCTGACAATAGCTTTTTAGAGAGCCTTCCAGGCATAAGCTAGTGACTTCTTTTTATTGAAGACAATAGGATTAACTCTGCATGCAAGGCATGCAATCTATATATAGTTTATTCCCCAGTATTGCTTTCCGTGACATTTTGAGCATGCAGATGTTCCATATACAATCCTTATTTTGTTTACCGTGTCTCACCAAAAACAATTTTTGAATTGTTATAGTGTAAGATGAGCTAAGTTTGTTCATGAATTAAAATAGGAATTATCAAGAACACACAGATAACAATATTAAATGAATGATAATCAGTGCTGTTATCTTACACTACTAATATTAAATACTATTAATATTAATGAACATTAACATTAATATCATATTAATATTAAATGAATGATAATCAGTGCTGTTATCTTACACTACACTACTAACCAGAGCTTATAAAACTTTTGCTAGACCAATTCTTGAATACAGCTCGCCTGTCTGGAACCCATACCACATTTCAGACATCAGTACAATTGAACGCGTCCAGAAATATTTTACAAGAAGAGTTCTCCACTCCTCTGAATACAACAAAATACCTTATGCCACCAGACTTGAAATCTTGGGTTTAGAAAACTTAGAACTCAGCCGCCTTCGACATGACCTGTGTTTAACTCATAGAATCATCTATTGCAAAGTCCTTCCTGTTAAAGACTACTTCAGCTTCAATCACAACAATACAAGAGCAAGCAATAGATTTAAACTTAATGTTAACCACTTCAATCTTGATTGCAGAAAATATGACTTCAGTAACAGAGTTATTAATACTTGGAACACACTACCTGACTCTGTGGTCTCTTCTCAAAATCCCCAAAACTGTCTACTATTCACCCAGAATAGTATATACATTTAATAAATCTACAAAGAAGATGTATGAAGACATAAAAGAGACTACATCTTATTCAATAAGTTATGTAATGCAAAAACATACGTTGGTTAAAATACATGATAACAAGCGCGGTCTTCCATTGCTATTTTTTTTTAAAGAAACATATGAACCTAGATAAACCACATAGCTGTGAATCCTATTAGCCATTGATGGCCTTATTTCCAGTGGGAATTATATATGGCATGTTGACCCCTATCTTGCAATATTATTTTTGAATCTCAGGAATTAACCCTGTTTTAATATATAACAAACTCTTATGTGTATCTGTCTGGATCAAATCATATTTTAGCTGCTTGAGATACATTTTTCAAGGATGCAAAATATCAGGCAGCAATTCTAGCTTTCATTTAAGTTTTAAAATGACAAATGTGCTGCACTTGAACTTTATGCACAGTTGTTTCCAGTTAATGCGTTATAACATATCCACAATATCAAGTTTTCAGACCTGTGTCTTCCTTCGTGTGACTATTGCCATGAACAAAAACAGTAGAAACTTGACTTGTTATAAAGGAAGTCAACATTTTATGTTATATAATACATGTATATTTAGTACTACCGCAAACCATTAAAAGTGTGACTCATACAGATATCAAATTTTGTTACAGACAGTCTTTCATTTACTCCTAACTGTTTCATTTAATGGAATTGCTATGGAAATTTTAGGAAAAATATTATTCATTGTTCTTTATCTGTCTATAAAAACTATAATATTGATGACAGCATTAGAAACAAATACATTGTTTTTCATGCAATTTTGAAATTGGATAAGCTTTAAGTAAGGATAACGATAGTTTATATTACATTCCTACAGTTTATTTTACCAAGGGAACTGGCAAGGAGACAGGAAGCAACCAAGAATTACTTCTTTTAAATTTAGATTTACATTACACTTAGCTGCAGTAGTGGCTGTACCACACTCCCAATTATATTGAATGGTTGCTACCATCATATCCTGCAGCAGTTAGCTTAATATAATCATAGCTTTGTGGAAAAAATTGTGTTTTTTTTCTGTGTCTCAATCCAGTATATGAATAGAAGAGGACCTTAAATTATCATTTTTGGTAGCAGACTATATTATATGTAAGAATGCTGAAACAAATTGAGTTTTTGGGACTGAAGAAAAATATATTTGAGCATGCACTATCTCTTCATTATTAATTTGATTAAAAAATAGTAATCTCAATTCCAACGCATGAAGAAATATAGAGAAAAAGATTAGTGGAATAATAGAAGAATACAGAATTTAAGTTTCTTGCAGAATATGAGAATGAGTTCAAGAAAAAAAAGCAAATACAAAATTTTAAATGCTTTTCATATACCCAGGCAGGAAGACACAAAACATATGACACCTTATTTTTTATATTATAAAATATTTTTTTATCTGGCTGTGAACCACCCTGAGTCCTTCGGGAGAAGGGCGGTATAGAAATTATATTATTATTATTATTATTATTATTATTATTATTATTATTATTATTATTATTATTATTATTATTATTATTATTATTATTATTATTATTATTATTATTATTATTATTATTATTATTATTATTATTATTATTATGTTAAACATTGACTTGCATAAACTATAGAAAATGCTTCTGGGGAAATGTTCAGTTGAAGGTATTGAATGGTTTCAAGATAATTACAAAACCATAGAAGTGACATGCTGAAGAAGTGTCGACAAAAAGTTGATGTGTAGTCCTAATATGTATATACAATACGGGTACATATGATTATGCATGAATGGTCAAAATTGATACCAATTTTTGTTATGTGCCTTGAACATTGTTATATACTGGGCACATTTTAATTTAGACTCTACACTAATGTCCTAATTAATATGAATTTCAATCATGAATTGGTTACAACAGAAATTTTCAAACTTTATGACACCTTGGTTCTAAAGTGATGAATGGATTTGTGTGACCCTCCACAGGATAAAAGTAATTATTTCATTAGAGTGGAGATATGCTTTCAGATTTATGTATTTAAATTGCAGATTGTTATATTAAATTGCTTAAGGTTGTGGCTTTGGCAGATTAAGCTTTGATAAATGGTGCCTTTCATTCACTCAGTCAAATTTGATCAGAGGAAAATAAATGTTCTGTGATTTTAAAATCAAGAAATGTGTGTCATAGACTACATATATATTTTGACTTGGGCTGTTAAATGTTTTTACAGAAAATCTCCATTAACCAAGCCAATGAACATGAGATGTCTTAAGTCAATATGCAAAACTATGGACACTCATCTTAAATATTCCCCACTGAATTGAGTGATATCTTTAAATATTCAATTAAGCATTAGTAAATGTTGTTAATAAAAGTGTAAGAGACTTTAACATTTGCTAGTATTAATTTGTGTCTTTGTGTGTGTATGTGTGTGTACATGCGCACCTTCAAATTTGTGTTGATATATATAATATGTATCTCTATACCTTCTATAAGTACACACAGTACTAAGTTGTAATAAAGACAACTGCTAATAAAAGGCTTTTAATAAATGAAGTACTGCATTCTGTTCACAGTCACATCAGGCCTTCACATCAGGCCTATACACTTGTGAAGTATATAAAAAAGTAAATAGAAGCCAGAGTGTGCAGTTTCCATGGATTCAATGATGGATTCAATCCACTTGAGGACTGAAAGATGGTGGAATAATTTTTTAATGTTTTTAAACTTTGTTTCTTTTATTAATGTTTCATATTATTTGAAATGCATTATTCATTTTGCTTTAATATATTTTAAAAGGGACTGAAAGTGGCTCTCTACTTGGAAAGAAAGCTGCAACGTTTCTGTTTTTCCTTTTAAATGAAGACAAAAGGCTTCCACCTTTAACCTTGAGACTGGGGCGGAAGTGGGGGAAACACTGAGAGGCAGGAATGGGACAGCTGAACTAGGAGAGGAAGAACAAAAACTGAACTGTTTGGCTACAGCCACACAAGATGCATTTGGAGAAAAAAAAAAGAAGTGAAATATTTGAAGAAAATAAAACCTTGCAAACTATTAAGCACTCTATGGTTCTTTGTGGTTGTGTGGAGGACCTTGAGAAATATTGTGCAGATGTAAGAAGCTTGGATTCAACTAAATAGCAACATATTCTAGAGGATAATGTCTCACACTCAGTTGAAAAATTGAAGCTGGACACATATCTACAAATCAACACTGAAGTACTTAAGGAAAGAAAGATAATGGACATTTTGGAATAGTATTCACAGATCCCAGACATAAATATTATTGAAAAATCTATGGGGAGATCTCAAATGCAAAGTGCATGTGGGGAAATTTAAGACGCATTCTGCAAGGAAGAAGGGGGGGTTCAAATGCAAGAATACAGAGGTTCTTAACTGTCTATAGGAAATGTTTGGAACCTGTTATGTCTGCTTAAGGGGATATTACAAAGTACAGGCAGCAAGAGTGTCCAAAATGTTAAAATGCCATATCCACCATGTTTTTATTTTAACTCTGTAAACAGCTGCACATAAACAGTAAACATGGATTCCAATTTTCAGAAAGATGTCAGCTTTTCTTAATCTCAGATTCAATGAAACATACTATTAAATCAGAGGTGCCTAACTTTTATATAGAGCTTGGGTTTGAATATCTCCGTGGGAGAGATATTTAATATTGAATGGGTGGGTTTCAGCAGGTTCTGACCAGTTCTGGAGAACTGGTAGTGGAAATTTTGAATAGTTCGGAGAACCAGTAAATACTACCTCTGACTGGCCTCGCCCACATTTATTCTCTGCCTTCCAAGTCCCAGCTGATTGGGAGGAAATGGGGATTTTGCAGTAACCTTCCCCTGGAGTGGGGAGGGAATGGAGATTTTACAGTATCCTTCCCCTGGAGTGGGGTGAGAATGGACAGTATCCTTCCCCTGCCATGCCCACCAAGCCACACCCACCAAGACATGCCACACCCACCAAGCCACGCCGACAGAACCAGTATAATTTTTTTTAAAACCCACCACTGTATTGAATGTTGTGCATGTTGCATCACTCTATGAAAATAACAGCTTCATACTTTATCAATCTAATTTATTACTCATAAGAAATATATGTCTGAGACATTATTCACTGCCACACATTTTCCACTGGAGCATTCTGTTATGCATCACTTATAGCTTTTCCTGACTTTAGGGAATTTTGAGTTTTGGTTTATGTATTTTGCTTGATGCAAAGTATCTTCTGGTGGTCCATATCAATTAAATATGTAAGTAATCACAGTTTGTTTTTCAGAAGAACTTTCGCATAGTTTTTTTCATTAAAGAGATGAGATTGAAATAGAGAAAACAGAAATTTATCTTTTAATATAGTAACAAGGCTCAAACATTGTGTATATGTTCTAACCTAGGCTTCCTGAGTCAATAAAACATACAAGTAGTCCCAAAAACCTCTTTTATTTCAACAGCTGTGAATTCTGTTCATTCACAGATGAGTCCCAAATAGTTGTAAAGAGTCTTTCAGGATAAGATTGATAATCACCCACCTTCTTGACATGCTGCCAAAGACCTAATTGGCAAAGCCACATGGAGTCCAGAATCAAGCCGAGCTTCAGATTTTACACTGAACAGAATTAACAACATTGCTTCATGCAAAGGCCCAAGTGCCTTTGCTCCTCTTTTAAGTCTTATGGGAGGGGCCAATCATCTCCAAGCCCTATTCCCGAGTCCCTCCTTTTGTTTTAACTGTTCTTGCCTTCTGGCAGCTCTGTGCATGCGTGCACTGGGAACAGGCTCCCCCTATTCTTCTGCCTCACTGAAGTCTGACTCTGGAGGCTCCGGAGGCAGCACGTACCTCCCGGATGGCCCTTTCTCTGCTTCCGAAGCAGAGCCCTTATCCGAGCCTTTCCCAGACTCCAGGTCTGGCCCATGTTCCTCCGCAGCCTCCTCACTGTCCAACTCTGCTGCCAGCTCCACCGGCCGCTGGTGGACCACAACAGAATGCGTCTTCAAAATATTTAATCTCTAAACAGAAATGCTAAGGAATATATTCTCCAAGGTGATATCCAACCAGAATTCTGCCCCAAAAGAAAGTAGCTCTTCTATTTCTGAAAGATTGAAAAACCCTGCAGAACAGAAGAAACAATGGATACCAAAGATTTACTATGGATTGGTGTGGAAATTTGCCAGTATTCTAGCTGAATTTAATAGCAGTGGATTTCATTTTGGCTGTTTCTCATTCATGTGCTCTGAAAGAATAATGTTGAGTCTGTGCCCCCCCGAGCCGGGCCCCCTGCCAGAAAATGACTCGGAAAGTGAGGGGGAAGGGCCATCAGGACTTATCTCTGGAGCACCGGCTTCCCTGGCTCAGCTCCAGGAGCCAGAGGCAGGCCAGGTGGAGGAGATAACGAGGCCTCCGTCCCCTGATTCTTTCCCCCCCAGGCCATGCCTCCAGACCCGGCTGATGACCTGGCTGGACTCTAGGTTTCATAGGCAGGAGAGGTAGGAACAACAGAAGCAGGGGTGGGGCAGGCCTAGGAAGTGCTGAGTCATGGAGCCACACCCCATAGGATATAAAAGCAGCAAGGGCTGCTATACCACTTTGTAGCAAGCAAATCAACTGCTTAGAGGGAGAATTAGAGCTGAAGTCCTGTTTGTTCCTGGTTTCCTGGCTGACTCATTGGCATCAAGAGAGATAACAGAGACACTTGGCAGACGCTCGCTAGTTTGCTGCCAGAGCTGATAGTTGCTGGCTAATTAAGTCATTGCTCATGTCTCCCGGACTGCGGAGGGGGACAGAACAAATAAAGGTAAAGATTCCCTTCGCACATAGGTGCTAGTCATTCCTGACTCTAGGGGGCAGTGCTCATCTCCGTTTCTAAGCTGAAGAGCCAGTGCTGTCTGACGACGATTCCATGGTCATATGGCCAGCATGACTAAATGCCAAAGGCACACGGAGCGCTGTTACCTTCCCACCAAAGTGATGCCTATTTTTCTACTTGCATTTTTATATGCTTTCGAACTGCTAGGTTGGCAGAAGCTGGGGCACGTAACAGGAGTTTACTGTTACATGGCACTAGGGGTTTGAACTGCCGAACTGCTGACCTTTCTGATCATCAAGTCACTTAGCCACTGAGACACCACATCACACTTCTGAAAGAATATTTATACACAAAAGAAAAATATATTGTTTCAAGATTTTTGCTTTCAGAAGTCTTTTCTATCACTGTGTAGAGTTGGAAGAGGCCTTGGAAGTTTTTTAGTCCAACCCCCTGCTCAAGCAGAAAACCCTACACTACTTCAGATAAATGGTTATCCAATTGCTTCTTGAAAACCCCCAGTGTTGGACCACCTACAACTTCTGGAGGCAAGTCGTTCTACTGATTAATAATTAATTAATTGTTCTAACTGTCAGGAAATTTCTCCTTTGTTCTTGGTTGCTTCTCTCCTTCTCTCCATTAGTTTCCATCCATCGGTTCTTGCCTTGGCTTCAGGTGCTTTGAAGAATATGTTAACCCCCTCTTCTTTGTGGAAGTGCCTTAAATATTGGAACATTGCTATCATATCACCCCTAGTCCTTCTTTTCATCAAACTAGATATAACTAATTCCTGCAACCATTCTTTATGTTTTAGCCTTCAGTCCCCTAATCATCTTTGTTGCTCTTCTCTGCACTCTGATGATTTCCTTGGCTTCCTAGATGAATTTTATTTACCATGATTCAACTTTATTTAACTTTAAGGTTGGTAGCCTCATATTCATAATTGCATGATGGACATGAGATTTAACATCTGTAATTAATTTCATTTCTCTTTTATTAAGCAATGATGGATTGCTAGATAACTCCTCCCCCTACAACTTCTCTCAATATGCCATGGTTCCTGAATGAGTCATTTTATAGGTTCATCTTCTGTACTGCAGTAAACATTTGCTATTATTTTTTCACCAGACACTGAAAGACAATAACAAAATTACAAGTGACAGCTTAATGATACAGTAATTATTTTACTTTACCTGCTAATCATTTCTAGCCCCATAAATTTTGTTAGGTCTGAAAATATACTGTAATTTCTTCCTAATTTTAAAGACCAAGTATACATTATGTTGATAATCATTACTATGAAATTTTATTTATTTACTTACTTTATTTATATACTACCCCATTCCATATGGACTCTTGGCAATATAATGTAGCTTGAACTGGGGTTGTTTATCATTGTTATTTATTGAAAGTGCTAACAGCAAGTTGGAAGGAATTAGTTTAGAACTGGGGAAAGGCAATGCACATTCTTCATTAAGAAAGATTTAGTACCATAGTGAAAGTGCATGTGACTTTTTCATGAGGACCAAATGGTTGAATATATTTATAGCCTCTTTTATTACACTGAGATAGACCTACACAGCACCATTTTCTGGTGCTCTGTGGTTCAAAAAGCAGCTAGACTATAAAGCAGATTACTATTAAACCTAAATCTTTCTTAAGATCATCTCTTCTGAATTAAAAAATAATGGACCCTAAAATATCCTTTGATGATATTAACTATCTGGAGCTTGTAGAGAGTGGAAAAGCTACAGCTTTAACTTCATGCTATGAATGGCTAATAAGCCAGATGGCTATCTTAGCTTTGTAGAATACATTTTTCTTTGTATATAAAACAAAGAATGCTTGAAATATTCCATGTTTTTTATATAAATTGTTCTTACCTCCTAATCATTATGGTAATAATTTGTGAGTCTGATAGGCCACAATCAGGAATATATGCTTGTAGACTACATAATCAGGATGTTGCTTATCCTTAGGCCAATAATTTGATAAAATTATAAAATTTTCAACTGAGGAAAGTTTCATTGTTCGCATAGATTTTTCTAGTTGTCTTTGAAAACCTTAGCACAGCAAAAACCAATAAACCAATTCCATCCATTCCAATTGTTAGTATCATTATATCAAAGTTGTAATTACCCTTAATAACATGTTAGTTATCACATTTGATACTGCTTTTAAACGCATTTTACAGAAGCTTAGATTAATGTATAATTGTAATGAATTCGCTCAATTGTGGTGCTAAAATTATGATATATCAGAAGAGATTATATGTCAATCTTAGTTTATGAATCTGAAACTTTCTGTCTTTATGGGAAAAGATTTCAAGTGATCACCACGATTTTTCAAGTTATATTTTGGGTAGCATCAGATGTCCATCCACCCAAGATTTATCAAGTCCTGCTTATTTAATTAGAACTGTTGTATTGATGTGATATTGTGAAATAAAGTTCCATATTGTTCACCACTTGAGATTGAATATATAGTATCTCCATGCTAGACATATGTCAGTAAAAATAGTGTTGTTCCTTTTTTTTTCTGAAGTATCCCACATCTGAGAAATGTCTCTAGCAATATTTTAAGTTTGCTTAATATCTAGACTCTTAAAGAAAATCTGGTTTGGGGCGACAACAGCCTTATAACAACTTCCTACTGGAGGACAGAAATATTTATCTTGGCTTTTCGGCCAAGAAAATATCTACCCATATTCTTTTTACTTAGTGCAATAACTTTTGGTATTGTCATTAACTTTCTAGAGTACTGCTAATATTTCAATATGTGCAAACAAGACCACTAAACACGAATACTGAAATGTGTAGATGCTACAAATAGGAAAAAATTAAGTGTTTTTTTGGCTATGGTAGATTGGCTAGAATCCACAATTAAACATGACCAATTTTCCACAAATTACTTGTACTGCTGTTCATGTTGGATAAAACAATAGTACCACTGTTAGAATGCTTGCATGTCCAAGTATCTCCAGTTATTGTCTATGCAGGCAAGATTTACAAGAAATGGCCATACCTATATAACATTTTATCTCAGTGACTGTTGATTTCAAAATACTACATGCAGGTTTTTATTTTATTCTTAGACCTGTCACAGTCTGTACAATTCTGGTAACTGAATGCCAATTCTCACTAACATTTTCTGAAATTGTGGCTGCAATGATTGAATAATTTCTGTTCCTAAATTCTCCAGCCATCAGTGTCATATATTATTTGCAACAGAAGTGTGGCCCAATTTTAATGTTCAGAATATGCTGCGTAAAACATCTAATTAACTAAGGACTTACAAACACATTCCGTGAGATGTGTTACAAGTTTCTGCTTAATGATGTTTCAGGCTTATTTCAGTCCTCTGTGTTTTTATAGGGTGAAATGTAAGTGAACTGTTTGTTATGCATTTCTCACTAGAGACAGAAAAGAAAAATTTCAGTGGCAGCTTACATAGCTTAGTGAATGTGGGGGGAACAACAGAGCATCTAAGTTTTTATGGGAGACAGCCAGATGTCAGCCGAACGAGAAATTTGTGTCTGTTTCTGTGCAAAGGAGAATAAACAGATGGAATGTGTTACTGGAAAAGACTATTGAAGCAAGGTATACAAATGTCTCTTAAGAAAAACCAAGATTCATTTCTGAAGGATGTTGAGATCTTATAAATAGTCAGCCAAGTCAATCAGCTACTATATATGCAGACGCAAAAGGTTACACTTTTTCATAGTACACTTTTTCAGTTTTTTGAATATCTCTACTATATGTTGAAATTAATTAAAGGTCAGAAGATCAGTTTCAGGCTAAGGCCAAGTTGTAGGCACTCATTTAGTTTAGTTTAGATTAGTTTAGTAAGCATTAGTAAAGATTAGACCACTGGTCACCAACTGGTGGTCCGTGGACCACTGTTAGTTTGTGAGAAAATTTTGCTGGTCCGCAGAAAAATTATTTGCATTTTTTATATTGCACTAAATCAAAAGTCCTCAAATTATGGCCCCTGGGACGGATACATGCAGTGAACGTTTGTGTTGCTGCAGAGAGTCTTTGGGATCTTTTTGTATTGGTTGGAGAGGGGCAGAAATTCTGACTTGGGGTCTGCTTCAGCCTTCTGGTGCGGGCCTTTGGGTGAAGGCTGGAGGGAAGTGCCATTGGTGGTGAAGAGCCGGAGCGCCTTGTTCCAGTGGACTGCATCATGGTCTGGAACTGGCTGACCATCTCAGCCTGCTGAGTCTCCAGATGCCGGTACCTGGCCTTGCACTACCGCAGGTCTTCCCTCTACTTGGAAAGGCTATGCTCATAGTTCTCAGTGAGGTGCTTCCGCTGAGCCTCCTTCTTGATCAGATCCAATTTGAACTGAGCCAGCTGTTTTGCCAACTCTTTCTCATGGTGGCTGCTTAGCTCCGACAACTGCTTCCTGTTGGAGCCATAAGGAGCCCGGACAGGCAGGCGAAGAGGGGCTGAGTGGGGAGGGGTGAGTAGAAGCTGGTGAGGCACCCGATATGAATGTCATCGAGTTGGCCACACCCACCCAGTCACATGACCACCTAGCCACGCCCACCGAGTCGATCATTAGGCAGATCATATTAGTGGTCCGCAGGATTTAAAATTATGAATTTAATGGTCCCTGAGGTCCGAAAGGTGGTGACCTCTGTATTAGACAATACCAACACCGTCTTTCATTCTTATTCATTCTAAAATGCCAATCTTTGCATTAGTGGAGACGGCCTACAGGTACCACATATACTCTTGAGCACTGACTGAATCTGTGGAAATCTGTCTTGGACAACAAAGTGGGAAATTATATTTAAAACATAGATGAGAGTGGTTAACTGCTGATCATTCAAGAGAACCAAACAGTTGTTTATCCTTTCTTCTTCTTTGATATGGGCTTTTTTTTCTTTTATATTTCTTCTTTTGTAATTTCTTCTCTTTAACTAATGTCTTCATTACAAAGGTGAATAATATATCTTACATGCTTCTTATATAACAAAATATCTGTTCCTGATTTCCTTCCTTGTTCAATTGTCTTGTTTGTCTTCCCAAAACAAATTATTGCCCAGACATTAGGCCAATACGGTGCTGCAATGGATAAGTTTAAAGTCACCTCAATTTCAGCAAAGATAGCTCCAGCCTTCATTTTTGAACATGCAACGAATCTCACTGTCCGTCCATTGCCTCATCATGAGGCCTAATTTTGAGCTTCGGGATGCTTGAATTGTAGCACTATATTTTTTCTGCTCTCTGTATGTAATGGGAAAGATGATTAAAAAATACAATTATACAGGGGCTATCTTGATGATGATAGGGTAGAAAGCTCTATCTGGGCTTGGAAGCCTGCATTTTTCAACTGAAACTAGGTATATAGCACAATTGCAGAATTCAAAGATTTTTTTTTAAATACAAACAACTAAGAGTTAAAATAAAGAATTCTATTATATTGCTTGCTTTCAATTCAAATTGTTCAAGATTTTTTTAAAAAATGCTGCTACTATTTTAAACAGAGGCATTTTCATTGGGGCTTGTGAAAAAAATAGTTTTAGAAAAGTTATTTCTGTTAATTTTTTCACATGTAAAATTACCTATATTTTTCAAAAGTATTTATTTATTTAGAAAATATATCTTAATTATTGGTAGTTAAACACAAACCAAAAAATACATTAAAAGGATCCTTCAAAACCCATTTACATTCCATCAAAACTCATGCACAAAAAATACTAATACAATACAATAAAGAGTAACCATAATATATTAACCAAAGCAGCAGAGCAGACCCCCAAGCCAACAAAATCTATCATATGCAGTTATACTTGAACATTTTGCAAACTTGTTAAGCATATTATTGAAAGTCAAAAAATAATTGTTGGTGAAAATGTTTTAATGGAAGAGGAGAACAGAAATGTTAGCAATATGACCAATTCAGACTAAAAATAGAAAAGGATAGTTAATCCTTGATTTATGACCACAATTCAGGCAGTTCTAGGAATTGAATGTCTTTGGCTAAGCAAGGCAATTGTTAGGTGAGTCATGTCTGGTTTTAGGACCTTTTTGCCACAATTGTTAAGCAAATTGCTGCAGTTATTAATTGAATCATGCGGTCATTAAGCAAATCCAGCTTTTCACCATTGACTTTGCTTGTTGGAGCCAGCTGGGAAGTTGCAAATGGCACTGACATGATCCTGGGATGCTGCAATCAACAGAAATACCTGCCAGTTGCCAAGCATTTGGATTTTAATCATGTGACTGGAATATGCTATGATGGCTATAAATGTGGGTTCCGTTATAAGTCACTTTTTGCAGTGCTATTTTAACTTTCAATGGTTGCTAAATGAATACTTATAACCAATAAAGGAGAATATTTGTAGGTCAGGGTTGAAATGAAGGTGTCCTTGGTTTTCTCTGAACTTGGTTGGGCTGTTTACTGACGGCTCTTTGGCAGTGTCTTGATTGGGGTATTACTTATTTCAGTGATGGTGAACCTATGGCATGCGTGCCAGAGCTGGTATGCAGCACCCTCTCTGATGGCACATGAGCCATCACCCCAGTTCAGCTCCGCTACACATGTGCATGTGCCTCCCGCTGGCCAGCTGGTTTTCGGGTCTTCAACTGCACATTTGTGGCACATTTGGGGGGGGCTATGTGTGCATGCAGAGGGAGGGCACATGCGGGCCATGCACACATTGCATTTTGGGGGTTTAGGTGCACGTATGCGTGTGCTTTGGGCACTTGGTCTGGAAAAGGTTAGCCATGACTGGCTTACTTGATAGTTGGTCTGAAGTTGACCTTGCAGTTAATCTATCTGATCTGAGTGCTGATTACTGGTGGAGAGGTGCTGGAGTCTTTTTCTCTTATAGTATGTAATATTATATTATATATTATACTACTGCCTACTGCCACCATTAACCTCTCACCGACCAGTGCGCTCTCACAGAGAGGGCCTCCTCCGGATACCATCAGCTAAACAATGTCGGCTGGCGACCTCTAGGGGGAGGGCCTTCTCTGTTGGGGCCCCTACCCTCTGGAACGAGCTCCCTCTGGGGCTTCGTCAACTCCCCGATCACAGGTCCTTCCGCCGCGAGCTGAAGACGTTGCTGTTTCGAAGAGCAGGACTAGCTTGAACGTAGTTTTTAAATTGGGATTTTTAAAAAAGGGGTTTAAATGAGGTTTTAAATTTGTATTTAAAAGTTTTAGGGCATCAATTGAATTTAACTGTCTATTCTTTTAGCTGTTTATATGTATTATATGTTTTCTGTTGTTTTTTTGGCTGTGAACCGCCCTGAGTCTTTCGGGAGATGGGCGGTATACAAATATAATAATAATAATAATAATAATAATAATAATAATAATAATAATAATAATAATAATAATAATAATAATAATAATACTTATAAGTCAAGAACTGCCTGTATAGGGAATCACCTATTTGCTCTTTGTGATTGCAGCTTATGTAAGGCCATAAGTGCTATAATAGTAATTCTTTCACCTCAGTTCCGTTTCTGGATATAATGCTGTGTGATTCCTAAGTCATGGTGTTTCCAAGTGTAAATGGTTCTTCCAGCAGCACTAAACCAAATAATAGTTTGTTTTGCACTTTTTCCCAGCCAGAGTATTAGGATTAAACAAATATTGTTAGCGTAAAACAAAATGTGATTTTTTAAGCAACTGAGAGCACTTAATAAATTTGAATAATTCCACATAATTACTGTACTGGGTCTGTTTTTATCCCTGCTGCATACAATATTTACCCTCTATCCACCTTTATTTGAGATAGAAGAAATGGCATTTTCATTTAGTACTTATTCACATTATATGGCTGCTCCTTATGGAAATTCAAACCAGAGTAAATGTTCCCTCTTTCCCTCTCCAATAAATTCATAATAACCCTATAAAGAGAATTAGAATGAGATAATGTCACATAACTGTCTTTGTAAGAGAAGTGGGATTTGAACCAGGGTCTTCTGGCTTTATTCCAATACTCCAGCAATGAAGTGGTGAGAAGGATCTAGTGTCAAGGAATGTAGTTTGGCTTGCATAAAAGATGCAATTTTCTATAAAAGAGACCAGTGCCAGAATTAGAGACTTGAGCCAGTGTCATCAAATATCTCTGGGTACCTATTGTGTTTCTCAAGAACAGGTGCTGGTGACAGAGGTAGATGGGAGTAACATTCCGATTCAGCTCAGCTGAATTCTGAAATAACAGAAGTTCTTTCAAGTGATGATAATGAAAGCTGGTGTAAAGACAGAAACAGGGCTTATCCACTGCTTTAAAAAGTTAATTATTATTGTGGATAAAAAAGGTGAAAAATGATACATCAGTTAGCCAGTCAGTGATAATTAGATTATATTTAAGAAATGTTCTGGTATGTTAAGCAGGTTGCTGCAATCGCTTGGTAACTGCCTTACTCTACTTGTAACTCTTATCAACAAGGTTGTTTGCTGGACCATGGCCAAAAGCAAGAGTTGAAGCTTTAAAAAAAAGAAGCATTTTCCTGCCCTTTCTGCTCTTCTACATCTTCTCTCTGTTCCTACATCAGCCATTTTTCACTTTCACACTTTGTATTGATTTGTGTTTGTGTTTCTCTGTTCTCTACACAGATGTTTTGTGTATCATAATAAACTAACTCTTTTTAGAAAAATCATAGTAGTTAACTCAAATAATTTGCGAAGAAGGCACATGATTATGATCAAAGACTGCAAAATACTGTCCAAAGAGGAAGAAAATACTCCCTCAGTGGAGTATTATTACTTACTTCACTGAAGAATCATAAAATTGTGTTGTTATTGAGGAGTTCTGCTGAAAACCTATAAGCCAGAGGTGTCAAACTCACATTGTCACATTGTTATGTGACATGTTGAAATTTCCCCCCCCTAAATTGGGTGTGGGCATGGCCAGCGAGTGACGCATCCGGCCTGCGGGCCACAAGTTTGACAGCCCTGATATAGACCATCTTGACAGACATGAATGATGGGATCTATCCAACAAAATAAAATTTAATGTAGCGAAAAGAAAGGTTGAACACTTAGGTAAGAAAAACCAAAGTACAAGTATAGATTAGGTGTGAAGCCTGGCTCAAAAGCAGTAACTGTGAGAGGGACCTTGGACTATTACTTAAACATGAGCCAGCAGTGTGCAGCAACAGCCAAAAAAGCTAATACAATCCTTGGTTGAATAAACAGGGACATAAAATCAAACTCACCTGAAGTATTAGTACCACTTTATAAAACCTACCACAGCTGGAATACTGCAATCAGTTTTGGTCCCCACATTACAAAAAAAAAGATGTTGAGACTTTGGAAAAAGTGCAGAGAAGAGCAACTAAGACAATTAAAGGCCTGGAGACTAAAACATATGAAGAACAGTTGCAGCAATTGGGTATGGCTTGTCTATAGAAAAGAAGGTCTGAAATGACATGATAGCAATATTCCAGTATCTGAGGGGCTGCCACAAAGAAGAGTCAACTTGTTTTCCAAAACACCAGAAGCAGTACAAGAAACAATAGATTGAAACTAATAAAGGAAAGAAGCAACCTGGAATCAAGGAGAATTAATCAGTGGAACAGCTTGCCTTCAGAAATTATGGGTGCTCCAATACTGGAGGTTTTTAAGAAGAGACTGGACAGCCACTTACCTGAAAGGATATAGTCTCTTGCTTAAGCAGGGGTTGAAGTAGAAGACTTCCACGGTCCCTTCCAGCTCTATTTCTGATTGATCTGTGTTTATCTGGATATCGTATCTCATCATTTCCAATGAATGTTATTTATAGTCTTGGGAATTAAATTTACTTCCTTCGCTCTAGAGGAGAAATTTCACTTAAGAAACTTATATAGCCAGAATGACTTATGATAATTCAAATAAAGACAATAATAGAGGAGTAAGGCTGTTTGCTACATTAAATGTTGTATTTACATTACTGTAGGACTTTTCAGGTACTTTTAAAATAAAATATTTTGTCACTGAAAAAAGTGTAAGTTGCCTTTTAGCCTTCAAATGCATAGTGGTAGGAGAGATAGTACAACATTATTATGGATGGTGAGTAATCTGACATGAACATTCATGTGTAGCAACATTTTCATCCTTAGCAACTTGCAAATGTGTGGACTTCAATCCCACAACTCTAAAGCCAGCTGTCTGAGGAATTCTGGGAGTTGAAGTCCATACTTCTTGAAGTTGCTAAGGTTGAGAAACACTGATATATAATAACATACATAATATTATTTGTATAGCAATCATAAGCAGAATCCTCTATCATTTCTGGTCAAAATTGGAAATATCTCCACTTATAAATGTTATAAATTTAGTACATTCTGAAGCAGTTTTGTGCAATAGTGTGTTTACATGTGGATATTTTTAAACCAAAACCAGTAAATTTTATCAAGCCTTATAGTTATAAGATATACTAAATCAGATTTGGAAGTAGTAAAATGAAAGCTTTTTAAATGTTTGTTTCTTTAGTATTGAGTCTAACATTCTATGCTGCGTTACCTGTAAAGTTATGGAATCCATCATCAACCAATACATTACCCTCCACCTAGAAACAAACAACCTACTCTCTAATAAACAATTTGGTTTCAGAAAAAAATTATCATGTAACTTACAACTTCTTCACTGCAAAAATATATGGACTACTAATCTTGATCAAGGCAAAACAATAGATGCAATTTACATAGACTTCTGTAAAGCTTTTGACTCAGTGGTACATGACAAACTTCTCCTCAAACTAAAATCCTACGGCATCTCAGGACCCCTCCACAATTGGATAACAGCATTCCTGTCAAACAGACAACAAGTGGTCAAAATAGGCAGTGCCCTATCAAATCCTGTTCCTGTCAATAATGGCGTTCCCCAAGGCAGTGTTCTTGGACCAACACTCTTTATATTATACATTAATGATCTCTGCGACCATATTAAAAGTAATTGTGTTCTCTTTGCTGACTATGTCAAACTGTTTAACACTACCAACAATACAGCTACCCTTGACTTTGTGTCAGAATAGTCTAAAACCTGGCAACTCCAAATCACAACCAGCAAATGCTGTCTTACACATTGGAAAAAAGAATCTAAACACTAAATAAAAACTCGACGGACATTATCTTACAGATGACCCCCACCCTGTCAAAGACCTTGGAGTCTTCATATCCAATGACCTAAGTGCCAAAGCCCACTTGTTGTGCCTTGTCCTCCCTCCTCTCCTCAGCCCGGGCCCCTCCCATCTCCTCCCGGGACTGCTATCAGACTCGGAGTCTGATAATGAAGATGAACGGCCTGTCATGCCTCCAGCCCCCGGCCCTGGCCCCATGCCAGGACAGGATGTCAGGAATGAACAAACAAACCTCACTCATACGGCGTGTGTTCCTTTGGCTCAGCCATCAGAGGAAGTCAGCCACAGATTGGATTACTCGGGCCTACTCCTTCTGACCCCTCCCTTTCTCAAACAGCAGAAGACAATTCAAAGTCGGAGGATCCTCGCTTCCAGAGATCTGAGAGGCGACGCCAGCAGAAAGAAGGGAGGGGCAGGCCTGGATAAATGCTGAGTCATGCAGCCACACCCCACAGCCTATATAAAGGACCTGCTTGTGGCATTCCAACCTTGAGTCAAGCAAAGTCTCATCTAGTTTGCTGAAGTCACAACTTGAACTCCTGCCTGCCCTGAGAAACCTGGAAGGAATTTGGCAAAGCTGCAGAGGCTTCGTGGCCACACTTGATACGGACTTCCTAGACCTGGTCGTCGGAGGGGGAGTGGGACACGACACCACTGCAACTACATCGCAAAAAAGGCATTAAGAGTTGTAAACCTAATATTATGTAGCTTCTTCTCCAGAAACACTACACTACTAACCAGAGCTTACAAAATATTTGCTAGACCAATTTTTGAATATAGCTCGCCTGTCTGGAACCCATACCACATTTCAGACATCAATACAATTGAACGTGTCCAGAAATATTTTACAAGAAGAGTTCTCCACTCCTCTGAATACAACAAAATACCTTATGCCACCAGACTTGAAATCCTGGGTTTAGAAAACTTAGAACTCCGCCGCCTCTGACAGGACCTGTGTTTAACTCATAGAATCATCTATTGCAATGTCCTTCCTGTTGAAGACTACTTCAGCTTCAATCACAACAATACAAGAGCAAACAATAGATTTAAACTTAATGTTAATGGGGGTAACCTGTTGGGGAGGGGACCAGTTCCTGCGTGTGCTTGCGGCATTTTTCTAGCAGGTTCGAAGGTAACGGGGGAGGATCATGTTCCTCTTTGTGAGGGTGGTTCCATCTGCACGGTAAGTGGGAGGGGCAGATATGGCGGAAGCAGGGGGCCGTATCGTTCTTCGGGGGGGTGCCCGCTGTTTAAAAGCGATTGTGCGCCCCGGCCCCTCAGACTTCTCCTGTTCCCTAAGTGGCCAGAATCCTCAGAGCTTGGACCTTCGGCTGATGCTGTGCAATGCACGGTCCATGGTGAACAAAGCCCCCCTGATTTGTGACCTTATACGGGGGGGCGGCAGACCTTATGGGCATTACGGAGACCTGGTTGGGCACGGAAGGGGGGGTTCCCCTTGTTGAAATGTGCCCACCGGGTTTCCGAGCATTCCATCAGCCGAGGGCCCAAGGTAGGGGGGGGGTGGCGGTCGTTATTAAGGAGAGTCTAGAACCGAGGGAGACCACTGTACCTCAGATAGCTGGTTGTGAATCCCTCTTTGTGAAGTGGGGTCATAGGATTCAGGTGGGCTTGTTGATCACGTACCTGGCTCCTTGCTGCATGACAACAGCCCTGCCTGAGCTGTCGGAAGTGCTTGCCGGGGTGGTGGTTGAGACCCCTAGACTTATGGTCATGGGGGATTTCAACTTGCCATCAACCGGCGTGGCATCGACGACAGCTCGGGAGTTCATGGCCTCCATGACGGCCTTGGACCTGACTCAAGTAGTTAATGGCCCTACTCACATCGGGGGAGGCACACTGGATCTGATTTTTTTTTTTTATTGAAAAAGTTTAAAAAAAAAACAAAGACATTTTCACCCCTTTTTCCCCCCTCCCTCCCCCCCAAAAAACCCCCTTCCCCCTTCCTTCCCCCCCCCCAGCTTCCCGGGTCAATCACAAGGTATTGTTATACATAAACCAAACATAGAATAAAATTTTCCTTCAATCCAATTAACCTCATCCAAAGCTTTTCATCTCCCAACCCCTCCCCATTAAATAAAATAACTTTCTAATTATTCAAAGGCAATCTAATATTTCTTAATCTGATATCTGTTTTGTATATAATCAATCCATTTTTTCCATTCAATTAAATATCTTTCCTGCGTATTGTCTTTTAAGAAAGCTGAGATTTTAGCCATCTCAGCCAAATTCCATACTGGGGTCCTGACTTTTACTTTGAGACTGTTGCTCTTCTTTACGCTTAAGAGCTCCTCTTGTCACCCTTTGCTCTTGTGGTTCCTCTAATGCTGGCAGCAATAAAGGCTCTTGGATCACCACGCCTTCTTGAATCTCTTGAAGTTTTCTATCACTTCTGTTTCAACTTTCAAAACTGTAGAAAGAAAATCCTTTGCCTTTAAAACAGTGTCAATTCTGTATCTCCTTCCTTGATAAAATACTGTCAGTCCAACTGGCACCTCCCATCTGAATTGAATCTGATGTATTTTAAGTTCTTGTGTAAAAAACCAATTCCTTCCTATCTCTTAACATCTTGGAAGGAATCTCTTTCAACACCTTCAGCTCCTGTTCTCCAATTTTTAAAGTTGTCTGATATGAAACTTGCAAAATCTGATTTCTCATAGTCCTTTTCACAAAATAAACCACAATGTCCCGAGGAAGCTTTCTCTGTCTTGCGATCCAGGAATTAACTCTATATATTTTATCAATTTGGTAAGCTACCTCTTGGGGTTCCACTTCAATAAATTCAGCCAATGCTTCTGATATAATTTTTCTTAAGTCTTCTCCTCGCTGTTCTTGCATACCACGAATTCTAAGAGCTCCTTCCATAAGTTTATATTGTAATATCACAACCTGATCTTCATTTTGATCCACTTTTTTCTGAACACCTTGCATTTTATCTTCTAAATGCTTATTTGACTGAGAGATCTGTTGCATTTCCTCTTCCAATCCCTCAATTTTTTTACTCAGTCCTTGAACTGCCATGAGAATATCTTCTCTTATTTTTGCATTAAAATTCTCCATCATCTCTTTTTGCCTATCTTCAGAAAGTTTTAATTGTTCTTTCAATATATCCTCAAGACTTGGTTCAGATCCCCTTCTTCCAGAAGGCTTTAAAGGTTTAGCTGCCATTCTGTCTTCAAAAAGATCAGGAATTTAAACTTAACAACTTCCCTTTACTCCATTCAGTATAAGAGAACTCCGTTTGTAACAATCCACAAATAACGCTACTTTGTTGTACTAAAAAAAATTACTTTCACTTTCAGACGCCATTTTAAAAGTCAATTAAGTAGAGACAAAGAAAGGTTTCAGGTTTCAAAAAGGGAGTCGGTACTTGCCGTGTTGATTCTACATCAAAGATCGAAAGCTTGTGAAATTCCCGTCTGCTTAGAAAATCAATCAATTTAATAAGTCCTTTTGAGCAGAAGCGACTCTCCTACTCCTTTTTCCTGAAAAAAAAACAGGAGCGCGTTTGAAGTTGGAGGTACACTGGATCTGATTTTTATCTCTGGGCAGTGGCTGAATGATCTGGATTTAGGAGATCTAGTTATTGAGCCTTTGTCATGGTCAGATCATTCTCTCCTTCGTCTGGACTTTCGGACCGCCACTCAACACCGCAGGGGGACAGGACCAATGCATTGGTTCCGTCCCAGGCGCCTGATGGACCCGGAGAGGTTCCTGACGGAGCTTGGGCCGTTCCCTGAGGTTCTAGCCCACGGCACGGCCAAAGAACTAGTTGCGGCCTGGGAACAGGCGGGGGCTGGGGCTTTGGACTGTGTCATGCCTTTGCGGCCTCTGACCCGGCGTAGAACTCAACCAGCTCCTTGGTTTTCCGAGGAGCTGAGGGAGATGAAACGCCGGAAAAGACGCCTAGAGAGTGTCTGGAGATCCAGCCGCTCGGAAGCTGACCGAACACTAGTTAGGTCATATATTCAGACCTACCTAGTGGCATTGAGGGAGGCTAAGTGTTCCTATGTTTCCTCCCTCATTGCATCGGCAGATAACCGCCCGGCCGCCCTGTTTCGGGTGACCCGCTCTCTTCTTCAGCAGGAGGGGCGGGATGACCCCCTACAAGGGCGTGCCGAGGATTTCAGTGTGTATCTGCACGATAAAATCGCTCAGCTTCGGGACGGGTTGGATCAAAATTGGGTAGATCCAGGTGAGACGTCGGAGACTCATCTTGTTGAGACTATTTGGGATGGGTTTGATCCTGTGGCTCCTGCGGACATGGACAGGTTGCTGGGAAGGTTGAATGCCACCACATGTTTATTGGACCCATGTCCCTCCTGTTTGGTGCTGGCCACGCAGGAGGTGACACGAGGCTGACTCCGGGGGATTATCAATGCTTCTTTGTTGGAAGGGGTTGTTCCTGCCGCCTTGAAAGAGGCAGTGGTGAGACCCCTCCTTAAGAAGCCTTCCCTGGATCCAGCTGTTTTAGGAAATTATCGTCTGGTCTCCAACCTTCGCTTTGTGGCAAAGGTTGTAGAGAGTGTGGTGGCATGTCAATTACCCCCAGTACCTGGATGAAACTGTCTATCTAGACCCGTTCCAGTCCGGCTTTCGGCCTGGGTATAGCACAGAGACAGCTTTGGTCGAGTTGGTTGATGATCTCTGGAGGGCTCGGGACAGAGGTTATTCCTCTGCCCTGGTCCTGTTAGACCTCTCAGCAGCTTTTGATACCATCGACCATGGTATCCTGCTTCACCGGTTGGGGAGTTTGGGAGTGGGAGGCACGGTTTATCGGTGGTTCTCCTCCTATCTCTCTGATCGGTTGCAGACGGTGTTGGCAGGAGGGCAGAGATCGACCGCGAGGCACCTCACATGTGGGGTGCTGCAGGGGTCGATTCTCTTGCCTCTCCTGTTCAACATCTATATGAAGCCGCTGGGTGAGATCATCAGTGGTTTTGGGGTGAGTTACCAATTGTACGCTGATGATACGCAGCTGTACTTCTCCACCCCAGACCACCCCAACGAAGCTGTCGAAGTGCTGTCCCGGTGCCTGGAAGCCGTACGGGTCTGGATGGGGAGAAACAGGCTCATGCTCAACCCCTCCAAGACGGAGTGGCTGTGGATGCCTGCATCCCGGTACAGTCAGTTGCAACCGCGACTGACTGTTGGGGGCGAGTCACAGGCCCCTATGGAGAGGGTGAGCAACTTAGGCGTTCTCCTGGATGGGCTGTTGTCTTTTGAAGAACATCTGACGACCGTCTCCAGGAGAGCTTTTTATCAGGTACGCCTGATCCGCCAGTTGCGCCCCTTCCTTGACCGGGATGCCTTATGCACAGTCACTCATGCTCTTGTTACCTCTCGCCTGGACTACTGCAATGCTCTCTACATGGGGCTCCCCTTGAAGAGCACCCGAAGGCTCCAGTTGGTTCAGAATGCAGCTGCGCGGGTGATAGAGGGAGCCACTCGTGGCTCCCATGTAACACCACTCCTGCGCAAGCTGCACTGGCTACCTGTGGTCTTTCGGGTGCACTTCAAGATGTTGGTTACCACCTTTAAAGCACTCCATGGCTTAGGACCGGGTTACTTACGGGACCGCCTACTGCCACCGTTTGCCTCCCACCGACCCGTGCGCTCTCACAGAGAGGGACTCCTCAGGGTACCGTCAGCCAAGCAATGTCGGCTGGCGGCCCCCAGGGGAAGGGCCTTCTCTGTGGGGGCTCCCACCCTCTGGAATGAACTTCCCCCAGGACTTCGTCAATTTCCTGACCTTCGGACCTTCCGCCGCGAGCTGAAGACGTATTTATTTATTCGCGCAGGACTGGCATAGAATTTTTAGAAGTTTTTATTATTCAGTTTTCAATTTTAAAGTGGGTTTTATTGTTCTAAATGCATTTTAATTTGGGGCCATATTTAATAAGTTTTTTAATTATTGATTTTATTCTGTATTTATTCATTGTGGTTTTATTTGGCTGTGAACCGCCCTGAGTCCTTCGGGAGAAGAGCGGTATAAAAATTTAATAAATAAATAAATAAATAAATATTTTTTATTCTTGTTTGCACTTGTGTCCCAAAGCAAATTTAATAAAATTAAACTGTAGCCTATGTTGCAGTTTGGAACACAGTATAAGCACATGTTCTCTTTTGTATTATCTCTAAATTAAAAACGTTACGTATAAGATTTATGGATTGCAAACTTAAAATGTATTGTTTTAATCTTTGTGTTAGTTTTCAAACATCCGAACCTAGGAAACTACGATGAACTTTCACTGAAAACCAATATGATGCTGTGCAAATATTAATTTGCTTCCTAGGGACACATTTTTTTCTCACAAGGAGAGAGAGAAAAATGTTTGATCAAGATTATACCTTTGTGGAGTTCATCTTAGGTCACTTTGAAATGGCATTTTATTTCACTAAGTAGGGGTGTTTTGCTGTATGTTTATTGCTATTAGAAGATTCTGGAAAAAATAAGTGGACTAGAGAAACAAATTAAATGGGAATGTTGATAACCTTTTGATAATTAGTTGAGAAGACAACATAATGTGTAACCCCAGTGTGCAATGAGGTTTAATGTCCATTATTGATTGGAGTGGTTTTATTTGGCTTCCTAAGCAGTCTTCACACAAGATTATAACTTACAGAAATTGTTGTCTGCCTACAACAGTAAGAGTAAACTGTGGCTTACTCTTGCTTTCTGTCTTCTAAAAATAATTATTAGTATCAAACTTGTACTTTTATAGGAAAAATGAGCACAGTGGATAAAACTATAACAGAGACCACTTATCAGGTGCCTAGTGAATATGGCAAAGTGGTAATCACCATAGGAAGACCGATCCTTCAGTGTCTATGTAATACTCCATGTGTAGAACACTGGCCAGAAAAGGCATTCATATTTCTAATCAGCTGCTATTATAAGATTGTTTTTCCCCTCTTCCTATATCTATATACAGTATTTGACTTTTGATTACCAAATGAAGAACTGTATATTTGCCTCTGTTAATTTTCATTTTGTTACTTTCAGCCCATTTTTCTAATGTATTAAAAAAAGTGTTGAATGTTATTCTTACCTGTATTGATGTAATTTTGTAACATTGCCCATATTGGGATAACTCAAAATGGCAAACCTAGTAAAATTTTGTGAGAGTATCCATTTACTTGAATTAAAACCACATTTTCTTTCTGCATGCAAAATAACTGTTATACTACTATCAATATAGATAGGATCCACAATACAATATTATATTCCATTAGACTGGTTGCCTAAACCCCACCAAAGAGTTCATTTGTTTTCAGCATGAAATATTTAGCTGCTATATACTGCTAATATTTAGCAAAATTAATTTGTAACATTGAGCTGCCATTATATATGTTTTAGTCATTTTGAAAAGCTAATTCCCTAAATATACATAAAACACTAGCTGTTCAGACAGCTATATAAACACCCATTCACCCACACAAATGCAAATTCTTTTATTTATAGAATAAAATAAAAGCACAGAATAAAATGTACACTTTCTGAATATAGCAAAGATTTGTTTCTTTTATAATAAATTCTTAAGTCAGCCTCTAAACAAAATTATATTGTCTAAAGAACAATTATAATCATGTGGTCAAAGTGGTTTTCAAGGATATATAGAAAGTTGTAACTGAGAACTGACCAGAGAGCAATTGCATATATGCTCTGATCAGTGGTGGGTTTCAAATTTTTTTACTACCGGTTTTTTACTACCGGTTCTGTGGGTGTGGCTTGGTGGGCATGGCCTGGCTTGGTGGGCATGGCTTGGTGGGCATGGCAGGGGAAGGATACTGTAAAATCTCCATTTCCTCCCCACTCCAGGGGAAGGTTGCTGCAAAATCCCCATTTCCTCCCGATCAGCTGGGACTCGGGAGGCAGAGAATAGATGGGGTTGGGGCCAGTCAGAATTTTTACTTCTGAACTCAAAATTTCTGCTACTGGTTCTCCAGAACTGGTCAGAACCTGCTGAAACCCATCTCTGGCTGTGATAGAATGCATGGCCAGGTTGTAAATAAGAGTTGTATGTTTCTGTTTTGTGCTTTCTTAGATAGTATAGTAGAGGTTTTAGCTGAATCTGTCAGGCTAAATAGAGAAAGCAAAGGCATTTCTCAAAATGAAATAATCATCCTGGGGCGGATAGATCAGAAGAGCTTCTATTGTTTCCCTGGGATTGTGGAAAAAAAAACACCCAAACCCACCAGATATCTCACACCTGTGCCAGCTATTATCTATGTAGGTGGACAGTAACTAGTGCAGTGGGTTAGAGTGTGGCAGCTGATCATGCTGGTATTAGTGGGGCGGGGTGCTGTCTAGATGCCTTGCAGCACTTTTATCTGCCCTCATGGCTTGGATTTCAGCATCAGGGTCTTAATTTCATGCTTGCAATAAATTCAGTTCAGCAGGATGGAGGGTGGGGGGTGTATAATATGAAGAGCCATCTTGGCTCAGTGTCTGTGGCATTGTTATTGTTAAGTTCTGGAAGTAACGAGGCTGGAGACCAGGGTAGTGACAACAGCTCTTTAATATAGGGTGAACCCAGCAACAGGCTGGGGAAAAACCTCTCCTTTTATACAGTTCTACGGGTGGCTTCGTCCAATCAGCAACGTGCTGATTTCCCGCCCAAATATTTAAAGGTACATACAAGAATACATAACACTCCTCCCCTCCCAGAAAACACTTTGCCTCTATTTACATCTTATTTACATGTTATTTTTCGACGTAGTCACGCAAATAACCTGGGCGTCTCCTAGTTCTTTCAGACCTGCGGTTCAGTTCTGGGTGGTGTTTTGAGCTGGTCGGAGGCTGTTTCTCCTCCCAGCTCTTTCTCTCTGAGCCATCGGGCTCTGGATTATTGGCAGACTCTTTTCTTGGCCATCCGCCTGGATTACTTTGTAATTTTCCTGCTTCCTCGGGAACCTGATGGCGTCGCTGGACCTGGGACCTCAGCTAAGTCTTGCGCCTCCCGGGTCATGGTCAGCTGTGGGTTCAAATAAGGAGGTCATAATTTGTTTCATTTGGTTTTTGTTCAGTTATTCGTTTCCTTATCTGATCTATGGCGCCTCCATACTCGGTTGTCTTGTAGCTCTACCAAGTATGACTTTGGGCGGTTATCTTTATTATTTGCCCTGCGAGCCAACTTGGGCCGTCCCCATAGTAATTCGGGCCCACACTCGATCGCCTATGCCCATTTCCCTTGTTTTTCTAGTTCCCCTTGTAACCCTCTGGTGTGTAATGGGGATTCAAGCGGTCAAGTGGGCACGGAGTTTCCGTCCCATCAGTAATTCGGCTGGGCTTTCCGGTGGCCGTGCTTGGGGTTCTGTGCTGGGCGGCTAGAAAGAAGTCTATCTTTGTTTGCCAGTCACCTGGCTTGAGCCTGGACAATGCCTCCTTAGCGCTCGGACGGAACGCTCTGCAAGGCCATTCGGCGCAGGGTGGAAAGGCGCAGAGAGGGCATGTCGGATGCCCTCCTCTGCCAAGTATTCTTCAAACTGGGCTGCCGTGGTGGGGCCCATTGCCGGACACCAGAGTGTCCGGCAACCCGTGGGTTGCGAATAGGTGGCGCAGGGCTGCGATTACTGCTCGGCCGTGGATGGTTCATGAGTATGATCTCCAACCATTTAGAGAATGCATCAACAACCACTAGGAAGTTTGGCGTGGAAAGGGCCAGCAAAATCAATGTGGATTCTTGACCAGGGCCCTTGGGGTTTTCCCATTCCCTGACTGGGGCGTTGGGGTAGAGGTCTGGACTCTTGGCAAGCCTGGCATTTCCCTACCCTCTCAGCAATCTCTGAGTCCATGAGTGGCCACCACACATAGCTTCTTGCTAGCCCCTTCATCCACGATCCCTGGGTGACCCTCGTGGAGGAGGTCCAATACCTTTCCCTTAATTTATCGGGATTACCACGATCACCCCATAACAGGCACCCCTTGAGCCGAGAGCTCATCCGTTTTTAACAAATTCTTTAAACCGTTAAGCCCGGCAATGACACCCTCTTTGTACCCAACCGAGTACAGTCCTTAACACAATGTCGGTATGATGCCGAGCCACTTCCTTAGATGTGACTGGGCCAGAGTCAAGAGTCAATAAGCAGGATGGGCGTCCCGGAGTGGGGTCTTGATCGCCCCTGGTAGTGAGCATCTGCTTAAGCGTCTGCATGCCCACTTCTTTTCCTGGTCGATGCTGCAGCTTGTAAATAAGCGGCTAAGAAAATAGTCCATCGGGTCAAGCGTGGCGAAAGTGCCACAGGCGTTGGTGATCGCCAGCCAGTATCCCTAGTAGCGGTCTGTGGTCAGTCACGATTTCAAAATCCGCCCAAAACATATTCGTGGAATTTTTCACCCCTGACACAATGGCTAGTGCTTCTTTATCTAATTGGCTGTAGTTCCTCTCTGGGGAGGACATCGTTCTAGAGTAAAAAGCTATAGGGGCTTCTGTGCCGTTCGGAAGTCTATGGCTGAGTACAGCCCCCACCCCATAAGGGGAGGCATCGCAAACCAGCACTAGGGGTGATGAGTTGTGATATTGGATGGGCAGGCTATCGCAGAGCAGGTTCTTTACTGCTTCAAAGCCCTATTTTCTGACTTTCCCAAGACCAAACAGTATTTTTCCTAAAGCCTATGCAGCGGTTCCATAGCAGTTGCTTTGTTCTTTAAAAGACCGCGTAAAATTCACTAACCCCAGGAATGCCTGCAGCTCTGCTTTGTTTTTAGGCGCTGGAGCCTTCTAATTGCCTTGACCTTGCTCTCAGTGGGGTGAATTCCTTTCTTGTCTATCCGGTAGCCCAAGAATTGACGGATTCGACCCCTATCTGGCATTTGTCTTGACTTTTAATCCGGCTGTCCGGAAAATGCCCAGAACCTTTCTCAAACGCTCCCCCAATTCCTCTGTTTTCCCTGAAATCAGGACATCATCGAAGTAGGAACTACCCCTGGGAGCCCTTGCAGAAGTCGTTCCATTAGGTTTTGGAACAGCCCTGGTGCCACACTCACCCCAAATTGCAATCGGGTGCATGAAGGCCCCCTGTGCGTTACAATCGTTTGGGCTTGGCTGTGTTGCGTCACGGGCAGTTGTTGGTAGGCTTGGGCCAAGTCTAACTTTGCAAAGACTTGCCCTTGCCCCAAAGAGTGCAATAAGTGTTGCACCACGGGAACCGGGTAAGCGCTTTTCTGTAAGGCTTTGTTAAGCGTCGCCTTGTAGTCAGCGCAAATTCTAATTGACCCGTCCGGTTTTATTGGGGTGACGATTGGCGTCTCCCACTTTGCGTGATCGACTGGCACCAAAATCCCTGATTTATGAGCTTATCTAGCTCCTTATCAATTTTGGTTTTAGGGCAAAGGACTCTCCTCGCCTTTAAGCCTAATGGGAGCTACCTGGGGTCTAAGTTGAAGGAAATAGGGGTCCCCTTGTACTTGCCCAGGCAGTCCTTGAAGACATCTTGAACTCGTTAAGAGAATGTCTTTCAGGTTACAGTCACTTCTGTAGATACCAGTCACTCCCATGCTCAGGGCACGAAACCAGTCTAGTCCCAACAGACTGGGCAGAGTCCCTTCGACGATCGTGATGGGCAGGGTCTTCTTGTGTGGTCCGTACTCGACTCGGACGGAGGTGGTCCCTCGAACAGGGATGCGATTCCCTGGTAGTCGTGGACTCGTAGTGGCCGTTAAAGAAGGTATGTTGCTAATTTTTAGCAGTTTAGCATGTTGTACATTTGCTATTTATTCAATTTAATAGTAAAACATTCAAAGTAAACAATCCTGAATTATTTTCCCAATAATTTTGCATTGTTAGCGGCAAGTTCTTACGGATACATAGTTTTCTTTCATATACAAGCTCCATACTATTTGTGTAGTTCTCCGTTCCTCTAAATTAGACTGGTTCAGGAGAACCTTCTTGCTGAATAAATAAATATAGCATGTCATATGTGTGATGAAGAGACATTTATAGAAAGGCAGAAGGTGGAAAGAAGAATAAAGCTGATCTGTAGGTAAAGAAACACTCTACAGCTGAAGCATTCTAATACAGCATTTGTTGTTGTTAGTTGCAAAGTTGTGTCCGACCCATCGCGACCCCATGGACAACGTTCCTCCAGGCCTTCCTGTCCTCTACCATCCTCTGGAGTCCATTTAAACTCATGCCTACTGCTTCAGTGACTCCATCCAGCCACCTCGTTCTCTGTCGTCCAATCTAATAAGTCTAATACAGCATAGACTTATACAATGTGATGAAAAGTTTTGAATATCCAAGGGACACTCTTGGATAATTTTGTCTAATAAACCCTGAAATACTTTTCTTCCACATACCAAAATCAATGTGTGTGTTTTGTTGTTCAAGTATGACAATATTTTTCAGTTCTGCACACTTACAAAATAAATACAAATGTAACCTGTTCACAAGCACTATCGGTTCTCAAGTGTCTCTTGTCTACATAGATTAGAAAAGAACAACCAAGTATGATTGCTCAGGGGAGGCCCAGTCATCTAATGCTCTCTAATTGAAATGTTTACCTTTACATAAGTACTTGAAAATAGTAATTACACCTTGTGTTTTAAATCAGACTGAGACTGTGATTAAAGTATATAAGACTAAAATACAAAACATGCCCAATGGGAATTAGTTCGGAATCCAATGCATGCTTTTTAGGGAACAAATCACTTGAACTTAGTTATCCTCTCCCTGAACTCGTGTCTATTTCCTGCTTTAAACTTGCTAAAAAAAACAATGGAGTACAAATTGAATGAGCAACTAATTTACTATAACAAAAGAAATTAAGATCAAGTAATATTACTCTTCATTCTATTTGAAGGTGGCTATAATTTTAAACTTTAAAACTTTGACCATGTACAGTATAGTGATCATTTCTCAAGAATATAAAAACCAAAACACGTCATGATTGAAAGTATCAATGTACTAGTTTTTCGTCTGCTCACACACAACTTGTGGGAAGATGCAACAGGATTAATGTTGGGCCATGTGACCATAAGTTCATTGGTTAATTATGACATGACTGAAAATCAGGTTTTTGTTTACTTTTTTTATGTCTTGATGACATAGCATTTTGTTAAAACTTCATTTCTTGACCAAAAACTGTTTACTATTGACCTCACCCCATTCCTAAGAGGACTATAAGGGGCGTGCATAAGAGCACAATAGTGCCTACCGTTCCTGTCCTATTGTTCCCTTCATTATATCAAATTAATATTATTGATGCATATTTTTACTTATATATTTTCTTCAATACATGTTGTTTTATCTATGACAATTGTTTGTGTATACTGTTGTGACAAAATAAAAATAATAATAATAATGTAGCTGCATCCCACTTACAAAGGAAAAGCGAAATCCTTTTATTTATAGAATAAAATAAAAGCACAGAATAAAATGTACACTTTCTGAATATAGCAAAGATTTGTTTCTTTTATAATAAATTCTTAAGTCAGCCTCTAAACAAAATTACATTGTCTAAAGAACAATTATAATCATGTGGTCAAAGTGGTTTTCAAGGATATATAGGAAGTTGTAACTGAGAACTGACCAGAGAGCAATTGCATATATGCTCTGATCAGTGGTGGGTTTCAAAAAATTTTACAACCGGTTCTGTGGGTGTGACTTGGTGGGCATGGCAGGGGAAGGATACTGTAAAATCTCCATTTCCTCCCCACTCCAGGGGAAGGTTGCTGCAAAATCCCCATTTCCTCCCGATCAGCTGGGACTCGGGAGGCAGAGAATAGATGGGGTTGGGGCCAGTCAGAATTTTTACTTCCGAACTCAAAATTTCTGCTACTGGTTCTCCAGAACTGGTCAGAACCTGCTGAAACCCATCTCTGGCTGTGATAGAATGCATGGCCAGGTTGTAAATAAGAGTTGTATGTTTCTGTTTTGTGCTTTCTTAGATAGTATAGTAGAGGTTTTAGCTGAATCTGTCAGGCTAAATAGAGAAAGCAAAGGCATTTCTCAAAATGAAATAATCATCCTGGGGCGGATAGATCAGAAGAGCTTCTATTGTTTCCCTGGGATTGTGGGAAAAAAAACACCGAAACCCACCAGATATCTCACACCTGTGCCAGCTATTATCTATGTAGGTGGACAGTAACTAGTGCAGTGGGTCAGAGTGTGGCAGCTGATCATGCTGGTATTAGTGGGGCGGGGTGCTGTCTAGATGCCTTGCAGCACTTTTATCTGCCCTCATGGCTTGGATTTCAGCATCAGGGTCTTAATTTCATGCTTGCAATAAATTCAGTTCAGCAGGATGGAGGGTGGGGGGTGTATAATATGAAGAGCCATCTTGGCTCAGTGTCTGTGGCATTGTTATAATGTAAAGTATCCATAAAAACATAAATAATACAATAGCATGAACTGCTAAAATCACAGCTTGGTAAGGAGGCCTTTCTTCCCCCCCTCCCCCTTTTTGGCCTTGCCTTGCCTTGCTTCTCACCTTCCCTCTCCCTCTCCCTCTCCCTCTTTCCTTTCCTTTCCTCTCCTTTCCTCTCCTCTCCTCTCCTCTCCCCTTCCCTCTCCCTCTCCCTCTCCCACTCCTTTCCTTTCCCTTCATAGGGTTGTTAGCTACTTGAACATTTTATTAAAGCACTGGATGATTGATAGACAAGCCCATATTTGGCCTCCAAGCATTACTTACATCCCAGTGCTATGAATGGTGAAATTGTATAGCAGGGATTGAGGAAAAACTATAGGTGGCAGCAGGTGTTCCATTACTCACTGTCTGATAAGCCTATTCTTGAGCCACTTTCCCCTGCGGCCCAGGACAAAGCAACAAACTCTGCCAGTAGACCCTGTTATGGAATATATTTTGGGCATTAGAATAATGCTGTGGCAATTCTCATGGAATTTTTGAGTAACTCGTTGAGAATGTGTGTTAAGACATGTTGCTTTAAAATTTATAATTGTGCATAGCATTATTTTAAGTTACAAAGACAAACAAACAAAAATATATTCCCTAATGCATTGCTGCAATTGTCTCCATTCTTTTACATAGGTTTAGAGGTTGTGGTTTTGTTTCATTGAGATCCATGAATACTGTTGTCAATGCAATGAAGGGAAGATTGGAATTATGTTAACAAGTTTGTCATAATTAGTATTATGACAATATATATGTATGTATGTATGTATGTATGTATAGTTTGTCACACAGTATATATAAGCATAAGCATGAAATAATTATACAATATATAAGACACAATAGATTTAAGCTTAATGTTAACCACTCCAATCTTGATTGCAGAAAATATGACTTCAGTAACAGAGTTGTTAATGCTTGGAATACACTACCTAACTGTGGTCTCTTCCCAAAATCCCCAAAGCTTCAACCAAAAACTATCTACCATTGACCTCACCCCATTCCTAAGAGGTCTGTAAGGGGTGTGCATAAGAGCATAAACGTCTTTGACAGGAAGGACATTGTAATAGATGATTCTATGAGTTAAACTCAGGTCATGTCGACGGCGGCGTAGTTCTAAATTTACTAAACCCAGGATTTCAAGTCTGGTGGCATAAGGTATTTTGTTGTATTCAGAGGAATGGAGAACTCTTCTTGTAAAATATTTCTGGACACGTTCAATTGTATTGATGTCAGAAATGTGGTATGGGTTCCAAACAGTCGAGCTGTATTCAAGAATTGGTCAAGCAAATGTTTTATATGTTCTGGTTAGTAGTGTAGTGTTTTTGGAGAAGAAGCAACGCAAGATTAGGTTTACAACTTTTAAGGCCTTTTTTGCGATGTAGTTACAGTGGTCTTTGGCACTTATATCATTTGATATGAAAACTCCAAGATCTTTAACAGGGTGGGGGTCATCTGTAAGGTAATGTCCATCAAGCTTGTACTTAGTGTTTAGGTTCTTTTTTCCAATATGTAAGACTGAGCATTTGCTGGTTGAGATTTGGAGTTGCAAGTTTTAGACCATTCAGATACAAAGTCAAGGTCTTTTTGGAGGATAGCTGCATTGTTGGTGGTGTTAAATCGTTTGACATCGTCAGCAAAGAGAACACAATTACTTGTAATATGGTCACAGAGATCATTAATGTATAATATGAAGAATGTTGATCCGAGAACGCTACCTTGGGGAACACCACTTTTAACAGGAACAGGATTTGATAGAGCATTGCCAATTTTGACCACTTGTCTGTTTGATAGAAAAGCTGTTATCCAATTGTGGAGGGGTCCTGAGGTGCCGTAGGATTTTAGTTTTAGGAGAAGTTTATCATGTACTACTGAGTCGAAAACTTTACAGAAGTCTATATTGCATCTATTGCTTTGCCCTGATCAAGATTAGTAGCCCATATATTTTTGCAGTGAAGAAGTTGTAAATTACATGATAAATTTTTTCTGAAACCAAATTGTTTATTAGAGAGTAGGTTGTTTGTTTCTAGATGGAGGGTAATGGATTGGTTGATGATAGATTCCATTACTTTGCAGGTGACACAGCAAAGAGAGATAGGTCTCTAATTTTTAATTAGGCTGGGGTTTCCTTTTTTGAAGATAGGGATGACTGTGGCAAGTGACCAAAGTTTGGGAAGGGAGCTGGTCGTGAAAGCTTTTTCAAAGATTATGCTTAGGGGTTCTGCTATATTAGTGGAAATCTTTTTTAAGAAGTATGCACATAGTTAATCAAGTCCAATAGATAGGGATGGTTTCAGTTTGTGAAGAGCTTTTTCAACATTATCTTCTGTGAAATCTATGTGTGTTAGGTCGTTGCACTCATTGTTGGTATGATTGGGGGATGTCGGGAATAAGTCATTACTGTTAACAAAGACTGTGCCAAATTATGTGTTGAAGAGGTTTGCTTTAACTGTTTCATCATTTTATTCTTTGTCGTTAGAATCTTTAAGTGGTGGGATGGATCTCGAGTCTTTAAGTTTGTTGTTCACAAAATTATAAAAGCACGATTGGAATTTGTGCGCAAGAGGTCTTCTTCTTACTTGGTGTGGTAATTGGGGCATTCAGTTTTTATTTGATTGCATATATTTCTATAGCGGTTTTTGAAATTTGCTACATAGCCCTTTTTGTTTCTTCTCCAGAGGGATTTTTTTTGGGATTGAAGCTTTTTTATTGATATGGGTAATTTGTTTTTTCTGGTTTTGGTGGTGGTTTGTGGTATGTAAAGATTAATGACTCTATTGACTTCAAGTAGGAAAACTTTATAGTGGTCTTCTGCAGTGATGCAGGTTGAGAACAAATTTTGCCAGTCAAGAAATGAGAGGTCATAGTTTATAAGGTCATAGTTGGCTTTTTTGAAATTATAGTTTGAAATACCATTATTATGATGATTTATGTAAGGGCGTATATTGAGACAAAAGTCTATCATGCTGTGGTCGCTGTTGGAAAAGGGTTATTTTATTTGTAGTCCATAAATTGAGTTTGTGTTGTTGCAGAAGATGAGGTCAAGGCAGTTGTTGAGTCTTGTATTGTTAGTTACTAGTTTGTAACAAGGTTTGTAACAGCGTTGTATAGGGTAGTTTCTCAGCCTTGGCGATTTTAAGATGCTTGGACTTTTACTCTCAGAATTTCCCAGGCAGCATGTTAAACCCATATCATAAAGTTGCTAAGGTTGAGGAACACAGATTTAGCTAAATCAGAATAAGGGGCAATGTATATTTTAATAGAATCTGATTCATGGTATTATATAGCCATTTCATTTAAGCTTACTTTTTGAAACTTACTGTATCTACTGTAGGTGCATCAGCTTCAACTCAGTTATCCTCCAGCTGTTCTGGCAGTAAGTGATCTCTTTAAATCTCTAAATGTCTGAAAAGTTGTGGCTTATAATTTTTTTCTTAAATACTAATATTTGGGGAAGGTGTTCCTAAGTGATGATATCACAATAATACTGATATCTTATTTCTTTTATTCTACTTTATTCATTTTAGTATATTAAGGATAGCACTTAAAACTTTTTACATTTTACATATCTGTTTTACATTCTTACTTTCTTAATCTACTCGGTATCTTTTAATTTTAGGTTTGTATGCAACATTTGTCAGAGTAAACCAGAACTATAACTAGACCAAGTTGTCCTATTATTATTATTATTATTATTATTATTATTATTATTATTATTAATAATAACAACAACAACAACAACAACAACAACAGAGTTGGAAGGGACCTTGGAGGCCTTCTAGTCCAACCCCCTGCCCAGGCAGGAAACCCTACACCATCTCAGACAGATGGTTATACAACATTAACGAAGAAAAGAGGATGCTTTTGAACAATTTTTGTAATCTGGGAAGAACAGATAATTTAGTTTCAATTTTTAAATGATGAAGGTACAGTATATCTAAAGAAGTGTGAGATGAAAGGTTTCTTTTATGTACCAGATGCATACTGTTTGTCTCTTCAAGTTAAAGCTTGATACACATTGTAAAGTACATGCTGTGCAGCTAGAATAGGTTGCTAGTTCTAATTAGGATCCAGGACTCACCTTCATTCTTTAGGAGCTTGTGAAATAGCTTCATTAATCACCTGCTGGTGCTGCAATAGAAAATCAGTAGTAAGCAGTTGTTGCAATAGATAGACTGATTAGATCTTTTGATAGCATGTGTTGGTTTGTTTCTCCAGAATAACAAAACAATTTTATATAGTTAATAGTAGAGCTGAAGAAGAAATAAACACCACATGATTTGCATAGCCTCATCTATAGTAAGCAATTTTGTGTTAGTTAGAAATAAATGTTTTAAGAAATATTAGCAGAATCAAGAAATCTTCTGAAATTAATAGAAATATAGGGATTTCTGGAGCGGTTCACATATCATGCTAAAGAAAGAATATCATGCACAACAAAGAATGTTCTTTCTGCGCCAACTCAGAAAGATCAAACTGCCCAAGAAGCAGTTCTACAGAATAATTATTGAGTCTGTCATCTGCACTTCTATAACTATCTGGTTTGGTTCTGCAGCCCAATAAGATAGACACAGACTTTAGAGGATAATTAGAACTGCAGAAAAAACAATTGCTACCAACCTGCCTTCCATTGTGGACCTGTATACTGCACGAGTCAAAAAAAGGGCTGTGAAAATATTTACGACCCCTCACTTCCTGGACATAAACAGTTTCAACTCCTACCTTCAAAACGACGCTATGGAACACTGCACACCAGAACAACTAGACACAAGAACAGTTTTTTCTCGAATGCCATCACTCTGCTAAACAAATAATTTCCTCAACACTGTCAAACTATTTACTAAATCTGCACTACTATTAATCTTCTCATCGTTCCCATCACCCATCTCCTTCCATTTATGACTGTATGACTGTAACTTTGTTGCTTGTATCCTTATGATTTATATTGATATTGATTGTTTCTTGATTGCTTATTTGTACCCTATGACTATCATTAAGTGTTGTATCATTAAGTGTTAAATTTGTACCCTATGACTATCATTAAGTGTTGTAAGTGTTGTACCTTGATGAAGGTATCTTTTCTTTTATGTACACTGAGAGCGTATGCACCAAGACAAATTCATTGTGTTTCCAATCACACTTGACCAATTAAAAAAAATATTCTATTCCAATTCTATTCTATGCTAAGCTTTTAAATAGTTATTTCGATTTTTGTGTGTTATAAATCATGGCATATTGAACATAAATTATGGTAAAAAAAACTTTAGCTCAAACAATGTATAAATCCACTGTTGATACAGAAGAGGACATGTAAAGTCAAATCAACATATATCATAGGAGGTTATCCTATCAAATATTTCTAATTCAAGGACTTCTGTTCTGGAGGCTGCAAAATTCTGAGAGATCACTAGATGGCAACAAACAATAGCAAAAGCTCAAATTCTTTGCTGCCACCTAGTGGTTGATTGGATTTTTTTAGCTCTGGTATAGCAGACCTATCGTACTTAATCAAGCCTGCCTTTTTGAGGATTTGCCTAGGGTGGCTCCTATCAGCAAAAAAACATACCGTGTTTCCCAAAAAATAAGACCCTGTCTTATATTTTTTTGAACCTGAAATAAGCACTTGGTCTTATTGCCATTCGTTCAAAAGCCCGATTGGGCTTATTATCAGGGGATGTCTTATTTTGGGGGAAACAGGGTAAAATCTTTTACTTTTCTTTATATCTATAAATGGGGCAACCTAAAACTCAAATGCTTTGCCATTGGATGGAGTTGCTTCCGTAGCTAATAGTTCAGTCTCAATCAGCATTTTTTTCAGAAGAGAAGACATAGCTTGGAACTCAGGAACCAGGGCAAACAATAATGAGAATTTTGTGAGGTTCTGAGCATGTAGCATATTGCATCTATTGCAATATCCTTCCTGTAAATGACTACTTCAGCTTCAATCGCAATATTACAAGAGCAAAAAATAGATTCAAGCTTAATGTCAACCGCTTCAAACTTGATTGCAGAAAATATGACTTCTGCAACAGAGTTGTTAATGCTTGGAACTCATTACCTGACTCCATAGTCTCTACTCAAAATCCCAAAATCTTCAACCAAAAACTGTCTACTATTGACCTCACCCCATTCCTAAGAGGACTATAAGGGGGGTGCATAAGAGCACAAAAGTGCCTACCGTTCCTGTCCTATTGTTCCCTTTATTATATCAAATTAATATAGCTAATGCATATTCTTTATATATATATGCATATATATTTTCTTCATGATATGTTTTTTACTTTTGACAATGTTTATGTATACTGTTATGACAAAATTAAATTTAAAAAAAGTGAATTTTCAGCCTGAAAATATATCTCAACTACTCAAAGGTGCTTTTTTTCAAAAGGCAACTGGACTGGTTCCCCACTCCCCCAAGAAGCTCCCTCAATTCTGGCAGGATGGTGAGGACAATGACCCCAAGTGGCCTCAAGAGCTCTCAGAGAGAGTGCTAATGAACTGCAAAGAAATACGATCCTTCTAACACCCCCATCCCATCCTGCCAGAATGAATCCTTCTATCATCCCCACCATCCTGCCAAAAATGATAAAGCTTCTGGGATAAGAAGAGAAAGATCTTCCTCTTCAAGGAAAAAGTCCAGTTGCCTTTTGAAAAAAAGCATAGTTGCCTTTTGAGACAACTATGACCTGGATGACAGAATCTCCACAGATATATACCTCAACTACCTACAGTTATTAAACAAATCATCAAGTATCTGTTAACTCAAAGTGGTTAAAGAAAGTTGAAATGCTGGAACATGAATATATAAAAGCTCCATTTTTTTCTTCAGTAAGCAATTAGCTGTTATTTTAATTTGTTATTATTGATTTAAAAATATTACAAATTAGCTAAGTAATATCTTGGAGCCTTCACCCAAGGTTAGCTGACAGCTGAATATATGTTTGGGATATGTTTGAGATACCTGTGATTTACTGAAGAGTTGAGTGATATCTGTCAAGAATTATCTCTTCACTAAAGTGGGTCTTAAATGCTGAATTAGAGGTGTTTAGATAGCTAGATGGGGTGGGATACCTTGTGAATATCTTCTGGAAAGTGACACCTTTTCCTTATCAAAAGGAAGGTAACTATAGACTTAGTTTTAGGTGTTACAGTGGTAGGATTTGGTGCAAAATGGAACTACTGTTTTATCAAACCATTCAGAAAACTATTTTATATTTAGCTCCCTTATTTGCCTTCGAGTCAGTGACTGCCTGGATACGTTTTCTTGGCAAGATTTTCAGAAATGATTTGCCATTGCTTTCTCCCTAGTATGGACGGAAAATGACTGGCCTGCTAAACTGACTATCTATATTTAGTGCATACAACTGCAAAGTTACTAGCAGGATCCAACAGAAAAATCGTATTTGGCAATAAAAGGGGAAACTTCTAAAAATGGGTAAATCAGAGAGTGGAAAGGACAATCTAATTTCTATGTAATGTCCGGGGGTTATTTAAAACCACAATTATTTTTAATAACTCAGTTTGGCACACATTATCCTACAGCAGTTTAAAAAATTCAAATTTTTAAGAAGACTGAAATGTTTAAAAAAAGGTAAGATAAGCAGGACATTCCTTTCTAGTAGTGTCCAGCAACCTGTAAAACTTCTAATGAGAACAAAAAGGAGCACAAATTATGGGTTAAAAAAACGAAACACCAACAAATGAGGAATACAAAAGAAAAGGAAAAAAAAATAAATATATTTGAAGAAAAAAAAGCATGGAATTAGTTGGGCTATTGGACAACAATGAGCGCAAGTATTCCTCAAGGAGAATATGGATAATGAATGGATAAATGATTATCATCTGTTTCTACTATAGAACATGAGGACAAATACTTCTCTCTATTCCAGAGAGGGAACAGGAACAAGTAAGGCAAAATGCTGTAAGAAGAGAAAGTGTTCTAGGACATCTTAGAAGCCTACACTGTAACAAATCATTGGTCATGATGGCATCCATCCAAGAATTCTGAACAAATATGAAATTTGACCTCTTAGTAAAAATAAGCACTTTGTCAGTGAAATCTGGCTTTCTGCCAGACAACTGAAAGGTAGTTACTATGGCACTGATCTTTGAAAAGGAACAAGGGTTGATTATGAAATTATAGGCCAATCAGTATAATGTCTGCTGTACATAAATTGATAGAAAACGTAGCCAAAGAAAAACAATTAAACAGAACAATCTCTGATAAACATTAATCAGTATGGATTCCACAAAAATAAATCCTGCTTCATTAATGTTTTAAAATTGTTTAAGAGAGTCATCATACATATTTCTAGATGGAACCTGTCAACATCTGTATACTGTAACTGAATTGACATTGCTCCTCATCACAAGCTCTCAAGGAATTAGCTTTGGACTAAAAGGACTTGGCCTTTGGATTCCTAACGGGTTAAAAAACGGAAAGCAGAATAAATGGAAAGGGAAATGGGTGTCAAACCCTTTGTAGCTCCTTACTACCAAAAATGCTAGATTCCAACAGTCTTATAAAGCAGATTTACTACAAGGGGGAAAAATGGTTAAGTTACAGAACATTGTTAACTAGGGATGTGTACAAATTACCCAGGTTCAAGGATTTTTTTCCTGATCGAATCTAGTAGTCTAAAGCCTAACAATTCTTCTCCATTCTTTTAGCATAGTGCAAGGAATATTGATTGATTAATTTAATATCCCATCTTTAAAGAAAGCTCAAGGTAGCATATTTAGTGCTCCTTCCTCTTATCCCACCCCCGACACAATTCTGCATGGTTAGACAGCATGATGGGCCCATAATCACACAGGGATCTTGCATGGCTGAAGGTGAACAAAAACTATAGTTCCTCCATTCCTTGTCCAATATCTTATACTACCAGACTCTATGGTGTCATCCTCAAAACTTTAACCTAAGACTGTCTACTGTTGACCTCACCTCATTCCTAAGAGGTCTGTAAGGGGCATGCATAAGAGCACCAGTGATGTTAATGATTTTAATCTTTTTTTAAAATTAAAATTATACCTATATTAAATAACGTTAAAATTACTTTTTAACAGTATTTCAGCAGGCACAAGCTTTTTAGATACCCGTATTTTTCGGAGTATAAGGCGCACCTTTTTCACCCAAAAAAGAGGGTGAAAATCTGGGTGCGTCTTATACTCCGAATGGAGCTTCAGAAAAAAAGCCCCAAATGGAGCTTCAGAAAAGGAGCTCTGAAAGAAGCGCTTCAGAGACTTTTTTTCACCTCTGGGAACAGCTGATTGGGGGTATTCCGGGAGGCCAATCTACCTGCTTTTTTCTTATTTTCCTCCCCAAAAACTAAGGTGCATCTCATACTCCAAAAAATACGGTATATTTCACATCTCTAAGTGGTGCAGATAAGAATACCAAAAAACTTTTCTCTGATATTGTATGATGATTTTTTAATTATAAAATCTTAGCAGCATGCAGAGCATTAGGAACATCTGTGGAATACTGACATTATATAGTGGGCCCATTCACTAAATGGTTGTCATAGAAAATTTGTAGTGGTGGGCACATTGATGCTCATAAATGCATTTATTAATTTATGCTTGTGTTTGTGGGTGTGAGTGTTGTTTTAAAAAAGGAATAGAAAGCTGTTTTGCTGAAAATCAAACCTTCAGCCTCTACATCTGTATTTGTTGGCACAAATACATTTGAGGTCCACATACATGTAAAATGCTCAGAAGATGTCCCTTGTTCATAACAACCACAACTTTGTTTAATGGCATTGAATGAAATCTTGACTTACATGGGTTCTTTCGGATACAACATTTTGTGCTTCTAAATTTTTAAAAGTTTCTTCTGAATTCTTGTAATAGGGAATTCGTGTACAAGATTACATTAAAATAGTTTGGATTTTCAGGGGTAATGCCACTAGTGTTTCACAAACTTAAATAGATATTGTTACAGAAGCATTTCAGTGGAGGCAGATATCTTCTGCTGGTATGAAAAATAAAGGGAAAGTGAATCACTTTTATTAACTTTTATTGAGGCCTTTAGATAATTTTTGGTTAGGTATTTTTATACTGAAGTGATCACTGGCATTTGAAAATAGTGTTGGATTTACCTGATTTGATGCATAAAATCATTAAATTATTAAAAAAATATACTGTAGTAAATCATACTAGTTTATATGAATACTTGATATTCTATATTATTGAATGCTTTCTCCATTCCCTTCTACTTTTACTTTTCCCATCCTTTGTAACCACTAAAAATACCAAGTCAGTCTCATATAACTTCATGGGTGGTTCTATTTCCTTTCCTGCAGTTAAATTATTTTATACAAGTTGTCAGCCACTTACCAGCTTACTAATAATATTTTTATTAGAATAGTGACACTGAATTCCTTCACAAGGCAATCTATTCCTAACATCAAAAACATTTCATTCATGGATTTGTGGGAGGGGGCTACATTTTACATTGGGGTATGTGTTTGGGTGTTATCACAAAATGCAGTAGTGGGTTGCTACCAGTTCTCCCCAGTTTTCAACAACCGGTAGTAAACATTTTGAGTAGTTCAGAGAACCAGTAGTAAAAATTCTGTCTAGCCCCGCCCCCAATCTATTGCTGCCTCCCAACTCCCAGCTGATTGGCTAGAAGGAAAAAATCAAGACTCACTTGTCGAAGAAGAGGAAAAAAAAACAAGACACCGTCCCTTTAAATTGAGAAGCCAAGAAGCCTCCCAACTGATCGGCTCGCTTCTCAGCCAGGAGATCGCTTGGCAAAGAAGAAGGGGGGGAAAAAAACGCTGTCGCTTTAAATTGACAGAGCGGCTAGAAGCTCCTTTCTGGGTCAGCTGAACAACAAATTGGATAAGAGGAGGAATTCTTATATGGTTCAATGTTTTTGAAGTTTTGGGGTTTGTGCAACATGGGCTTTGTGTTTCTAAAAAGGTTTGGGCGATTTCCATTGTGAAGTATCCTGTCTTGAATGAGTTTTCTGCCTGCTTGTAAATGGAGCCAAACTTCCGGCTTCCACTTTCTATGATCTCTAAGCACCGGTAGCTGTTTTCTGCTTACAATGTTTCCTTTATGCAGCTGGCAGGAATGTGGAATTCCAGGCAGGTTCCTTGCTAGCAGCTTAATTATTCCTTAATTATCTGGGATATTTTATTTGGGAAATGAAGAGGGGGAAGTTTGATTCCTTCCCAGAACAGATTAGTGGGGTGGGGAGGAAATGGGAATTTTGAAGTAACCTTCCCCTGGAGTGGGGAGGGAATGGAGATTTTAGGCTTGCTATCAAACATCAGCCATAATACTAATGATTGTTTTGAACAATATGCAGGTTGCATTACATGAATGGCTATTTTATATGTGAAATTATGACTGAAACCTATATAGGTTCACACTGTCAGGAACTTTGTCCTTAGTTTTAGGTTGCTTCTCTCTTTATTGAGTTTCCACCCATTGCTTCTTGTTTTGCCTTCTGGTGCTTTGGAAAATACTCCCCCCCTTCTTTCTAGCAGCCCCTTAAAAGACTGTTGCCTATCACACTCTTGGGCAAAGCATGTGAGCCATTTCCTCCTTTCAGTGGTCCATGAAAGTGCATCTATAGCAGAGGTCTCTAACCTTGGCCACTTTAAGATAGCAAAGCTGGCTGAGGAATTCTGGGAGTTGGTCCACAAGTCTTAAAGTGGCCAAGTTTGAAGACCCCTGATCTATAGTATGTAGATAATAAAGTTGAAAAAAGGTGAACAACATTTTTGCAGAACTATAGATACGTTGAGGCTGGGTGTGACAAGGAATGGCTGGGAGGGGAGGGGCCAGGTGAGGTACCCCTTGACATGAGAGACATTGAGTTGGCCACGCCTACCCAGTCATATGACCATCAAGCCACACCCATGGCACATGACCATCAAGCCACACCCACAAAATAAGCCACGCCCACAGAACCAGTAGTAAAAAAATTTAGAACCCACCCCTGAAAAAATGGCTCTTGTGTTCAGACGGGCCGAGCCTTTCACTTATTGACTGTCATATGTTACAAGCAACTATTTTAGACAAAAACATTAGTTTAGAAGAATGCTACTTTCCTCTTCTTCCTAAATACTCGTTAATTGCCAATGCAAGGGTTTTTTAATGCTCTTTTGCAGCAGGGTAGACATACTTGCAAGAAAAGCATTGGGCTGAAAATATTCAACATGTTTTTATTTTCTGATAAAATTTACCTAGTTGATCCTCAGAGGCATCTCAGAAAAAGATTACTCCCCGAGAGCTGGTGAGATTGTAAATGCAATGTACATTAAATAGAGTGAATTGCACATTCCTGTGCCTCATTCCCACTTTAGTTCTATTTTTATTATAAAATGAATGAATCTATAACTCTACATATTTATCTATATAAATTCCTTCTCACCCCAATTGGTATAGGAGTCTTCCTCAATCTTGGGTCCTCTACCAGAGACCTGGGAGTTTAAAGGTTTTATACAGTATCTTAGCTGTTTCCTAGTGCTGCACTCTTTTGGACAGAGATGTTGTTCTTGAAATCTGTTGAAGCCACTCTCCCAGTGTAGGATTTACAACTCCGAGTATTTCTACCACCACTGGGGCCACTTTGCTTTTACATTGCAAAGTTCTCCTTCAGGTCCTGGTACTTCCAGCTTCTTATACCCCTTCCTGATCTTGCTATCACTTGACACCACTATATCTATCACCACTGCTGTCTTCTCCTCCTTGTCTACTACCACGATGCCTGATTGATTGGCAGGTACCTGCCTGTCTGTCTGGATATGGAAGACCCATAGAATCTTAGTCTTTTTATCTCCAATACTTTCTGTGAAATCTTCCATCTTATTTTGGGAGCATTCTAGCCCATATAACTGCAGATGTTCCTATACAACATGCCAGCAACTTGATTTGCCACTCAGGGTATCCTGTTCCTGCCTGCATATTACACCCTGTCTCTAAATGTTGGACTGTCCCTGAATACTCTCTGCATAGTCTGCACTTCGTGTCCTGTTTAGTGTGGTATATCCTTTCTTCTTTGGATCTGGTGCTTAGTGCCTGTTCTTGTGCTCTTATGATCTGTGCCTTGCTGTTTTCTAGTCCAAGCTTTTCCAGCCACTGGTAGGATTTCCCAATATCTGTGACTTCATTTATCTATCAATGATACATCCCATCATCCATAGATACATGCAGGATCTTGTCTTGCCATGCATTCCTTTGTTTGTTCTTTCACCCATGTCTACTATTGCCTCAAACATTCTCTCATCATCTCATATTTTGGTGCTGATGTACAGCTGGATGCTTTGCCTTATCCTTTGATGGTACTTGGATGTTGGTATCCCCCTTGCTTCTTCATCAAGATTCCCATGTGACTGTGGGATACCAAAATAACTATATAGCTATTGTGTAGCTGATCTGTATGTCTACTTTGCCCTTGATGGCATCTCCACCCCATCAGTTTTAACTTCCTTCCCCTTTTTAACTACCATTTGACTACAGTTCTCCAGTCCAAATGACACCCAATGGTCCTCACTGTAGATCCATGTTAGGTGGATAAGAAGGTCAATGTATGACCCACTCTTAGTATGCATATCATCCATGTAAAGGCAGTGGCTAATGGTACTTCCACACAAATGTTGGGATGGAATGTGGAACTCATGGTAGGAAACTTACATTCATGCCGGTAGACTTGGAAGGGTCTAGGATCATATTGAAACAAACACCTGAGATACATCTAAGGGGACAAGAGATGTGAAGTGAGGGAATCTACAGTGCAGTCTTAATAAAAAGCAGATGAACAAGCTGTGATAGAGAAGAGAAGCAGGTTTAATTGTGGCTCTATTACAGCTATCCTTTTCTCCTCACTTTTATTATGTGCTCTTTTTAATCACTGCTTTATTCTTATACTTTGCTACAGTTTATCACCAGATTGTCTAGATGTATTTGAAATTAATTAAATGCATGACAGCATTTCTGTATCTTTTTTTGGCTAACAAATGGAATGTTTTTGCTAAAGCCTGTTTGCTTTAGGAGCAAAAGCTATCTTGAACAGGAAAAACAATTTCTCTTCTAAGCCAAGCAACTTAAATTTGCATTAGTAGTTTTTCTCACCCGAGTACACCCGAGTACACCCGAGGTAAGTTGGACCTACTATGGCCCCCCTTTTTTTTGCATTGATTTATTTTGACTCACTAACGTAGTTCCAAATTCCCTTTTATTACATTAAAAATATGTTACACTTATCATGCAACTTGTTGTTGACAGGCTGTGGGACACTCTTTTGTACCTTAGATATTGGTTTCTTACAAATCCATACCAATTAATAAATACCTTGTCTGTATATGTGGGTGTGCATGTTTAAAAGTCTGGTACAATTCTGCAGCTGTTACTAAGCTCTTCTACAAATGATATACACATTATGAACAGGGGAATACTTTTATAAAACTTTGAAAGCCATCTGCCTGGCTGAGGGCTTTGGTAGTCTTTTATGTATAAATGGGTGGCCTGCATATGTACTTTGGTCGAGATTATTCTAGTGCCTGCATGCCGGACACCAAGTGCCACATTTAATATTAAAGTATTGGATTTCACAGTCAATGAAATAAGAAACTTCTGAGTGCGGTGGCCACTTTACATTGTTACTGGCATCACAAAGGTCTTGTCAATCTTAGCTTAAAAATAAAGTGGAATATCAAATTTACTGCAAGAGAGCTCCTTTCAGCTTTACCAGTCAAGGATTAAAAGGATATTAATTAATACATACTAACAGAATAAAGAATACAGAATAAAGTGACATAAATGTTGGCTTTCTATCACTTTCTTTCTGAAAGCTAGCAGGCCATTCTTTTCCTCCTCCTCCTCCTCCTCCTCCTCCTCCTCAATATGCAGATACGTTTTTATCTACCACTCAAAACAAAAGTACAGTATATGAAGAAACCACTTTACATACTATTGGATCCAGGTATATTGCTAGATTTTTTATGTCTTCTAAAATTAATAGTAATATCTCTGAGTCAAAGTTGACTATGAAAACTTAATGGACATATTGACATAGATTTCTTGGTAACAGCATGAAAATGATTTGGTGTTGCCTTCTTCCACGATGTTTTCTATTTTCTTCTGATATTTATCATGATTTTCCTTTTAAGCACTAACCAAGATTGCTTAGCCAAGGTTTGCTAGATACTGCTATAATGTATACCGTGTTTCCTCAAATATACAACCTATCCTGAAAGTAAGTCCTAGCTTGATTGCCCAATACAAGCTCTAGCCCCAAAATAAGCCTTAATTAAGACTCCACGCACTCCAGGCTGCACAGGTAAAAATTAAACTAGGGTGGGGATGAGGGTGGAGCTGTCCTACTACTTACCTTCAGACAGTTAAAGCCAGGCCTCTCACACCCCAACACCTGCCTTGCCAGCCCATTTCCTCTGCATCCGGCAAGGTCGGCTTCAGGAAAGCCTTACCAATCTTGCCGGCTGCAGAAGAAGTTGCTGATGGTCTCTGACAATGAAACGTAGGCCGGGGGCAATGCACATAAGTGAGATGAGTCAGTGGACGACATCCATCCCCCCCCCCTGAAAATAAGGCCTGGTGCCTTTTTTGATGGCAAAAAAAATATAAGACAGGGTCTTGTTTTCGGGAAAACACAGGTATGTGGTATTTCACATACTGAAGGCAACAGACTATATTTACTTGAACACAATACAATTCCTTTCAGACCCGAATACATTTAACATAATTAGGCAGGTCTATGACTTCAATTCTTATTCTATAGAATCTTATACCATTCTATAAACACAGTTAGAATAGAATAGACTAACAGAGTTGGAAGGGACCTTGGAGGTCATCTAGTCCAACCCACTGCCTGGATTTAAGTTCAGTACACTTTATTGAAACTTGTTACTGGCTTACATGCACTTGGAACTAACTGTATTAGAACTGGAAAGAACTTCTAAGCTATTTATTTCTCAATGCAATTGTCTGAATACAATTACCACAAAAGTGATCTGGCAACTGCCTTATAACATAATTAGCAATACAAACCAATTGTCAGTACTTGAAGAAGCACAAATGAGACAGTTCTTTTCCTAAGAATTGGAAAACATTTCCTAAAAATGTTTTTATATCTCCATAAGGAAATGGCTTGCTATGACACAGTAGTATCACAAGGGAATGGCAAACTGAAACTATGAGAAGGCTTTCATTTCATGCTGGTGTAGAATAACTATGCGTACTTATTCCAGCTGTCTTTCAGCCCTGTCTGTCAAATACAATGCACTGGCTACTTCTGTGTTTGCCAAGATAACTATGTAAGCCAAGATAACTATGTAAGCTATGTAAAAAATAAATAAATATAGATGTACAAAATATCTTAAAAACAGATGAGAATGACCTCATAATACCCATTGCAATGAATACGTTCTGCTGATTCTTCCTTTTGCTCACTTTAGACTAGAATTGCTGGTTTCTCTAGCCCTTATCCTGAGTCATCAAAGTTAACAAATTCTCTTAATTTGTTAAAATTGATGGCTGCTTTCCAGGAGTTGAAATTGGTGTATGTAGACCTCTATCTTCCAATTTCTCCCCACAACAATCCTGTCAATTAAATGAATTTGAAATATAAGGTAAAGGTAAAGGTTCCTCCTTGCATATATGTCCTAGTCGTTCCCCATTCTAGAGGGCGGTGCTCAACTCCGTTTCAAAGCCGAAGAGCCAGAGCTGTCCGAAGACATCTCCATGATCATGTGGCTGGCATGACTAACGCCAAAGGTGCACGGAACGTTGTTACCTTCCCACCAAAGGTGTTCCCTATTTTTCTTCTTGCATTTTTTATGTGCTTTCGAACTGCTAGGTTGGCAGAAGCTGGGGCAAGTAACGAGAGCTCATTCTGTTACACGGCACTAGGGATTCGAACCACTGAACTGCCGACCTTTTGAACGACAAGTTTAGCGTCTTAGCCACTGAGCCACCACGTCCCTCCAAAGATAGTGAAAGATAGTGACTGACATAAAGTCATTTAGTAAACTCTATGATGAAGGTAGCCTTGGTCTCTGCTATGCTGAGCTTTCTTTAAAGAAATCAGTATATCAGCTCTTTAATCTCAGGAATCCAGTCTGGACTAAAAAGCTTATATAATTTTTAAAAATACGCAAGTGTTTCTCTTTTTCCTCAACCTGGTTTACCCCAAACTTTCAACAAGTGTTTCTGAAGCCTCTGAGAAAGCTCTTGTCTTAAGATGGAATGAAAAAGAGTTGTAAGCTAGGATTGCCCTTTTCTTACAACAGACTAATACTACTACAATTGACTGGGAGAATGGAGCCAGAATATATTTATTTAGATTTTATATTATGATTCATTACATTTATTTTATTTAATACATACCGCCCACAACCCCCAAAGGACTCTCAGTGGCTTATAATTAAAAGCAAATTTAAAGAAAAATGCAACAGACCAGATGAGCACAGTACAATTTTAAAAGCAAAACCAAACCAAACTGAAAAGTAAGCGTAATTCCTTTGACTGCAAGGCCTGGGAGAACAACCACATCTTTGAAAATTTCCTGAATGGAGGAGCCACACAAATCTCTAGAGGGGAGAACATCCCACAGGTCAGGAATTGGAACAAAGTAGATGTATTTCTGGGTCCTGCAATGTGAAATTCTTTCCTTTACGGGATCCAGAATACAGCTTCCCAACTGACTGGAGCTGGAGCTGGGGAGCATAGACAACAGGAATGGTGATAACTTGATGTATAAGATTCGAAAATGGCATAATTTTGAGGAAGCACATTTCCTTTATTTCATTCTTATTTTTATATCTGAGAAATCACTCAGAAAATGTTCAGTCAGCTGTGTATTTTTTTCACCAAAACTATGTATTAGCATGGTCTCTTTCAAAAATAAAATGCTGCATTTCTGGTTTTTATTGCTGAATTTTTAGATATGTGGACTGACATTGTTAAAGTGATTAATATAGAAAAACTGTAGAAACTTGAGGATGTTCTCAAGCTTTATAAATAAAAGAGCATTACATAAATCTGTTTAATCACATCATTCACATCACATACTGTACATTTGGCTAAAAAATTATAGTTTAGAATTAGGTCTTCCCTGCTTTAGAAGTATTTATTAGTTAATATATATTTTATTCTACCAGGTACTGATGAAGGTTTGTCATCTAATAAACTACATTAGTTTGAATATGATATGCATATAAAATATTTTCTCTCTCTCTCTCTCTCTCTCTCTCTCTCTCATCATTTATTTATGATAGCTAGAGCATACCTCAAAGGATCACAACTTTTTCCAGAGCAAGGATCTCACTTGACTTTTGTATGACTGAGACTAAACTTTTAAAGGTCGCATATGGAGTCAACCTCAGTTCCCACATTTGACTGGAATTAATTAACATTTACACTTTAATTAAAATTAAATTAAATTACTTTCCAGTCTTGCATATAATAATTTTCCCTTCTCCCACATTAACAGCTGCAGTTTTTATACAAATTTGGAATTCACCCAGGATTTGGGGCTATATCTGGCTTGGGGCCTCATGTTTTGTTCATCTGCTAAACATTACTGTTAAAATCTGACATAAAATTACTTTCTCAATGGCAATTTTATAACAAAAAATCTTCTCCATGAAAAGATGTCGAGTAATCATAAGGAAAAGTTTTTAAATTATTTTTGGGATTACTTTACTGTGTGCTATTAGACTGACACTAAGTGGCTTATTATGCTGTAATGTGTTATAATCAAGAGCCTACTTCAGAAAGCAATATATGTATCAGACAATTAAATACTCTGAATTTAGGTATTTATTTTTAAATACATTCCTATTTAAAATAGTAAAGATATGTGGGAATAATTTTAGGGATGTTGGGGGAGAAATATTGTTTGAGAAAGGGATAGACAAGAGAGAACCTAGCACACAGCTGTATAATGGGCAAAGCAAGACACACAGAAAAAAAAACTTTCCTAACTTCACAAGCTGTAATAAGACAGTGGGAGATTTGTATTGTAAGACATGCAAAATTCTGTTAATGTAGCTTAACCCCTTAACTACACAGTAGAAGTAGAATCAGCTCATTTGATCATGTTTTCTGTCTGGTCTATCTGACAAAGGTTGACAAAAAGTGAGTTTAAATGTAGTAGGCAAGATATTCGGTTCCTTCATCGTAATGGCTTTTGATATAAAGATCTAGAAGGCTGGTTCTTTATATAACTTGCCCAAATCCTCCCACACACTCTCAGGGGATCCTCCAGCTCTTCTTAATAGATGATAAAGAAATACAGGATGTGTATTATTTAAAAATTAAATCTATATTCTCAGGGATATCTTCACTGGGGGTATATTATTGGTCTACAAACCAATAAGAATAACAACTTACATAACACTTGCATACATATTAAATCATCCAACCTCCTCACAAAACACTCTTCTGAAGAGTTTCATCTTCATCAGCTTCTAGAAAACTAGAAAGAGCTGATTTAGCTTGAAGTAGATTACTACTTGATAAAATGGGGAACCCCTTGAAGGTTTTCCTGAAATGAATCTACTGATAGGAATAATTCTGATAGGAAAAGACAGTCCTATTGGTACCAAGGTGCATAGCTATAAAGGTTTTGTAGATTAAAACCGACACATTGAATTGCAACTAGAAATCTACTTGTAAGTTAATGCAGGACCATGATACAGGTATAATGTGCTTATGGAAATAAATGTCACACCTGGGATTCTAACTACATTTGAATAAGAGCCTATCTCAAGTTGTCCTCAGGCAAGCTGATAACTAGAGCATATTGATAGAAACTTTATTAAAAAGTGAAAATGTCACATTTTGTGGAATGATAGAGTTGCCCATATAAAGAAAATTGCTTATCCAAAAGAATTTCAATTGATTTCCAAACCAATTAATCTTTATTTAACTGAAGAATCAGAAACAATAAAATTTCATAGTAATTCAGACATAGATGATATATGTTTATAAAAAATAAGAATTACAGTATATTTGCTACATATAAATTTATATTGTGATTGGCTATCCTGGCATATAGTAATGATTTCAGAGTAAAATCAAGTAAGCCAGGAAGGACACAACAGTAAATTAGAATTGGCCAGTTTCCTCATTTGAGAGTAATCTATAGAGTAAAGCATACCAGTTGCACCAGGAAGTATGTTGGATTCCAATATACAGATCTCCCCCCAAAAAATATTTCTAGAAACTTCAATCTTTTTTGTCTTTATGCATTCCCACTGCTTACTTAATTAGTCACTATTCCAGCTAAATAGATGGATTTATCTGAACAGAACCCCCGGAATACAGACATTGTAGACAGGCAGTTATAATCAATGGATACTTTGAAAGTTAAAGATAATGGGAAATCTTCAAAGAGAAGTAATGCAGGAGGATATGAGAGGTTTCAGAACTGACTTGTTATCATTCTGAACTGTAATTCCTGATTATTCAGAAACTGACAGATGTTTGCTATGACTATTATTTCATTCTGTAAGAATAATCTTTAATTGTAATCTTCTGGTGTCCAATTTTTAAAATTTATCTTATTTTTTAAACTTCAAAAGCAAAATGGTTTTCCCATGGAAAACAAGGGAAAATCTCACTTCAAATTTATCTGGAACCTTAGTACATTTGTAACTTTCTAAAAAAACCAAAGTTTTAACTACCCATTTGCTATTTTCATAAGCTTGTAGTTGCTAAGGATTAAAAGAAACTCACCCAATGTGTCAAACCTGTTGATCCAAGGTTCTCTAATAGCTGAAAAACAGTTAACAGTTTCTGAAAGAGATTAGAAAATTGAATTCCAATATTACCAATTATATAATTTTTTTTTTCAGGTCCTCCTGGTAAACGAGGTAAGCGAGGAAGAAGAGGAGAGACTGGTAAGTTTTTAAACATAAAAGTAATGCATTTTCTTTGGATGATATAAAAATGTTATTTCTGGTCTGTCTTCTAATAGATTAAGTTAACGGTGTTTATTGGCTGCCTTTGTTAACAACTATACTCAATGAGAGATGAGAGATTATTAGAGGACACAAAAGGGATAACAACACAGGACCGCCTTGAACAACTTATGCCCTGTAGATAACTGAGGCTATAACATTTCAATCTTTTGCCACTTCTCTCATTAACTGATGTGATTGAGAAAGAAATTTCCAAGTGCCTAGAAAGATGTCTAAGTCAACTTGCCATGGCCAACTCGCCATGAGACAACTTGCTGCAGAAGAGTTAACACTTATAGCAATAGCTCTTAGTCTTATATACCACTTCACAGTGCTTTACAGCCATCTCTAAGCGGTTTACAGATTCATCATATTGCCCCCCCAAAAATCTGAGTTCTCATTTTACCAACCTCAGAAGGATGAAAGCCTGAGTCAACCTGAGCCTGCCTGGTGAGATTCAAACTGCCAAATTGCAGTCAGCTGGCAGTCAGCAGAAGTAGCCTGCAGTACTGCATTCTAACCACTGTGCCACCACAGCTCTTATTACATTAATATTGAAGGAAAGAAAGGATGCAAAAGGAGGGATAAAATGAAATGTGAATGACAAAAATTAAAATATTTTAAAAATTATTTTAAATAATTGAATTGTTGAATTGTTCTGTGGCATGTTGTCCCATGGCAAAATGGCCATGGCAAATAGGCAGCATCAAGTTGATCACTGTGAGTTGCCCATAGCAAGTTGTTCCATTTTGCCTGGAAAACACATGTTCCATTTTTTTTTTTAGAGACAAGATTCCCTTGGGTGCAGAAATGGTTTTCTATTAGCAAACAGCCTCTTTTGCACAAGGAATGGTATTCTATGCATGAAGTATAGTGGTCTAGAGGTGGAGCTCTTGCCTCACAATCAGAAGTTTATAAGTTTGATCCTAGGTAGAGGCAGATATAGAATCTCCTGCTTAGGCAGGGGGTTGGACTAGATGACCTGCAAGTTCCCTTCCAACTCTTTTAAAGTATGAGTCTTCATGCAAGGATTAATGAAAAAAACCCAGAATATTTTTCTTGCCTAAAGGACATTGCCAACATTGGCATACTTTGGTGATTTGGTGCATAGTTGTGCATTCATTTCTATTTATTTGTATCCCATCTTTATTATTTTTGCAAATAACTCAAGGCAACAAACATATCCACTTAAGACTGTCACAGCATCCCCATGATTACATGAACAAAATTTGAGCAATTGGCAATGTATTTACGATTGCTACACTGTCCTGGGTCTCTGTGATCACCATTTGCAATCTTCCTAGCTGAATTTTGACAAGCAAAATCAATTGAGGAAAGTGGATTGCAGTGATTCACTTAACAACTATGGCAAAAAAAAAAAGGTCATGAAATCAGGTGTAATTCACTTGACATCCACCTTATTTAACAATGGAAATTTTTGTCCCAATTGTGGTCATAAATTGAGGACTACCTGTATATTAGTGAATGAATGAAAGTCTGTGATTGAATGTTCTGAGAATGGCATTGTCTTGCTCCTGAAAAAAATATTTCAGGAGAAAGGAAAATTCAGCTAATTTTACTCCTTAGTTCTATTTGCATAAAATGCTATGTAGTTTAATACTAAGAGGATCAGCTGAGTCTGCTGCATGACTCAGGATAACTCTGATTCTTTTGGGATTAAAAGTACTTTATCATGATGTAATCAATTAATTAACTAGTTAAGCGCCATAGTGACTCGGTGGTTAGAGTGCAGTTCTGCAGGCTGCTTCTGCTGACTGCTGATTGCTAGCAGTTCAACAGTTCAAGTCCCACTGGCTCAAGGTTGACTCAGCCTTCCATCCTTCCGAGGTCGGTAGAATGAGGACCCAGATTGTTGGGGCAATGAGCTGTCTCCTTAAAACGCTTAGGAGAGGGCTGTAAAAGCACTGTGAAGTTGTATATGTCTAAGTGCTATTGCTATTGCTAACTTAAAAAAATAACTTTCAAATCAACATAAAAGGTATAAAACACAACACAGAAAATTAATTTATTCCTAATGGTTGGACCAGAGGTAAAAAGAGCAGGAAAACATCATGCTTGTTGTATCACATATGAATTAAAGTTTTGAGATTTTAATAAGGGATTTCAGTAAGATGTCTTACATGTTTAATGGTATGACATTAATAAAGGAAACTAAACTGTTTTCTGTTAGGAAAAAGATCTTGTGTATTAAATATATCTTTAGATTAAGACCATTAAAATCAAGAAATTATTCTAGCTGATTAGCATATTATTAGCAGAAGTCTAGCTATATTTTAAGTAAATTTCAATATCAGCTGTTTCTAATACCTTTTTGCACGTGAAGTCAAGACAAAAAAGAATGAAAAGTCTGATGGTTACCACCACCCCTTTTAATAAAGCTAACATAAAGATTTAATGATGTTTGACAGTCTCAAGAATGGTGTGTAAAATGTTAGGAAAATGTGCCAATATTGCTTCACAAAATGTGGTATTTTAAGAGGGATCTTGCACAAGAGAAATTAAAAAGGAGAGGACATTTAAGAAGCATTTTTTTTGGTTCTGTGATTAGTGGACTTGTCCATCTTTGCAAAAGTAGATGGCAAAAATATAGATCCAACCAACTCTACCTGTATTCTAAAATGAAATGCTATGGGGAGAAATTAATATGAGTTTACTTAGAGAAGGATGGTAGACTATAAGGTTAATGTTACCTGAGAAGAATATACATGTTAAGAGTATGCCACTTCAAAATGAGTTAAAGTGGTTTAGATCTTACCTGGTTCTTTTTTCAGCCCTGAAAGTAGGATACAGCTGCTTTAATGAATTAATTCATTCATATTAATGTATCTTTTAAAGTAGTTATACTGTTTTAATGAATAATGGAAAGGAACTACATTTATATAAAATCTGAAGCACTATTTTTAATGCTGTACTGATGCTGTAAAATAATTTTAATAACTAATAGTGATCTTGTTTGGCTTTGAATAATACTGATCTTCAAATAATATTAGTGTTTTAAAAACTCATTTGTCTATAAGTATTTCTTCTTTTCTTCTGTTTTCTTTTCACAGGACCTCCTGTAAGTACAACTGTTGTACTATTGGATCTTCTGTTTATCAAGATTAGGAAAAAGGTGTTTTCAATAATGGGTAAAAGTGAGCAATGTGTTAAAAGTGCTAATTTCTATTCAAAAAGCAGTCAGTTTTATTATTAGCAATTTTTAAACTTGAATTTGGAGGGAAATAAGGGAAAAACATTATTTTTAAACTTAATTTCAAAACTCATGTGCATTAATTTTTTATAGTATGCTAGACAGAGCAATCAATATTTTTATTTTATTTTATAACAGCACATTATAATGTTATATGTTTTGGCCTCAATTTATTTAAAAATGAATGGAAGTGCTCAGCTGAAGCCTCATCCATCCAAAAGTCTGCATGATGGTTTACTTTGTCTGATTGAAATATATAAATGTATATTCTAATCAAAATGTGCTAAGTTTGTATATTAAGTCAAAATGGCATATTGATCCTTTATCCTGGAAAAGGAATTGTTGCAATGGTACCAGGGATCAACCTCATAATATCTTTCATGCCATGCAATCTATGTATCATCCACCCATTTCATTCCTTTTTCGGACTGGATCAATAGTAAAACTATAAAAAATATACTTGCTAATCTTCTACAGCCTTTACTGTACAATAAAATCTCAATTTAGATGATCATTTGCGGGGTGTCTTCAAATTCTGAATTTATGTTATTTGCGTCTGTCTACATCATTGACCATTTTTAGTGAACAAACCATAGATTTAAAGACCATTAGTCCATTAACAAAAAATCAAGATTTAAAGGTCATTAGTCCATTAAATATAGATGAAACCCAAAATCCATTTCACAATTGTTTTACTAACAAGCAGAATTTACATATAACCTAATGTTAAATTTGGCTGGTACTATCCAAGTAAAATCTTGGTCTTTTTTCATTGTCTTTGTGTTAACTATGGTTGAGTAGGATGTAGTATATTCAGTAAATTTGTCCTTTTTTGTTCTATTTTGCTGAACATTTTCATTTCATTTAACAGATTTGTACATAGAATTATGCAAGTAAGCCTAATTTCACATAGCAACATATATTTTAGAAACAAAATTGCCATTGTATGAATTCTGTTTATTGAGCTTAAACATTCTTAAAATATATCATAATTTAAAACATTACTTAAAGTAGATTAATCTTGCATATCACTTTTCTTTACTCAAACATTATATGTTGGGAATTTATATCTGTTATTCCTCCAGCAGGCTTCTATTCTAATATAGTTAAACTTTACTCATAATTAACAGGTTTGGTTTTTTTTAGAAAAAATAAAGCTTGCTAGAAGTGCATTTTTCTAAGTAGTACCAGAGGTGAAATTGAGTTTGTCTACTGCTGAAAAAACAAGGCTCCTGTAGCACCTTCAAGACTAATTGATTTATAATTGCATACTTTTGTGGTCTACAATCTATTTCATCTGTGGGCTACAAAAGTTAATGACATCATAATGTGAAGTCTTTTAGATCCCAGAAGATAGTTTGCTAACTTTTAATAATATGCATAATAGACTTCCAAAAAATTACTTTGGACCCTGTATAAGTACTTCTCCTTTGTGCTAATTATTTAAATAGCCCTACATCAGAGCATACACCCAAGAAAAGATGGCACTACATTAAGAGTGTCATTAACTGTAAGATTCCTTAACTAAATGGCATCTTTTTAATCAGGATTATGTTCAAGCCAAGAAAAATGTCAGAGTTCAATGTATTGCGAAGAGGCACTGCCATCAATTGTGAAATAATATATTCTGGATAGGATTGAGGATTTACTAATCTGAGATTAAAAAAAAATCCTTTGAAATACTATTTCCATTCATATATAAATACATTATACCAGCACCTAGCAGAGCATAAATTTAAATGGCCATGTTAGTTCAATATTTGATTTCTCATGGTAGTCAATTATATGCTTTTGGGTACTTATAAGCATGTGATAGAGGCAGAATTCATTCATTCCCTTGCAATCTATAAATATCAATGGGTCTTGCCATTCTTTTATCTAGCACATATATTTTTTTAAAAAGAATAATGTCACACCAATTTCTGATTAAACTTTAAAAAATCTAGAAATCCCAGAATATAATATGGAAATACAGATGCTTGGCAATTGATTCATATTTATGACCTTTGTTGTGTCCCAGAGTCACATGATCACTTTTTGCGGCCTTCTGACTAGCATAGTCAGTGGGGAAACCGGATTCACTACACAGCCAGGTTACTAACTTATCAACTGCATATGATTCACTTAGCAACTCTGGCAAGAAAAGTCATAAAATGGGGGAAAACTCAATAAATATCTCACTTAGCAACAAAAAAGTTGGCGTCAATTGTGGTCATAAATTGAGGACTACCTGTATTCCTTCCATCTGAAATAAAAAAGAAAATAATAGCAAAGCTGGCTGAGGAACTCTGGGAGTTAAAGTCCACAGATCTTAAAGTTGACAAGATTGGAGACCCCTAGGCTAGTTGCTTGTCTGCTTGAATTCTAAAGTCTTTAACTTTTTCATTTTCTGTTATTTTGTCTGTTTTGTGATCCCACCAGTTCTTGTTTTCAACGAATTGTATTTCTTGCAGATCTTCCAATGCACCATTGTTGCTACTTTAGCATGCGGTGGTCTGTAGTCAATCTGTACAACTTTCTTGCAGTAGTTAACTAGGTGGTCATCTGTTTCTTTGGTTTCCTTGCAGGGACGGCATTTTCTATTTGGCTTTATGTGTGTGTGTGTGTGTGTGTATGTAGGTAGGTCTTGGCATATTCGGGTCTTTTCCCGTGTAAGGTTGAGAGTATCTTGGCGACATTTCAATGAGGTCTCACTTATCATCTTCCGGCTGGTGCTTTCGGCTTCGAGCTTCTGTGGACAAAGTGTGGTCGGAACTGCCGTCTCTCTATAAATACTGGTGGGGAGGTGGGGAGTGTTGCTGTGAGTGGGTTGGTTGGCTGTGTGGTTGCATCTTGACTGGTAGAAACACAACCACCATCCAGAAGCCAGACCATGCTGGCACCACTGGCTGGTGCGCCCCCCTCCGATCCCCACGCAAAGCAAGCCGACACATGCCAGGAACACATGATAGGACCTCGGATTCAGAGCCAGGCCAGGCCCGGGATGCTGCATCACAGCCATTTGCTCAAGACACCACATCACAGAACTCCAGAGGCCACAACACCAAAGCTCAGGAACAAAAGACTAGGACCACACCCACACAGGATGCTGTGAGGCAGCTGACCAATCTGCAAACACCCACTCCATCTACCAATCAAGATGCAATCACACAGCCAACCAACCCGCTCACAGCAACACTCCCCACGTCGACCAATCTGCAAACACCCACTCCATCAACCAATCAAGATGCAACCACACAGCCAACCAACCCGCTCACAGCAACACTCCCCACCTTCCCATCAGTATTTATAGAGACGGCAGCTCTGACCATGCTTTGCCCACAGAAGCTCGAAGCTGAAAGCACCAGCCTGAAGATGATGAGTGAGACCTCATCGAAATGTCGCCAAGATATTCTCAACCTTACATGGGAAAGGACCCAAATATGCCAAGACCTACATACCTATACCCGTGAAAAACTATGAATATATATGTGTGTGTGTGTGTGTGTGTGTGTGTGTGTATGTGTATGTGTATGTATGTATGTATGTATGTATGTATGTATATATATGTGTGTGTGTGTGTGTGTGTGTGTGTGTGTGTGTGTGTGTGTTCTTAAGGCCCCCTCAGTCTCTTTCTTCAATTTTCTTGTTGTCAAATCTTTTATCTGCTGTGTCTGCTATTTTTTTTTAATGTACTGGCTATGTAATATTTTGCCTTGCCATGTGTCTTTTCTACTCTTCGTTTGGACTTTCTTATAAGCCAGTTTGTTATCTCAAGAAAATTTTATTATTTACAATTATTATATGGCCACTTATTACAATGACTCTAGTTGATTCACAACAATCCATAAAAAATGGTTAAAAACATATTTTTCCTCCAAGATGCCAAACCATTCATCCTCATAGCTCGACCCCCACATTCTATCCTAATGGTTGGGATATGGGCCACATCTTCATAGCCCTCTGGAAAACTAAAAGGGTACTGTTTGGACTGCAAAAATCCGTATCACCAATAGATGGCAACTCACCTCAGTTCTGTACTGCAGTTTGTGTGTGCAATTCTGGATGGCCACTAGGTGGTAGCAAAGTAATACAGAAATATGTATCCTCATTTAGTGATCATATAAATTGTGCAGCCACAACTGTGCAGAACAGTCAAGGTAGGCCTAGCACTCATATCTTGCTAAACAGCGGAAGGGTTCTATTCGGAAGTATGTTTTTATTTCAGACAGGTATTCTGACTTCTGATTGACAGTAGTCTTGATTGTTTGAGCTTTCAGCTTTCACTAAAATTAACCATTCAGAAAGACTGGTGTGAAGAAGTGGATTAGAGTAGGTTTCACACAGCTGTGATTATTTATGTTTAATATACTTCACCAGCATAGCCTCGTCAGTTTATATGCCTAATCAGTGCTATAATGCAAGACCAACATTTCAAAATAAATTATTTGAAAGATCAGTTTTGAATGAAACTAATTGGCTGTGGTTTCCTCAAATAGTGCAATTCATTAACCAGTCTTCAGTATATCCCTAAGTAGGAAATTACTTAAACATTTCCATTTCCAACTATGTGGATCATTTATCTAGATGCTCCTCCCCCATATTCAGCACGACAGAATTTAACCTATTTTGGCTTTTTGTCCTTCGTGTATGCAAAGTGTGATTTAATATTTACCACCAAGCATATACCTATCAAGTATTCCTTTCTGTATGTGATTAAAAGCACCTGTTGCTTTAAATTTCTTCTGTCAATCCAAATAAGTTTAGAATGGAGTCAGTTAGTTGGTAAGTTGCTGGTATTAGGGTGGATTTGGGATAGGAATTTCCAATAAGCAATATTTTTTTAAAAAGGGATACACTGATATGTGTAATTTGTTCTTTTTTTAAAAAAATAAAAACCCTCTTACATTTATATTTATTGTAGATAATAATGGTAATATATAACTTATTGGCTAAACTTCCCCAAAATTATATTTATCAGTTCTCATTCAAATAAACGTTGTTAGCCTTATATGACCAGTAGATATATGTAAAACATTTGTTACTGTAAAAAGAATAGGCAAAGCAATAACTTTTTTGTATTATATACAGAATCAGAGCAGTGTGACATAGTAGTGAAGCTGTTGAAATAGAGACAACCAAGTTCAAATCCACTCTAAGCCATAGAAACTCACTGAAGGAAATGTTGGGCTAGTCATTCTTAGTTAGCCCAACCAAATGCACAGAGCTGTTCATCTCCAGAAAAATCTTAAAATGATGGAAGAAAGTGGGATATAAATGTATGCCAGTCTTCTGAAGTTGTGCAGAGCAGGAAACAGATTCCACAATAAGGTAGAACAAAGCTTTATGAGATAAAGTATATTATCACTCCTTGCAAATCTGATTATGTTATCTGATTTCTGGAGTTCAACAGTGCTTCTCAAATAGTGGAGCGGGCCCCCCAGGGGGGGCGCGAGGCTCCGTAAAGGGGGGCGCGTTTGACCTTGGCAAACACTGTCATAACAAGCTAAGCCCTGTGTTTACAGTCGCGCGGGGGGCGCGAAAAATGTTTTCTTCTTCCTAGGGGGGCATGACAGAAAATAATTGAGAAGCACTGAGTTCAAGTAATGCTTCCGTCCTTCTGTTTTTGGAAGACCTTCTGAATACTGCTCTCAAGGCCATCTCCATGACTGTCTGTAACAGAGGTCTTTAAACTTGGCAGCTTTAAGACTTGTGGACTTCAACTCCCAGAATTCTCCAACCAGAATAGCTATGCTGGCTGGAGAATTGTGGGAATTGAAATCCACAAATCTTAAAGTTGCCAAGTTTGAAGACCTCTGGCCTATAATCTACCAAATTATCATCATCTAGAAATTATATTGAACTATCTTGGACTTTATATACAGTATTCAACCATTTACTTTGACTAGTCAGTAGATCTAGCAGTTTTTCAGTTATAGAGCTGTGCAAAAACTACTTTAGAAACATTTCCATAGTTGTGCTATTGCCATATATTTTAAATAAATGAATTTAATAATTTACATTCAATCAATGTTTGATGTTCAGTTTGGGTGGCTCTTGAAAACGTCTATTTGATGGCTAAGCTAAGACTTTGGGAGCTGCAACCCAAGCAAAGCTTCAGCTAGTCTTCTAACTTTGCATCATCAATTTGCTTACAAAATGGGTTTGCTTTCTTACTGTATTGTTTTATTTGAAAATAATATTTTATCTGAGTTCTGCTTTAAATATTCTTTTCTGAGTCTTAAATAACTAAATTATAAGTTACGTTAATTATATTGTTCCTAGCTGGCTATTTTTAGTAGAAAGGCATGGAAAATTGTTATGTAACAAATGAATAAAATATTAATTTTAACAATTATGGGTCTCAAGTGCTATTTCATTATCGCTTAGAGAATCTAGCTATATAAGGAAAGATATTCATTACAGTTAACAATGAGATTTCAGATCTGGAAAACAGGCAGCCAAAGCCAAACCGCTTCCCTAAAAGGAAAGAGTATAGCATTATTTTGAAGAAAGAAAGAAAGGCAGATTAGAACAAATATAACTGTATAATATATAGTTTGTAAAATGTGGATGGAGAAATGTTTCCACCTCATCAATGTTTTCTCAGAAGTAGGGAGATCCAGGTCTGATAGTAAGGAAGTTCAATTTACACTAAATGTAAATAAATTACGGAATTCGTTGCCATCAATTATGGTGATAATCAGTCATTTAAATGGTTTGAAATGAATGCACTTGGTTTCCATAACTGTTGACAATTTGTTTCCTGAATGGGATTACCAAGATCAATATCTCAAGCTTCCTTTAATCCATATGGCAGATTTCCTATTTCTAATTGCAGTGATAACCTATACATTTTTAAAATTGTTCCTTTTGGTTTTCTTAAATAATGAAGTATTGAAGTCAGTAGTGGGTTTCAATTTCATTCGCTACCGGTTCACTTGTGCGTGCGAGCGGTGCTTCTGCGCATGCCCAGAGGCTTCTGCGCAAGTGCAAAGACGTCTTGCTGGGTGGGCAAACTGGTAGCAATCCACCGATTGAAGTATCGAAATTAGTGTAAGGCCATATTGCTGAAGCTGTAACATTTCTATTGCTCAGAACAGATTTAAGTTAAAACTAAAAAAAGGCATTCTACCTTATCACTTATTTGTCTGATCTTCATTGAGAGGTTCACCTTTGATATGAAAGTCTTTTCACTATAAAGATTATATGCTCTCAAATGCTCTATTTTAGCCAAACCGTCACAATTATTCCAATCAAAATATGTTATCAAAGGAATTAAATATAGTCTTTTATCAAAGCTATGTTTTTATTATTCCAAATTTGAAGCATAGTTTTAGTAAAATATTTTTCCATCTGTTTTATTTTAGAAGCATGTTTTGGATGGAAAAAACCACTGATTTATAAACTTATTTGGCTCTGCCATAATTTTAATTTGAATCCATTGTTTAGAAGTGTCTTCCATAGTAAATGGAATCATATGCCCTAACTATGCTGCTTGATCATATATTGAAAAATTGGACATGTCCCAGTCTCTCTTTTTCTGAGGCCTATATATAATTATTTTCTTTATTCTCAATTTTTTTTTGCTTGGAAGCAAAAAAACTTCTATAGTTGCCACTATTATTTGAAGCCTGTTCTGTAATTGCCACTGTGAGGCATTGAACTAAAATGTTTACCATATTAATTTTACTAAGTTGTATAATATTTAATGATTTCCAGATAGGGAAACAATTTGCAATCAAGCCAGTTTGACCCATATGATTAATTGTACCAATAATCACTTTTAGTCAAATAGCTAACAGTTTAATGTAAAGTTTATAGTCTGTGTTAAGAAGTTAAATGGCCCTATAAATTGGAGATTCTGAGAATCTTTCCCAACTTAATTATCTTAGATTGTTTCCCAGACTCCGGTAAAGGATCCCATTGGATCCCCTTATTGCATGAAAGTAAAAAATATGGTATTAAAATCTCTTTAAATTCTTGGTAAAAATCCCCTGACAACCCATCAGGATCAGGAGACTTCTCATTCTGAATAATACTGAAAACTTCAGAAAGTTCTGAATTGGAAAAATGAGGTTTCAAATATTGGATACCTTTTAGAATCAGTTCTAGAAATGTTAACCTATCTAAAAATTGGTTATTTTTTATTGATGATGGGTTATTTGTAGAATATAATGGTTGAAAAAGAGTTTAAATTGGGAATACACTTTATTCAAAAAATTAAATATTTTTTCTCTTACATTCTGTGTGTTTATATATTGTTATATACAATGGTAAATTCAGCACAGGAAAAGAAAAGAGAAAGGAATCCACATCACTAATTTTAATATCACAGAAAACATTAAGAGGAATGCGATATAAGAGAAATTATTAAATATATTATTGAAGGCAAATATCAACAAAGCAGAAAGCAGAAGTATTCCACTGTTCAGTTTGCCATTCCTTGGAAAGAATAAAGCTTTATTTAGGCTTGTCTGCAGCGGCGTATACCGTGTTTCCCTGAAAATAAGACCCTGTCTTATATTTTTTTGAACCCTGAAATAAGTGCTTGGCCTTATTGCCATGCGCTCAAAAGCCTGATTAGGCTTATTATCAGGGGATGTCTTATCTTGGGGGAAACAGGGTAGGAGTGAACATACCTGCAGTGCAAAAATGTTGATGGGTAAGCATAGGTTGCAGATAGTTGCAGACAGAACAACACACAAAACTCCCAAATCTGAATTACATGTTGTGTGAAAATGTACATCCTGCAAACTGATTGATTAATCTGGCTCCTGTTGAGAGGTGGCAGAAGGCAAGACACATTCAAACAACATTGACATTCACAGAAGTATAAATGCAACAGCAACAGATGCATACGTTCCCTGATGTGTAATGACGTACGAGTCTAACCAAATTTTTAATTTGCACCTTATTATTTAATACAGCTTTTAAAAACTTTCAAAACTGGCATTCCATATTGAATGCTTATCTTGTAATTGTTCTCTGTTTTCTAAATTGTTCATTAATTCTCCAATTTTGAATGTGTAGAGTTAATTTAAGCTAATTCAAAATATTTAGTCATCACAGCATAATATACAAGTTCTTGCAAATTGATATAATTTGTTTTGCTACACTCATTAACCATTTACCCTAAAACGAATCTGTTGAATTAATCAATATGAATGAGACAAGTTGTCTTGTTTTCTGGAGAAAAGAAGACTTGTTCAGCACTTGAGCACCAGGATTTTATTAAAAAATGAAATAGTTTAGTATTGAAGACATTAGTACTATATAAATTTCCATATATACATCTATATACATGTATGCAAATTTAAATATTATGTCCTGGCTGCCAATGTTTTTTATCCATAGTTCAACAGTTCAATATTTTCTGTCATAAAAATGTGGTTAAAAAAACCCTTTGTCTCCAGAAATGCTGTCTTTTTGTTTTTATTTTTATTAGCTTCCAGATATTCTGTGACTCTGATAATTCAGGGTTCTGGATTTCATAGGAGCCCATGCATGTTCAGCAATATAAGTAATGGTTTTCGTGCCGCAGACATTTGTGCTTAGTGCAAGATTGCCTAGAGCAGCTAGTGTCATTAACTTGATGCAGGCAGAAAGATGATGTGACACACATCTGGATAACAAATGCCTGAATGGGTTATAACTTTGGACCATCCACTTGTTGCTGGGTAAATTCTTCATTTCCAATTGTAGACAATTGGGTATGTCTTGAGTGGTGAAAAGAAGGTCTGGGGTGACATTAAAGCAGTGTTTTAATATTTGAGGGGCTGCACAAACATGAAGGGTTCAAAGTATTTTCCAAAGCACCTGAAGGCAAGACAAGAAGCAATGGGTGGAAATTAATCAAGAATCAACCTAGAACTAAGGAGAAACTTCCTAACTAAGGAGAACAATTAATGAATGGAACATCTTGACTTCAGAAGTTGAGGGTGCTTCAACACTGGAGGCTTTCAAGAAGAGACTGGACAGCCATTTGTCTGAAATGTATAGAGATTTTCTTTATTTTTTATTTTTTTTATTTATTTAGTTTGTCAAACATGTATGAGAAAACAAATGTAAGTATGAACATAACATATAAAAATATAAGTATAAACAGGTATAAGCATATACATAAGAAATGAGTACAAATAAATGGGAACAATAGGACAGGGACAGTAGGCATGCTGGTGTGCTTATGCACGCCCCTTATAAACTTCTCGGGAATGGGGTGAAGTCCCTTATAGACCTCTTAGGAATGGGGTGAGTTCCACGGTAGACAGTTTAAGGTTAAATTTTTGGGGAATTAAATTAATTAAATTAAATTAAAGTTTTAAGGAATTAAAGATTCTTGGAGATCAGATGACCTCCAAGGTCCCTTCCAACTCTGTTATTCAATGAGATCATTTCTATGAGACCTACCATCACCTGTTATCCTGGGATGAAAAGCTATGATCTTGGTGGATTTAGAATGAAAGATTAGAACTATCAAGGAACTGTCATCAGTATTTCTTGAACACTTAATTCCTTCAGGTGGTCTCCCTTTATTAATATAATTTTCTCTCAATCAGCTTTATAAACTTCATTTTCATTTTCTTCATGGTGGCATCTGAAAGAATTTCACATTTCAATACATCTTCATTATCACTATATATTTCATACTTAACTTTACTCCTCTACCATAAAGATTGGCTGCAATGCAGACAACTGTAGTCTATTCGCGGTCAATCTATTTTGTTATTACTTCTGCTTGGTTAGTTACCTGATTGTTTCTTTTTTTAATAAGTGTTATCCTATCTTGAGCTCTATCACTTTTTAAAAACCAGGATAACAAATATTTTATAAAATATAAAAATAGGTTGTGAAACTTATAATTAGGTAAGTGGGCAAGTGTATATTGCACCATACACATTTTTGTGTATTAAATATTTATATAAAATATTTATTTTTCCCCCGTCCAAGAACCCAGAGTGTATCTTCCATTTTTTCTTCTATGGTTGCCCATGCTGATAAACAAATTACATTCAAATCATCTACACAACCTCGTTTGTTTCCCTTTGAATGTATTTCCTACTAAATAAACTTAAAATTGCAGCCAAGGTTTCATTATTGTATTTGTGTACATGGGGCAGATTTTCTAAATGCCCCCTGGCCTGATTTTCAAGTGTTCGACATCCAAATTTAGAGACATGTTTTGAAAGGAGTCTAGTCTCAGTTCAAGGTCAGATTTAATAGAAAGGCTCGGAGCACATTTCTTTTGTGTCATCTCTGCCCATGTTGTCAGAAATGCTTTGTGAGTTTTGGAGTGCTTTTGAATTTCAGTCCCAGTTGTAGAGGAAAATCTGAATGTAATTATCAGGGGGTGTTAATACTTATACCCACTCCAAAAAAGAGAGAGACAATTATACCATTACACATGTATTATGTACATATACACAGTCCCCTGGGTACCTTTTGTTAATAGATAGTTTGCAATGAGAAATGCTCTGAACATTAATGATAAATATTTCAACATTATTTGCCCTTAAAGATCTCTTTGAGAAGTCACTGGTGCATTAAAATAACTGGATAGCCCTGTGTGGCAGTGATGGTGAAACTATAGAAGTATTTTCGTTTATGGAATTAATGAAATGAAAAAAACACTTCCCCCAATTCGCCAAACCCCTCATGTAGAAGAACACTTCTGAGTAATGCATTCAAAATAAGGGTACATAGAAAAATTTGACATTCGACAGATTAAAAACTGCAACTAAAAAACAATTACCACCAGTATCACTCTTTCAACTTTGGAAAGGCCAGAGAGAGAAATATTACAGCCCATAACTATGTAAAAGAAGATGTTTAGATATGTTATTATTTTATATGGTACAAGAAACGGTGCTATGGAAATTCTAGACCCATCAACACTCCAGTGATTTTGGACATGTTTAATATGCAGGTACCATTTTTGGAGAAAGTGGAAAAATGTCACAGGTTTGTTTCATCAATGTTTCATGACGCTTGCATTTAAGAATGAATGTTTGCTTTCTGCAATGCTTTCGTGCTCTGAAATCGTCTACATTTTATTGCATACCTGCTATTTTTCCTTTTCTTCCTGTTATCCTTCTTCGTTGAATTGTCTTTCGCTTAGACTTCCAATGCTATGGATAGTATTCTTTGTTAACTGATCTTGGAAAAAGAGCTCTATTGTACATCCCCACTCAATCTTTCCACTAATATTACAGTGCGTGTCTTGCAGGGGTGAAATGTCCCGGATCGGATCGGATCACACGATCCGGTAGTGATCGTGGCTGGTAGTTCAACGATCTGGTAGCGATGCTGAAGCAAAGCTCCGCCCAACCACCTGGGGTGTCATTACTTCCTAGTTTTAACCAAGAAGTAATGTGTTTTTTACTTTCTGCACATGTGCAGAAGGTTTTGCACATGCGCAGAAGGTCTGCGTGTGATGTAACGCTCTGTGAGCAAACAGAGTGCGCATGCGTGGAGCGTGCACTTCCGAACCAGTAAGGAAGGTATGTAGATTTCACCCTTGGTGTCTTGGTATGGTTTAGAGGAGACTCCAAGTCAGTTAACATGATTACTCTTGCCTTGAAAAAAGTATCTCTCTCATTATAGCTGCTTATCAAAGTATCTCAGAAGATAAACTTTTTGATCTCATCATAGTCTTTACAGTCAAAAAATACACCCACTATTGATGTACCATATGTCTCTAATGCCACCTGACAATGTACATATCCCAATAGTAAGTCTTCACTATACATGGTAGTAAATGTTTAAATATCACTTAGCACATTCAATGCGTTCTGAATTGAGATAGAATTTTATATTAATTCTTTATATATTATAACCTAGGGATTACATTTTCTGGGGTCTTTGGGGATCACTAAAACAGTTTCATAGCAGTTTTCACCTCTCAGGAAAAGATTTTCTGGAGCTTTAAGTGAATTCTTAAACATTATCATGAAAATCCTATTGTTTTAAGGTCTCAACGCTTTTCCAAGGATTTAAAACTTTTCTGTTTTCTCATTGTTAATTGATTGTGGTAAAAAAATCCAGCTTATTTTCTCCAAGTAACGCTGGGTATTTTCCATTTCCCTCTTAGCTTACACTAACTATATTTTTCCTATGTGTATTGGTGGGAGATATATTACAGTGAAAGGAATGATAGAGCTCAAAATAATTCTCCTGTCAGAGGTATGAAAACAACCTCTGTCAATGGACGAAAAGTGATTATGGCTGTACTCTAATGGAAACAAGCCTCAGTGCACACGTAGCACTATGATTTTTAAAAACTGAAACATATCATAGGAACACTTATTTTAAAACCTTTAATAAGAAGCTGTGAGTTGATCAATGTTAAGTGAAACGATGACTATTTGAAAGTGCTGGTAATTATTCTAGATTTTAAAGAAAGTATGAACAGGAAAACGGATTAATCGATATGGCTGTATGCATTCTTGAGAAAGTGCAGGTGTCTCTTATCCACTTTTTATTAAACTATTCATTGTTTGCTCAATGCCTTTGGAGATTCTCAGTCATCCAAGTCACAGTTATCCTCTTTGTTCTGATTATTTATTTACTCATTTATTTCTTTTAAATATTTTCTAAAGCATTAAGCTATTGGAGATTTACAATCATAACCAAAAATGCATCAAAGTTAAAATGACCTAATAAAATATTAATGTAAATAATTTTAAATAATGCACTACTGGGCAATATCAACTCTCCGGAGCCCGCTGGAATAATTTTGATTTAGCAGCTTTTCAAGGGTAACCAGAATAGTTTTACTCCAGTCTGGACTAAAAGGAAGATTATTCTGATAAAATAGTGTCACCAAAAGAAAGTATAGTTCTTGTTAACAACCTTAATTGGGAATGGGGACTCAATCATTAAGCAAAGTGGTCATTAAATGAAACCATATCTGGGCTTATGAGCAGTGAAAGCAGTAAATGCAAGGTTTGATTGTAAAGTAACTTTTTTTATCACCATCGTAATTACAAAAGGTAACTCAACAAGGCAATCCCTAAATGAGTATAATCTCTACCATTTCTAAGCCCCCATATATCTCATTTTCTGTAAGTCAGAAACCCTTAACATATTCAATGAAACAAGTAAACTATATGAGCTATTTCTGTCAGGAATCAGTTCAGCAAAAACCTAGGAAACTACCACATAAGGTACTTTGATTTGGACCTGGAAACCTATTAGAAGCCAGTGAGGTACTTCCAGTATGGGTGACACGTGAGTGAAGTTGTGTCTTCAGCAGGGGTGAAATGCTCCTGGTTCAGACCAGATCGCTCAATCCGGTAGCAATGGTGGTGGGTGGTTCGAGAACCAGTAGCAAAAATCCCTGCCTCCCCCATGCCCAGCTGAGCCACGCAATCATCAGAGGATTTTTTTTTTTACTTTTAAAAGCATTCTTTCTTTGGCTGAAAAAATGCTTTTAAAAGTAAAAAAAAAGGCCTCTGATGATCGCAAGGCTCAGCTGGATTGTCAGAGGTTTTAAAAGCATTTTTTCTACAACCTCTTCAGCCGAAGAGGTTGTAAAAAATGCTTTTAAAAGGCTCCTCTGACGATCCCAGCTGAGTTGCCTGATTGTCAGAGGCTTTTTTTTTCTTTTAAAGGCAAAAAAAATGCTTTTAAAAGAAAAGAAAAACCTCTGACGATCAGGCAACTCAGCTGGGATTGCCTTTTAAAAGCATTTTTGCCTTTTAAAAGCATTTTTGCCTTTTAAAAGCATTTTTATATAACCTCTTCGGCTGAAGAGGTTGTAGAGAAAATGCTTTCAAAAATAAAAATAAAAAGTTGGCCACGCCCATCCAGTTACATTACCCCTCCCGCAAAGCCATGGCCACAGAACTGGTAATAACAATTTTTACATTTCCCCACTGGTCTTCAGTCTTTCTAGCATACAGGAAGGTTCCTTTTTATCAATTGCAGTCTCCGAGGGGTATTCAAAGATAAGCCAGTGTAGAGCATGTTTTGAATATGGCAGAAGAAATATTCATGAAAAGAAGTTAAATGCATATCCTGACTCCACAAAATTGTTTTTAAAGAATGTCAGTAAGGTCTTTTATTTATTTATTTATTTATTTTATTAGATTTCTAGACCGCCCTTCTCCCGAAGGACTCAGGGCGGTGTACAGCCAAGATAAAAATAAACAATGTACAATTAAAAACTAAATTCAAAAACGTATTATACAATTTGGCCGAAAAATTAAAATATTTAAAATCTAAAAACCCCAATTTAAAACTTAAATAAAATTTAAATTCAAAATCTAAACAGTCTAAGAAAGCCCCGCGCGAACAAACAAGTATGTTTTCAATTCGCGGCGAAAGGTCTGAAGGTCAGATATTTGGCGTAAACCAGGGGGAAGTTCATTCCAAAGAGTAGGAGCCCCCACAGAGAAGGATCTTCCCCTGGGGGCCGCCAGCCGACATTGTTTGGTGGACGGCACCCTGAGAAGTCCCTCTCTGTGCGGCGTACGGGTCAGTGGGAGGCATGAGATAACAGCAGGCGGTCCCGTAAGTACCCAGGCCTCAAGCCATGGAGCGCTTTAAAGGTGGTGACCAAAACCTTGAAATGCACCCGAAAGGCAACAGGTAGCCAGTGCAGTCTGCGCAGGAGAGGTGTTACATGGGAGTTATGTGGAACTCCCTCTATTACCCGCGCAGCTGCATTCTGGACCAACTGAAGCCTCCGAGTGCATCTCAAGGGGAGCCCCATGTAGAGAGCATTGCAATAATCCAGGCGAGAGGTAACAAGAGCGTGAGTGACTGTGCATAAGGCATCCCGATCAAGGAAGGGGCGCAACTGGTGAACTAGGCGAACCTGGTGAAAGGCTCTCCTGGAGACGGCCGTCAAATGATCTTCAAACGACAGCCGTGCATCCAGGAGAACACCCAAGTTGCGCACTCATTCCTTTGGGGCCAATAACTCGCCCCCAACAGTCAGCTGCGGCTGCAGCTGACTGTATCGGGGTGCCAGCATTTACAGCCACTCCGTCTTGGAGGGATTGAGCTTGAGCCTGTTCCTCCCCATCCAGACCCGTACGGCCTCCAAACACCGGGACAGCACTTCAACAGCTTCGTTGGGGTGGCCCGGGGTGGAAAAGTACAGCTGGGTGTCATCAGCGTACAGCTGATATCTCACCCCAAAGCCACTGATGATCTCGCCCAACGGCTTCATATAGATGTTGAATAGGAGGGGCAAGAGAATCGACCCCTGTGGCACCCCACAGGTAAGGTGCCTCACGGTCGACTCTGCCCCCCTGTCAACACTGTCTGTGACCGGTCAGAAAGATAGGAGGAGAACCACCGATAAACGGTGCCTCCCACTCCCAACCCCATCCAACCGGCGCAGCAGGATACCATGGTCGATGGTATCAAAAGCCGCTAAGAGATCTAACAGGACCAGAGCAGAGGAATGACCCCTATCTCTGGCCCTCCAGAGATCATCCACCAACGCGACCAAAGCTGTCTCCATGCTATATCCGGGTCGGAAGCCGGACTGGAACGGGTCTAGATAGACGGCTTCATCCAGGTACTGGGGTAGCTGCCGTGCCACAGCACTCTCTACAACCTTCGCAATAAAGCGAAGGTTGGAGACCGGACGGTAATTACCTAAAATAGCTGGGTCCAGGGAAGGCTTCTTAAGGAGGGGTCTCACCACCGCCTCCTTCAAGGCAGCAGGAAAAACTCCCTCCAACAAAGAAGCGTTGATAATCCCCTGGAGCCAGCCTCGTGTCACTTCCCGAGAGGCCAGCACCAGCCAGGAAGGGCATGGGTCCAGTAAACATGTCGTAGTGTGCAGCCTCCCCAGCAACCTGTCCACGTCCTCGGGAGCCACAGGGTCAAACTCATCCCAAACAATCTCCACAAGACGCGACTCCGCCCTCTCATCCGGATCATCCCAATTTTGGTCCAAGCCATCTCGGAGCTGTTTTGCTTTGATGCAAAACAGTTACATGGATTTCTTGGCCTGAAAAGTTTATTTTATTTATTTTATTTATTTATTTAGTTTGTCAAACATGTACGAGAAAACAGGTATAAGTATAAACATGGACATGAACACAGGAAATGAGTACAAATAAATGGAGACAGACAATCCTAATGTGTAAGACAGAACATTTGTTGGTTGAGATTTGAAGTTGTCAATTGTTCAACCATTATATTAAATTGTTTTACGTCATCAGTGAAGAGAATGCAGCTGCTTATAATATGATCGCAAAGATCATTTATGTAAATTAGAAAGAGAGTAGTCCTAAAGCACTACCTTGGGGGACACCGCTGTTAACTGGTGTAGGGTTTAACAGTAACAGAGTTGAAAGGGACCTTGGAGTCATCTAGTCCAACCCCCTACTCACCCAGGAGACCTGTACTAGGGATTCGAACTGCCAACCTTTCTGATCAACAAGCTCAGTGTCTTAGCCACTGAGCTACCTAGTCAAGGGCACTCCTTATTTTAACTACTTGTTGCCTGTTTGACAGGAAAGCAGCTATCCACTTGTGCAGGGATCCAGAAATGCCATAAGAGCTTAGTTTTAACAGTAGTTTGCCGTGTACCACTGAATCAACGGCTTTGCAGAAGTCTATGTAAATTGTATCTATTGCTTTACCCTGATTGAGTTGTGTAGTCCAAAAGTTTCTATAGTGTAGGAGTTGCAGATTACAGGACAAATTTTTCCTGAAATCAAACTGCTTGTAAGAGAGTAGGTTGTTTGTCTCTAAGTGGAGGGTAATGGATTGGTTTATAATTGATTCCATGACTTTGTAGGAATCAATTATAAACTTCTTTTATTATATTAAAAATTAAAAATTCCTCAAATGCATTGATATTGCCATGTTTGGGAAAGTTGATGCAATTATGCAGATGGTTTCTTTTTACCTGAGCACTATGGTTAAAATCAAGGTAGAAATGGGCGTCCATAAGGGGGTAAAAGATGTTCTTCATGATGCAAAATGTATGTCACTCTGCTCCTTACATGCTTTCACAGAGCATTGTTAGAGGGCAGGGCTTCCTCATAACACACATTTCATCATTTTAGCATCATGGCAGTTAGAAATATTTGCTCAGGTCTAAAAAGTGAGGGTTTTCCTGTATTGAAAATAGCAATACATTTCAATTGCCATGCTCTGTACATTCCAACCATAGTCAATAATGCTTCCTGCAGATCTGAACAAAAAAGGAAAGAAACTAAGTAATGGAATCAACTAAGCCCATTTTGAAGAATGAGAAAAATGTGCAAAATTAAACATCATTTTCAGAACTGAACTAATTTGAACATTGCAAGCTCTTTTGCTTTTTTCCTGCTTTTGATACTTTCAAAGAAATGTATGATTGTCATAATATATTTGTATGGCCCTCAGATTGGAAGAGCCTATAAGTAACATAAATAAAATTAAAGTAACAGCATATTATTCAAATTCAACAACATATTGTATGTAGTCATATTTTTAAAATGACAATATGAACTAATATGGAAAAAAACTCACTTTAAAGACAATTTTGAAAGCAATGTATTTTGGATGGACAAAAATATTAACTGAAGGATGGAATAGCTTTTAAAAAAACTACTACCAGCAGTTTGTTAGAACTGAAGGGTGAAAAAGCCAATTAAAATTTCTGCCCCCCCAAGGGCTGGAATTTCTTTGAAGGTTAATTATTGTATTGTATTTGCAGTTAAGGATTTGGTGGTGGTTGTTTATGGTTTTTGGATAAGGTTTATAGAGATTACTTTGAAGCCAGTCTACTGAAATCTAATTATTGAACAATAATGCTACTTTATTAATATGCTTTTATATAGATCATTAGCAGCACATTGTGAAAAAAATATGACCTTGTTCCTCCACACAGTACATTCCTAACTTGCACTAAAGAAGAAACTTATTTTACTGAAATAATTTTGTCATTATGGTAGGGATGGTTTACTGTTGATTAAATTTGCAATTGGAATTTCAGCCACACGTTTTTGAATAGACTCTGAAAATCATTGCATTGTTATCTTGTTAGAAAGCTAAAACTCTTATGCTTTTTTTTTTTAAAAAAATGGGTTTGGTGTTTAAAATTATTCTTTCTTTTTTTCTCTCTTTTCTACACAGGGTCAACCTGGTCCTCAAGTAAGTATCATCTTATGTTATTATTGTTAGTGGAAGAGAATGGGAAACAAAATAATGCAATGTAGAAAACTAGCACCTGGGTGTCAAACTCGGCGTGTCATCTTGCCGTCATGTAATGTATCGTAATGCTTTTTCCCTCATGGAGCTCAATGGGCGTGGCCTGCATATGATGCATCTGGCCTGCTGGCTGCCAGTTTGACACCCCTGTAATTTCAAACTCTTTTTGAAAGATCCCATATCATGATTTTCTTCCCCCAACAAATACAGTACAGGGGTGGGTTGCTATTGGTTTGCCCTGCTTCAGGTGAACCGGTAGTGATGGTGGCAGGAGACATCATCAAAAACACTCTGCGCATGAGCAAAAGTGCCACGTGCTCACAAAGCGAGTGAGTCCACTTGCGCGCTCCCAATAGCGAACTACTAGCACTGGGATTTGAACCCCACTACTGGTACAGTAGTATATGTATATACTGGAGTGCACTGGAATTCCATCTTCCCAACCATTTTCCCTATACGTATAGAATTTTAGGATTACCTACAGTTGCTTTTGTCTTTCTATTGTTTCCAATCATAAAATGCAACTAGGATAATTATTACAAAACCATGGAGCAGACAAAATAAGCTCAGTTGGACTACATTTAGATTGTTGATAACTGGCACAATAATAACATGACACAGTAAGCCATATTTATTTTCCAGAAGGAACAAATGGGCCCCCATATGTTTTGAATTCTATCAGCTGCTTGATGAGAGAATACTTTTAAGCATATATTGCTAAATGACAAATGCCTCTGAACTATGGTTTAAAACAATGTCACCTAACTTTGAACTAAGATAAAGTATCTTAACAAATGTATTACTAGAGCTGGTTTTCACTAACTGCTTATTAATCATATGTTAATAATGCTGCCATAAACCAGGAAATCTTTAGTTATTTAAGATAAAATTGGCCACTTTAATTATTTGAAAGCCTGAGAGTGATGTCTGCTTTACTTAAGAATAGCACAAGCCTAGGTCTTAATTAAATAAATGTGATCTCATCTGAAATAGAATATATTTGTGGACATTCAAGAAAGGTGTTGAGAAATAATTGTGTAGAATTTGTAAAGCTTTTAGCAGAAAAACAGAATGGGGAAGAAGTGATCAAACCATACTCTTAAAAATTTATTCATGTAAGGTGTGACTTGTGATGGTAACAGTTCTCTTGAAACATGGCTAGGGCTACTTCAGCTGCTTCACCAGCTTTGAGAATAAAATCATATTTGAATATTTATTATGACATGTAAGTTCCATTGTACTCAGTAACAAAGCTTGGTTGGTAACAAAGGGAAAACGTTAGTGCAGAATCTGTTGCCTAGCAAAGGATCCTGACTTCAGTTTTTTAAAAATATTCATATTTAAGTATCTGATCTTTTCTGATTTTTTTAGTAATATGTTTTCTATTAAATATCTTTATATAAAAAAATACTTCTTCAGTATATTCTTGGAGTTAAGCCATTTCACATTATTAGTGGGGAAAAGTTTGTGTTCTCTGACTTACATTATGAGGTAGTTGAATTATATAAACAACAACAAAAAGAAAATACCAATTAGTGTTAAATTAGTGCCAGAGCAAGGAATTCTGCAATTTTTTTCTCCCAGTTTTTATTTAAGATAATTCTTTTTTAAAACATTTCCAAGAGAACTTCTGATAAGCACTTAGAAGTGGAATGTATTCTTGCACTTATATACTTATGATATATTGATATATTAATACCTTATCTTTCATTGTGCAATTATCTCTCCAATAGTTGAGATATCCATTGGTCTGTAGCCTCCCTGTTTTTTCATATTTCCCAGGATAAACCCTTATGAGAGAACTTCTCCTTTAGACATTGCAGCATTGATCTTTATACCAATATGAAGAGATAATATTGTACTTGAGAATTTGTTGGGAGTTTTTCCTTATGCTGAAAAATTCTGGGAAATCAACTACCTAATTTCTCTTCCCAAAATGAGGAATAGAATCAAAATCACATTAAATGTTAATACCACTTCATAATGCCTTGGTAAGGCCACACTTTGAATACTGCATTTAGTTTTGGTCGCCATGATGTAAAAAAGATGTTGAGAGTCTCGAAAGAGTGCAGAGAAGAGCAACAAAAATGATTAGGGGACTGGAGGCTAAAACATATGAAGAACGGTTGCAGGAATTGGATATGTCTAGTTTAATGAAAAGAAGGACTAGGGGAGACATGATAGCAGTGTTCCAATATCTCAGGGGCTGCCACAAAGGAGACGGAATCAAGCTATTCTCCAAAGCACCTGAGGTAAGACAAGAACCAATGGGTGGAAAGTAATCAAGGAAAGTTAGAACAATTAATGATTGGAACAACTTGCCTGCAGAAGTTGTGAATGCTCCAACACTGGAAGTTTTTATGAAGAGGTTGGATAACCATTTGTCTGAAGTGGTGTAGGGTTTCCTGCCTAAGCACCGGGTTGGACTAGAAGACCTCCAAGGTTCCTTCCAACTCTGTTATTCTAGAATACAATAGAATAGAATAGAATTGAATTGAATTTATTGGCTAAGTGTGATTGGACACACAAGGAATTTGTCTTGGTGCATATGCTCTCAGTGTACATTAAAAAAAAATACCTTCATCAAGGTACAACATTTACAACAGAAATGATGGTCATAGGGTACATTTTAATCCTTAATGATAGCAACAAAAAGTTACAGTCATACAGTCATAAGTGGAAAGAGATTGGTGATGAAAATGATGAGAAGATTAATAGTAGTGTATATTTAGTAAATAGTTTGACAGTGTTGAGGGAATTACTTGTTTAGCAGAGTTATGGCCTTCGGGAAAAACTGTTCTTGTGTCTAGTTGTTCTGGTGTGCAGTGCTCTATAGCGTTGTTGATGGAAGGAATTGAAACAGTTTATGTCCAAGATGTGAGGGATCTGTAAATATTTTTCTGTAAATATTCTGTAAATATTTCCCTCTTCTTGATTCGTGCAGTATACAGGTCCTCAATGGAAGGCAGGTTGGTAGCAATTATTTTTTCTGCAGTTCTAATTATCCTCTGAAGTCTGTGTCTTTCTTGTTGGGTTGCAGAACCAAACCAGACAGTTATAGAGATGCAAATGACAGACTCAATAATTCCTCTGTAAAACTGGATCAACTGGAAGTATGGAAGGGTTTCTCCTAAAGTCTACCACCATTTCTACAGTTTTGAGTGTGTTCAGTTCCAGATTGTTTCGGTTGCACCATCTCATGTCTATATGCGGATTTGTCATTGTCTCGAATGAGACCAATCAATGTTGTGTCATCTGCGAACTTCAGTAGTTTAACAGATGGATCATTTTTTTTTGTTTGTTTACATTTATACCCCGCCCTTCTCCGAAGACTCAGGGCGGCTTACAGTGTATAAGGCAATAGTCTCATTCTATTTGTATATTTTTACAAAGTCAACTTATTGGAGATGCAGTCATTGGTATACAGAGAGAAGAGAAGTGGGGAGAGCACACAGCCTTGGGGGCCCCTGTGCTAATTTTACAGGTATCTGATGTGATCCTGCTTAGCTTCACCTGCTGCTTCCTGTTTGTTAGGAAGCTTGTGATCCACTTACAAGTCTGTTCAGGTACTTGTAGCTGGTTTAACTTAGTTAGAAGAGTGTCTGGAATGATGGTATTGAATGCTGAACTAAAGTCTACAAAGAGGACCCTTGCATAGGTCTTTGCAGATTCAAGATGTTGTAAGATGTAGTGCAGAGCCATATTAACAGCATCATCTGTTGATCTATTTGCTCGGTATGCAAATTGCAAGGGGTCTAACAGTGGATCCCTGATGGTTTTCAAGTGAGAAGCACTAGCCCTTCAAAGGCTTTCATGATTACAGATGTTAAAACAACTGGTCTGTAGTCATTCAGTTACTTGATGGTGGGCTTCTTCGGATGACTGGGATGATGGTAGAGCGTTTGAAGCAAGAAGGAACATAACACATCTCTAGTGATTTATTGAAGATATGGGTGAAGATGGGGGCCAATTGATCAACACAGACTTTTAAGCAAGAAGGCGTTATCTTGTCTGGGCCTGGAGCTTTTCCTGGCTTTTGTTTGTGAAATAGGTCCTGCATTTCCTTTTCTGTGATCACTAGGGTTTGTGAACCCAATGGGATGATGTCAGTTGTAGGAGGCTTGACTGTTGTTGGTGTGTCTGAGATGGGTGTTGTGGAGATAGGTGGCTGTAGTTTCCTTTCAAACCTGCAGTAAAACTCATTCAGATCATCTGCCAGTTGTTGATTACCTTCAGCCTGGGAAGGAGGTTTGCCATAGCTGGTAATATTTTTAAGAGTTTTCCACATGTTTGCTGGTTCATTTGCTGAAAACTGATTCTTTACTTCCCGCCTGGACTATTGCAATGCTCTCTACATGGGGCTCCCCTTGAAGAGCACCCGGAGGCTCCAGTTAGTCCAGAATGCGGCCGCACGGGTGATAGAGGGAGCACCGCGTTGCTCCCATATAACACCTATCCTGCGCGGCCTGCACTGGCTACCGGTAGTCTTTCGGGTGCAATTCAAGGTTTTGGTGACCACCTTTAAAGCGCTCCATGGCTTAGGACCGGGATACCTTCGAGACCGCCTTCTGCCGCCGATTGCCTCCCAACGACCTGTGCGCTCCCACAGAGTGGGCCTCCTCAGGGTGCCGTCGACCAAACAATGTAGGTTGGCGGCCCCCAGGGGGAGGGCCTTCTCTGTGGCGGCACCAGCCCTGTGGAACGAGCTCCCTCCAGGATTACAACTACCCGACCTCCGGACCTTCAGACGGGAACTGAAGACTTTATTGTTTCAGCGTGTAGGACTAGCCTAAGATAAAAGGTTTTAGCATATTTTAATGGGGTTTTTATAGGTTTTTTATTTTTTAGTGATCAGGCCATGATATTATCTAGTTTTAATTGGGTTTTAATGTTTATTTATTGTACTGTTTTAATATGCCTGTGAACCGCCCTGAGTCCTACGGGAAATGGTGCGGTATATAAGTTCGATTAATAAATAAATAATAAATAAATTTAGCTTTTCAGAGTAGCTTCTTTTTGCTGCTCTGATTTCCCTTGTTAGTACATTTCTGGCCTGATTGTACAGCATTTTATCACCTTTCCTGTAGGCTTCCTCTTTGGAATGACGTACCTGCTTAAGTTTAGGTGTGAACCAAGGTTTATTGTTACTGTATATTCGCAAGTTCCTTGTCGGTACAGATAGGTCTTCACAGAAGCTGACATATGATGTTACAGTATGTGTGAGTTCATCCATGTCTGCAGAGGTATCTTCAAAAATGTTCCAATCATTGCAGTCGAAGTAGGCCTGCAGCTTTAATTTTGACTCCTCTGTCCAGATCTTCACTGATTTAATTGTTGGTTTTGTGGTTTTAAGTCTTTTCCTGTAAGCAGGTAAAAGGTGAATCATGCAATGATCAGAGTGTCCTACAGCTGCACGTGGTAAAGACCGATAAGCATCTTTTAGTGTTGTGTAGCAATGGTCTAAAGTATTCTTGCCTCTAGCTCCTTCCTTAAGTTTGCCTTGTTTAGATCTCCCAAAACAATGGCCAGTGAATCAGGGTATTTGGCTTCAGCCTCCATGATTTGGTCAGCTAAAGTTCGTAATTCCTTGTTTACACAGGCTTGAGGTGGTACATAAACAGCAATTAGAAGAAATGAGGAAAATTCACAAGGCAAGTAGTATGGTTTGCAGTTGATAATTAAAGTCTCTAAATTGTTGCAGAATTTATAAATTACAGATAAATCTTGACACCAGCTGATGTTAATATATAGGCATAAACCTCCACCCTTCGTTTTACCAGATGCTTCTGTAATTCTGTCTGATCGTATAATCTGAAACCCTGGAATATGCAGGCTGCTATCTTGTTAAATGAATTGATTCATTTAACCAGGTTTCAGAGAAGCATAGGACTGCTGAGTTGCGAAAATCAGAATAGTATTTGTTTAAGAGGAGTATTTCATCCATCTTATTTGCAAGTGAACGTACATTTGTTAGGAAAATTGAAGGCAGAGGAGTTTTATTTCCTTTCTTTTTTAAGCTGTTTAAGATCCTAGCCCGATTAGTCTATTCTAAGTTTGTTTTTTTCAAATGTAGAGCAAAATTTTTGAATGACATTTTGAATGGCTAAGGTGGTTTCAGGCATTTTCTCCTTTTCCTCTTTTCCTCTGCAAATACTCCCTCCAAGAATCTCTGACTTAATGAGGCCTTGGTACTGATATCAATCCCTTCCAACCAATCCTTCTCTTATTAGCGCTTCCCTATAAGAAACTAAACTGAACTGTGCTCTTAGCTCCTTACCATCAAAGCAAGCATTGTTTGACTGCTTACATGGATGTATGGCAAGATACTATAACTATGGCATATAATTGGCTCATTTTAGAACTAATACTAAAGCTTTTATTCTAATACTAAGGAAGTTCTTATTTATCAAATCACTTTCTGATTTGCAATCATTTTGTCTCTTATATATGTGATTCTGCTGTTATTCTCAGTGCTTTTTTTTTGAGATAGGTTAAGCTGACAAATATTGATTGCTGCAAGATGTTCCAGTAACGGCCTTGATTAAAATGGCTGTAAACTTGGTTGCCCAATCATATTTTGACACTAATCACTATGCTAGATTAGACATTATATTTTACTCAATATTGATCTGAATATGTTTGTGTATGCGTTGACACTATGACATTTCTGTATTTATTTATATACAGAGAAGACAGTTAAGATTTAGATGAAAGATATATTAGAATTATAATAAATTAAAATTATGTCTAATATAACCTAACAATTCAAAATTATAATGAAGGTTGGATTCTGTAAGGAAACCCTTTTGGAGCCAACATAACTTTCTTTAAGGACTTATGAGGACTGCATTTTATAAGGTGTTAAAACTCTACATTTACATCATGAAGGAACTATAGCTGCTAAAGTTTAGTGTGGTTGCTTAAGGACTTTCCAGATCTTTTGGATTTCTGTATTCTGGTATTTTTATGAACACTTGGTCTTGGAAATCACTTCTGTCTAAAACTGGAGAACTGCTGGTGGGCATTATAACTAACATAGCAATAACCTAGCTTGGACTAAGAACATTTCATAAGATGTGATACTTTCTGAAAGTATTGATTGATGTTGCAGAAATATTACATTGAAAAACAGATGGGCAAAGTCTTCTGTTAATGGCAGAAACTTTTTCTCTAATCTTGTTTCTTTTTTTAATGAACCTGTCACATATTGATAAATTAATTAAAATAAGAGAAAGAATAAAACAAAGGAAAACAAAATTTGGGAAAACTAGGGCATGGATATGTATAAATTTTTAAAGAGAAATACATCAAGATTTCTAAACATCAATATTCAGTATTTTCAGTCCCAAATCTCTCTTTATAAACTAAGATGAAAAAAGTTTATGAAATATTTACTACCAGATCTGAATAAAACAATCCTTAATTTAAGTGTTTTTCAATTCTCTTTTTTGGTCACATTAATTTTTCAGCCACACTTCTAAATAATTTTGAGCCAAAGACAAATATAGATAAGATTTCCAGTATTTTACTATGGTAAATTAACAGAACCCACATTGAAGTTTTAGCCGCTTCTTTTGCAAAATATATTGACCTAGATTTATTTCAATGATAAAATTTCTGATCCTAAAAAGCCTTCTATCTTCCCGGTCCTAGTCCCTCCCTAGTCTCGTTATTCATTGTCTTTACTTGTATATTCACGTAATTTGGATCAGTAATTGTTTCCTCCTTTTCCAAAGATTTCAATGTAATTTTAATTATGAAATTATAATAGTAGATATTTACTGATTGAGAACAAAATTGATTTAATTTTTTTCTGTGGCATTTGTGGATAAGGCTTGGGAAATGCAGAAAATATATCTTATTTATTTATTTTATTTATTTTATTATTCGAATTTATATACCGCCCTATCTCCCAAAGGACTCAGGGCGGTTCACAGGCATATAAAACATCAATATACAAATTAAAATAATCCTTAAAAAACTTATTCTAGCGCCCGAATTATTAAAAATAGAAATATAAATATAAAATATAAATATTAAAATCAATTTAAAACCCCTCTAAATTTAAAATCTAAGCCAGTCCTGCACAGATGAATAAATGTGTCTTGAGCTCGCGACGGAAGGTTCGAAGGTCAGGAAGTTGACGGAGTCCTGGGGGGAGTTCGTTCCAGAGGGTGGGAGCCCCCACAGAGAAGGCCCTTCCCCTGGGCGTCGCCAAACAACACTGCCTAGCTGACGGCACCCTGAGGAGTCCCTCTCTGTGAGAGCGCACGGGTCGGTGAGAGGTATCTGGTCGCAGTAGGCGGTCCCGTAGATAACCCGGCCCTATGCCATGGAGCGCTTTAAAGGTGGTCACCAAAACCTTGAAGCGCACCCGGAAGGCCACAGGTAGGCAGTGCAGCCTGCGCAGGATGGGTGTTATCTGCCGATGCAATGAGGGAGGAGGCGTAGCTCGCCTCGCTTCCTCAATGCCACTAGGTAAGTCCTAGTATAGGACTTCACTAGTGTCGATCAGCTTCTGAACGGCTAGACCTCCAGGAACTCTCTAGGCGTCTTCTCCGGCGCTTCATCCCTCTCAGCTCCTCGGAGAACCAAGGAGCCGGTTGGGACCTGCGCCGGGTCAGAGGCCGCAAAGGCACGACCCGGTCTAAGGCCCCCGCCGCGCCCCGTTCCCAGGCCGCAACAAGTTCCTCAACCGAGCCGTGAGCCAGACTCTCAGGAAATGGCCCAAGCTCCGTCCGGAACCCCTCCGGGTCCATCAGGCGCCTGGGACGGAACCAACGTGTCGGCTCCGTCTCCCTGCGGTGGTGAATGGCGGTCAGAAAGTCCAGGCGAAGGAGAGAGTGATCTGACCATGACAAAGGTTCAGTGACTATTTCCTTTAAGTCCAGATCTCTCAACCACTGACCAGAGACAAAAATCAGGTCCAGAGTGCCACCCCCAATGTGAGTAGGGCCATCAACTACTTGGGTCAGGTCCAAGGCCGTCATGGAAGCCATGAACTCCCGAGCTGCCGTCGATGGCGAGCGGACGATGGCAAGTTAAAGTCCCCATGACTAAAAGTCTGGGGTCTCAACTGCCACCCGGCCAGCACCTCCAGGAGCTCGGGCAGGGCAGCTGTCACGCAGCAAGGAGCCAGTGCAGCCTGCGCAGGATGGGTGTTATCTGCCGATGCAATGAGGGAGGAGGCGGGTCACCCAAACAGGGCGGCTGGGCGGTTATCTGCCGATGCAATGAGGGAGGAGGCGTAGCTCGCCTCGCTTCCTCAATGCCACTAGGTAAGTCCTAGTATAGGACTTCACTAGTGTCGATCAGCTTCTGAACGGCTAGACCTCCAGGAACTCTCTAGGCGTCTTCTCCGGCGCTTCATCCCTCTCAGCTCCTCGGAGAACCAAGGAGCCGGTTGGGACCTGCGCCGGGTCAGAGGCCGCAAAGGCACGACCCGGTCTAAGGCCCCCGCCGCGGCCCGTTCCCAGGCCGCAACAAGTTCCTCAACCGAGCCGTGAGCCAGACTCTCAGGAAATGGCCCAAGCTCCGTCCGGAACCCCTCCGGGTCCATCAGGCGCCTGGGACGGAACCAACGTGTCGGCTCCGTCTCCCTGCGGTGGTGAATGGCGGTCAGAAAGTCCAGGCGAAGAAGAGTGATCTGACCATGACAAAGGTTCAGTGACTATTTCCTTTAAGTCCAGATCTCTCAACCACTGACCAGAGACAAAATCAGGTCCAGAGTGCCACCCCAATGTGAGTAGGGCCATCAACTACTTGGGTCAGGTCCAAGGCCGTCATGGAAGCCATGAACTCCCGAGCTGCCGTCGATGGCGAGCGGACGATGGCAAGTTAAAGTCCCCATGACTAAAAGTCTGGGGTCTCAACTGCCACCCGGCCAGCACCTCCAGGAGCTCGGGCAGGGCAGCTGTCACGCAGCAAGGAGCCAGTGCAGCCTCGCAGGATGGGTGTTATCACGGGAGCCACGAGGGCTCCTCTATCACCCGCGCAGCCGCATTCTGGACTAACTGTAGCCTCCGGATGCCCTTCAAGGGAAGCCCCATGTAGAGAGCGTTGCAGTAATCCAGGCGAGACGTCACGAGAGCGTGAGTGAAGTGACCGTGCATAGGGCCTCCCGGTCCAGAAAGGGGCGCAACTGGCGCACCAGGCGAACCTGGTAGAACGCTCTCCTGGAGACGGCCGTCAAATGATCTTCTAGAGACAGCCGTTCATCCAGGAGGACGCCTAAGTTGCGCACCCTCTCCATCGGGGCCAATGACTCGCCACCGATGGTCAGCCGCGGATTTAGCTGACTGTACCGGGATGCCGGCATCCACAGCCACTCTGTCTTGGAGGGATTGAGCTTGAGCCTGTTTCTCCCCATCCAGACCCGTACGGCCTCCAGGCACCGGGACAGCACTTGATAACCGTTGGGGTGGTCCGGTGTGGACAAGTACAGCTGGGTGTCATCCGCGTACAGCTGGTACCTCACACCGAACCCACTGATGATCTCACCCAGCGGCTTCATGTAGATGTTGAACAGAAGGGGCGAGAGGATCGATCCCTGCGGCCCCCCACAAGTGAGGCGCCTCGGGGCCGACCTCTGCCCCCCTGTCAACACCGACTGCGACCGGTCGGAGAGATAGGAGGAGAACCACCGATAAACGGTGCCTCCCACTCCCAATCCCTCCAACCGGCGCAGCAGGATACCATGGTCGATGGTATCGAAAGCCGCTGAGAGGTCTAATAGGACCAGGGCAGAGGAACAACCCCTATCCCTGGCCCACCAACGCGACCAAAGCCGTCTCCGTGCTGTAACCGGGCCGGAAACCGGACTGGAACGGGTCTAGATAGACAGTTTCATCCAGGTGCAAGGGAAACTGATATGCCACCATACTCTCAACAACCTTCGCCGCGAAGCGAAGGTTGGAGACCGGACGATAATTACCTAAAACAGCCGGGTCCAGGGAAGGCTTCTTGAGGAGGGGCCTCACCACCGCCTCTTTAAAGGCGGCCGGAAAGACACCCTCCACCAAAGAAGCGCTCGTAATCGCCTGGAGCCAGCCTCGTGTCACCTCCTGCGTGGCCAGCACCAACCAGGAGGGGCACGGGTCCAGTAAACATGTGGTGGCATTCAGCCTCCCCAACAACCTGTCCATGTCCTCGGGAGCAACAGGGTCAAACTCATCCCATAAAATGTCACCAAGACCACCCTCAGCCGTCTCACCCGTATCACCGCAATCTTGGTCCAAACCATCCCGAAGCTGAACGATTTTATCGTATAGATAACCGTTAAACTCCTCAGCACGTCCCTGCAACGGGTCATCCCGCTCCCCTGGTGTAGGAGGAGCGGGTCACCCAAACAGGGCGGCTGGGCGGTTATCTGCCGATGCAATGAGGGAGGAGGCGTAGCTACGCCGCTTCCTCAATGCCACTAGGTAAGTCCTAGTATAGGACTTCACTAGTGTCCGATCAGCTTCTGAACGGCTAGACCTCCAGGAACTCTCTAGGCGTCTTCTCCGGCGCTTCATCCCTCTCAGCTCCTCGGAGAACCAAGGAGCCGGTTGGGACCTGCGCCGGGTCAGAGGCCGCAAAGGCACGACCCGGTCTAAGGCCCCCGCCGCGGCCCGTTCCCAGGCCGCAACAAGTTCCTCAACCGAGCCATGAGCCAGACTCTCAGGAAATGGCCCAAGCTCCGTCCGGAACCCCTCCGGGTCCATCAGGCACCTGGGACGGAACCAACGTGTCGGCTCCGTCTCCCTGCGGTGGTGAATGGCAGTCAGAAAGTCCAGGCGAAGAAGAGAGTGATCTGACCATGACAAAGGTTCAGTGACTATTTCCTTTAAGTCCAGATCTCTCAACCACTGACCAGAGACAAAAATCAGGTCCAGAGTGCCACCCCCAATGTGAGTAGGGCCATCAACTACTTGGGTCAGGTCCAAGGCCGTCATGGAAGCCATGAACTCCCGAGCTGCCGTCGATGACGAGCCGGACGATGGCAAGTTAAAGTCCCCCATGACTAAAAGTCTGGGGTCTCAACTACCACCCGGCCAGCACCTCCAGGAGCTCGGGCAGGGCAGCTGTCACGCAGCAAGGAGCCAGGTACGTGATCAGCAAACCCATCTGGCACCTATGACCCCATCTCACAAAGAGGAATTCGCACCCGGCAATCTGAGGTACAGTGGTCTCCCTCGGCTCTAGGCTCTCTAATCACAACCGCCACCCCCACCCCTACCCTGGGCCTCGGCTGATGAAATGCACGGAAACCCGGTGGGCACATCTCAACAAGGGGCACACCCCCTTCCGTGCCCAGCCAGGTTTCCGTAACGCCTATAAGGTCCGCAGCGCCCCCCTGGATAAGGTCGTATATTAGGGGGGCCTTATTAACTACGGACCGTGCGTTGCATAACATCAGCCGAAGGCCCAGGCTCTGGGGGTCTTGACCATCCGGGGAACGGGAAAAGGACGGGGGATCGGGGCGCGCGACCGCTTGCACACATCGGGCGCCCCCCAGAACGATATGATCCCCCCCTTCCGCCATATCTGCCCCTCCCACTTACCGTGGAAATCAGGCCACCCTCACCAACAGGAACGCAATCTCCCCCCCTAACCTCCGAACCTATTAAAAAACCGTCACGAGCACGCGCAAGGACTGGCTCCCCTCCCGACGGGCTACCCCCAACGCCCGCCTTAACCCTCCCACCCCTCCCCGACGGGTTCTCTCCCCCACCCGTCGAATCCCTCCCCCCCACCCTCCCTTTATTTATTTATTTATTTATTTATTTTATTTGATTTTATACCGCCTTCTCCCGAAGGACTCAGGGCGTGTACAGGCAAGATAAAACCAGCAATACAAATATACAAGTTAAAATATCATTTAAAAACTTATTTAAAATTAGCCTGAAATTAAATTACCATAAACTAAAAACCCGTTTAAAAATTAATAAAATTCCCATTAAAATCCAATTTAGGCCAGCCCAGCGAATAAAGAGATGTGTCTTAAGTTCGCGACGGAATGTCCGAAGGTCAGGTATTTGACGAGACCTGGGGGCCGACCTCTGCCCCTGTCAACACCGTCTGCGACCGGTCGGAGAGATAGGAGGAGAACCACCGATATACGGTGCCTCCACTCCCAATCCCCCCAACCGGTGCAGCAGGATACCATGGTCGATGGTATCGAAAGCCGCTGAGAGGTCTAATAGGACCAGGGCAGAGGAACAACCCCTATCCCTGGCCCTCCAGAGATCATCCACCAACGCGACCAAAGCCGTCTCCGTGCTGTAACCGGGCCGGAAACCGGACTGGAACGGGTCTAGATAGACAGTTTCATCCAGGTGCAAAGGAAACTGATATGCCACCATACTCTCAACAACCTTCGCCGCGAAGCGAAGGTTGGAGACCGGACGATAATTACCTAAAACAGCCGGGTCCAGGGAAGGCTTCTTGAGGAGGGGCCTCACCACCGCCTCTTTCAAGGCGGCCGGAAAGACACCCTCCACCAAAGAAGCGCTCGTAATCGCCTGGAGCCAGCCTCGTGTCACCTCCTGCGTGGCCAGCACCAACCAGGAGGGGCACGGGTCCAGTAAACATGTGGTGGCATTCAGCCTCCCCAACAACCTGTCCATGTCCTCGGGAGCGACAGGGTCAAACTCATCCCATAAAATGTCACCAAGACCACCCTCAGCCGTCTCACCCATATCACCGCAATCTTGGTCCAAACCATCCCGAAGCTGAACGATTTTATCGTATAGATAACCGTTAAACTCCTCAGCACGCCCCTGCAACGGGTCATCCCGCTCCCCCTGGTGTAGGAGGGAGCGGGTCACCCGAAACAGGGCGGCTGGGCGGTTATCTGCCGATGCAATGAGGGAGGAGGCGTAGCTACGCCTCGCTTCCCTCAATGCCACTAGGTAAGTCCTAGTATAGGACTTCACTAGTGTCCGATCAGCTTCTGAACGGCTAGACCTCCAGGAACTCTCTAGGCGTTTCTCCGCGCTTCATCCTCTCAGCTCCTCGGAGAACCAAGGAGCCGGTTGGGACCCGCGCCGGGTCAGAGGTCGCAAAGGCACGACCCGGTCTAAGGCCCCGCCGCGCCCGCTCCCAGGCCGCAACAAGTTCCTCAACCGAGCCGTGAGCCAGACTCTCAGGAAATGGCCCAAGCTCCGTCCGAACCCTCCGGGTCCATCAGGCGCCTGGGACGGAACCAACGTGTCGGCTCCGTCTCCCTGCGGTGGTGAATGGCGGTCAGAAAGTCCAGGCGAAGAAGAGAGTGATCTGACCACGACAAAGGTTCAGTGACTATTTCCTTTAAGTCCAGATCTCTCAACCACTGACCAGAGACAAAAATCAGGTCCAGAGTGCCACCCCCAATGTGAGTAGGGCCATCAACTACTTGGGTCAGGTCCAAGGCCGTCATGGAAGCCATGAACTCCCGAGCTGCCGTCGATGACGAGCCGGACGATGGGCAGTTAAGGTCCCCATGACTAAAAGTCTGGGGGTCTCAACTGCCACCCCGGCCAGCACCTCCAGGAGCTCGGGCAGGGCAGCTGTCACGCAGCAAGGAGCCAGGTACGTGATCAGCAGACCCATCTGGCACCTATGACCCCATCTCACAAAGAGGGATTCGCACCCGGCAATCTGAGGTACAGTGGTCTCCCTCGGCTCTAGGCTCTCTAATCACAACCGCCACCCCACCCCTACCCGTACGGCTTCCAAACACCGGGACAGCACTTCAACAACTTCATTGGGGTGGCCCGGGGTGGAAAAGTACAGCTGGGTATCATCAGCGTACTGCTGGTATCTCACCCCGAAACCACTGATGATCTCACCCAGCGGCTTCATGTAGATGTTGAACAGCAGGGGCGAGAGAATCGACCCCTGAGGGACCCCACAAGTGAGGCCCCTCGCGGTCGACCTCTGCCCCCCTGTCAACACCGTCTGCGACCGGTCGGAGAGATAGGAGGAGAACCACCGATATACGGTGCCTCCCACTCCCAATCCCCCCAACCGGTGCAGCAGGATACCATGGTCGATGGTATCGAACGCCGCTGAGAGGTCTAATAGGACCAGGGCAGAGGAATAACCCCTGTCCCTAGCCCTCCAGAGATCATCTACCAATGCGACCAAAGCTGTCTCCGTGCTGTATCCGGGTCGGAAGCCGGACTGGAACGGGTCTAGATAAAATTCCCATTAAAATTCCCCTTAAAAAATCTATTAAAACAATTAATTAAAAAACCCCTGAGTCTCCTATTTTTGGCATGCCATCTCTCGGGGTTCCAAAACCCGTCCTCAAGATGGGCCCTCGATAGCGTGGAGGGCCAAACCCGCGAGAGAGGGGAATCTCGCAGGGCAAGAAGGTCAGCCGCAGTAAATGTCCGCATGCTAAAAGTCCGGCAAGTAGACCCATCCTGGACCTGTCACGATGGAAATTGACACACCAGTAGTTCCGGGTGAAAGACAGACGAAATATAGTTCTTAGGCGGTAGATGAAAACCGCCATGAGTAAATCAGAGCACCAACCTCCTATCCCGAGGGGTGGACTATGGACGAGGAAATGGGGAAAAGGATAAAGTCCTACAGTAGTCCAGCTAGGATTGTCCAGGACCCGCTCAATTCACACTGGGGCCAAAGATCTTAAAAGTCCCTTGCAGCCGCCCTTAGGCGCCCTCTAAAATGATGAAAAAGGCGCCCGCATGGCCGTGATCGCCCTTCAAGATGACAAAGAGGACGGCACGTGCCTAATGGCCAGCCACTCCACCGACGAGACGCCTCTCCCAAAATCCGGGGGCAAAGGACTCAAAAGCCCCACAGACAGCCATAGACGCCTCAAGATGGTAGGGAGGCGTCCCCAGGCCCGTGGATAACCTTCAGAGTGGCAAAGAAGGTGACCATCGGGCCTCTTCATGGTCGCTAAGCCAGGCCGCCAGCTGAAGTAGGCCACTCACCCGCCGGGCCTGCTGGGTCATGCCACCGGGACCCAGCCGCCCACCGACAGGCTAGGCCCCCACCAGGCCGGCCCGGCCGGCCCCCCGCCATCGCTGCCCCCACCGGAGGGAGAGAGCTCCAAGGCTCCTCCAGGAGCAACACCAGGCCAGGCCGCCGCTGAAAACTCGACCGCCGCCGCCGCCGTTGGAAAAGGCCCCCACCTCTGACACCGCAGACCAAGGGGCGAAGAGGAGAGGCTCTAAAGCCCTTCCTAGGGCAGAGCAAAGCTAGGCCGCCGCTGCAGCCACCGAAAAGCCGACTGCCGCCGCCGCCGCCGCCTCTGGAGAATGCTGCCGCCGCCGCCACGCCTCTGGAGAATGAAGCCCGCCGGTCTTATCGCCGGGAGGGGAATGCCCGGACCTCCCGAAGGAACCCGGGGGCGCCCCGCTTCGTGTCGCCCATCCTCCTATCTGCAGTAGTATTTATTCTAAAAAGCATTCCTTGAACAATTTGCCAAAAAACATTTGATTAAATTGAATAGCAGTCATTGCTTATGACAATTGTCATACTGATGACAACGATCTTGTCTGCAGCTCTGAGAAATCTTGGTGATCTTGATTCAAGTCCTAACCAGACATTATCATTGTAGCATTTTGGGATTAGTTTGGGTAAACTAGGCATCAACTCTGAAGTGAACTTGGCTGAAGCCATCTTGTGCTGCCTCGTGGTTGTCACGAAGCCAGAGAGAAGGGAGGGAGGGAGGAAGTAGATAGCTCAGCTTACGGTAAAAATAAAGTTTTCCTGTAGGAACCAAACAGTCATCGTAACAGGTGGCTGGGGAAGGAGGAGTGGAGCCTGCCATTTTTATTCATTGGACAATGTGACTGATGACACTTGGAAGAGGGAAAGTTTTGCTCTTTTAATTAGGTGAAAACCACAGGAATTTTTAGAGTTGGTTTTCACTTTCTGTGCCGACATGATGTATCCAATAAAGATATTCTTTGAAGAATCTACCTGCCTTGGAGTTCTGCTTTCAGTGGGTACATTATTCGGAACGCTGACACTAGAATTTATAGATGGTAATTTGATTTACCATCTCTAAAAGTGTCTGCTCCTAAAAAGTCTTTTATGCTCCCATTATTGGCTACATTTAACTACATATTCAAGAAATGTAAGAAAAAGGCAGGAATTTGGACTAGTCCAAATATTTTAATGTAATATGTAGTTATGGAATTATAATGGATATTCATTCATTCAGTCGGAATAAATAGTACTCCCCTAACTAATGAAGAAGATTAAGATTTACAATTATAGTGTCATCCTCTAACATGGCTTTGCTTATATTGTATGATTTGTTTAGTGCTAGGTTTAATTGTTTTTGTGTAAATGAAGAGAGAATTCTATGCTGTGAAAGAACCAAGTGATAACAACAGGATTAAAATGTTTTCAATGGAGGTAGAATTTAAGAAAGAATATTTTTTTCCAAAGCAGCTTTTCTACCAAACCGTAATAAAGGAAGATATTGCATTGCTCATAATGTTTTATTGTGCACAAGGGGCTATATAATTTTCATAATGTTCTGTATCTTCTGATATATTAAAAATACTGAAAATAATGAACTATGACTTACATTTGATTCTTTTTATTATACAGATTTTCTTACAAGTGGCTTTAAAGAAAACCAGAATTAACAATAAAGTGAATATATAGATTATTCTAGACTTGCTGGGTCTTTTAATTATCTTTTTGCTTCAATGAAAATGACTTGTTTTTCAAATTATAGTCTTTTCAATAATCCAATTAAATTGCTGGAATTGTGAAGCAGAACACTACTATATAAATTCTGCCAGTGTTCAAATAATGTAATACATTATTGCATGCTATGACAGTAATAAAGATTGAGTTTTATTTGTCATTTGGAAAGGATTTATTTTTGGTTCTTTGGGAATGTTTTATAAATGTAAAGATTTTCCCCGTTAATACGAAGCCAAGGCAAAATATTCCATATAGCATATGAGATCACAAAATTGCATATCAAAACAATTCTGATTCTAATTCAAACCACTCTATACAGCATACACATACCCATTCAAAATATATTGCTTGTGCTAAGTAACTGGAAAATACAACTGAACAGCACAAATTAATTAAAAATTATGCACAAATTGAATTTTTTAATTCAGATTAACACTACATTGCAGCAGTAAAATCAGAAAGAAACAAGAAAAAAGTATCATCTAACAAAGAAATGAAATTATTTCCTGAAATTTAAACTAGAGATGCAGAATTTCCTTCAAATGATAATATCACTGATCTTTGAATGGCAAGTCAGGATGGAATGCATTTTCTAAATGCTTATTTGCAGTTTCTTGTTTCTTGTTAATTGTTTGGTATTGTATCAAAACTGTGCTAACTAATAACTAAACTATTGTTAATTTAGCATGCATCTTCTGTATGGGACAAGATCGCCCTTAAACCTCAGGAATTTCAGGAAACTCCAGTGCTTTGCTGATTAAAAAAAACACCACTTACGGAAAATAGAATTTCAACCAATGCAAAAACCAGTTTGAAAAACCTTTCACATGAGTTCATAGCAAATTGTACATGATAATATATTCGTCTGCATTACACTCAACAGATAGAACTGAAAAATGCAGATCCTCTTATGGTTTGTACAAACAAAAATAAACAGCCAGTCATCAGAAGGAGAAAAAAAAAATTAACAGCAGCTTTTTCTAATCTTAAATTATTCTATTTTATTTGGACAAAAACCTTATCATTAATTATACAAAGGTTCATTTCAGTAAAAAGGCTATCTGGATACCCCTCCCCCCCCAATACGCTGGCAAGACATAATTAACAGGCAAGGAGATTCTTGTTTCAGTATGTGAAACTCCTCTTTATCCATAACTCAGAGACAAAGGATAAGTATTGGATGCTTATAAATGTGCTGGCTCCAGATCACTACCATTGGCAGTCTTACAATTAAAGGGTAAACGTATACTAATTAAAGGACTTTCCCTTACAAAATAAGTCAAACTACGTCACCATGCACAATGCAGTTTGTAGAAAGGCACCATATGCTTATGAAGCTTATTTATTTATTTATTTATTTATTTATTTATTTATTTATTTATTTATTTATTTATTTATTTTGTCACAACAGTATATATAAGCATAAGCATGAAAATAACTATATAATATATAAGCATATATATAATCATAAGTATGTAATAACTATATTAATTGGATATAATGAAAGGAAACAATAGGACAGGAATGGTAGGCACGTTTGTGCTCTTATGCACGCCCCTTACAGACCTCTTAGGAATGGGGTGAGGTCAATAGTAGATAGTTTTTGGTTAAAGCTTTGAGGATTTTGAAAAGAGACCACAGAGTCAGGTAGTGTGTTCCAAGTATTAATAACTCTGTTACAAAAGTCGTATTTTCTGCAATCAAGATTGAAGCGGTTAATATTAAGTTTAAATCTATTGTTTGCTCGTGTATTGTTGCAATTGAAACTGAAGTAGTCTTCGACAGGAAGGACATTGTAATTGATGATTCTATGAGTTAAACTTAGGTCATGTCGAAGGCGGCGTACTTCTAAATTTTCTAAACCCATTTCAAGTCTGGTGGCATAAGGTATTTTGTTGTATTCACAGGAATGGAGAACTCTTCTTGTAAAATATTTCTGGACACATTCAATTGTATTGATACTAATGGGAAGCAAAATAATTGCTCTCCTTTCTCCCAGTTGCTATTGCTATCACTCACTCACTCACTCACTCACTCACTCACTCACTCACTCACTCATTTATTTATTTATTTATTTATTTATTTATTTATTTATTTATTTGTCAAACGTGTACAAGATAGCAGGTATAAATCTGAACATGGACATGAACGAAGGAAATTAATACAAATAAATGGGGACAGTAGGACAGGGACAGTAGGCACGCTAGTGCGCTTATGCACTCCCCCTTTATGGACCTATTAGGAATGGTGTGAGGTCCACAGTAGACAGTTGAAGGTTGAAGTTGTGAGGGTTAGGATTAGGGTTGTAATAATGGAGTTGGGTAGAGCATTCCAGGCATTGACCACTCTGTTGCTGTAGTCGTATTTTCAGCAATTGAGTTTGGAGCGGTTCACCTTGAGTTTGTAATGATTATTTGCCTGTGTATTATTGTGGTTAGAGCACAACAAAAGCAACAGGATCTGATTTCTACAGCAATATTCTTTGTTGTACAGGTAAGCACAGACTGACATACAGTATTATTTCTCTGCAAAGTAAATGCTCCTATGGGGGACTATCAATTTGAGATGGAAAATTAGCCTGAACATGCAGAATGGAAAAAAAGCTAAATCAACCTTTCCCAATGGTTTGGTATCACAGATCCAACCTAGGAACACTTATTTGCTAACCTTTGGCAATGACCACAGGTTCGTGTGGTTTTAAGTGACTAGACTTAACATTTTGGAGCATAGTCTGTGTAGAGAATTGTTATGTAATTCCCTTATGCTTTTAACTGGCAGACAGTTAAAGCAAAAGGAAGTCAATAACAGCTGGAAAAGCAGAAAAGCAAAAGGCTTCTCAGATAGGGAAGAAAACTTTTTAAAAGAAATGGTAATGGCATTATTCTGGGACTTATGCTTTGAGGTTCAACTTCTGCAGAAACTTCTCATACTTAATACAGCAAGTCTGCATAAGAATTCTTATTGGAATAAAACTGCTATTAGGAGTTGGTTGCCCTGTGTCAATAAAGACAGTGTAGTTTCTGTTAAATGCACTACTGTTTAAATGCAGTGCTTATTTTTCCTGATTTTCTCCCTGGCTTAATACAATTTTAACCCACAGAAGAGAGTATTTGTAGCTCAGGGTTGATCTATGAAGTCCTTGATGGTCTCTGAATTTGGTTAAGTGTCTGAAGATTCTCAATCTTCTAGGTCATGGCTGTCCCAAAGGTGGGTTTTTTTTGGGGTGGGTGGGTGTTTTCTTGCAAATGTTTCATTACCGAGTATTATCAGTGCTAGAACAGAGTAGGGTTTAAATTTTTTAACTTTGAGCTTTTTTGCCATGAATTATTTGCTGTTAACACAACATCTGCTCTTCTGCTGTGAGAAACTTTGGCTCTCAATACACATTTTATCCTGGACTTCTTTGGGAGAATTATTCATTGAGATCCTGACAATTGAAACTATGATGCCACATAATACCGTCATTAGGTGTTAAAGACTCCTCGCCTGGAGCAGAAAAAGAAGAATCCAATGGACTGGTAATATTTAACTGGGTAGCCATGAAGCAGTCAGCCATTTAGAGCAATTCCTGTGTTATATAAGTTTGACTCGGTACAGGTGGCTATTGACTCTGATACCTGGACAGATGGAGCCCAGCCTTTTCTGTGAATAGCCCTAAGGCAGATATCAGTTAAAAATAGAGCAAATTGTATAATTCTTGTAGAAGAAAAGGTTCAGCTCCATTAATCAGTGAAATCTGAAAGCTGTCAAGGTTCTAGAAATACCTCTTCTGCGTAAAAGAAACTCAGAGACATTTCTTTTCCAGAGTTCTTTACTAGCATGAGGAGACTGGCACACGATGAGTGCAATTCCAAAACTGAAGTTCCGGATTCTTTTCCCCAGTTATACAAACCCCAAGAGTCCCACCCCCCTGACCCCTTTGATGGTCACATGGTCCCACGTTCTCCCAGTCCATTCGAATATCTTCTTGCCACTCTTCCTGCAGATGTGAACCCCATCCGACCTTGACCGTCTGAAGAATGTTACCATACCCCTCAGCCCCCCTTCTTCCCCTCAGGGGAAAAATGTGGCAGCGTCTGGAAACCTAAAGTCTAATATGGTTTCCAGGCCTGACAGGCGTCCCCTCTTGGAAAAGAAGCTATATCCTAGGAAAGAAAACAAAGAGTCGATAAAGAAGAGTGTCAGTGGTCCACACTTCCCTTCTACCCCCCCCCCTCCCCTCTCCAAGAGGTTTCTTAGGTTTGTCAGGGAAAGTGTCGTGAAATTGTTTAATCAAATTGTCCGCATTTACTTTCCAACTTTTGACCCAAGTAGATTCAGATAATGGATACTCCTTCCAGTGGACTAAATATTGTAATTGACCTCTATATAGTCTAGAGTCAAGGATTTTCTTGATTTCATAGTGGGTTTCACCTTGGATTATCAAGGGTGGTGGGGGAGCGGCAGGTTGAGGTCTCAGACCAGACTGTCTAGCAGGTTTTAATAAGCTGGTATGGAATACCGGTGTATTTTCCCAACATTCGAGGGAGCTTGAGTTGGACGGTAACGGATTAATAATTTTACAATGGGGAAAGGACCCAAAATTTTGGACCGAATTTTCTGCTGGGTATCCTTAATCTTAGATACTTAGTAGACAAAAGACTTTATCTCCAATGCGAAAAGGGGTTGAAGGGAACGGTGTTTGTCAGCTTGGGCTTTGTAATTTCGAGCTGTCACAGCTAAGGCCTTTTTTGTGTTTTCCCAACCTTTCTTCAACGAATTCATCCAGTCCGTTAGGGAAACCGAAGTAGGGGGTTGCACGGGGAGTTCAGGCATTGGAACGAAGTCCATGCCGCTGGTTACTTGAAAAGGGGTTAACCCCGTGCTGCTGTGTACGGCATTATTATATGCAACCTCTGCAAATGGTAACAAGTCGGACCAGTTTTCTTGTTGGTAATTTACATAACACCGTATGTATTGTTCCACCATCAAATTTAATTTTTCAGTCGCTCCGTTAGTCTCCGGATGGAATCCAGAACTAAGTCCTTGAGACGACCCAATGGACCATAGGAACTCTCTCCAGAACTTGGCTGTGAATTGAACACCCCTGTCGGATATTATCCTTTTAGGGACTCCATGCAGTCTGTAGATGTGTTTGAGGAAGAGCTTTGCTAATTTTCTAGCCGATGGCAATCCGCTGCACGCAGTGAAGTGGGCCTGTTTAGAGAACAAGTCCACTACGGTCCATATCACTGTATTTCCTCCACTAGGTGGGAGTTCAACAATAAAATCCATGGCAATCTCTTCCCAGGGTCTGGTGGGTTCGGCTACGGGTTGTAGAAGTCCAGGGGGTTTCCCTGGTCTGGACTTCATGGTGGCGCAGGTAGCACAGCTCCTGACATAGTCTTCGACATCTGATTTCATTTTCGGCCACCAGAATTGTCTTCTAGCCAAGTGGAGAGTTTTTAAAAATCCAAAGTGACCTCCTAGGCGAGAGTCGTGGCTTCTCTGTAGTATTGGCAACTGCATAGCGATGGGTACATAAATTTTGGTGCCCTTCCAGGGTATCCCATCCCTTAAGGTGAGGTCTGGCAAGTTTTCTTTAAACCAAGCATCGTCAGTGAGTGCTGATTTTAAGTCCGCTAGCAGTTTATTTGGTGGGATGTTAGTACTGCAGCGTGATCGCGGTCGAGTAAGTGTTTGGCTGGCCGGTTCGCTATCGGGGATCATCGCATGTATCACCTCTTCGCGTTGGCTGTCAAATTGTGGTTTCCTAGATAGGGCGTCAGCCAGTAGATTTTGGTCGCCTGGGATGTATTTGAGGGTGAAATGGAAGCGCTTGAAAAACTGAGCCCATCGAACTTGTTTGGGAGAAAGCTTTCGGGTTTTTTTTAAGTATTCGAGGTTTTTGTGGTCCGTCCACACCTCGAACGGTTCCTTTGCCCCTTCAAGGAAGTGTCTCCAGGAGAGGAGTGCGCAACGTACCGCAAAGGCTTCTTTTTCCCAAACTGCCCATCTGCGTTCAGTGTCGGTCAGTTTTTTAGATACGTATGCGCAGGGCATAAGGTTGTTCTCGGTATTCCGTTGTAATAAGACAGCGGCTACTGCTACATCACTTGCATCAGCTTGGACCACAAAAGGTTTATTTGGATCCGGGTGTTGAAGAATTGGTTCCATCGAGAAGAGGCGTTTCAGGTGTTCAAAGGAACGTTGGCAGTCCATTGTCCAAGGTAGGGGTTGGTTAGGTTTGGGTTTGGCGGGTAATGGCCCAGTTTTTAGTAATTCTGTTAATGGTAGAGCTACTTCTGCGAAACAAGGAATGAATTTGCGGTAAAAATTTGCGAATCCCAAGAAACTTTGAAGTTGCTTACGTGTGCGTGGCGGTTGCCAATCCAATACTGCTTTTACTTTGCCTGGGTCCATTTCGATACCTTTGTTTGATATCCGGTAACCTAGGTAGTCCAGGGATTCCTTGTGGAATTCGCATTTGGAAAGTTTGACATATAGCTTGGCGGCTAGGAGCTTTTTAAGAACTTGTCTGACTAATTTGATGTGTTGTTCCATATTGTCTGTGTAGATAAGAATATCATCTAAGTAGACAAGAACCCCATTGTAGAGATGGGGGTGCAGGGTTTCATTAATTAGTTGCATAAAAACAGCTGGAGCCCTTGGAGGCCAAAGGGCATGACACGGTATTGGAAACTACCCAAGGGGCAGTTGAAAGCCGTTTTCCATTCATCACCCTCCTTGATGCGGACCCGGTAATAGGCTTCTCTTAAATCCAATCTGGTGAAAATTTTGCCTTTTGATAGGTGGTTCAACAAATCGTGCATAAGTGGTAAAGGGTATGTGTTTTGTATGCAAATCGCATTGATATTTTTGAAGTCAATACATAATCTAAGCGAGCCATCTTTCTTTTGTTTAAATAGCACAGGTGCAGCTACAGGTGATTTTGCTGGTTCAATGAACCCTCTGGCTAGGTTAGTGTCAATGTATTTTCTTAGTTCAGACATTTCTGCTGGTGTCATTGAGTACATTTTGGGTTTCGGTAACTTTGCCCCTGGGTGCAATTCAATTGCGCAATCAGTTTGCCGGTGGGGGTAAGAGGTTACATTCATCCTCGCTAAAACGTCTGATAAATCCATGTATGCTTTAGGGATGCGGGTTCATTAGGAGATGGATTGGATATGGTGGTTGTTGGTTCCCTCTGGTGGTCATTTTGGATAAGGTTTTTTTGTGTAGGGGGAATTGGGTCTAAGGGTCCGAAAGTCCATATAATTTTCCTGAATCCATCCTCCCATTTGATTGTGGGTTCCCATTTGTCCAACCAAGATAAACCCAGGATGATGGATTCTGACATTTTGGGAATTACTATGAATCTTATAAGTTCATGATGGGCACCAATTTCTAAGCGAACCAGTTGTGTGATTTGGGTTGCTGGAATGCCACCAATCAAGGTTCCATCTACTTGGTGGAATTTAATTGGGTGTTTCAAGGGAAATGTTTTTATTGGGAGTTGGGCGACTGTGGAGGTTGAAATTAGGCATCTGGTGCATCCTGTGTCCACAATAGCGTCTAAAACTTCCCCCCCCCCTGGAATTATTAAGTTTACTTTGATGGCAAAAGGAGGAATAGGTGCACTCACCATTGGGTCGTTTTCTGCTTGGTTTGAGTCGTCGGGAGGCGAATCAGATGACGGAAGGTCAGTAGGGAGGTCTATGGCTTGTCTGCAAAGCGACTGGTATTAGGATTCTTTCGAGGGGTTGCGTGGTCGGGTAGCAGTTGGTGGCGATACTGTGGGAGGGTGTTGGGGCTAGGCAAACTGACGCCGATGTCCTAGTTTTCCACAACGGTAGCATTTGATTATTGTTGAAGGTTGAAAGGTGGAGGTGTGGTTGGTCTTGAGAGAGGATCTTGTAGGTGGTCGTTGTGGAGTTCTAGTTGGTGATTGGCTTTGGAGGGGGTTGAATTCTCTGTCCAGAGCGATGGACACGTTGTACCAGGCATTAAGTTGTTCTGGGATTCCTCTGGTGGAGCAGGCTTTTCTGATGTTTTGATCAATGGCGTCTTTGAAGTAGTGGAGAATAATTTGTTCTGGCCAATGTCTAAGATTGCCAGCAACTCTTCTGAAATCCCATACAAATTGTTTTAGCGGCTTGTTACCTTGTTTCATTGTTTTTAAGGTGGTTTCACATTCTGCAATTAGGTCATCATCTTGAAACCGGTTGCGAAGCAGTGCGATAAATCCAATAACATTGTTTAGTTCTGGTGCATGTTCATTGTATAGCTGAGCTATCCACTCTGAGGCTAGCCCTACATTCATTCCATCTGAGATGGCGTTGATTAGGCTTCTTTCTGATGGGTATTGATGTCTATATTGTTCAACGTAAGCCTCAATTCTGCTGAGAAAGTAAGCCAGGTGGTGTGGATTCCCATCAAAGGTTGGTTTGAAAGGGGAGGGTTGGGGAGGGGTGCAGGGGTTTAGCTGGCCTGCTTGCGGCTGAAGAGGATTTGCAGGGGCGGGCCGTTGCTGTTGTGGCTGGTTGTTGAGCTGTAAAGGGAGGTGGAATTCCCCCTGGCTGCTGAGAAGGAAGTCCTTGAAATGCTTCAGCTGATGAAACAAACATCGGCGTGGGGCCCCCAGGAAAGAAAGGTGCTGAACTGGCTGGTTGCCATTGGTATTGGATCCACCCTTGTCCAGGATAAAATGCCCAACCAGGAGGAATAGAAGCTGCTGGAGGCAGCGTAGGCCTCTGTTGGCGGGAAATATCAATTGGAGGGGGGAGTTGCGATTTCCCCCAAGCTCCTGGTGCTGCCTGAACTCCCTGCCGTCCGAAGAGGGAAGGAGGTCCTCCTGCGTTCATCGGAACGGCTTGAGCTTCAGTAATTTCCCCCTCTCTGGCGGGAGGGAAGGTGAATTTAGGCTGAGCTAAAGGCTCTCGAGGTAGGTGGGCTGAGCTTATGCGGGGCCTTACTTCCAGACGCTCAAAAGTTTCAGGGAGGTCTAATAGGGACTGGGATTTCAGGGGGTTTCTCAGGTCCCAATCCAGTGACTCTCCGATTCTCCAGGTTTTACTGTCCTCCAGTGAGGTTGAGAAGAGGAGGGGCTCTCCATTCCGCCCGGGAAATGTTTTCTCCCGACTGGCAGCTTACCCATGAATCAGAGTCCTTGGGCGTGCTCCAAGCTGACAAGCAGGCTCTACCACTTGGGCTTGAGTCCTCTCCTCCGATGGGAAATAGGTGACTTCAATTAAATCGTCAGATTCATGTTCCGGTGCTCCTTCTACGCTTTCAACTTGCTGCTCTTCCATCTTCACTGGGTCTTTGCACCGCCGTGGAGGTTGCGGAGACTGGGGCCCAGCACCCCTCTAACGGGCCCCCTCTGAGAGTAGGAGAGGGTACCGTTAGCAAAAGAAAGTTATGAGTTTTGGAATAATGTCAGGGTTCCAGAAATACCTCTTCTGCGTAAAAGAAACTCAGAGACATTTCTTTTCCAGAGTTCTTTACTAGCATGAGGAGACTGGCACACGATGAGTGCAATTCCAAAACTGAAGTTCCGGATTCTTTTCCCAGTTATACAAACCCCAAGAGTCCCACCCCCCTGACCCCTTTGATGGTCACATGGTCCCACGTTCTCCCAGTCCATTTGAATATCTTCTTGCCACTCTTCCTGCAGATGTGAACCCCATCCGACCTTGACCGCTTGAAGAATGTTACCATACCCCTCAACCCCCCCTCCTCCCCTCAGGGGAAAAATGTGGCAGCGTCTGGAACCCTAAAGTCTAATACGGTTTCCAGGCCTGACAAAAGCGCTTGGTGTAAAAAGAAATCTCTTAGGCTTCTGTCTTTGTTGGAGATAGTCAGTGGTGGGATTCAAATAATTTAACAACTGGTTTTCTGCCCTAATGACCAGCTGGGTAGGCGTGGCTCGGTGGTCATGTGACTGTGTAGGCGTGGCCAACTCAACATCACTCACATCAATGGGCGCTTCGTCTTCGCTATTACAATGTAATAAGGATTAACCCGAGAAGCAGTTTCTGTAAGCAGGGCAATAAAGATTAGGCTAGAAACAACACTAGAATGTTTCCTTCCTGCCTTCCTTACAGGATTAGCCCTGTAAAGTGGGGAAAAAAACCAAAGTAAGATTTCTTCCAACAACCGGTTCTCCAAACTGCGTAGAAAGTTAACAGCCGGTTCTCCTGAATAGGTGCGAACTGGCTGAATCCCACCACTGGAGACAGAGTCTTGTCATGCATTATACCAAGCTTCCTCTGGTTTTCTATTCTGTAAACTATTGGACCGGTTCCTATGAATTCCACTACCTGGATTTTTTTTCCCAATAATTCATGATACAGGTTTTCTTTTCTTGGCTGATACCATAAACCACCTTGCTGAGATTCCCATTTAAAGCTTTTGGTAACATCATGGGCCATCTTCTGAGACTTTCAGTTGTTTGCTTATTATAGTAATATATGATTTACAATCTACAGTGTGAGTGTTATCTCTGTGTTGCTGTGTTATATTGATTTATGGGTAAGACAATAACTTCCAAGACTTCCAGTTACTGTTTAACTTTACCTGGTCTCATTTGTACCTTGAAACATTAGACCAGGTTTGGGTTTTACTTACCTTTGCTATTGGTTCGCTCGCTTTGCTTGCCTGTGCACCCTGTCTGCGCATGCTCAGAAGCTTCTGCACATGCACAGATTGTATTTAATGACATCCAGGTGGGTGGGCGGAGCCTCCCGCTGCTGCTACTATCGGTTCACCTGAACCGGGGCGAACCAGTAGCAACCCATCTAGCAATAAAACCTAATAAATTCCAGATTATTAGTGTATTGGAAAGGCAACTCCCGATTTTCAGAATATAAGAATGTTTGATATCAAGGAACCCTCAAAAGCTAAATTGCTTTATTGAAAATTTTAAAAGTCATCCTCTTTCTAGCTTTCCCATTCTCTCCACATACTGCAACATCATGCAATTCAAGTTAAATACTTTGCAGTCTTCAATCTTGCAATTCAAGTTATATACTTCAGTCTTGAGGGGATATATGTAAGCACACGCTTATCTGTCTGGTTGAAATTAACAGGATTTCAGCATGTTTAATTTGGTTGAATTGAATTGTAGCCAACATTTGTAAATGATTTGTAATTCATTTATATTGTATTTGAGACCTCAACCCAAGAAGGTGATAATCTTACAGCTTGCAAATTTGCAAGATGAGAAAGAATATTGAATTCTCAGGGATAATTTAAAAACTTATCATATTGCCTTACAGACTCCTAAATTTTTCATCTTTCCCCCTTCAAAATTTTGTGGGTGATATTTTTCCAACTAAAGTCCTTTATTAAATGTTTCCAAGGAAAATAAAACATAACCTATATTTTGGAGACAGAGCTTGGTTATGTTTTATATCACCATCTCAATAATTATGGGGGGAAATACCTTACACAACTATAGTTTTATATCAACAGTTTACTTCTACTTTTGCCTTGCAAACTATTTATGACTTTAGAGAAACAATTTATCATGTCCTTTACAATCCAATTTTATAGTGGCATTTGTAGATACAGAAAGGGGAAACATAATTTTTTAAAAAAAAGCTTTATAGCATATAGTGGAGTGATAAAAAAATAATAAATGGGAAAAATCTGCTCTGAAGTAGGAAATTGCCCAGAGGAATATTTCCTGTTTGGTGTACACGATAAATGCTTTCTATTTTAACATAGGGGCGACAAACCATAATGCTAAAATTCACGTAATTAATTAAAGTAGTTAAAAACCTCAAGCCTGGTAGGCTAAAAACCAGGAATCTGAAAAAGAAAAAAAAAGAAAAGAAAAGGACAACTCTTTTGTGCTGCTGAAAAACAAAACAAGACAAAAACCCTACCTGGCAATCCTTTTCAGTTATTAAACACCAGGCTTGGAATGCAGGAGTCTTTATTTTTAATACAAAATAATAACAATATTTTATTTGGCATGCGCCACTATTCAGAATACTTTCACACACTTGATGGAACCCAGTGTTGTGTGAATAGTTTTTCTCATACTTTCCTCCCTTACCAAAGCAGTGACAACATTTTCCTTGGCAGCCTGAATAAAACAATTCAGTTCTGTGCAGTTCATTTCCTGTGTCATTTCTCCTTATATTTATATATGAATTAGACGCTAAGCCTGAAAAAGAATGGCTTGAATCAGTGGGATATAGTAGCTACCTTGTTGGAATAGAACTGAAGAGAACCAGGTTCAAGTCCACTTTTAGACATGGAAATGTAATGAATGTTGTCTCTTTTGGCCAACATATTACATAGGTTTTTGTAAGCGTAATATAAACGCAATAACTATATGGTGAATTCATCTATAAATCAAATTCATAATTAGATATGAACTGCGAACAATTGTTTGTGGCATACATGGCAGCAGTATTTAGATGGTCGTGCAAATCCAACATAGACGTTCAGTAGCAAAAGCTAGAATGCTTCCTGGAAATCTTTACCTTTGACTACTTTGAATAACCTATGTTGATCCTATTGCTGTGAATATATGCAGAAAGAGCAGGTATATGAACATTTACATAATTGAAAATTTACATCATTTGATCACAGACCGTGTCAATTATGTACATAAGCAATTTGCATAGCCACTGCTGATTGGTTGATTAGCGGCGGGAATTTTAAATCGCTTTCATTGGCCGGCTTGCATGTTGGAGCTCTATAAAGAGCGAGGCTCAGCGGCTGCCGAGCCGTTCGTATTTGATTTGCTGGAGGAATAAAGAGCTGAAAGTTCCTGCCATCTCTCTTCCTTGCGAGTACCTAACAAACCGTAAGTTTAATGGAACCTTGATCTGAAGACCAAGCTCTTTCTTGAGTGCCAGGAGTTCCATGTGAGCATTAGCAGAAACTTTTCTGAGCATGGATAAAAAAATCTGGGATTTATTATCTTGGCTTCAGTCCAACTGAGAAGAGATTAGCATATCCAGAGACTGGGGGGGAAATTCAAATGTTTTGCTATACTTGGAAAATAAGACTTCGAAGTACTTCTACCATTGTGCAATATATCCAGATTGATAACTGTTCTTCTTAATTAAGTTAAGATTAAATAAGTGTTAAAGTCATGTCTGTTTCTCTCTTTTCTTTTTTCATTTTTATCAGTCTTTTATTTTTTTGAAATAGTCTTTGAAAATGACTTTAACTATTATACAGGTAGTCCTTCACTTATGACCACAATTGAGCCCAAAATTTCTGTTGTTAAGTGAGATATTTGGTACGAGACAGTGGTGAGTTTCAAATTTTTTTACTCCCAGTTCTGTGGGTGTGGCTTGGTGGGCGTGGCTTGATGGACATGGCTTGATGGGCGTGGCAGGGGAAGAATACTGTAAAATCTCCATTCCCACCCCACTCTAGGGGAAGGATACTGTAAAATCTGCATTCCCTCCCCACTCCAGAGGAAGGTAACTGCAAAATCCCCATTTCCTCCTGATAAACTGGGACTTGGGAGGCAGAGAATAGATAGGGGCGGGGCCAGTCAGAATTTTTACTACCGGTTCTCCGAACTACTCAAAATTTCCACTACCGGTTCTCTAGAACTGGTCAGAACCTGCTGAAACCCACTTCTGGTACAAGACTTTTGCCCTATTTTGTGACATTTCTTGCCACAGTTGTTAAGTGAATCTATCCTATTGATAAGTTAGTAACATGGTTGTTAAGTGACTCAGTGGCTAAGAAGCTGAGCATGTCGGTCAGAAAGGTCGACAGTTTGGCGGTTCGAATCCCTAGTACAGGTCTCCTGTGAGCAAGGGGGGTTGGACTAGATGACCTCCAAGGTCCCTTCCAATTCTGTTACTGTTATTGTTATTGTAATTGATTTGCTTGTCAGAAGGTTGAAAGATGGGATCACATGACCCTGGGACATTGCAACCATGATAAGTATGAACCAGTTGGCAAGCATC